>NC_080585.1:13060000-14546250 GCF_029962835.1 Magnolia sinica | reverse complement strand
GATCTCAAAAATACATCATGTTGGACCCTTAAAATGTTTCAACGGTGAGTGTCACTGCCCCACTGTTTTCTGTGGTGGGGTCCACTTGAACTTTAGATCTACCTCATTATTTTGTTTATGCCATAAAACGATCTCTCCAAATGGATGGACGGTATGGATACAACCAACATCATGGTGGGGTTCACAGATCTTGGTGACGTACTTCAGTAGCGATTTGGCGGATGACATTGTCAGTATCTAATCCGCGTCCCTTGCCAAACCCCTTTGGTGTTGTGTGCAACCTATTTCATTCCACACACAACGAAATAAGTGCTAAAAAGCTCACTTGCCAAAACCCAATCCAAATAGTTTTCAGAAAATCATTTTTGGTTGGAATCCTTGTTTTTAAGAACCCCCATTTTGATGGTCATCCAAACAGGTCCTAAAGAAAAGCGGGCTTATATGGGGTTGGATCTAGGACAGATGTTGGTCTGGCCTTTGGTGTTATAGTTCATGAGCTGGACTCAGACAGGCCTTGGCAGGACCATCCCAGTCCCGATCTTCATGCCTAGGTTTAGGTTTCATAACCCGGATCTGTATACTTTATGACTGCAATTTCCGGACCTGGGCCGGAATATTTGGGTTGCGTGGGCCCTGTGTTTTGTCAGTAGGGACGGAAATAAGCTAGGCTCATCCACTGAGGTCAGTGGATCCTTGACTGTGGGGCCCACAGTGATTTATGTGCCTTAATCAATGCCGTCCATCCTTTTCATTTTAGGACATGATCCAAAAAATGAAGCAGATCGAAATCTCAGGTGGACCATACCAAAGGAAACAGTAGTGATTGACTATTAAAATCTTCTTGTGGGCCACAAAAGTTTTGGATCAAGCTGATATACGTGTGGTCCTTCATCCAGGCCTCTGAGACCTTATCAAACAGGCTGGATGGAAAATAAACACTCGAGTGGCCCCCCAAAAAGTTTTTAATGGTGGCTATTCAATCTCCACTGTTTCCTGTTGTGTGGTCCACTTGAGATTTGGATCTGCTTCATTTTTTGGATCATGTCTAAAATGAACTGTAAAAACGGATGGACGGCATGGATGTAAGGCACATGCATCATGGTGGGTCACATAGTCAGGGATCCACTCGAG
This sequence comes from Magnolia sinica, assembly GCF_029962835.1. Taxonomy (NCBI): domain Eukaryota; kingdom Viridiplantae; phylum Streptophyta; class Magnoliopsida; order Magnoliales; family Magnoliaceae; genus Magnolia; species Magnolia sinica. Next base: position 14,545,119 of record NC_080585.1, on the reverse strand, counting down.
TGGCATCCGCACTTGGGTTTAAGCCATTTTAGCCTGACCCGGCCCGGCTCGACTTTATGCATACGTGTTCTCTATTCTACATATATGCCGTTCCATTCCAATAATCCGTTAGTCAGTAGGCCCATCTTGCCGGTGGGCCTTGATTTTCATTTTTCCAAATGCCCGTTTATTTGTACTTGTCCGATCCAGTGATCAATAGATTGAATGGGCTCAGCCGTTAGAATTAGAGATCAATTTTTGGGCTTGGTTGGGTCCATCTGGACCAAACCATTTTTGGGTTCGAGCTGTGGCCTGATGCTTTAGGCCCATGCCGGGCTGGGCCATGGGCTTTGAGTGTCATACTGGGCCAGACTATCCTCGCCTGGCCCCACTGCCACCCCTATTTGTCATAATAAAATAAATTTTCTGCAGGCCCATCCAAACAGACCCAGATGGGTTTTTCAAAGTGGGCCAAACCAACCCAGTCCTGGTTCGTCGAGAGCCTGACTTTTGACGGTCCACACATGGCAACATGATATTGAGCGAAAACCATCTGGTCCCTTCAGTTGGTGGGTCCCACGTGTTGGAAGGTCCAAATCCACCATCCGACCATCATATGTATGGATGGAAGAGAGGCTGTAGTATCATAACAAGACAGGTCTCCACCACGACACTTGACAGCTTTCCAGACATTCCCATTCTTTATCGGGACGTTATTTGATACTCCGGGTGAGTGTGATGGTTGATACGCAGGCGCACAGAAATGGTACACATGGCATACAGTATTTAAAACTAAACCGTCCATATGTTGGAATCAGATTGAAAGAAAGATCCTAACCTCTGATATTGGACATTACATTGGTTGGTTGAGTTCTGGCAACTGAGTAATTTTCATTTCAACCGTCTATTTAGTGTCCAACAATCGGCTACTTAAGACATCAATCAGTGTAATCTTTGGTCTATGAACCATCTAAATAGGTGTCCACGATTAGCTTGTATGCCACGTGTACAACTTTTAGTGCCTGCGTATCAGCTGTCACACTATACAGGAGTATAAAGTATCTATGTCACTATGTACGGGAAATGGGCCATCCAATCCTCTCAATGCTCAACGAGTGGTCCTATTTTCTCCGAATTCTCTTTTAGCAACGTCCGTTCATTGTCTGTCTTAATTTTCTGCTTTTAGCATGTGATTAAAGGACAAGGCTCCAGTGTTAGTTCACCACCATTTAAAAAATGGTCATAATCCATCCTCCCCACGGTTGGCACACACATACAGCCATCCAGACCATCCTAATCATGGGGCACGTTGTGGACGGTGTATGTTAAAAAATTGACAATAGCAAGCAATCCTAACCATCCAACTGATGGCCATCGGATGGAATCAAATGATTACTATCATCTGATCTGTGTGATTTTTGGCTTACACTCTATCTACAATCAGAAGAGCATTTTAGATGGTCTGGATGTAGACGGTGGATGGGTGGTGGGAGTCCAGCCGTGGTATGTTCATTTGGATGGTCTGGATTGCTGTATGCGGCAGATGGTCTGAATTGCCCATTGCCTTCTACATTGGGCAATCTTTTAGGTGGGGATGCAGCCCTACTTCTATTTCGTGTGCGTGGCAGGAGTATACAATGAATCAGATCCATCCATCATGTGTTGTGGATCATATTCATCGTACACTCCTGACCATCTGACTCGTGTTGTGAAATGGATGGTTAAAAACAAAATCATTTAAAATCCTCATTTTGAGGGGAGAAGTCCTCCAAATTAGACGGCTAGGATCATCTGGCTGGTAACAATTTTGGTCCATGGCCAGAAATATAATGTTAATGTTTTTCAAAAGAAATAGCTTTGGTATTACACTTTAAATAATAATAATAATTGTACTTCAGTTTATTTTCCACTCATTCAAACATATAATTATTATTTATTATTTACCATCATTTTGGTAAATAACAAACAGACCCTCGAAAGAAGTTTTACTTCTGAAAAGCAAATATAAATGATTTTTGTTGACATGCTGACCCATCATCCCTAAACCTTTTTAATCACACATGAAATGTCCAATCATCAATTTTTAATCACACGTGCATGTAAATTTGAATAGTCCCTTTCATATAACTTGGACTGAGAGATCGTGCAAAAATCACGCGATTCAAATATTCTTAAGCATCCAATCAATAGTATGGAAAATAGATTATTAGGATTGAGTGGAGAAATAATATAGGCTCAATTATCATCTTAATTAAACCATCTATCTTATAAATACCACTTTATATTTGGTTCTATTATTCCAATGATGAGATCCATGACTCTTAAAAAGTAAATGATCATAATAAATTTTCCTCATTCAAAGGGTTATGATCATCCAATTAGCATGAATCTCGCATCATTGCTTACTACCAATAATGCTATTGAATGGACCATCTGGATAAATGGATAAATGATTTGGTGTTCCAACGTGATTGAAATACTTTAATGAGCAGCTAACCTCACTGTGAAGGTGGAGAGGGAAACCTTTTATAAATAATATAAATACATGAGAGTTGTTATTATCTTATAAAATAACTCATATATATATATATATATATATATATATATATATATATATATATATATATATATATATATATATATATATATATATATATATATGGAAAAGGTACAATGCGCTCAGCCTCACGATAAGCTCCCGTGAGGTCAAACTTTGATGCGTTTCGAACATCTACCCCTTCAGTCAGAAGCACCATTCCATCGTGGGCCTAGGTCTCAAAAATCAAGTCAATCCGTGACTTGTTTGGGCCACACCACATATAGAAGTGGAGAGGGGCCGTGCACCATTAAAACATTCATAATCATTTTTTGGGCCCACCGAGATGTGGTTTGCAAATCCAACCCATCCATTATGTGTGTCCCACTTAGATGAGGGTTCAGACCAAGTTTCAGATGCATGAAAAATTTCAAGTGGGCCCCACCAAGTGCTTTTATATGTTTTAACGGTGTCTTCACATGATTTTAGATGGCATGGCCCACCTGAGTTTCGTATGGCTGATTTTTGGGATATCCCATAATTTAAAAGGGACCCATCAAATGCACGGTGTTGATGGTTGACACGCATCACAATGGGGCCCACACAGCTCGACCTCACGGGAGCGTATCGTGAGGTCGAGTGCAGAGTACCTTTTCTCATATATATATATATATATATATATATATCGAGTTCATAGGAACTCCCCGTGAGGTTGAGCTGTATGGGCCCCACCATGATGTATTTCGAATATCTATCCCATCAGCCAGATGCACTATTCCATAGTGGGCCTAGGGCTTAAAATTCAAGCCAATCCATGACTTTTGTAGGCTAAACCACGTACAAAAGTTGAGAGGGGTTACCTTCCATTAAAACATTCATAATCATTTTTTGGGTCCACTGAGATGTGGTTCACAAATCCAGCCTATCCTTTATGTGTGTCCTACTTAAATGAGGGGTCATACCAAGTTTCAGGTGCATAAAAAGTTGAGGTGGGCCAAAAAAGTGCTTTTATATATTTTAGGCATGTGTTCGCCTGAATTTAGATGATATGGCCCACTTGTTCCGTATACGGTTGATTTTTGGGATATCCTATAATTTAATGGAGACCCATCAAATGCACAGTGTTGATGTTCGACAAACATCATGGTGGGGCCCACATATCTCGACCTCATGGCGAGTTACCATGAGCTCAATAGTATATAACCTTTTCACACACACACACACATATATCAGCCCCAAAGAGCACTAAGTTGTCTATAAAGCCTAGGGTTTAGTGAGTTTTGTCACAAATTCCATTTGAAAATTCTTCTTAAGGGCCTGTTTGGGCATAATTTTGATCTTCTGGATTGAAAAACTGGTCAAATTGGTGGTCATGAAACAAAAATTCATAATCTAAAATAAATAGAGATTGTTGATGGGATCCAAACAGACCACAAAATTAGGGACTTGTTTCAGAATATGGTTTTGACTGTGGATCAAAAAGGGCCCTAATTCTCTTCCTATTCAGTTGAGATTTCCGCCCTTTTCTTCCAAAAATCACACTAATCAGGTGATCTTAAAATCTAATTTTGCAATTGAATTTGGACCACTGACCATTTCTTATTTAATGTTCATTTGATAGTGATCAGTTGGATGGCCACGACTGTACATAAGGGTAACGCCGGATAACATTCAGGTAGCATGTCATGTGTTGTCATGAGATAACTTCTCTCCATGTGCCGCTGTGTTCGGGCTCGACGGATCTTTTCTTGACTGGACTGGACTTTGATAACGGTAAGCGAAATGATCCAGTGCTAGTTAGGCAGTCCAAATCATTAGCCAAGATAGTTCATTGCCTACAATGCAAAAACCACGGTAATAGGATGATCCTACCCATCCAACCAATCACTATGAGATGGATGGTTGAGATTAATAATATAAAAATGTGTAAAATCAACAAGTTGATACATTGATTCGTTGGAGACCATCATGGATGACTTATGGTTATCAAGCATCACTTCAATCAAGTCATTCTTACCATATGATCCATGAGTTGGAAAAAAGGACCAGCATGAAAGAGAAGGCCTATAGATGGATTAATCATAATCTATTTGGTGAGACTTTTCATGTCAACACGTGAAACGGCTGTTGGACCCAAATAGATAATCTATAATAATCATTTGGACTATTTAAGTGCTAAAAATTCTAGTGCTTTGTAGGTTTTATCTCCCATATATATATATATATATATATATATATATATATATATATAGATGGCACCATTCCATGGTGGGCCTAGGGCTTAAAAATCAAGTCAATCTGATACTTGTGTGGGCCACACCACATACAAAAGTCAAGAGGGGTTACTCTCCGTTAAAACATTCATAATCATTTGTTGGGCCCACCAAGATGTGGTTCACAAATTCAGCCCATCCATTATGTGTGTCCCACTTGGATGAGGGGTTAGACCAAGTTTCAGACGCATCTAAAATTCAGGTGGGCCCCACCAAGTGCTTTTATATGTTTTAGGAATGTCTTCACGTAATTTTAGATGGTATGGCCCACCCGAGTTCCATATACGGCTAATTTTTGAGATATCCTGTAATTTAAAGGGGACCCATCAAATGCACAGCGTTGATGTTCAACATAGATCATAGTGGAGCCCACACAACTTGACCTCATGAGAAGTTCCCATGAGCTCGATCGCACAAATCCTTTTCCCCCGCGCGCGCTCACACACACACACACATATATATATATATATTAAACAATACTATGAGGTTGAGTTGTTGCCCCACTGAGATGTGTGCCAAACATTATATATATATATATATATATATATATATATATATATATATATATAAAACAGTACTATGAGGTTGAGCTGTTGCCCCACCGTGATGTGTGTCAAACATCTACCCCATTAGCCAGATGCAACATTACATGGTGGGCCATAGGGATTGACTTGGGTGGGCCACACCACATGCAACAGTTGAGAGGGGTTATCCTCCCATTAAAACATTCATAATCATTTATTAGGCTCACTAAAATGTGGTTCACAAATCCAACCCATCAATGTGTGTGTCCCACTTGGATGAGGGGTCAGACCAACCTTTAGCCGCATCGAAAACTCAGGTGGGCCCCACCAAGTGTTTTTATATGTTTTAGGTATGTATTCACATGATTTTAGATGGTATGGCTCACCTAAATTCCATATACGGTTGATTTTTGGGATATCCCATAACCTAAAGGGGACCTATCAAATGCATAGTGTTGTTGTTCGATACACATCACAGTGAGGGCCACAGAGCTCGACTTCATGGGAAGTTCCTGTGAGGTTGACCTCATAGTACCATTTCTATATATATATACGGAAACGCTCACCTGCAAACCAGTTCGTACGTACTACGTACGAACTTTTTTGAGAACCCATCATACGTGATGTGGATCCAAAATCTGAACCGTTCATGTGAAGCAGCACCTCCTGAAACCCCCCGTGCCCAAGTTTTACTTTGATCTGAAACTTTGATGGGCCATGAAAAATGAAAATAGTTTCCTCCCTTGATTTGCATTTCTCTTTGCTATGGCCCACCAGAATATTAGATCAGGGTGAAAATTCGTCATATAAGGTTTTATGGGATTCCGCATCACATGGACGGTTCAGATTAGACACCCATGGCACGTGTGCAAAGGTGCGCACGTGCGTAGGTGCGCAGGGGAGCATGACTCTCTCTCTCTCTCTATATATATATATCTTTTTCATTGGTCTTATATTGATTTTGATCGTCTAATTTTATTGAACAACTCTAATCAACTGAAATAAATGAATATCTCACATGTACTTCCAAACATATATTAGTGTATCATTTGGTTTGAGGGCCTTTTCTATTTATATCTTCCTTATAATTTTGTTCATCTCATTTCAGCCGATGTATGTGAGGGCCTTTAGCCTCATTTGGTCTCACATGACCTCATATGGCACCATTGATTTAAAATACTTGGATTGAAAATCTCTTGTATTTGACATACCCTAAATTCATATTTCTTTGGTTGTATTTAGCATCCTGATTTAGAATCCTCGGTGATCCAAAAATAGATATGCACTTAAATTATGTAGTACATTTATGTGAGTTTGAATTTAAGTACTAAATCAACTTTAATATCCTTAACTAGTGTAGATATGTTATGTTTGATATAATCATTGTAATAAGTCCATTTAAATACATACTTCATCAAAAAATGATGAAATTTCAAGTCTTAGATGGACTACAAGCATACGATTACAATTGAGCAACTAACCAACAACTTTTATCCATTGATTTATATGGCCAATGTTTGAAATGATCTGATCATTCTATTGATGTAATTTTAGCAATGTTGTAGATAATATGATTGTTTTGGGATATCATCAATGGCCACATTTACAATAAATTAATACCTTAATAACACATGTCACACATGTGACTCTCTTGGCTTGAAAAACGGAGAAGAAAAAAGATGAGAGGAGTGGTAATCTAAGCAAAAGGAAAAGATTGCAAAACTCACTAAAAGCGAGGATTTGAAGTCTCTTGAATTTGGAATACCTTCTAATCCACTCTGCCAAACAACTCATGAATTTAAAATACCCTGAAATCCTTCCAAATTAATCTATAAGTTCATCTATAAGTTCTTAGAGTGGTCTTTATTTAATGAGTTCTGGAAAATTTTCTAATATCAAAAAAATTAAAATAAATGGCCCACATGTATAAGATCTGAACTGATCTCATGGTATTCTTATAACATATACTTTTACCAGTGGACAATTCTTTTCATCTTATTAGAGACTGTCAATTACAAGAATGCCCATAGTCCACATTCAACAGGCAAAAGTTCTCCAATTGGGAGCAGTTGGACCACTTCTATTTTAGTAAAACGTTGACACTCTAGCAAAGTGTAATGGATGACATGTATGCACTTAGGAATTGCATATGTGACACTTTGAAAGTGTAATTGCGTGGTCGGCCAGAAAGTTAATGGTCCATGGGTGGGCCTGTTCCACCATGATTTGAATGGATGGGAGGCTTTTGGTTGGTGTATTTAATGGGCCAGCTGGATTTTTTTATTTTTTATTTTTTTTTATGGTCCTATTTTTTATAGGTATATAATAAGTGTGGTCCAGTTCTTTTAGCTGGGCCTGCCCAAATGGTAGACAAGTTTTTTTTTTTTTTTTCTTTTTTATTCAATAAATTTTAGGTGGTGTACTCCTACCTTTCTTTAATTTTTTTTTTTTTTTAAAAACCCCACATGTACCAAATACTAATTTATTTGATTATTTACATATTTATGATATGAGTGATATCTAATGTTCCTATTTTAAACTCAAATGTCCAAAAATCAAAGGTTAGGAAAACAATCTAATTTTGAGAGTGAAATATCAACAGTTGGTTCGACAATTTACTCAGATTAATTTGAATTAATGTATTGCCATGTCTCTAATTTTTTAGTGCTTGCCAATTTGATGAAGAGATTTCTTCTCAACCGTATAATCATTGTATTGAAATAAAATAAAATAATAATTTAAAAAATACAAATCATAATATAAAAATTTATGTGGCTCACTTTTGATACGTCTATAAATTCACCCCAATCGTAGTTCTTAAAGACAATAATAAAAATGAAAATAAAAATTCTCTTAATATAATGATGGCGCTCTCTCTCGCAATAGAATATATATTATCTTATATAAATTAAAGTTTGCATAAAATACCATGTAAAATTATGAAAGTGTACTCCTAGACTAGGCTACCCTTGAGAAAATCCAAGCAAAAGGTGCTTTATGGTGTGAAAACAACCAAGCCCAGCATGGAACTCAACTAACTAGGTGAATGGTACATCCCCAACGATCATGCCAAACATTGCTTATCAAGCATTTGACTGGTGAGGATCACCTTACGGGACGTGGATTGCGTCCTACCCTAATCTGTCCGGGCAGGGCTCTGTGGGGTCCAACATGATGTAAGTGTTTTATCCACGCCGTTTAACGATTTTTTCTAAAAATTTTAATTTGTGAACCAAAAGACGAGACAGGTCCAAAGCTTGAGTGGACCACAAAGTAGGGATTGAATGTCCACCATTAAAAGCTTCTTGGGAGCCGTAGAAGTTCCTGATCAAGCCGATATTTGTGTTTTCACTTCATCCACGTCTACATGACCTTACGAATAGGTTTTATAGTAAAAAAAACATCACGTGGGCCCTTAGGAAGGTTTCAACGGTGGGTGTCATATAAGTGCAGGTTCCTTTGTTGTGGTCCACTCAAGCCTCGAGCTTGCCTCATTTTTTGGTTCACATACTAAATTTATCTGAAAAAAAATCGTTGAACACGGCGTGGATAAAACACTTACATCACGGTGGGCCCCACAGAGCTCTGCCCGCCCGGACGGAAGCAATCCGCGTCCCACGTTACCTACCATCTAGATTTGGTTATAGTCCCATGGTCGTGTGGCCCACAGGATGAATGGTTCGATTTGATTGGGGTATGCTAGTTTACAATCTGCAATGATTATTTTACATTCCAAAGGAATTATCTGGTCCTGTGCTGCAAGATCCGTATCTACCAAGCCGCTTGTCCGTACAAATGCGGCCACATTTGGGGGATTTTGGGATTGTAGACTGCTTCCCACCAAAAAAAATATTTATATGAGATAGGAAGATCCCATCCGTCCAATCTTGGGACCTTTTTCATTTTATATAGATGCTACCTTTGTTTTTTTTCTTTAGCGTCTGCTTGTAGGGTAATGATCAAAGGACAGAACCTTTCAATGGGAGAGATTTACGAGATATCCTCCATCTAAGTTGGGCTCAATGACATCAACGATCTGGATTACCGAACCATGGCCGAAATTGTACAAACAGGTGACACGAGGCACTAACAGATATCAGATAAGTCGTCACAATTCGATTGGCTAAAATGCCTTGTCGCATTTTTTCTCTGGAGCGCACTTAATGTTTTTGTCAACGTAGAAGACCACCGAAATATCAGATGTCTCCTCTTCGCATTGAAATTTCTGAAATATTTTCAAACAAGAAGACAAAACTGCCTAACGACTTGAGAGGTTTTAATATTTCTATATATGGTTGAAACAAAAGCAGGTATTTTGGACTGGAATCTTCTGCCCCACCTGCCTCAAATGTGAAATCAGTTGATTTTTTATTTTTTTTTTGACAATAAAGCGTGTCCCCGCTTCCTTTTTAAGCCAGGTTATTTCCCACGGATACACGCAATTATCCACAACCACATGTATCTCATGTGATAAACCTTAGGGCATAAATAAGATCAGCCCAACAAAATATTTTATTTTGGGTCCTTACACTTGCTCCAGTGGTAGACTCTTAAGGGGTTTCATCACCTGGACAAAGGTTCGATCGAGTACCCATATGTGGTGAAATCCCACTAAGGCCTGAGTGTGTATGTAAAAACACATAATAATAAATAAAAGATCAGCCCAACAAGAAAACATGTGGGCTACACTATCAGGAATAATGTAAAAGTGCACCTAAAAACTTCCAATTTCATGTGCTGAAGCCTGACTTTGGATCAGGATTACTTTTTTTTTTTGTCTATTGATGCTGTCAGTTGCCACCCCATGGTGCTATGTGGGCCCCACAATGATGTATATGTTATATTCATGCAGTCTATTCATTTTTCCAAATCATTTTAAGGCATGAGTCCAAAAATGAGGGAGGTCCAAATTTCATGTGGACCACACCTCTAGAAACAGTGGTGATCGCCCACCATTAAATTTTTCTTGGGGACAACAAAAGTTTTGGATGAAGCTGATAATTGTGTTTTCTCTTCAAATAAACATTGCAGTAGGCCCTAGGAAGTTCTTAACAGGAGTTCAATCACCACTGTTTTCTTGTGGTATGGTCTATTTGAGACTTCTATCTATCTTTTTATTAGGGGCTCATGCCTTAAAATGATTTCAAAAAATAGATGGACACGTGAATAAAACACATACAGCATGGTAGGGCCCACAGAGCATCATCCAGGAGCCACCTGGCTATTGACAGCATCAGTTGGCAATCCGCATCCAGTCACACCTGATGAACAGGTGAAAGATATATGCCATGGTGACCCCACACACAAACCTATGGCTGGATTCCTATCATGATTGTTCCATTTGATGTTGCCCAACTGAGTTGTGGATCTTATTGATTTTTGGTCCCAGGTCTAATATTGTATACGACGGGAGGAGTAGATTTCACATATCAAACATAATAGGCCATAAAGAGCGTAGCTATTTTACACTATGCCCTAACACAGATGTGGCAGATTTTCTTACTATTATATTCTCAATGGAGGAGTAGCTAGATTTCACATATAAAACATAATAGTCCATAAAGAGCATAGCTATTTTACATTATGCCCTAACACATGTAGCAGATTTTGTTACGATTATATTCTCAATGTATCTCATTTGGAAGAATGGAATTGAAATCCTTGATTTGTAATCTTGAATTTAAAATCTTAGATTTTCAATTCTATTTAGTAGCATGGATTTCTAAAATTATAAATTTCGGATATTGTGTTTGGGAGTCTAGATTTTGACTCTTGATCTCTATAATTATTTTATGATATATTCATAAGATAATAAATGTAATAAATTAAATGTTATCAAATTTTCTAAATATGACATGCATGTGTGACATAAAATGATTATTATACTAAGCTTATTGTGAAAAAAAAAAAAAAAAAACCTTTGCAAAAAAAAGGGAATAATTCTAAGCTTTTGGTGGCTTATAAAAGTAGCCCTGCTAATTTCATATTTGAAACTAAATTTTATGTATTTTTATGATAATTGTTAATTTTTCTATAGTGCGGCTTACATAATTATTACATAAACCTAATTATATAATATCCAATTATTATGGTGTGAATCAAGTTAAAACATTCTATAATATAAATAAAATTTTTCCAACAATGTAAATAAATATAAATACTATGAGAAAGAATGAGATGATAATTAAGGAGATTGAAGATGACATGAAAATCCTAAATTTTGGAAGCTAGGAGTTTCTTTTAGAATTGAAAATAGGTGAAAATCTTGAATTTTGAACTACTTTGGAATTGAAATCCAGGATTCTTAGGGTGTCAAACCATCTCACTTCTACAAGTCTTGCATTTCAATTCCCAATTGTCCAAAATTCAGAATTTTAGGAGGTGCCAACCACCCTTTGAAGGGCTAAATTCTTATGTTAGTTTTGCACAATCTTAGAAATGATGGAGACTCTTCAACTGTAGATAGAGATTAATAAAATATTTTACTGAGAAGACGGTATTAACCATGTGATTTTTCCTTTAAATTTGGACCACTCGCTATTTTACTTTAATCATTCAGTTGATAGCTACTAATTGAATGTCTAGGGTTGCTTGGTCAGCTTGATTTTAGAGATATGCTCATCCACAATAGGACCCACTTGAACAATTTGGATACCCATAAATCAGTACCACATGCAATGAGTCTAAGCAATCACCATCTTTTGCACTGTGCAAAACTAGCACACGCCCGTTTAGATATAATACCCCATGGTCAAACCATGAAATTCTTGATAGACCCTTGATTTATGGAAAAAAAAAAGAAGAAGAAGAGAAGAATAAAATGTTCCAACTCCAAAGTTAGAAGTGTTTAATGCTAACTTTATTTATCATGGGTCATTGTCATGAGCATATGTATGGATGTGACAGCACATACACGTGAGGGCCGCGACGACGACCAATCTGTCTATCCATGCATGTGACAATGTTTCATACAGAACTTACTGTAGAATGAGTCATCATGTGTATGTAGATGGATGTAACAACTCATGACTATGAAACATCAACCATCCGACTACTGGTTTGAGAATGCACCATACAAAGTTTATGTTAGCATTGTACATCATGTGAATGTGAATGGTTGTGACTACAAGTTCTTAATTAGGATTACCGGACAACGCCGATAATGCAGGTGCGATTCTGATGTCAGTGTTTGTGCAGATAGGTCATGGAAAGAACGTATACAATCGCAACGTCGCTTTCGTGTATGTGTGAACAATTGGAATTATCTATTAAAGCGATTGCAGGCATATTGCAATCAAGAACAGGTTCCAAATCCTAACTTATAACAAGAAACAAATAGAAGACACGGCTTGGGAAATAATTCAAAGGGTGATAAGCTTATAGAAGGAGGAGGATTTGGCGCAGAGCACCTTTCAATTCATGAATGTATTGTCTGGCGTGTTTGGAAAATTTCACAAGCCCTTCTCATCCAAACAACGATTTGTGGGTCAAAATGCCGAAAAATGTAAAGCCGCCTAACATGGTGGTCCCTCTAGTTCATGGATGATTGATTCTGCCAAAATAGCATAACCAATAAAGATATGTGGCAACATTCAAATGGGCCTATTAGCCTTTAATGAATGATAGTAGCGTTTCCAGTACGGTAGTTGGTGCCGGAAAAGGTATGTAGGCCCCACCATGATGCATGTATTTTATCCATGTTGTTTATTCATTTTTCTATATCATAAATGAGAAAGATCCAAAGCATAGGTGGATCACAAAGTAGGGATTGAACGGCCACCATTAAAAACTTCTCAAGGGCAGCGGAAGTTTTTGACTAAGCTAATATTTGTGTTTTCTCTTCTTTGAGGTTTATTTACTTTATGAACAAGTCCATGGCAAATAAAAAATAGTGGTGACCCTAGCTAGGAAAGTTTCAATGGTGGGTGAGCTGTGATGTGATCTGCTTGAGCTTTGAATCTGCCTCATTTTGAACTCATGGCTTAAAATGATTGGACAAAATAGGCGGACGTTGTTGATAAAACAAACAAATCATGGTATGCCCATAGAGCTTTTTCAACACCAACCTCACTACTGGGGGGGTCACCAGCCAATCCAAGTCCCTCCACTACAAAACATGAACCTACAGTGATGATAATGCAAGTCATTGGCTATGGAATCTCTCGTCTACGATGGTACGTATTTTAGTCAAATTTTGAAACAGGTTTGTAGCCCAGAATTTTCCAAGTAAGAAGATAATGGCAGGTTTCTCAAGGAATAAACCGGAATCCAGCTAATAGATTTCCTCAAGTCTAATTTTTAAGGGACCTATTTTGTTTTCACTTTTTTGAGATTTGGAGGTAGAAACTCAGTGGTGGTAAGAGCACATACCCCCAGATAGGCACTCGAACCTATGATCTCAGTGTTGAAATGTTGTGTGCATCTACCACTAATCCATGCAGTGAGACCCAAAGACCTATTTTAGGTTAATTGACCATCAATAGTAGATGATTAGTCCTTTTTATTTTTATTTATTTGTTTGTTTGTTTATTTTTATTTTTTAAATTTATTGACCATTAATAATAGATGATTAGGCTTAAAAGGTAAGCATATTTCTAAATCTGGTAATAAAAACTTTAAAAAAAGAAGAAGAAAGAAACCAAGGCGATGTCTGATTAAAGGGCCTGGGTGGGTTTTAAGAAAGATTTTGAACCACACATGTATACACACACACACACACACACACTATGTTAATATATATTTATTTATAAACAAGTGCATATGTGTAAGGAAGTTCATGCGTCCAACCAGTGGCCTTTATTGTGTATCACAAAATTAAGATGGTTTAGCATTAGCTGCCTTATGCGCTATGCTCTATCGAACACTGAATTACCGAATGGTTTAATATAGGAAATTTTACCCCAAAATAACTTTAAAAATAACATTTTGCTAAATAATGCCTCAGGGGTTAAAAATTCCTTGGAGGTGCTTTCTGAAGAGTGAAATTACAAAAATACGCTCATCTCATTTTCTTTAAAAAAATAGTGAAAGTCAAGGCTCATGGGACCCACCTGGTATGTATATAACATACAACCCATCCAGCATATGCACCCCACCGTGGTGATTGTACAAACCCAAAAACAGGTCAATCAAATTATTAGATGGGTTGCACTTGAATTTGGATGTTTTGAGTGGTGTATATTTTTTTTTATGATTGGATTAGCAATAATTTTGGTTTGCCTGGTAATAATGTTGATGTGCACCTCTTGGTCGGGTTGAGTGTGAGACATATCACATGGGCCCGATAATTCTGGATTCTTAATATTTTTGAGCAGTGTATAGTATTTTTTATGATTGGTCCACCTTGTGATTGGATTCATAGTTTTTTATTTTTATTTTTATTTTTTATTCACCTAGTAATGACACTGATTGAAGCTATTGAACGAGGATATCAACACATATCATGTAAGCTTGACAATTTTGAATTCTCTACTTTGTAAAGGAAGAAAAAAAGATGAAGGCATTAATGTAATTTTTCCTTTTAAAAAAGCACTTCATGTGGATATGGGCCCGTGGATGCACTATTTGGTAAATTCAAATATTTTTCCGTTAAAATCTCCTTAATATATACATATTGTATTTATTTAGCTAAAGATGGATGATTAAGTAGTTGTTGAATTTAAAATTGTATAAAAAGACAAAATAGAAAGAGGAGAGCATTGGTTACCATGTAGACATCTTTATGTCCAAGAGAACTCTAACATACTTTTTGTGGAATGACAATTGTATGCAAAGGTGGAAATGAAGAAATTTAAAATGAACAAAATTTCTAATCTTGATTTGAATAGTTAATATTTTAAAATAAATTTGGTGCCCTCTTTTTAATATTTTAGTAAGTACAAAATAAAGGAGATAAGAAATTGTCTTCGTGATATGATTAATTCATAGATGGAAAAACTCAACAGGAAAATTTGTACATCTAAGTGTCGAACAAATTTTCTATTTTGACACTATTGTTCCTTACAAAAACATTTTTAAAAAACAATTTTCTTTGGCTATTTTGAGAAGGCTAAGTTATGGATGTTTTGATTTGATACTTTTTGTGAACTATGATGTTCAAGGTATAGCCCTTTTTAGAGAGACTCTCATGTGCCTCTACAGGAACTCTACATGTTGGGGGGAACCGCAGAAGCACACAAAGATGAATCAAGGATAGCAATCTAATAGCATCAAGCAAACAAAGAGAACACAATGACTTAACGTAGAAAAACCCTTTTGAGAAAAAACCACAGTACAAAGCGATAGATGATCACTATGAAAGAAGAAATTACAAAGAGAAAGAGCTTCCCTAATTGGAACAACCTCGAATCTCACCTTTGTTACACCCTTTGAAACCCTGAGACTATTTAGAAACCCTTAAAATACCTCAATTGCCATCCTAATTCTAATTGCACTCTAATATATAGCCTTTGGAGGAAGCACAATTGAAATAGGAAACAAAATCCCGCAAATACGCAACTTTGCATAAATTCGTGTTGATTAGTCTAATGGCATCGAATGCCATTAGATGTCATCGAAACTTATCATTCGATGGCATTGAAGCTGGGTCGATGGTATCGAACTAACACCCAAACTGTCCAGAGACAACCCATTTTCCAAAATATCTCGATTGCATCGAGACATGTTCGATGTCATCTAACACCCTTTGATGACATCAAAAAAATGCTTAGATGGGTCAGTGACCAACTGGAGAAAATTCGAAAAATCTCGATGGGATCGAGCACTATTCAGTTGCATCGACAGACCCAATAACAAACTCGATTTAAGACATATATTATAACATCACATTCATTTTAAAGATAAGGTTTAAAATCTAAGGTAAAAGCTTGAATTACATCTAAAATCCTTTCAAGAATTACATGTGTAACAAGTGTGTCACTAGGCTATTAATTTATTGGGCGCATGTCTCAACAATGATATCCCAAAACAATTAGATTATCTATTACATCAGTATAATTACTTTCATATGATGATTTGCACATTTCAAACATTGTCCATGTAAATCAACGGTCAAATATCGTTGGTTAGTCACTTGAATGTGATCTTGTACTTGTGGCCCATCCTAAACTTGGAATTTCGTCATTTTCAGGCAAAGTATATATTTCAATGGGCTTATTACAACCATTGTGTCAAACATTACATACATACACTAATTAGAAATATTAAAATTAATTTAAAATTAAATTCAAACCCTTTAAATATATCTTTTAGATTACATGAGATTTTAAATCCACGGTCCAAACATAAGGGGGTGTTTGGAGCATGGGATTAGATGGGTTTAAGTGGGATGGAATTACCAGAATGTAATGATCATACTATGTCAGGGATTGTTGTCTAATCTCATGGCTTGGAGGCCATCCCACTTCATGTTTGGGAACGGATTGGCTACCCATCTTGCCACTATCGATCGGTGCTCTGTGGGCCCCACCATGATGTATGTGTTTCATCCATACCGTCCACCCATTCTTCCATGTCATTTTACGGTATGAGCCCAAAAATGAGTTTGATCCAAATCTCAAGTGGACCATGCAATTAGCCTTAGGAGGTATTTAATGGTGTAATTCAATCACTACTATTTTCTCATGGTGTGGTCTATAACGGAGAACTCATCAAATCCCACACTCATGCAATGCAGCTTAAAGAGCAACTCACCTTGATAAAGAAGGGCAATCAGACGGTTCAAGAATACCTGCACATCGTCAAATCTCTTTTAGATGAAATTTTCTTCATTGATCATCCTATCTATGAAGATGATCTCATGCTCTACATCCTAAATGGATTGGGAACTGACTTCTGCAAAATCGCAGCCCACATTGGCGCACGGGAACGCCCACTCACATTCGAGGAATTACATGACCTTCTCGTAGGTCACGATGCCTACTTGCGATGTCTTGAAGCCACATCTTAGCAGTTGGTCGCCTCTGCCAATTACTCCAATCGACGTCCTGGTGCCACGTCTTTCTCTGGCGGTCACAACTCTAAGGGCTTCTCAAAACAAAACGGGTTTGGCCGTAACAATGGATCTCAACAACAAAACTCTCCTTTTGCCCAATATCGAAACAATGGTGGCCCAAAAGACAATAGGAAAAATAAGCCCACTGGACAGCGCCGTTACACCCCAAAATGCCAACTTTGTGATCAATTGGGTCACATTGTAAAATACTATCCCCGTGTGCAGTTCTCTGCAGCAATGACAAACTGTGCCTCAACATCACCAGCCCATGACACAAAATGACTTATTGACTCGGTAGCATCCCACAATATCACTGGTGAGTTGGGAAATTTATCAGTTCATTCTGAATATGATGGCACTGACGAGGTTGTAATCGGTGATGGTTCAGGTTTGCATGTCTCACACATTGGTTCATTGGTTCTTCACTCTCCCACCCGCACTTTTCATTTAAATGACACTCTTTGTGTTCCTCATATACGAAAAAAATCTTATTTCCGTCCATCATTTTACATCTCATAACTATGTTTTTATTGAATTTCATCCTTCTTTTTTTTTCTTGTTAAGGATCAGACCACGGGGGCGGTTCTACTCAAAGGTGCATGTGAAAATGGAGTTTACACCCTACCAGAGTCAATGGTGGAATCTTCTCCAAAAATGGTTGCAAACATGCATGAACGAACATCAGTTGATGGGTGGCACAAATGTCTTGGACACCCGTCTCATAAAATTGTTCATCAACTTGTCAATTCTTTTTCTCTTCCAATAATAAAAGAAAAAGTTTCTCAACTATGTACTTCTTGTTCAGTTAATAAAGCACACAAACAACCATTTCGGCCCATTAGTCTTCAAAGTCATGCACCACTTGACTTAATTTATATTGATGTTTGGGGGCCCTCCAATTCTGTTGGCATTGACGGATTTCGCTATTATTTGATTTTGGTTGATCATTTCACAAAATATATTTGGTTCTATCCTATGGAAACAAAATCTGGTGTTAGCACAATATTTTCTCAATTTAAACAGCTCGTTGAAACCAGATTTCAATCAAAAATCAAAAGCATTTATTCGGATAATGGTGGTGAATTTGTGGCCTTGAAACAATATTTTTCTATCCATGGAATAAGCCATTACACCACTGCCCCCCATACACCACAGCAAAATAGTTTTTCCGAGCGTCGTCACCGTCACTTAGTGAAAACAGGCCTCACACTATTACATGATGCTTCACTATCCTTGATATATTGGCCCCATGCTTTTTCCACTGCTGCATACCTTATAAATCGTCAACCAACACCTCTTCTACACAACAAATCACCATTTGAGGCATTATTTAAACAGCCACCAAATTATCTCAAGTTGAAAAAGTTCAGTTGTCTATGCTTTCCACTCACTCAGCCTTACAATACCAACAAACTTCAGCCCAAAGCCATTCCATGTCTGTTTGTGGGCTATTCTTCAGCCCAAAATGCATACAAATGCATTGATCTAAAAACTAAAAAAATATATCATTCTCGCCATGTCCTTTTTGATGAAAACCAGAATGGTCCTCATGACAACCCAGAGTCTTCGTCGTCCTCAGCAGCTGCCCCACTCATCAACGCCTCGTCTCCACCACAACCTCCACTAGTGACTTCGGCAGGGGATAATACTTCTACATCACCTCCAGGTATCGCCTTTATTTCCTCTTCTTCTACTTCTGCATCAAATTCACATGTGTTTCCTCTCCCCCATGACACTACTTTGCACATTGATTCAACATATGTTCCCTGCAACTTACCTGCACCATAAATTACCCACACCCGCTCCATGACCACTCGGTCGATGAACAACATCTATAAACCCAAACAATTGCATTCAAAAACCAAACATCTCATTCTAAATACCATTGAACCAATTTGTGTGGGCCAAGCACTTCGTGAAACACACTGGAGAACAACAATGTCAGAAGAACTCACTGCCCTCATGCGCCATGGTACATGGGAACTAATTCCCCAACCAAATAACTGTAAACCAGTAGGTTACAAATGGGTCTTCCGTGTAAAACGCAAAGTTGATGGGTCTATTGGTCACTTTAAAGCAAGGCTTGTCGCTAAAGATTATTATCAACGTCCTGGATTGGACTACAAGGAAACATTTAGCCCCATTGTGAAGCCCACTACTATTCGCACCGTTTTGACAGTTGTTATTATGCAAGGATGGCCTTTGAGACAACTTGATGTCAACAATGTATTTTTGCATGGAGAGTTGACTGAAACCGTATATATGGTCCAACCCCCGGGATTCAAAGATGCCTCGAATCCTAACCATGTTTGCAGGTTAAATAAGGTCATCTATGGCCTCAAACAGGCTCCTCGAGCCTGGTATTCGGCGCTAAGATTGGCAATCATGAATCTTGGTTTTCAAAATTCGAAAGTTGATTCCTCTTTGTTTATATATCACCACAATTCTGTTTTGTGCTATTTATTGGTATATGTGGATGATCTAGTTATCACTGGCAGTGACATGCAAATTGTGTCTCATATCATTGACCAACTTGGAGTTCGATTCTCTTTAAAGGACATGGGTCACCTTCACTTTTTCTTGGGTATGGAAGTCATTTCTACTACATCAGGTCTCTTCCTCTCACAACATAAATATATTTGGGACCTCCTCCCTAAAACCAACATAACAGGTGCTAAGGAAGTTCTACTCCACTGTCCACAAGCACAGCTCTAAAGTTGGTTGATGGTACAACATCTTTTGATAGTATCGAGTTTCGAAGTGTTATTGGCGGTCTTCAATATTTGTCTCTCACCCATCCGGACATTTGTTTCTCTGTGAATAAACTCTCACAGTTTATGCACAGCCCCACAGTAACTCATTGGGCAACTGCAAAGAGACTCCTCTGCTACTTGAAGCAAACAATCTTTCATGACATCCACATCAAAAAAAAATTCCAATTTTGCTCTCACAACATACTCTGATGCTGATTGGGCGGGCAATTTTGATGATCGTACATCTACATCTGCATACGTATGCTTTCTTGGATCAAACCTCATATCTTGGAGTTCAAAAAAACAAAGAGCTGTAGCAAGATTGTCGACCGAAGCTGAATATAGATCCCTTGCAAATGCAGCTTCAGAAACTGTGTGGCTGCTATCACTATTCACAGAACTCGGGTTACCAATGAAAGATTCACCAAAACTGTTATGTGATAATTTGGGTGCAACTCACCTCAGTTTTTATCCAGTGCAGCATTTTCAGATGAAGCATATTCAGATTGATCTATATTTTGTTCGTAATTTGGTTCAACGTGGCATTCTCAATGTTCATCACGTCAACACTCAAGATCAACTCGCGGATTTATTGACAAAACCATTGTCACGACACCGCACAGATTCTCTCAAAAACAAAATTGGCTTAGCTCATGGCAGCTCCATCTTGCGGGTGCGTATAACGGAGGACTCCTCAAATCATGCATAAGATCAATCTTAGCCTAATTATTAGGCTGAACATTGCGTGTAACAGCTAGAAATTTTCTTTAACAGTTAGGCTTATTTTTAGCTTTCCTTTCTAGAATAGATTCTATATATTTCCATTCAAACAATTGTAAAATAAATATTCTTCCAAGACAGTAATAAAAAATTTAGTGTCAATATTTTCAAACTTCATCATGGTCCACTTGAGATTTATATCTATCTCATTTTTGGGATCAAGTCCTAAAATTATATTTCAAAATGGATGGACGGCATGGTTAAAACACACACATCATGGTGGGGTCCACATAGCACCGACCACTAGCTACATGAAACCCAAAGTAGTATTGTAGAAACCTTTGCCCCGACGCTGATTCCAAAAGGGGGCTTCACAACCCATACCTTATGTGAGTCCCAAACAGGACATTGCGACGATCCATGGGATCTTAAAACCCGCTCCCACCTAATCCCATTTAAACCCATGTGCCAAACACCCCTTAATAGGAGGATTTCAAATACAAGGCTTTCAAATCTGCGTTCCCAAATAAGCATGTGCTTAAGCAGCCCAACCATGCACCCTAATAAATTTATGTTCTTACTACTAATCTAAATAGATTTTTTTGAGAACATTTCTAACACATATAATATATTTAGTTACTTTCTAAAATTATTTTTCTTTTATTTTTTCTTATAGCTACATAGAATTTTTATGGTAAAAAAACAGCTAATCCAGTGAAAGGTTAATCATATATAAAATAAACCTTTCAGTGGTCCCCAAGACTTACTTGAAAAAGAAATTTTACCATACCACACATGGCATAGGCAAAATCCAACTACTTTGATTTTTGTTAAACGGCTTGGATCTTCATAAACCTCCATGCCACGTCAGCATGTGTTATATGTGACTGTTCAATAATAAATAGAGAGAGGAATGTTCTCAATCCACTAAAAACTTCTCAAGCTTTTACTAACCTTGATTTGATCCTTTTATAATCTCTAAGCTATAATTGTAGGAGAGGAACCTTAATCATATCATAACAGCCTAAAGGGAGGCTATATAAGACTTAGAGATATGATCAACCCACCATTAAATACTATTATTTTAAAAGAATAGGACTTTTAAAGAATGAATCAGGTGTAAAAGAATAATAAAATATTAGGGGATGGTGTCTTTACAGACAATCATACACCAAATTTCTATTCCTTGATGATTGGATGCTCCTGACCGTCAGATCGACTGCCTGTACCTTTTGGATGATCAGGGAAAGTGGCAGTCAACAGACAATGAAAAGGTCCATTAATCATGTAGATACAATCAATTGTCCGTAGCATGGACGGTATAAGTGGTGGCCCATTTAGTCAGATGGTCTTGATTGATGCAGATGTTGATGAGTTGGATGGCAATGATGGTTTGTACAGCTAATTGGAGTTTGGTCTGGTAATGTACGGTGGGAAAAGATATAAAATCAGCTTAACTCAGTGTAATTAGGTAATTTTTTAGTATAGACTTGACCTTCCATCCAACTTACTTTTTTCAATGCGATCGAAACCTACCTCATCAATATAGACTTCTACCAACGAAGAAAAACCACTTAGGATGAAAATACCTTTACTATTTTAGTTGCTTTTACCTAAAAATCATGAATATTTTTATCTAAAACTCTCTTTTCATATTAAAAAAATGTACTTTCGTAATATAAGTTTTCACCCATTAAAAAAAAAAATACATTAAACAATAAGTGCCTACAGTGCTAATTTTTTCTTTAATTAGGGAGTGGATTGCTTGTGACCATGTGCCCGGAATTGTATGGGGCCCACAGAGATTTCCTTGAGAAATCCACGCAGTCCATCTGTTTTGAAAGACCACAATAGGGTAGGATTCTAAAATTCATGCAAATTCAAAACTCATAAGGGTCATACCACACGAAACAGTGGGGATTGAACGCCTGGCAATGATGATTCCTGATACAAAAGTTTTGTATCAGGAATCATGATGATATTTTTTTCCTACCATTTATATGAGCGGTAATAATTTTATGAGCGGTTTGGATGGCATATAAACATTATAGTCAGCTCTAGGTAGTTTTCAACGGTGGATGTTATTGTTCTCACTGTTTTGTTTGTGTGCACGACATGAGTGTTGGATCTTTCTGATATTTAGAATCATGTCCTATTGTAGTCTTTTAAAACAGATGGAAGGAGTGGATTTTTTACATAAATGTGGACCCCACACAGCCCTGGTCACAGAGATATCTCTGCGCCCGGGTCACACGCAATCCGCTCCCGTTTAATTAACTCGGGCAAATTAGCCAGTGGGCTAGGTGCATGGAAACTTTGTGGTGCACATAGCTACATTGTGACGTGTTGGCATTTGTATCATCCATCTAGACCGTCCATTAAGTGGGGTCAATCATTTTACCACCAATATTAAGATTCATAGCAATCCAGTTGTCCTAAAAATCCGTGACAGTATCTATCTCCTTCTATTGATCATGTCCATCCATTTTTCATGCAAATGATAGGATGCTTTTAGTATTCTAACGAAAATTAATGATTTTTTCAAAGCCGTCTATAAAAAGTGGACTGGTCCTTATGGACGGTCCAGATAGATGAAATAGATGACAACGAGTCCAAATGCAAATGTGTGCATGGGAAAAGGTTGTCTACACACTTAGCCAAGTGGATGACTACTCTTTAACCTAAGCTTCCAATAATCAAACTCACTAATCTAATATCGACGAGGAAAATGATACCGTAAAAACGTATCTGTTCTATTATGATTGAGCCCCCTTTCTAGCTTACCTGAGGCAGGAGGGATGGTGTATAGGGTCTGTTCACATAATGGCCCCTGGCGTGGATGGTCCATGGCCGAAAATTCACAATGATCAGACAATCTTAACCGTTGTTTTATTGCGCATCTCCTCACTAAATACCAGCCATTAAATAATTTGGCACCCAATTGGAATCATAGTAAGTGAATGACTATATAATTTAGAGAAATGGACCATCCATAGGAGGGACCACTAGCTAGATGGTCCCGATCCAGACTCCCTCCTGCCATGTGTACGGTGGAAGGTGTCTCTATATTAATGGTAGAGATGTCACTATCGTATCCAATCGAGGAAAGCATGGGCTAAAGAAAGAAAGGAAGAAAAGCCATCTACGTGCAAAGATGACTATAACAAAATACAAACCTTAAAGAAGATACGTGACGTCTGTGGGGCCCACCGTGATGTGTGGCCCACAGACCGTCCATCCTTGAAGTGTGCCCCTTCAAGATCACGCCACAGGTTACGATTAGATGGAGGACGCCTGTGGAGCCAACCTTTTTTTTTTAAAAACATGTATTCAATCTATTCCTGAGATGCGACCAACCCAGGTGGATGAATGGATAAATAAGGCCGTTCAATAATTGAGTGGGCCACACCTACTGATTTTAGAGTTTTTTGGGACGATTTTACATGGTGCGTACAACCTGATTTTTGAGTCCATCTGATCTTTCATGCTCCAAGGAGATCAAGAGGAATTGTAACATGATGGATGGAGTTTTGTGATCTACGGTCAATGAATGACTATCCTTAGGGGTGTACACGAACCCAGCTAGGTCGGTTAGTTCGTTCGACTCGACTAAAAAAGCTTGTTTTAACTCGGTTCAAAGCTGAGTTTGAGCTGATTTTTTTAGCTCAAAACTGGGTTCGACCTGGCCCCAACTCGACTTGACTTGAATCCAACCCAGCTCAGATCAAACTCGGATTGAACCAGTTCGGTGACTCAGTTGCTTTGATACTGATATTAGTCATCAAATGTTTGATGTAATGACTCTACAAAGTGTGGTTGGTGGTAAGGAAGGTACGTATATGAGACAAATATTTTTTTTTTCTTGATTTTTATGTTGCTTTGAAGGTATTTGATAAAATATTTATAAAACCATTGCTATTGTTTTACATTAAGTGAGATTTTGAATTTGCAATTTAGGTGTTTGGGAAAATGTTGTACAGGTGAACTCAGCTCAATCTTGGCTCAAATTGCCTGGGCTATTGACCCAACTGAGCTGAGTTGGCTAGTCAGGCTCAAGGGCCAAAATGAGGAGAGTTCGAACTGAGGTCAGCCAGTGGCCGAGCTGAGTTGAGCAGCCCAACTCGGCTTAACTCGATGTATACCCCTGGCTATCCCTGTGCCTGTGCCTAAAACTGCCATTATACACTTGGCATGCATGTACCTGAATTGAAACCGTCTAACACGTGGGTCTCATTGTAGATGCGTTACTCTCACGAAATTACATTGAGTCGACAATCTAACCTATGATCAATGGACACTTGTTCATTTGAGTTAGGCCATTGACTTCTTTTCATTATAACCGTTCTGTTGTGGTTCTTTAGCAGCGATTCTTGGATCACAATCTATCTACAGATGGATGGTTGAACATGTATGATACGTGTACGGTTAGCCTATGCTTTTGTGAGTATCTATGTTTCTCCCAGCATCAAATAAAATCTACGTTTATCAGCTAGTTGTTTGATGTTTTGGCCGAATATGACACTTGATCCACAGGCCCTCAGAAATTATACACGTGACATATATTAACTAACATTAAATCGACCAAATTGTGGAACCTAATGTCGTTATATTAGTCCCATGAGATTCGTTGCGCAGTACTACCTGTGATTAGTGGACACCTGTTTGTTGAAATAGGACCATTGGATTATTTTTTTTCCTTTTTTGACCGTCCAATAAATGTCCACCAATCTTATAGTCAGATGATCAAATAAGTATATCTTTTTTTGTTGATGATAGGTCTAAATTATAGATTCTAATTTAGATGGATTAAATTGAATTGATTATATTCTTAATTTGTATAGTGCGTGCGTATCATCCACCAAACTCTGCTAGAGTGTCACAGTTTTTCTCATGCGTGCAGGACCCAATGGTTAAGTCATCCAGGCCACTGGTATGTTGCGTACCACCATCGATTGACCATGTACCAAAAATCTCTTGAGTAAATTAATCTAACCACTCGAAATACAGCAATAGCTCATGTTAATGCAAAAATCTAGTGCACCCTCATTGGATCCTTTACCTACACAGAAAGAAGACAATGGAGACCCTGGCTAGAGCCGGGAACCCTCCGATGCTAAAGTGATGACTAGGATCGCATTGAAGGGTTTTAGAGAGAGTTTTTGCGTACCTTTCACCCTTAAAGTCTCTTATATTTATAGGAGGGGGAGAATCACATCGTGCCAAGATTCTTTCCTGATCTTTTGGAGATTCAATGCCAATTCAATTTAGGACTTTAGCCGATCCCGAGATTCTCGGGATCGGGGATCTTTTTCCTCGATTTTCGAGAAGGTGTTTCATTTTACACCGTTTCTTCCTTTCTTAGTAGATTTTACCGATTGAATCGGGCCTGGCCGACTCTATTGATAAGCGAGTCTCGGCTGGCTATAGAAGGCTAGGCTACTTGATTCCTGTCGTATGAGACAAGGCCAATCCATAATCAGTGCACCTTCTTAATCCGATAGTCGACTCTATAACTGACCTGAGGGTAGGTCGGTTTTATGGCTGGTCGTGTGGCTTCCAAGCAC
Organism: Magnolia sinica; assembly: GCF_029962835.1. Taxonomy (NCBI): domain Eukaryota; kingdom Viridiplantae; phylum Streptophyta; class Magnoliopsida; order Magnoliales; family Magnoliaceae; genus Magnolia; species Magnolia sinica. The sequence goes on along the minus strand of NC_080585.1, from coordinate 14,518,778 downwards.
TGGGCCTTAGTCGGCCTATTTGGATGCTCCTGCCTCGTTTGTCGAGCCAACTTCGTGCACCTCAAAGATTCCTTGTCTTATGGCTTGGGACTTTGTAAGCCTCAGTTTGGATTAGTTCCTTGAGATCCGAGCTAAGTCTCTCCTTTAGGCTTTGGACATGCGTGCCTCGGTCAGGCTTATTGCCTTGGGAGCCCGAGCCGTGTCAGTAGAGTTGGTCCATTCCATAGCTGAGTCTATAGACTTGTACTATTTTTCCCCAACAGTAAGCCCCCCCACTCCTTACATCAACTTTGTTGACGCGAAGGAGTATAGAGTTGTTGAGCTGGGACTGACTTTATGATGGAGCATTTATTGTTCGCTTGGCGGCCAGCGTAGATGTCAAGGCGTCCTATATCGTCCAGAACATGAGCCGGTTCGTTAATCGAGGCTGCAGAGCGGGAAACCGCCAATGCGTCTTTTCGTCTTATGAGAGCCAGACACGTGGCAAAAAGAGCGCTCGCGTCGCTCGAAACGTGCCACATGTCGAACGAGGGAGTCAAAGTAGGTGTCGATTCGACTCTTCCTTAAATGCGCTGGCTATGTGGCAAGGTTGTAAAAGGGGGAGCAGGACGCTGGGTTCCCATTTTCGCGCATCATCCATTGTTTTCCTTCGTCTTCACCATTTTCGCCCTCGCGTTTCCAACTCCTACTCCCACGTTCCGTTTTTTTCTCCAGCCACTCCTGTTTTCCCCAATGAGTTTTTAATTATCTCCCTCCCTTTTGCTTTCAGTTGTAGTGACAATGCAATGACCCTTGAACCCCTGGGAGGGAGCTTCCAGTGACGAAGGTGAAGCGAAATATCTTTGGGATGTTTTGGAATCACCTTCGCTGCTGGCGAAGATGGCTGTGGATGTTAAAGTTGCTTTTCAGCATTTCGAAAGGATGGCGGGATCTTCAGTGGAGCGCCCAGTTCCAGCGGGTTCATCTCACAGAAGGGCATTATTAACGACTGCCCCTGGCAAGCCCAATCCTCCTAAGGAGGAATCAGAGGAGGAAGAGGATAAGACAGCCGAAGGGGTTAGTAAGTCGATTGCTGCCTATAAATCGGCAAGTGTTGCTGAATCGGTAGCCGAGGGAGAGGAGGCTAAGGATGAACGGAAGGGTCCCGTTCCCTCGGTTCTAACCAAGGCAGAATTGGACAAGATCAGGACCGAGTACCATGTTCCGGACTCAGTCATTCTTCACCTCCCTCTCCCCAATAAATTACCCGACCGTCCTCCTGACGAGATGGTTGCGATTTTTCAGGTCGCTTTGCAGTGCGGCTTACGTCTGCCTCTTCAGGGGATGGCTCGAGATTTGCTTTCCCGACTTCGAATAGCGCCTGGACAGATAGTTCCAAATGGGTGGAGGGACTTGTTAGGATGTGCAGTGTTGTGGATTGAGATGGAGTAACCCTCACTGATCGTTGATGAGTTTCTCCATCTATACCAAGTACGGCCGAACTTGCAGCAGTCCGACTGGTATTTTTTGTGTGCTTGGCGGAATAAGGGCGGATATTTGATAATCGACCCTCTTACTTTCAATAAGCATTGGAGAGATAGGTGGTTCTGGACGTGTGGTCGCTGGAAGACTGGCGAGCCTTGGTCCATCGACTCTCGCGTTCCTCAGTTTTTCTCCCAAGCAGGTGACTCGGCATGCGTGCTTTTCTACATCTCCCCATAATTCTAAGTCTTCGAGCCTGATTATATATGTTTCGCAGATATTCCCGGGCCAAGGCCCAGTCTTGGAGCCAGCGCTATCCCCAGGCCAAGGCCCAGTCTTGGAGCCAGCGCTTTAGCTCGGATCAAAGATCTGAAGGCGCTGAGTCCGGAGCGAAGGTCTTGGAAGAGGCTTCTCCAACCGGAGCATCTTCTTGCATCGGGTTTGGACTCGGCCTTAACAGGTACTTTCTGGCTGCCCTTCTTTATTCCCTTTGATTCTTGTTTGACTCATCTTGTAGTTGATACAGAGATGGCTGAGGCTCGTCCATTCCTCTGTCCACCTTCCAAAATGAAGGCTCCTCCAAGGTCAGAGTCTCGACTTTCGAAGAGGCCGAAGACGGTTTCAAAGACTAAGGGGCAAACTGCCCCGGCGATCCCGCCCGTGATTATTCCTGACTCGAGGGAAGGGGTAGGAGCGGAGGACGCGGTAGCTCCTGAGTCCCGAGGGGCTACTGAGCCAGGACCTGTTGTCGAGCCGGTTCCGAAATAAAGGGAGGAGCAGAGAAGGGAGGAGCCCTCAGGAGGGCAGACGACTCAACAGGAGATGTCGACCTTCTAATGGGCCGTTAAAGACATGCTCCCTTGGGCGATCTCCCATGGGAGCGAAAGGGACTTCCCTGCACTCTTCGAAGCCTCCTCAAGGCCGAGTCTCTCCCATATCGCGAAGACGCTTCTCGAGATAAGAACTAAACTTCACACTTGCTTTGTCGATTTTTTCAAGCTTGGCTGACCTTTTATCTTCCTTTTACAGTTTACCCCTTGTATGCTTAGGGCTTACTCGGATTTGGCCGACTCTCAGAAACAGGCTGAGGAGGCGGAAGCACAACTCACTGCTGCTACGACTCGGCTTAACATAATAACTGGCGACTTAGGGGTGGCCAGGAAGGCCCTCGAGAGGGCCACCACCGACAGCGTCTGTTTATCCTAGCAATTGAAAGAGGCCCGGGAGGAGAGTCGGCAAAATCACCAGGCTTATGTCTCCTCTGAAGAGAAGTTGGCTCGGCTTAGGACCGAGACTAAGGCTACCATTCTCCATGCCAAGGCCCAGGCCGTAGAGTCCTATCTTGAATCCCGCGAGTATTTGGACGAGCGGGACCGCTTATATCAGGATGGCTATGCCAAGTGCATGGACCTAATGAAACTATCCTTCCCTAAACTTGATCTCTCAGGATTCAACGAGATTGGCTCTAGGTCTGACGTCAGGATGCTGGGGCTGTTAGGTCTTCTGGTACGATGGCGGTTGATCTTGAGATTATTTCCGAGGCTGCTCCTAAGGTGGCGTCAGTGGTTGTTCCGAGTGGCGGCAGCAGCTGAATCCGAGTCACCTCCAGAGTTAACTCCTATTAAATCTTGAATCTAATTTTGGATTGCAACACTTCAAGCACTTCAAGCACACCAGGCTTCAAGCCAAGCTCGAGAGCATTTGCAATCGGGAGGGGACGTCGCTTATCTCGGCTGACTTTTTTCTGCATTTTTCCTTGTCACTTTGTCGATGTAATTTCAAAGTGGGAACTAATGTAATCCGATGTAAAACTCATACTGATGAATGAATATATTTAATTTTTACATTCATTTGACTCAATTCACATGCTTTCCATTCTTTGCTCGTCTGATAATAGAATTAAACCAATCGTTCAACGACTGACCTAAGAATAGTAGATTTTTAGATGCTCAGCATTCCATGGATGGGGGAGTATTTGTCTAGTTAGATCTTTCAACTGATATGTTCCAGGTCGGATGGTGCTCGAGACACTTAGGGTCCTTCCCAATTGGGTCCCAGTGTACCCGCACCAACTTCTTTTGTGTTTAGGAACGCTTTTCGGAGGACCATGTCCCCAACCCGGAATCATCTAACCTTGACTTAGGCATTGTAGAATCGAGATATTGTTGCCAAGTTGCCATTCACAGTCGAGCCTTTTCCCTTTGTTATTTCAAGAAGTCGAGTCTGAAAGTCAACAGTTCTTCGTTGTCTTGTTCGTTAAACGAACTGACTCGAGCAGAAGACATTCCGATCTCGACTGGAGTGATGGCTTCTGATCTATACGCAAGGGAGAAATGAGTCTCTCCCATGGCCGTCCGAGCGATAGTTCGGTAAGCCCATAGTATTTTAGGAAGTTCTTCAGCCCACACTTCCTTAACTCAGTCGAGTTTGGTTCGGAGATGCTGTTTGATAATCTTGTTGGCTGCCTCGACCTGTCCATTCTTCTGAGGATGATGGGGAGACGAGTAGACATTTCTTATTCTAAGATTGTCGCACATCCCTTTGTATTACTTGTTGTCGAACTACTTCTCATTGTTAGTAATAATAGTCCGAGGTATCCCGAATCAGCAGATGATATTTTTCCAAACAAAATTTGTGATGTTTTGCTCGGTTATCCTGGCCAATGGTTTGACTTCGGCCCACTTGGTGAAGTAATCCACCGCGACAATGGCAAACTTGGTATGGCCTTTCCCCAAAGGGAACGGTCCGATGATGTCCATCCCCCACTGCTTGAAGGGCCAAGGACCGGCCATGGGAGCAGTTCCTCGGGTGGCTGTCTTGGAATGACCTCGAATCGTTGGCATTTGTCGCAACTTTGGACGAGCTTGTGAGCATCGTGCTGAATGGTCGCCAGTAATACCCTTGCCGTAAGATTTTGTGCGCAAGCGATGGTCCTCCCGAGTGATTTCCGTAAATCCCTTCGTGAATTTTCCGAAGTACATAGTTATCCTCGTCATGTCTTAGACAGCGTAGTAAAGAAGCGAAAAATCCTTTCTTATATAGTATACCGTTGAGTATGGTATAACGGGAAGTTTGAATTTTCAGCCGCCGGGCCTCAGCGCGATCCTCAGGCAACTTTCTATTGTCGAGATATTGGACGATCGAGTCAAGCCAAGTCAGTTTCAAATCGATCGAGTGCATGGTCAAGCTAGGCGGGTTGTCAATGCTTAGCTTAGCGACGTACTCAATTGGAACGGACTTGAGTATATCGTCTTCATCAGCAGAGGCAAGTTTTACCAATAGGTTGGCTTTAGCGTTTTGTGTTGGGGGGATCCGAATGACAGTACATCGTTGAAAACCGTCGATCAACTCTTTGGCTTTCTTCATATAGGCTTTCAGCTGCTCTTTACATGTTTGGTACATACTAGTGACCTAATTGACGACCAACTGCGAGTCACTGAATATGTTGAGATGAGTAACACCCATACTGGTTGCTAGTCGAAGGCCGAGCAATAGGGCTTCGTATTCTGCTATATTGTTCCAGGCTTGAAATTCAAGTCTTAAGGCATATTGCATGTAAGTTTGATCGGAGTTTTCAGGACGACTCTTGCCCCGCTTGCCTTAGAGTTGGATGAGTCGTCCACATAAAGTTGCTAGTGGGGTGGGTCGGGCGATGTCGTGGGAGCTACAGTCATCGGCTGATTGGTTGGCTCATTTACAAGCTCAGTAGGTGGATCGGTTTGTGGCGTAACTTCAGCTATGAAGTCGGCCACAGCCTGCCCTTTAATTGCTACCCTCAGCTTGTACTGAATATCAAATTCACTGAGCTCAATTGTCCACTTCATTAGGTAGCCGGAAGCTTCTGATTTCTGGAGAATTTGATGCAGTGGGAGGTCAGTTACGATGATGATGGAGTGTGCTTGAAAGTATGGCCGTAGTCATCATGAAGACATTACTAATAATAAGCCCACTTTCTCCAGAAGTGGATATCAGGTTTCTGCTAGGAGCAGTGCTTTGCTAACATAATTCATCGGTAATTGCTTCCCTTCATGCTCACGTATCAAGGTCGAGTTTATGGATGCGTCGAAGACCGCCATATACAATAGCAAGGCTTCCCCAGGCTCGAGCTTTGATAGAAGAGGTGGAGATCCGATATATGACTTCAATTGCTGGAATGCTGCTTCGTACTCTTCCGTCCAATCAACCATTTGTAGTCCCTTCAATTGTTTGAAGAATGAAAGGTATTTATCAGTAACTCGGGAAAGGAAGCGGTTGAGTGCAGTTACCCGTCCAGTCAGTCTTTGTATATCTTTAATCGTCCTCGGGGATTCCATGTCAAGCAATGCCTTGATCTTTTCTGAATTTACCTCGATCCCTCGCTGACTGACTAGGAATCCGAGAAATTTGCCTGAGCTTATTCCAAAGGCACATTTGCTCAGGTTCAACTTTATCTGATATTTACGAAGGATAAGGAACATTTCTTCTAAGTTGGCGATATGATCGACCACCCTTATACTTTTGACGAGCATATCGTCGATGTACACTTCCATGGTCGGCCGATCTGCTGGGCAAATATTTTGTGCACTAGCCGCTGGTAGGTTGCTCATGCATTTTTTAGGCCGAAAAGCATCACACGGTAACAGTAAAGACCTTTATCAGTGATAAAGTTAGTCTTAGATTTATCTGATTGATGTATTACAATTTGATTGTACTCAGAAAAAGCATCCATAAAACTAAGAAGTTCATATCCCACCGTGTTGTCCACCAACTGATTAATCCTCAGAAGAGGAAAGTTGTCCCTTGGGCAGGCTTTGTTTAAGTCGGTATAATCGATACAGACTTGTCACTTCCCATTGGCTTTTTTAACGAGTACGACATTAGCTACCCATTCCGGATAATATATCTCCTCGATGAATTTAGCCTTGAGGAGCTTACTGACCTCTTTTTCGATGATGGCGTACCTTTCAGGGCTGAGTGGTCGTCGCTTCTGTCGGATCGGTCGGTAGGTTGGGTCGATATTAAGGTGATGCGTAATTACCAAGGGATCAATTCCGGGCATGTCCTGTAAAGCCCGTATCCTAGACCGTACCGTTCCGTAGGCTTCCGTAGCCCTCCCGGTCGAATTTCGATGACCCGCAATCTATTATCAACATTTGCGCATGATCATGAGTCATGTCCCATATATCAGAGTCGATGCAACTCAAGACTTGTACCCTAGCGACCGCGCCGTCGCTGCGGTTCCGACGCAGCATATTACGCGCCGAGATGATACCCGGGCCAAGAGATGTGGGCTCGTGATCAGTTTGAGAAAACACCGCGTATTTGCAATCCTAAGAGAATCTTTACAACATGTCAAATCAATTCCATCAATCGATCCCATCAATCACCTCTCATAACAAGTACAAAACCTCATCCCTAAGCAACCCCAAAGTTAAAGCAACCCATCCCTCACATGTCAAAGTACACATCACCCATCACTCACCTTTTCACCCATCACCCTCTTACATCACTCACACCTCTCTCTCTCATCTCTCTCTCTCATTTTTCCATTTTCAAGCAAACAACCCAACGTTCATGAGAGCTCCATAAGAAAGCTTTGTGTGGCCCACTCCCTACCTCTCATCTCCACCATCCAAAGAACATCTCGACTGTTGAAATCGTCCCCTTGGAGCTCTAGATCATGTTGACGGAAGAAGGAAGAGGAGATCAAAGGTGGGTGATTTTATTATTAGATTTTGTGATTAAAGGGCCCACATATGTGGGACCCATCTTGATGTGTGCACTGTATAGGGAGGGCCCATAGTGGTGGGGTCCGTCTCCTCCTCACCGTCTCTCTCTCTCTTTCTCTCTATCTCTCTCTTTTGGTGATGGAATGTGGCCCACCTGATCTAGACCGTCCATGTGTTGGGCCCCACCTCGCTGCCTGTCCGTTTGGACAGGCATGGATGAAGGAAAACACAAATATTAGCTGATCCAGAGCTGTGGTGGGCCACTATGTGGACCCACCTTGAGGTGGCCCGGTAAATGAGACAGATCCAAATCTCTGGTGGAATACATCACCGTCCAGCACGTGGGACGGTGGTACCACCCATGGTGTACTGTGTACGTGTATTAACAATGCCGTCCACCCAGCGTCCAGAGAGAGTGGACGCTGGCACCTCACTCTATCTCTCTCTCACACACACACGTGTATATTGGTATATCATATTTCATAATATAATGTATATTTTATTAATATAAAAAATTTATAATAATAACTGTCATGGTGGGCCACCCTCCCACGTGAGACCCACCTGATGAAGGGCCTTATCCAGGCCATCCGTCCAACACCAGGACAAGAGGCCACCAAACCATCCATCAATGGACGTCATCTCCAAACCGTCCATTCGTTTTGATGATAGTAGGGCCACCTTGATGAGAATCCATCTGGGCCATCCAGATCAGGTGGACCCACCTTGATAGTATGTGTTGTATCCCCACCATCGAATCTCTGGACGGTGGGAGATTTGCTGGGACGGTGTGGGCGCACCCCCCTGATGCATATGTTTCATGCATGCCGTCCAGCTACCGTCCATATGCTTTGCATGTGGGACCTACTCCACACGTGTGACACGTGTGGAGGTAAGACCCACCTAGGTGAATGTTTTGTATATCCACACCATTCGTTCATCCGTGCGGGTCCTGCATGTGATTATCCACCGTCCGTTTTGGACAGGTGGGAATCCACCGTGATCTAAGTGTTTTATTCACGCCGCTAGTCCCACGTGGGATTCCACCTTGATGTAGGGGTTTTAATCCACCCCGTCCATCTATGCTGGACCACCTTGGTGACACGTGTGGTCACTGGAGGTGGGGCCCACCTAGAGAAACTGCCTCCAGTGTAAGGGACTCACTCATCTGGGAAGCCGATTGGCTGGAGTACCTCACTCCTGCTATATAGCTACTGTATTCAATGCAGTAAGTTCGGTGGGTCTGATCACATCCACACCGTCCTTGCACGTGGGATGGTGTGACCCACCATGATATATGTATTTCATTCCCACCGTCCATTTGGACGGTGTGGCCCCAGCATTTCAGCTAGATCGTTCGTCTGGACGCTACAGCATGGGTCGTACCATGATGTATATTTTATAATCCATGTCGTCCATCTATCCACTGTGTGGAACCCACCATGATGTATTCATTATATTTGTACCGTCTAACAGAACTGGATGGTGGAGATCCACCCACCTGATGAGTGGAGCAGATTGGCTAGTTAACCACACACAGCTATAAGCAGTTGTGGTGACGCCAGTAAGTTCTGTGGGTCCCAACCTTGATGTATGTATTCTATTTTTACTGTCCATCTGGATTGGACGATGATGTGCAAGGCTTACTGTGATGTATCTGTCCAGATGGTGGGACGCACCTGATGTATGCGTTGTATCATGATCGTCCAAACTACTGGACCCCACCTCCTCTATGCATTATATATTCACGCCATCCATCTATTTTCTGATACATGGGGCCACCTTGATGTATTGTTTATTCACACCGTCCATCGGGTTGGGATGGTGGCGGACTCCTTCATGATGTATGTCCTCTATACCCTCGTCGTCCGTCCCTTGGATGTGAGGCCCACCTTGTGACGTGTTGTATATTCACATCATCCATCCACGTGGCCCCCGCATGATGTGAGTGTTTTATCAGTGCCGCCCAACCCATGGACCCCACATGTGATGTATTTATGGCTCATGTGATAGGGCCCACCTGCCTTGTATTTTTAAGCCCGTGTGATAGGGCCCACTTGTTGTGTATTTGAGGCCCATATGATGGAGCCCACCTGCTTGAATCTGTGGCCCATGAGCAGGGCCCACTAGATGTGTATGAGGCCCATTAGTGCGGCCCATTGATGTAACCTACTTGTTGTATTCAAGGCCCGCGGGCGAGGCCCAATGTGATGTATTTGAGGCCCGTGGCGAGGCCCAATGTGATGTATTCGAGGCCCGTGGGCGAGGCCTAATGTGATATATTCGAGGCCTAATGTAATATATTTGAGGCCTATGAGCGAGGCCCATTGTGATGTATTTGAGGCCCATGCGATGTGTATATGGCCCTTACATGAGGCCACGAGCTCATTATATATTTTGGCTCTATATGTAGGCCACTCATTGGGAGCAATGATGGTTAAATGTCCATATTGATGGGCAATGATGGTTGAATGTCTACATTGTGACCTTCCATTAGGCCTTGTTAGGCCCATTCCGATTTCGATTGTCGATTTCGATTTCGATTGTCGAGGCCAAGTCCAATTGACGAGGGCGATTCCATTAGTCGAGGCTGATTCTGATTGACGTGACCGATTTGCCATTCTGATTATTGATTGATTCCGGTTGCCGATTCCGATTGACGTGACCGATTTGTCGATTCTGATTATCGATTGATTTCGATTATCGTGACTGATTGCTGATTCTGATCGACGTGACTGATTTACCGATTTTAATTATCGATTAATTTCGATTATCGTGACTAATTACCGATTCCAATTGACGTGATCAATTTATCAATTCTGATTATCGATCAATTCCGATTGTCGTAGCTGATTGTTGATTAGCGATCGAGGCCGATTATCATGACCGATTGCAGATTCCAGTTGACGTGATCGATTTGTCGATTCTGATTATCGATTGATTTCGATAATCGAGGCAAATTCTAATTGTCGAGACCGATTCCGATTTGTCGAGGCTGAGTATTGAGGCTGATTTCGTTTGTCGAGGCCGATCTTGATTACCGAGGCCGATTGTCGAATCCTATGTGATGAGGCCCATTGTGATGCATTTGAGGCTCAGGCGATGGAGCCCATTGTGATGTATGTTATGCCCGTGTGAAAGGCCTATTGTGATGTGTATTAAGCTCTTGAGTGAGGCCCATAGTGTTGTATATCAGGCCCTTTGTAAGGCCATGGGTCCACTATATGTGAGGCTCTATCTGGGCCACTCCTTGGGGGTAATGTTGGTTAAATGTCCATGTTATCGAGGCCGATTGTTGATGTCGATTATTAATACCGATTATGAGTATATGATAGCATAACATCATGATACATACTCATACGCATCATCTGCATGTTTGTTATGAGATGTGGTTGACCATTGCATATGATATTGGGCATGTTGTTATAAGACTCCCTGATAGGCGGAGATTGTCTCACATGAGTACACAGTATGCGCAGGATTGATGCATAACTGGATTGTATGACTCATGCATCTTGCATTGTGTGTTGTGATTACTGTACGCCCTAGCGACATCAAGGGCGTAGCCTCCACAGGTATTTCGTGGATGACTAGATGGGACACCAAAAATCTGTTCTACATGGGGTGCTATAGATATTCCTGGGTGAAAGTCCATAAACTCTCTTGGTTCCAGAGGTTGCTCCAACGTCTAAACCGAGTGGATGTATGAGAGCATGAAGGTCGTATACCGTTAGGCCGCATCTCCCACTATATCGTGGTCGGTTGAAAGGGGGTAAGGCCTTACCTGCTCAAGAGAAGGGGGCAATGCTAGGCTGAGTCTGACCAGCTCGTGGAATGGATCCGCTATCGACGAACCGAGCCCGATATTAGCAGGTGGATAGTGAGATCTCTTCCACTCACCTTATTGTGCGCGATGGGGCGACAACCTAGTGTGGAGTGTAATAGACCCCGGTGATTTTTCAAAGAGGAACCATACTGATATGTGGACTTATTGAGTATGAGTTACATACTCATGCATTCATTTCATTCACTATCCACTCGGGCTGGTGGTGCACAATTAATTATTGTGTACCTTCGCATGGTTAAAATTTCGGTTGGACGCGCGACTAACCTGAGATCAGGAGTTTACCACATTGAATCTGACTATCCAAATTTAAGTATGAGACTAGTTTGGATAGAAGCCCCTTGTGGTGGACCTCATAGCTTGCGATACTACGTACTATCATCCCGACTTCACACTCCAGTTTGGTCATTTCATTCGCATCGCATATTGCATTGCATCCTCAGCACATAGTATTTGGCTTACTATATCCGCATTGCATAGCTGATCTACATTGCTTCCTCAGTATATGATATTGGTTTATTATATTTTTACATTGCATAGCCTGGATAAGGTTGATGGTATTTATGGGCCTATCAGCATGTTTTCTCATTATTATGATTTTGTATGGTTATGGGCTTATCAGTATTTCTGCTTACTCTTATTACTTTGATATTGCTTACTTAGCACTTACCTTGTGCACACACTTTCACCACCCACTAAGCTTTCGATAAGCTTATGCACGATAGATGCGTGCATGTGGCGTTAAGTTGTAGCAGCATTGAGCTTGGAGCATGTAGCAGATCTCTGGAGCTTTGATTTTCGATATATGTATTTCCCTTTCAGCATTATATTCAAATGTTTATATTAGTGGATATGTAATGATGATGTTGCCTTTGTGATTTGAGTATACTTGTGGTTATGCTTCTTACGAGACAAATATATGTTAGAAAATCTTCCTTGTAGGATCCCAGGATTGGAATCTAGCGCATGGACGCTGGGAGCCGAGAATGGGGTACTACGGAGGCTGTCGGCACCGAATTTAGTGAACGGAAATTTCGTGAGCTCGGTTTTCGAGTTTGGGGCGTGACATGTCCTCATGGCTCCACCCAAATACGTGGCGTACCGTCAGAGTAGAGATACCAGCTTATCTTTCAGGGGCGACTGCAGAGACGAGCCAATCCGAATAGTTTTAGATTCGTCTGTCTCGATCAAAGGTATCGGAATGAGGTCCTCTACTGGTTGACCTCGCTCGAGAGTCTCAAGTCGAGGGTCCAATGATTCATTTGCGGTTACCTTGACTGGAGCTTTTACAACCGTGACATAACAGCGCCTTGCATTCTGTTGGTCACCTTTGATGATTCCTACTCTTGACTCAGTAGGGAATTTCGCACAAAGGTGGTACGTCGATACGACAGCTCGGAAAAGATAGAGGGAAGGTCGGCCGACGATAACATTGTAGACTAATGGCTAGTCAACAACAAGAAAGTCCACCATAACCATTAATTGGTTGGGGGAGGATATGGAAGACTTTATGATTTGCCATGGTGAGAGTAACGACCAGGGCGTCGTCATGAGGGTGACAGATGCCTCGAGCGTCTTCATCAGCAAACGATACGCAATGTTTCTCTTTCTTTCTTTCCTTAGTAGGCCGACTCAATATCATGATTTCTGACTCGGGCCGACTGATGTTCCTTGCGTGGTTCTCCATCTCATAAGGAGTCCCGTAAATGTCTCAGCCCAATGGCTTATGCAATGATCAAACATTCCTCATATCAAGCATACATATGATGCGTATGGGCATGAATCATGGAGATATACTAAGCATGTTACAAAGTGATGAACCATCAACAAGTATGGGCCTACTAATAGGCCCTAGGGAGAGTTATAATGCAGACATTTAACCAACATTATTCTTACAACGTGGACGTCAAACAAACATTGCTCCCAAGGCATAGCCCGCCATAAAATATCATTACCCAAACCATAGGGAATCACACATTGCAATGGGCCTATATACGTCTTATTGGGCCTCGACCCATAGGCCTTAGATACATCAAATGGGCCGCCTCATATGGGCCTTATATAAATCAAGTGGGCCGCTTTAATGGGCCTTGTACACATTGCAATGGGCCATAACCCATGGGCCTTGAATACAGAACAATGGGCTTTATAACATGGGCCTTATATTCATATCAAGGTGGGCCTCAACAACGGCCACAAATACATCGAATGGGCCTAATCACATGAGCCTTATGTACATCAGATGGGCCACCCTAATTGGGCCCCATGTCTATACTCAATTGGGCCCCAACAACGGGCCATAATACATCAACATGGGCCTAATCCTATGGCCTTATATATATACCAAGGTGGGGTCCACTTGGACTATAGAATAAGCATATATAATATATAGTGGGGGTCTACATGAAGGCCCACCATCCCTTATACCATATATAATATAATATATAGTTTATAATATATATATATATAATACATAGGATACTGTATATAATATATATATATATACAATACTGTATATATATATATATACATATAATACTGTATATAATATTATATATACATACACACACACACACGCACACACACGCACGCACACACGTGCACACGTGCACGCACACATGCACACGCACACACCGTCCCCTGGACGGACGGTGTGAATGAACCCATACATCACTGTGGGTCCCACGTGGGGCCCACCAGAATGTTTATATGCCATCGGATCCATTCATAAGGTCACACGTACCTGGGTGAAAAGGGAGAACAAATTTCGTCTTGATCCAAAACTTCTGTGGCCCAGAAAAGGAGTTTCAAGGGCAGACATTCAATCCTATTGTTTCCCATGATGTGGGCCACCTAAGTCTTGGATGTGGGTGAAATTTTGAGGGGGCCCACTGATGGAGGTGGCCCACCATATGAACGGGTTCGATGGTAAATATACATTAGGGTGGGGCCCACGGCAGGGGCCGTGGGTCACTGCTGTCCGCCAGCCCGCCTGGCGCTGTCAGTGCCTCTGACGCCACAGCAGCAGCAATGCTGCTGTTAGTTTATTTTTTATTTTTTGAAAAACCTATGTTCTCAAGGTTTTTCGTACGTGGGGCCCGCATTAGGGAAATCCGACCCCGCCATCGATCCCCATAACTCAAGACAAGCAGGACGAGCCCAATATTCAATATGTTTTGGTGAATAAAAACAGCTGTTGATTTTTCAATGGTAACCACCACAGTTTCTCATGCTATGGCCCACCAGATACTCGGATCTGCTTCATTTTTCGGCTCAACGCCTAAAATGAACTCGAGAATGGAATGGACGGCATGGATTAAATACTTACATCAACGTGGGGCCTACACCAGCGGACCACCCTAAAATCTTGTGAACCAAGCTAATATTTGTGTTTTCCCAAACCACGTCCAGGGACGTTAAACGGAACACATGCATTCGAGGTGGGCCCGGCTTAGGTGGGCCACCACATAGAGGATAGTGTGGGTGCAACACATAAGGTGGGCCCCACTTATAAATGGCTTGGGTAAAAATCATGCCTCATGGTGGGGTTCATCCAAGCGGGCCAATCATCACAGAAGGCAGAGATAGAGAGGGAGAGAGAAATAGAGTGGGACACGCGTGATGGAGGGACCCCGACACTATGGGCCCTCCGTTTTAAGCATCCAATCATACATCAAGTGGGCCCCATAGCATGTGGGCCCATCAAATCAAAGATTAACGGTGGAGATCCCTTCTCCACCAAGATGAAAGGTCTAGATGACCTTATTTATGTAAGAAAGTAAACATCATGATAGGGTCCATGAAAAATGGCCCCATCATGGAATGATTATGAGCATCAAGGTGGGCCATCGGCCACACCTAGGGTCCAAAGTGAGATCCACACCATCAATCGGTAGGCCTCACTTGACCCATCATCAAAATATGAAAATCTATCCTAATAAGCACCCACCGTCGATCTCCTTGGTACGATGGAAAGCCGATCTCCTTGTGCTTCACTTTGATGGAGGGAGATGAGAAGTGGATGGCTTGGATAAAGGATCTTTGAGATGGGAAGTGGGCCACCAAATCACATTTTTCTCTCCATGAGAAGGCTTGGACGTGGGATTTCCTTGCTTGGGAAAAGTGATGAGAAATGGGAGAGAGAGAGAGGGTTGTAAAGAGAGAGAGAGAGGGTAGCTTAGGTAGGCCATGATTACTTATAAGAGAGGGTGGCTAGCAATAAATGCTTGTAAGAAGGCTAGGGGGTAGGGTGGCTATAGTTAGGGTAGGGTGGCTAAGGCTAGGGTAGGGTGGGTATAGTTAGGGTGATGTCATCCATCACCCTCATGATTACCTAGAGATTGGTGCCACATGGGATGAGTGGGTCCCGCAATATGCGGTCCACGATTATTAAAATGCACGGTCCACATCTTATGATCTAAGCGTCGGGTTGGCGCACGAGACGCGGCGTTGGAACCACGGCGATAGTGCGATCGTAATGGTACGGGTCTCGGGTTAAGCTGACTCAAATCTATAGGATATGACCTAGGATCGCGCGTAAACGTCGATTATAGGTCGCATGTTACCGGAATTTGACGGGAAGGATCGCAGCAGTCGACGGAACAATACGGAATAGGATACGAGTCTTACATGGCACTTACCTTGTGCACATTCTTTCACTACCCACTAAGCTTTTGATAAGCTTATGCACGATAGATGCGTGCAAGTGGCGTTAAGTTGTAGCAGCATTGAGCTTGAAGCATGTAGCGAATCTCTGGAGCTTTGATTTTTGATATATATATTTCCCTTTCAGCATTGTATTCAAATTATTATAGTAGTGGATATGTGATAATGATGTTGCCTTTGTGATTTGGGTATACTTGTGGTTATGCTTTTTATGAGACAAATTCATGTTGAAAATCCTCCTTGTAAGATCCCAGGATTGAAATCTGGAGTATGCGCGCTGGGAGCCGAGAATGGGGTACTACGGAGGCTGTTGGCGCCGAATTTAGTGAACGAAAATTTTGTGAGCCTGGTTTTCGAGTTTGGGGCGTGACATATCCTCATGGCTCCACGCAAATACGTCGGCGTACCGTCAAAGTAAAGATTCCAGCTTATCTTTCAGGAGACGACTGCAGAGACGAGGCAATCCGAATAGTTTTAGACTCGTCTGTCTCGATCAAAGGTATCAGAATGAGGTCCTCTACCGGTTGACCTCGCTCGAGAGTCTCGGGTCGAGGGTCCAATTATTCGTTTGCGGTTACCTTGACTAGAGCTTTTACAGCCGTGGCATAACAGCGCCTTGCGTCCTGTTGGTCACCTTTGATGATTCCTACTCTTGACTTAGTAGGGAATTTCGCACAAAGGTGGTACATCGATACGACAGCTCGGAGAAGATAGAGGGAAGGTCGGCCGAGGATAACATTGTAGACTAATGGCTAGTCAACAACAAGAAAGTCGACCATAACCATTAATTGGTTGGGGGAATCCCCAGCCATGAGTGGGAGTGAGATCGCTCCCTCAAGAAGAGTCTAGCCCCCCGAAAACTCGATCAATGGGGTGCGGACTGCCCTCAGCATCGACCGTTCAATTCCCATCTTATCGAACGCTTGCGTGAACAGTATGTCTACAAATGAGCCTTTGTCGACTAGGATACGGAAGACTTTACGATTTGCCATGGTGAGAGTAACGACCAGCGCGTCGTCATGAGGGTGACAGATGCCTCGAGCGTCTTCATCAGCAAATGATACGCAATGTTTCTCTTTCTTTCTTTCCTTAGTAGGCCGACTCAATATCATGTTTTATGACTTGGGCCGTCGGATGTTCCTTGCGTGGTTCTTTCGAGCGTTATTTGAATCGCCCCCGCCTTGATGACCGCCAACGATTGTTCGGATTTCTTCGATAGGTCGGTTGTCGTCCGTTTGTTCTTCGGTACCCCTGGCTTCTTGGTCGATATGCTCTCCCAAGTGACCTTCTCGGATGAGCCTCTTGATTTACTGCTTTAGATTATAGCAGTCGCTCGTATTATGCCCATGATCGCGGTGATAGTGGCAGTACTTGTTTTTACTCCATCAGTTGGGATTACCTCGGAGTTTATCAGGCCAGTTTACGAACCTTTCGTTCTTTATCTCCATGAGGACTTGTTCTCGTGGTTTGTTAAGCAGGGTGTAGGCCGAGAACTTGTTGTCGAGTCACTTACCTGACTTGCGATTATATCGTAGATGCTCGTCTTTTCGCTTTTTACCACTGGCAGAGTCAACTTCTTTTTTAGCTGACTGTTTCTCAAGGTTTTTAGCGCTATGAGCAGCCTCACGTAGGATTCGTGTTTCCTCGGCATTGGCATATTTTTCCAAGCAAGCCATAAATTCAGCCAAGGTAGTTGGAGGATTCTTATCAAGAAATGATAGGAACGGCTTGTCCCTCACCCCTTGCATGATGGATTTGAGGACCGTTTCATTAGAGTGCTTTCGAACTTATAATGCTTCAAGATTGAAGCGTCTGATATAGTCATTGAGGAGTTCACCCTCTTTCTGGACTACGTTATTCAAGTGCGCTGACACTTTAAGCCTCTTCTTTCCTCTGATGAAGTTAGCGACGAAAGCATCGCTTAGCTCGGCGAACAAGCTAATGGATCTCGGTTTGAGTTGCTTGAACCACAGCCGTGCAACGTCAGATAGAGTAAGGGAAAATGCCTGCCACATAACAACATCTGAAGTGTCGTATAATTCCATATAGGTTTGAAAAGATTCCACGTGCTCAGTTGGGTCGGCCTTCCCAGTGTAGGGGGTGATCTGAGGAAGACGGAATTGGTCTGGCAATCGCGCTTACAGTATGGTGTGCACAAATGGAGATTCTTTCTCCTCAGATCCCGCCGAATTAGTCGGGCGACTTCGCTTTAGGTCAAAAATCTGTTTGCGCAGATCCTGTATTTTGGCCTTCCATGGTTCTAGGCTATCGACCGTTTCTTCAGCTGGAGGCCTCTCTCACCTTCTCTAGTCTATCTCATGACGTAGGTCAGAAGTCGATAGCTGGAATTCGGTCGAAGCATGAGAGGGAGCAAGATCCGCTTATTCTTCCGAATGATTCGGATGTGGAGAAGCCTGGGAGGCAGGTGGCTGGGAATGAGCCGGTTGTCGAACGGGCTGATCATCCTCTTACATGGGCGCATGTTGAGGCTGTAGCTGTTCCAGGAGTTGCCTCATATAGTTCATGTTGGCTCAGATATCTTGAAGTTCCTTCTCATGGCATTCATTTCCGCGATTACGCTGGGTACTCCTAGATGAACTAGAGTTTGCTAGGCAGGCGACGGGAGCCTGACGATTGTCCCGTTGCTGTGGCTGCCCTTGGTTCCCATTCGGAGGCTGTGGACCGGTAACCGGAACTTCATCGGGCTCCGTTTGAGCAGTCCGTCATGTTACTGCCATTTAGAGTTTTTGAGGTGAGTAAGGATCGTAACTTTTTGTTCACTTCCTATAGACGACGCCAAACTGTTGATGTAAAAATCTGGTGCACTCTCCTTGGATCCTTTACCTGCACAGGAATAAGACAATGGAGACCCTGACTAGAGCCGGGGACCCTCTGATGCCAAAGTCAGGGCTAGGATCGTATTGAAGGGTTTTAGACAGAGTTTTTGCGTACCTTTCACCCTTGAAGTCTCTTATATTTATAGGAGGGGGAGGATCCCATTGTGCCAGGATTCTTTCCTAATCTTTTGGAGATTCAATGCCAATCCAATTTAGGACTCTAGCCGATTCCGAGATTTTCGGAATCGGGGATCTTCTTCCTGGATTTCCGGGAAGGTGTTTCACTTTACACCGTTTCTCCATTTCTCGATAGATTTTACCGATTGAATCGGACCTGGCCAACTCTATTGATAAGCGAATCTTGGCTGGCTACAGAAGGTTGAGCTACTTGCCTTCTGTAGGTTGAGACGAGGCCGATCCATAATCAACGCGCCTTCTTAATCCGATAGCCGAATCTGTAACCGACCCAATGGTAGTTCGGTTTTATTGCCGGTCGTGTGGCTTTCGAGCATTGGGCCTTAGTCGACCTATTTGGATGCTGTTACCTCGTTTGTCGAGCCAACTCCGTGCACCTTAAAGATTCTTCGTCTTATAGCTCAGGACTTTGTAAGCCTTGATCTAGATTGGTTCCTTGAAATCTGAGTTAGGTCTCTCCTTTAAGCTTTGGACATGCATGCCTCAGTCAAGCTTGTTGCCTCGGGAGCTCGGGCCGTGTCAGTAGAGTTGGTGCATTCCATCACCAAGTCTCTAAACTTATACTATTTTACACCAGCAGCTCATATTCAATTGAAGAAAAAAGTCCCAATGTCAGTGGCTAAGATTCTCCAATCGGAAGGGAATCCACGGTGGTATCCAAAAGAACAGTAGCCTGGATTTATGAACCATGATACCTTGTGAAAACAGAAAACCCGAGTATACTGTGTCAGAGCCTTGGGTCCAGTTCCTCTTTCGCAACGTGGAAAAAGCAACCCAAGAAAGGTCGGACACGCCGATCCTCCCACTCCGAAAAAAAACGAAAAAAACGAAGGCATGAGTTAAGTGTGAGAGAGGGAGAAATTTGGGCTGTGGTTCATCCAACAGGTGGTCCACTGATTGGATGGTCATCGGTGCTTGTAAAATGAGTGGTTTGGTACATCATAACGTGGGAATGGTTAGTCAATTTTGTCCATTCATATCAAACGGTTCTACTTGGATCTCAAGGAGAAATCAATGGTAGCCGAGGGACAGTGTGCCATATGGTGCCAGTCTGCCAGATGGTCCACACACCCGTTTGGGTCAACTTGAGAGGTATTTACCAACCATTTGATACTTGGGCTAGTGTTTTGGACCTGGGTCCAACCAAACCCACCCAAATCTAATCAGAACATCTAGCACTGGATCGAGTCCTACGATCATCCGTCTGTATTTTTGCCTGAAGCTAAAAATAGGCAGATTCAACGCTAAGGTGGGCCACATGATAGAATACGGTGGGATTGAACGCTAGCCAGGCAGTCTATCATAACTTGTAATACCATATATATCTTTCCCGACAACGTGCCACCTCGTGTTGAAAATCTGCACTGTGAAAGCGATAGCCTTTGGAAAATCAGGCTGGTATGCGCACTAAGCGGGATACCTGTACGCTGAGTCAAACCTTCAATTGTCCATTCATTCCCACGGTGTGGTTCATTTGATGAGCGGATCCGTTTGATTTTCATTCCACATAGTCGTCATGCTCGGGCCTATCATTTTCATGGTACCGATGTGCTGCACAACTAGCCTGTTGGTGAGAAATGTTACTTTACCTGAAGATCTTAGTGAAAAAGGTCTGATACACTGACGGAGTGTGATAGATGATACACATGCACTTGTAACTCACTTCGAATTGTAGATGAAGAAGGCAACAAAGTCGAATTAAACCATCCAAAGTATTGATCCCAGTTTCAATGCTTCATGAATGAAAAATTAAGATTATTTGATCATCTGGCTATTGGATTAGTGGACATTATTTAATGGTTAAAATGAGAATTATCCAACGGTCCCATTTTACCTGTCCACAATCAGAGGTTAAAATTACTCAACCAATCTAATTCTGGGGTAATGACTTAGAGACAATGGTTCCAACATTTAGTCATTTTAATTTTAGTTAATACATGACTCGAGTACAGTTTATGAGTGCCTGCGTATTAAGTGTCGCTGGCAGCCGGAGCATCAAATAATTCTCCCTAACAGCCAATGAGCCAACAGTAATAAATAAACATGCTGAGCCGCCGTTAAAGGTCGAGCATGTTGGATGGTCGGGGACGAGTTACGACAGTGTCCTCCACAGCGCACTTTAGTGCTGTACGGGCCCCACAAAGTGACGGCTCCGAGCTTCTGACAATACACGTGTCGATCAACAATGGGATGCGGGAGTAGGCGTGCGTTCCCCAGTATCCAACCGAGGGAAGCCGATCGATGCCTCCACTAGCTGGCTGACTCAGCAGAGTTAGTTTAAGCTAACCGAGGTTAGAAGGGATTGGTCCGAGTCCGCCTCGCCGAGTTTCTTTCTTTTCTCCACAGCAGCGAGAAAAGATCGAGAATGAGAAGACATTCGCACCTGGAAAAACCAAGAAACATAACAGACAAGGCGCCGAAAATTACCATGTTGCCCTCGCCGTTTCGACACTTTGACATGAGACGCGTCTGCGAGATCCCAGCCGTCCACCGGATAGGTCCTGCCGTGTTTGTGCGAAGTCTATCTCTTGAGGCGCGGATGAGGTGGGTCCGGGGGTAAAAGATTAGAGGGTGAGTCCCTGACCGTGTGGCCCACCTTGATGCATGTTCTGTATATCCACTCCGTCCATTTTTTTGGGGCTCATTTTAAGGCTTAGTCACAAAAATGAAGCACATCTGAATCTCAACTGGACCACACCACTGGAAACAGTGGTCATTGAACGGCCACTATTAACAAATTCCTAAGGCCCACCGTAATGTTTATTTGCCATCCAACCTGTTGATAAGGTCACACATGCTTAGATGAAGGGAAAACACAAATATCAGGTTGATCCAAAACTTTTGTAGCACACGAGAAGTTTTTAATGGTCAATCACCACTGTTTACTTTGATGTGGTTCATTGAAATTTGTATCTATTTCATTTTTAGGATTCCCACCTAAAATGATCTGAAAAAACTAATGAACAGAGTGGATATACAACACGTACATCGAGGTCGGCCCTACCGTCGGGACTCGCCCACTAAGCTGTTACCCGGAGCATATCTAATTAACCGCGCCCATTTCTTCATCAGCTAATGAGTATGGTAGAGCCCGTCAGATGAACGGACGCGGATTTCCTGCGAAAGCCTTTCGCAGGAAGTTCCTGCGCTGGGAACGCACGTGGGGCCCATTGGGATGTTTGTGAGAAATCTGCACCGTCCATACATTTTGTGAGTTCATTTTAGGACATGTGGCCAAAGATGAATCGTATCCAATTCTCAAATGCTCCGAAAACGTGATAATTAAACGTCCACAGTTGAAATATTCGTGGGGCCACGGAAGTTTTGAATCATGATAATATTTGTGTATTCAGTTCATCCCAGTAGGAATGATGTTATTAACGGCATGGATGGCATGTAAACATCATTGTCGAAGCCAGGGAGGTTTCAACGGTAGGAATTTCCCTAAATACTTTTTCTTTTAGTACAGACCACTTGAATCTTGGATCCTATCCAATTTTGATACAATCTCCTAAAATTAGCTCACAAAATGGATGGACGGAGTGGATTCCCAACAAACATTACGGTGGACCCCATCTGCGTTCCCAGCGCAGGAACTTCCTGCGAAAGCCTTTCGCAGGAAATCCGCGTCCCAGATGAACGACTTGGACCTTATTCAGACATGTCATGTCAGCACGTGAGGAGAGCAGTGATCAGATGGCTGGTTGTGACCGGTTAGCATGGACGTTGAAGATCACACACGTGAAGGGCAGGAAAGAAGTCTATTCACACCTGCTTATTGCGAGCGTGGAATGCATGTACCTCGTCCTTATAGTCTATAGAACGGGTTATTATCCCAGTGGTGACAGTGAACGGAAGATTGATAATGAATTATATTTTGTTTGGAAAAATAAAACAAGCCCTTGGGACGGCTTTAGGTGTCCAACGGACTTATTGATATGACTTATACTCGCTAGGCACCGAGTCTATTTATAGCCTATGCTCGAATCACTGGATGCAGAGACATGACATGGACTCACTAGGTGCTGAGCCTGACCGCGGCTTGCACGCCTTAGGCTACAAAGTGAGACCTCCAAGTGAGATCAATACACGTCTAGGTCCCCCGAGGGCCTCACAGAGGCAACTATATGCTGACCTATTTCATCAATCGAGCCCCAATTCTAACTAAGATCTAATTCAAGTCACCCTCTCCGTTGGCCAATAAAGCGTTCAAAGATTTGCCACATGACCTATCTGAACACGGCTGTGTTCAAAAGATAATGGTCAGTCGAACCCCATCACTCCTCTTTCGAAAGCTGTTTATTAGACTCTGCCTTAGCCAATTCAAGGAATCAGCCCCGCATCTCCACCTGAGATACTCAGGAGATAGCTTTGAACCCAAAAATCTACGAAGATCAAAGATTAGAGATCTATTCTAGTTAGGAAAGCTCTTTGAGGACTTCGCCTCTATAAATGGAGATGCCGATAGGTGAAAGGTGCACACGCACACACATTCTCGCCCTAAAACCATTACTCCTAGACCCAGATTCTGACTTTAGCATCAGAGGGTCCCCTGGTCAAGCCCGAGTCTTCTTTGTTTTCTTCCTGTGCAGGTCTTCGAGTACGATAAAGGGGATGAGCCGAAAACAACATCAACATATTCCATCTAAAGTTGGTCCACCATTTGGATGGTTGAAATAAAAATAAAATTAGGTGGATGGATTGCATGCCGCAAAATACTCCACTGGACTATGATATATAATACATTTTTATTTTTATTTTTTGTTCCCATGTGCCCGTCGATCGTCCAATCCTATGGATGGGCCAAACTTAAATGCATTGATTGAAGAGGTTTATAATAATAGGTGGCAAGTATTTCATAGGGTGCATTGGGGCTATAGTTGTTGGATCTGGGCAAGGTTCGGCTAGGAAGATCATTTATAGGATGACATCCATAGCTAATTGGGCTGGCTTGAAAATCTAAACACTCGATCATTAGTACGTGAGACAACATTGAAGGAAACGGTCCAAATTCAGAGGACAATAGATAAATGATCCGATGGGTTATTTATTTATTTATTTATTTTTATCTATAAGGCCAATCATATAAGCTGTTTGGATAATTGAGACATGACCTTAGATACAACAATTATAATGTGTTAAAGAGAAAAATCGACCAACCTATGGAAACAGGTCAGGTCAAGACCTGGCATGCCCCGATGTGTAAAAGAGGACGAGAAATCCAACCTCCTGATTAAGGAGGAAGGTCAGCACGATCAAGGTCGGCACAACCTAGGTCGGCCTGAAGGTCGGCACGACCCAAAATGGATTTTCCGAGGGATAACTTAAAAAGGCTATTAGGACTCATGAAGAAGTTAAAGTTACAAAAATTGGACATCACAAAGACCTTCCTTTTAAAAAATCTATCGGCAGGGAAGGACAAGCTTCTTTACGTTCCTAAAGCTTAGCCAGCACACCTCAAATGCGTTGTTATTTCCATCACCCGACCCTATTCGAAGGCCGAGAAAACTCACCTCGATTTCCGACTAATGCGTCCAACTTTACTTGGATGTGCAGTCTGACCTTATTTAAGGGAGCAGTCCGACCTTATCCGAGGGAACAGTCTATTCTTATATGGAGAAGATCTGTCCGAAGTTCTCTCCGAAGATCGCGGAAGCTAATCAACGATAAGCTCGGGAGACTCCCCATGCGTTATGAATTTTAATTTATTTACAACACGCATCTATTAAACCAGGAGAATCCCTCTACATTACGATAACATGTGGGCATTCCTAATGGTGAAAAGTACACATATTATTAACTATTTCTACTGACACAGATTATTAACTTGACATCGAAGGGTCCCTTGCACTAGCTAGGATTTTCCTTGTTCGTTCTATGTAAGTACTTAAGGATCAAAGAAGGGTTAACTAGATTTCAACATCAACATGGTGCTGATGTATCATATAAAATTTAGTTGCATTGTGGCAAAGTTGTAAATTGCATGCATGCGCATGGATCAATATTAAATTCCCAATATTAGTTAAAGAGGCTGCTTTTGAGTGCTTCTTGGGGGTTGGTAAAAGGCGTGCCCCTTATTTATTTAAAGAGATTGCTTTTTTAAATAGTGGTAGATTAATGTTAGTGCAATTTTCCATTGTGACTTACACTGTTAACTGTTTACCCATTTACTGTGGACTTCCAATTTGGTCAGGTCATTAGGTCATCAGCAACTTGTCCTTGGCTCATTAGCAACTCATTCTACTGGACTCAGACTCATTTATGAACTTTTGTACGATTTAGCACATCCAAATATGATCTAAACTACTTATGTAGTTGTTCTTTATTTAATAATATAATGTTATCGTGTTCAAATATTTCTAGAATTGAATCCCTTAAAAACATGAAAAGTATATGTATCCGTTGTGTTTTGATCTAAAAAGATCTAGCAAGGTAATAGGGCCCGATCCATATGTTAGGCACAAAAACATACTCGGCTCAAATATGAGATATAAATAAAATATATATTGTTAAAAAGTCTTAATAGAGTGAACATACATTGTCAAAGGTGGATGAAGGTAGAGAAAGACAACATTAAGATATGCACCACTCTAATGATATGTTAAATACAAATAACTATCGTTAAGATCTGCACCACTTTGATACCATGTTAAATTCAAATAACTATGATGTGTAGACTACGACTTATTCATTTTACTGAGAATAACGTATGCATAAATTTATGGCTGAAAAATGCCTTGCCGTGGAAAGTGGCCAGAGTAACACGCGCGTACGGGCGTACCACACCTGCCACAAAATCTGACGGGAGTCCACTCACGTGTTGAGGGACCCATGCAAAAAACTATGGAAATTTAACAAAATTTGCCAGCCGTTCATTACACTGTTGGCCCACGGAGAGGCCACATATGCACGGATAACACGTCTGGCATGCGTATTAATTTGGTACGTGTGCGGCGTGTAAGGGAGCGCGTGGAGAAGTGTTGCGTTACATCTTCCCCCAAACACTCTGTCGATCTTTTGCCGAGGAATCGTAAAACCAACGTCCTACGGCACTGCCAGGGAGCGAGAGAGATGATGAGCTTTTCATGTTTTAAATTGCACAACTCCTGCGCATAGAGATCATGCAAATCTTCTCCTCAGTCTATTTTATTTCTTGCGCTTTTCCGGCGCCAGGGACGCTGTACAAAATTCAGCAGATCATGACCCTCCATACTCCTGCACTTTACATCATGGCATAAGTGCAACTCAATCCAAATCGTCTGTTTCGTAACGTCATTGCAGATGGATAACATTCCAAAAGCTCATTTTTTCGGATAGTCTTAACCATATGATTATAAGAATTTGAACATGATTTTTAATGATGGAAATAATTAAATATAATTCATTCTTTTAGTTTCTAATCATGAGACCCATTAGTTGGACGGCTTGGATCGAAGAAAATGCATGCCTAATGTAGGGGAATGGCTGGGCCTTGGTATCGATTTTCATAGACCACCAGGTACCGGACTAAGGCTTAAGCACTTTTGCCACGTAGCTCCTTTTCTCTCTCTAGGCCCGTCTGTCTCCTCTCTTTGTCTCTCTAGATCCCCTGTCCCCTTCTTGTCTCTCAAGGGTTTAAAGCAAACGGCTATTTTGTATTATAAAAATAAATTATAAATACAGCGGCTGTACCATAAGTTATCGTATACAATCGTTATTTTCTATAAGTATATCATATTTTTAGAATATCTAATCCGTGTAAAAGGTTGAGAAAATTTTATTTATTATATTATATTAAAATCAGATCTATCCAATAATTTTTTGGACCATATCAGTACATTGAATCATACCATCTGCATTGCATATATTTTGATGTTGCATCCTTCTCAATGATCGAATAAGTTTTATGTTCATACAAGGTTACTATCTTACTGTGTCCCAGCATTTCAAGGAATGGATATCTACAAATGTCACACATTAGTGAGCAAAAGATGCCTGTATCTCAGCTTATGATACAGCACTGTATCTGATCATTTATCTTATACAATTACGAAAATGATATTTCAACCCAAAAAAACCGACACTCCCCACCAGCAAAGGTTGGTTTGATTTTGAGAAATTTAGGCAGGTATTGTGCTTAAGAAATGATTAAATACTGCGGCTGTATCAGAAGCACTAATACAGCCATGCTTTTATGCTAACGTGTCATATATGTAGAATATCGAATCTATGGAAAAGGTAATTTACACAATCATGATTAAGGAATACGAAAATCAAGCAGATCTGTTCATCCGGAAGGGCACAACCTAAAAATCAATAGAAGGACGATGATATGACTCAATGTACTAGTTTGACCCACTTATTGAGTACATAGGGATTATTTTAATATATGGAAATTAAAATTGTATATCCAACCTTTCGCACGGATTGGATTTGTAAAAATACTATTAGTTAACGGTAAAATAATTGCTGTAACAGAACTTGTGATACAGCCGCTGTATCTGACCACTTCTTCTCGTTACGTAGAAGAAACAATACCCAAAATAGTGGAAAATACGTGGCCAGCATTGTTGTGGGCGTGGCTTCGGCGAATCCTCGGATCTACAAAGGTGGGTGGATCGCTGACTGTGGGGACCATATTGATGTATGTTCCTTACATCCACTCCGTCCATTCGTTTTAACAGATCATTTTATTTCATGTTTCAATTAATAAAGAAGATTCAAATCTTATGTGGACCACACCACAAGAAACAGTGGTGATTGAATACCCACCATTAAAAACCTGATGGGGCCACCGGAGTGTTTATTGCCATCCAACTTGTTAATAAGGATACACAAATCTGGATGAAACGAGGACACAAAAATCAGCTTGATCCAAAGCTTTTGTAGCCCACAAAAAGTTTTTAACGTAGTGTGGTCCAATTGAGATTCGGAACTGCTTCATTTTTGGGGATCATGCCTGAAATGAGCTTTCAAAAAGGATGGACGGTGTGAATGTAAGGCACATAGATCAAGGTGAGCCCCACAGTCAGGGATCCACTTATCGTATTGGGGAGAATTTTTGGGACACATCATTCTATTCTGGCACACAACAAATTAATGGCCCGGATGACTACAGGAGCTATAAACGGACGGTTAGAACGACAAACAGCCGCTCTTTAAATTTCAATGGGCATGATTTTCTAGCCCGTGCAATTTGAGTGGAAACCGTGATGTATGGGTCTTATCTACACCATCCATCCATTTTTTTCGTATCATTTTAGACAATAATCTCAAAAAATTTATTAGATCCAAGGCTCAAGTAGACCACACCATAAGAAGTAGCGGTGATAATTACCACAGTTACAACAATTCTAAGCCCCATTGTGATGTTTATTTGCCATCCAACCTATTCATAAAGTTACATGGACCTGTACGGAGAGAAAACATAAATATTATCCATATTCAAAACTTCCCCGGCCCTAAGAAGTTTTCAACTGTAGGAGTTTAACTCCCATTGTGTGGTCCACTTGAGCCTTGGATCTGCCTCACTTTTGTTCTTACCACTAAAATGATACGAAAAAATTGGATGGACGGTGTGGATAAGATCCATACATCACATTGGCCACTCAAATCTTCTGCCCGTTCCCAGCCGGAGACGGGCGGGGGTAGGACGCAATCCGCGTCCCTCACGTCCTAATTCATCAATCCTCATCTGATAATAGTGGAAGAGTGTGACTATGCCAGTACCGTATACATGCATACAAGCAATTTTAATCCGAACCGACAAAATCCCTTGGTCCCATCAAGGATATGTCAAAAACCCAAATCTACACTGAACGAATGATCTAAGTTCTTCGATCGATTGCCGTATATGCTCATTGTATTCCGAAAAAAATTCAACGGTCCACATTCTCAAAAAATAAGTCCGGTGTTGAATTCTTCCATCTACCTTATTCTTGGATGACCCATATAAAGTGGGACCCAAGATATGGACGATTGAGATTTATCATATGGACACGACCCTATGTACATATATACCCATTCTTTACTTTTTATTCTTGGATTGTATTATTACGTTACCAAAGATAGAAGAAAAGGGTTGCATGTATTCCCTCCGAAAGAAATAAAAAATGCATGTATATGTTAATGTGTTGTAGGGTTTTGGTACAATGGTTTGTAGTTTGTACTGTTGGACTACAGGAACTAAAAAAAATGGTGAATAAAATCAATCCGGGTGGTGGGTTAATCTATCAAATTTCTGGTGTAAAATGTCAATAGAAGAGAGAGGTTTTCTTTGGATGTAGTGCAGGTGAGGTGTTTGTCGTGAGGGCACGCTTCTGAACGATATTTGCTGTCATACTTGCGTGAGCAATGCTCTAATTCCGTTTGTGGTTTGGTTTTGAGAGAAGGAATCTCTCACTATTTCTCAAAAGAAAAAAAAGGAGGGAGAGAGAAGAACAAAATAAACAGAACCCACATGATAGAAAAACCCTGCCATTGCTTTTCTGTCTCTGTTTAACAGATTTCGGAATATCTGGCTGTTTGGGGGCGTTAATGATAGTGTTTTCGATCCGGGTTTTGGTTTTGGGATTTGGGAGTGAGGATTTTTCAAGGCTGGGGAAGGTTGGGTGGGTGGGTCTTTTATATATTACGCTTGCACTTCTCTCAGCTGTGCTTTCCATGGATTTTTGTCTCTCTCTGTGAGCTTGGGGCTGTTAAAGAAGTGGTGTTTTTTTTCTTTCTGGTTATCTGGGTTTTGATTTTTGGATTTGGGAGCGGGGATTTTGTTGGTTTCAGAAGGTTGCTGTTGGATTTTCTAAGCTTTGGTCTGTTCGTTTGTTGTTGGGGTTGAACATGTGTTTTTGGATGGGTTTTGGAGATTGAGTTGTTTTCTATGGGTGTTTTTTGTTTTCTCTCTTCGTCTTGTGCTCTGTTTTAGAGTTGTTTCCCGTTCATCTTGTGCTGTGTTTTGATATGCTTGTTGTAGCCTCTGGCTTGAGATTTTAGTGAAACTCTGGTGATTTCATGGTGTTTTACGACTTGGTTTTCTGCCATTTCCTAGTTTTCGTAAACTTTGAATTGCAAAGGTTTTTGTTTTTTTGGTAGTTTGAAGTAAAAGTTGGTTTTCTTTTCTTCTTCTTCTTTTAGTCTGGGTTTCTTTCAATATTTCTTTCCCTTGCTGATAAAAAATGGAGACAAACTCTAGAAAAGAACCGGGCCAGCAGCTGCTTGGTCTAATATCCAATGAAAGAGATTGGTTGGTGGAAGATGGAGGAGGTTTTGGAGTCGCAGAGGATAGAAAGCTAGAGCTGAGGCTTGCACCTCCTGGAGATTGGCTACTCAAAGATAATACCAGCGGTAGTAGCAGCTGCTGCAGCAGAGAAAGAGATGAATTTCTTCTCTCCCTTGGATGTGTGTCTGGGCCTCCCAAAACCAGTAATCCTTCTGCTGGTGCAAAGAGAGGTTTTGTAGATACAGAAGCTGGAGCTGCTAATAGCAGTGGAAATCAAAACCAGAAGATTTCTTCACAGAAAGCTGGTGTCTTGTTTCCTTCTCATCGGTCTTCTTCACCATCTCCCTCAGCTTTTCAACAGTCTCATCAGAGAAAACCAGCATTTTTGCAGTTTCAATCAACCCCAAGTTTGCCTGTTGCGGTAAAGGAATCCTCACAGGCAAATGGAACTAAGGGAGAGGTGCAGAGCCATGAAAGGAAAGCTTGTTCTCCTGCATCTGCACCTGCAAATACAGCTGTTCCCAGAAGCTCTCAGACAAGGTACCATCTTTCAGAGACGGTCCTTTTATTTTTAACAGATAGATGTTCTTAGCCCTGTTGTTATATGTATTTTTAATACTTTTTTTTTTCTTGGTTGGAGCAATCATTCTTGTTGTAGAATGTGATATTTATTAGTGAAAAAACGGTTCTTTTTTATGTTGTTCAAACATTTTTTTCTGTTGTATAATTTTAAATTGGGTAATTATATTTCTTTATTTCTACTTGTTTTAGTATCTATGGAAATTAATGGTTTTGATGCTTTGATTTTTTATTTTTATTTTTTCCAATTTTGGAATTGCATCTATTCCTGTTTGATGTTTGTTTCTGTTCTTTTAATGGTAACCTCATTCTCTTTATTCCAAAAATAGTATAATTGTTTCCTACCTCTGGAAGTATTTGATTTCGTTATTTCTTGAGGAAGCTGGAACTCTGTTTTGATGTTTTGGGTCTGATTTTTTATTTTGGCAAGTCATGTCTCTGTATTGCTCTAGTTATGAAATCTATTAGCTATTTTGGTGATTTGGGTTTTCTCTTTGGTGGCTGAAAAATTCGGAAAAAAAAAAAACAGAACTGGCTCTGCTCCTGTTGTTGGGTGGCCTCCGATCCGTTCCTTTCGAAAGAATCTTGGGAGCAGCTCTTCAAAACCTGCTCAGCAGAATGAAGTTCCGAAAATAGGTGAAAACACTGAAAGTTGCAAGAAAGGTTTGTTTGTGAAGATAAACATGGATGGTGTCCCGATTGGAAGAAAGGTCGATCTCAAAGCTTATGACAGCTATGAGAAACTCTCTTCTGCAGTAGATGATCTTTTCAGAGGCCTTCTTGCAGGTTATTACATTTATTTATTTTGTACATGTAATAGTACATGCATGGATATATATACAGGGAGTGTGATTCATTCAACTCATGTGGATGCATGGATGGTCCAGGCACTGATCCTGATTATTACACCATTTGAACGATCTGTGGTTTAATATAGAAAAGCCCTTTTGTTGTGACCGTCCATGGTGATTAGGATTGTCTGATTAGAGCATTTGTGGACAATCATAGTGGGACAGTTTAGATGGACAGTCCAGATTAATGATTGGACAGCCAATGAATCCAATACACTTCATTTGCACCTTCAGATTTATTTTTGCATTGTAGGGCTCGATCTTTCTTAGTGTTTGGGCATCACTTGAAGTTCTTCACATGAAGCAGCATTGGGTTTTCTTCATTTAAGGTCTGTGGGTATAGCCCTACCATCTAAATGCAAGCACACGGGCTAAAAGAGCATAGGTGTGTGAGTAAGATTTCAGGTTGGCCACACTGACTAGATCTTGCTAAAAGAAATAGGCCATTTCGCTCCTCAGGTGGGCCACAATGTACAAGACAAGAAAGGGACGGCTAAAACAATTTCTTTCTAGCCATCCATTTGTTTCTTCACTAACCCATCTTAGGAATGAAATGGCCTGATTTATATGCCAGGAGATCGTAGTAGGTTGGCTCACCTTATGGAAAGCTTGGGTCTGGAACACATGTTCTTTGTAGTAGATTGTGTGCATGAGCATTCTCTCTTCCCATATTTAGGGTAGAAACACCTGAGGTGGGTTTTCTTATTTTCATCTGTTCTTAATTTCGGTTCAGCTCAAAGAGATTCTCTTGCCAGTGGAAATCAGAACAAAGTGGAAGAAAATCAGGCAATTACAGGTTTACTAGATGGAAGTGGGGAATATACTTTGGTTTATGAAGATAATGAAGGAGACAGAATGTTGGTTGGTGACGTTCCATGGGAGTAAGCATCTTTTCTTTTTAATCCATGGTTTCAATTACTCATTCTCAGCTCTCACTCAGCACGCACATGAGAACTGAATTAACCGATCTACTACTGTCATTACAGTGAGCTATATTGCTCTTTATTCTATGGGAACACATGGACAGTAGTTTTTAGTCTATCAATCTGGGTGGCCGTTCAGTCCACCGGCACCAACTTGATCCTATCCATCCAAAAGATGGCCTTCCCTGTTATAGCCACATGTTTTCGAACCCATGGATCAGACAGGATCTGCTAATAAAAGCAATTGTGTGGAACTACAAGCATTCCATGATCACTGATTGGATCTATTTTTCCACAGATGATCTGGACCACCCATTTTACAGGCTACAGATTAGATAATTAGTTTTATTTTTAAATTCCCAATCAGTGTGATTTTCATATGGTGCCCCATGAAGTATGAGCTGGAGATGATGGACGGTCCATATCAATTGATTGGACTTTCTACTTGTTCATCTAGGTGACCCTTTTACCCATGTTCTGAAATATGGTAAAACATGGAATATGTTCTGTTTCATGTGTGCAGAATCTTCTCAGTGCTGTTCTCTTTTGTTTTCTTTTGTTTGTATAGTATAACCATTTGCAAACACCATCCTAGCAGGCAGCCACACTAAACTTTTGTTTTCTTCCTTTAAACTTGCATTAACTACCAAACAAACGCAAGCAATGATCTGCTGTATATGGACTGCACCAAGGTTTCAGTGTATTGTCCATCAGCCATATACTATTCTATTTCAAGTTTCGAGTAACAGAGAGAAGAATACTCCAGAGTAGGATCACATGGGATGGGATTTTGAGACCGTCTTCTATCAAAGATCTTGATGCAAAATGATTAGAGTGGTTATGCACTTAATAATGCATATGGTCTTATACATGATCAATCCATATTGATTATTAGTTAGGTTTTGTGATGCAAAAAACACATATGATCATTACTAAATATTGTAGTAATTGAAATGTGGAAATTTACATATGATCGGTCAAAATCTCGGATTCTAATGTTTCTTCTAACATTTTCCAGCATGTTTGTATCTACGGTGAAGAGACTGCGTGTGTTTAAGAGCTCTGAAGTTCCAGCACTGTGCCGTGAGTTAATTGCTAATCTTTTCACTTAATTTCTCAATTGTCTGTGACATAAAAATAGTTGCTTGTTCTTAGCATATGGATTAACAATGGTACAATACATTTTGAATGTGGCATCTCGGATGTATTTTAGTAAGTAATGGAGCTTTTCTAGCCCCACATGCACATATAAGTGCCAACCTGGCATTTGTGCATTAGATCTGACCCTTCAGTCCGGTGGGGAGTGTGTCTTTCAACTGGATCAAAACTCAGGTTAGTCAGCTGTCTTACATGCACACATCAAAACAGAGAGTGGATGATCTAAAAGAATTTGTCGAAAATAGTGGACAGTATAGAAAGAACTTACCAACTCTTTTAGGCCGGTCTTTCTCTGTTTTGATGTGTGGCCTGCTTATGTGTCAGCCAGCCTGGGTTTTTGGCCAGATGATCAACAAAATGGGTTCCACCTACCCGCCTAGGGTTTGGGCGAATGGCTAGCGTCATGTATTTGCTCTCCACATACGTGAGTTCAATTCTCCTCTCCATGCTTTACCCGATGCGCACGTAATTTGCGTGCATCCGCAGGGATTAGTCTCGCCTTAAAAAGAAGTGGGGACACCCCGTTGTCATTAAATATAAAAAAAGAAAAGAAAAAAAGAAAAAGAAAAAGAAGAAGAAGAAGAAGGTTCCAACTGATACACGGTTTTGGATGTCACTAGCGGCTGCAGGTTTGGCATGTGTAGTCTGCATATGCCAGGCAATCAAACACCCCCGTGAGATCGGCACAGTTATTCAATACACACTTTCAAGACAGTGAGTCATACACTGCTTTGCAGTTTTACTAAGTGCCAAAATGACAACACATGCAAGATCCTTTTTGTGAATCAGCGCTGGGTTTGATCAAATATACGCTGATATTCTGGAAATGGATTCAATTTTCATGGGATCTAACTTCTCTGCTGTTTATGAAAAAAGTTGTATGGGAATCTGTTTTCAATTCCCAAAAAAATTGTGGATATCAATTTCCAAGGTTATGAGAGACAGCTCTCCCCCCTCGACCACTGATCTTTTAACATATTCATAGAAGAAGAAGCACGATTTCATTCCTTACATGGGGTTTCCATTTCAATGTTGTAGATTCCTTCTATCCAAACAGGACCATAATATCTTGGAGGGTCATCCTTTTCTTGTTTGCTTACTTTTAGCTTTGGTTCATTTTCTCAGTTGAGAGCTGCAAGCAAGGAAAAACATCACTAGCTTCAGGAGTGAGATGAGAAAGAAAGCCGGCGTCTTTGTTTGTTTTTTGCATTTGACATTTTCCTCATTTTGGTAAGATTTGGAGCTATAACTGCATGGGGTTTTTTTTCCTTGGAGGAATGGATTTGATCTTGTTTTTCCTTTTCTTTTGGAGGGGTTTGTACTTGTAGAAAAGAAAGAACGAAGGAACAAAAATCCCAGGTGGCTGCAATGTGGTTCAAGGAATATATATATATATATATATATATATATATATATATATATATATATATATATATATGATTTTAGAAGGTCATTAAATGGCAATTACATAATCCTAATTATCTATTTTTAATTAATTATATTCTCACTATTAATTTTCGAAATATTTTCTTTTCATAGTGTTTGTAATTTGTCAATTCAGCATTCAATATTTGGTCTGAGCGAAGGCCTATTTGGTGTAGAGACTTCAGATGTCTGAAGGGATCAGGCTCGACTGAGTCTGAGTTGACTCAGACGAGTAGCATCTGACTCGGACGAATCATCGATACATGCTACTTAATTCTTTCAATGATCTAAACCGTACTGGTTCCATGATGAATGGTGATCCCAACAGTCCCTAGGGTGGGGCTCAAGGCCGGCCAACCAAATCAATGGTTAAATTACAGTGGACCCCATATCCCGTTATCAGCACGTGGCACAGATATACAGCTATCCAGACCATCCAAAACGACACTGATAAATCATTCTTAATCAACCAAGTAAGAAGGGCTATTAAATGAATGGTTAAGGGTTGTGAGTGGTCCAAATTCAAAGGATAAAATTAGATGGTTCATATCATCCTCTAGGATATGTTCCATCCACGGTTGGGCCAGCAATTTGGTCGGTTTAGATTATTATAAAACAATGACATGTGGACGGTTGAAGAGACACTGCCATTTTTTAAATCAGACGGACACATGAATCTCGTCCATATCATCTTTCGGTCAAACATTAAACATCTTTCAACCAAGTGAGGATAATCACGGTTGCTGAACGTGCAAAAAAATCCCCTTGAGCAGAATCCTACCGCCCAACCGTAGGGCATTTTTCCTTTGATTTTGGATACTGTTTGTATTCTATCTCAATCATCTAGTAGCAGGTCCCATCACATATGCACATCTCAACCGTACAATCTTCAGGCAATTTGTTTTTTGGATTGCTAAAACCATAGCGTTAATAAAGGGCAACGGATATAAATTCATCTCTTCATGGTTCATGCTAAGGTGAGGCCATTCAATTGATGTAGTGTTCATGTACGGCTATCCACACCGTCTAAATTGTGGGGATGCATCATGGATGGAAAACATCTCTAAAATTACACATGTCAAGCAGTTCTCAGATTCAATTTGTGGCCATCAAGTGAGGAAGCGGAGGACCCACTGTGATGAATGTCCTCTCATCCACGCCGTCGGTTTTATCAGCTCATTTTAGGGCATAGCCCAAAATTGAAGCATTTTGTGGACCACACAGGAAACAGAGAGAATAATGACGTCTACCCCCACCTTGGTAGCAGATATAAAGCTTCTTTACCTTTTCAGTAGAAAAATCAGAACCAGAGACATGGACCACTATCCCCATGATCCAGTTATCTTGTTAGGTGCGTTTGTCAGGCAATCCTGCAAAATCAGGATTTGTGTTGTACACTCCAAGTCAGATTTGCAGGCGCAGACATAGCGGATTAAGTGCAGCCCCGGCCTCACCCAAGATGGTGAGGCACTTACCATTGGGCCCACCTTGATGTATGTATTCAATGTCCACACCTGTGGACTGTCCATCCATTTTGCCAGATCATATTAGTGCATGAGCCCAAAAATGAAGCCGATTCAGTGATGATTGAACATCCGGCTGTTAAAAACTTCTTAGGGCCAACTTTTGTGGCCATGGATGTTCAGCTTGATCCAAAATTTTTGTGGCCCATTATAAATTGTAAATAGTCAGTCGCCACTAGTATCCTATGGTATGGTCGACCTGAGATTTGGATCTTTTGGCACATGCCCTGAAATGATTTGGATGGGCACTGTGGATATGGAATACATGCATCAAGGTGGACAAACAGCAAGGGCTGCACTTATCCGCTCCTGTCCTTCCCATGCCTAATCACAATTACATTTAAGTGAAGAAATAGAATTTTTTATTTTTTCTATTTGTGATTGAGTTGGGATGACCACTAAGTCAGGCCTAAAATAGAATCCCAATTCTGCAGGATATATTCACCAAATTCTGCTGTCCAAGCAAGAAAAGCAGGGAAAACTAGAACAAGGAACTGATTCCTCCAACAATAATTCCATTCCCCATATGAGAAACTAAAAAAGGGCAAAAAAAAAAAAAATAATAATAATAAAAGCCAGTCATCCACATGGAGCTGGGAAGCATTTGGGTGGAAAATACACCCAAATACTTTACTCTCCAAGAAAATGATATTTTGCTCAGTTGGAAGTTCACTTCTGGTAGAAAACACTTTTTCAATAATGGATTTTCATTTAAAAAAAAAAAAAACCTACAATTTTTTGCTAGCCCTCTGCCTGTTCTTTTGTTCTCTTCAAATGCTTTCTTGGAAAATAACTTTCAAAGAAAATGCTACTTTCTCTGTTTATTTTCTAAATTCCCCAACAGCCCTAACGGATAGGGCATGCTTGGGGCAAAAGTTTTCCATGGTATCAAAAACCGACTATCTTTTCCTATTTCTATTGCCAAAATGAACCAACCCAGTCTCGTCCTAGTAAAAATTTTGAAACTATCATCGACATTTCGATGGGAATAAGGGTGTCAATGGGCCGGGCTCGGGCTCTCGCCAAAATCAGAATTTTAAATAGGTCCAGCCTGAAACAGTTCAAAATCCAGGTTGACACAAACCCCAGGCCTGGCCCGTTGACAACCCTAAATGGGAGGCTGCAGTTCTGTATACTACATGCACTATTTTAAAGTGGTGTCTACAACTGTACACGCTTTAGATAAGTATATAATTGATGGATATATATATATCTATATATATATATATATATATATATATATATATATATATATATATATATATATATATATATTGACACACAGACACACAGAGAGAGAGAGAGAGACAGAGACAGAAAGAAAGACAAAGACAGAGAGAGAGAGAGAGAGAGAGAGAGAGTAATGCTCACACGCAACTAGTTGGTGTGTGGGGCCCACATGGTGTTTGTACAACATGTTGCCCATCCATTGAGATTATCTCATCACGAAAATGAGATGCCTCAAAAATCACGTTGATCCAACTATCAGGTGGGATACCCCATAGAAAACCATGAAACAACACCTAAAATCTCTACATTCACATGGAGCATCCCCTTTTCATGGTTGGATTGTCCAGATTTTTGGGCCATCCTATTCTTTTATGGTTGTGCGACCTTGCTGGACTGACAAAATGTCATACAAACACAATGGTGGTTCCCACATACCAACTAGTTGTGTGTTAGCGTCTCTCTCTCTCTCTCTCTCTCTCTCTCTCTCTTACACACACACACACACACACACACACACACACACACACACAAATTCTTATCATTTTCAAAGGAATAAAATCCACAATGTAGTCCCTAACCTAACATGGTATTAGAGCTGCTAATTCTGATCTCCAGTGTCCGGTCTAACCCATTAATGTGATTCCCACAATTTGCAAGGTTTGATTGACCGAACACGTGCTACAAATAAAATTTCAAAGCCCCCGAGTAGCTTCAAATTCCACTAGAGTATTGAATAACTCCTACAATCGATTCTCTACCCCACCTGGGTTCTCTCAGACATCTTGCAAACCACTTCTCTTGATGCGTTGCAGATGCCAATGTACATGGTCAGATTACATGGGCAGCCAATGTACACAAAAAACAAAAGGCAAGTTTGATGCTTCAGGACGATAAACACAAAACATTCTCAATATAGTTGCTCGACTGATTCAAATGAAACCCATTCTAACGAGGAATTTGGTGGATCCTTACTCTAGCTCGGGTGGTAGACTCTCAGGAGTTTCAACACCCAGTCAAGGGTTCAAGTATCCATAGGTGGTGAAATTCCACCATGGCGTGAGTTTGTGGGGGTGTGTGTGTGCGTGGAGGAATTTGGCTATGATTTCAAGGTTGTAACTGGGCTCGGCCGGGCTGTGCAAATCAAAATCATGCACTAGAATAGCCAAAAGCATGCAATAACCAAAAAGAACATGGCTGACAGCACCAAGACTTGCTTTGATCGGGTAACATGAAACTCTTTCATGATACGTATGGCAGAGGCGAGAGACATTTTAGGAAATGTTGTACAAGATGCTCGATCTCGAAGTGTGTTGCTGAACTAGTCACAATTGTAAAACTATTCCTAGCGACTAAGGTTGCGATTGGTTCAGTCTGGAGAAAAATAATCTGCATTTTGTAGGATTCCGAGTCTCGGTAAAATTTCTAATAATCATGAACGGTACTCATGTGGATACGAAATAGCTCTCTTTACCCATATCATGATTCTCAGGAACACCACTACAAGTAGAAACTTAAAAATCAATAATTATTTTTCTACATTTCTAATATGGCCACTAGCAAACTGCAGAATAAGAAGAACCCATAGTTCATGCTATTTCCATCTCCTATGTGCTTATGCATGCAGAATACCTTCGAAACATGAGAAGTCCTGCCTACAAGAGCTTTCAGCAATGCTTGTTGAACTGCTCTTTGAGTTTCACATTGAGCACTTGCGACTATATAACTTCAACACCTAATGGCCTGTTTGGTTGCCACCAATTTTATCTTATTTCACTTGCCCATAAGGGTGTCTCTGGGTTTGCAGAACACAGCTCCGGTTTTTTTTTTTTTTTTTTCAAATGGTTTAAAGACAATCAACTTTCACCACTTGTCACATGTGCCAACTATGCATACATGTGAAAGATCCAAACCTTCAATAAATAAAGGCCATGCTAAAAGACCGTCCCCTCAAAAATTTCATGTTGATTGCAGTTGCAGGCGGGCCACGTAAGGAGATATGATCCTATCAGTAGGTACACCTGACAGGCACTGACACAATGTGGCATCGGCAAATGGTCAAGCTCAGTTAACGCTGGAAAATATAATGGTAAAAATGATGGCAACCAAGCAGGCTTTAATGACTAGGTGTTAAGACAGATGTGTGATTTCAGCCATGGATATAACCTGAAACTCAACTTGCTAACATGTCTGCACAGTAAAATGATAAATATTGAAAGATTCATTACAAAGTAACTTCTTATTTACAAAAGAGTATGAAGAAAGTATCATTCCAAGAGAAACACTAACACTAGGGAATTATTATTGTCATCCACTCTGACTTGTACATACACCCACCCTCTCTGGGAGGGAGACCAAAGATTTTTTTTTTTTTTTTTTAAAATCTAATCACATTGAAGTACTTCCACAATAGTGATTTTACAACATTGGGTGTTGTCCAGTTGAAGGAGGGAGGGAGGGAGGGAGACCAAAAGTTTTTTTTTTTTAATCTAATCACGTTGAAGTATGTCCACAATATTGATTTTATGACATTGGGTGTTGTCCAGTTAAAGAAGTGTCTTTGTTAGGCAAGCCAATTAGGAAAAATAAAAATAAAAAATCAATAAATTCTAAGTTCCATGTTCTTTTGCATCGTTAGTTCCAGACAAAGTACTGTCCTACATCTTTGTTTGACCACCATGAGAAACACAATATCATTTGTCCATGCTGGCTGGTTTAAAACTTGAAGTTGTATAATATAAGAACACCATGTTGAACTAGATGCTTCAAATTTCAAAATCAATGTGAGTCATGTATATGGTTTCATAATAACTTTGAAATCACAAAATAAGAAAGAAAATCCATATCAATGACTAATACAACTAACAACGAGATAACACAATCATTGTATTATGGATGATCTCAATCAATTGCATCGATCTTCTTATCACCTAAGCTACATTTACTGTTCCCAACCAAATGGTAAAGAAGCACACCTGCGGCCACACTTACATTCAAGCTCTCGACCGCCATAAAGGACCGAAATTCTTCGCTTGAACATCTCTCATCCATCTCCTCTATTTCTTCACCTTCAATCTCTCTTGCAGGTACACCTAGGGGAATGTTTCCCGGGATTCGAATAAGCTGAGTACAAGATTTCTCCACCAGAGGCCTCAATCCACTACCTTCACTA
This sequence comes from Magnolia sinica, assembly GCF_029962835.1. Taxonomy (NCBI): domain Eukaryota; kingdom Viridiplantae; phylum Streptophyta; class Magnoliopsida; order Magnoliales; family Magnoliaceae; genus Magnolia; species Magnolia sinica. The sequence continues at coordinate 14,478,016 of NC_080585.1, read as the reverse complement.
CCCAACACAAGAATTGTCGGTGCACCAGCTACAACTTCAGTCAATGGAAGAGCTCTTGAAGAAACCGAGCCTCCAAGAACCCGCCATCCATTTTCAATGGAGTTTGTCAAGAACTGCATCATATTTTTGCATGACCTCAATTCAATCAATTCAAGTGATCCCGCACTGGCTTTGCTCACAACCCCACTCAAAGGGGCCGAATTCTTTGCACACAACACTACCCCTGCTGCTCCAAAGAAATAAGCCGACCGAACAATGGCCCCTAAGTTCTGGGGATCCGTGACTTCGTCCAAAGCAACCCAAACAGGTCCCTTTTCTCCCTCTATCAAAACGGGATCCAATTCCCTTAGGCTATCCATCTCTAGTGGAGAAGCATCCAGCACCAAACCCTGGTGGGGGCGGTTACCGACTATCATATTGAGATCATGCTTCGAAGCTTCTTTTACAGTCAAACCTATCTTTTCTGCCCTTCTCAGCACCTTTTCTACCCCTTTCTTGTCCTTCTTCTTCCTGTTATTGCTGCTCAAATCCAATCCTTCCTGAACATAGAGAGCATAGAACTCCCTTCTTCCGACTGTTAATGCCGCCAAAACAGGACCAACTCCATAAACCCCTTCACCAACCATCTTCGGCAATGTCGATTCTGTAGCCTCTTTCCATGTTTTCCGGCCCCAGTTTTCCTGTTTATCCCACCTACCTTGTTTATCCCACCGTCGAACCTCTGGTTTTTCAGACCTAGTATCTCGGTCGACAATTCTCTGGTAGTTGCTTTTAATCCTGTCCCATCTTGGATCATCAACCGGCTCAACATCTTCCTCCTCCTCACCTTCATCCGTTTTAATAGGAATAACATCGATTGGTCTACTCTCCCTATTATTGATCAAAGGCTTCGTGCTACTCTCCTTAGAGGGCTTTGTGCCGTTTTTCGAAAAATAGATGTTAGCCGAATCTTCCCAAGATGAATGATTGGATTTTGGGGTCGGTGCTTTTTCTGACCGCTTGAATTCCCTATTTCTATACGATGCTATCCAGGGAAGGGTCTTTCGGGATCTTACTCTGCGATCACTTTCTGTGGCTTTCAGATGAGACTCATTCGAGAAATTTCTAGCTCTGATTATGCCAACATTGTCTGGGGGTTTCGGATGAAACCCATTTGAGAAATTCAAGGGTTTTAGTCCATGGCTGTTTTGCATGATTGTCTGGTGAAACCCACTTGAGAAATTTCTTGGTTTTGTTACGTCGCAGTTTTCTAAGCCTTTCTGAGAGAACCCACATGGGAAATTCCTGGGTCTTGAGCCACGGCCGTTTTCCATGGCCTTCTGATGAGAACCATTTGAGAAATTCCTGGCTTTCGTTCCCTGACAAAAACCAGTTGAGAAATGCTTGAATCTATGCCGTTGGATGCTTTCCAGGGTTTTATTATTAAACCCATTTGGGAAAGCTTGGGCATGGAAGCTCAGAGAGGGATTGAAGCATTTGGGTTGTGTTGAAACTCTGGAAAGGAGAGGAAATGCATGGCTTTTTGGGAAGTTACAGCATATGATACTAGGCATTGAGAATATGGTTTAAATGGAAACTGAAAAGAGATGGTAATGGAATCTCAGAGAGAGAACGATGGAAGAAAGTTAAGGGTGACTTTCTTAGGGGAGAAATGTTACAGGTGACAAAGTCTCAACCCGTAACTTTCTATCAGGTAAGATTGCAAGAAATGTAACAGAGGAATTAGGAGTTTTTCAAGTCACAGGTTACTTTGTTACAGGCAACGGCTATCCATTTCCAATTTGGGAGAGGGTGGTGGAAACGCAGCTGCCTTGAAAGTGCACCTACCTGCTCTGACCCAACGTCTCCTTCTTCCTCTCTCAGCGTCTCCTTCCCTCTCTCTGCTCTGGAAAGGGAAGCCCTAACCCGTATTGTTTTTCTTTTGTATTTTTTCGTCCCTTCTGTTTTTTCTTTTGCGTGAGCGCGGAGCGGGGCTGTTTGGCAGGGCGGTTTCGGATGCCTAACTGTGGGGCCCACAGTGATGTACTTTCTCACATCCACACCGTCCATCCGTACTGAAAGCTCATTTTAGGATTGCCAAAAACTGAAGTTGTCCAAATCTCAAGTGGGCCACACCACAAGAAACAATCTTAACTAAATTCCTACTGTTAAAAACATCATGGATCCACTAAAATATTTATTTTCCATCCAACGGAAGCGGTTTGCCTAGTGAATAACTCACAGTGCCAGTAAACTCTACGAAGGCCACCATAATTCATGTATTATATCTGCTCCGTCTATCCATTTTTCCGAATAATTTTAGGGCTTGAGCCCAAAAATGAAGCATATATAATTTTCAAATGGACCACATCACACGAAACAGTTGACTTGAACTTCTACCATTGAAATTTTATTAGGGCTACCGAAGTTTTGGATCAAGCTTATATTTTTGTTTTCCGTTCATCCATGTCTATATAAACTTATAAACAGGTTGGATGACAAATAAACATTACTGTGAGACCTAGATTCACTGGTGGAAATCATTATCCTAACTCTCCCATGGTATGATCCACTTCATCTTTGTGTATGCTTCAATTTTGGGCTTAACCCCTTAAATTAGATGGAAAAGTGGATGGACGGGTGGATAGACCACATACGTTCAAGGTGGGCCGGACTAAGTTTACTCAGTGCAATAAGAGCTAACTGAGTAACTCGTATGCAATCCGATTTCCCATCCGACCTATTGACAAAGAAATTAGATTTTTTATTGTACTGAATAAACTCAATTGGGCCTACGGTGAATGTATATGATTTATCCATGCCATCCATCCATTTTTCCAACTTATTTAATAGGTCGAGACCAAAATTGAAGCAAATCCAGAGCTTAAGTGGATCATACCACATGAAACAGTGGGAATAATGATTTCCACCATTGAAACCTTGCTAGGCCCCACAATGATGTTTATTTGTCATCCAACATGTTCATATGATCATACAAACATGGATGAAGGGAAAAATTAAATATAAGCTTGATCCAAAACTTCTATGGCCCCCAAGAATTTTTCAATGATAGAAGTGCAATTCACATTGTTTCATGTGATGTGGTTCATTTGATATTTGGATATTCTTTATTTTAAGGATCAAGATTTAAAATTATATGGTAAAATAGATGGACGGATAGGATATAATACATAAATTATGGTGAGCCTTAAAAAGTTTACTAAGCACGCAATTCGCTTCCATTGATAAGGTAACAAAGACTTGGACAAAGATACCAAACAAATATAATCTTGATCCAAAAACTTTTGTGCCCACGAGAAGTTTTTAATCATCAATTACTATCGTTTCTTATACTATGATCCACATGAGATTCAAGTCTTCTTATTTTTGTATCATGTTCTAAAACAAGCTTTCAACACGGATGAACAATGTGGATGTGAGAATAATACATCACAATGGGCTCCATAATTTGAGATCCCGCACACCTTGATGGATCCACTCAAGTTTGACTAGCGACGTTAGCCAATAACTATATCACTACTAGTTAGTGCTTTGTGGGCCTCACCATGTTGCATGTATTTTATCCATGTTATTCATCAATTTTTTTATATCCTTTTAGGCCTTGATTCCAAAATGAGCAAACATAGGTAGATCTCAATCTAAGGTGTTCATGATTAAAAACCTCATAGTGCCGACTATAATGTTTATTTGATGTCTTACTTCATGATTATGATATAAAAACTTGGACGAAGGGAAAAATAAATATTAATTTGATTTTAAACTTAAGTTAGAGGTCGTCAGCCCACATCTACCCATTGAATAGGCTTCCCCCTTTCGGTAGACTTAAGCATGGCCCGCATGTAACAACCTTAAATTTTGGTGCATTAATATATATATATATATATATATATATATATATATATATATATATATATATATATATATATATATATATATATATATATAAATATTAAAAATTTTTATTTTTAAATAAAAAATAAAAAATAGGTCAATAGTTGAGTTGGTAGAGACATTTCTTAGTTGAGAGAGAGGTTTAGGGATTGATTCTTGAAAAGAAAAACGAGATATAAAGTCATAAAAAAGAAGGGAGAGGAGTTTCTAAGAAGGCTTGATTAGGTAAGTTCTAATCCCTTAGATCTTTTTAATTTTTTATTATGTTGTTAATTTCTTATTGATCTATATAATGGATGGTGTGGATCATCCACACAATCATTGTATAGGTTTGTAAAGATAATTTTAATAAAGTGATGCTTTTATAATTTCAGTTTTGATTAGTAATATTTTAGGAATAAATTAAATGGATGGAATCTGATTGTGTTAAGATAGATCTGAACGGGTCACTTGATCCTAAGCATCAAAAGATAACAGTGCCTTGAATTTCAAATCGATCTGACTATCAGATGGGCCACAATAGTTAAATCTATAAATGTTTAATAAGGAAAGCTTAGATTTATGAGTAACTGATTGATATCACTTAGCGTAGAAAGTCAAGATGGGCCATTAGTACATATGTGGTTAGATCTATACCATTCATCCAATGTGTAGAGGCAAAATATGTCAAGACCTCAAGAATCTGGATGATCCAATCATCCGGTGGGTCATCCCGATTAATTATTTGACATTCAATTTTAAGATCTTAAAAAGAAAATCTAAATTTTGATAATTAAATTTAATAAACATATAATTTTAATTATTTAATCATTTAAGATTTGGCCACCTAGGATATATATCAAAGGTGGGCCCCACCGTGTAATATAATTAGATGAATAATAATGTTATTGATATAACTGATAGAATCTCTGAATTCAAACCAACTTAATTACCTTATGGATTTTAAACTACCAGACCCAGGTGAGTAGCCCAACTTGTCTCATGGTTCATTAAAATTAAAATAAATCGTTTGTGATTGTTTAATTGATTGATATAATAATTTGAATATTTTGTTATGATAGTTATATGTTAAATTTATATGTGAATATTCTGATCAAGAAAACTATGCCAAATATGAAAAATATGCATCTACATATCATCCATCATTCATTGCATTTGCATAATGCATGATCGATCCTAGAGGCCCTCCCTAGAAGAAATGTCAATCCTGGTAGAGCGTTACCAGATGCTGGATATGCCTAAGCCTACCGAAAGGTGGAAGCCTACCCAATGAGTGGATTCGGGTTGATAACCTCCAACCCAAGCAGATGGACAATCATCTCATCTGATACATTCATATACCATTTGCATCAATATAATTGTACATACATTTTTTTGTGTTCTTTTAATTGTTATGATTATAAATCATGCTGGGTTATTTCACTAAGCCTGGCCAGCTTACCTTTTTATTGATGGAAAAATCATACAGAGGCGCCATTAGTAGATGATGTGGCGCAAGAACCGAAAGGATTTACCGCACTTAAATACAACCCATGTGAAACCTGGTCATACTTATCTGAAGATGAAGTGACAGCATTAAACCTTTTCTAATTATGTGATTTATTTGCTAGAATAGTTTGATTAGCATATAATACATATTATTATTGATTTTGATATTTAAGAAATTGTTTAGATTTATCTAATTGAAATAATGTTAGTCTGGAATAAACATATTTGTAGTATGATGATATGATAAATAAATGATTTTTAATATTTATATTATTTTAAGGGTCGTCAAGATTCATATATGTCTGGTTGATTGGTGCTAAGTGTTATGTATGTACGATTGGAGTTGGGGTGAAACTTAAACTGAATGTAATTATCATTTCTAATTAAACTGATTAAGGAATTAAGTTAGTGCACTTTGTATACGAGTTACGATCTGAAACTCAGGTCTGAGGGTGCACACTCTCTACTCGAATTTCGTGGCGTGACACCGCATATGGTAACGCTCTACCAGGATCGATATTTCTTCCAGGGAGGGCCCCCAGAATCAACCATGCATTATACAAAAGCAATGAATGAGGGACGGTGTATGAATGTATCATTTTCATAACTGTTATATATAGTTGTCTTGATAAATAAATTTAACGTACAATTATCATTTTATGCAATTTGGCAAAAATTAGCATATAATTTACCGCATTATAAACTATTGAAAGAAAACATTCAAATCAGTACATCAACTTACTCAATCTGCTTCAACCAATCTTCTGCTATTAATGGGTAAAATGCACCATTGAATACCGGTTGTCGCAATTTCATAAACCTTTCAAGTAAATCTACTTCACGAAGCTGATCAAACCTTAGTAGAATTGTGTTCTGATGATATTGGGATGTCTGGTTCAAGGTGACTAACATGTCCTACTGAATGACGAACTGATCCTGTTGTTGTTTTAGCATTGTCGCCATCTGCGCTACCAACCCAAAGGCAGCGTCCCACGGCTGAACATTTGGTCTAACGATGTTAGCTTGAATAATGATTGTGAATAATGGGAGTTGCATGTTATGTCTAACATCTGTCATGTTAATTGGAGGTGGTGGTGGTAGAGGAGCTTGCCCTACTTCATTGATTTTATTCTCATCTTTCTCGTCAAAAGTTATTCCAGATTCTTTAGGAATATGAGGATTTGGTAAAGAATTATTTGAAAGAAGTACACTTGTATAGGATATTAAACTATAAACACTATGCGTCTTCTTAAGGGTCATGACTCATATAAGATGAATTAACATACATGATTAGTATATATGTATATATATACATGTATATATATTATATGTATGTGTATGTATATGTATATGTGTATATATACACTCACACACACACACATATATGTATATATGCATGCATATATATGCATATGTATGTGTGTGTACATGTATGTGTGTATATGTATACATACACACACACACATACACATACATACATACATACATATATATATATATATATATGTATGTATGTATGTATGTGTATGTGTGTGTGTGTGTGTGTGTGTGTGTGTCACGCCCCAAAATTTTGAGTCGGGTTAGGCCAACTCAGGTATCGAATTTTGGGGCGTGACATATATATATATATATATATATATATATATATATATATATATATATATATATATATAATAAAAATAAAAATGAAGCAGATTCAGTTCATATGCATTTCATTTTTTTTTTCCCACCATAGCCCAAAACTTTAAAATCCAAACACAAACTAAGATAACTAATTACATAATTTATTATTTCATCAATGCATACTTATTTAACTTAACTTGAAATAAGAAAATCAAATCAAGCATTACTACATTCAGAGTTCTAAAATAAAATAAAATTTATCCTATGTAGAATGACATGTCATGTGCATCCAATCACGTTCCATGCTCCACTACTAATAGTAGTACCATGCATCTTCGAAAAATTCATAACCTGAAACGATTAAAATATAATGAGTTGACAACTCAATAGGATCACATCAATCCCGAGTTGAAAATCTCACAAAAATTACTAAATTTAATCTCGACATATTAATCAAAATAAGATGAACATTGGATGTAAAATCATAGTAAATAATTTAACATTCATGATTATGAAATGAATAAATTATTTAAGATAGCTTTTCTAAAAATACTAAGATTTGGAGTGGGCAAAACACTCAAGTGTGTTGATCCTTTCAGGGAATGACCCACGGCAAAGCACCGATGTTGATCCTTTCAGGGTATGACCCTCGGCAGAGCACTGGTATAACCTTTTAGGGACAAAAGCCCAGGGCAATGCACCTGTGTGTACTGATCCTTTTAGAGAATCACCTAGGGCAAAGCACCCATGCCGATTCTTTTGGAAATGACCCAGGGCAGAGCATCCATGTCGTGCTGATCATTTCGGAAATAACCTTGAGCAAAGCACCCATAAGAATCATTGCATAAAAAAATAATTGTTCACATAAGATGCATCTAACTTACAAGGAAACATTGTAACAAATAATATCAGAGCATCTGTAAGAATCATTGCATAAAAAAATAATTGATCATATAAATATTCATCATCCCACTAGATAATATCAAATGCAAAGAAAATAAGAAGAAGAATAATAATAATAATAATAATAATAATAATATTTGCATTGGTTCAGTAGTCACATAAAGAATATTCTTCAATAGGGAATTCCTTATGAATATTTCAATATCTAGATTATATAAGGCAATTTCTTATGAATTTTTCAAATAGGGAATGATCACCTACCTGTTATGGAAAAATTGCGTGATGGGAGAAAAATAATCTGAAGCGATGCTGATTTCTACGTGTACTAGCTTGGATTGATCGACTCTGAACTCGATGTTGAACCCTCACGAATACTCTCCCTTCCCCTGATCTCTCTTTTTCTTATCACAATATTTCTTTTATGAATTTTTTTTCTCTCGTTTCCTCTAGATAGCATGAGAAAATGAGATATAAAAATAATGTCAAGTGAGTTAGTGGGTTGGGAGTTTAATGAACGGTTTAGATTGAGGACTGGGTCCCACCATGATGATAGCAATCATGGTGGATGGGTTCCCGCAACCATACCACAAAGTAGTGGGAAGAGAGAGAGTCGTGGAGGAGAGGGGTTGCTTTGTGACGCACGTCACTTACTTTGCATCTTTTTTTTTTTTTTTAAAGAGTGGGCCCCACGGCTATGATGTGATAAATCCACAACGTTCATCAGTTTTGCCCGACAGGGTTAGGGCATGAGCCAAAAAATGAGGGCCATCCAAAGCTTATGTGGGCCACATCATATGTAACGGCGGTTTAATGGTGGAACCCACCGTTTAAAAGAAACAGAGTTGTTACGGTGTGTGTGTGTGTTTGTGTGTGTGTGTGTGTGTGTGTGTGTGTGTACATGTATACCTATACACATATACATACATACATACATGTATATATACATACAAATATACCTATACACACATATATATATGCATATACATATACATACATATATACACATTCATGTACACACACACACACACACACACACACACATATATACATACTTATACACACACATATACATACACACACACATATACCCACTTATGGGGAAACTCAAATCCTCCAAGTATAACATAAAACATTTAAGTATACAAGACTCAACATATATGAAAGCTTTTATTTAGATTTATATTTTATAATAAAAATAATGTTTCTTACATAATGATTGGTTTAGCTTTAGAATCAATCCAACTAGTCATCTAAATGGGCTCAATAAAATTACATACTTTTATCCAAACTTTTCTATGTGATAATTTAATTTTTTAACAATTTCATACTCTAAAATACAGTTTGTGTGAATATAAAACATCTTACATATAACTAACTTACATGTTATCCAAATTACATGTTATCCAAATACAGAAACTAAGTTACCTGTAAGTTAGTTACAACTTACACCCAAATAGAATTACCTGTAACTTTCTTTCATGTGTAAGTAAGTAAACTTTCTTTCATGTGTAAGTAAGTTACTTACAACTTAAAAAACTTACAAACATCCAAACACAGCCTAAATGGAAGCTGAAAAGAGATGGTAATGGAATTTCAGAGAGAGAACGATGGAACCTGAATTTTCTCGAGAAGTTGTTGGGAAAGGTAGAAACCTTCATGAAAAATATCTACTTTTCGCACAAACGCCATAAATCATACAAAGGTAGAAGTGAAGATATCCGAGGAGTGCTTGCCCTTATATGAGCGAAGAGAAACACGATGTCTACTCCCGTAGACTTGTGATAAATATGAGTCGAACTGAGTCAAGCTTGGCACGGCTTGACTCGGCTTGGCCAGTAGATGACCCATCTCGAACTCGGCTCGGTTCAGTCCTTGAGCCTGATTGTCCAGCTGGGCTAAGTTTGGACAATAGCTTCAGCCAGTTCGAACTGATACGAATTTTCTCGGACACATGGAGTACACCTTTGAATTCTCACAATATGTAAAATAACAGCAGCGGTCTACAAATATTTCATCAAACACTGAGTGGGTAGCATCAAAATTAAGATATGATAATAGTTTTATTATGTAATTATTATTTTTTTCTATAGTGATTTTTCATATCCATACGTTCCTACCCACCCGCTAATTCTGCGAAGAATGTATGCACTTGAAAGAACACTTCGTTGAGTCATTTCATTAAACACTTGGTGAGCAATGTCAATATCAAAATAACCAAGTCACCAAACTGATTCAATTGAAGTACGATTCAAGTTGAGGTTTCAATCCAAGTCGATTCGAGCTTGGACAAGCTCTAACTTGGCTTGAAATTTTTTCGAACTCCAAAAATCAACTTGACCCGGCTCGAACCCAATTTCGAACCAAATCGAATCGAATCAGGTTTTTTTGAGTCGAGTCGAGCTAGTTGACCGAGTTAACTCGGTTCATGTACAACTCTACTCGTGAAGGAGAGATCATCCAGCATGTGCACACCTGCACATGTGCATCCTTGGTAAGGCTGTCAACGGATCGGGCTGAGGTCTATCCAAGCCCAACCCTCAAAGTAAAACCTAGGCCTTAGCTAAGCCTGGCTAAATGACGGGCCAAAACAAGGAGACCCGACCTCAGCCCACATGATTATGCACAGCCTGATCCCTAGACCGGCCACTCAATTTTATGCAAGATCTGGGCGTATGCTCATCATGCATATATGATAAAAATACCCTTGAAATCTTTAATGGGCCTTCCGATGGGCTCTTTGAAAAAGCCACTTTATCAAGTGCCATTGTCATTAGTTCTTTTCTCACTACCTTTGATACCTTTTTCTTGTCCTTTTGAGCCTCAACTTGTATCAATCACTTTTAATAGACGTGATTCTTAATTTATATTGTACATGATTAAACCATCTAAGTTTACTTTTATTTATTTATTTATTTATTTATTTATTTATTTATTTAGATTATAAAAATCTATAAAAGGATTATTATCTATTAGTGTGCTCCTAAGTTCTCTCAAATTCATTCATTTATACTTCAATTGTTTCTTATCTTGCCACTCATCTATCTCGACATCTTTATTTTAATTACACTTATCCTAATATATTTCCTTAACTATCCAAAATTCTCTCTCATAATGCAAGGTTGGTCTTATAGCTTCCCTATTAAATTTTCTTTTCAAAATACCTTAATCATTAATCAAGTTTAGTCTAATCATTCACAAGTACAATATCCTTGGTAAATAGCAAGTTGGGCCCACACCATGAAGTTCAGGGCCCAAGTCCAACCCAACCCAAAAGTTGATCAATTCCATATTTCTCATGATAAATATTCCCAATCAATCCCTTGATCAGGTGGGCTGCACATGCACAAGAAAATAGACATATATGCCCATATCAATACCACCCAATAAGTAACTTTTTTAACTTATAAGTTATTGTTGTAAAAGTAACTTATGTGATGAAAATTATCCCATAAGTTTTTATTTTTTGCTTTACTTTTCTCTCTCTCTCTCTCTCTTTATGTTATGGATGGTCCATATATAAGGAGGCCCCACATGATGGGCAATCCACATCAAAGGTAGGGTCCACACGATCTAAAATTAAACCCACGTTATTAATCCAGATGAGCTAGGCCTGGCACAATTCCAGCCTGTTGAAGCAAGGGAGTTTTTGTTGTATATCATGGCTGGTGGGGAACACTCAATGAACAGCCTAGATGATGCAGAAAAGTGGGTGGTCGGATTCAGCCTGGACTCACGCCTTTTTTGCCAGACGGCCCAGATCAGCCTCAGGATTGGGTTTTACTGTGGGCTAGGCTTGGAAAGTTATTGGAACGACCGAACCTATTGACAGTCCTAAAAAAGAAGTCTAAGAAAGGCTAAGATTAGAATTTATGTTCACTACTGCTTGGTGACTTCACACGTGGCATATGGTATATACGGGCATAACTTGTCCAAATTCTGGGGTTGATTTTGAACGATTATAGCTGTCCAACTTCCTAATAAAATAGGAGCAACCGGAGATCACCGAACAAAAATCAGATGGTCGTGACTGTCGGATCAAATAAATACATCCACCGTGGATGGGTAATGCCCAAAGCCATCCTTAGATTGGAAGATCCAATCCAGGAGTGGGCCTGCAAATAAAATCTTAGGGCCCGTTTGGCCGGTCGGATTGGAAGGGATTGGATGGTATTGGAAGGGATTGGAAGTTAAATCCCGGGATTGGCCCGGTGTGCCAAACAAAGTCGGTGATCTGATCCCAATGCCATGGGTCTTAAGACAATCATCATTACCTTTAAATTCCATCCAATCCACCTTAATCCATTCAAATTTGCCTGAGACATGTTTGGTTTGAGGGATTCGAAGGGATGGGAAGGTTTAATCCCAGGCGTGCCAAACCGACTGGATATAGCAATCCAGAGATGATAGCAATCCCATAGATCTCAAGACAATGCACTGACAACACCATCATTACCTAGAAATCCATGGCATCCACCCTAATACCATTCAATCCCTTTCAATCCACCCGGCTAAGCGGGCCCTTAGTGAGAAGGGATTTGGAATTAAATAGGGAGAAATGCTTTTTTGAGCTCTCTTGGAGAGCTGCACGGGTAAACAAATATGCTGCTAATCACATGCCATGCTGATAATACTCCCAGACAATTCAATTATTGGCTACGCGGTCTAAATAAACGGTTAAACATTGACAGTTGCTTGTTTGTGATATTTACATTTGTGGCCGCCCAAGGGTCAAAATTCTCTCATTTTTGGCTGATGTATATATTTCAATGGGTTTATTATAATTACTGTTAAATATCACACATGTTCATTAATTTGGTGTATTAAAGCTATTTTGAGATATCACATATGTTCCTGTGAATATATTGAAAAATTCCAAATGTATTCTAATTCCCCCATTTACTCCCATCCAGACAATATCTGTATTTCAAATGAATTTCATTTATTCCCATCCAAACACAAATCAGTAAACCATTTACTCTCAATTCCATTTCCCATTTACTTCTGAATCTCAGGCCCTAGCCTATAACCAAGGACCCAAGAGCAGAGGCGGCCTGACCTATGCAGTTTAGGCATGTGTTCAGCCGTTGGTTTGGATCACCAAGCATGGGTTTTTAACTTGTATAACAACCCCCCACAGTTCGAGCATTCAAACAGTCAGAATTGTGGGTGCAAAGGTGGATGCCCCATGCAGAAGAGGACTCCCAGATTTGGAGATGATATATGAATCTTTGGCATTTTTCACTTGAATGTGTACTGTTGATGCAGAAGAAGTCTCCCAGATTTAGAGATGATGTCTTCTGAATCTTTGGCATTTTATTACCTGAATGTGCACTGTTGCTGTATTTTCTTTCATACCCTACTATTTTCTCCCACCAATTGAAGGGTTACGGGGCCCCATCATATGATGATGGATCAATGATAGCACACAAAAGAAGCAATAAATGAAAGCAAAATAACGAAGAAAACAGGTAAGTTTACATAGTTTGAAGATCAATGGGAGAAGATGAGGTTGGTCCAGAAATGAGGTTATATATACATTTTACCTTAAACCCTACTCAAATTAACTGGCCATCTGTGATGATCCGGACCCCAGCTGACAGCAATCTGCTTGCCTCCACAAACCAATCATGGGCGGGAGTACAGTACACCCACATATCAGGTGAAACATAATGCAAGTCACCTGCATGCATTGCCCTTAGGGCCCGTTTGGCCGGTCGGATTGGAAGGGATTGGAAGTTAAATCCCGGGATTGGCCGGGCGGGCCAAACAGAGTCGGTGGTGTGATCCCAATCCCATGGATCTTAAGACAATCCACTGACAACACCATCATTACCTTTAAATCCCATCCAATCCACCCTAAACCGTTCAAATTTGCCCTGGACGTGTTTGGTTTGAGGGATTGGAAGGGATGAGAAGGTTTAATCCCGGGATTAGCCGGGCGTGCCAAACAGACCGGATTTAGCAATCCAGGGATATAGCAATCCCATGGATCTCCAGACAATCCACTGACAACGCCATAATTACCTAGAAATCCATGTCATCCACCCTATTACCATTCAATCCCTTCCAATCCACCCAGCCAAACGGGCCCTTAGGGAAACTCAATTCAAATTCCAATTCAAATCACACACACACATATTTTATCATGCATTGCCTGATTCACCCGCACATCAGGCAGCATTAAGGTTGACAAGACAACTGATTGCGAAAACAAGAAACCCAGAATAAAAATTATATAAGAGGGACGCTGACACAGGACTAGGCCGAAAGAAGAGCTGAAACTGAAAATAACAAGCTTAGCATACAGAATAGAAAAAGAAGGACATGCGGGCAGCAATCTCCAGCTCACAACCAGTGCTTCCAAAAGCCTACAACTTTCGATTTGAATCTTGTTCTGGATCAGAATTCATGGGGAACGAACTGATTCTTGCTCAAGAATCCCCATTATATATATATTGTGTGTGGTTAACTGAAAGTGTAACCAAACAAAGAAAACAAGCGAGCAGTTTCTCAACATTAATACTCACCCAAACCACACAAATACCATGACTACTACTAACAGATCATAAATGATGTTAAGGGAGTTTCCCTAGTAATCAACCAAATCGGTCCTAGTTGCACATGACTAAAACAACCCAGACCATGCCACAACACTACCACTTCAACTGTAACTGAAGATGATCTGGGAAATAGGTCCACATGCAAACTAGAACTCCCCATTAGACTTCCAAAAACCACTTCAAGTTCATCATATCTTGGGTATGTAACTAATGCCATCAAGACTAAATTTATTCCATGAAAAGGTCTACAAATTCCATGAAAACTTTGGATCTTGATCCCATGATAGAGCTCTCTGCAATAACCTTGAGAAAAAAAGATGGAAGTTCCAACCCCGTAGCACATAACCTTTCTCATAGCTATTTGCACCTTCATAAAAATGAAGGCTTGAAGATGGCATCCATTTCTTTCCCATCTTTTCAATTACAACCAAAAATATATACATATATTATATCGAAACAAAAACTACACAAAATACATCAAGAAACAGGTATAGAATCCACAACACTGAAGCAAACTCAATGCAGCTTCTGGCTGTATTGGTACAATCTCATTACCTTCTCTCCCTCCATGACTTAAGCGTGATGCATGTCCTTGAAGCTGAGTCTCAGTGACACAAACGATAGTCTGCAGGGCTCTTGGTAAAGGTGTAAATGGGGTGGGGTAGGCTTGTCCAAGCTCAAAACTCGAGCTAAGAATCCAGGGCAAGCCACGCCCACTAGACAAGTATATAGGTCTAAGCTTGACCAGATTGCTTAGACAAGTACCCATTCCAATACCATTAAATAAGTTGGACCAGGCAGGGCTGTCATGCCAGGCCTTTATGGATGTCCAAATCCAAAACTCAAGCCAAAGCCAAGCTGATGGACCTTTTTCCCGGGCCTATATCCACTCCAAAGTGTGTTGAACCGAGGCTCAGTCTGACCTTAGCTCTAGGTCTTTTTGAGATGCCCATTTGCTCATGTTTTGGGATTCATCTTCCACCAATTGATTTACACTGCAGACAAAGATGATTTGAAAAAAAAAAATTCAGCCCTTCTTGAAGAAACCTATGCTTCTGCCTCATTGGAATTGATGAGTACAGTCAGTCCCCAGATGTCCAACTCTATCGAACCCTTTCAACCCTAAAAACAACCCACACTAGGAGGATCTGAATTTCTGATCTACTATTGAAGCTAGTTAATATCTAATGCAAGTCAGAATGATCATAGGAAGTGTGAGATGAAAATGAAGGTCCCAAGGACCCAAACTATGCGTCCTCAAGCTCATCCAATAGGCCCTACGTGTACTAAGCATGCATGTTTGTTGGCAAACAGCAGCTGGTTTTCAAATTTTAAGGTTTAATAGTTTCTAAGTAGCCTTTTCTATAACAGGTATGCACTGCAACATTTTTTATTCTTTTAAGGGATAGTCAAGGGCTTTAGATTTAATATAGTTTAAAAGATGAGATTGTGTGGGTGGGTGAAGGATCTAATACAACTAGATGTATCACAAGTATACAATACAATCCAATCATCGATCTGAACTGTCCAATCCTTACATACCACTGTTAGCAGGCTAAATTGCACCAATTGAATGATCCCAGCACTTCTGATGCTGACCACTTTTGTTATAGCTGTCCTTACAAGCCATAGGTTGGATTTCTTTAGAATGATTAGCAATCCAAGGTGAGGCACGTCAAATAGATTTTTTTTTGTTAGCTTGGTAGTACACCCCACTGTTAGTTCACACGTCTCTGTTAGCCACCCCCACTAGGGATTGATACCAAGACCTCAGTGTTGAAACGAGGTATCTTTCACTCAGTCTACCACTTGAGCTATGGATCAGGGTGTAGCATGTCAAATAGATGTTTCAAGTTGATGATTAGATCTATTTTTATCTGCTTTTACTGCCATTCTTTCATTAGTACTTGCTACGAGTCAGCTACAACGGTTGGGCAATGCAGACCAACGGATGGACTGTACAATATGTGTAAAGCAATAAGTTGCATTGTGAGCCCGTGATAATAGTTGTATTACATCCATTCTGTACACACAAACACACAGGCATGCATGCATGGTTTGTAGATGATTTTTTTAAAGTGAAGATATCTTCTCTGGCAGACCCTAAAATTCAACCTCTATGAATACTGTGATTTGACAATTCTTCTATTTCGTTCTTCTTTCTACCATCTTTCTAGATATTCTATCCACCCTAGATTAATATCCAAGAAGTGGTGTCCTCCATTTTACCTTCTCTATAGCCTTCTTGAAACTACCTTGATTACTGCTCTCTGATCCCGTGTCAAGTCCAATTCTGATTTTGTGCCTCTCTATCTACTTTAGCTCATTGTTGAAAATTCAGTTGTTTCTTACTTCCACTCTTTCCAAATTCCCCATATACTTGCAAATAATAACATTCGTCCAGACAATATGCCTCTAGTTTGAAACGCTCCTGTTGTCCAACTACACAGCACTTGGGCCACTCATCTAAAAATAACAGTTGTCAACGTCTCCTTGACGCATTTGCACAAGAAGCAACCACTTTGAAAATTTTGACCCCGCTGCTGAAAATGAACCAACATGAGTGTTCTACCTCATTGTCACCATCCAACAAACACACCATCATATGTATGCTTTGTATGCATTAGAAAATAGGAAAACTCGTCTTCCAAGTAAAAGACTATGAAGAAAGATCTTGACTTGAACTCAACTCGAGTGTTCATTTATGAGCCCTACAAATGATACTATTTCTAGATAGACCACAGCATAGACCCTATTAACTCCCCAAAAGGCTCAGTTTTCCACCTAAAGATGACAATCCAAACAAGCTTACCCCCAATGAACTCATTAGCCAGACTTTCTTTTCTACATACAACAAAGGGAACCTAATTCCAAGGCTTTTTCTCCCAAACAAAAACACCAATGTTTGTTTCTCACTAGAGACTCCATAGCATAGGGAAAACAGTAAGGATACATAAGGACCTAAACCAAGGTATTCCATAACAATAATGGTGGATGTAACGGCCACCGCTGTTACTGTTACAAAATGGGCCATAACGGGTCAATTTTTCCATAACGGCTGTTATGAATGTCTACCACCATTATTGTTACATAACCACCTTGAGATACCTTGACCTAGAACTCTCATTGTTAATGAGAGCCTCTAACAAGTCCATATCTCAAAGGTGGGGGGGTAAGAAAAACAAAAGAAGAAGACTTTGAAAAGGTGAAAAAACACTCCAACTACCAACTACAAACAACAGAAATCAGAATGAGAAAAAACTAGTAATAGAACTCGAACCAAGTAGGTTCTGCAAAATAGGTTTTACCTGGTCCTCTTAAGTAGTGGAAATTTTTCCTAAAATCATGCACTGAAGATGTAATTTCTAGAAGAGAAACAAGGACAGATTTCATGGTCCCTAATGCACTGAAAAGGAAAAAACAGCATTGTTTCATGAATAAAATAAAATAAAAATCAAAACATGTCGAATGCACAAATACTAATGTGCATGAAAAATAAGAAATACATGAACCAGGATTTATATATATATATATATATATATATATATATATATATATATATATATATATATATATATATATATATATATATATAAAACTAGTTGGCCAGTTGAGTTCAAAAATCAAAATGCAGCCTCAGAGAAGGAAGAAAGATGAATGTGTTGATGCCCAATCGAAGTATAAGCATACAAGCACATGGGCCTATTCAATGTATAGCCATACATAGACTTAAAGGCCATTTCCAAGAAAGCTCACATCACAAATCCATTGCAGATGCCCCTTCCAAGGACGGCAATATAGAGGACAAAGCTTACATCATTTGAAAAACTATTTTCAGTATAAAATGCAAATCACAAGAGTAAACCATATCATTGCAACAATACAAAATAATCACAAACAAACCAAACACAATATCAACGCAACACAACACATTAATCATCTCTAAACAAGCATGGCGAATCCCACAAATCCCTACCAAATGTCGACCCAGATCTCAAATTAATAATCCCATCCATTCTCAGTAATCAACAAGTCCACAGCTATATTACATGAGATATTAATTATCTATTCATCTCTAGTCTCTACCTAAGCTTGCTTAAAAATCAAATCAAATCTTAAATGCCAAATGCCACGAATCTCAATCTAAAAATCTGATGTGACTTCATACGTAATTACATAAACTAAGCACAACAGAAGAAACCCAAATCAATTGAACGAATACAGCAAGTTTCTCAACAATACAGTATGAGTTTGCCACCAAATGCACAATGACAACCCTACTAACAAATCAAATGCTCTTAATAGGGAATATATCAATATAGATGCAAACAGATCACAATAACAACAACAAAAAGGCAATGTGGATGCAAATAGGCAAGTTAAGCATCTGTCTAAAGTACTCCAATAAAAAGCAAAAATTAATTGCATGAATCCAACTAAAAATCTTCAACAGTGTAGCATGATCAGGACCAAATTAACAAACAGTAGTATATCTCTATAACCATTAACCAGCCAAATGACTTCACCATGCAGTAGAAAATCTCAATAGCAATGGCGCGGGTTCCTTATCAAACTTCCCAAAATGCACCAACTCACAGGGTAAAATGCCAACATACGCTACATCCAGGCTGAGCATCGTGCCGGCCCCACAAGTATAAACATGGTAAAGGAGAAAGTGCCACACTCCATATTCGATGTAAACACGGGGACATCGAAGCCGAGCATCGGGCGGGCCCCACAAGTATAAGCATGGTAAAGGAGAAAGGGCTACACTCCATATTCCATGTAAACATGGGGACATCCAAGCCGAGCGTCGAGCGGCCCCCACAAGTATAAACATGGTAAAGGAGAAAGGGCCACAGTCCATACTCGATGTAAACATGGGGACCACCTGAAGAGTGTGCGGGTCCGATTCTAGGGCCTGATGGTGGTGGGGCCACCCTGAAGCGGCTTGGATGCCGCACACGTGCGTCTAGGATTAGCAAGGAGCTATAAACGCAAGCTAACGCTGAAAAAAGAAGTCACTGATTACACCCATCCTTTATACTTTTGGTAATAGAAACAGTAAGAAGCTGAAAAAAGAAGGCACTGCTCACACCCATCCTTACCAGAAGTGGGAAAAGGGGGGCGTATCTATCAAACAGGTAGGGTGTACATATCAATGCCCAGATAAAGACCGATTTCCAAAATTCCAAATTTCAACAGAAAATAATAGAAATATGCATTCAGATTAAAAATCCGTATACACGACGACTCCGAAGATATTTCTTCAATCTCCTTCTCACATTTTCTCAAATAAAGAAAAGAAAAGGAAGAGAAAAATACAATTCAAGAGAAATACGTAGGAAGCGTACGGATCTACTGTATGCTGCGTATATTAGGGAACCAAAAAAAAAGGGAGAAAAGGAGAGAGATAAGAGGTCTGTTAGGGCCAATGGACGGACGCCACGTGTCATTGGACCGAATACGTATGAATCGACTACGACTACTGCCTGGCTTAACCCTGTCTGCCGTATATGTACACCGTATACGAGGGGGTATGTCACCGTATGGGGGCTGTCAAGCCTCTACGGTGAGGGACCATAGAGAATGCCGGATGGAGGGAGAGGACCACGTGAAATGGTGGACTCGCCAGATGTGGCGGAGGTTCGGGGAGAGTAAGAAACCCTCGCTCGCCATGGCAACAGAGAGGAAGGAATGGTGAGATTTGGGGGGGGTTTCGTCTTTTTGGTATTCCCGCTCTTGAAGAGAGAGAGAGGGGAAGGGGGTTTTAAAGGGCGTTTTCCAATGCGGAGGAAGGGGAAGGAGGAGAGGGTTAGTCGTTGGACCTGGGCTTTTTCATACATTTACGGAAATGCCACCAATATATTTTTAATTTCACAAAAATAAACTCCCTCCTGATATAGAATTTGCATTCCGGTGCTTTTTTTGAAATGTTTTTAACGTGCAGCCTCGATTAATTTAAGGGGTTGTTAGAAGCATGAATTTCACGTGAATTAGTTTCCAAATCTTAATTACCATATAATTTATATGTCTTAGAATCTGGGTAGTATTTGATTTGACATACATTTCACTATATTTTTAATAGTGGCCCATCAACCTTATGTGAAATCGACATCAATCAGCAGGCCTATCACTCTGTATTAGCCGTGGGGTGAAAACTTAACTTGGTTCATGAGTTATGTGGACCATATAAATGGGAACAATTTACAAGGGATACCACTTTCAACTGTTTCCTTTCATATGGCTCCATATGAATCGTGAATCAGACTAATTTTTGGGCCCTATTGCTAAAATGAAGTAGCACACCTAATGATTGGAGTGAATTTCATAAAAACATTAAAATTGGTATGCCAATTCTCAAAGCCAACAAAGTCATTTTCTTGCATAGAACTCTTCACCTAAACCCACTCAGTACTTAAAAATATTGAAGGACATAATCATCATGATGCTTATGTAAAATATATTCCGATTACTAAGTGCATGGCTTAAGTTGAACCATAGGTCTCAAATATCAAATTGTTCCGTGATTCAAGTTGGCTATACGAGGGTAAATTGTAACCCTCATTCTTGAAATTGTTTCTTTTCATGTGGCCCATATGAATCGAGAATGGTCTTGATTTTTTTATTTTTTATTTTATCCATATGCCTATATTTTAGTTTTGTATCTAACGGTTGAATGGATTTCATACGATCATCATAGTAGGTCCTAAAAAATTAAGGGTGGGTGTCTCTCTCCCACTTGGTATGGCCCACCTAAATCACGTAAAGAACTAGTTTTTGAGCTCTATGATTAAATTAATGGGGAGACACTTATTGATAAAGATGTATTTTATGTAAACATAACAGTGGGGCCACCTATTCTTGGAGCAAGTATATCATTGATTTTGATGCCCACGTCATTTATAGTAAACGATAGTAATTAGATTTGAAAACATGGTTCTGAGTAAAGAATTTGAAATGTTAAAAGAGTGGTAAATGAAATCCATTTACCACCTCCATACCACTCTACAAACGCACTTATTTTATACATTTCCGACTAATCCCTACTATTTATCACCGTTTCGTGGGTGCCAAACGACTCCAAAGTAAGTTGGTGTTTCCGTTGTGTGACTAAAGGGATCCAATTGATTAGGTAAGGCTGAATGCAATGTCTATCCTTGACTTTTACAAGGCCTAGCATAATGATTATATAATATCCAATCCCAACCATCATATTCCACACCAAAATTTAAGCATAAGGCCAAACAATACATATGAGATTCACATGAGACACACCAAGGGAAGCAATTTAGAGATAGAGAGAGAGTTACTATGTATACTGTTTTTTATTGTGGAGCCTCTGGCTTAACACGGGCATGCACCTAGTTGACATGACATCATGTTGAGGCTCGCCCTAGCAGCTGGACCCTTTAAATCTCGTAGATGAAACCTTTTTTAAAGATACCAGTGTAAATTCTAAGATAAGTAGGTAATTTTTGTAAATTTTCTTTTCTTTTTTATTCATCTTGCACATGTTGGCACGTACTGCAATTCTTGTTTTACTTGGCCACTAACATGACTGAGCTTGTGGGCCCACCTTTTGTGTGTGTGTGTGTGTATGTGGGTGTGTGTGTGAATCCACTCTATCTACAAGGTTCTAACCTTTAACTCCAGGACTTTTAGAAAAAAAATAAACTATATACACAACTCAAGTGAGACACACCAAACAGGAAAATGGAGATGGGATGCCAATCATAGGTTTTTAGAGGGTCAACATGGTGTCCATCTTTCATCAAAACCGTTAATCAGGTGTAAATCTCTAGGATGAATTGAAAATATAAAAATGATTCTCATCCAATTGTTAGGCAGGTCACACCATGTGAACACAGAGACCTGGATGAGCTAGTTTTAAATTGTTCCCACGTTTTCGCCCCACCAAAATCTTTAGTAGAACTAATCGGTTGTTTGTATGATTAAAATAATAGTTCTCACCTGATTGATGGAATCTATTTAAATATAAAAACTATGGTGGGCTGGGTTCACGTTATCAATGTTAGAGGAAACCGTCCACAATGTAAGAATTAATCTATGCTATACGGACCACTATAAAGAAAAATACTCTAAACGAATGACTATGATAATCACCATCTACAGGTGAATATAGACCACGAGAATATCTTTTTGCTAAAAATCAATGGTTAGGATCATCATTGATGACTGAATGCGATGGTATAACTCATCTACTGTAGTAACAAGAATGTGAATGATTCAGATTATCAAACCATTTCAGCATGTGGGTGTGCACTCTACTCACAAGTACAAGGGTGGCACAATTGTAGGAATCAAAACCGTCCATTCATTTATTACATGTGTGTCCCACTTGATGAGCTGGTGGGTCAAATGTACATGCGACATGTTTGGCACTGGCATGAGTCTTATTAGCATTTCTCTTTTCATTTCCTTTGGAGGCACTTATTATGTTATTAAACCATGGAGATTATATTCTGGAAAATCTAACTTATATTATTTGTTTTTTTTATAACAACTAAATATATAAAGGACATGGGATATCAATAAGCAAATTCAAGAGATTCTAACATATACACATTTAAGTAAATATGAAAATATTTCTAATCTAATTAGATATCTTAATATAGTCTAAGATAATCTAACATTCTTTCAAACTTAAGGTGCTCCTAAATTAAAGAAGAAACTTGAGTTTGAAAAACATTTATTTAAACATAAAAGGAAATTACAATTATAGCAGAGGAAAAGTATAGGGTCACGGAATATTGAATAATAATAAAACAACAAATAACTTCGGATAAGTAGATACTTTTGATAACTTCTGTGATGTGAACCAATTGCATTTTAAATGATATATGAACGGTTCATTAACAATTTTAGTGACTAAAATTTCACCTATTTACATTTTTGGTAGATACACACTTTTCGTGGTTGGGAGGTTAATTGTTACACTTTTGGTAATTCTAAATATTTTGACTGAATAATAAGGTCTGTTTATATGCTTAGTACAAAGAAAGTCCAGTCCAAAACACTTGGCACAAAAAAAACAAAATCAAAGAAAAACATATTTTGTCAGGAATGCCTGATTTAGGGAAGCTATATAGTTGAAGATGTACGATGAATGCAATGCTCAAGGCCTCGTCAAAACAAGCCCATTAGGCCAAAACAGGCAGGCCCAAAAATAAAAATGGGCTAAAATCAGTAGCACATATATCACCCACACCAACAACTTCAAATCTTTAAAGTTTGAAGTGCCTTGATTGAGCCCAACCACATGATGTTATGATGATCCGAACCATTCATCCAGTGCGATCAACCACATGATTGGTCACAAGTTGAGATTTTGCTCTCATCGAACGACTCTACCCAACAAATCGGATGGCTTTTGGATATTAAATTTCACTGACACGTGTGTAATCACATGCCTTGATTTATTACATGAGAATGCACATTGGCGGGCCTAGGCCTGGCAAAATAATTAAACAAGTCCAGTACGCTAGTTTAAAATATGGGCCGGACCCAACCCAGGCCCGCCTATTGAAGCCCAATTTTGTAGGGAAGTAATCATGTGGTCATACTCGGCCTACGGTTTGCTGATCCACAAGATCCCATTGATCCAATGACCACCTATACTTACAGATTATCCAATTATTGGACCGTGCTGATTAGTCCAGGCGCTAAAAATATATGTGTTTCGATGCATCCATTGGTTGTTGTTCTTCGCATTTTCATATGGCCCATCTTGATGGACGAGAGTTATCTGTGATAGTGGTTAGAGTGAGTTCCTGTAGCCCAAAGCTCTGTGCAGCCTACCGTGATGATCTACTCTGTTCATCAGTTTAGCTAACTAATGTTAACATGTTGCTCCAAAAATAAGGTAGATGGAGAACTCAAGTGGGCCACACCACAGGAAACAATAAGGATTGAGCACACACTGTTGAAACCTTAGGACCTATGGAAGTTTTGGATAGGCTAATATTTATGTTTTCTCTTCATATCTTGGAGGGACTACTTTATTAACAGGTTGGATGTCATATGAGTGGTGGGCCCCAGTAAGATTTCAATGGTGGGCGTTTCTATCCACAGTGATGTGTCCCACTTTTTTTTCTGTTTTTTTTGTTAGCTTGTTAGCACACCCACTGTGAGTTCACACTTCACTGTTAGCCACCCCCACTAGGGAATCCATACCAGGACCTCAGCGTTGAAACGAGGTATCTTTCATTCTTTTTCTGTTTTTTTTTTTAAAGCTTGTTAGTACACTCCACAGTCAGTTCACACTTCACTGTTAGCCACCCCCACTTGGGAATCAATACCATAACCTCGGTATTGAAACGAGGTATCTTTCACTTAGTCTACCACTTGAGCTATGGACATGGGTGTAAAGTTATCTTTCACTCAGTATACCACTTGAGTTATCGACCTGGGTGTAAGTGATGTGGCCCACTTGTGTTTGGATCTGTCTGATTTTTGTGCTCGCGTACAGACATGATCGGGAGAAACCGATGGACGGAGTTGATATTACACAGACATAACAGTGGGCTCCACAGAGCTTTGGGTCACATGACAAACTCTTGTGACAAGAAGCGTCTGATGATTAGCCCGCAGAAATAAATCAAGTGTGGCAGTATAGTAAATAGATAAAAGAGGAGGGGCATTACCCCAAACTACTCAAACCGAGGGTGCCATTATCGTAATATTTCCACTCTGATGTTTGGCAACTTGCCATGCATTTTCAACTCCCAATTCATTCACATGCGGACTCGAGCGTCGCCCTTGTTCGCCACCACACTCCAAAAGAGAATTAAAAAAGAGGAAAAAAAAGAAAAGAAAGAAAGATTTGCTTGTTGAAAGGAGAGAGTTATGGCCAGCCAAACATGTCAAATTTCCCATTTTGAGTATAGAGATGGAAATCTTTGATATTTAAAGGGGAATCGACCGAGCTTTCGTATTTCTATTGCCTTTTAAGAGCGATCCAACTCCAAGAGATACAGTCCAACTCGTAATTTTCTTTGGAAACATCAATGGAACATTTTCTTATTGGGGACAGAGAGTAGCCTTTCTTTGCAAGCAATTCGTTGGGAATTAAAAATATCTGCATTGTGATTAAGAAAGAAATTGGGATCTTCTTCTGCTGTGCTGTGGTTCTACAATTAGCCCATTTTCTAGGTGGAATACATGTACGAAAAGGATTGCCGGTCGGCCCACTTCGAATTTGTCACATGGAGCAGGTGGAGTGACTTACGTAGGTTTGTAAGATCCCACAACCAAAACCACTATCATACTCTTACCATTTGGGTAGCGAACTAGGATGGTAATAAATTGTAAAAGTGTAATGATTAATATATAATTTAATTAAGATTTTTCGTATTTAGATTAGCGTGTTAAAAATAAAATGAGTATTTTTTTATGTTGATGAAATATTAAATTAACAGAAAAATATATTTATTTATGTGTTTAGATAATAAAAAAAATTCTAATTGTAAATTTGTAATAATTGTTTTTATTTATTTATTTATTTATTTTATTTTATTATTTTTTATATGCTGTTGCATTTGCATTTGGTTATTGAATTACAAATAGAATTATATGTTTAAACAAACACAGTCAACTTACAATGATAAAGCTTTTACATTTTAATACTGTGGTAATCCACGATACTAACATTATAACTTAGAAATTATATACGCGGTATATGAGTGTAATTCAGATTAAACCATCTAAAGTATTCAAGTTTAGATGTATCATGAATTGGGATTTGTAGACATTTGTTGGACAGTTAAAAGTGAAAAATACAAATTATCCACCAATTAAAGTATGGGATTGTTCAACCTGTATGATTTTAGAACTGTGACTTGGAATTTAGTTGGTTTGAGTCAAGTTAGTGTATTAACACAATTGCTAAGTGCCTGAATATCAAGCATTATACCACGCCAGAGGATCAAGTGACTTGCAAGAAGAAGCTCACATGTGACTTCCTGTCCACTCCAGCTGCTGCAAAACGAACTCAACTGCCAAGAGCCAAGCATTCAATGCACTGAACATACAATCATAGCTAGAAGACTTGGAAGAACCAACTTGTCTGGCCTTGAGTTGAGTTGCAACTCGTCCGAGTCGACTCAGGTGACTCGTCCGAGTCTTAAAACCAGGCACACAATGTATAAAGGATTAAAAAGAGCTTTGGTTACTTAGAATCCATGTCTAACCCAAGACTTTATTGAAGTGCACGTCTAAGCTGTGAAGATAGTTGCTGCAACTGTTGGATATAAACAGTATCTAAGGCCATGATTGTGGAATCAGATGGTGTAGTACTGTAGCCACAGCACCTAAGAGGGCACTGTGTGCTTCTTGGAAAAGCTCTATGGACCCCATCACAATGTATGTATTATATCCATGCCGTCCATCCATTTTGATACCTCATTTTAGTACATGATCCCAAAAATGAGACAGACCCAAATCTCAAGTGGACCACACCATAGGAAAAAGTGATGAGTTGAATGCCCACTATTAAAAACTTTTTAGCGGCTATGAAAGTTTTGAATTAAGCTGATATTTGTGTTTTCCGTACATCCATGTCTGTGTGACCTAATCAACAGGTTGGATGCAAGTAAACGTTAAAGTGGGCATGTGAAGATTTTAACAGTAGGTGTTCAATCACCACTGTTTCCTGTGGTGTGGTTCACCTGAGATTTAAATCAGCATAATTTTTGAGTTTATGCCTGAACTGAGCTGTAAAAATGGATGGAGGGCATGGATGAAACACATACATCATGGTGGGCACCACAGAGCTTTTACCGACATTGGTGCCGTGTGCTACACTAGGCAATCCGAGTCCCATGATTGCATGAGAAGACGACAACAAAGACAATGGTGGACCAACTCCGGGCATCTTACAAGCCTTGTCTGAGGATCGAACCCACGAAATGATGTGGTTTTGGAGGATAAAATCGATCGTGGAAGTGGGCCCATAAGGAGGCTTGAGTTAATGGACAGTTAGAACGCCCGATCGTGAGTGGTTGAGGAGCAGCATTTTTTAACGTCTCTAAACTGCTGTTGCATTATGGACAAAAAGAGCCGTGCTGACCTACCTCAGGCTAGGTACCTTAAGCACTGGGATCTATGTGGGTGGAACTTTTAGGAGATCCATCCCATCCATCAGGTATGTTGCTTCATGTTCACCTTGGAACCAAAAAAATCATTACCATCTAGAGCTTAGGTAGGTCACACCATGAGAAAATGTTGGGATGGGATGCTAACCACTAGGGCCCACCGTGGATTTATATACCATCCAATCCATTCATCTGATATGTCTCGTCAGGATGAAAGAAATATCCAAAAATCACTGTGTTCCAAAGCACAGGTAGGCCATAGCACATGAAATTAGAGGTTTTTAGGAATAATTTTATTCGGTGGCCCACTTGAGTGTTGAATCAGCTCGTTTTTTAGGAGCAAGGATAAAAGAAGGGTGATGCACCTGACAAAGCGAGTGTTGAATCAGCTCGTTTTTCAGGAGCAAGGACATTGCTAGGCACTCGAGCAAGGTACCCTGGCGTTTTCGAAAAAAGACCGGTGTCATGTGTGTTAATGTGTATGTGTCCTCATGGTAGGTGTTTTTGCATGTGTTTGTTCGGGGAGCGGATTAGGTGTTACTAGGGTATAGTTCAGTGGGTGTTACCCTTGCTGTGGGCCCACTTACCTTGATCTTGTTCATAGAGAAGTTCTGGGAATGCTGCACCAGATGGACAAGACTGCATAGGATGGGCAGGACTCGAACATGTGGCATATGCCTCGACTTGAGCTGTTTGTGGTGGTCCATTATTTAATACCAGAGCATCAACTTTCTTTGTCAAGTTATCAAGCTTGGCACTCAGCTCTGGTATGACTCCTATCTCATATATACCACCTCTCTTTTGTGGTTGGGGACTTCTGTCACCTCTATTTGAATAATCCCATTGCTGGGAATTTTCGCACAAGGTTTCAAAGAAGTTCCACGCTTCGACATCACTTTTGGTCATGAATGACCCTCCACTGGTGGCATCAACCATGCGATCTGTGGTGTCAGACCGTCATAGAAGTATTGAACTTGTTGCCACTTCTCAAAACCATGGTGAGGGCATTTAAGAAGCAAGTCCTTCCATCTTTCCCAACATTCATGAAAGTGCTCGCCCTCTTTTTGTGTGAAGTTAGTAATTTCTCTACGGAGGGCATTGGTTTTGTGAACGGGGAAGAACTTGTTTAAGAACTTCTTAGGACAGTTGGTCCCATGTAGTGATAGATCCAACTTCTAGGGAATTCAACCATGCTTTCGCCTTATCCTTCAAGGAAAAAGGAAACAGGCGTAGGCGGATCGAATCGTCTGAGAAGTTTTGGAACTTAAAGGTGGAGCAAATGTTTAAGAATTCCTTCACATGATGATATGGGTCCTCCTTGTCCAATCCATAAAAGGATGGCAACAATTGTATGACTCCAGGTTTAAGTTCAAAGTGTGCTGCCGTAGTGGTTGGCAACACTATGCATGAAGGCGCATTAAATTGGACAGGAGCTGAATAATCTTTGAGAGCTTTAACTTCAGTCTCATTCGCCATTTCAACAGAATTATTTCTCAATCTTTCACGAATTGTTCTTTCAATCTCAGGATCAAACGGTGCTAGTTCTAAATCCAGAGATCTACGTCCTAGCATAAACTGTGAGATTCTAAAACAAGTTAAAATTATGTAAATGAGAATGGGAAGAAAGAACCCAGAAAAGGAGATGATTGATGTCTGAAGAAGAGCTCCTCCTTTTGAAGACAATGTTATTTAGCAGCTTCCTTCCTTAATTCCTATAAACAAAAAGAAAACAAAAATAAATTAAATTTACTAAAATAATGCTAGAAAAAATCCTAAGCAACGGTTAATTTCTAAAAAAAAAATAATAATAAAATAAAATAAAATAAAAAAAAAAAATTAGGAAATTAGAAAATAAGAGAGAAACTTCCTATAAAATAAAAAAATAAATAAATAAATAAAACCTAAAGACCCCTTAAAAAATAATAAAACCTAAACTAGAAAAGAGAAAGTTACTTGAAAGAAGAATCAAAATCTAGAATTAGAAAATAGGAAATTTCTAAAAATAAATAAAATAGCCTGGAAATAGAAACTTTCTAAAAAACTATAACCTTAATTCTAAAAATAGAAAAAAAAAATAGAAAAATTGGAAAGAGATTACCAAAGTAGTAGTTTATGTCAGGTCCCTACAAAACAGGAAATAGGTTAGTTTCTAAAAAAATTTTAACCTAAAGTTAGTCAAAAAACCTAAGACTATGAATTATGGTAAGAGAGAATCCTAAATCCAATTTGGAACGAAACAGTCCCCGGGCGCCAAAAACTTGTTGTTTTATTTAAACCAACACGATTTAAATGATATTTCAACTCGCAAGTATACGAATCAGATGCAGATACGGTACGAGATCGTTCCCACGAGGACTGGTCGTCGCAATTCAAATCTACGATTCTCCTTAACTAATCCAACAAATAATGGAATGAATTATTAAGCACAATTTCAGAGGAAAAAAAAAAATTAAGAACAGGGAAGAAAATTCAATCAGAGAGAAAGCACTAGGACTTTCGAATCCACCCCTAATTATCCTAACCCTTGTTTTGACTGTTGATTCACCTTGATCTAGATTGATACCACTTAAATAGAGAAAGCACAATCGTGCTCCAGATCTGGAATCCCCTGGTTCTGAATGGTTCTGAATGCCTTTCCCACGTCCAAAACTCCCATTTTATCGCTGCTGGAGGGCTGAGGTCGGTGCCGAGTCGTAGTAGGGCTCGGTGTACAAATTTTCGCAGCCGTGATCGGTGGGCCCCACAGAGGCATTTTCTGGAAAATCTACCCCGTCCATTGGATTCAGGACGAAATTTCAGTCAAGAATGGGTAGTTTTGAAGGTCCATTAGCGCGGCCCACAGAAGAAATCTCAAAAAAACAGTTTTGAACGTCACAAGACGGCCTGTTTGTGGCCTCTGTACCGCACACGTGTGTACGCATGGGCGAAGAATATCAACATGGTTTTGAAGCTCTCGAAGCCCTCTACACGATGGACGGGTCAGATCGGCCGTACGCGTGACGTACGGGGCCCACAAACCTTCGCAAAAACGGCCAGCGGAAGACGCTACGCGGACGCCAAACCGACGCTGCGATGATGGTGGGGCCCATTCCTGGACTTTTCACAGGAATCCACGTCGTCCATTGGTTTCAGCTCGAAAAATCAGTAGGAATTGACTGGTTTTGGGGTGGATTCGGTGCAACCCACGGAGTTTTGAACTCACCGTCCATTTTACGTTTTTTCAGCGATCAACGTCCGTACATATGTATGGAACCAAACGGACATCTAGGCGATGACGATATCGACCTCAGGAAGCGGATGGACGGTTTGGATTGTCCATTTGGACAATAGGTGGGCCCCACAACCGACGACAACGGTCGGCTGCCGCGGACGCTGGAAACGGAGGTTTCCTTTTCAAAGACGTAGTCGGGTCAGCGCTGCTGACCCGACGCAAGCCCGTTCGGTGCTCGGTCAGTGCACATGTGCACCATGCACATGTCACTCAATGTGGGGTCCACTGTGATGATTTCGAGGAATCCAATCCGTCCATCTTCTTTGTCATATAATTTCAACCGTCAACACCAAGTTTGAAGCAGTTCCAAATATCAGGTGGGCCCCAAATTGGAGATTAACGGGCTGATTTGTCAGTTGGCTCACTTCCCGAGATCTTTAATGGCTGAAATTTAATATGTACGGTTAATTTACGGCCCTCATCCCATGTATTAAGTTTCGAACTGATCGGATAGCGGGAACCATGTGATCTTGCATTCTGGACCCTTTTCGGGCCCCTTTGGCTTGCTTTCCTCAGATCCCAGGCATGTAAAATCTTCATTATTGGTTCTCTGGAGTCCATCCTGTGCCCTGGAGACTTTGGATCATGAAATCCAGCCTTTAACATCAATTTTCAATTAACGCTCCTCACTTCATCCTGTAACAAAAATACAATTAAAATATGGCATTAAACCTTATCATGTACGTAAAATCAGGCAATTACTGGGGTCTGATATGCAATATTTGACCCTGATCAACTTTCTTGTGGGCCCAT
Organism: Magnolia sinica; assembly: GCF_029962835.1. NCBI lineage: Eukaryota > Viridiplantae > Streptophyta > Magnoliopsida > Magnoliales > Magnoliaceae > Magnolia > Magnolia sinica. The sequence goes on along the minus strand of NC_080585.1, from coordinate 14,446,412 downwards.
CTACCTTGAAGTGCGTTGTATATCCATGCCATTCATCCATTTCTCCACTCATTTTAGGACATGGTCCAAAAAATTAAGAAGATCCAACTCTTAGGTAGACCACCACTGGAAACAATGGTGATTCAGTGCCTCACCATTAAAACTTCCAAGCAGCCCATCTTAGGGTTTTTGTAATGTTTATTTTCCATCCAAGCTGTTGATAATGCCAAGAAGACATGGAGGTAGGGAAAATACGATGATCAAATTGATCCAAAATTTTTGTGGCCCATGGAGAGTTTTTAATAGTCATTTATCACTTTTTCTTGTGGTATGATCCACTTAAGATTTGTATCTTCTTAAAGGTTTGGATTGTGTCCTAAAATGAGATGGATAGTGTTCGATATACAACAAATACATTAAGGTCGGCCCCACACAATTAGGTAACACCCACTAAAGGGTAAGAGCTAATCCCCTTTATTTTTATACATTTTTAATGATAGATAACTTTTGGGGTAAGTTTTGTGGGGCAATGAGTTTATTTGAAACATTAGTCGTGTTGTAGTCAATTCAATTACACTGAATCGCTTATGTGATCAAGGGTCTAGATTTTATACATGTGTATGTGAGTAGGATGCGTGGGCATGTTAAGGTCTGTCTGATCAAGGGTTAATTGAATTATTGGTGGCTCATTCATTGAGACAGACATATTAGATACTGGGATTAAAGATTCAGAGTACTCTGCCACCAATATTGTACTCATGTAGGGCTATTTGTGAAATGAAAGAAGATTAATCCTTATGAATGATTTCTTTTTATCTTGTGACACATGTGTAAGCTCATTAAAATTAAAATAGTACTCAAACACAAAGTGCACAATGGTATGAATGCATCAGATGGGATGATTGTCCACCTGCTTGGGTTGGATAATCGTCAACCTACATCCACCATTTAGTTAGGCTTCTACCTTTCGATAGTCATGGGCATGGCCTGCATCTAGTAACGATTCTATCAAGATTGACATTCTTCTAGGGAGGTCTCCTAAGATCGACAATATAATGTGTAATACGATGAGTGATGTTAGGTTTAACCATTCTTTAATGGTTTACAAAGATTTATCTCTTTCATGATATACACATGTAAATACAATGTACAAATTATCATACTTCAAGCATTTAAAACATGATAGCACAGGTTAACATGTGACATACAATAACATACCTTGACATCGTTAAATCAACAACATTGTAGCAATCACATTATGATAATACATCGGTCAATCAGACAAGCCCAAACAAATCTATTTTCATTCCAATGAACATAAGACACGTTGAGATTGCTCACTTGTGACTTGGAGACGATGATTTCGAGATTTTACTTGATTCAATCAACGTACAAACCCCTAATTACATATTATAATCAAATCATACTTCGGTTGATTAGTGTGGCCCATCAGATGATTATATCCCTCTAATGTTCTGGATGTCATTGTAAATCTATCACATAATTGACATAGATTGTAAAAATTGGATCTGATGTGTTTGATGATCCATATATAACCAAATGTACGAATTAACATCTAAGATTAAATTTGATCGATGTGACCCATCTAACGGTCAAATCAACCTGAAAATTGAGGCCCTTGTATGTTTTGGCCTTAGAGATCACATGATCCACACAGATAAAATTTAATACATCCAGATGACCCCACACCAATCCCTACAACAAAGAGATTTCACCTGAGATTCATGACTTTTCATCATATGTATCACATAGAACAATATGATGAACATGCGACTAATCCGCCCCATTCATTACATAGATCTGGTGAAAATACCGTCGATTGATAAAAATAAACAAATAAGGGTACACAAGACTGATCGATTAAGAGTTTTTCTTCATCGCCCTCTCTCTGGCTCACTCTCTTTCTTTCTTTCTTTCTTTTCACTAGGGTTTAATGTGAAATAAATGTACAAGAGTTGAGAAATCGTAACTCCCCCTCTTATTATATACAAAAAAGATAGTTATGGCCCACCAAATATAAGGGTTGTTCCACCTGAAAGGGAGAGATAATTCATTCTCTCTCTCTCTCTCTTAATTTATAGTAAAAACGGTCCCACCCATTGTATAGATGAAGTATCTGAATCATTCATAAAAATAAACTAGTTAGAATAAAGTTATATTACAAAAATAATGAGGATTTAAATTTTCAGTGGCCCACAATGCTATCAAGTGTAGACATTCTATAATATAAGAAAATATTTGTTTTTAGGCCTTCAGACGTTGGATTAAGCTGATTTTTATGTTGTTCTTAGACCAGAATCCCTAGATCAAGATGTACGGCATGGATGTGCATGCTCGAGATTACTACAAAGGGCTCGTCACCAATCAATGTAGGCCGACAGCACGAATATAGTGTCCCATACCACCATAATCGGCTCACGAGTTTAGTTGCTCACTGGTCACTACGGGGAGGCTCGTCACCCCAGCGTAGGCCGACAGCTCGACCACGGTGTCCCATACCACTATGTCCGGCTCATGAGTCTTAGCGGATCAAGTACCATAGTTAATAGGATTACACTGGTAAGTTCGGTACCCTAGATTCAAACAGTAGCGTCCAATACATGGTGAACATACATCGGACAATCGGGTTACTTGACAAACTCGACCAGCACGAGCGCACGTTGAGTTGAACGACATAGAGTGCGCAAACACTCCGCGTGGCCAAACCACTGCCGCCAACTCTAATACGGCTCGGGTTCGTCTAATACGTCCTATGTGGCGAAAGCAATCTCAACCACGAACATAGGGTCAATTACCGATTTCCTGGACTAATGCATAGTTCTAAACATCTTACACTACTACAGATATTCATATGGAATGTAAAACAGTAATGGAACAACAACTCAAATCATGGTACATACGCATCTGAAGAATATCAACTTAACATAAATGTAAGCATAGGAACACTTGAATTTAAATAACTTGGAATGTAACTTGCATAAAGGAAATCATGCGCATCAATAGGAGTATTGAGAATCACTTCTCAACGCCCGCTACTAGTGTAATAAGTTACACTTAGATCATTCATGCATTTCTACAAACACTTAGCATACATGGAACAACATACATGACGTATGTTGGAATACATGCACTTAGACAATTCCTTTTACCAAGGAGTTATCATACATGCATCTAGCATACATACATGACACATAATCATGGCAAACACGAGTGCATATTTTATATGTATACGGTACTTTATAAATACACATAGAATACACAAATCTCAATATAGCACATGCATATCAGGAAAGCAACGTAAATACAACATTTAGCAAGTGAAATCTCATCCATAACAAGAACAAATCACTAACTGGGATTGAAAGCCTTGAAAACCATAACCTATACACTTAAAGTCCGCACCTTAAGCAAAGAAAGAACCACCGAACTGATTTAGACGAGTTGTCTTCGTCAACAGCGCTAGAATACCCTAAAACAAGGATAGAAATGAGATACAACAACTCCAAAACTAATCTAAGCTCTAACACAGGTTAGGGTTAGGTTAACTTACCCCAAAAGAACTCAGAATCGTCAGAAGAACGATTCAAAGAGAAGGTTCAAAGGTGAAGAAGAACAAAGAAGAATCCAAGATGATTCACCAACTTATCTCTCTCACTTCCTCTCTCCTTTCCACTCTCTTTCCAAGCAAGGGTTAGAGAAAAATCGTATGGAAAAGAGAGCTAGGGTTTAAGGACTATAAATAGGCCTATTCTTGATGAAAATAACCCCAGAGTCAAGGTATACTTAGGTTATAACCAAAGTAAGCCTTTCTCGATCCAACGAAGCACTTCTGGTGGGCCTATAACCACGAAAGGTCGGACTTAAGCTCATTGACCATGGATCTAGGTCAAGCTGAGTTTTCATACCGACCGGCTCTTCAGATCAGCCGTGGCGGACCACACTCAATTCAACGGTCACGGAAACTCGATCAGGTCCACAAGCACTAGGATATGCCTGGGCCAACTATCCTAATCAGATGGTGAAATTGGGTCAGAATCCAACGGTCACATAGCTTAAAATCGTCGCGCAAGCGACACGACTCAGATTTCATAAAAATCTTAATAAATTCTAACCGTTCTCACTCTTCACTCCGAGCTCAAACAAATCGACCCAGAACATCACATGGACTTGATTTTCGAGGAGATGACCAAGCTCAACTCGGTGACCGCAACAGCCTAAGATCATCGCCATCGGACTTTCGACGCGCGGTCCAGGTCCGATCCAGATCTTCCAAAAATTCCTCAGAACAACTGGATTTAGCGATGGATCCCAGATTTCAGAGTAACGTAGCGCTCACTAATCTACACATTTAGAGCCATGCAGATACAATTTAAAGTGATTGATGCAGATTTCACAAGCAATCGAGTAAAGCGCTAATTACTCCAAAACAACTACTTAAGGAAAGATTAGTACAGAAATTCCAAGGTCGTTATATAGAATGAGGCTGAAGATGAAAATGAATTGTCATGATCAGTTTACTCTCTTAAATGGTCCACTTAATGAACTATCATGGTTGATTTGGGATTTAATGGTCCTAATCGAATAAAATGAAGTGATCCAATAGATGATCGAATTATATGATAGGTTCCTCTAGAAGTGTTTTATCATACCAATAGTGAAATTTTAGTTTCTAAGGAGAATATGGTTTAATCTAATGGAAGTTCATCTAGAAGTGCCTAATATGTTATAGTATACTTGCACAGCTTATTAGACGCGAGTATGAATGCTTGTGTAAATAAATAGATGGATTTTTACATAAATGTCTAAATGAGTACAAATGTCCACACATACATGACTACACATATGTTTTAAATTATGGGTCATTACACCGAGTGTCTAGATTTTATACATGTGTGTGAGTAGGATGAGTGGGCATGCCAGAGTCTACTTAATTCAAGAGTTGATTGAATTGTTGGTGTCCTCTTCACTTAGATAGGCAGATTGGAGACTGGGGTCAAAGATCTAGAGTCCTCTCGACCACCAATATTGCGTTCCGTTTAGATGATTTGTGAAAGAAAATGAGGATTTTTTTTCTCATTTTGAATGAGTTCTTTTTGCCTCGGGACAATAGACATAAGTTTATACACTTAAGGAATTTTTTTCAACGTAATTCGCTATCGAAGTTTAATACTAAAAGTAGAGAAAAAAGATATAAGCCGAAAGCGTTCTTTTATTAATAAGTTTTACAATAATGATACTCATGATCAACTTGGGGGATGATGATCCGTTAGTCGCTCAAGTGGGACTGAGCTTCGTAGCTGGATGGTCATGATGTGCGGGATAGACGTATGTTCGTCGCACGATTAAAACCGGTATTGTGGCGAGATGACCGATGAGGGGCGGATTTTTGACAATTTATTCATTACTCGATTGGAATCGGGCTTTACGGCAAAATAGCCGGTGAGGTAACAATGTATTTGTGGTCTTGATCAGAACCAACCATGGTAAGACGGATGTGAATTGACTATCTATTTATTGTCTGGTGTGGACCAAACTTCGTAACGATATGGCCGATAGAATCACCTAGCACGTAGTAGGAAAGCCCCTCAATATTCCATTCGAAACAAGTGATTTTTCTTACAATCCATTGAGATGCCGTGGTGAAGGGTGGAGGGACAAACTAGTAATTAACTACGGGCCCCATGCTATGAGCAGTAATGGAGTTGAAACTAAAATAAATAAAGTAAAAGATAAATGTCCATAGTAGATGAATAAATAAAAGTACGCTTGGTTGTAATGGCGTGAGACCTGAAGCTCTTTGTTGAGTGTTGTTCATATAAGCTTTTGGGAGATGGTGGCGTTGCGTAATATTCATAAAAGTGAAGGATTTGGACTTTCAGATATGAAAATCTCTTTAATTCTCCCACATAAGAATAGCTTATTGCATGCAAGCACGTGTATAAGAGAAAAATTCTCGCCTGCATTAGCTGAAATCTTTTTGTCTCTTGAATCCTGCATTGAAAAGTTACTAGTCCTTATGTGACTTGGCTTTGGCATCCACAGCGAGTTACTTTTGATAAGGCTTTAGCATTTAATGCTAGATAGAAATCTCCTCTAATTAGATTCTAGCATTTAATGTTAAGAGTGAGAATTTTCATATATACATATCTAAGCCTCTCCTTGGCCCGTTTGATCTGGTCACATTAGATCATGCATAAGCAATAATGGGGAGCGTGAGTAGGATTTCGCCTATTATTTAGCGCATGATACTACGTCTAGTGGCATTTCATTAGCAAGTATGAAAAAAAAAAAAGAAAAAAGAAAATGTAAACAAGTTGTATGAAGAAAACTTTATTTAAAACATAAGTTGTACGTGAACATTCACATACAACTATATCATTCTCCCAAGCGGCCCGTATATATAGAATTTAATCCATGCATAATGGGAGCCATACTTTGATGATTACCTGGAATGAAGATACATCGGATCCCACTCGTTAGGTGAGGCACACTTGTACACTGAGGAGTGCCATTGGCTGTCCAAAGATTTTGATGTTGTGTTGCCCTTGCGGAGCGGATCCGCCTGATTCTCTTCGTTGCTGATCATCATGGCGTGGTCCACCTTTTGCATGGATCAGATCTGCACATATGACATGTTGGCAAGACAGAAATGACTGTATGGCAGCCAAAAAGATCACATGGATGGGATGGGTTTTATCCGCACCGTCCATCCATTTTTCCATACCATTTGAGGGAACAAGCCCAAAAATGTGGCAGATCCAAGGTTCAAATGGACCACACTACACCCAACATGGAAATCTTCCTAGGGCCCACTGTGATGGTTAGTTCCTAGGGCCCAAAACACAAAGATCAGTTTGATCCAAAACTTCTGTGGGTCCCAAAAAGTTTTCAGCGGTAAGTGTTTAATTCTCACCGTGTGGTCACTTGAGCCTTGGAACTGCCTCATTTTTGGGCTTGTACCCTAAAATGATATGGCAAAATGGATGGACGGTGTGGATAAAGCCCATACAACACATCGGCCCATCAGAGCCCAAGTCCATTCCTAGCTAGAAAAGGGCGGGGTAGTACCCAATCCTCGTCCACATAGATGGGCTATATGTGATCATTTCTCTTTTATCTGCATTTTTTCACCTACAACCGTCGCATGGTAGAGAGCCAGTTTTAAGTTTGCCTGTGACGTGGAAAGTTGTGGGCTAGCCCATTTATCAACTGGATATGAAATTCAGGCCCAATCTAACCCGATGGCTACGTGGAATCACCGCAGGTTTCATATTATCCAGAAGAAACCAAGATTGGATAATCACAGCCATACGATTAAGGCAAGAAACCAAGATTGGATAATCACAGCCATACAATTTACGCATGTGTAAAATGAATGGTTAAGAGTAAAAATGATGTTATCATCCCTTGTTTGGATGGCTGTGAGCGTTATCTGCATTCCTAAGCGAACCCTCCTATCTGCTCGTTCACGTGATTCAAGGTGGGCCCAGTTGGGCTCTGCCTATAAATTCACAGCATAACAAGGTGGGAAGAATATCAACCGAATCATAGCGCTCGTGTATTGGTCATATGCAACTCCCGAGTAATGTTAAGTCGACCACAGTGGATGAACCATGTCAAATAGGCTGGGTCCGACCTGGTTTGGCTGAGCCTTGAGGCCTATGGGCCGGACTAGGTCTGGCATGGTCATGGACTAAATCTGCCTAAAGGGCCAGGTAGGTCAAGCAAGCCTAACCCAGATCCCATAGCTCCTTGGTTGGGATGATCTTGGACTCAGTCCTTAGTAGGAGTAAGCAATGGGCTGGGCCTGCTCCAATACTTAAGACCCAAGTCCTGAGTGCAGCTCCAGTCTGAGCCCGGAAATAATTGCTTGGGCCTGTCCTGGCTACTAATTGATAAAAACCCCTATTTCCCACTTGAATATACCAAATCTATCTTTTGATCAAGTGGGCCACACATACACAAAGAAATAAATGTTTTAGAGGAAGTGTGGCAAAGGGACTATTAGAACATACTCTCTGAAAATAGCTAGAGAAGATGAGCCAAGTTAGGAAACACAATGACTGAGCTAAAATGGTTAAACAAGACTCGTTAACAGACCTACGGCCCTCAACCTTAGATACTGACATTGACCCTGACCCCAACCTCAGGCACCGACCTCAATCTCATAATAAAAATATTTAGAGAGAATCCGACAGTGTATATGGCAGGACTGCCCAGCGAGGCCTCAACCGAAAATTACACAAATCAAGGCATAATCACAAATCAAGAGAGAAAACTGTTTCTTTTTCCCATCACATGTGCCGCTGTTCGTGTGTGTGTGTGTGTATATATATTCCTGGATAGCAATTCCTTCAGCATTTCCATTCTCTCCTTCCTATGCTTCCTGTACATCACCTGAAAAACACAATAAATAAAATATAAATTTTATTTTTTTAAAAAAAAAAAACAGAAATCTTAGATGCTCTTGCTGGTTACAATGATTCTTACACGAGCGCATATCACTTGCACACGTGGCCACATGTTCCTATATTAAGGACCCAAAATGGTGGGACCAGCTGTAGATGGATCATAAGCCCAAAGCCGCTGGCAGGTTGGCCGGCATCTAATGGACGGTCAAAACAAAATACGTGAACAGTCCAAATTCAACAAACAGTGTCGTTGGACCGATCTGAATTTGGAGCTACTTCCCATCTACGGTGGGTCCCGCTACTTCAGCATGTGCAATCAAATGTGCCATGGATGGGTGCATCGGTAGGAAGCGGATTAGGTGCAGCCCAGAGGCACCCAAGACGGTGCCGTGGGGGCCACTTTGATATATGTATTTTGTATTCACACCGTCAATCAGTTTTTCTATATAATTCAATGGCATAAGCCCAAAAATGAAGCATATTTAGTTCTCAACTGGACCATACCTTTGAAAACAGTGGTGATTGACCGTTAATAGGCCACAAAAATTTTGGATCTAGGAGATATTGATTTTTTTCCCTACATCTGAGTTTATGTGACCTTATCAACATATTGGATGGAAAATAAACATTATGGAAACATTACGATAGGCCCTAGTAAGTTTTTAATGGTAGGGTATACAATCACCACAGTTTCCTGTGGAATGGTCGGCCTAAGATTTGGATATTCTTCATTTTTTTGGGTTGTGCCCTGATATGATTTAGAAAAACGCTGGACTGCATGGATATAGAATACATACGTCAGGATGGGTCCCATGGTAAAGGTTGCACTGTAATACCTAAGGCCAGGGTGGTACCTAATCGGCTCAAAAAAGCAGTGAACGTCTCAGCCAAGACGGGTGCGGCTTTTACTGTGGGGCCCACCTTGATGTATGTATCCTGAATAGGCCATACATCCGTTTTTCTATATCATTTTAGAGCACTATCCCAAAGATGAAGTAGATCTAACCATCAGGTGGACTTCACATTCAACGTTGTAGAACTTGTTGTACAAACTTTGCATGGGATCCGGCCTCAACCGTGGGATGCCATCACTCAACCACAATCACATAGGCTATGTACGGAGGGAAGACATTGGACAGTCCAAATATTATCCCCAATTAACTCGCCAATAGGTCCACATCGGTGGATGGTGAATACAAAAATACTTAACTTTTCAGTAATCGAATGTCAGGCTCCTCTAATCAATCTGATTTTAGCACCATATGTGTTATCTTCAATGTGTAACAATATTTGAACGGTTCCGATTTAGATAAATACAAGCCACCGATAAGAAGATTGAGTGCACGTGTATGTCCATTCATTCTTTGCCAGTGTACCAAACAACCTCAAATTTCCCAACCGATTGCTTCTTAAAAGCCCCTACTCCTCTTCAAATTTCCGAACGGTTGCTTCTTAAAACCCCCTACAAAACCTTCTTCTTCTGTCTTCCGTCATTCACCTCCCTTCCCCAACGGGTGCATCTACACCCCAAAAGCCATCTCCTAAAGGTCACCACCTTTGAAAACTACCTTTATAAAAATGAAAACTAATCACCGAAAATACTCATCCACCCTCCACTCGGAAAAATACTCACCATCCAGCAACCATGTCTTCAATTCCCATCGAAGATCTCCGAGCCTTCCACAAGATGGAACGTGAACTCTTCACCCGCTTGGTCTTCGAAATGGGAAAAGACCCCATGCAGTCCATGCAAGTCATTGCGTTATGGCTTTGGTTGGAAGAAATAGGGTTCCCAAACATCATATCGAAGATAAAAACGTTATCAGATCGAGTGGTTGAGACGATCATCGAGGAAGCAGAAATATGCCTCAATTGTCTCCGCCTCGACATGGCCCCTTCCAATGCTCAAAACAACATCCCCATCACCACGGGCCTTATGGAGCAGTCCATTTCACTCAACTTCTTTCATGAGAATAAGGATGCTGCGATTATTGGTATATCTTCTGTATTGAAGAAAGTTTGTTTTAAGATCTTTGAAGACATCCTAGGGAAAGAAGCTGGGAATGTGGGCCCGACGATACCAGAGGCTAGTGAGATTAGGCCTACTTTTGGGCTAGTAGCGAATGTGGGCCAGGAGACATTGCCGATTGGAGGTGTCGGGACTTTTGGTGAGGGAACAAGCATGCAGGGAGCGAATGTAGGTCAGATGAAGATCCCGGGTGGCTGGTTTCAGCCACGTGGGGAAAGCTCGAGTAGCCAGGGTGTTGGTCTTGGAGGGCCTGAGATTATGATGGGCGGTGGATTTGAACAACTTTTCAAGCCTATTGAAGCGAATCTCCCGGTGCCCCAATTTCTATCTGATATGAATCGTCCTAGAGGAGGAATCCCAGGGCTTGTTTTGGGTGGCCTAACCATTAGTGAGCCACCAATGCATTTTGCTTTGAACCCTTTGGCCCAACCATGGGCCCCTGAAGGTGAAGCTTCCCAGGAAGATCGGACTATGTTCTTGACCTTCTCCCGTGGTTACCCGCTAGCCGAAGAAGATATCAAAGACTTTTTTAAGAGGTAATTAGAGAAATAATCACATATAGCAGCAACCTTTTTTTTTTTCCTGAGATAATGTGTTGCATAAATAGGATACTAATTCATGATAAAGGTAAGCCATCCGTGATGATCACATGGTGTAGAGGGTCTACTCATAGAGTGAGTCACAACATGAAATCAATGCGTGTTTGATGGTATTCCTCGGTCTACTGGTGTGGCCTACCTGATGAGTGGATGGGCTTGATTTTCATACCTAGTGATCATCAATGGTGTGGCCAATTTTTATAAAGGATTGGATATTCTATGCAAGTGATATGTTGGATAGAAAGTAATGGACATGAAAGTTCACATACAACAGCTATATGTAGCATAACACTCATGTCAAAGGTCCAAACATCTCATTAGGGAAACCACGCCATCAACATAATATAACACGATGATCAAGCTGTTGCATTTATTAGGAGGGCCACAAGTGCACGTTGGATGATGACCAGTATTGCCGAACTTATTTTAACCTCCTGTTTTTATCATACAATTAAGGCCCCACCGTCTGATGACCCGTTTGGCCTGATTTTGGTTCCATGTAATGTTCACAAATGATCCAAGTGTCAGAAACAAGTATTTCTAATCCTGTTGTTTTATCAAATGCAGTCAATGGGGGAATTGTATCCAGTCCTTGTACATGCAAGAGACACCGCCTGGGGTTCAACCATTGTTCGCCCGCCTTGTACTGTACTCATCAACTATGGTTCCAATGATTCTTGCAGGCCGTGAGAAGGCAAAACTAGTGATTAAAGGAAGACATGTGTGGGTGAGGCCTTACATCCCAAAGAAGAAACAATCGCCATCAAAGCCGTAGTATGATAAAAAAAAAAATAACGCCCATCATCATCGTCGTCGTATAAATAAGGCATTTAAGTGGATTATGATTGAAAAATGATGCCATCATCGTCGTCGTCGAATAAATAAGGGTGTTTGCATGAATTATTACTATTGTGGTGTATGTGTATGCATGAATATTATAAACCCGTTGTATTATCAGCGGCATGCATACTTGTTTTATGGTTAAATGAATTCAAGAAAAGAATATTTGAGAACAAATTCTAACTATAATACAGGTCCTTACAGCATATCCCGCCTAGGCATCGGAGGATCCCGGCCACAACTGGCACCCCCTGTGTCTCATTGTTCTCCATTCCTTCGCTGGTATTCAAGAGACTCCCAAGAAGCGAAGAAGAATCGACCAGATTCAATGCCATATTTCCACTACATAACACATGTATACATATAATTCTAGGTCAGGCCAAAATGACTGGTGGACAAGCCCAACCTGAAAATTGATTGGGCCATATATGAAAGGCCCAAGCCTGGCCCATGGGCGGGGCTAGTCCCAACCCAGCGCAAACCTGGGTTGGACACGTTAGCTTAGGGCGGCTACCCGGACCATTAGTCAGTTCGTGGGTGGGACTTGGACGGTTGGGGTCTGCCCAGACGGGCTGATTTTTCACCATGGCAAAGTGGCAATGTTTGGACAGCCTAACCATATTTGGTTTGTGGGTTTGTTGGCCCATTTACATGTGGGGCTGTCAATGGAACGAGCTTGAGACCTGTAAAAGGCCGTCCTTTGAATTTCAAAAGCCGGCCCAAAGGCTCCCATTTGAACATTCAGGGTTGTACGTTTGATGCGATTTTTGCGCTGCTATCCATGCATAGTGGGCCCACTGGTTAAAGGGTTTTGATCATTGCCCACGAGCCACACGTGTGGAGAAGATTGTGGTGGTTAGAAATTTGACAATCACCGTTTGCTGATGAATCTTAAGGTGAACGGATATTCTGACAATCACTATGTGCTGATGAATCTAAGATTGAGAGAGACAAAATTTTCAGTGGCTCACGTTACAAACTTCAAAAATCAACGGCCGGGGATCACCACTGAAGTATGGTTATTGGGCTTTGACTTATTTATGTAAGTGATGAGAATGTGGACGGTTCAGATCATCTTACCATCTCAGCATGCGGGCTCCAGTGTGGTGACACATGCTGGCAGCCATGAGTGGCGACGTGGGCAAAACGAGCAGGTAAGCGTGACCCTTTCATGAGGTGACCCACCTTGAGAATACCCTGTACCAAAAATCACAGCCGTCCACTCGATCTGGTAGAACAAAGGGATAAATCGGGTAAGACCATTGAATACTTTTTAACTCTGCCCGTCCATTTTCCTAGTATAAGTCTGGCCCATGTTATGAGTGTATCAGCCAGACTTTCTGGGCATGTTGACGTCCCACCTGATGAATTGCCCAGATCTCATCAGTGAATGCCGTGAATTGCTTATCAATTGTATAAGTTGGGTGTAAGATTGAGACAGAATAAAAATGTATTTGATTTTTAGAGTCGCCAGTCAACAAAGTCTTGAATATAGGATCAACTAGAGATTGTAGAATGGTTTGTAGGTCAAAAAATCATGAAATTTTCTAACTCAAGTGACTCTTATAATATATATATATGATTTTAGATCCTGACTAATGGTCCTGGTGACAATACTGGAAAGAGTTAGACACTTTTTTTCCCCTCACAATATGTGGTCCATATTTCATGAGATTTTGTAATTTTCATGAAATTTAGTAGAATTTCAACATGTGTGTGTACTTCACATGACTGGGGGTGTCAATGGACCGGGCTCGGGTGTGCAAAATTAGAATTTTGAATAGGGCTGCCCGAAGGCCTGACTTGAAACAATTCAAAATACGGTTCAAGACCAACCCCAGCCCTACCCATTCATAGCCCTACGCATAATTACCCATGAGGCAAGGTAAAACTAAGAAGTTCCTACGCTCACTTTACTGAGTCAAATGACTCTCGATGGACAAATGCCATTAAACAAAGAAAGAAAATAAAAGTGCGGGTTACTGATATAAATATATTAAGAATGTATGGAATGAAATGTGATACGAGCTTCGTGAGATATAAGAAAGAAAAGGGAATGTATGGAATGAAATGTGATATATTATTTTTTTTGGCTCAAAATGAATGGTCAGATATCCTCAATTCTAACCATACTTTTGACTTTACTAGCTTCTAGATAGACTTTTTTCCTCAGAACTAGTCTCTTGAGTTTGGCTGGGTCTCGACGTCAATCACAAAATCTCCAAAGTCTCTGGAGAGCAAGACCCAACCCAACCCATCGCTTTCTATCTCTTGACTCCGATTTGCTCCCTGTATGTTACTAGTTCCCCAAAATGGGAAGCTGACTACTTGGTGTGCTTCTGTAGTGTGTTGACGTCACCAAGTTCTATAGGCCCCACCATGATGTATATATGTGTTATATCTAAACCGTTTGTCCATTTTGCGAGATCAATTTAGCGCTTGAGCCTAAAAATGAGACAAATCCAAAGCTCGGGTGGATAACACCACATAAAGCAGTACACTTAGATCAATTTGATATTTATTTTATCCCTTCTTCCAGGTCCATGTAACCTTATGAACCGGTTGCATGGCAAATAAACATCATGGTGGGCCCCAAAAAAAGGTTTCAACAGTGGGAATCATCATCCCCATTGCCTTTTGTGTTGTGGCCGACTTGAACTTTGGATCTCCCCAATTTTTAGACCATGGCCTAAAAGGATCTTGCAAAATGGATGGATTATGTGGATATAACACATAAGTCATAGTGGAGCCCACAGAACATGGTGACATCAACACGCCACTGAGGTTGGTGGTGTATGGACACCATGCAATCTGCTTCCCCATGAATGGTAGCTATTGTGCTGTATTCATAAATTGAGATAGTCAGCTCGCGGTGAGTCAACGGTGGACACTTGTCCCATTCTCAGATTTTAGCGTTTACAGGATCCGAATATAGGTATCTAGGTGGTCCCCGGCTTGAGCGGGCTGACGGTCCACTTGGCACCATTTTGTTTGTCAAAATAGATCCTTTGACACCTATTAGTTTGAAGAACGGATATGGGGATGACGATGTCACTGTTGGCTGGTTGCGAGCTTGAGGATTTATTGTCTACCTGGTCATTGGTTGCTTCCGAAAGGTGTTAGGGACCATCCATTAATATGTGATCCATTTGGATTTGCAATGCTTTACGGATTGAATAGAGAGAACTTTTAAGGTGTTTAAATAGGGTTTAGATGATCGGCTATGATTTGATTTGTTAAGTTTTATATCTACTGATCAGGTCTATCGATTGTCTCGTGACAAGCTGAGGGTCTATCTTTTTTATTGATTAGATTTTCAATGATCCTTCTATTACCCATCGATAACTTTATTGAAGTTCAATCGAAGTCTATCTGAAGAGTGGTTTAGTCTCATTTTGAGTGGGGTGTCTACACTATCATCTCCCATGTGGATTATAGATTATTGATCTTCGACTAGCTAATTTCATTGATGACGCATGCTGTCACAATGGGACATGGATTGCTTGAGTGATGGGAAGTTCTTGCAGTTAGAAGCTAGGTGGGGCCTCTCACGTTGTTTGTGAGAAATGCACCTTGATCATTTCTTTTACTAGATCATATTAGGACATGAGCCCAAAAATGAGGCATATCCAAAACTCAGGTGAGCCACATGACTAAAAATAGTGAGGATTGATCATCCATGGAAACATTTGTAAGGTAACCGGAGTGTTGGATCAAGCTAATATTTTTGTTCAGTTCATCACAATAGGAATGACATTATGAATAGCATGGATGGCATATAAACATCATGGTGGACCGTAGGAGGCATTTCCTTACCAGCTCTTCCCCATCCTATGTGCAGCCTATTTGAGTTTGGGATCTGTCTATTTTTTGACTCATGTCCTAATTTGATCTGGGAAAATGAAGAGACCAGGTGGATTTCTCACAAACTTCATAATAGGTCCCACCCATGACTGCAACAACTTTACAAACTTTGTCCAGACTACACAGTTTATCAAACTTTCTCACACTCTCCCATCCAACCCACTCCACCCATCTCTCTTAAACTTTCAATTCACATCTCCATCTCTCCCTCTTTCTCTCTATGATCCACCCAAGTTACCATTGCAGCATCATGGCAGCCATCTCTCTCTCTATATGTCTATCCGTGTCTCCCAAAACACCCCTTCTGCTCTCTTTCTCTGATTCAATGCCTCGAGAGATCATAACATTACAGGTGGGGGCAATGTGGTAACTAGGCAGGAAAGGAGTTTTGGAAGCGGCTCTGCCTCGAACGCGACATCAATAAAGTAGGCAATCCGTCGTCATCAAGGCAACCTCCCCTGCGAAGTGGCTCATGCATAAAGTGTGTTCAGTCAAGGCTGTACTATTTTAGCCTGTCATGGGCCCGGTTTGAGTTTGGGCCAGGCTTGAATAGAGCTTAGCTCGGCCTATTGACACCCCCTGCATGCATTCATGATACAATCAATCATTTTTCAAATGAAAAATACTATTAAATAAACAATATTTTTTTTAATAACTAATTTTCATTAACAAATACAATCCATTGATCATAAGCATGGAACCATAAATAAGAGAAAAAACAAAAACAAAATAGAAAACTAAAAAATGTTGAAATAATTTTCTTTCCAACTTAAATAGATTTTTAAAATTTTAAATATAAATAATTATTTTTTTTGAAAATTTAAGAGATTAACATAAATCGATAGACTAACTATCAACATATTTTAAAATTGGGCCTCAAATTACTTTAGGTAAGAAAATGGGAAAAATAAAAATAAAAAAATAATTCAATTTTCTTTTAAAAAATTATATTTTGATCTTCTTATCTCTTGTTTTTTCACTAAAATATCCATCTTAATTTGGGATGAATTCCATGCAAAAAGAAAGAAAGAAAAAAAAAAAAACACAAATTTCTACAAGTTTTTATACTTGGGGGTTACGACTCACAGAGCTTTAGATCTTTGACTTCTCTCCCAATAATCGGTCACATAAGACTTCATAAGGAATGATCTAAATTAAGTCTAAAAAAAGATCCTCACAAATTTCTTTTTCTAAAAATCACTTTTTATTTTTAAAAATTTTCATCTTTTTTTACTATTTACACACTCCCTCAAGTCAATATCATAGATTATATCATTCTCAACTCACTATCATAGATTATATCATTTATATTATAGAAATACATGAAAAATATTGATAAATTTGCAATATATCAATGATACCAACTTGACAATATAATAATATCAATAATATCACCAATAACAGAAACATTGGATGTGTTTCACACATCCACTTTGTCTGTCATATGAAATAGATCATGTTAAGATGTGAGCTCAAAAATAAGACTGATTTGAAACTATAGTGTACCACACTAAAAAAAAGAAAAAAGAAGAAGATGGAACATGTACCTTCACAACTTTCATGGGACCAACCGTTGATATGGATCGGTCTAATACTTGTTTTTTTCCTTTGCCCTTGTGGGACTCCCCTTACAAATGGGTTGGATGGCATAAAATTCACATGATGGGTCCCAAGATGGTTTCAATGGTGGCCATCCCATCCCCACTTTCCCCTGATCTGGTGTGGCACGCTTGAATTTCAAATATGCATGATGTTTGGGATTCCTCCTAACATGAGCCAGGGAAATGGATGTATCATGGATAACGACGGGGTGGCCCACAGATTTCATACAACACTTGCTGCAAGAAATTATCATCCATAGAGGGGTAGAGAGTTGAAGGTGTTTTTGTCAAAGCATTAGAAGGAGCTAAATCATTATAACACAATGTTGTTGTCCAATCAGACATGAGGCCACATATGTAACGAACCTCCCATACTCGACTCTAATTGAATGAGTGCTTGTGACCCCAAATGTCAAACTAGCCAAATTAGAATCAGACATGTGAAGGTTAATCTAACTGTTTAAGTGCTAATGTTACCGTGATCAGGTAATTTGGAGTGGGAGGTTTAGTCATTTAATATGATCTTTTTGCCTTGCACTGAGTACTTTTCTTTCAATGGTGGTCGTGGTCTCAGGTTTCTCAGTGATGCAATATTGAAGGAATAAGATCTAAAAATTAAGGTTGATTATCAATTTTATTGATTTGCATGTAAGAACAGTACAATTAGCAAAATTAAACTAAACCAAAATAAGCAGAGAAAAATAAGAAAGAATTACTTACAACTGTCTGTATTGACAGAATAACCAAGGTGTGTGATCTACTAAGGACTTGGTGATAAGTGAAATCCAATGACGGAGGTTATATATATATTTACTTTACTCCTAAGGCTACTGCAACGATGGAGTTAAACAGTAGTGAATTTAAGCTAAATTAAGAATTCTGGACTGCAGTGTAGTTGAACAAAAGTAAGATATCTAAGCTAAAATTAGGATAATTAGTATTATGCTATAAAGATTGTTTGATTGTGTGTGACAAGGGCTGAAAGCTCTTCGCCAAGTGTTGTTTTTATATGCTTATGAGAATGTATCGTTCATCATTAAAAAATTTCCTTTTTCGACATGATCGTGTGAGACAGTGTTACTATACACATCCTGTATCGTCAGATATGCTTTATGTAGCTTATTGTGTATATTGTTTGGTCACACATGTATGCCACTTGTGTAATGGTCATGTGTCCTTTATGCAATCTCTCTCTTTTATCGAGTGCAGATATGCATATGGATCTGAGTTATGTTTCTCTTGAAGGGCCACGTATTGCTGAGAAAATTAATCTAAGATTTCTCCTTGGAGAATTGATGACAAGTCATGACGTTTAAACACAAATAAAAGTTACTAAAGTCGGGTAATG
Source organism: Magnolia sinica (assembly GCF_029962835.1). Classification (NCBI taxonomy): domain Eukaryota; kingdom Viridiplantae; phylum Streptophyta; class Magnoliopsida; order Magnoliales; family Magnoliaceae; genus Magnolia; species Magnolia sinica. Next base: position 14,427,720 of record NC_080585.1, on the reverse strand, counting down.
AAGTATAGGAAAAAGTGTATTTTTTCAAAGGCGAGGTCCCTGATCCAACTGGTTAGATGACAAGTTACCGGAGCAGGGAAATGAAGTATAGAAAAAAGTAAATAAATAAATAAATAAAAATAAAAAGATAATGTATTTCGGCAAAGAGGAAGTCCCTGGTCCAACTGGTTAGATCATAAGTTATAGACCAATCTGCTGATGACTTCTCTCTTATTAAATAAATGTGACATCCAATCCTTCCAATGGGTTGGCCCACCATGAGGTTTATCTGGTAAGGAAATCAGCCCCATCTATTCATCAAGTGGGGCACGCCATAGAGAACTATGTCTAGCCATTCATAAATAGAAAAATACAAATGTGGTACTCAATGAGTGAATGTGACTGATTTTTAACAAGGTGGTCTTCGTGATGGGTCAACCTATTCAACAGAGTAAACGTGTCAAACATGAAAGGTTGGAAATCTGCTGCGGACCGAACCTCACAGTCTCCTATTCTCGAAGCGGGTTGCCTGTGGCCTCGGGCACATATATTCATGTGCCTCAGTTTTCAGAAGTTGTGTGGGGATAAAAAAATCTTTCATGTTTTGCAAGAGCACAATTGGACGGGAATATAAAAAACAGGCAGATTTAAAACTCATGTGGGCCATACCACATGAAACGTGGGGATTGAACGCCCACCATTGGAAACGTTGTGGGGTCCACAGAATCTTTGTATCAGGATGATATTTGTGCCTATAGGTTATCTGAGTAGTGAGTGGTAATAACCCTATGAACAGTTTTGATGCCATATAAGCATTATGGTCAGCTCTAAAAAAGTTTCAACGGTGGACATTTCCATTCCCACAGTCTCGTTTGGTGTGGCCTACCTGAGTTTTGGATCTTCCTGATTTTCGTTTCCTTTTCCTATTGTGGTCTTTAACAACTGATGGACGGATTGGATTTATCACGGAGATATGTGTGGCCCCACACAGCTTCCAACAACAGGAGGCCCGGTGGTATCTGTGCTCGGCAGCACCGGTAATCCGCGTCCATTCAACTCTCAGGGGAGAAAAATCAGCCAGATCCGTGACAAGTAGGGCACGTGATACCGAGTAATGGGAGTGGAAAACCAACGGTAGGATTGTGTGTGGGGTCACCATGGTATATATATCTTTCATCAAACCGGTTAGTCAGATGTAATTCACCAGAGAGAAGTGAAGGTACTGAAATTAGTCTGATCCAAAACTTAGGCGGGCCACACCATATGAACTCAGAAGTTTTAATAGTGGTTTTACATTGTTCTAACTGGGGTGGCCCATCAGATTTTTATAAGTCTGATCTTTTGTATGTGTGGTTCAAATAAGTTTTCTCACCTGTTGAACTGCGCAGATTTACAAATACAATATGGCAGGACTCATATCTTAGATATTTTATGCAGCTGCGGTAAACAGGTGATGTAGACAATATCGGTCCCTTTCATGCTTAAATAATCTCCCACAGAAAGCCACACGCAACGGATACCACAACTGTCAAATGAACGTATCATATCCACGTGTCATTTTCATCAGATGGCGATGCACGTGTGAACATTGAACTGCATGAAAGTGTTGGCGTCGCTGTTTATTTATTTATTTATTATTATGAAATTAAATTTTTTTTTTTTTCTGTTGTTGGCCGTCCACATTTTTTAGAGCATGGGCTGCTATGCTGGGAGAGCACCGTACGGCCCTGACGTGGTCACATGTGATTGGGTCATGTCCTGCGTTTAGAAAAACCAGCATGTTGGAAATAGTTCGGTCGACGGTCCACGGATCAGGGGAACTGTTTAGGAAACGGATCGGCTTGTGTACCTCACACCTAGATGTGTGCAAGATGCCGGATCCGACCCGATCCACCCCGATTTGAACAGAACTGATGGCCTGAATCAGTTAGGATCAGGTAGGAGCAAGTAGATCCGAACGGTATTTAAATCGGATTCGGGTAAGTAGTAAATTCGACCGGACCGAACCAAAATCCAACCCATTTGGATCCGATCCAGACCGGACCGGGTGTAGTAACTATATATATATATATATATATATATCTTTTCCCCCCCTTTTTTTTAGCCCTACCCACCCGCTCCTCTCTGTCCTCACTCGAACCTTAAGTCCCTCAAAACCCTCTCCCTCTCCCTCTTGTCCGTCGCCCCTCTCACCACAACACCCACATACACCGCTCTCATCCATCCGGCTCCTCGCAACCTTCCATTTCCCTTTCCCCAACCACCCTTGCCCATGCCATCCACCCCCCGCCCTTCACCACCCCTTCCTTCACCTTCTCCACATCCCATCCACCCCAACCTTCGCTGCCACATCCGACCCAAACCACTCTTCAGCAATCTCAGTCGTCGACTCCGACACCCGCCTCACTGTGGCCTGCAACTGATGTAGCAGCTGGTACACCCTATCCCCCCTCGTCGCATCCGCACTCAACTACTGCAGTGTAGCAAGCTCCGACTCTTCCGCTGACACCCCAGGAGCCACCATATGGGTATCAACCTCATAAGCCTCTTCCGCCATCCCCTTACTACAGAACCCAAAAAGCGCATGCCCATACAACGGCAGTCGCGGCGGGATGTTGAAATAACCCGCAGTGATGAGATGTTTACAATAGCGCGGGGTAGCACAACCACCCTAATCTGTACTCCTCCTTGGCCATGGAATGATGGAATATTAGTAGGTTTTTTTCTAACTATTCATCTACTGAATGCTACTAAAGATGGCTATCATTATTGGGCTTGTGACATTTTCGTTGCATGGCCCACTCACATATGGGCCCACAGATGAATGGTTTCTAGCTATTTGTTGCTACACTGACCTTAGAGGTATAACCTCAATATTCATTAGTGGTATTTGAGTAATTTTGCATGGACGCACCGACCTTCTTCCACGTAGGTTGCTTTTCAAGTAATGACACGTGGAGCTACCAGAGAACACTTTTAATCTAAGCCATGCAATTGGGAGCTGGTCTGAAGAAAAGCTTACAGGCGCACCAGTTAGCATACTGCAGCGAGGCGTTGTAAATGAAATCAAATCAATCAGTTTTCGCGTATTGTGGTAGAAGAATTATATTTACAGAGTACACAGACATCACAGAATCCACCTCATTTCTGGCCAATGGTTCCATGATCCTAGCCATTGGTTAGTTTCTTCCTACCATAGATGGACCACACGCCAAAAAATTTCCCAAGATTAGATACATTTGTCTATCAATCTAGAGAATTTTTCAGTTGAATGTGGACCCTGTCTTTAAAGCGATTTTTACTAGCAGAAGTTTTCAGAAGCATGGTCCAGCCGCGGTCATTTCGGAAGCATGGCCCAGCCATCTTCTTCACCAAATCAAAAGCCAATTTTGGATCTTCCATAGCCGCGGCCAGCCGGGCCACATAGGTAAATGTAGCCTCGTTGGGGGTATATCGTCGACGCCCATCTGGTGGAAGATTTCAAAACCCCGCTTGAGGCCCAAATCAGTGCCATCACAGCTAAATCTGGACCGATCTGAACCGGGTCAAATCCAATCCGACTCGGTTTTCCTGATCGAGTCGACTCGGATCGGATCATACAATGCAAAGTTCAGATTGGTTCGGGTCAGGTGACTCGGACTCGGTCCCGGATCGGATCGGATTCGGGTCAGGGTATTCAAATTTCGGATCAGATCGGGTTGGTCCCAATCCGATCCGACTTGGACCGATGCCCAGCTCTACTCACACCACCGACCTGGTTGGTATGCGTACATGTCGTGCGAAGACGAGCGGTGACACTCCTCGAGCTCGAGTTGTAGGAACGGTTCAAAGGGGATCAAAGTTACATGAGCCCCACAATGATGTATTTATTATATCCATGCCGATCATCCATTTGGTGAGATCATTTTAGAGCATGAGCCCAAAAATGAGTCATGTCCAAAGCTCAAGTAAACCACACCACAAATTGCAATGGGACAATGATTATTATTGTTAAAATATTTGTAGGGCCACCATAATGTTTGTTTTCCATCCAATCTGTTCATAAGGTCACACAGATGTGAATGAAGGGGAAAAACAAATATCATATTGATTTAAAACTTTTGTGACCCGTAAAAGGGTTTCATTGGTAGACATTCAATTCGCCACTGTTTTTTGCAGTGTGCCCCTCTTGATCCTCTTGTTCCTTGTTCTTTGGATCTGTCTTAATTTTCGACTCAAGCTTATGATGATCTCGCTAAATGGATGAATGATTTGGATATAACACATACTGCATGATGGGACCTACATAACTTGGTAATGTCAACACACTAGTCAGGTCAATGGTGTATGGTACACCAGCCAATCCGCTTCCACTGTATTAGGGGAGAACCTGGACTCAGCCAAGACCCTGCAACCCTCACCATGGAGCCCACCTTGATGTATGTATTTTATATCCATGCCATCCATTTTTTCCTATCATTAATGGGCATTATCCTCCAATATTTCCACTCATTTCAAGGCATTATCCCAAAAAAGGAAGTAGATCCAATTATTAGGTAGACTATACCATAGGAAACATTGGTGATCCATCATTAATGGGCCACAAAAGTTTTGGATCAAACTGATATTTGTTATTTCCCTTCATTTAGGCTTACACAAAGTAACTAACGGATGGTGAGTAGACACCAAGAGTGATTGTGTGCAGGGGTATGAGTGGGTGTTAAAAAAATAAAAATAAAAATACAAAAAAAAAAAATATTAAACCCTAAGAGTGGGTCCTTACTCATCCATTAGTTGTTGTGTGTGTGGGGTACCAATGTATGCGTGAAAAAAAAAAAAAAAAAAAGTAAGTGCTAAGTGTGGGCCCTTACTCATGCCTAAATGCTAGACTTGTAAGTGTTTTAACACTAAAGTCATGAGTTCAAGTACCCATTGTGATGTGAATGGGTGTGTGGGTCTGAGTGGACCACACCATAGGAAGTAATGATGACAATGGCACCCATTGATGAAACCTTCCTAAGGCTCACTATGTTGTTTATTTGCCATCCAACTTATTAATAAGGTCATCTAAACTTCTTTTCTTTTTTTTTTTTTTTAAATAAAATAAAATCGAGTAGCACCTTAGTATATACCCCATTGTTAGCGCTACCCCATTTTGAGAATTGATACCAAGACCAAGGTCATAAAGATTTTATGAAAGGGAAACATAAATATAAACTTGATCTAAAACTTTCATGGCACCCAAGAAATTGTCAATGATAAGTGTTCCATCTCTATTATTTCCTTTGCTGTGGTCCACTTGAATCTTAGATCTGCCTCCATGATGATGCCTTAAAATGATCTTTCAAATTTGATGACTTGGGTAAAACACATGCGTATGCATCGTAACAAGGCCTCACAAAGGCTCACCTCAATGCATGTGTTTTATCCCTTGTCCATCTATTTTAGCAAGTTATTTTAAATCATGGGCTAAAACAGGAAGCAAATCAAAGGCTAAGGTAAACAATGTTATAGGAAACAATGGGGATTGAATGTGTACCACTAAAACTTCTTGGGCACCATAGAAGTTTTCGATCAAGCTACTATTTATTTTTACTCTTCATCCATGTCTACATGACCTTATGAATAGGTTTGATGACAAATAAACATCATGGTGTGTTACGCCTCAAAATTCAGGTAAAAAGTGTGCACCCTCAAACTCGAGTTTCAATTTATAACTTGTATACAAAGTGTACTAGCTTAATTGGTTAATATTTAACAAGAGGTCAGAATTACGTTCATTCTAAGTTTTACCTAAATTCATTGAATTACAATAATGCATACATAACACTTAACACTAATCAACCATAAATATATAAATCTTCACGACCATTTAAATAACATAAATTTCAAACATCATTCGTTTGTTATAACATCTTAATATAAATATATTTATTTTAAGCTCACAATGTCTCCATCAAATAAATTTAAACAATTGCTTAAAATCTAATAATCAATATCAATATGTATTACACGTAAATCAAACTATTCTAATAAATAAATCAGATATTTAGAAATAATCCAATACTACCAATTCATCTTCAAATATGAATAGTCACATTTCACTCGGGTTGTATTCTAATTCAGTGACGCCTAGTTCATGCGCCACATCTTCTATTAACAATTCACCTATATGATTTCTTGAAATCAAACGGCTAGAATGGTTTCATCAATATATTTTCAGACTATGCCTCATCATACATGGCCCATGATTTGATCCATGTGTACGGCATATCAATTGTCACTTGTTGAGGCCTTAAATTCGGTGGCAGACGCACACCAAAGTCGTCTCACTTGCTTTTTTATAATCTACCAAAACGACTTCCCCGTGATTTGCTCGTCAACAAAAGCTCGCAATGAATATTCAACAATGACCACCAAGAGACTACTGTGATGATTCACCACCATTTATTTTCTAACAGATGTGACTCATCCACCATAAAGGTGGCAAATGTGAGAGCCACATCCGGACCATCCAAATCATGGGCCTCATCGCGTATGGAGATAGCCTGGAAATACACAATGCCAAACTTCTAATGTCACCGGTTTGATTTGGACCACTGACCATTTATTTTAACCTCCCATTTCATAGCCACCAACTGGGTTTCGCTTTGGGGCTACAATCATCACTGCTGCTATCACAATATAGACAGTCTAGATTGAAGCATGTGCATGTTACATGTACGGTGGACGTAGAGTCACCACCATTTAACACATGTTGGGAGCTTCAGTCAACAACGTGGGTTTTCCACGAGGCCCGACTCTGGAGCGTATGGACTTTTCGTCATGGAAGAACGGTAAATCTTTGACCCGAGGGAAAGGTACGCATACCTGATCTTTCAGGTCCTGGTTTGCTGATCAAAACCATTGCCGTGTTGGGCCAGTGCTGGTGGATCATTGCCCAGTCGTCTCCATGATAAAGCAATCCTGTCCTTCCAATCCTTGGCCTCAAATTAAAAGTCAACAAAAGAAGGATAGCGACGGTCCACATTTCAACTGAGAAAAGGCCTAATATATGTGTCGGTCAGCTTCTATGTACGAGCTTTTTGTGGCATTGTCCATTGAAAGGGATTTCCAGTGGGCCAATGTTCTAAATTGCCAAGAGGTGGGACCCACATGTTCAATACAGGAAATATTGCATATTTCGTATGCGTGACGCAAGTGCTTTTGGCTCACAGATTCATACCATCTCAAAACATGCATGGATATTCTGGCAGAGTAAAATGTTCCATACACATGCACAGCCATTCTACGCTCAGTCTATTTGTGCTCAATCCAAACCGTCCAAATAGTGGGACCCACTTTATATGGGTTATAAGATGAAAATCAAAGTGAACGTACTAACGTGAACATCAGACTGGCAGTCATCAACTGGGTCATTAATACGAGAAATTCATTGCTCTAAACTTCACAAACAAATGTCTATAAACAAGATGATATTTTTGTTTGATCAAACTGATTTATTGGCCGTAACCCATCCATAGAGAAACACAAAATTCGGACGGTTTTGATTAATTATGCATGCCACTTGTATACTGATTGTGTGCATGTTTATGGATCATCCTACTATTGTATCTTATCATACTTTTCTTTTGTTTAAAGAAAGCTGAACAATTTGGACCCGGCCAAGTGTTCAGGGGCAAACATTTCCGTTAAAATAAATTATCACTTTACACGATTCAAAACTGGGAAATGGGATGATAAGGTCAACCTCATGGGAACTTCTCATGAGGTCTACCCGTGTGGGCCACACTGTGATGTGTGTTAAACATCAACATCGTGAATTTGATGGATCCATTTTAGGTTATAGGATATCCCAGAAATCAACCGTATATGGAACTCAGATGGTCCGTAACATCTAAAACCATGTGAAGACATGCATAAAACACATAAAACCACTTGGTGGGGCCCACATAAGTTTTGGATTCGGTTGAAACTTGGTCCTACAGCTCATCCAAGTGGTAAAAACACAATGGATGTTCTTGATTTATGAACTACATATCAATGGGTCTAATAAATGATTATGAATGTTTTAATGGGAAGGTAACCTCTCTCAACTGTTGTATGTGGTGAGGCCCACCCAACTCATGGATTGACTTGATTTTTAAGGCCAGGGCGTATCATGGAATTTTGCATCTGACTGATGTGGTAGATGTTTTACAAACGTCACTGTGGGGCACACATAGCTCAACCTCACGGGAAGTTTCCTTGAAGTCGACTTCATGTGCAGTACCATTTCCCTTCAAAACTCTGCCAAAAAGTAGTCAAAGGTTCGAATTCAACAAAGTAAAGTTCATTCAATCAAGGATCCAGACCTCAGCTGCACCGAGTCACGGGTAATGTGCCTGTCTGCATCGAACGGTTCATCGCATTTTCTTCAGGAACACCAAGTGCTACCGAAATTTAACTAGGGAGATTGTTCTAGGGAGCCTGTGTAAGAGAAAGCTCCATGGGTCCTAGAGTGATGTGTCTGACATCAACTAGGCTATGACACAGGGAAAACTAGAGATGGGGATGTCAATGATCATGGAAACCTTCTTGGGTCCACTGAAGTTTTGAATAAGGATGATATTTGGTTTTTACATTCAACTTAGTTTTGAACATCAAGGTGGACCAAGTAAAGGATACAATTGTGGACATCCATTCCTCACTGTTCCCTTTGGCGTGGCCCACTTTAGTTTTGAGTTGGCCTTATTCTTGGGCTCACATCCTAAAAAAGGCTGCTGCAGATTATAAAAGGAGTGTATGTCATGCACACATCAAGGTAGGGCCGCCGAGCATTTGTTGCTCGGGCTCCCTACAACTGAAATTCTGGTCCCACCAATAATCCATGGGGCTTCTTAGGACCGCTCGCATGTTCCACGCATTCAAGATGTTTTTTTGCTGATTGCAACGGTATGGTGAGCTAGCAAATCTAGATACTGAAAAGGCTATTCGCGGCACACGTGCCCACGTGGCATACATGTGTGGGACCCAGCTCATTCATTAGATATGTCTACCAGTGAACATGCCCCGGCCCACTTATCAGTTGTGCAGAACGTGCATGAGAAAATGGACAGTTAGATTTAACCAAAAAAAAAAAAAAAACTGAAAGAAGCGGACACTTTATATTCAACGTACACATATGGCCCACTGAGAATTTAAAAATTATAAAATTTTAGGAGCAGGGCGTGTCCACAGAGATTCAAGACTGATTAATGGCCTAGATTTCATATCACGTTATTCCACTCTTTTATAGGGTGTTAAAGCCAGGTCTACTGTTTGGGCGCGGATAGGGTATGCTACCCCCACCAGGTCCTAGCTAGAGACGGACGATACTATGAGGGGCTTTGTGGGACTATACGGTGATATATAAGTTTTATCTCAACGTCCGTCCATTTTTTAAGATCATTTTAAATCATAAGCCCAAAAAGGAGCAGCTCAAAGGATTAAATGGACCACACCACATGAAGTAGTGGTGACAATGATCACCACGGTTGAAACCTTCCTAGGGCCCACTGTGATGTTAGTTTTCCATCCAACCTGGTCATAAGGTCACATAGACCTGGATGAAGGGAAAACATAAATATGGGTTTGATCCAAAACTTCTGTTGCCGCGAAGAGGTTTTCACCCGCAAGCATTCAGTCCTGACTGTTTCCTGAAGTGTAATCCACTTTAGCATCCAATCTCCTTTATTTTTGAGCTCATCATCTAAAATAATTCGTCAAAATGGATGTACGGGAAGGATAAAATACATAATGAGCCCCACAGAGCCCTGACAGGACCGTCCGTCTCTAGCTAGTCCTGGTCGGGATGGGGATAGTACCCAATCCCCGCCCTGCTAAGCTAGACACACAAAGATACCAATCCCTCTGCATGCGCATTCCTCGAAACTAAACTGCCGCTCTTATATTTATTATACTGTTTGTACAATTGGGTCCACGTCTCAATGATCCAAACGGTAGCCATTGTAGGTCCCAGCGCGGATGGCCCATGGACCGAAAAGATTTCATATGGAAAATCTAAGCCCTTCAATTAGTTGCGAGTTGTATATGGTTAAGAAATAAAACACAGTGAAAATTCACATTCAACCAATAAAGGCCAGAAATTCAATGGCTCTAGTTTCTTCCGGTCTACAGAATTTTCTGCGCATAGTCCATTCCACAGTATGGCCAACAATTTCAACGCCTTGAATCACTAAGCACTAAGACCCATTAGCACAACGAGAAACCCATGCATACTTCACAAATTCTTGTGGGGAGTACTTGACGATGAGAAAGACCTTCATACTCTGGCAGACTGTAATGGATGATACACAGGCAGTTGGAAATAACTTGGAAATCGCATGCGTGGAATACAAATAATTCAAAGTAACCATCGGAGACCAAAAATTACACCTATTTGATTATTATCTCACCATCCGCATTGGTGGACATTTTGGACAGTTAAGAATTAACTAAGTTTCCACCAATAAGAGGTTAGGATTCTCAACCACTCAACCACCGGCACGGCTTCGGTGGATCCCCGGATCTAACCAGGTGGGTGGGACCCCTGACTTTGGGGCCCATCGTGATGTATGTGATTACATCCACACTGTATTTAAAGCTCCCTTTAAGCCATGATCAGAAAATTGTAGCAGATCCAAATTCCAAATGGACTATGGTACAGGAAACAGTAAATTTTTTTATCGTGGGCTACAAAAGCTTTGGATCAATGTAATAATATTTGATAATATTTGTGTGGTCTTTTCATCCAGGCCATTATGACGTTATCAATAGGTTGGGTGGTAAATAAGCATTTCAATGAAATGCATTAAGTTTTTAATGGGATGGATTTAATTGCGACTGTTTCTTGTGGTATGGTCCAAATAAGATTTGGGCCAGCTTTAATTTTGGTATCAAGCCTTAACATGAGCTGTTAAAACGGTTGAATGGCATCCATTTAAGCCAGGTACATCACTGTGAGCCCCACAGTCAGGGGTCTCACCTCCTTTGGTGGATCTGGGCACCCTTAACCACTGTCTTCCACAATTTGGTAGGTTATGTTGGACACACCCTGATGAGAAATTTACGACTGTGGACCTCACCTTTTATCCATTGGATATTCTTGAAACAATACAAACTTAGAATACGCAGTTGGACCTCCTCGTACGGACGACAAATTCCAGGACGAAAATACCCCTCCTTTTGACGGAAACGGATTGGGTACGCCTCCTGCCACCCGCCCATGGCGGATAGTCAGTGGTATGTGGGCCTCACCACGATGTTTGCTTTTCATCCATGCCGTCCATATATTTTTTCAGATCATTTTATGGTATGAGACCAAAAATGAGGTATATCCAAGTCTCAGGTGTACCACATTACAGGAAACAGTGTTGAATGAGTGTCAACCATTGGAAACTCAGGTGGAGCCCACTGTGATGTTTGCGAGAAATCCTCCCCATCTAAGTTCATTCATAGGGTCACAAAGACCTGGATGAAGAGGAAAAACAAATTTCAGAATGATCAAAAACTTTTGTAACCCCTGAAAGGGTTTCAATGGTAGACGTTCAATTCCCCACTGCCTTTTACAGTGTGGTCCACTTGATAGCTAGATCTATCTTATTTTTCGTCTCAAGCCTTAATATGAGCTCGCCAAATAGATGAACGGTTTGGATATAACACAAACCTCATGGTTGGACCCACACATGCAACACAGTTAAAAAAAAAAAACCAACAGACTGCCGCGGTAGTTCCGCGGAACCGGCAGATTTTATTTTTTTTATTGAGAGAACTTTTTCTCCCTTACATTTTAATCTAATACATAATTATATAAATATGTATATATAAGTATATAAAAATATTTTTTATCTTTTAATTCATTTCTTTGTTCATGTATTCAACAAACATATCTCCTAAATTAAAATGATTTTTTTTTTTACATACGCACACACACCCCCACACACTCACACTAGTGGAATTTTACCACCTATGGATACTTAAGTGTTGAAACTCCTAAGAGTCTACCACCCGAGGGAGAGTAAGGATCCAAACTAGAATGATATGCTTAACGTACTATATATGATTTTAGGGTAGGACAAGTTAATTTAGCGGGGCAAGCATGAAATTCAACAAGGCAAACATGAAATTCAACGGGGCAAACATGAAAATGAGAGGGCAAGCATGAAAATTAGCGGGGCAAACATGAAAATGAGAGGGCCAAACATAAAAATGAGCGAGGCAAGCATGAAAATGAGCAAGGCAAACATGAAGAAGAGCAATGTAAACTAGAAAATCAATGGAAAAAAAAGCGTGGCAAACTAGAAAATCAATGGGAAAAATAAACAGAAGGGCAAACTAGAAAATCAATGAAGCAAATATGAGCAAGGCAAACTGAATTATGAGCGGGTAAACTAGAAAATCAGAGGGAAACATGAAAATAAGCGGGCAAACATGAAAAGCAATGGGAAAACATGAAAAGTAATGGCAAACTAGAAAATCATGGGGGAAATGAAATATGAGCGGGCAAACTAGAAAATCAGGGAAAACATGAAAATCAGCAATGGTGAAAAGCAATAGAAAACATGGGAATCGTGGCAAACTAGAAAATCAATGGCGCAAACTGAAAAAAATGGGCAAATCAAATATGAGCGGGCAAACTAGAAAATCAATGGGAAAAACATGAAAGCAGGGAAAACATGAAAAGCAATGGGCAAACTAGAAAATCAGGAGAAACATGAAAATCAATGGGAAAAATATAAGTAGGGCAAACTAGAAAATCAATGGAAAAAACTCAACTGGGCAAACTAGAAAATCAATGAGAAACATGAAAAGCAATGGGCAAATAGATTGAGTGTGGATTGTTTGTGTAGAACGTACACTAGTGACGTTGGGTCTCATTTGTCCACGTCATTTCCAAGGACTCAAGCTAACAAGATATGTCGGATTTCTCTCTCCCAAATAGATTGCGTGCTATGTTACATGACTTTTTAAAGGGGTAGTCCTATATTTTAGCTTGGTTTTTTAAAGAAAAAAAATGAAATTCTTTATAATGAATAATCACGTATATAATTAATAAAATCATAGATACAAAAAATAAGTCCTATATTGAAATATAATAAACTAATATAATAATGAAAATATTAGCATGCATACACCCGACCAACCCAATCAACCCGTCGAGCCCTCTTGTGTTGGGCTTGGGTTGAGAATTCCCAACCCAAGATTGGGTTGGGTTAGGTCAAGGTTTAGGTATAGGAACCTTGGGTTGGGTTAGGGTTGAGCACCAACCGGAACCAACCCAACCTTCACTCAATTTCATGTTTGCCCTACTCAATTTCATATTTTACCCGCTAAATTTCTAGTTTTCCCCACTCAATTCCATGTTTGCCTCACTTAATTTCATGTTTGCCCCGTTGAATTTTTAGTTTGACCCCGAAGTGATTGAAATTGACCACAAACTGAATGAAATGAATTTTTCACCATCGACCCGATGGAATCTTGGAAAATAACTAGGTTGGTTGGCTAAATTAGCTTCTCCTACCCTAAAATCATATGTGGTATGTTAAGTAAATCATTCTACTTTAGGAGATATGCTTGTTAAATAAATAGACAAAGAAATGAATTGAAAGATAGAAAAATATTTTTATATACTTATATATACATATTTACTTAATTATGTATTAGAGAAAAATGTAAGGGAGAAAAAGTTCATGTAAAGAAAATACATCTTCTCTCCCTTTCTCTGTTGGCGTTTTCCAGGTATTTTCTTTACATGAGCTTTGATTAGTTTTCATTTTCTCTTGAAATTGAGGGATTTTTCTTCACCATCTCCGATTTTCGGTTGATGAAACCCTTCTCTCTCTCTCTCTCTCTCTGGGGTGAATTTTCTCTCATTTTCAAGTTTGCCCCGTTGATTTTCTAGTTTGCCCCGTTCATATTTCAGTTTGCCCCACTCATATTTCAGTTTGCCCCGCTCATTTTCATGATTGCCCCGCTCATTTTTCATGCTTGCCCCGCTCATTTTCATGTTTCCCCCGCTCATTTTCTAGTTTGCTTCGCTCATTTTTATGTTTCCCCCGTACGGACGAAAAATTTCAGGACGAAAATACCCCTCCTTTTCACAGAAATAGATTCGCTACTCCGCTTGCCACCCGCCAATGGCAGATCTTCGGTGGTCTATGGGCCCCACCATGATGTATGCTTTTCATCCATGCCGTCCATATATTTTTACGGATCATTTTATGGTATGAGACAAAAAATGAGTATATCCAAATCTTAGTGTACCACATTACTGGAAACAGTGTTGAATGAGCGTCAAACATTAGAAATCCTCCCCCGTCTAAGTTGGGGCCCACTGTGATGTTTGTGAGAAATCCTCCCCGTCTAAGTTCATTCATAGGGTCACAAAGACTTGGATGAAGAAGAAAAATAAATTTCATAATTATCCAAAACTTTTGTAACCCCTAAAAGGGTTTTAATGGTAAACATTCAATTCCCCACTGCCTTTTAGAGTGTGGTCCACTCGACTCGTGTACAGCTATGCAATCACCACCTCATGATGGGACCCATGAAAGCAACTTAGCAAAAAAAAAGAAAAAAGGCACAGACAGCCGTGGCACTACCGCAGCAGTGCCGCGGCTGTCTGGCAGAATTATTATTATTATTATTATTTTTTACAGAGAGAACTTTTTCTCTCTTACATTTTCTCTAATACATAATTATGTAAATATGTATATATAAGTATATAAAAATATTTTTCTATCTTTTAATTTACTTCTTTATCTATGTATTTAACAAGCATATCTCCTAAATTAGAATGATTTTTTCTTTTTACACACGCACACACACCCCACACACTCACACTAGTGGAATTTCACCACCTATGGATACTCAAACGCTTGACCGGGTGTTGAAACTCGTAAGAGTCTACCACTCGAGCAAGAGTAAGGATCCAAATTAGAATGATTTACTTAACGTACCACATATGATTTTGGGGTAGGAGAAGCTAATTTATCCAACCAACCTAGTTATTTTCTAAGATTTCCTCGGGTCGATGGTTGAAAATCTAAGCGGCAAAGTAGAAAAACAGTGCAAATAAGAAAACAATGGTAAATCAAATATGAGCAGGCAAAGTAGAAAACAATGACAAACTAAAATACGAGTGAGCAAACAAGAAAAACAACAGGTAAATCAAATATGAGTGGGGCAAACTAGAAAACAAGGGGCAAACTAAAATAGGCCTACACTCATGCTCTATATAGCCCACTATGCAGTATGTGTGAAACCACCTCCCTCTATCAGGTCAAAACACTTATTTTCACCATTAGCTATAGGGTCCCACTGACCCTAATTCACTAGCTTCTTTTTCTTTTTCTTTTTTCGTTATAATTCCTACGGCATTTTGTGGGTCCCATTATAAGGTACGTGTTATATCCAAACCGTCCATCTATTTGACGAGCTCGTATTAAGGCTTGAGACAAAAAATAAGACAGATCTAGCTATCACCTAGATCCATAGCTCAACTGGCAGACTGAGTGGAAATACCTCGTTTCAACGCTTGAGGTCTTGGTATCGATCCTAAGAGCGGGGCAAGCATGAAAAAGAGCGGGGCAAACATGAAAATGAGCAAGGTAAGCATGAAATATGAGTGGGGCAAGCTAGAAAAACAGCAGGGCAAACTGAAGTATGAGCGGGGCAAACTAGAAAAACAGTGGGGCAAACTAGAAAAGTAACGAGGAAAACATGAAAAACAGCGGGGCAAACTAGAAAAATAGCGAGGGAAACATGAAAAACAGCGGGAAAAATATGAAAAACAGTGGGGGAAACATGAAAAACAACGGGGGAAACATGAAAAACAGCGGAGCTCATGTTTCCAACTCCTAATAAAAATAAATCCTAGAAACTAGCACTATCAATAATAATAGTCCAACTCTATCGTCTCTTTTCAAAATAATAACATCATTTTCAATAAATTCTTTTCCTAAAACCTAGGACCACAACTACCTACTTTATTGCTAATTAAGTTCTCAAAAAATTAAATTCTAAGCCTTATTTTTATGACTTGCCTAAGGCCCCCAAAAATGTTGAGCTGCACTTGTTTAGACCTGCATCACTTTCGTGCTCATACTCTAAAATGAGCTGGTAAAATGGACAGCCACCTAGCATGGATAAAACACATCTATCATGATGGGCCCATAGAGTTTTTCATGTTTCCCCCGCTGTTTTTCATGTTTCCCTTCTTTTTCTAGTTTTTGCTATTTTTCATATTTTCCCGTTGTTTTTCTTATTTTCATGTTTTTCATATTTTTTCCGAGCTTCATGTTTCCCATTTTTTTCAGGGATGGAGTTTTTCTAGTTTACCTCATTGTTTTTCTAGTTTGGCCATTGTTTTTCATGTTTCTCTCATTGTTTTTCATTAGTCAAGCATTCTAGTTTGCCCATTGTTTTTCATGTTTCCTCCGTTGTTTTTTTTTTTCATTGTTTTTCTAGTTTAAGATTAGTTTATTTCTTTCATGTTTTCATGTTTCCTCCATTGTTTTTCATGTTTCCCTCATATTTTTCCCATTGTTTTTCATGTTTTCCCCGTTATTTCAGTTTGCCCCCCTGTTTTTCATGTTTTCCCGTTGTTTTCTAGTTTGTCCCGGGTTCTAGTTTTCCTCTATTTTCCTCCTCCTTAGCCTTTTCATGTTTCCCCCATTGTTTTTCATGTTTCCCAGCTACTTTCTAGTTTGCCCAAATATTTTCTAGTTTGCCCCACTCATACTTCAGTTTGCCACTATTTTTTTAGCTTGCCCCACTCATATTTCAATTTGCTCCACTAGCATTCTAGTTTGCCCATTGTTTTTCACGGAAATACCCCTCCTTTCACGAAACGGATTGGGTACTCCTCTTGCCACCCGCCAATGGCGGAGCTTGATGTATGATTTTCATCCATGCCGTCCATATATTTTTCCAGATCATTTTATGGTATGATACCAAAAATGAGGTATATCCAAATCTTAACTATACCACATTACAGGAAACAGTGTTGAATGAGCGTTAACCATTAGAAACTCAGGTGGGGCCAACTGTGATGTTTGTGAGAAACCCGATAAAACTTAAGTTGGGCTTGGGTTGAGGAAGGAAAAACAAATTTCATAATGATACAAAACTTCTGTAACCCCTAAAAGGGTTTCAATGGTAGACGTTCAATTCCCCACTGCATTGGGTTGGGCTTGGGTAGGATATATCGAGTCTGATCTCAAGCTTAGGCTATACAAACACCAACCCGATAAAACTTAGGTTGGGCTTGGGTTGAGGTCTCAGGTTATCCGACCTAACCCGAACTCGATCAATATATTAGTTACTTATAAATTATAATTGAGTGTGGATTGTTTGTGTAGAAGGTACACTAGTGATGTCGGGTCTCATTTGTCCACGTCATTTCCAAGGGATCACACCACGGGAAACAATGGGCATAATGATTTCCACCGTTGAAACCATAATGGGCCCAATAGTGATGTTTGTTTGTTATCAAACCTATTCATAAGATCATACAGACATGGATTAATAGAAAAAACAATTATAAGCTTGATCCAAAACTTCTATAGCCCCTAAGAAATGATCAACAATAGAAGTTCAATTAAAAATTTCATTTGGTGTGGTCCATTTAAACATTGAATAAGTTTAGATTTATCGGCTTAAGCAATGAAAATATCTGTTAAGTTCGCCCCGCTGATTGTCTAGTTTGCCCCGTTGAATTTCATATTTGCCCTGCTTAATTTCATGTTTGTCCTGCTGATTTCCTAGTTTGCCTCGCTGATTTTGTAGTTTATCCCGCTGATTTTCTAGTTTGCCCCACTGATTTTCTAGTTTGCCCTGTTGATTTTCTAGTTTACCTCGTTGATTTCATAGTTTGCCCCGCTGATTTTCTAGTTTACCCCGCTGATTTTCATGTTTGGCCCGCTGATTTTCTAGTTTGCCTCGCTGATTTCATAGTTTGCCCCACTGATTTTCTAGTTTGTCCCGTTGATTTTTATGTTTGCCTCGCTGATTTTCTAGTTTGTCCCGCTGATTTTCTAGTTTGCCCCGCTAATTTCTGATTTCATAGTTTGCCCATTGATTTTCTAGTTTGCCCAGTTGAATTTCATACTTGCTCCGCTCGATTTCATGTTTGCCCCTCGAATTTCTAGTTTGCCCCCTCAATTTCATGTACGGGTGAAAGTTGAGCGGGTTCAACTCGACCGACCTGTGGCCCGACATTGGGTTAGGCTCGGGCAAGATATATCAGGTCCGATCTCAAGCTTGGGCTATACAAACACCAACCCGATAAAACTTAGGTTGGGTTTGGGTTGAGGTCTCAGGTTGCCTGACCCAACCCGAACCCAATCAATATATTAGTTATAAATTATAATTGAGTGTGGATTGTATGTGTAGAAGATACACTAGTGATGTTGGGTCTCATTTGTCCATGTCATTTCCAAGGACTTAAGCTAATAAGATATATCGGATTTCTCTCTCCTAAATAGACATGTATACACTCGACCAACCTAATCAACCCGTCGAGCTCTCTTGGGTTGGGCTTGGGTTGAGAATTCTCAAGCCAAGATTGGGTTGGGTTAGGTCAAGGTTTAGGTATAGGAACCTTGGGTTGGGTTAGGGTTGAGCACCAACCCGAACCAACCGGCCCGACTTTCAGCCCTAATTTCATGTTTGCCCTGCTCAATTTCATGTTTTACCCGCTAAATTTCTAGTTTTCCCCACCCAATTTCATGTTTGCTTCGCTTAATTTCATGTTTGCCCCGCTGAATTTCCAGTTTGACCGCGAAGTGATTGAAATTGACCGCGAACTGAATGAAATGGATTTTCGACCATCGACCCGATGGAATCTTGGAAAATAATTAGGTTGGTTGGCTTAATTAGCTTCTCCTACCCCAAAATCATATGTGGTACATTAAGTAAATCATTCTAGTTTAGGAGATATGCTTGTTAAATAAATAGACAAAGAAATGAATTAAAAGACAGAAAAATATTTTTATACACTTATATATACATATTTACTTAATTATGTATTAGAGAAAAATGTAAGGGAGAAAAAGTTCTTCATGTTAAAAAAAAAAAAAAAAGGTTCAAATTGCCGCGGCACTTCCCTCGGTTCGGCGGCAGCTGCCGCCGAGTTGCCGCCAGACCGGCTGTAGAGCCGCGGCCATCTGTGATGTTTTTTTTTTTTTTTTTACAATGTTACTTTTGTAGGTCCCATCATGAGATCTGTGTTATATCCAAACCGTCCATCTATTTGGGGAGCTCATATTAAAGCTTGAGACGAAAAATAAGATAGATCTAACCATCAAGTGGACCACACTGTAAAAAGCAGTGGGGAATTGAACGTCTACCATTGAAACCCTTTTAGGGGTTACAGAATTTTGGATCATTATGGAATTTGTTTTTCCTCTTCATAAAGACCCTTGTGGCCTTATGAATAGATTGGATGGAAAATAAATGTCATGGTGGGCCCTACAAAATTTTTAACGGTGAAAATCAATTTTCCCGCTGCTCTCTGTGGCGTGGTCCAGTTGATCTTTGGATATGATTTCTTTTTTTTGGGATAATGCTACGAAATGATCTCGAAATATGGATGAACGTTGTGGATATAATAAATACATGGCTGTGGGCCATGTAACTTTGATCTGTTTTGAGCCGTTCATACAACTCTCGGTTGGCGGAGCGTCAGCGCTCGTCTTCGAAAGGAAGGTGGGGGTATTTTCGTCCTGAAATTCCCACTCCGTACGAGGAGGTCCAACTGCGTATTCTAAGTTTGTATTGCTTCCAAAAAACCACTGGATAAAAGGTGAGGTCCACAGTCGTAAATTTCTCCACCCTAATCTATATCTCTAACTGGTAGACTAAGTGAAAGATACTTAGCTTGAACACTGAGGTCTTGGTATAGACCCGTAGTAGGGGTGGCTAAACAGTAAAGTGTGAATTGACAGTGGGGTGTACTAACAAGTTAACTTTTAAAAATAAATTTATTTTTTTTTAAAAAAAGTTGCAATTTGCGAGTGCCTGCGTATCAAGTGTCATACCCTACTAGAGCATCAAATAGCATTGGCAGCATTTGCTTGCAATGGCTGTATTGTAAATATCCAAAGTAACAGTACTATTTTTATATCCCCCTTATATAAGAACACCGGGGAGAAGCTGCTGCTCAAGCCCGGTTGTCTGTTACGTTTTCTTTTCTGCGTACCGAGAAGACGAAGCAGAAGAAATGACGAAAACACCTGCAAACCCTCCCCAAATTCCCATCTCTTTCTTACTTCTCCTCTTCCTCTCAACACCTTTCCATGTAAAATCCCAATCCCCATTCCCATCAGAAGAACTCCAAATCCTGCTCAAAATCAAGCAGGAGTGGCAAAACCCTCCTTCCCTCTCCTCCTGGAACTCCACCACCTCCCACTGTTCCTGGTGGGGAATCACATGCTCCAATAGCTCCGTCACCGGAATCGTACTTCCTGATCAGAACATCGTCGGAGAAACCCCCTCCGTCGTCTGTGACCTCAAAAGCCTTACCGATCTCAATCTCTTCAACAACTCTATCGCTGGATCCTTTCCTACTTCTCTCTTTAACTGCACCAAGCTTCGGAACCTAAATCTCTCCCAGAACTACTTCGTTGGAGTCATTCCGCCCGACATCGACCGGATCTCCACCCTCCAGCAACTTGATCTCTCCGGCAACAACTTCACTGGCGACATCCCACCTGGGATCGGGCGAATTCCGGATCTGCGTATCCTCAGCCTCCACCAGAACCTCTTCAACGGCTCGATTGCGCGGGAAATAGGCAATCTCTCGAATCTCGAGCAGCTCAGGCTAGCTTACACGTATTTTTACCCTGCGCCGATCCCGCTGGAATTTGGTAAGCTGCGGAAGCTGAAGTACCTCTGGATGGCGAGATCGAATCTGATGGGAGAGATTCCGGAATCTTTCGACAATCTGACGGATCTCGAATGGTTGGATCTTTCTGAGAATAATCTGGCCGGGAAAATTCCCAGCGGTTTATTGCGGTTGAAGAAACTGAAGTATCTGTTTCTTTTCAAGAACCAGTTGTCGGGAGAGATCCCTCGACCGATCGAAGCTTTGGATTTGAGAGAAATCGATCTCTCCATAAATCGTCTAAACGGAACAATACCGGAAGATTTTGGAAAATTAGAGAATCTGACGCATCTGCAAATGTACGCCAATCGACTATACGGCCAGATTCCGGTGAGTATTGGCCGGATTCCTGAGCTGCTCGACATCCGGCTGTTCAACAACAGCTTATCAGGGTTGTTGCCTCCGGAATTAGGGTTGTATTCCAAGCTGGAGAATCTCGAAGTGTCAGATAATAGACTGTCGGGCGAGTTGCCAGAGAATCTCTGCCGTGCCGGAGCAATGTACGGACTAGTCGTTTTCTCCAACAATCTGACTGGAAACTTGCCAGCGTCGCTTGGGGATTGCGGGAGCTTGGAGTTCGTGCGGCTCTCTGGGAATCGATTCTCCGGCGAGGTTCCGGTGGGTCTCTGGTCGGCGGAGAATCTGATGACACTGATGATCGCTGATAATTCATTTTCCGGCGATCTTCCGGAGAAACTGGCGTTGAATTTGGGGCGACTCGAGATCAGCAACAACAACTTCTCGGGAGAGATTCCGTCGAGGATATCCGAATCGAAGGATCTGACGGTATTCACAGCCAGCAACAACCGCTTCTCCGGCAAGATTCCGGCTGGTTTGACAGAGCTTTCTGAGCTCCAAACCCTATATCTCGATGGAAACACCATCTCCGGCGAGATTCCGTCGGATATCATCTCGTGGAAGTCGCTGAACATTCTCGATCTCAGCAGAAATCAGCTCACC
This sequence comes from Magnolia sinica, assembly GCF_029962835.1. NCBI lineage: Eukaryota > Viridiplantae > Streptophyta > Magnoliopsida > Magnoliales > Magnoliaceae > Magnolia > Magnolia sinica. The sequence goes on along the minus strand of NC_080585.1, from coordinate 14,405,897 downwards.
GGGAAAATCCCGCCGGCTTTAGGGAGGTTGCCCATAAACTCCCTCGACTTGTCGGAAAACCGACTTTCAGGCGAAATCCCGCCGGAGTTAGCTTCCATGAAGCTCAGCGACCTGAACCTCACGGCAAACCAACTCACTGGGTCGATCCCAGACGAGTTAGACAACCCGGCGTACAGTAGCAGCTTTCTGGACAACCCCAGCCTGTGTGCAGATAACCCCTCCCTCCACCTCCGATCATGCGCTAACGAGCCAGGACGAGATTCCAACAAATTATCGTCCCGATTTCTCGCCGTAATCGTAGCCCTCGCCGCGTTAATCACCGTCGTGGCCGCCGTGTTCGCGTGGTTCGTGATAAGAGATTTCAGGAGAAAGAGCAACCTCCAAGATCGCGCCACGTGGAAGCTAATCTCATTCCAGCGGCTGTCTTTCTCTGAGTCTACAATATTACGTGGTTTGACTGAAATAAATCTGATAGGAAGCGGAGGGTCGGGGAAAGTTTACCGAATTGCCCTCAGCAACCGAGCGGGAGACGTGGTTGCCGTTAAAAAGATATGGAACACGAGAAGGTTAGACGACAGGCTCGAGAAGGAATTCCAAGCGGAGGTTGAGATTTTGGGGAGAATTCGCCATTCTAATATCGTGAAGCTGCTCTGCTGCATCTCGAGCGACGATTCCAAGCTCCTGGTTTATGAGTACATGGAAAATGGGAGCTTGGACCGTTGGCTCCATGGAAAGAGGATTGGAGCGTTGGATATCTCAGGCTCCAACCGTATCGATCGGTTGGATTGGCCGATGAGGTTCCAGATTGCTATTGGAGCTGCTCAGGGGCTCTGCTATATGCATCATTCCTCTTCTCCACCGATCATTCATCGCGACGTGAAGTCGAGCAACATCTTGTTGGATTCTGAGTTCAAGGTGAGGATCGCTGATTTCGGGCTGGCGAGGATGCTGGCAAAGCCCGGAGAGCTGGAATCTGTGTCCGTTGTCGCTGGCTCTTTTGGGTATATCGCTCCGGAGTTTGCCTACACAAGTAGAGTGAATGAGAAGTGTGATGTCTACAGCTTTGGTGTGGTACTGCTTGAGCTGGTGACCGGACGGCAAGCGAACTATGACAGCAGTGACGGCCATGGCTGCCTTGCTGAGTGGGCGTGGCGGCACTTCCAAGATGGCCATGCCATGATTGACGCCCTTGATGAGAAGATCTGGGAGGCTCGTTTCATGGATGAGATGAGTGTGGTACTCAAGCTGGGTCTCATTTGCACTAGCACGTTGCCTTCTAGTAGGCCTTCCATGAAAGACGTGCTGGAAATCCTACTCCAGTGTGGCCCACTTCAAAGCCCGCAATTGCGGGTTGCTAAGAAGCCCGAGAGTGAGAAAGACGTGTCTCCCCTCCTCACCCTTGATCCTCTCAAGGAGGGTAGTGAGAGGTCTGAAGACGACGATGAAACTATGGCGAGCAATGTATGATGGGTGGACCACTAGATGCATATGGGCCCAATCAAATTGCAACAAACAAGAGTTTCTGTTGCAAGAGTTTTCTGTTTGTAGCAAGGAGATGATCACATCTAGTGGTGTGTAAACTAGACCCCGGTCTAAGAGCGCCTTGCATTGACGGACGTCGATCGCCTACTGACGTTGCCAGTAGCGAGTGGCTGCTGACAGTGCTATATGGGCCCACCATGATATGTTTTTTATCCACTCTCTCCATTTTTTTTCCAAAATCATTTTAGTTTATGAACTAAAAAATGAGGCAGATACAAATCTCAAGTGGACCACACCACAAGAAAACAATGGTGATGGAACGCCAATCATTATAAACTTTCTAGGGCCACTATAATGTTTATTTGCCATCCAACCTCTTGATTAGGTCACTCAGACCTGGATGAAGGGAAAGCAGAATGTCAGCTTCATCCAAAACTTTTGTGCTCCCAAGAAGTTTTTATCGGTGGCCGTTTAATCACAGCTGTGTGGTCCACATGAGATTTAGATATACCTCAGTTTTTTTTTTTTTTTTAATCATATCTGAAAATAGATGGACAGAATGGATAAAATACATACATCACATCACTTCAGTAGCCCTCTGGCTAGGCAATCCGCGACTTCCATGTAGCTGCTGATTTTGTACATATGGTTTGAGCCACACGAGGCACACGTGCCAACCTGGCAACTTTTTGGCACATCTTAGCCCTCCGTATATATAAGGTGAGATGAATGTACTCAACCGGCGTTGAAGTTGATTTTATGCATGCATGCATCAGAAAAATAAATTCTCCTTATCCTTTCTTATCAGTAGCTCGTGTCTGTCCTGTTAAATCCTGGATTTAGAGAGTCTGATGATCAGAACAGTTCACTCGAAAAAGCACCCAGCTTACAAACATTTTGGACCATCCAACAATACTGCATGTTGTTGGTTGAAAATAATAAAGATACGGTAGAAAATGAAAATTCAGAGATACATTAAAATAGAAACGAAAACTAGGAGAGTTGAAGCACTTGAAGATTTATTTGCTGATTTGCCTGTACAAGGAAGAATTAAGGATAGTATAGAAAGAAGGTAGAGAAATGTTTGTCGCTGCAAGTTTTAAATGAAAATGAAAATCTTTCTTTAACAAGTAATAAAAGAGACCGCTCAAGCTCAGGGTGCGTGGAAGACACTAAAATGTCAGCACGGGCATGATTGAATCATATAAAAGAGAGAATAAAAACATATTCAAAACAAAGGCACCTTAGCCCAACCGGGCCCACATACATGCAAGGATGCTCCCTACAGCCTTTTCTTAGTTTCTAATACAAATTACTAAGGGAAGTTATTTGATATAAAGGCTTTCATATCCATTTTCCTGTTCCATCCGAGGAAAACTACCAGAAAGGGGAAAAAAAAAAAATCTTTTCATTTTTTAAATCCATTTTTTTCTCAACGCATGTGGGACCCATGTGCTGACATATGTTGATTGGCCCTGAGTCGTGACAAAGGCACGATGAACTCATTCTTTATGGTGCAGCCTCAGATTGTTGTTCTAAAACTTGGTTCACATTTATAATATCCAAAACATCAATTACTAACCTATACTAAATATATATTTAATAAATAGTGAGTCCAGTTGAGTTAAGTTTTTGAGTTTTCCAACTATGCTTAGAATTAGGGATGGTAATGGGCTGGGCAGCTGGCCTAGCTTTAAACATGGCTAGGCCAATGATGAATGGTTATGCCTAGCCTACTTCAATCATCAAGTGGCAATCAATTCTATACAAAAAATGGACCGCTTTAAAATACTAATAGGTGGTTTTCCAACACGTGTTTGCAAGTTTAAAGATACTCCTTTTACCTGGGCTCTGTTTTAAGGTTCATTTGACACTATGCCATTACATCCAGGTTTATTTGCATTCACACAATAATAATAAAATATTTAAAAAATCAAGCCTATGATATCATTATATAAATTATGTGATAAAAAAAAGTAACAATTATCCAACAAGAAATATATGATTTAGTTTCAAATATAAATTAGTGGGCCCATTTTTATAGACAATCAAAAGCTTGGAATTGACTTATTTTTAAGTCAAGGTTGTCTTGCAGTAGGCTTAGTGTAATGATAATCTTATGGTGCACATATATGTCATGTTTGGAATATTTGAGAGTATTTAATTAATCACATCCATTATCTTGTAAATACATTACAAAACAAGTTCAGCAATCTAAGAGTAATTTAAGCTCATATCCTGCCATAAGAAGTCCAATAGGAGCAATACTGGAAATAGTGATCCATAAAAAAACACATACTGAGATCGGTGTGAAGAAAGAACCTCAAGAATGGAATCAACACTTCACAAAATGAACAGACTCACCAACTGACTGGCCGATCGCTTCACTTGTCCCATACCGGAAGTTTTGACCTGAAAGAGATGAGGGAAGAAAGTAGGAAAGGATCAGAGGGTGGTTAAACCAAAAAGGATTAGGAATGAAAGGTTTGATAGGCCAGGTTATCACGTCGGGATAAGTCATGCGAGAGATCAAACACTCATTCCCATTTATTTATAGAAAGATCTTCGTTGAATACCGGACTTTGCCTCTTTTTTTTTTTGTTTGAGGATTTCCTAATTTTCAAGGCAGCTTCACATAAGCACCCCACCCCACACGACCATAAGGGAGGGGGGCTTTCAAATTCAACAAAGGCAGATTGAAACATGTACAACACTTCCTACATTTTGATCTTGGTTGATCGAGAAGAAGAAGTGAGAAAAGGTTTGAAATCCAATCTCATTTTGTCTTTTTTGCATCAAAACCAGCAAGTCAGAAATCAAATTGAAACCCGGTGCATTTTTTTCCGACACAAACACAAATTTTGAAGTCTAGGATTTTAAAAATCCATGTTAGTACATAAACTTTAAAAAAATTATCATTCCAAATTTAGGAATGCAATTCCACGATTCCTAAATGATCCGTACAAGTTATGGGCCTTGTCGTTAGAGGATATCCTCAAAAGAATTATTAAATTATGTACTTCAAAACACTTGATAATTTAACTCTCTTTCTTCCTACGGTACTAAAGCAAGGAGCAGGCTTTCAAATTCAACAAAGGCAGATTGAAACATAGACAACACTTCCTACATTTCGATGCGCTGGTTGATCGAGAAGAAGCGAGAAAAGGTTTGAAATCCAATCTCATTTTGTCTTTTTTGCATCAAAACCAGCAAGTCTGAAATCAAATTGAAACCCGGTGCATCTTTTTCTGACACAAACACAAATTTTGAAGTCTAGGATTTTAAAAATCCATGTTAGTACATAAACTTTAAAAAATTTAACATTCCAAATTTAGGAATGGAATTCCACGATTCCTAAATGATCCATACAAGTTATGGGCCTTGTCGTTAGAGGATATCCTCAAAAGAATTATTAAACTATGTACTTCACTCTAGAACCGGACCGTTTGGTCGGTTCCGGTCCGGTTCCACGGTTCTACCAGTTAAATGTGCACCCCTATTGTTAGCACACAAACCACTGTTAGTACACACTCCACTTTTAGCCACCCCCACTAGGGAATCCATACCAAGACCTCGGTGTTGAAACGAGGTATCTTCACTAAGTCTACCATTTTTATTTTTATTTTTATTTTGTCAGCTTGATAGAACACACCACCGTCAGTTCACACATCACTGTTAGCCCCCACTAGGGAATTGATACTAAGACCTCAATCTTCACCAAGTCTACCACTTGACCTATGGATCGCTACAATCAACATTGTCCCCACCCTAGTCTAGCCTGATGGCACTCCTTTATTAAATCACACTTGCAATGGTTTACACGGGTAAAAGAAGTAAAATAAATTGTAATTATTACATTTTCACATTATAAAAATATCATTTCTATAGTACTTTTTGGATGAAACAAAATGACTGCTGTCAGTAAAAAATGATATCGTCACCACCAATATAGCAAAATCATCATTGAAATATAAATGACGTCACTAATCATTTTAAGAGTAAATAATCATTACTCATTTATAATCATTTATTGTTATAATTTGAAAACCAAACAAGCCCTAAGTTTTATTATTATTATTATTGAGTCCAGATCCTCTGTTATTTGGCCAACAGAGATTTCCTGATACCCTATTCCTTATTGGTCCACGTCACCACTCACTAAAAAAATAAAAAAATGCTTCAGACGCCAAACCATTAGGGTAACAGGAAATCCCTGATGACCAGCTAACAGAGGATCCTGACTCTTATTATTATTATTATTATGAGTGGCAGCCAAGACGGTTTTGATCATCTGACCATCTACGTCTCGGCGATAATGTCTATGTCGTCGTGCATGTAACACAAATTGAATCGAGGTGTACCCTTGACCTGGTTCCTTATGATTGCGGTGCAGAAGATGTCAGAGAGGGCCAATTTTTTTTGTTTTATTTATTTGTTAGTTTTTTTAACACACGCACACCACACACCCACACCTGTCATAGGAAGATTTCACCACTATGGATTTCAAACCCAAGACCAAGACCACGTGTTGAAACTCCTCAGAGTCTACCACTCCGGCTAGGACCGGAATCCGATAGGGCCAAATTACTTACACTGGTCAAGTATGTAACCGACCCTTGTCTGACAGGCGTACTACCAGCCAATAATATGCTGTCCTTGCTCATGCGGCCTGCAGTTGGGTAGCGGATTGCCTCGAGCAGCCGCCCCAGGGATATCACTGTGGCACGACATGTTCCAAGCTCTGTAGGGCCCACAGTGATGTATTTTTGTTAATTCACTTTGTTCATCCGTTTTACTTAGATTGGATGAGCATTCACATCCAAAGCTCAAGTGGAAAACACCAAACAATGAGGATTGAACGCCCGCTGCCAAAAACTTCTTTGGGCCCATCGTGATATTTCATTTGCTATCCAATCTGTTCGTAAGGTCATACAGATCTGGATGAAGGGAAAACACAAATACAAGATTGATGCAAAAACTTCCGTGGCCCATTAGAAGTTTTCAATGATAGGCATTCAATCCTAACAATTTCCTGTGGTCTGCTTTGCTTGAGCTTTAGATCGGCATCATTTATTGGTTCATGCCGTACAATGAGGTGGTAAAACAGATGGACAGCGTCGATAAAACACATACATCATGGTGGGCCTCACAGAGATTGGAAAATGTCCTGTCTCAGGGGTGCCGGCAATCCGCCTCCCCGCAGTCCATTCAAAACCAGAGAGGAGTGACTGTCCATCCGCTTGCCCCTGCTATACATTTCGTATATCCGAAGATCAGTGCTTGTCGCAAAGGCGGTGGAGAAGGTCGATCGGGTCTAGGTCCGTCGCGAGCAGCCTTAACCGGTTTAAAAGTTAAACTCTAGTTCACTCTGCCACATGTGCAGCCATGCTACGAACCATAGTCCTTATTCTATCGGGTTTACAAAACCGGAGCTCAGGAAGCCGATTCCCTGTGACGCCGGGTACAGAGATATACCTGTGCCCGCTGTGTGGGGGTTCACAGGGATGTCAGTGATAAATCCACTCCGTCCGTCTGTTTTAAAAAATCACAATAGTATATAATTGAAAAAATCAGGCGGATTCAATACTCAGCTTGGCCACACTAAATGAAAGAGTAGGAACGGAAACTTCCACTGTTAAAACCTTACTGGAGCTGATCAGGACGTTTATATGGAATCCAAACAGTTCATAGGGTTACTTCCACTCAGATAAACTGTAGGCGCAAATATCATCCAGTGCAAAACTTCTGTCACTCCCAGGCGTTAAATCCCCACTTTTTCATGTTGTATGGCTCACATGAGGGTTGGATCTAGCTGATTTTTAGGTTCCTAACTTATCGTGGTCTTGAAAAAAGATGGACCGAGTGGATTTTTCACCGAAATCTCTGTGGCCCCACACAGCCCCGAGCACAGGAATCTCTCTGTGCTCGGGGTCACAGGCAATCCGCTTCCTTCCTGTGATTCTAGCAATGCCGGTTGGTGCATCCATGACTGTAGGGCCCACTGTTACGTATGTGTTTTTTTTTTTTTACATATCAACGACTGTCCATCCGTTTTGCCAGCTCATTTTAAGGTACGAGCCCAAAAAATGAAGTAGATGTAAAACTAAGGTGGCCACACCCCAAGGAGCGGCGGAGATTGAACACCCACCTTTAACAACTTATTATGGCCCACCGTCATGCTTATTTGCCATCCACCCTGTTGATAAGGTCTCATAGACCTGGATGAAGGGAAAACACAAATATCGCCTTGTTGTGGCCCCTAATAAGTTTTTAATGGTGAGCGTTCAATCACCAATGTTTCTTGTGGTGTGGTCCACCTGATATTTGGACCTGATTCATTTTTTGTCCCATGCACTAAAATGAGCTGGCAAAACCGATGTACGGAGTGGATATAAGAAATACATCACGGCGAGCCCCACAGTCATGGATCCACTGAATCCGCACGTACAAATGGAGAGCAGCACTGATTAGTAGTCAATCACTCATCTGCTCCTTGAATATGGATGGCCGACCATTACATGGCTACGTGTCACGCTTGTACATGGGAAAATCGTGCAGCTAGTTGGGTCTTGGGTGTGGGTCCAATAGGGTGGGTGTAAAAAAAAAAAAAAGGGGGCAGAGATGCAATCATCAGGTTCACTGCACCGTTAAAAAATAAATAAATGAAAAACCACCCAAAAAATCTCCATATGTGCGAGCCCTCTTCATGGTGAGATCATCCTGATCTCTGGGGCTTCCCATTTTCATTGTGGGCAGATCCTGACAGACTTTGTATGCCATAAACACACACGGTGGGTCCATCTGCTCTGAATTATACAACAAAAACAATAGATTGTATTGCAATACATGAACGTTATCACGTGTACCAGAGATTAGACGCCATTGACTACCACAACCAGATGAGATTTATGACACCACACATTCATATTCAACATGCCCATGTGACCGTCATCATCAAGAGAACAGACCACACATGTTCAAATGTCCACATGTGCCTACTTGATGAGACTGGCCTAACTTTTAGTTACATGCATGACGCCGAGGTGCCGATTCCCTAATGAATGGCCCAGATCTTGCGCAAGCTGTGTGAGGTGTGAACCGTCGTCCATATCAAGTACATTTTTGAATTCCTAGCATTATTTGATACTCTTGACAGCTTGGGAACATCAAACGCATGGTGCAGCCAGCCACTCAAGTTCAGTGATCTAGACTTACATTCTGCATTAGCCTTGATTTTCATTTCTTGACTAATTTAGTAGCCCATGGTTCAGTTATCTAGACCATTGCTTAGCGCAACCCACTATGAATGGGCTATCCCACCTTCCCAAATGATCTCAAAATCTTTTCAAGCCCTTCAACCCTAATCAATGCTCCCCTCCATACCCCGTCGGTGGTCTCTGTTGTATGGTGGGACTCAACAAACCAATGGTGTGGACTAACAAATCATGAAAAACAACTTATACTATGCATAGGCACAGCGTGCATATCATATATTGCAGACAGCGATAAAATGCGACGAAGCAGAAAGATCATGTACAGAACAACCCCAGAATTAGATAAAGCCTTCTCGCAAAAAACCTTTTTATTGTTACCGAGTAACTCCATTGAACAGCTGCTTATTCCTTTTCTACTCAAATTCAGGGGATAACAGAAATAAGTATAATGACTATAAACCTACATTACCTTGCAAATCCACTTAGGAGGAAGATGCCAGTAAAGAAGGAAAAAAAAAATGGACGGCAAGCAGACCAGAGCTGGAAGAACATGGCCCACTTCCAAGTCCTGCAATTATACAACTCACGACAGCCGATTCTTGTCAATGCACGTAGCATGCACATAAGTTAAGGGATCTCCGTACTTATAAAAAATAAAAATAAAAATAAGGGACTCAAAACTGCTTAAAGAAAGATTTTTTATTTTCCCCTTTCTTTTAAGATGGTTGAGGACGTACTTCATGGGAGTTCCATATGAGCATTTCTCAGGGCTCCTCGACCTCAAGGTACTGGGAGTGAGAAGCTGCAAGGAGGGCTGCACCAATGCCTGAGCCGTCATTGGCGTGTTCAATGACTATGCTGTCCAATACCTCATCTCCGAGCAACTCCTTCAGGGTGCTCTCCAAACACTCACTGAACTTGGTATAGTGCTCAAACAGCCCACCGTCCATGGCTATCACCGTCTTCTGCTTCTTGCCATCCCTTACGGTGTCCCTTCCCAGTTTCTTCAGAATGCCCAAGATCCCAGCCGCAGCCAGGCGGGCCCCACGCATGGCGACAATGTTGCAAAGCTCGACAACAACTATTCGTTTTTTCAGGGAGGAACTGGCAATCTGAAGTAAGGCAAGAAGGGAAACCAAATGGAAGAAAGGAAATAGGATCATTACTTCAGCAAAATGGAATTTAGATGGTTTTCTACTGTAGGATGAGAAATTACTGCTGAGGTGTGTTCCTCATGCAGGCAGGAGATGCAATAGCTGCGAATGTTATGAAGGAATGCTGAAACTATACACAGGTTCGGAAGGGAAATCATACCCCCAAAATATCGTTCAATTTCTCCCCAACTACTCTGAGATCAGGTGACGTGTCATGATGCATGGCAGAAATGTCAGGCGTCCTGCATATAAATTTCACAACCCAACACATTGTTATTCTTAAATCTTTATTTATCTATCATAAGATGCAACGATGTTGAACCTCATGAAAGTGTAACATATCCCTACTATCACTAAAGGTTTACATGGATGTGAGGTGGAAAAGTGGCATTGGTTTTGATAACAGAGATCGCTAGCAGCTTCTTAATAGGCAAGTTCTCATATTTCAAAGAAAATCTAAGATCATCATAATCATCATCATCACCACCACTTAAGCCTTATCTAGACTGGGTTGGCTACATGAACCCTGTTCCGCCAGCCCACTCTATCGAGGGCCATAACTTCAGTTAGATTATAGGTCGTCTAGTCTTTTCTTAAGTTTCCTAATCAATGCTCAGTTGAGAACGGGCATCATTTAGTAGCCAATCAATGATTTATAATATTCAATTTGAGAGCAGTGGTGGATGTAAGGATTTCAAATAGGAACTAGCTGATGGTCAATCTATATATAGAAGATGTTGAGCAATGCTAGTGTAATGCATGGATCATGGAAATTCTGTGCAGTTCTGTCCTCACAGCATACATGGCAAAAGATGGACTGTCGAACTGGTAGCTGCTGCGTGGATGGGCAATAGGACAGTCGTGCATTTTGCTTGTTAAATGTGGTACACTGCTCCATTTTTCATCACTGAACAAACGGCTACCAAAGTCCAATCCTCTTGATTTTGGGATGAGACCATCATATGTGATGTACCATGGTTAAAATTGCAGCAACTACTAACTAGTGCCATGTCTACTATGGAGAAGTTTGGCACACATTTCATGGAACTCCATGGTGCATGTATGGCATGGTAGGATTCCTGAAAGATGACACAAGCACATGAAAAGATGATGCCTTTAATAGTAAGGCTAGCAAAGAGTCTCCATCTAAGGCACGTATATACAGACATGAAAATCAAGATAAGCTTCGGTATTTATTGAAAAGGAACATATGTCTACGTAGCAGATGGATATCCTTGAAACCAAAGGGATATTTTGCCACAACCTTCAAAATATATAAGATGACTCATAAATGTCTGTGTGGATCCTTCATCCATCGAATAGAATATTACATCCTATTACATGGGTACTTAGGCCTAACCAAGTACCAACATTCATTTATGTGCAGTGTGCAGAGCTCATGATTGTTGAACAACTTACTAGGAATAAATTGCGAGCCAACTATAATGCGGGGGCATTTTCACACCAGGCACGAGTGGGGTGGCCTGTGAGATGCAAAGGCACACTCGGGGTGGGCAGCCCGCAGAACCCATGGATTTGAGGGCCATGTGAGGCGGAACCCATGGATTTGGGGCCTGGGTTATGAGAAAAAAGGATTAATTCGCTATACTCTATTAGTTCGAGCTTTTAGAGCAAGTGGTTAATTATCCTGCATCAAATTGGTATCAGAGCAGGAGGTCACATGTTCGAAACTCATCATCGGGGGTGATTAAATCAATCCTTGTATGAATGGACTGCAAGAACTTGGCACCACTGTTGTCAAAATCCTACGAATTACGATTTTAGTCGAATCTTAAGCACAACGATTTGAATCCCAACCTTGAATCCCTTTTTATATGAATCCTACGATTTATGATTCAAATCCCGATTTATGATTCAAATTATTCTTGTTCTCTTCTATTTTAAGCTTCACTTGGCTTTCATTTTATGTTTTTAAATCGGTGGGGACTTTAAGAATCATTTGAAATAGGTAAATTATTTTATTTGTTCTTTATAAGAGATTAAAATGATATATATTCCCTTTAACATTAAATCAAGTAGCTTTTTTTTTTTTCTTTTTTTTTTTTTTGTGATTTCTTACTTCTTAACTGATTGAAACACCAAATTGATGTATGACTTACCTATAATGTTTTTATGGATGGTTATGATCACATTGACTTAAATGTATTATGGAATGATGTTTAGAAATCAAAATATCTTTTTTTTTGTCGGTCTACAATATCCAAGGCAGTTTTTCCACCGTGATTCTACATTCAAGAACACTATCTTGACATGGTATTACTCGGTGCACAATGATGGCAGAAGGAAGATTAATGAGTTTTTAAAATTTTTCTGATTTATTTATATTTTTCATATTTTTATTTTTTAAAAAAAGAAAATTGTAAAAAATCTTACGATATATGATACATTTTGCGATTTGAAATGATTCAGACCCTACTACGATTTGCGATACAATAATGATTTTGACAATGTTGCCTGGAACTATTGCCGACGCTATATGCAAGTAACGAGGCATCTTGTTCTGTATCAGCTTTTCAAGTAGGTTTTGCTAATGAAACATGGGAGTAAAGAATGAAATTGAGCTCCTGTTTAAAAGTGACAGAATTGTAAAGAAAGGTTTCCAAAGAATCCCATAGAAAAAGAATAGCACAAGAATATGTTACACTTAATGAAGAAGTCATATAGAGTAAAGGATGAAATAGACAACCTAGAAAAGGATAATGGATCATAAAGAATAGGTTTATCAAAGAAGGCAATGGATATATATAGTAGCATACCGCAATATGAATGGAATTTTGAGCTTTGGTGGAATATCATCACCAAAAAATGCAGCTTCTTTAGCCATCCTATATAGGACCCTGCGTACAATCTCCCCCAGATACATACCTGAAATTATCTTCTCAAAAATCTGTGCACATTATAAAAAGTTAGTTGATGCACAACATCCATCTTATTCTGGAAAAATCGCCGAGAAGATAGAATTTATATTAAAAAACAAATTGCTAACAATTACCTGTTCACCCGGGTTCAAACTCTCCACATCTAATGCCTGATCATATGCTGTCACTGGAAGATGGGATGACCGGAAGTTTCCCCACTCCATGTTTATAACCTAAAAAATGGCAAGGACCTATATTTCAAATGCAGTTATGCTATTAGAAGTTGTATTCCGTTTTCCACTAACATGTCATGATGCATTTATGTCTGGAATTCCTCTTCTTTTTCTTTTTTTTTTCCCTGTATTTTCAGGCCTATGGGCATTTTTATTATTATTGAGTTCTCTCTTTTATTCCTCAAAACAAGAATAATAAGCAATCCAAAAGAAAGAAAACAATAGCCACAAGAAGCAAGCTCACCATCTCTCCTGATCTAGGTAGAAGACCATGCCACTTAGGAATTGCATGTGCACGCTCTACGTATGCAGCATTTGTTCCGGTACCCAAGATTACAGCAATGACAACATCATTATTGCAGTATCTACCTCCAGCCAGTGTTCCAACTGTATCATTGACCTATATTCAAGGCAACCAGTAAGTACCATTAAATTGAGTTGCAGGGGTACCACTAACACATGAAACATTAAAAGTTACATGCGACATTGATACATGGATATGGCAAATACTAGCACAGGACATTTATTTGGCACATAAATTAATGTAAGATCCCTGGCAGGGCTCAAGCCAGGATTCATCAAGAACAAACTTACAAGTGCAGCCACACGCATGTCAAGACCCTGTCTTTCCATGGCCTTTGTCAATTCAACCACCACATCTTTCCCAATCTAGCTCAAAAAAAGGAAAAGAAAAGAAAGAGGAAGAGGAGGAAGAAGAGGAAGAAGAAGGAAAAAAAAAGAGAGGTCAAATCAATCACCATATCCTCCCAAATCAAGCTTAACAGCAAAGGTGCCTATTCAGTAATATAAAATGGACCCGAATTTACCCAGCAATAAATAGCAGTAAACCATCTAAGCATGCGGTATATTGCATGATTTTCCACTATCTCCTCAATATAATAGACTCTGAATGCCAGGTTTCTCAAAATAGATTTCTTAATTCTAAGTTATCTTCATATATATAGAAGTTAGTCATATGTGACCCAAAGAATGTGGTATTAGTCAGTTCTCTTTACCTGTATTCCAATCACCACAACTCCAAATAGACTGTGAAACATGAACTTCTGAATTAGACACGATTCAATCAAGAATTTTCTTGATGGGAAACAATGACTTTCCATACATAATGGTATGACTTCATGGTTCTTAACTTCACATTCATATAATGATGCATTATTTAATCATCATTGAACTCCCTAACGGTGGTTAGCACAAGATCAAAGGTTCAAATCCTTAAACATATGTTTTACAGAGCAAGAACGAGGATAGGGAAAAGGTTAATCTAGTTGCATGGGAGCAGTTGTCAGATCAAAGAAAGGTGACGCAGGCCGAGCCGCATCAACTGGGCCCAAGACTCAACGGCCAGGCCCAGATCCATTAAGCCCAAGCCCAGATCACACAATTGAGCTATCAGCAAGGAGACCCAAGCCTCCTAATTTGGCAACACAATCTAATCAGCCTGCTATGCAAAACAAATCAGCCAGCCATGCAATAGAACCCCCACTAAATCTTTCTTATCTATTTAGCATCTTTCATTGATTAGTCTTCTATTTCTGTTTTTGGAAAGGCAACAAAGATTTAATTAAAAGAAGAAGAAGAAGAAGAAGAAGAGAAAAGGATACAAACCATTGATTAGTCTTCTATTTTTATAATAAATCCTCAATTGTTAATGACACTGAGAAACTTTCCTTCACTGTACATCCAAGTAGTCTATTTAAAGGCCTCACATGAGTATTCTCAAGACACTTCTTATTTCAATAAAATTTTGGATTTATTCTCTACTTTAATTATGGTTTTGTTGTTAAGCTTAGCTTGGAAGTGCTTATATTGGGTGGATCCTTTCACATTGAATCAGCTGTGTTAGGCTGCCCAAAAGGTTTGGAGTTACTGTCTGTATTTGAGAGTTTTCTAACATTGTCTTCATAACCTTTTTTTTTTTTTTTTGCAGATTGTGAGGAACTAAAGGCTAAGAGTGTTGGAACCAAATATGAAAAGAACTGCAATTTAGTCCTCTTCTTCAATGCATAAAAGGTAAGGTCACACATCTCCATTCAATGAATTTTTTGTTTGGCTAGGATTACAGTGTGTGTGCGCTTTTTTTTTTTGAGGGGTGAAGAGTTAACGCCAAGGTTAAAAGCTAGAAGTTCAAAATGGCAAGGAAAACCCTGACCTTCCACTGACTGAAGTCTTTTCATCAAGACTTGTCACCAAAGGTCCAGGGGTGGGCTTCGTGCATATGATCGATAAATTAGAGGTGCCCAATGCCAATCACTTATAGATCCCACATGGGCAACTGATGGGCCCGCATGATGGCAGGTTGCCTAGTGGACCCTACGGGGCCACAAGGTTTGAGGGACCAACTGTGAGGCCCAAATCGATCCTCAAGTCACATGATTGGACCATTTAACAGAAGGCAGTTCCTATTGAATGGTAGCAGTAAATTAGCAGTTTCCATATTCAAGTTGTAGTGTCCTTTTTTAATGCAAGAGCATTTTCACACTGGGCTCGAGTGGGGTCGCCTATGGGATGCAGGAGCACACTCGGGGTGGGTGACTCATGTGATTTGGCGCTCACAGGGGAGGTCTCGTGTTCGAGACTCCTCACAAGGGGTGATTAATGCGCATTTCACACCGCGCTCGAGTGGAGTAGCTCGTGGGATGCGGGGACACACTCGGGGCGGGCGGCCCATGTGATTTGGAGCCCACGAAAGGGGGTTCGGCCAAGCTCCTAAACTCGTGAGATAAAGGGATTAATTTACCATACTCTAACAGTTCGAGCTTTTAGAGCAAGTGGTTAATTATCCTGCATCAAATTGGTATCAGAGAGGGAGGTCTCGTGTTTGAGACTCCTCACTGGGAGTGATTAATGTAGGAGCATTTTCACACTAGGCTTGAGTGGGGTGGCCTGTGCGATGCAGGGGCAAACTCGGGATGGGTGACCCTTGTGATTTGGGGCCCACGGGGGAGGTCTCGTGTTCGAGACTCCTCACCAGGGGTGATTAATGCGCATTTCACACCGGGCTTGATCGGAGTAGCCTGTGGGATGCGGGGACACACTCAGGGTAGGCGGCTCATGTAATTTGGGGCCCACGAAGAGGGTTCGGCCGAGATCCTAAACCCATTAGATAAAAGGATTAATTCATCATACTCTAATAGTTTGAGCTTTTAGAGCAAGTGGTTAATTGTCCTGCATCATTTTTCTACTTCAAGCCTGTTTGACTAATCTAGCAAGTTACCTACTTAGTATTGACTTGTAGTTAGAAGTGGAGTAGGAAAATGGAAACAAAACACTATATATACAGAGCCATATGTGTGGAATATTACATTGAAAATTCAGTTTATTTTCTGCTTTTAAACCTGAGTTGGTGTTCTTTGTGACATGATACTCTTTTTGCTAGTGGTGAAGAGCCCATTAAGGGTCTAGAATTGGGCGGAGCCTATTCTAGATCCTACTACTTGTCGTTGCTTTAGTTTGAAGTGAATTTGGTTGCTGATTTTCTCAATTCTCTATGCATTTTGCTAACCAGTAACAACATCAGTTCATAAATCTTCTGATTAAGCTTCTACACCCTTAAAATTCAGCTATTAGAAGATGGGCCCCGTCACAGTAAAGTTTCAAGGCAGATAACCCTATCCTTCGAGTCAGGTCTTAGAAGCTTCTCACCTCCCTCAGGCAAGCATTTTGTTTGCATCCTCGGGGGATCATTTGGGAATGATCCTACTTTGATTTGGTAATGCATCTGGCCATTCTCCCCCCAACCATCCTATTCCTAACCAGAGACTTTACAATAGACAACAAACTCATCTCTGCCATGTGCATTCCATGCAGAAAACATTAAATAAAAAAGAAAAACATGAGGATAGCTGATTATTTGACCTTCAAGTAATCTCAGATATTATCACTCATATCCAAGAGAGTAATCAATATTAAAGAGTGTAAATAGGTTCAGGGTAATTGGAATTAACCGCATCTTCAATTGAGAAGCCTTTCGTCCACCTAATCAAAGTGCCAGAAGCACTTGATGCTTGCTTCACTGGAAAAGAAAACGTAAAACCAAGTTCCCTCTGCCTACCGACAGAGAGCTGAAAACCTTCACCTTCTGTCGAGACAAATTCTGCAAGTTTTGCAGCAATGTAATTAAATAGTTCCTGAAATCATAATCAAATTTTCAAGGTTAAGAAAACATATTATAAGAAATTTTTAGAGCAGAAGTGACAGTTGCTTATATTGGCATTCTCTTGGCTCTTACATCTGAAGTTTGAACCATCAAATGAGGGGGAATGGACACTTCTTTGAATTCCTGTTTAAGAACACGTCCTTCCTTCCCACCCAGCTGCACACGTAGCACACGGAAGTTTGTACCACCGAGGTCCAATGCATAAAATAACCCTTTCTCATCCCTAAAGCAAAAAGAGAAAAGGAGGAGAAAAAATATGTCTCCTGTGAATCTTCTAGATTCTTGAAATGACATTTAAAGCCTTTTTAGCACATACAAAGTTACAAATGTTGGCTCATAGTATTCTTGATCCACTGCTTACAATGCCAAAGTGTTTTTCTTACAGGTCAAAGAGCAACCCAGTGCTGAATGCTTGAGTTAGACTCTTTAATATATATCCAGAGGGAAAAAAAAAAACTTTTGCACACTATATCACTCATAAGAGCATAAGAAATTCCAAAACCTACATCAACGCTTCTATCGATCCTCAAAGAGCTCAAATGAATTAAGAAACTTGGCAAACGCCAAGTGATAGATATATGGCAGAAGTAAACTCAGTTCATGCGTCAGAAAGTATAGGTTTATAGCTCCATTGTGGATTCTGGTTTTTTATTATGTGGTGAACTACAACAATTCACGCCACAGCAAAATAGTCATGAACATGAAGAAGCAATCCAGTCACAACTTAATAATTTCCATGCTAGATAAATGCTAGTCTAAGATTCTACAGGAGTTGCACAAGAACCAAAATCCTTCAAAAGATCAATTCTGATGACCAAATATCATGAAAATGTCATATTACATGAGTTGAATATTTTTCCAAGATATTGCAAGTATTATTCATGATTTCTTATGTTGCTGGAATAGCATCCATGTAATTCTTGACCTTACTAATAATTGAGACATACAACTTAAAATTACTAGAGATTTCTGTGTAAAAGACCATCAACAAATCCCTACCTCCATCCAGATTCTAGTTCATATTCCATACAGATGCCCTTCTAATTTAGTTTCTTCATAAAGCAAATCCAAGGGCAGTGATAATTTTTTCTTGTTATCAACGGCAAAAAGGAAGTTTACTTAAATGACCCAAGACCAAAGAACAACCCACTAGTCCATTAAGTTACCAATTGAAATGACTAAGTAACATTGCATGTCTAATTAAAAAAGAAAAGAAAATGGAAATGAATTGAAGGAATGATTAATTATCAAAAGTTGGTCCATATGTCTATCCTTGCAAGTTTGTTCAAATTCCAAACACCACCACCTAATTACTAATATAGCAAACATCAAAGTTAATATTCGAAAACTTGGTGGGAGGAGCATTCCAATTCCAACCAGCCTTGACGTTGAGGATCTTGTCCCCAGAGAAACCCATTTGGCAAACTTGTCAGCATGCCAAAGTAATCATTGTAAAACAATAATACGTAATTATTTTTTAAAATAGAAATGATGATCTTTTAAATAGTAAAGAGAAGATAGAAAGAAACACAACAAAGAAGGAAACAGGCTTTTAAAGGGAGGAAATAATAAAGGATTAAAGAAAATCCAAAGAGGACATGTAAAACTAAACCCACCAAGGAAAATAAAAGCAAAGAAAGAAAGTAAAAAAGAAGAAGAGAAAGCTTTTTAAAGTGAGAAAATAATAGACGAAAGAAGGAAACAGAACCCAAGAAAGGAATGATGTACTTTAACCCACAAAGAAAAAAAGAAACAATCAAAACAGAGAGAGAGAGAGAGAGAGAGAGAGAGAGAGAGAGAGAAATTAATGGACATTTGCTTGTTGAGTGTGGTCCATTGACTACCTTGCGTTGTAACCATCCATTAGATGTCCCGTCCATCAGACAATTAGGATCATACATCAAGTGTGATTTTGGGACAGATGGCCCATCTATAGTGGGGCCCACAATTGGAACGGACTAACTTGGGCTACGCATACACCACATGTACAAGGCAGCATGCATGCATATGGATCATCACACTCAAGAATCAAAGTTCCTCCTTAGTTTGCACCCAGAAAGCACCAGCAACTCAATTCAGGATAGAAAGAACTGGAAATTCTATACTCCAAGAAGGAAATTGTTCTGATTTAGGTAAATAGAGGCCGCTGATATCTACACCCTCCCTTTTTTCTTTTTCTTTTTTGACAATACATTCTTTCTTCCTATATTTGAATTGTTCTGATTTAGGTAAATAGAGGCCACTGATATCTCAAGTATCAAAGTTTCTCCTCTGGTTGAACCCAGAAAGCACCAGCAACTCAATTCAAGATAGAAAGAACCGGAAATTCTATACTCCAAGAAGGAAATTGTTCTGATTTAGGTAAATAGAGGCCACTGATATCTACACCCTCCCTTTTTTTTCTTTCTTTCTTTCTTTTTTTTTGTTCTTTTTTTTTTTTTTTGACAAATAAATTCTTTCTTCCTATGTTTGGTATTAGAATATACATGGGTACCATCCTAATGCCAAAAGGAAATAAATTGGGCGAATGTATAAAAATTAGGGTGCACATATCATTTTCAATAATAAAATCAATAGCAATTACTAATCTTTTGATTGATAAAATAAATTAAGATTATCAATATTACCATTTTCTTATATTTAAAAAGAAGAGAAAAGAAAAGATACAGAGTTACAAATCAAGACCTAAAATTATTCTCGATTTTTAAAAAAGAAGAAGAAGAAGAAGAAGAAGAAGGGGGAGAAGAAGAAAAGAGCAAACAAGGGCAGGAACAATTTCAGCATACCCAGTCGGTAGATTGTCGACATAGCTGATGAGCATCTTGATCTTGCTCCCGTCTTCAGATGCGAGGCCAGCATGCATCTCGACCGTCATTGCATCCGCCACCTCCCGCAGCTTCCCGATCGGGGCAGCACACTCCTCCTCGAGTTCCCTCACTATCTCCATCACCCGGGCCCACCGCCTGGTGCTCTGCATCCTGCGCCGCACGACGAGCGTGCCCACTGCCACCACGGTCGCAGCGCATACCACGGCCACTCCTACCGTCACCTTCCCCATCCTGAAAACAAGAAGAATGCCTGAACTTGTACGGATCCTCCAAGATCCTGATCCTGCAGCTTCTCCTTCTTTGATTCGTTACCGTGTTTTCAATGATCTCTGTAACCCTAGAACGCCTCGAGAGGTAGAGAGTCCCTTTACAAAAAAAGAAAAAAGAAAAAATTTTGATTTTCCTTTCTTTCTTGAAATTGCTTTTGGTGATCTGATCTTCTTCTTCTTAAAAAGAGGAAGGAGAGCGATCCGTACGACGAAAGATTTTGAGGAGACGACCCATGGCACGCAGGCGCGAGGCCCGGCCATTTGTTAGGTACGTGCAGGCCCATGGAGTGGGCCACATGTGGGTAACAAAAATGGAAAGGTTCGTTAGCCACTGCGCTGAGGTCGACGTACGATTGTCTCATCGGAATCTGGATAGAGCTTTGGACAATGATTTATCTGCGGTGGGATCACCGAAACGTGGATTCCACCATTCTCATCTCATCTAACCGTATACCATGTGGCCTGTTTTGCGAGACAAGACATATCTTACATATTTCACAGGAGCCGATTGCCTGTAACCCGGGGCACAGAAATGGCTGTGTGGGGCCCACATAGATTTCATTAACAAATCCACTCCGTCCCTCTGTTTTGAAAGACAACTATAGTTAAGGATTATGAAAATCAGGAAGATCCAAAACTCATGTGGGCCATATCACACGAAACAGTAGGGATTGAATGCTTAGGGGTGACAAAAGTTTTGTATCAGGATGATATTTGTTCCTATAGTTTATCTGATTGGTAATAACCTTATGAACGGTTTGGATGTAATGTAAATATCATGGTCAGATACAGGAAGGTTTCAACAGTTGACGTTTTTGTTCCCACTGTTTCATTGATGTGATCCACCTGAATTTTCGATCTAACTGATTTTTATAATCCTGCGCTATTGTGGTCTTTCAAAACAGATGGAAGAAGTGGATTTGTCACCAACATCTCCGTGACCCCACATAGCCCCTGGCACATGTGTACATATCTGTGCCCGGGCTGACAGGCAATCCGCTCCCATATTTCACGAGACTTAGGGGTGGCAATGGAACCGGTTTGCCCGGCACGGACCGAACCTAAAAAAATTGGGATTCGCATTGTTGTGAAATTGAAAAATTTTCCATCTCCCATTAAAAATTGATCCTTCCATTACATGGTCTCCACAGACTAAGTTAAGCCCGAAGCTGAGCCATCCGGGTTCGGTTACAATGACTTAAGCCCAAGTTCAGCCTGATCAAACCATACAAACCGGCCTAGTCTAGCCTGCAGGCCAAGCTAATGGTTCTAACTTGGTCCAAAGCTAGACGAGGGTAGCCAGCCTAACGAGCAGTTGCCACCTGTAATTAGGTCTGACTAATATTGTTAGGGTAGTCAGCTTGGGTTACAATTGGGAAACTCCAACCTGATTTCAGGTTCAGGTTTAGCAAATTCAGATCAGGTTCGATCAAGAGCAATCACGTGTATTTGGGATAGGTTTTGATTAGAATGTGGGATGGTCGGATTGCTAGTTGGGTTCTCTGGAGGTTGGGTCGAGCCTTGGTTGTCCCTTAACCCAAGTCAAACCAGCCAAGTCACACCCTGCAATCCAAGGTGCATAATTAGAATAGCTAGTGCTTTTTTTTCATGCATCTGCTGTCATAGCATCCAATGCACTTGATCTTTTACTCTGTTCGGCTCATAGTTAGTATTTTAGTATGTGATAAAAACATCATACCATAAATGCTTCGGTATTAATTGTTGAATTATTGTGTTTACGCTAGATTCAATCATATTAGATCCAAAGAGTAGGTGATATACGTGGTAGGTAGATCTTGACAAAAGAACAAATATTTCTTTGATTGCTTCAATGGCAGAGTGTGATCAGAATTCAAAAAATTACGAGTAACGTAAAAAAATGATAAGTCTAATTAACTACAATAACGATACACATACCCTGAATTAAGTATACATGATAAATTTAGTTGTTCATTACAAAGGCCTCATAACCAAAAATAGGTTTTGACCGAAACATGGTCACAACTAGTAATAGGTTTGGACAATCCACCATGGTGTGCTACGTGGCTTCCATGACTAAAGATAACTAAAGCATGGAGCAGTGATTGCGCTAAGTTGACTTAATATGATGGTGCATCATTCACGTTTGTGTAGAGAAGTAGATAGCTATTACCACATGTGGCAACTTAAGAAAAACTCCTATCCACATAACGGGAGTAAAACATGTGCACATTCAATGATTAACTCATGACAAGCAACTAACATATATGACATCCTTCGATGGGCCATAACTGTCTGCAAGTCCAGATAATTATTTTTACAACGGCAGATAGGAGAAGCAGCTACGGATATCTCTCCTCGCAACCACTCTCAAGGTTCTATAAATATGAGGAAGATTGAAGAACTTTGAGCCTTCATAAACTCAATATATATCAAATTAAATGTGTAATGTAACATTGCCTATCAATTTTATCTTTTTTCTTATCTTAATATAAAACAATTAGTCTACACTGTTAAGATAGACCGGTTTTAGACTACCTTGAGTTGACCTAAAATAAGAGCAGTGTAATCTCATCTATTTATGCTACTACCTTGAATTGATGTAGAACAGGGATAGTGTAATTTTCTTCCCTCTACATTTAGTACTAGATTACAAAGAAGGCCTTTACTTTTCACTTTTCAGCTTTGTTTGTTAGGCCAATGAATATTTAGATCCAAGGCATCACCGAAACATAAAGGAATATTTTTTATAAGAAAAAAGCTTTTTTGTCCAAAAGATTCAAATTAAAAAAAAAAAAAAAAAAAAACCCTTACTAGAAGGATGAATCATCCCATTTGCAAATTGCTTGATTGCACTTAAAAGTGGTTGAATAAAGTGCTAAATTGCTTCAGTTCACGATAATAGGTGATCCCCATGTCTATCTTGGCTCTTAAGGTCAAAGGCATCGGGTTTAGATTGTGTTGTAAAAGGATTGGGTACACTCGACACCATGCACACATATACATGACCAATTTTCAACCCAAACATATTGAAAAATATAATTAAAATTCAGCCCTAAAAAAATAAAAACACCAAAAAATTAGAGATGGAAACATTCAAGTACTATAGAGATGGACTCGAAAAATTCAAAAAATTCGAACACGCCGCACACACACATATATATGGCCCTCCACACACACACGCGAACACGCGCACACACACATAGAGTGCCGACATGATGATGTTCGTCCCATGAATGTACCACATTGTCACCTCATGCTGCTTCTCATCCACGGTGATGGCGGTGTGCATTACTAAAAAAGTCCGTTAGCATCCTATTTGAATTACAGTAAAAGCTACTCATTTTATTGACCACACTCATGTATTAATTGTGCATTTAAAAATGGAGGTGACACTTCAAAGTACACATGCCATAATTGGATGGACCATCTAAATCACTCACCCGTCATCTGTCGGTGTGTGGAGCATTACCAAATAATTGCAAAGAAAAGGTATTGTTAACAATCCAGATTTGGACCACTTGCTATTTTATTTGAACCATCCAATAGATAACCCACATTTGGATGGTTGCTTGATCTGGATTATTTCGGAGATATGCTCCATTAATAATGGGATCCACAATTTGCGTTGCCTGAATATGTCGGTAGAATGGGCCACCACCATAATGGTGCAAAACTAACCAAAGAGATCCAGCCCGTTCATATGGAAGCAGATTTCCTTGTTACCTAACTCTGTGGGGCCTACTGTGATGTATGTGTTTCATCCATGCGGACCGTCCATCTATTTTGTCAGCTCACTTTAGTTTATGAGCCCACAAAGGAAATAGATCCTAGTGAACTACACCAAAGGAAACAACGGGGATAATGATGCCTACCATTGAACCTTCCTAAGCCCCACTGTGATGTCTATTTGTCATCCAATCTGTTCATAAGGTCCCAAAGAGCTGGACGAAGGGAAACATAAATATTAGATTGATTGAAAACTCTTGTGGTCCTGAATATAAGTTTTTAATGGCGGTCGTTCAATCCCCATTGTTTCATTTGGTGTGGTCTACTTAAGATTTACATTTGCTTCATTTTCGGATTCATGGCTAAAATATGATGGCATAATGGATGGACCGTGTGGATGAAAATACACACACCACAGTGGGCCCAATACTTTGGTAATCATGGATATCCAGGCAATCCCTCTTCACCTTCATATGTAAGAGAAAAACATGATACTCTGACAGAGTATAATGGATTATAGAAAAGCATTTAGAAATTACTTAGGAATTGTGATCATGGTAAACAAGTCTTCAAACTGAACGTCCAAACCATGATCACATATTAGATGCATCTTGGACTATAAATAATATTTGTTTACTCCTCTTACCATTGGATTAATGCACATTTATGGACAGTTAAAACTAGAGATGTACACGAGCAGAGTTAGCTCGGTAACTCGCTTGACTCGACTCTACTCGGATTAAAACTGAGTTCGAACCGAGTCAAGCTGATTTTTGGAGCTCGAAATGAGTTCGAGCAGAGTTCGATCTTGCTCCAGCTCGACTCGACTCAACTTGAATACTGCTCAAACTCAGCTCGACTCGGTTTAACTCGGTACAGGGTATATATACCATTCAAAAAAAAAAAAAAACCCCTACCCTGCCCGTTTTCAAAAAGCATCCCGCCGGCACCCGCACGAACCCTAGACCCTAACCCTCTCTTCATCCCTCTCTTTCAGTCCGGCAAAGCTCCTCCCTCTCTCTCTTTATTCTCTCCCTCATCCTCCCTTACCCACACGGCCGCACCAACCCACGGCCGTCCGATCTCCCTAGTCTCTCCCTCCTCCCTTACCTGCACGACCCTCTCTACTCGTCTCTTTCCTTCATCCTCCCTTATCTGCACCGCTGCACGGCTACCCCCGCCATTGTAGCTCGCCAGCGACGACGAACACGACTTGAAATTCTGCTCGAACTCGGCCGAGCCGAGCACAAGTTATTGTTCCGAGCTTGAAGGCCGAGCCGAGCCGAGCACGAGCTGAGACTCGAGTAGTTCGAGTCGAGCACGAGCTGGGCAAAGCTCGGCTCAGCTCAACTCGTGTACACCTCTAGTTAAAACTAAAAAGATAGAATGGTCTAATTTTGACTAACAACTGTCCATGATTCAAAGATTATGATCACTTAAGGACTTGGACTAAAATATAGTGAGTTTTACAATTTAGTTGGTTTCTTTTGAGTTATTGTGGGCCATGTGTGCAATTTATAAGTGCCAGAGTATCGAGCTTCATGCTCTGCCAGAGTCCAATAACTTATCTTCTTTGCTAGAAAAAGCTTTGATACTTCTGATGGATCTCAATTTAGATACCATGAACTATAAATGAGGCATTTTTTTATTATTATCATACTGGATATATATTAGACAATTAAAAATGAAAATTATCCTGTGGTCCTAATTGATCAAACGAGTGCCCTCAATCAAAGGTTAGAATTGTTCAACTAATCAGATGACCTTTTGTCCTTATGTTTCACAATTTTGTCAATTTAGTTACAATTTTTTATATATTCCGTGTTTACACATTTCAAGTGGTGTGGATCAAGCGGTATACTTTGCAGATTATTAAATCTCTCACCTCTTCTTTTACTAAACTTCTTTTCAATTTGCCGCAGGATTGCCTGTAGAACATTTATGGGGTCCAATAGATGTTCATCAAGACAACTAGAAACTTGTTTCTTCTATAAAACATGTGTAAAATCATATTTGTGTAGGGTTCACTAGGCCTTCGTTTTACTCATGCCTCAGTGGTATACTCACAGAGTTCTAAACACCAGTTCATGGATTCAAGTACCCATTCAATCTCATTGTGGTGTGAGTGGGTGGGTACCTGGGATGTGAGTGCATGTGTAAAGAAAAAGAACCATATAAACCCCCAAATCTTTATTAGAAACAGTAATGATTGATCACTATCAATTTCTTGTGGGCCACAATAATTTTGTATCCAGTTGATGTTTATGTTTTCCCTTCATCTAGGTCTTTGTGGCCTTACCACTAGGTTGACTGGAAAATAAACATTACGGTAAGCCCTAAAAAGCTTTTAATGATGGGTGTTCAATCACCATTATTTGTAGTGTGATCCACGTGATATTTGGATATCCTTCAGTTTTGGGCTCATACCATAAAATGAGGGGACAAAATGGATGGACAGTGTGGATATACAATAATATATTGAGGCAGGCAACCTCACCAAACTGGGTGTTTTAATGAAGTATTATTGGTAGCCGTAGGAGACTTTTGCAGCTTTGTGCTTTTAAAACGTACACTCGTATTATCTTTGCCTAGCCACATATCACTTGTTTTCCTTTGGGCCACACGAACAACAAATTTAGGGCCGTCGGTCACGCCTATGGCAGCAACAACTATCTTTCGACCTTTTCTTGTGCATGGATCATGTATGATGCAATCGGGAGTGTAGAAGCACACAAAGTTAAATCAAGCAAAATACTGCAAATTGTACAACTAAGTCTCAAACACGATCTATAAAAAATCATGGTCATAAAGTGATAAGTAATGCACTATAAAAATAGAAATGATAAGAGATAAAGAGTTGCCGATTCAAACAAGTCTAGAATCCTCCTCACAAGTAGGGGTGCATATGGTTCGGTTCGGTCCGGTTCTGGGGTGAAACCGGAACTGAAATGTTCCTTACAGTTCCAGGATTTTCGGAACCGGAGCCGGACCGTTAGCACCCTAGAATCGAATAGGAACCGGACTGTGAAAACCAGTTTGGTTCCGGATCGGTTCCACGGTTCTGAGCTTTTTATAATCCGGCCCAATTGCATGTTCTATTTTATAATTTAAACCATGTCCATTCGTGTTGTGATCCACTTGATGAATAATTTAGATATTGTATATGGTGTGAAAAAATGCATTTATGAAAACAAGCGAAGGGTCTATTGTGAACCATAAATCATGAGTCAAATATGCAACTAAAATATATTGTAAACTCACAGTCCCAGGTTCGGTTCTACGGTTCGAATGCACGGTTCGGATCAACGGTTCGGATCACGGTTCAATTCGGTTCTACATACCTAAAAATCAAAACCGAACCGAACTAAACGGTTCTTTAATTTTTGGAACCGGAACCGGTGCACTCTAGAACCGGACCAAACTGGACCGGAAGGTTTGGTCGACTCCAGTCCGGTTCCACAGTTCTACCAATTCGATGTGCACCCCTACTCATAAGCCCAAGTTATGCATTTTAAACCTTTATGAACGAATTAGAAAGCCTAGAACTCTTCTTCTTTCCAAATCCTGATTACACCTACTACATATAGGGCCTGTTTGGTTTTCCATAATATAGGTAAATTGCTGTAAATCACTGTAAAAAAGTAATTATTACATTCTTTCACCTGTTTGGAAACGAGTGAGTAATTTCACCTGGGAAATCGGTTTAAAATGTTAACTTGAGTTCGTAGGCCCCACCATAATGTATATAATATATCTATGTCGTCCATCTGTTTTATTAGAATATTTTGAGGCTTTATCCGAAAAAATTAGGAAGATCTAATGTTCAATTAGCCCACATGAAAGGAAACAATGGACTTAATCTGTCCATCGTTGAAAGTTGATTCTTTTACTGGGCCCACGTTGAGGTTTATTTACCATCTAACTCGTTCATAGGGTCACATGGACATAGATAAGTGAAAAATATAAATATAAGCCTGATCTAAAATTTCTAAGGGCCTCAACAAGTTTTTAATGGTAGGCATTTAATTCTCATAATTTCGTGTGGTGTGGTCCACTTGACCTTTGGATTTTCCTAATTTTTGGACTCATGCCTTAATTTCATTTGGCATAATGAATGGGCGGTGTGGATAAGCCACACACATTATGATGGGCCCCATATTTATTTTACAAATTCCTCGATTTAAGTGGTTAAAAAGTAAACAACCAAGTCAGCATCGGGGAAGATGAAGGTAGATGAAGGTATTCCATAGTATAATATAAATAATGATTATATTTACAACGTAAATAATGATTACTCATTTACAACGTAATTACACTTGAGCCAGAAAACCAAACAGGCCCATAGTATAATATAGTATCATAATTGGAATAGGAAACAAATCTTGTACTTATACAATTATGCACGCACGCTCAATAACACCTTCGATGGGACTTTGATGGCATTGATGATTTGTCGATGTCATCGAACACCTTTGATGACATCAAGTACGTCATCAAGTAAAAAACAAAAATGTTTTAGTAATAAAATTTAAATTTTTCATATTTTTTTGATAGCATCATACCCTGTTATTTACAAATTTAAAACATCAACAATACAACCATCATAATTGATAACTTAAATCACAAAACCATATACCTCACTTGTACCACCTGAGTACCCTAAGGGGTACAAAACTCTTAACCAACTGCATTGGATAATATTCCGTCTCAATATCTCTCATCGAGTTTGGCATCACCTATGGAAGCACTCCTTAGGCCTTTTCGTGTGGCCCTTATAGTGGAGCCAGCAATAATGTATGTATTCTAGTATTTGAATGCATTAACATTTCCCTATTTTTTTATTTGCAGTCAAATCTGTCAGAAGGTCACATAAATCTTAATGAAAAGAAAAAGCAAATATCACTTGATCTAATACCTTTGCAGCTCATTAACAACCAATTAGTACTCTTTACTATGGTATGGTCAACCTGATAATTGGATTTGGTTCATTTTTGGGCTCATGCTCTAAAATGATCCTATGGATAGCGCGGATATAAAATACATTAATCAAAATGGGCCGCACCGTCTTGGGTGGGGCCAGGGCCGGGGCTGTTCCTAATCCGTTCCCTACCAATTTACAGCGGTGGTAGCGGGCGGCCGTCTAATCCAAATCGTACCCCATTTGGCCAGGTGGATTGGAAGGGTTGAATGGTATTAGGGTGGATGGCATGGATTTCAAGGTAATGATGGTGTTGTTAGTGGATTGTCTTAAGATCCATGGGATTGCTATATCGAGTCTGTTTGGCACGCCCGGCCAATCCTGGGATTAAACCTTCCCATCCCTTCCAATCCCTCGAACCAAACATGTCCCAGGCAAATTTGAACGAATTAGGGTGGATTGGATAGGATTTAAAGGTAATGATGGTGTTGTCAGTGGACTGTATTAAGATTCATGGAATTGTTATATCCAGGGATCAGGTCACCCAGTCTGTTTGGCACACCCGGCAAATC
Source organism: Magnolia sinica (assembly GCF_029962835.1). NCBI lineage: Eukaryota > Viridiplantae > Streptophyta > Magnoliopsida > Magnoliales > Magnoliaceae > Magnolia > Magnolia sinica. The sequence continues at coordinate 14,376,463 of NC_080585.1, read as the reverse complement.
TCAGGATTTAACGTCCAATCCCTTCCAATACCATCCAATCCCTTCCAATCCGCCAGGCCAAACGGGCCCTAAACGACGAGGGAGGATCCGACGAAATACCTTACACATCGGTGTAAGTGAACCTAAAACGGAGGCAGATTGCGACCTACCGCCGCCATCTCCAGCTAGGAACGGGCGGGAGCTTTGAGTGGCTAACGTGATGTATGGGACTTATCCACACCGTCCATCCAATTTTTCGTATTATTTTAGAATGTCAATCCGAAACTAAAGAAGATGCAAGGTTCAAGTTGAATGGAATTGACCGTGAACTGAATGGAAATGACCATGTAGTGAAGGGAATTGACCATGAAATGAATGGAAATGACCATGTAGTGAAGGGAATTGACCATGAAATGCATAGAATTGACCGTGAAGTAAAGGCAATTGACCATGAAATGCATTGAATTGATCGTGAAGAAAAGTGAATTGACCATGAAATGCATTGAATTGACCGTGAAGTAAAGAAAATTGACCATGAAATGCATTGAATTGATCGTGAAGTAAAGGGAATTCACCGTTAAATGCATAGAATTGACTGTGAAGTGAAGGGGAATCGCTGGAATTGACCATGAAATGAATGAAAATGACTGTGAAGTGAAGGGAATTGACCATGAAATGCATGGAATTGACCGTGAAATAAAGGGAATTGACCGTGAAATGCATTGAATTGGCCGTGAAGTAAAGAGAATTGACTGTGAAATGCATAGAATTGATCGTGAAGTGAGGGGAATCGCCGGAATTAACCGTAAAATAAATGGAAATGACCTTGAAGTGAAGGGAATTGACCGTGAAATGCATTGAATTGATTGTGAAGTAAAGGAATTGGCCGTGAAATGCATAGAATTGACTGTGAAGTGAAGGGGAATCGCCGGAATTGACCATGAAAAGAATGGAAATGATCATGAAGTGAAGGGAATTAACCGTAAAATGCATGGAATTGACCGTGAAGTGAAGGGAATTGACTGTGAAATGCATTGAATTGACCGTGAAGCAAAGGAAATTGACCATGAAACGCATGGAATTGATCGTGAAGTGAAGGGGAATTGCCGAAATTGACTGTGAAACGTATGAAATTGATCGTGAAGTGAAGGGGAATTGTCGAAATTGACCGTGAAGTGAAGCGAATTGACTGTGAAGTGAAGCGAATTGACCATGAAATGCATGGAATTGACCGTGAAATGAAATGAATGAAATTCACTGCTAGCCGATTGAAATTGACCTTGAAGTGAATGAAGTAAATGAAATTGATCGCGAACTAATTGAAATTGACTGTGAAGTGAATGAAATGGATTTTTGACCATCGACTTGATGGAATCTTGAAAAATAAGTAAGTTGGTTTGCTAAAGTGTCATCTCCTACCCCAAAATCCTTTATGGTGCGTCAAGTAACTCATTCTGGTTTAAGAGATATGTTTATTAATGAATAAAGAAAGAAATGAATACAAAGGGAGAAATGTTTTTTTATATGCTAATACATACATATTTATATAAATATGTTTTAGAGAAAAATGTTGGAGAGAAAAAGTTCTCCATGTCAAATAAAAAAAAATAAAATTAAAAACAAGCACACAGGTGGGACAGCAAGTCGGGGTCAGTCGGGTCAGGCTGGTTTTTTTTTTTCCCACTTGTAATCCTATCATTTTTTATGGGTGCCATTATGATGTATGTGTTATATCCAAACCGTCCATCTATTTGCCGAACTCGTATGAAGGTTTGAGACGAAAAATAAGATAGATCTAGCTATCAAGTGGACCACACCGTAAAAGGCAGTGGAGGATTGAACGTCTATCATCGAAATCCTTTCAGGTTACAGAAGTTTTAGATCAATATGAAATTTGTTTTTCCTCTTCATCCAGGTCGTTTTGACCTTAATAGATTGTATGGAAAATATGTGTTATGGTGGGCCCTATGAAATTTTTAACAGTGAAAATTAAGTTTCCCGCTGCTATTTGTGGTGTGGTCCAGTTGATCTTTGGATATGATTCTTTTTTTCCAATAATGCTCTGAAATGATCTCGAAATATAGATGAACGGTGTGGATATAATAAATACATCATCGTGGGGCCATGTCGAGGAGCGTCAGCGCTCGTCTTCGCACACCAGCCAAGTATTTTGGTCCCTTGAAAAGTCGGCCGTACACAGGGAAGTATTCGTGGAAGCTTAAAAAGAGGTGGGCTTCAAATGGCTGGTGGGCCATAAATGGGTCGTACAGTAGAAAATTTCTCGATCTAAATCAGTCGAAGGAGATGCTGCGGTGCAGTCGGAAGAACCGGAACTCGTACATATCCCTCTGCCGTACAATTGGCAGAGTAAATTACGAATCGGGTCCGCCCATATCCAGAGCCCTAGCATGGATGTCTTATGTCCCAAAATTCACTCTATTAAGGCTATCCTATCCATCGATCTACGGCCATTAAAGCACCGGTGGAAACCAAAAACAATTAACAGCCAGAGATTTAGTGTATAAATTCTAGAAGAAGTAATCGATAAGATTATCTAAAGTGATTCATCCATATGGTGTCAGTATACGAGTGGACCAGATCAAAATATCAATCTGTCACGTGTACTTTGGAGAGATGGTTGCACCATATTCCGGTAATTCCGACTCTACCGTATCTTCTCACGTCAACCGATTATTAAATGTGTGGATACCATTCTATACATTACCAATCCTTTTACACCCCGCAGGGAATTATATTGAATTCAAGCCTCAAATTGACTTGCATTATACAAAAGAAGCTGAGTCACATGTTAATATATGGTGGTGACTCTTAAAACCTTACCCATGGCATGGTTTTGTACCAATCAGAACCGTCGAAGTTGCTGATCGAACCGTGGATGGGGCAAAACCCAAAAAATGCATTAAGAATATACTTCTAACCATCTTATTTTTCCTTCAAATTCGGATCGTTCATTATTTTTTACTTTTACACATCCATGCTATATCGCTATTGGCATAGAAATGGTTATTAGTTTATTAGAAGGATGGGACACGGATCAGATCCTTTGTGTCCATCAGATGCACAGTTTCACGTTCATTATGGAGCTGAATAATCTGGCCAATCCAAAAGTCAGGTGGGCCACACCACAAGAAATAGTTAGGAAAGGATGTGGATTGCCTGTGACCCTGGGCACAGAGATATTCCTGTGGCCGGGGCTGTGTGGGGCCCACAGAGATGTTTCGTGACAAATCCATTCCGTGGGCCATACTACCCAAAACAGTGGGGAATGGGGTGACAGAAGTTTTGTATCAGGATGATACTTGTTCCTAAAGTTTATCTGAGTGGTAATAGCCCTATGAACGGTTTGGACTAAGTGTATGGAACCCTTTCCATCCACCCAGTTGTATTTGGACTTGTTGGCATTGGCTTCCTAATTTGTTAATCAGTTGTCCAATCTATTTCATATGCTGGCTTGAAAATATCATTCTGATCAGATGATCAGAACCGTCAAATCAGTGGCACACAAAAATGGATGAATAGTACAGTTTTTATAAGATAGCTCTAGCGACCATTCGATTGCAGTGATTTTCTTTAGGCAGCATGTGAAGGTTGCACCAGCCTCAATGGACTGTCTAGATAGGTGATGCCGATGGCAATAGAAAAAAGAAAAGAAAAAAAAAAAAAACAGAGCATGTCAAGATTTAGCCCCAACAAGGTGACTCTAAGCCCAGGCCCAGGTCAGATCTAAGCCTGTCTAAATGTTGGGCATAAAAAGCAATGGGTCAAGTTGGAGTTTGGCCAAGCACAACCCATTTACAGGCCAAGAATTCTCATCTAAACCGACCCATAACTATAGCTGGGCACGGGATGATTTAACTTGTCCAGCTTGTTCAGACCTGACTTGACTCGAGCCTAGTGGGAGTCGATGTGAACTGAGTAGACTTTGTCCAATCTGAACTCAAACTGAGTTAGTTCAGGTCACTCAATAACTAGACTCGACGTGACCCAAAATTGGACTTGGTAGTGACTCAGTCATACATAAAAAAAAAAAAAAAAAGATTTGATGTTTCAGATTTGAGACGTAGTGTAGCTGATGGAGAGGCTGCAATTTTGGCAAGAGCATATCGGTTTTGGGCTGTGATTTCAGCCCCCGGATACCTACTGCACCCGAGCCGACTTTGTGCTTACTTGACCTCAGTCCTGGTTAGTCTAGGCCAGACCCGGACTCGGATCGGGTTAGGCATGCTGGATTCGGTACTGAGTCAGGTCAAGTTCAGGTCAGGTCTATTTGAAAACCAGGTCTAGTCGGGTCAGGCCTAACTCAGTACTACTCAACTTTATGCCCAGCTCTACCCATAACACATTAGTGTGGCCTGATCCAACGTACACCTGTGTAAAAAAAATAAAAAATAAAAAGTCTATAATTGGGTCAGGCACAGCCGACCCAACTCAGGTAGGAGACTGAAATATGGGACCTAAGGTATGCCTTTATTTAGTAAATGTATGCATGTACTTGTATTCTCTATTCTTTTGTTTCAAGTCATGGAATGGGTTGGTCGGGTTGCGTCATTTGAGTCCATTGATAACCTCTATGGGTGGGTCGGGTTTATTAGGAACCAACCAAAGCATCATCCATTTACTAAGCATTAGGCCCAAGCTGAGTACAGGAGGAACAAGGCCCTAAAGTTCATTGGGCCAACCCAGCCTATTAACACCCTGTTTCTATGGCTCGGATTGAAGATTTTGAGTTTTCATTCAATCTCTAAGCAGCAATGTTATTAGAGGAAATGAGCCACCTGAGTGATTTTTAACAGCAGAAAAGTGCTCTTACATTGAACCAATGGGATTCAATTGGCAATCATGTCCATCAACATGCTATCAATGGACCGAGCTGGGTCCAGGCTGTGGTTTATGTCATGGGAAGATATGAGCCCCTTACAATTCCAAGGGCCAACGTCATGCTGACCCGATTGGACAGACGCCTACCCTATGTGATGCCCACAATTGAAGGATTCACCGATGAGTCTCAAAGTCGCTTCGGCTCTGAGACTAATGACCTATTTGGCTCGAGACGATGTAAGACCAAAATAAGAGGAAACTCAACTTGATAGAATAGGCCCGACACTTCACTTCGGACCTCATGAAAAAGCCATTTAGAACATCCGACTGGCAAGGGGCCAAGGCCATCAGCTCGGCTCGGACTATAAATGCGGCCACTGTTCGATAAAGGCTTGTAATCGCTCTAATTGAGACCTTATCTGTCAGAAGGATCAAGCCAAGGCCAGAACCTGATGTGGACGTTCCATGAGCTAAGCTTAGAAACTACCATAAGTGGACGTGACCGGTTATTTCGCTCGCCGATACACATGATGTGCATAATATCCTACATGATCCTTGAATTACGTGCGATATCCCCACGATCTAAAAATCCTCCTGATTGAGTGAATCGTGACGAGATTAACTGACTCATACCATTCGACAGTCAGGTATAAGTATGACACAGGGATGAACGTGATGAGGATAACTACTCCGAATCCATGGAGCTTCTCTGGACTCCTCATAGAGACTTCTCGAATCCACGATGAAAGAAAGCAGAAAATAGAAATAAATTCTAATAAATTCGAAATTGATTAATTGATGAATAAAAATAAGTTCACAACCCTTTAAATAGGGGTACCAAGCAATGGGAAAGAAATCAGAATCAAACTACAACTCAAACTCCTAGAATCCGCGACTTACTATAAATAGTGAGCTTACTATTTATAGACGGTCGTGATGTCTACTAGTGCATAAGGTTTTCGGCCAAAAATAGTAAGTGTCTTATTTGGCATCACCAAACCGTTCTCCCAATTATTCTAAGCTCTTTTCACGTTGGGCACAACTCCTAAAGCTCGACGGATAAAGAGTTATAATCAAACTAAAACTTACTATTTATAGTAAAAACGAAATTAAAACAGGGAAACGACCGTCGATATAAGGGTTTTTCACAATTCCGGGCTGCACAACCCGGCAGGTTGGTTGGCTAAAGTAGCTCGTTCTACCCCAAAATCATATATTTTACGTCAGATAACTCATTTCGAATTGCGAGATACGCCCGATCTAAGGTCCGACGGTCTGGATCACTTCTGTCGTTGACTGGGCCTTTTCTGATCCATCTTGGCCATGAAACTGTCAGCAACCCGCTCTACATCAGTCCCCTCCACTTCAAAAGAACTCGTCCTCGAGTTCTCATCCTGCTCTGGTTCATGATACTCGGTCAGGTCCGCGACGTTGAAAGTTCGTGAGATCGCCATGTCATCTGGAAGATCAACAACATAAGCGTTGTCATTGATCTTTCGAATGATTGGGATGGGTCCAATCCTCTTATTTTTTAATTTGTTGTACGTCCCGGTCGGAAATCTCTCTTTGCGCAGATGGACCATAACGCGGTCGCCCACCTCGAACACTTTTTGTCGCCGATGCTTGTCTGCTTGTTCCTGTACTTCTCGTTCGAGGCATGTAGCTTGGTCTGCACTTCTGCATAGATGCTCATGATCTTGTCTGCCATATGTTCTGCTGCAATGCTTGTGCCTGGGTGCTTGGGCAGAGGGACCAAGTCAAGTGTGTGGCGAGGCACTCGTTTGTAGATAATCTGGAATGGTGATCTCCCTGTCGAGCGGTTCACCATATTATTGAATGCAAACCCTGCTTGAGACAAGGCCAAATCCCACTGCTTCAATTTTTCTCCTGAAATACAGCGAAGGAAGTTTCCCAACGTACGATTCACAACTTCGGTCTGTCCATCAGTCTGTGGGTGGTAAGCACTGCTGAATTGAAGTCGTGTATCGAATCGATTCCATAAAGTCTGCCAAAAGTGGCTAATAAACTTCGTGTCACGATCGAAAGTAATGGTCTTGGGGACCCCGTGTAGCGTACAACCTCCTTAAAAAATAGATTCGCCACGTGTGTTGCATCGAGGGTCTTCTTGCATAGGGTAAAGTGCGCTATCTTGGAGAAACGATCTACCACCACGAACACCGAATCCATGCCGCGTTCTGTTCGTGGGAGACCAAGCACGAAGTCCATTGATGAAGTTGTCTTTTTGTCTGAACGCCAGTGTGAGGTGTTCACTCCCAAGTATAGGGTTGTGATGTAGTAATAAACTCGGTAAGACCGAGGTCGAATCCACAGGGACCGATACCTGTACGTTTCCTGAAACTAGGTAGAAATAGAACTAGACTAAGATGTGATCTAACCCAAATAGAATTTGATGAATAATAGTGAGAGATTAATGTAAAACTTTTAAGGAATTCAAAGGAAAGAAACTAGGGATTCAGAGGATCCACTTGTAGAGATCAGGGAGAAATTATGCCTGCTTCAGAAATCATGGAATTTAACTAGACTTCCTTTGATATAGTTTTCAAGAGGTGAAAGGTGTATGAATTAGAATGGATTCCATCATCTAACCATGCCCAAGAGACAAAGCAAACAACAGGATTAAACTAATTACCAACCAATCAACAATGTATGAGGATCAGGAAGGGTACTGTCATCCTACCATGCCCATGGGCAATGATGAACAACAGGGCTTCCTGACTTCATAAACATAAAAAGGGGAAAGAAATATTCAAAGCCATTGCAAACCCATTGTAATTTCAGTCACAACAGACCATTAAAGACTAAGAAAAATATTCTTTATAATAATCACTAAATCAAATTCAGTTTATGAAATTTAAAGGCACAAAGTAGAATCTCCCATCTCACTACAGGCTTCACCTCTTAGCCCTAGCTAAGAGGTTTAGCCACACATGACTGGGCTAAGTCTTATAAAATAAAAGAAATATCAAGGAAGAGAAGAAGAAGGCCAAGAAAAACCAGGTCCAGGTCCAGCTCGAGTGACGCTGCCAGCAGCCAACTTCTCTTTTTCCCTTTTCTTTCCACGGCTGCACTCTCCCCACGGCTCAGCAACCCTGCTCCAGCGCTCTCCTTCTTTCACTTTTTCTTCCTTTCTTCCTTTTCTTCCTCACGTTCAAAACCCAAGACCGAGCACACGTTCCGCTCTCCTGGCCTCCACGGCTGCCCACGCCAAGCTTCGATCTTCAATCTTCCTCCTCGAGTTGAATGCCCCTCTCCCTCACTCTCCCTTCCTTTTGTAGTTGTGAGGGCCGGCTGAAGAAAACTTCATGCGTAAGTTTTCTTACGCAGGCGTAATTCTTTACGGTGTTTACGCTGATTGATTGGTGGGGCCTATTATTGAACTTAACGGAGAAATCTACTCCGTTCATTGGAAGCGTGGCGAAATATTGGTCGGGAAAGGACGGTTCTTGACTGATCACAGTGTGGTCCATAGACTTTTTCACTCCGCCGTTCAACCTGCGTTTAGACGGTTGGAAATCGTCTTCTCAATGCCTTCTGGGATTCTACCACCTAGGCGATGGTTACAGGGCCCTTTGGAGTCCACTGGACGGTCCAGATCGGACTGATCAATGCAGAGTGTGGCCCACAACATTCGACCGCAGGCTCTGTTGCGAAACAGAGCCTGTGCGACTCGTGCTGTGACGTTGGTGAGGTCCAGAATCAGTGTCAGACGAGAAATCCACCACGTCCATTGCATTCTCCTCGAAAAACCGTTCGGGGCAGGCTGATTTGTCTCGAGTTTGATGCGGCCCATGGTACCAGATCTTCTAGTTGTTCGTCTTGCATTTGATCATGAGTTACGTGTGTGTGCGCGCATGGGAACAGAAGAAGACATTGGACATGGTCGTGGCCACCCTATGGAAAAAATAGATGATTCAGATCGTCCGTTTGGGCGATGGATGTGGCCCACTGTGATTAGCCGGTGAGAGCACGTCCCTCCAGTGACGTGCGAAAGTCTCATTTTGGACATTTTGTGCAAAAAACTGGTGGGGTCCACTGTGATGCCTGTCTAGAAATCCACTCCCTCCATCATCTCTTGTACTTAGTGTTGGACCATGGCCTCTAGTTTAAAGCAGATTTGACTTCAGGGTGTGCCACAAGCTTAACCAATGTATGGACAACATTCACAGTTAGAAATAGAATTTGATTCACGTATGCATGCATGGCACATCTATTTACTGATTTGCCATTCTCTTTTGTTATATCTTCTGCCGTCAGTTTCTCCCTACTGCACCATCCAAAAGAAGTGAAATTTGACAAATATCCACCGTTTTTCGTGCTCTTTCCATCAATTAGTTTGGGTCCAGATCTCCCAAGGATGTCCAAGATGCTTTCTTAATGGTTATTGTCCTCTGATCTCCTCCGTTGGGCCACTTCCACAAGGATCTAATGGCTGAAATTTGACGTGTACGGTTAATTTATGGTCTTCGTGCCATGTATGAAGTTTCGAGCAGAGTGGATGGTGGAAACCCCGTGATCTTGCATTCTAACTAACTTTCAGGCCACTTAAGCTTCGGTTTCTCAATTTTCTCGAATCCCGGCGTGTAATTCCGTTGATCTTGGTCCCTGGAGTTCATTCCATGCTTTGGTGTCATCGAGCGTTAAATCCATGCTTTAAGCATCCTTTTTCACCCATGCTCATAAATACACTCGCATCACAAACACAATTAAAGCAGTGCCATTAAACGGTATCATGCTTGTAAATTCATGCAATAACCGGTCCGATATGCAATATTTGACCCACAACACAACCCCCAACCAACATCTTGCTAGTCCCGAGCAAGGTATGCGAAAATTAATTTCAGAAATAAAGGGCAATTCCTATAAACCCAAGTGACTTGTGAACAAATAATTGAGATGTGAAAATTCTTACGATTCATGAATGTTAGGCATTATTCTCTCCTAGACTCAAGCACACAATAAATTTCATAATCAAGTTCAAAATATTAGTCCATCAATCAGAACAATTCTAAACATTGAATTCCATGGATGTATAGTCCAATCTCGACTTATCAACATTAAGATTCACCTCTCTATTTAAGGATATCATTGGTAACTAATAAGAGAACTTGCCTCACACCTTATAGTTTTATTTTTTTAATTTTTGACTTCTTTTTTTTTCATTAGAAGTAACACCAAGAAGAGGGATCAAATCCTCACCTATAGGGAGCAAACCTATGGTAAAGACTGTACACCTAACTCTTTCTCAAATATCATCCATGGGGGATCGAATCCTCACCTATAGGGAGTAAACCTATGGTAAAGACTATTCGCCCAATCCTTTTAATTTTCTCAGGCCGGTTCTGTTCATGCTTAGTGATTACCACGTTAATCCTTTAATATCAGACTGAAACCTTAATATGCAAGCGAGATGTGTCTTGCGAATTCATGACTCAATCAATATTTACAAATTCTAATAATGGATTAACAATTCAAACTTAGCTGTGAAATTTAATAGATAACCGAATCCAAGAGTCGTAAATTACCAACATCATGTATTTTGTAATTCCCAATGTCCTAAATGGCCATCAAAATCACTTTGAATTCATATGAACTTCCAGAAAAATTTAAAATTTTCACAACTTTTGCTATTTTCACAACTTTTGCTTAAGACCAAGAAAATACTGATTAGGAAACCTAATCTTCCACCCCCAACCAAAAATCTACATTGTCCTCAATGTAAAAGAAATAAACATGCAATGCACATAAGACAACGAAAATCTAGGAGGAGTGATGGAAAGATAGTACCTGGACGAAAAGAATCAAGAGGCTTTCCAAAGATATCTACGTAAGAGCGGGTCAGCACAAGAGAGAAACCAACAAAAATAAAATAAAATAAAAATAACAAAAATGAAATCCTATCTACACTACTTTCGCAGGTACTCTCGATTGCATTTAGCATATGCAACAAGCCTTTAAACCCCTAGGTTACCCCTAGTGGACGAGTTGTAGTCTCGTGAGGGTTTGCAGTAACGTTACCTACAAACATTGAACTAACTGACGAAATGAAATAAAGAGCTAGGTTGCCTCCCAGGAGCGCTAAGTTTATCGTCTTCAGCCAGACAAATAAAGCAACTACCCTAGTCCTATGAAAGCAGGGAAAAACTACTCGATCATGCCGCAGGGTTCCTCTTCCGGCCAACGTAATAAGTTTCTCAGTAAGTTTCTCAATAGGATCATCCAAAAGCCCTTTTGCAATAGGCTTGGATGCCCGGAGCTTGACTTTCCAGAGAAACTTATGTACCTCATTAAAATTTTGTTGTTGATTCGCTTGAGGTATCCAAAGTATATATGATTCACCTGTGTTAGAAAAAGTTGCAAAGTTAGTATCCCATGGTGAATCAGAGACTACAGGTGATCAAATTGAGAAAAATTTTCATGAAGTGGTGTAGTCTCAACACATTCCGAAGTAGCAAACTTCGCTCAATTTTCAGCTCCTCCTCCCTAATGGTAAACATTCAGGGTCTGTGGAAGAAGGGGCTTGAGTAAGGGTTCACTCGGCAAGAATGACTACCGAGATGTCGCTCTGCAAGGCATTCACTATGCTCTTATCATGGGATCATTTGAATCGCAAAGTGTGCCAAACAATCATCAAAAGAGTTGGGACATTCAATGAGGGTGACTCATTTTCCACATTAAAGCTTGTGATGATCCGCCCAAGGAATCCATTGTCTTTAAAGGTAAACGGAGATGTGCTCTCTTGCTCCAACCACACAGATAGATTGAAAATCAATAGGGAAGCATCGATGTGATCACTTTGTTCATTGAAACTACTCAATCGAGGTGTTGAATTGTCAAACGTGTACAGCTCAGATGGTGGCCTCAACTTAGTGGTTTCAATTTTCAAGGTCGTAGCGAGCAACTCGTCCTTCTCCCGAATCACATCATCATTTAATTCAGAGGAGTGATCCAAACATGTTTCACAAGAGTTAGAAGGGTCGATTGTAAGGGGCTCATCCTCCACCTTAAAATCAGACATGTCAGGTGAGGGGAGTGGCTCATTATGACCGACCACTTCATGTACATCTTGATCATTGACCTGGACCAAACTTGAGATTGATTCTAGGGGACTTTGGGCTGTATATTCATGATCATCATCCCAATAAGCATCATTGTCTAATTCCGTGCAATACACACTTGGGATGGGGTCGCTCTCCTCACACTCTACACCTAAGTTCGGTTGAGGTTTGAAAAAACTAACCTCTACGTCATCATTGAGATCCTGTGTGTCATGTGAGGAAAGTGTGTCATCATCATTATATTCGAAAGACACCCATGTATCTCCACCATTCTTTTGAACAGTCATTGAGATCGACTCATCGGGGAATTGAACCGTATGCTCATTAATGGAATCCAACTCCTCATTTGTAATTCCAGAATTTTTCAAAAGCGAGTTAGGATCACTTTTCTCGCATTGTATTTCTGGAATGAATTGTGGTTGAGATAACTGAGCCTCCTCTATCTTATCAAGGCGCGAATTAAGCGCTTCCAACGATTTTCTCATTTTCGTGAGATAGGCCAGGCTACGCTGAGCTAAATCCTCTTGGATTGTTTCTGGTTGGATATCAATGGTAGGGTATCCAAGAGGGTAATCATTATAACATATAGTTGGTTCATCTTCCAAATTTTGATGTTTCCCCTGGTAATAGTCATACTGATCATACATGGGAGAATATGATGGTTGATAATAATCCTCGTTTCCATAATTACGATCATATACGGCCCTATTAACAGATGGAACATAACGTTTTAGTCGGTTCTCAATGTCTGTTCTTGATGGAGAAAAATCTTGAGGTATACGTTGAATTCCACAATCCTCAGGCATTCCCCAATATCTCTTATCCATCTCGGCATATGCACGTACCCACGCTTCCATGGTAGAACCCTAACTCTGAGTCTAATCCTAGAAGAAAGAAAAATCCTACAGCAATACATAAAGTAAGAGGAGAAGTTAGAAAGATGTTACCAGACTAGAGATTCTTATATTAAGATCCTGCAAAAGAAAACAACAGAAATTAGTTTTTAAATCTAAGAATTCTAAAGTAATGTTAGTTTTTAAACAAAAAGTCTACAAGTAGAAAATTTCTAAAAATAAAGGAAAGATGAGTTAGTTTCTAAAATTAGAAAGAAACTCTAAAAAAAATAGAAAAATACTAGAATTAGAAAATTTCTAAGATTCAAACCCTAATTCTAAAAATAGAAAAAATAGAGGAATTAGAAAAGGATTACCAATTTAGAAGTTTATGTCAGGATCCTACAAAACAGGAAACAAGTTAGTTCTAAAAATCAAATAGAAATAAAAATCTAAAACTAAAGTTAGTAAAATCCTAATCTCAAACTAATTCTAAAACTAATTAATTTCAAAGAATCGTAACCGTCAGTCCCCGGCAACGGCGCCAAAAACTTGTTCACTCCCCAAGTATAGGGTTGTGATGTAGTAATAAACTCGGTAAGACCGAGGTCGAATCCACAGGGACTGAAACTTGTACGTTTCCTGAAACTAGGTAGAAATAGAACTAGACTAAGATGTGATCTAAACCAAATAGAATTTGATGAATAATGGTGAGAGATTAATGTAAAACTTTTAAGGAATTCAAAGGAAAGAAACTAGGGATTCAGAGGATCCACTTGTAGAGATCAGGGAGAAATTATGCCTGCTTCAGAAATCATGGAATTTAACTAGACTTCCTTTGATATAGTTTTCAAGAGGTGAATGGTATATGAATTAGAATGGATTCCATCATCTAACCATGCCTAGGAGACAAAGCAAACAACAGGATTAAACTAATTACCAACCAATCAACAATGTATGAGGATCAGGAAAGGTACTATCATCCTACCATGCCCATGGAGCAATGATGAACAACAGGGCTTCTTGACTTCATAAACATAAAAAGGGGAAAAAGAAATATTGAGTCATTGCAAACCCATTGTAATTTCAATTACAATAGACCATTAAAGACTAAGAAAAATATTCTTTATAATAATCACTAAATCAAATTCGGTTTATGAAATTTAAAGGCACAAGCAAAGTTTCTCCCATCTCGCTACAAGCTTCACCTCTTAGCCCTAGCTAAGAGGTTTAGCCACACATGGGCATGGGCTAAATTCAAATATCAAAAGTAGAAGAAGGAGAAAAGAAAGAGACAAGAAAAACCAGGTCCAGGTCCAGCCCAAGTGACGCTGCCAGCAGCCAACTTCTTTTTTTCCCTTCTTTCTTTCCACGGCTGCACTCTCCCCGCGGCTCAGCAACCCTGCTCCAGCGCTCTCCTTCTTTCACTTTTTCTTCCTTTCTTCCTTTTCTTCCTCACGTTCAAAACCCAAGACCGAGCACACGTTCCGCTCTCCTGGCCTCCACGGCTGCCCACGCCAAGCTTCGATCTTCAATCTTCCTCCTCGAGTTGAATGCCCCTCTCCCTCACTCTCCCTTCCTTTTGTAGTTGTGAGGGTCGGCTGAAGAAAACTTCATGCGTAAGTTTTCTTACGCAGCGTAATTCTTTACGGTGTTTACGCTGATTGATTGGTGGGGCCTATTATTGAACTTAACGGAGAAATCTACTCCGTTCATTGGAAGCGTGGCGAAATATTGGTCGGGAAAGGACGGTTCTTGACTGATCACAGTGTGGTCCATAGACTTTTTCACTCCGCCGTCCAACCCGCATTTAGACGGTTGGAAATCGTCTTCTCGATGCCTTCTGGGATTCTGCCACCTAGGCGATGGTTACAGGGCCCTTTGGAGTCCACTGAATGGTCCAGATCGGACTGATCAATGCAGAGGGTGGCCCACAACATTCGACCGCAGGCTCTGTTGCGAAACAGAGCCTGCGCGACTTGTGCTGTGACGTTGGTGGGGTCCAAAATCAGTGTCAGACGAGAAATCCACCACGTCCACTGCGTTCTCCTCAGAAAACCATTTGGGACAAGCTGATTTGTCTCGAGTTTGATGCGGCCCATGGTACCAGATCTTCTAGTCGTCCGTCTTGCATTTGATCATGAGTTACATGTGTGCGCGCGCATGGGAACAGAAGAAGACATTGGACAGGGTCTTGGCCACCCTATGAAGAAAATAGATGGTTCAGATCGTCCGTTTGGGCGATGGATGTGGCCCACTGTGATTAGCCGGTGAGAGCACGTCCCTCCAGTGACGTGCGAAAGTCTCATTTTGGACATTTTGTGCAAAAAACTGGTGGGGTCCACTGTGATGCCTGTCCTAGAAATCCACTCCCTCCATCAGCTCCTGTACGTAGTGTTGGCCCATGGCCTCTAGTTTAAAGCAGATTTGACTTCAGGGTGGGCCACACGCTTAACCAATGTATGGACAACATTCACCGTTAGAAATATAATTTGATTCACGTATGCATGCATGGCACATCTATTTACAGATTTGCCATTCTCTTTTGTTATATCTTCTGCCGTCAGTATTCTCCCTACTGCACCATCCAAAAGAAGTGAAATTTGACAAATATCCACCGTTTTTCGTGCTCTTTCCATCAGTTCAGTTTGGGTCCAGATCTCCCAATGATGTCCAAGATGCTTTCTTATTGGTTATTATCCTCTGATCTCTCTGTTGGGCCACTTCCACAAGGATCTAATGGCTGAAATTTGACGTGTACGGTTAATTTATGGTCTTCAGGCCATGTATGAAGTTTCGAGCAGAGTGGATGGTGGAAACCCTGTGATCTTGCATTCTAACTAACTTTCAGGCCACTTAAGCTTCAGTTTCTCAATTTTCTCGAATCCCTGGCGTGTAATTCCGTTGATCTTGGTCCCCTGGAGTTCATTCCATGCTTTGGTGTCATCAGAGCGTTAAATCCATGCTTTAAGCATCCTTTTTCAGTCCATGCTCATAAATACACTCTGCATCACAAACACAATTAAAGCAGGCCATTAAACGGTATCATGCACGAAGTCCATTGATAAATCCTCTCAAAGACTGTCAGGCACAGGTAACACGGTGTAGAGGCCCGTATTCTAAGATTGCCCCTTGGAGGTTTGACAAACATGACAACGTTATACGGCTTTTCCCACATCGCATACTAATTGCGGCCAGTAATACTGCTCTTCCACAAGAGCTCGCGTCTTGTCTCACCCCAGATGTCCACCGAGGCCACCTCCATGTAGCTCCTGAATAATCTGCTCCCTTAGAGAACTTTGAGGGATGCACAATCGATTTCATTTGAAGAGAAAATCGTCCTTTATATGAATGTCACTGGAGTGACCTTTTTGGTACTTCATCTAAGAATCTTTGAAGTCCTCATCATCGCATACAGCTCCTTGAGACTGTCGAAGCCGACCACCTTGTTGCTCATCATAACAAGTAGTGATGCATGACGGTTAAGTATATCAGCCACCTTGTTCTGCTGCCCTGACTTGTACTTCAGAACGAACGTGAATTCCTGTAAAAACGCAACCCATCTAGCATACACACGATTCACGTTAGTTTGATTATTAATAAACTTTAATGCTTGATGGTCAGTGTACAAAACAAACTCTATTTGAATCAGATAACGCCGCTAATGTCGCAACGCCTGAACAACTGCGTACAACTCAAGCTCATAAGTCGACCACTTCTTTCAGGCTTCGCTGAACTTCTCGCTATAGAAGGCTACTAGCCTACCTTCCTGTGATAATACTCCTCCAATTTCGACATATGAAGCATTACACTCAATTTCAAATAATTTGTTGAAATTAGGAAGCACCAAGACTGGTATTGTAGACAAACGATGCTTGATCTCATGAAAGCTCTTGTCAGCTTTATCGGTCCATTGGAACAGTCCTTTTTTCATGCAATCTGTTATAGACGCGACTATGGTGCTAAAATCTAGCACAAATCGACGATAGAAAGTTGCCAACCCGTGAAAACTCCTCACCTCATGAATGTTTGTAGGGATCGACCATTCCTTAATAGCTCGCACCTTTTCATCGTTCACACTAATGCCTATGGATGTTACAACAAATCCTAAAAACAACAGCCTGTCAGTTAAAAAACTACACTTCTTCAAGTTGAGGTACAACTTGTTAATTTGTAGGACCTGCAGCACCTGCCTGAGATGTTTCCTATGCTCCGCCTCATCCTGGTTATATATCAATATGTCATCAAAATATATTACCACAAATCGGCCAGTGAACGGTTTTAGAACTTGATTCATCAAACGCATGAAAGTACTTGGTGCGTTCGATAGGCCGAAGGACATGACCAGCCACTCATACAACCCTTGGTCTTGAATGCCGTTTTCCACTCATTACTGGGTCGAATACGAATCTGATGGTACTTGTTCCTTAGATCTAGTTTAGAGAACACCTTGGCCCCTTCTAACATATCAAGCATGTCGTCCAACCGTGGTATTGAGAACCAATATTTGATGGTAATTTTGTTGATTGCTTGACTGTGGACATACATGCACCAACTTCCATCTTTTTTTGGCGTTAATAATGCTGGTACGGCACATGGGCTCAGCTCTCTCTCAAGAGACCCTTATAGATCAATTCCTCCACCTGCCCTTGAAGTATCTCGCACTTCTTTGGACTCATCCGATAATGAGGGTGGTTGGGTAGGCTAGCCCTAGGGACGAGGTTTATGTGATGTTGGATGTCCCTCATGGGGGGCAATCCATCAGGTAAATCCTGAGGCTAGACTTATTTGAATTCGTTTAGCAATAGTCTTAAACTTAGTGGGATGTTTGAGGGTTCCTCTTCCTCGCCCTTTACCACTACGGCGTATACCTCGCCGGTTTCCTTGGATTCCTTTATGAAATCTTGAATTGTCAAGAGGGAACTCCCCTCCACTTTAGAGGCTTCAGGGTGGTTCTCTGGTGCCATAGGGGCAAGGATTATTTTTCAACTATCCTTGACGAATACGTATACGTTATCTTGTCCCTGATGGGTCACATCATAGTTCGACTGCTAGAGTCGACCGAGTAACATATGACAAGCTTCCATATCGACCACGTCACAAAGTATTTGATCCTTATAATTTTTGCCAATTGAAAACGAGATAGTGCATTGTTCAGTTACCTTGGTCTCATTCACCTTTTTTATCCAGCCAATTGAGTACGGGGAAAGATGTTTCATTGTTAGTAGACGCAACTTGTCCACCATCACTCTCGAGACGATGTTCTCGCTACTACCACTGTATATGATCACATCATAGACCTTTCCATTGACGGTGCACCGAGTACGAAATATATTGTGTCGCTGTGAGTGTAATTCCTTTCGTTGGACATACAGTAATCGCCTCACAACTAGAAATTCACTACGATCCTCGCCCGTCGCTTCATCGCCACCTGCTATTTCTTCAGTGGTTTGTTCATATTCATCAAAGCGATGGTCTTCTTCTGCGGTCTCATCTTCAGTGCCCCATTCGTTTATAGTCAAGTGTGCTGTGGGACGTTGAGGACAAGTGTTTGATAAGTGGTCTGGTTGGCCACAGCGGTAACAATTGTTCGACCTTGGCTGAGCATAAGGCATTGGAATCCTACTCGGATCCGCTGTTGTGGGTGCTGCACGTTAAAGTCTAGATGAGCCACTCCCCGTATCACAGTTTGCGGTAGTAGGAAGGTAAGGTACTGGGTCTTTTCCTCGTAGCAGTACTGAATCCTGCGTGAGACCCATAATGGGGGGGTCGAGTTGAAGGATATGGACGAGCAGGAGCTCTTGCAAGTTGTGTTTCTGCCCTACCCGTCAATTGAACTGCTTCATCCACGGTCCCGACTGGGTACATCTGAACTCGGTCCTGAATTGTCGGTCACAACCCACTTATAAATCGTGCCACCTTCCGTGACTCAGATTCTGATAGATCGTTTCGTGTAACCAACCGTTGAAATTCTTCAGTGTAATCTGTGATGGTTCGATTTCCTTATCTGCAATTTTGATATTGCTGGAATAATATCTGCTCATAATCACTGGGGAGAAATTGTGATCGAAGAAAACGTCTCATCCGTGGCCATGATGAGATGGGGGCCTTGTTCTGGTGGGCTGGTGAGAGTTGTAATTGTTCTCACCATGTAGAAACACCAAATTTTAATTTAAACGCTACCAATTTTACCCTTTTATGATCTGGCACGTTCATGTAATCAAAACATCTCTCTACTTCGACTAGCCAATCGAGAAAATCTTCTATATGTAATAAACCGTTAAAACTAGGAAGTTCAACCTTACCTCGATAGTTTCTTTCAGCACGATCTAGATGGTCACCTCTATGGATTGGTTGTCGGGCAAAACCCTCATTAAGGTCTTCGTCGCTAGAACTTGAATCATCTGGTGTAGCCCTACGGTTTGCCACTGGTAGTGCTCTACGAAAATCGGGGTTGCGTCGTATAATAACCATGGGTGGTGGAGCCACCATGGGTGGGGGAGCAACCAAAGGTGGTGGAGAACCACCTAGGGCTCAGGGCGGAAGTAACGCATCCGCAAGACGGTCGAGAGTTGCCTGCAGCACTTGCATGGTCAATTGACTCTCCCGGTGGAAAGCCTCCATTCTTTCCGAAAGATAACGAATCCCTGGATCACCGTCCACAGGATTTTGATTCATACCTTCATTGTTTGCCATCGGCTTGAGGGAAATCCTCACTGTGATACCAATTGACGCAGGGATGAACGTGATGAGGATAACTACTCCGTACCCACGGAGCTTCTCTGGACTCCTCACAGAGATTTCTTGAATCCACGAGGAAAGAAAGCAGAAAATAGAAATAAATTCTAATAAATTCGAAATTGATTAATTGATGAATAAAAACGAGTTCACAACCTTTTAAATAGGGGTACCAAGCAATAAGAAAGAAATCAGAATCAAACTACAACTCAAACTCCTAGAATCCACGACTTACTATAAATAGTAAACTTACTATTTATGGACGATCGTGATGTCTACTAGTGCATAGGGTTTTCGGCCAAAAATAGTAAGTGTCCTATTTGGCTTCACCAAACCGTTTTCCTAATTATTCTAAGCTCTTTTCACGTTAGGCGTAACTCCTAAAGCCCGACGGATGAAGAGTTATAATCAAACTAAAACTTACTATTTATAGTAAAAACGAAATTAAAATAAGAAAACGACCATCAATCCAAGGGTTTTTCGCAATTCCGGGCTGCGCAACCCGGTGGGTTGGTTGGCTAAAGTAGCTCATTTTACCCCAAAATCATATATTTTACGTCAAATAACTCATTCCGGATTGCGAGATATGCCTGATCTAAGGTTTGACGGTCCGGATCACTTCTGTCGTCGACCGGGCCTTTTTTGATCCATCTTGGCCATGAAACTGTCCGCGACCCGCTCTACATCAAAGCACGTCAAGACCTCATTTCTACAGGTACGCAAGATCCTGCACTCCCTCTACCTTTCAACTTAGACCCGGATTCTCTTGACCTAACTTAGGCATCGGAGGGTCCCTCGACTTAGCTAGGGTCTCCTTTGCTCACCTTTTGTGCAGGGCTAGGATTCATCGAGAGTTCCTCACATGGGGAGGAGGGTGGCCCAAATTTTGACCTCAACAGTTTGCATTGCCCAGCCTGCACAGTGACCCTTAGCCCAAGCTAGGCTCAATACCGTGACAGGCCAAAACAAATGGCACCAGCCTTGCCATGATGGTTATGCATGACTAGAGCCCGGCCGCACATTTTTGTGCAAGATCATAGTTCTAAAACTCGCTGTGTTAACTTCAAACTGAGTTGAGTCAACTCAGTGAGATTTAAGTCAGTGGGAAACTTGGTCCCAGACCTGTATTGACTGTGGCTCAGGACAACTCGTTGAGTTGACTCGACCATTGGTGGACTCGACATGCCTCATGGTAACTGTCACTAACACAAGGAAGATGCCAGTGCATCATTCAATCACTTATTTTAACCATGTTAAGTACTCCTGCCTATTTTTATTTATTTATTTATTTGTTATAATTGTTATTATTCAAATTTGGTTGAACCTGCGGTTCCACTTGTAGGCTGTTGAATACCTGCACTAGAAAAAAAAAAGGGATGGACAATGGGAGTGAGTTTTCGAGTGCAAGATCTAAGTTGTTCATTGGGTGTATTCCATCATACATGATATATGACACAACAAACTGGTTGGGCTAAGTTGATGGGTTCTTGGGTCCTTACTCTCACTCGGGTGGTAGATTCTAAGGAGTTTCAACTCCCGGTCAAGGGTTTGAGTACGCAGAGGTGGTGATATTCCACTAGCATGAGTGTGTGGGGGTGCTTGTGCGTGTGTAAAAAAAAGAAAAAAGAAAAAAAGAAGAAGCTGATGGGTTCTTAAACACGGCTGGTCCCTTATTAGCATCTGACTAGATCTGTGTGGGGACTCTAATGATGTATCAGTTTATCCACGCTGTCCACACCAATTCTAAGATCATGTTAAGATATATGTCCAAAAATGAGGCAGATCTAACGCTCTAGTGGACCACACTGGATAGTAAGCTTAGGTTGCATTAAATGCACAATGCATTAAATGTAAGTGTCATGTTTGGTGTGGTTCACTAGACCATTGGATTTGCCTTAATTTTGGGTTTATACCTTAATATGATATTAGAAAAAGGAGGAATGATGTGAATAAACAAATACACCACAGATCTAGTCAAATGATTAAAGATTTGACTGAGGTCAGACATATTCTGCCTCCTTAATAAGCGGGCTTGAATTTTAGGCCTCCACCCGAAGTCGAAGAGGCCTAAAAGCCCGATGTGTCATCCAGGCCATTGACAGCTCTACTCAACATGAGTGGTTGTGAAAAATGAGAATTTGGTCCTTTTCCACTTTATCCAACTGGATATTGGAATCCAATTCCCCAATGCATCACTAAAAGCAGACAAAGTGAAAGCCAAGGCCGGCATATTTGAATCTTGAGATTGATGCTACCTTGCTAATTTCTTAGGTGGGCCACACTACAGGGAACAACGGGAAGCAAT
The DNA here is from genome assembly GCF_029962835.1 of Magnolia sinica. Lineage (NCBI taxonomy): Eukaryota > Viridiplantae > Streptophyta > Magnoliopsida > Magnoliales > Magnoliaceae > Magnolia > Magnolia sinica. The sequence goes on along the minus strand of NC_080585.1, from coordinate 14,354,693 downwards.
GTGGAGGGAGATGCCCAACATAGAAATTCACAGATAGTGTGTGGGGGCTCAACAGTCAACATGCTTTGTGTATTCAATTATCTGTCCATCAGATCCGACCTCACCAGGATGAAGAAACACCCAAAATTCTGGCCATTCCATAACTAACGTGGGCCAGGAGCCGTGAACTTACAGGTTTTGGGCACAAATTTACATAGTTAGCTGTGGTGTGGCCCACATGAAATTTGGATCATCCTGGCCGTTGGTCTGAATTTAGGATCATCATGGCCCTTGGTTTGTATATATTCTAGAAGCACATCACAGTGGGCCCCGCAGAAAGCTCGAACATTGGGCCTAGCCCGTAGTCACTCTCATGCGAGCCCACGGGAATAGTGAGCCCGGCCCAAGTCCAAACCATGGGTCCTTTCTCGGATGGAAGCTCATATCTAGTTCATTTGCTTATCGGGCCAAAATTTTTGCCCAGGAGCCAGCCTACAAAGGCTCAGCCTACAACAGCTTCGACTCACCTGGGCCAGGCCATTCTGGCCTAGTTGTACTGGTGCCAATGAGCAGGTACGGGCAGGATACCAGATCCTTAGATGATTAACCAGCAGTAAGGGTGGAAATGGGTGAGTTTAGCCTGTCTGTCAACTGGCTTGACCTGCTTTTGAGGTGGCTTCCGGCCCATCTAAATAGAAACGGGTTGCGCTACAGATAGAAATGTGAACAACTTAAGCAAATGGGTTGGCCTTGGGCTGGACCCTACCTCACCCAGTGCCCATTTTAGTTATGCACGCATCCACTGACTGAACCAGGTTGCGTGTACCGTCATATTCCATTCTTAAACCTGATCAGTTGGGTCATGGTGAATTGGGTCAGGTCAGTCCAGCTTGACCCAATTAATAGGCCGGTTTGGGCTTGATGAATTTTAGTAGGTTGTGTTGGGCAATAGGGTAAGAGGCTAGCGGTTAGGCTAGAAATTATTTGGCCCACTTAGTAGAAGGGTCGAGTTCCGGCTGACATGACTGGTCCGAACCTAACTCATTGCCACACCTGACCAGTAGGCCAATTTGCCGGTCTCATCATTGTCCGAGATGAATTGGGCCTGAAAGCTGATACAATGTTCCAACTCATTTCCAGCCCATCAGTGTGGCCTTTGGTTAGCCTGTTGGGTATGGAGAGAGCAAAAGGATGAGAGGGTGGGTGATAGGAGGGTTGCACATGGGGCTCTGAGGTCTAGCCCACCACAGCCGATGTTGATTTTGGATTTTTAGGCCCATGATTGCACCTGACACCCTCTTCTGGCCTTGGTAATAAACGACTGGGCCTGAATTTAAGTTGGATAACATCTTCTATTGAGACCAGATCCAACTGGATCTCAGGCCCAATTAATTTCCAATGTTGTATTTTTCAAGCCCGTTTGATACAGGCCAGACCCAGGCTTAACTTCCAGAACCAAGTAATATATGGTCTGATCATGGCCCAGCCACAACTAGCCCATAACCACTAACCCGTTTTTAGGTATTAGCCATTTTCCTTTGTTAACTAACCTGACTTACTTTTTATACAAGTGGCATACATGTAAAAGATCTAAACCAATCATCAGATGGTCTACACCTGGAATAATAAGATTAAAATATTTATAATTTGAATATCTTGACTTTTTATAAAGGTAGGGCTACTTACAAACGGTCCTTTGTTTCCACCTCTGCCCTAAAAAATATTAGATATTTTCAGGTTAAAATGCTTGTAAAATTAACATCCTAGGTTAGGTTAACCTACCACCTGGGGCACAATGGGTTGGATCCGGGCCATCTTAAGACGGCTAGGATGGCAATAATAAATACAATACAAAAAATTGAAAAAAATAAATAAATACAATACAAAAAATTGGAAAATAAAATAAAATAAAATCAAACAGCTGATTTTTTATGTATCCAGTTATAAGTCAGGTTGGGTTATGCCACCCAGTCGTGTTGGATGGGTAGATTTAAACTGGAAGCCAACCAATTTACCTAAATATGCTATTTAAAAAAAAAAAGCCTGAGCCAAACTGGGTTGAGTCACTGAACCTTTTAACCAAGGTGGACCTAGTACCCATGTAGGACGGACCAAAGATGGCCCATAATTCATTCGGCCCAGTTGTTCACCAGGCTGAAAAATCTATCGACATCCCTCAGTAGATGGGTCCTACCAGCTGATTATCCATCTTACTTTTTAAACAAGCGTGGCAAACGTGTGATAGATTTGGGACGTGCATCATGTGAGGTGACGAAAACAGATTAGCCTGGTCCCCACCTGTAGAAAGCAACAAACAAATTGAGAAGAATATTGCTCGTACATCCAATAAACGGAGCTTATATTCGACATGCATGATAGGGCCCACCTGAGAAGTTATACGGATAATGCGGATGGGGTTCATGCTGGCACGTGTGCCTATATGTGGGACTCAAAATCCCAGGATTTCTTTGTATCCTCAAAGGAAACTTACGCTGGCTTGGATACGTCTCTATCAGCTCAACAAAGTCGACTTTGATCAGCTTGACAGGAGCTGGGAACGTATTAAGTGCGGCCCGGCCTCAACCATGATGGTGCGAGCCTTACCTTGGGGCCCACCTTGATATATGTATTCAATATCCACGCCATCCATCCGTTTTTCCAGATCATTTTAGGGCATGGACACAAAAACGAAGCAGATCCAAACCTTAAGTGGACCATACTATATGAAACAGTGGTGATTTAACATCCCACCATTAAAAACTTCTTAGGGCCCATCGTAATCTTTATTTGCCATCCATCCTGTTGAAAAGGTCAAAAGAATCCTGGATGAAGGGAAAAACAAATATCAGCTTGATCCAGAACATTTTTGGTCCATTATAAGTTCTTAATTGTCAATCACCACTATTTCCTACAATATGGTCCACCTGAGATTTGGATCTGCTTAATTTTTGGATTCATGCACTAAAATGATATAAAAAACGGATGGACGGCGTGGATATATAATAAATACATCAAGGTGGGCCTCACAGTAGGGGCCACACCTAATCCGTTCTTACATGAGCTATGCAGCCAACAACTGAGAATTTGTTCGATGCTCTGACAGAGTATGATGTTTCATACATATGCACTTACGAATTGTCCAAGTCGTGGAAGCTACCGTATGTACTTGATAACTGCAACAGCACAAGGGTTTAAATGACCCTGAATTCTCATCGTTGTACATTTCTTTGTCGAATTTGAACCTTTCTGGATGCTTTTAATTTTAACCGTTCGCTTCACATCTCCCAATGGCCAGTAAGAACAATCAATTCACTGTCTTTTTTAATGACCATTTGAAGTGGGCCGCACGATTTGGACCGTCTACCTGAATTTACATACATTCCACATGTAATGGTCCAAGTACATTAATATTAACCATGAATATCTACTGGATGTCACAGCCTTTTCTTTTTGTTTTTTTTTCAAGAAAAGCTTTGATACTCTGGCAGAGCGTGATGGATGATACACAGGCACGTATAAATTATTTAAAATTTCGAATTCCAATAATTAAAATTAAACTATCCAAAATATGGGTACTAATATAGATGTATCATGAAAAAAATTACACTTACGTGATTATCTAACTGTCCATCTGGTCGCACATTTATTGGATGGTTTAAAATGAAAGCATGTACGAATCAGAGGTTCGGATTGTTTCACCAATATTATTTTAGGACCGACTTTGCCATTGTAAGTAGCAAAATTTTGTCAGTTTATTCATTTGAGTTGATGCATGCCTCCCTACAATTTCTGACTATCAAGTGTATCAGGCAGCCAGAGTATCAATGCAGTCCTTGTTTTTTCCTTGCTTTTAACTTTTCACTCTCCCTCTCTCTCTCTCTCTCTCTCTCTCGCATTGCATACACATACAAATATGTACGTTTGTCCGAGTTTAGACAGTCCATATCTCCAACCTATGGCCCATGTGACTTTTCACATCCGACGTTCCCATCAGGGGCCCACGTGTCGACCTCAGAGGGGTTTATCGTTGATGGGCGAGTACATGAGTTTGTAATTAATGAAATGCACATGCCATGCAGCAGCCATGTGTGGAAGAGATCGGCTCCTAGTTGGGGGGACATGTCATGGCAATTTGAGAAAGAATACTGAGCTAATCATGCAAGTAGCCCCTCTTGCTACTTCAACCAGTCACATGCAATCGCCCTTCTTTGAATATCATAAAGATCTTGAGTGTTTAAGTGTTTCCTCTACCCTAGACACTTCCCCTATCCCATTCCCTAACTGCTCCCCTTCCTTTTCTGGCCTTAGCCATAACCCCTCTTATTTTTTCCTTCCTCACACAACAGCTCCACCCTTATAAGAATATGTCTCTCTGTGGGCCGTCGATCTGGACCTTCCATCTAGTGGGTAATGCTCATTTATCACTCCAAGTTAGAAACTGCACCGTACGGATGATCTTAACGGTTGGTCTCACGATAATTAACCATTCTTTTCCTTAACCGTCCATTTTAGTGCCATGATCCGAATGGGTTTGATGGTCCGATCCATGTGAATTTTCAATCACGGGCAATCGATGGATAATACTGATTAGATGGACGGTTCAAATCAGTCACCCCTATATGCCACGTGTAATGAAATGGGCTACTTGATACAAAGCTTCATCATCTAGATGACCAACAAGGGTTGGTTGAAATATGAAGACAAACATAATGGGGATGATGATGGTGTTGATGGGTGATAAGAAAGGAAGGGATGGAGGGAGACTTTGAAAATGGAATAAAAATAGACAAAAAGGATGGGAAGGTCATGTTTAGGGGACCATAAACCAGGTGCTAATAGGTCAGCCATGTGAAAGGAATGATGGTGTGGAATGATGTTGTCTTGTTCCTTATTTTCTTTCCTTCTCTAACGTCCAGGAATGGTGGCCATGGCCCCTCACTACCTTTTGGGACACCGGTGGGACCGCCATGCCAGAATCTACGCCCATGAATGCTTCAGCCACATATTCTAGGGTTTACATGCATGCGGAGTCCAATTATCTATTTGGGTCGATAATTTTACTGGTGGAAGTAATCACTATACTAACCTCTTCGAATTTCGAACAGTAGGGCATTGAGATTCCATTTTTTTTTCCCTTTCTTTATCGGAGAAAAGACGTGCCGACGATACTTTATGATGGGAGAAATTGCATGGACCACACATGTGGCATGGTAACTTGGGTCACAACTCAATCATGGCCATGTAGGGCCAGGGTGACAATCATGTGGGGGACCACATGACATATTCTGTTAAGCCCAAATTTATATTGATAGCCAAACAATGTAATGCCGCATGCTCTACGGGACCCTAGCCCAAATGTAGGGGCCTATGACCAGAATGCAATGCGCTGAATGTGCATGATTATGTGATCGAAACATGTATGCATGCATGTCGTTGTGTTTATAGGTGTCCAAATGGGTCGTTTTCACTAATGCATTTGTGCGTAATGGTTCGACCATACCTATGGTATTTTGCATGGAAATGAAGTAATTTCAGGCTGAGTTTGATTTGTTTCTGTTTTATAAACATGCAATTCTACAAATGTGATTTGGAATTACTTCTGTTGTGCATCCATGCGTGCTTGTAATCTAGTATGTGTGTGTTTTTTGCTGAATGACTCGGAAAAGAGTATACACCAGTTAAATTGTGTATATGAAATAACAAAATGACTCATGCTGTGCTCTGAACACCATCAAGTCCTGATAGGTTCTGTTGTTGGTGTATTGTGGATAAACCATTCAAATGGTGTAAATCTCATAGTTTAAATTTAAAAATATGGAAACTCAAACTCGACTCGAAACCCAGTCGAGTTGGGTTGACTCAAAAACTCAAAGAGGCTTTTCACTATTGTTTAATATTTAAAAAAAAAGTACAAATAATGTTAAGTTAAAGTGAGTCGAGTTTCTTCTAACTATGGTATGTATTAGCCAATGGACCGCATGCCATTTCGTACATGTACGATGGATAATTCATCTTTTATAATCGTCCTCTATGTTGGCCAATTAACAGTACAACCATTCAAAAAGAAATTGACTGAAAAATGCACTTGTGTGGGTCTCATAATTACAGAACTCATTTCCATCTGGTATGGGGCCTACTCGAAGACTTTCAAGTCCTAGTACCACCAAAAGTCAGTGTTTAAATGGTAATAAAGGCCATGACCACCCACGGGCCGCACATGTGCCATGTGGGTTAGAAATCCATGTTTTTCGGAAGGTGGGCCCATCTACATATTTTTTGGGGGCTCAAAAATCAGGCTGGTCTGGTTGTTGAGTGGGCCATGCATGTTTGGAGAAATAGCCGCTAAAATAGCCAAGTCAGCAGTCCAAATTCAACATACAAGTATTGCACCCCCTATTATCAGATTGGCCGTATTTTTCAGGATATGTAAAATGCATGGTGTGGCCCACATGATGTATGGCTCAGATTGTTCCCACAAGTGCCACGTGGGATTCAGTCCTAGGGTAGCTAACACATTTAGTCCAGGTCTTAAGTAATATTTTAAAACGCAGTATGATGGTGGTAGCGTATGAATGTAGCAAAACTGTAAAAAGAAGTTATACATAATTACTGGCGCATTAATTTATAATAACTATTTTTTAACAAAATATTCATTAAATACTGCACTGCAAAAGTAATAAACGAAAAGAATGGCTCAATCTTCTCAAAATTAACAGAAATAATATCTTCTTTCATTAAAACCATAAAAATAAAGAGAAAAACTTTGATACTCTGGCCCATTGTGATAGATGATACGCAAACACTTTGGAATTAGTTGGAAATTATGTGCGTGGCATGCAGGTATCTTCAACCAAAAGATTATTTGATCGGTTGATATATATGGATGATTATAATGAAAAATATTCAACTTCTTCTATTATGACGAGAAAAGTACCTACGAATCAAATGTTAGGATTGTTCAATTACACTAATTCTGGGATTTGATGCAACGATAACAGGTTTAAATTTTTAGTTGGTTTAAATTTTTTAGTCGGTCTAATTTTAGTTACTGCATATAACTTGTAAAATTTCTTAGTTCTAAGTATCAAGCATTATGCACTGCTAGAGTATCAAATAACTCCCCACAAAGAAGAAACATGCCCTAATTAGAGAGCTTAAACCCGCGGTGAATCTGAAACACTTTGAACATTTCTAAGTTCAACTCGTAATTTAGCAGGTCTAGGTAGATGTAGAACATGGTCAAGGAAACTACAAGAAGAATAGCTAGGATGGAAATAAATCAAGCTCAGAAGTTTGATGTACTGGTCTAACATGTATCATAAGTTTTGACAACTATATCTTTGCAATTAGTAAGCTTTTTGGTACATAAAGTATACGTTGGATAGTTGATACTAAAATAATTTCTCAAGATTTAATAATTTTAGGGGTCAAATCTTAATATTTTTAGTTAATTTTAATTTTGCATTTTTTATGGTTTTAGGAGTCCGATTATAGTATGGAGTCCTTGTTTTATCCATCTAAGGTTTTGAACTATTTTTTGTAAGATTAGACATTCTTATATTAGTTTTTGTAATTTTTACTATTTTAAAGAAGCTTAAAAAAAAAAAAAAAAAAAAATTTGAGTCAAATTTTAGTTTCGGCTTTTCTTTTACATATATATGCACGTCAAATAATTTACAATCACCACTTCATTCAATAATATTAACTTTATTTATTATTTTCAAGATTTTTCTTTCCTCATTAATATAAAAGTTATTTTGAGAAAAAGATAATGATCTGTTTTCTTTCTCCACACCTCCTACTTTATAAGTCTAATAGCTTGGATTCAAATTTTCAACTCATTTAGAAATCAAGTTGCGTTAGTGTTCGCAGTGTTGGATCCTATTAGAAACTAGGTCTTGTCAACTTAGAGTATGAATCACCATGTTGAAACTCAATAAATCCTGTTCAGTCATGTCCAATTAATTTTAATAATAACATTATAACTTAAATATATATTAATTATTTTAGCAATTGAAGGAGGTTTGGTCAGGAATCTATGTACAAATCCCATTTACAAACCATGCATGGATAAAAGTTGGACCTGACGTGACTTGAAACTAAAGTCCAAAGACCAAGGACCTGATGTGCAGGATCAGCAACGTACACGTACTCTATGACCTGACCGAAAATAGACCCATCGAGTCGAACTCTTAAGCAGACTCAGGCTCATAAATTTAGGTGAATCGAATTTGGTAGGGTATTTTGGTATAATAGCAAATAATGTGAATAACAAATAATACAGTAGCCATTTCTTATTCTTCTTTATTTGGTTTTTTTTTTTCCTTTTATGTGGAATTAAAATGGGAAAATAATCTAAAAAGCGCAGGGGACGTGCGTACGCACCCATGTTCGTGTTCAGTGCTTCCCGACCGCGAACTTCGAGCGACACTGTCCTTCATTGATACAACAATGTCTGGTGCCGACAGTGTCCGATTTTCACATGACATTAACATACTCTCTCTCTTGCAGCCTTTCCTCTGATATATAACACGAAAAGATGGAGTCTTTTGGAATCAAGCAACCTAACAAACAGAAAGAAGAAAAAGCAATTAATTCCAAAACAGAGGAGAGAGAGAGAGAGAGAGAGAGAGAGAGAGAGAGAGTTCTATCAACGACGAATGCTGGTTGCAAGTGACTATTTGGATACACCTAAGACGAGAACTCACACGTGTGGGATCAGGGCCGTTCATCAGGTAGGCCCATGGAGATTGTAGCTTGGCCAAGAAACAAGGCTAGGGCACTCTTTAATCGGCTGGCCACGTTTTATGAATGAATAACTACATGGCCCACGTGATAAGTGGAGCATGCTAGGCTATGTACATAATTCATAGTGGGGCCTACATGTTTGAACGGCCTGCTTCTCGCACACGGGTGAAACATTAGCACGTATGAGACCCGGACTTACCCAAGCCGTTGGCTCCTTACCGTGGAGCCCAGGTTAATGTATGTATCCTTTATCCACACCGTCCATCTGTATTTCCATATGATTTTAGGGCATTATCTCATAAATAAAGTAGATCTAATTATTAAGTGGACCATACGATGAGAAAAAGTAGTGATTGATTATTAATAGGCCACAAAAGTTTTGGTTCAAAATGATATTTATTGTTTCCCTTCATCCAGGCTCATGTGACCTTATCAACGGATTGGATGACAAATAAACATGACGTAAACATTACGGTGAGCCATAAGAAGTTTTTAATGATAGTGCGTTCATCCACCACTGTTTCATGTGGTAGGGCCCACCTAAGATTCGGATCTTCTTCATTTTTGGTGCTATTGATGCAAAAATATGGTGACTCCAATCGTCCCTGATGGTCAGCTTTATGTTGACCTGCACAAGGGTATGATAAAGGAGAACATGATTATGTGCAGGGGACCCTCCGATGCCTAAGTCAGGCTAAGAATATGAGTCTAAGTTTTGTATTTGGGACTTTAGAGTGCCAAATGTTACGTACCTATTGCAATAGACTCCTCTCCTATTTATACCTGTGGGTCAAAGGAGTAGTGGTCGTTAATCTCGGCACGATCTCCTCCATCAAGCGGGTGTTACAAGTGTGCAGATGTCAGCCGTTATCCTTAGATTGTGCACCGGATAACTCTCCCACACTTCTCATTGGGACTAATCCCTAGGCGTGGTCTCGGGTCATGTACCTATCTGAACCGACCCCAACTCATGTCCCTTCGAGCATAGCACTCTGAGCCCTCGACTATCGATCTGAGCTGACCTTGACCTAAGGCTCCCCAAGCACACTTTGAGCCCTTCGGCTATCGATGCAAGCCGACCTCGACTTAAGGCTCCCTAAGCACACTCCGGTGCCAATGAGGGAGTCACCCTAGCTCAGGCCTCGGGTAACATACGTCGGTGTCGAGCCTCGGCCCTCGACTCGTTGAGCCTTGCCTACGATTTTCTATACCCATGGTTGAAGATCAGACTCGGGGCTGATCTAGGACCGCAATTTTTCGAATGAGAATTTCAGGCGTCCGATCTGCGATTATATTTTTTGGATAAGAGTTCCAGACGTTGGCATGACCCAATTTGCCATTCTTCTACCGCCCTAGTTTTGGAATCGTAGTTCGAAAGTGTGGTTGGCTTGGAGTCATCACTACTGCATCGAGGCTCTGCTCCTGATTCCTCCAAGTCGGTTTTTATCGGGCTCGGCTCATATTTCCCCTAACAGGTACTATACTGTAAAATGATATAAAGAATACATACATCGACATGGGGCCCACGGTAAGTGCCACACCGTCTTTGGTGAGTCCATGACGCAGGGGAGGACGTGAAGTCGAGCACCGTCTTCCTCAAGAGGATAACTATTCCGAATCCACGGAACTTCTTTGGACTCATCATAGAGACTTCTCGAATCCACGAGGAAAGAAAGCAGAAAATGGAGATAAATTCTAATAAATTCGAAATTGATCGATGAATCCTTAAAAACGAGTTCACAACCCTTTAAATAAGGGTACCAAGCAATGGGAAAGAAATTAGAATCAAACTACAACTTAAACTCCTAGAATCCGCGACTTACTATAAATAATAAATTTACTATTTATAGACGGTCGTGATGTCTACTAGTGTGCAAGGTTTTTGGCAAAAAATAGTAAGTGTCTTATTTGGCTTCACCAAACCGTTCTCCTAATTATTCTAAGCTCTTTTCACGTTGGGCGCAACTCTTAAAGCTCGACGGATGAAGTGTTATAATCAAACTAAAACTTACTATTTATAGTAAAAACGAAATTAAAACAGGAAAATGACCATCGATCAAGGGTTTTTCGCAATTCCGGGCTGCGCAACCCGGCGTAGCGGGTTGGTTGGCTAAAGTAGCTCGTTCTACCCTAAAATTATATATTTTACATCAGATAACTCATTCCGGATTGCAAAATACGCCCGATCTAAGGTCCGATGGTTCGGATCACTTCTGTCGTCGACCGGGCCTTTTCTGATCCATCTTGGCCATGAAACTATCCGCGACCCGCTCTACATCAGTCCGGAGCATCACTTAATCCGCTCCCTCATCTAAGGCAGTGGAGCTGAAAATCAGCGTACGAGAAGCAATAAATAAATAACGGAACTGCCACCGCACTCACAAAAGTAAAATGATTCGATGAACGGTTGGCTATTGCTACAGTTCCACTCGACACAATCAATTGTATCTTGCCCATCCACACTATTCAGTAAAAAGGACATCACTTTGATTGCCCGTGGCCCAAAAATCCCACTGAATAGACAGATCTAACCACCTACTCTGTTGCTTAATCTTTCACCGTCATCAAAAATTCCTATTTTTATTTCATAGAATTTGAAAATTTGTCACGTGGTGCTTCATTTTTTGAGGATGGCCCATCCAAATTATCAGAAATCAGTTGAATGGTCCGGATTGATAAGCGCATGTTGCACATCCCCGATGGACGGTTATACCTAATTAAATGGCTGAATGAACGTCGAATCTGGAATCTTGGACTGTGTAGTCGCTGCCCATCTTTTATGTGGCTTGTGGATTATAGCTCAAAAGTTATAGCTATGAGTTAAATGGCCTAACTTTTGGAATTCAGTTGAGTCCAGAAATCAGGTGGGCCACACTTGTACGTTGAATGCGAATCTTTAGCTGATTCCTTTCAACCGTCCCTTTTCATCTATGTGACCACCTGATGCACAGACCGTACATGGGCCCATGTGGTGAGATTACTGCTCTGATGGTTACATGGTCGACCGTGTGTACGTTGAAAATTGAAACATACGTAAGGGCGTATTATTTCAAGTTTTCAACAGAGGCTCGTAATGTCTGCATGATTTCAATCCGTTGATAATGGTACGCGTCCGATTTAAACGCGTACCAATTCCTGTAGCTGATGCATCGCACTAAAAGTGAATCACGTGGCTTTGATTGTCAGTGATCCGAACCATTCACGTGGTGGGTCAACATGGAATGGACTACTTTGATTGAATCACTTAGATTGGATCATTCCACCCACTCGATCAACGGATTTTCACTTTAGATACTGATAGATGATGATACTCTTTTATACCGCCCATTTGAAGGTCATCAAGTTCAACTACTGGCTTCTTCATAAGAATGCAAACCAAGAATCAGTTGATGAACGGTTGGATCATGTACATGAGGTCCACGTGTCTAGTAAGGAGCACAATGGAGGGTGCACCGCAATGGATAAATAAACAGACGAGAAACTGGATTACAACAGAGACGGGTTTTGCCAGCGGAAGCATACAAACCCGATTTGATTCCCCCCTCGTGCGCTCGCCAAAGACCCTGCAATCCAAAACCGACAATCGCGCCTTTTCCCCAGTAAAATCCAACACTTTTCCATGTGAAAAGTGAGGGAAAAAAAAAAAAGAGGTTCCCTACGCACTCGCGCGCACGGTAGAGAGAAGGGAAAGGGCGTTGATGTCACTAGAAAAAAGGATACAAAAAAACAAAATTTCTCCTTTCCCTTCTTAAAAAAAAAAAAAAAAAAAAAAAAACCAAAAACCTCCTCTCTCTCCAAATCAAAAATCAATAATTCACAATCCAACAAAATAAAAAAATGCAAATTACATCTCGTTAATCTTCTCCATCAATCCTCTCCTATCGTTCAGTATTCCCTTTTTATGATGATGGGCCCACCTTAATCGAAATCAACGGCTCGCCTTCGCCTCCGACCTGCATCACACTTACATCCCCCACGACCTCTGCCCCTCCGCCACCCGCGCAAGTTAGCACCTGAGCGCGCCTTGCCTGCGCGTCCCAATCTGTGGTCCACACAACATACAGCATCAGGCCCGCGCAGCACACCTGAGCAGCGAGCAAACCGAGCCAGAGTCCGCAAAAGCCGACCGCGAGCCAGAACCCAAGGCCCACCGCAAACGGCATCCCCACCAAGTAAAATGCGCCCAGGTTCACGTTAGCTGCAGCGCTTGGCCGTGCGCTACCCCGCAGCACTCCGCACCCGACAGTCTGGGGACAGTTCCCGAGCTCGCACAGCCCCACGATCGGCAGCGCGGCCGACGTCAGCCGTAGGATCTCGCCGTCACTTGTGAACATCTTCCCCCACGTGTTCCTCATCCCGGCAGCGAATCCCATTGCGAGGAAGCCCATGACAGCCGCGACGGAAACGGATACGAATGCCGAGACCCGAGCCTTCTGGGGCTGGTTAGCACCAAGCTCGTTTCCGACCCGGGTCGAGACGGCGAACCCGAGCGAGGACGGGAAGACGTACACGAGCGCGGTCGTCTGTATCAAGATCCCCATCGACGCCACCGTCGCTTTCGGGTTCGCGAGGAGCCCGCATAGGATAATCATGATCTCGTACCACCACCACTCGAGGCAGACCGACACGCAGCTTGGCGCCGCAAGCCGGACGAGCGGGCCCCATCCGGTCAGGCAGTCCCTGCTCAGTGGGGCCCACGTAGGCACGTGTATCCTGGAGGCCCACACGTATAGGACGAGGAACGCCAGGACGATGAGGTTCGACATGGCGGAAGCGGCCGCGACGCCAGAGACGCCAAGGCCGAGGCGGGTGACGAGCAGAAGGTTGATGGGGAGGTGGAGGATGGCCCCGGCGCACGACGCTAATGTGAGCGGGTGTGTGATGCCCTGCGCGCGGAGGTAGATGCGTATGGGGTGGATGAAGGAGTAGGAAATGAGGTCGGGGAGGGAGAAGAGGAGGTATTTCTGAGAGAGGGCCGTGATGTTGGTGTCCTGGCCGAGGAAAGACATGATCTTTGACACGTGAAGCCAGAGGATGGAGATGGGTATTGAGGCGGAGAGGAGGAAGAGAACGGAGCGGTGGAGGGTGAGAGAAAGCAGCTTGGGACGGCGGGCCCCGAAAGCCTGCGAGCAGAGCGGTTCCATGCCGAGCGCGAGGCCTGACAGAACAGAGTATCCTGTGATGTTTGCGAAAGCGATAGCGAGAGCGCCCGCAGCGAGCTCTAGGTCACCAAGCGAGCCGAGGAAGAGCATGGAGACGGCAGAGCGCGAGTAGAGGAGGAGAGCCGTAAGGGCGATTGGGAAGGAGAGGTCGAAAAGGGATTTCCCCTCTGCGAATATTTCCGCAAGGGAAGGGAATTGGGTTTGGGGCTGTTTGGATGGTTTTGGGTTTTGGGTTGTGCTGTTAGAGAGGGAGACGATCGTTAGATAGATATGCGGTGGTGGTGGGGGCGTTTTTTCGGCAGCTGGAGTCGTTGGATTACACATGTTCTTCCGTGTATATTACTTCCTCTGTTTTTCCCTTCACTCCCTCGCTATTTCACTGTATTTCTGTGTATACTCTCTCTCGCCCTTGAGTGGTGAAAGGGAGGGAGAGGCGTTAATATAGAGGGAGATCGCGGTCGGGTTCCGGTTCTTTATTTATTTATTTATCTGTTTTTATGAAATTCCTTCCTTTTCATTTTTTAAGAGAATTGCTTCAGTGCTTTCAAAGCATTGTAAATGATAGTACTCCTAGTTGAATTGCATAATTTGAACAGTCTAAGAGATTGATCTGAACCGTCCATTAATTTCAGAACACATTCATGGCGTACTCTTAAAAGATTACACTGATCACATGATCTAATCTATTCTTAATTTACCCTTACTTTATCTAGCCATTCATTTTGCATGACATCGATAGAATAGTTACGATTGCCTAACAATATAGATTCTTTAGAATCATAAGCATCCATGATTGTCCCCAACAAATGGACGAATCAAATTGTTGATTGGATCTATTTTTTGTAAAGAATATTGACCGTCCATTGATAAGGTCATTGATCAAATGGTGAGTATTATTAAATCAGTGTAATATTTTAATTTTAGCCCATGAAATACTCGTTGGACCAATGAAGAGTCTAGATCGACGAATTGGACCGTCCAAGTGTCCCAATGCAACTAGGAGGACTATAAGTTACAATGCCATGAGAGAGCACTGGAGGATTTCTCTCTCTCTTGTTTTTTTTTTTTTTTTTTTTTGAAAATGAGAGTAACTGCTTAGAAACGTCAGTCCGGACTCAGGGCTTCAATTCCCAATGGTTGGATAAGTGTCAATAGGCCGGGCTCGGGCTTGCCAAGTAGAATTTGAAATTGGTTGGCCCCTCGGCCCGGCCCGAAACAGTTCAAAATCCGGGTCGAGACCTACTCAGGCCCAGCCCATTGACAGCCCTAGAAAAGTGGAACAGGGAAATGATAACGTACAGTGGCTGTATGGGAATTTTACGTACAGCCATTGTTTTTTTCCAACTTATCCCGGATATATAATATCCGATCCATTCAAAGGTGGGCCACACCTTAATAATTGATAATTACCTTTATGAAAATCACGGGATCACTAGATTGGTCTGATTTTTGTAACAGTTTGTCATCATGGTTCTGGCCCACTTCTTTTCATGAATCTCGACCCGTTAACAGTAAGTGAGAATTAGAAATAGCTGGTTATGGAAGTTTACGTACAGCCTCTGTAGCGAGCATTTCTTGACGGAATATAAAGAAATTTTCTTTTTCGATGGTGCGATTCGCGCGTACTGAGGAATAATGAAAGTCGATGCTACTCACACGGCACACGAGCATTTGGAGTATACGTGCGAAAGATCTGGCACGTGGTAATCAGTTTGGTCCCACCGTGAGCAGTTCATGCTGTCAACATCGCACCTGATTCCCACGTGTATCGAAAAAAAATGGACAGTTCTGATAAGTATGTGGACGGTCTATGCTTATTGTACACATGGGACCAACCTCACATTCGGTCTACATTGATTTTCCTCTTCCCAAAGAATGCTGACAATAGGACCCACATGATGAGGAGTTGGATCTTCTACACGCCGGTGACGTGGTCACATTTACTGCACATCTCCTCTTTAATATTACCTCGCGCGAATTCTCTCAGTATTTCTGTTTCTTTTGATGAATTATATCATACTCATCCGGAGCATAGAATTATGTACACTCATTTTTATATTTTTTGCCCAGAAATTCGGCATGCATATAATTCAATCCAAACACTCCAAATTGTAGGTAAGGTTATGGTTGCTGAATGGTTGGAAAACAGAATCGAGCAAGATATCAACGGTTCAATCTTTTACATGCTGTCAAATGAGGATTTAGATGATCCGTGGGTGTAGTAATCTGCGTGCGTTATATTGTTGCTCCAATATGGATGGGGCATGGGATCATGCTTATGAACGTCCCACCTGCATCACGAGAATACAAAGGATAACGGGTCGCTGGTTATGGTCGGTGACCTTTCAATGCTTAAGTTAAATATATGATTTTATAATAGAAATGAAATTTACTTCAATTAGAGTCTTCTATTTAACTCCTTGGATAACAATAAATGTATTTATATGATGCTATGTGGCATATGAGATAGCGTATCTTGTTGAAACCTGTCAGATTCTCATATCCTACCATAGGATATGCTAGATATGCTTTCAAAAATGTTGTCAATACAACCTCGGTCGGTGTGATCTTCGGCTATGATATGATAGAAGCTCTCATTTCTTTGAATGAGCTAGGATTCTTTTCGAGTATCCCACATTTCAAGTTGGAGCCAATCAGATCGATTTGACAGACGAGTCACGCTGGTGAGCTCTGCCCTTAGGCTTCAGCTCGGTGTTGATCTTTCGAAGTATATTTACCTTACGGTTGATGCATTAATATCTTAAGGAGTTCATCATGGTACTTCTTCTATGGTTAAGTTCTTAGCATCACTTATGATCGTTTACAAGTTTTGTACAGCAGGTCAGTTGAATTTTTCCCATAACACGTTTAATATTACATAGCAAAGTATGGCAAAGTATGTGAGCTATCCTTATTAGATCATGCTAACTCATTAACGTCCATGTGGCATGCTAGGGCTCCAAAAGCCATCCGTCCCACCGTCCAAATGTTGTTCTCATCATGGGTGGAGCATATCTCATTTCACAGGTACGTTTCATCAAGATAGCTGACCATTTTAATTTCGACCATCTATGTGATAGACAACAATTGGATAGTCAGGATTGTCAGATGTAGTATTACTTTTGGGTAATGCTACACCTTTATTTTTTAATTTTAATTTTAATTTTTTTTTTATTATTATTATTATTTTGGTTAACTTGTTAGTACACACCCATATCAGTACACACACTCCATGTTAGCCACCCCTGCTAGGGATCGATACCAAGACCTCAAGTGTTGAAATGAGGTATCTCTCGCTCTGCCTGCGAGTTGATGCGTAGAAAATAACTTGGGTGGTCATGATTTCTAAACCGAAGTACATGTACGCGTCGTACGACGGATGAGTTCAGGAAGTTTGATTGGAGGTGACAAACGCATAACATAAATCTTTGGCTTGATTGGGAGCGTGGATTTGACACTCCAGGACTTGAAATCCCTTGAATTTAAAATGCTCCGGTTGTGCTTGGCACCCTAGATTAATTGAGAATCCCTTATAAACTAGCCATGCATAATATATTTATAGGGATTTAAATTTAATTATTATATATATATATATATATCTATATATATATATATATATATATATATATATATATATATATATATATATATTATAAGCCCGTTCAAATATATAATTTGTTTGAAAATGATGAAATTCTAGGTCTCAAATGGACCACAAGCGTTTCAAATGGGCCACAAGCACAACATCACATTCAAGTGACTAACCAACAATTTTTAACTGTTGGACAACACATATCATTGTATTAAAGTAATTAACTGATGTAATTGATAATCTAATTGTTTTGGGATATCATCAGTGGGCCATGTGCCCAATAGATTTATAATATACTGACACACATGTTACATATGCAACTCTTAAAAGGATTTTGGATGTTATCTAAGCTTTTACCTTAGATTTCAAATCCCCTCTTTGAGGGGATTTGAAACCCTTGGTTACTTTATGGTGGGGATTAGAAATCCCCTCAAACCCCCCAAATCCATGGTGCTAAACAAACCCTCAAATAAAACTAGATAGCAAATATTGTTTTTTTTGGCATCGAAATTGCGAACTATATGATACTGCACGGGAGTATCAGCATCATTTGCTCTGCAGGGATCTTTAGTAAAAAAAACCCACCATGATATTATAAGCCATAGTGAAAATTACCGTTCTCTGCAATTTCTCGCCTTAAATTCTCTTGAAATTTTCATTTTTAAAAGGTTTTTCTTCTGCATCATGGAAAAAGCTCTTGGAAAATAAAAAATTTAATAATATTTTGTTGTCACTGAAATTTGGCCAACAAATACAATCAATGTGGAAATACACCTTCTGATGGATTTACAAAAGATAAGAGAGATGTGGACAATGGGGATTACCGATTACCAGCTACGGACCCTCTGATGTCTAAGTTAGGTTAATTGATTATGATTAAAGATGAAGGTTAAAGTTTTTTGAACCGACCTCCCACATTTAGGGTGTGTGTGTGTGTGTGTGTATGCGTGTGTGTGTGTGTGTATAAAATTCTCGGGCGTAGTTCTGAAATTGTCGTGTATTAATGAGATACACTGGAGTCTCTGTTCTGATGACAAACTTCATCTGAAGATGTCGCTAAGCTTGCCTCGGTCGGTATAATTTACGGCTAAGATCAGGCCGAGCCCTCTTCTTCCGGATATGGAGTATAATATCCTCTGGGTTATTCGTAACGCTTTGGTTGTGGTCGGCCTGGTTAGCTTAGAATTCGTGGGAGCTCAGATCTCATGCTCCTTCCCCTATGGGTCCCTTACCCACGTCGTAGACATTCTTGGTGAGACGAGTTCTCTCCCACTGAGCCCTGTACTTGGATAGCCCAACTTGGTGACCCGTCTTTGCATCAGACGGTCTGCTCATCCCATCTCCAAGTCTCATGCTCTGACAGTTCAACATATCTACTTATCCTAGTTCGGAACTGACTTCACCTTAGAGGCACATCACTTGTAGTTAGACGGTTATTCCACCCTCCCGAGGGACTAGTTTGATTTTTCCCATAATAATAATAATTATAAATTAATAAATAAATTTAAGTAAAATAGGATTTTGCTCACGCCCCCCAATGTCCCTTAGTTAGACTTACCAATGACCCTCATTTGTTCTTATAGCTAGGTACCAATCATGATGTAAGAATTACATCCACAGAATGATTCTAACCCTTTAAATTGGGCTAATTTGTTATAACCGCTAATTATTTACAAACCGTAAATTACATAATTATAATCATCGAATCAAAATGTTACTATAGAATCATAAGGAACACAAAGTGTGATCTAACTGTTAGATGTTTCAAAATGATTATTAGACCTACTTTATTTCTCATATCAATCTTAGCAGTTTATTTTCATGCTATTGATAAAAAGCTTATGATCACTTGATTGACATGATTTTTGTGCTATGGTTTAATTCTAATTGTATGAATGAATGAATGGTTTGGATGGACAATAAATCACTTTGCAAGTCATTTAAAAGGTTTGGAATGCAACTAACATTAGCAAAATTCTTTAAAATATTATATTTATATATAAATTTCTTTGTATTTTTTCTATTTTCAAGTCGCCATCAAGATAAAATAGCAATATTTTTGTATTTTTAAAATATCGACAATATTTGCAATACTGCAATTTACATTTATATGGATTGAGCATGGATTGAGTACTACCCCCACTAGGACCTGACTAAGGACAGAGTCCTATCAGGGACTTTGTGGGGCTAGTGTGATGTATATGTTTTACCATGCCGATGTGCCCATTTTGACAAATCATTATACGGCATGAGCTCAAAAAGGAAGCACGGTCCTATCAGGGACTTTGTGGGGCTAGTGCGATGTATATGTTTTACCCATTCTGTATGCCCATTTTGACAAATCATTATAAGGCTTGAGCTAAAAAAGGAAGCATATCAAAGGCTTAACTAAATCAAATGACAAGAATTAGAAGGGACTGAAATCTTATTATCCAAAACTTTTTGGAAGAGGGGCACTGAAGTTTTCGATCAAGTTGATATTTATGTTTTACTTTCAATTCATTTAGGTTGTGACTTTATGAAGAGGTAAAAATCCTTTGACTTTATGAATAAGTAAAAATCATTTCCTTAATACTTCTTGTTGTGTGGCCTATTTGAACCTTTGACCTACCTCCTTTTTTATTAATGACCCATAATTATTTATCAATTTCGGTTCATGCCCTACAATAATTTATAAAAAAAAATAAGAACGACGTAGATAAAACATACACACGGCAGCTCCATAGACCATTGAGAGGAGGGTCCTCTAAGTAGGTCACAAGGGAGTAGTACCCAATCCGCCCCCATATGAATTATCCTCCTGTAGTACCTTCTAACCAATAGATACTGATTATGTCCTACCAGTGTTAGGACAGACTTCGTCCAAGGCAGGGGCTCTATGAGGCTCATTGTGATATTCCTGTTTTATCTAGGCCATCCATACCACTTTTCCAGGATCATTTCTAAGGTAGATATGAGGCTCAAGTGGACCACATAGAGGGGATTGAACACTCGTCATTAAAATTTTCTTGGGCATTGTTAGAGTTTGGGATCAAGCTGATATTTGTGCTTTTCCTTCATCCAGGTAAGAATGACCCTAACAACCGGTTGGATGGCAAATAAACATCATGGAAGGTTTACATGGTGGGAGTAATAATCTCCAGTGACCGAGTTCACATGAGCTTTTGATTTGCACTTTTTTTTAATAGCCCCGACCCTAAAATGATATGGGAAAATGGATGGATGGCATGGATAAACATATACACCATGGTGGGTCCCATAGAGCCCCTGCCTGTACGAGTCTGATCTAGTACAAGCAGTACTCAATCCCCATCCGCAGCCAATGGTGATTACTCTTCAATGGCACATATGACGTAGCATTAAGGCAATCCAGACCGTCCAAGTCTATTGACTCTATTATAAATGCAACATAACCAAAAGAATTACATTGATAAGATGATAGTATTCATATGAAATTTCCCTTATAATTTAGACCACTCGCTATTTAACTTTTAACCATCGATCTAATACTGGTTTACCAGACGGCTAAAAGTTCTTGATCACTATGATTTAAGGCATATAATCCATCTACTACCTGCCGAATAATTTGGACGATGTGGATAGCAATATATGAGTGCCACATGTGATAGTGGCGAACAACACCGTGCCCAACAATGCTCATAAAATACTGAAAAATTGCCAATTTGTGAGCGAACTTGAACATTTTACCATGTATGAAATTTCACAGATGCGAAAACATGTGAATGTGAGAAAAAATGCACGAAATATATGTATAATGTACGAAATATATCAAATTTAAAGTTACCTCTCGCACAAAAATGCACGTGACAATGTGCGAAAATGTGTACTGTTAGGAATTTTGCAGAATATGCGAAAAAGTGGGACGCTTGCGGCATGTGTGATAACGTGTGAAATTTGATACAAGTTCAAAAATGTATAAAAATATGCACAGTTTAACACGAGTGAAAATGTGAGAATTTTTTTTTACTGAGGATTAGGGTAGATAATTTATGAGATTATGAAATATAAGTGTATTTTTATTGTACACGTGTGCCGAAGTTGGTGATGGACAGACCTGATTTTTGGGTCAGAGCTTGCTGGTTGTGGCCCCACCTAATGAATGGACCTCATCTTATGCATGTGTGGTGTGTAGGCCGTGTGATGAATGGACCTCATTCTCTACTTTTCCCTACACTTTTCAGTGTCATTACTGTAAATTTGAGAAACTAATGAAGGCTACATCAGCGTCCTTTTGTGACTTAAGTTTGTATAATGTCTTGTTATTAAGGAATTCCGAGATAAGCCACACGTGCATGATCCCAGTATCGGTGATGAATGGTCGCTGAAATAAATTAATGGTCCAGATCAGGTATGCATTTCCCACCATGGTTTCTCGTCAGATGGCCACAGAGACCCAATTCATTTGATCGTTTTAGGTGGACCATAGATTGAGAATCACACGGAGAAGCAACCTTGATCATCTGAATTTGCATGTTACATGTAAAAGCTGTCCATTTATATTTTAACCTTCCATGTAATGGCCCAAGGACTGACAGTTAGTGGAGTCAATTGGGGAGGGACCTAGCTAGAGACGGATCGTCCTGGCAGGGGTTATGTGGCGTCCACCGTGATATATATGTTTTTATCCACATCGTCCATTCATTTTTACATATCATTTTATAGTATGTGCCCAAAAAGGAGGCAGATTAAAGGCTTAGAAGCGGTCCTGGGTGTGGCTAATGGTGTTTCCTGAGTTGAGCTAAACCTAATTTGAAATCAAGTTGGGTTCGGGTCTAACAAGACCCAAAATTTAGGTCTTGGGGTTAACTCGAGCTGGGAATAATTACATGTATTTGGGGCAGGTTGGGTCCAGTTAGCGACCAAAGTAATATGGTTAAGCTCCAATGCATATTGTGGGAAGGACTGTACTGGTAGACTTTGACCTATGCCACACTATAGAGAAAAGGAGGTGTGGGAAGGCCTCCAAAGTCATTGCATGAAGTGAGGTCCCGTAGGAAGCCGAGCTCAGAGAAATCTGAGGACAGCTCGGTGACATCTAACAAGCCTGTTGCGCCCAAGCCCCGACCTCCGTTGAAGCCATATTGGAGGAGACATAACCTCCATTTACTGATGACATTATGAAGTCTCAACTCCCATCGATGTTCTGGATGCCCCAAATCACCCCTTACTTTGAATCCAGAGATTCGACCGAGCATCTGGAGTCTTTCAAAGCTTGGATGGAGCGTCACGGGGCTTCGAGCTTAGTGATGTGCCGAGCATTCCCCCTAATTTTGTCAAGAGTTGCGAAAATGGTATAGACAACTAAAATTGAAGTCTATTAGTTCCTTTACTCAGCTCAACAAGATCTTTATCACGCAATTCATTATCTGTTTTAACGAGAAGGTGGTATATATGGATGACTCTCCGACCAGATAGCTCTGGCCGCCATGATATCCAGTTTAAGAGAAGGAAAACTCATCTTTTCGATTGGCAAGAACCCCCCACCCCACGACCTTCTTGACTGATCTCCTTAACTGAGCCCAAAATTACTCAAATGCAGAAGAGCTTTTCAGTTCACAAAAAGCTACTCAAAGCTCAGGTAGCTCAGCCAAGGAGAGAGCGCAAGGAAGAGAGGGAACCACCGACTGTCAACAGTAAGAAAAGAAAGGAGGATGATCAAAGCAGAGGTCTGTGCCCAAACCGACGTCCATAGAGCTAGTTCTGCTCATATATTGAACGCGACTCCCGAGTAGGTGGTCATGGAGATTGTGACAAAAGGATCCTAAACTGGACGAGTAGGATGAAGGCTGATGCCGACAAGAGAGACAAGTGGAAGTACTACAACTTCCATCGCGACCATGGCCACACCACCGCCGAATGTTTTGATCTCAAGGAGGAGATCGAATCCCTCATCCGGGGCGGACATTTGTGGGAGTATATCAATAGAAAGAGGGATGATCGACAAGATAAATAAGACGTCATCTCTAACAGGGGCCAGTGGCCTCATCAACTCTTGTCATGGTAGGTCACCACAAACGTATGTGGTGGTAGGGTCACCATGCACTTTGCGTCCAACTTGTTTACACTCAATCTGATGGTGCAAATTTTGACGAAATATTAAACCGATATAAGGTGGAACCACTATACAAAATATAAAAACGAGATCATTGTAGCTAATGTGATTAACAGAAATAAATTGTAAAACACAATGAATATTATTGTTGTTTACACTCTTTTTGTCACACCCTTATAGACCAATGAGATGTCGCAACATGTCAACATTACATACTAAATGATAGACGAAATCTTACTCATGTATGGAGAATATTGTTTACATTTGGCTTAACACGCTCAGATCAAACGATCTAGAAAATGCCACATGACAGTCATGCCATGTGTAGTGTAGATCAACTTCTAGAGAATGAGTTAAAGCCATACACATGAGAGAGCATTAAATACTAGAATTTTATCAAAAGTACTCTTTGTAAAAAGTAAGAGGCACATCAAAGCAAGTCTCTTTCTCGATATTAAATGCCAAAATACTATCAAAGCATATATGAAATGCTAGAGTCATGCCAAAAATACTCTCTATGGATGCCAAAGTCAAGAGACATAAGGACTCCAATAATGTTCCTATGCGAAAATCCAGTGAGGGAGGACTCCAGCAAATGCCCGAATCGAAAAAGTGAGAGTCTATCTTATAGACACAGCTGTATGTAATAAGCTATAATAATGTGGAAGAATTAAGGAGATTTCCATAGCCAATCGTCCATATCCTTTATGATGCTAAAGACTATGTATGCTTGACCACCGCCGCCCTGTTGCGTAGCACGCCAATAACGCAGTGAACCGAGATCCAATCTCCGGTTTCACCCACAAACGATAAACAAGAAGAAATATAATATAAAGATATAATCAAAGCATACTAAACAAACCAGAAGACAAAATATATGTGGAAAAACCCCAACAAAGGTAAAAAACCATGGTGCAAAACTACTACTATGAAGAAAATGAGGATACAAGTAATATACTACCTTTTTCCCTTTAGATGAATAGAGAAAACCCTTTGCCCACACATTAGAATACCCTAGAAAAGCCCTAGGAACCCCTATTTATAGTTTAGACAACTTTCCTTTCGCACCCTTGTGAAACTGCCTCAAAATTCCGCAGTCTGTATCAAATTCGCAAAACAAATTTGTGTAACCTTGACTAGTTGAGTAGGCTCCTCGACTGGTCGAGCGGTCCCTCGACTGGTCAAGCATGGGCCTCGACCGGTTGAGCACCTCGGACCCAAAAAACTGTAGTTCATTGGACTTTGAGTCGAGCCAGCTCTCGACTAGTCGAGTGAGCCCCTCGATTGGTCGAGCAGCCCACTCGACTGGTCGAGTGACGTTACCCAGATGTGGCTCCACATCTTAACAATATCCTACTTGGAAACACATCACCATAATTCTTCATCTTCTTCATCCGGAGTGCACCACCTCCCCATCTTTAAGCCTGAAGACCAATCAAAGCTAAACATAACTTCAGCTTCTCCTGTGTGACCACCTTGGTCAACATATCCACAGGATTCTCACTTGTATGAATCTTCTTCAGAAAAATCGATCTATCTTCTAGTAACGAACGTATGAAGTGATATCTGATGTCAATATGCTTGGTCCTTTAATAAAAGGCTGAATTCTCTTAGCCAAATGTATTGCATTCTAACTGTCACTGTACAGCTTGCAATCTGCTTGCTTCTTACTTAACTCTTCCATGAAACCTTGCATCCACACCATCTCCTTGCACGCTTCTTTAGCTGCAGCATATTCTGCTTTCGTTGTACTGATAAATACCATCTTCTATAACTGAGAGACCCAACTGATTGCAGCACTACCTAAAGTAAAGACATACCCTATAGTGCTTCTTCTGTTGTCGATAACTCCTGCCAAATCTGAATCTACGTAGCCTTGTAACTTGATTTCTGATCCTCCATAACATGGCCCTATATCCTTAGTACCTACCAGGTATCTAAGGATCCACTTCACAGCTTCCCAATGTTTCTTTCCGGGGTTATTCATGAACCTACTAACAACTCCCGCTACTTGAGCAATGTATGGTCTCGTGCTCACCATAACATATATGAGACTCCCAATAGCTGACACGTATGAGACTTTAGCCACGTAGTCACGTTCATCCTGCATATTCGTACCTTGCTCCTTAGAAAGCTTGAAGTAGTTGGAAAATGGAGTGCTAACCAGCTTAGCACCTCCCATATTGAATCGATTAAATACCTTGGATATGTACTCTGCCTGTGACAAAACTAGTTTTCTGTTTTTTCTGTCACGCTTTATCCTCATGCCTAGGATTTGTTTTGCAGCTTCTAAATCCTTCATGAAAAATTCTCTAGACAGTTGTCTTTTGAGATCTGAGATGTCCTTCATGCTTGATCCAGTCATAAGCATATCATCAACGTACAGAAGAAGGATGATGTATAACGTATCAAACTTTTTCAAATAGCAACAATGGTGTGCATGACATCCCCTATAACCGTTTCTTGATATGAAACTATTGAACTTCGTGTACCACTGCCTTGGGGCCTGCTTCAAGCCATATAGACTCTTCTTTAGCCTACACATCTTGTTCTTCTTTCCCGGTGCCATGTATCCTGTCGGTTGATACATGTATATCTCTTCTTCAAGGTCCCCATAAAGAAAGGCTGTCTGAACATCTAGCTACTCTAAATGTAAGTCCTTTGTAGCCACTATACTTAAGACCATACGAATCGCAGACATTTTCACCACTGGTGAAAATATTTTAGTAAAGTTGATACTTACCTTTTGTTGGAACTCTTTCACAACCAATCTAGCCTTGTACTATTTCGAACCATCATTCTCCTCCTTCGGTTTGTAAATCTACTTGTTATGAAGAGCTTTCTTAACCTTTGGTAAAGTGACTAGCTCTCACGTACGATTTGATTCAAGAGAGTTCATCTCATCATCCATGGCCTGCTCCCACTTAACCCGTGTATCTAACTGTAATGCCTCTTCAAAATACTCTGGTTTACCATTATCTGTTAGCAGTAGATAATGTAAGGAGGGTGAGTATCGGATCATGGGTCTCTTCTCCTGAGTAGACCTCCTCACAACCGGTGTCTACGGCTCTGCCTCATAATGTTCCTGTGCATGATCATCCTGTGGCACTGTAACACCCGTGTCCGATAACTCTTCCAACTCTACGAATTCTTTCTCATCGATCTTATTATGCTGCACACTGTTCTTATGCATCACTTTTTCATTGAAGACTGCGTCTTTGCTTTTGATGATTTTCCTGTTCTCTGTATCCTAAAAATGGTAGCTAAAATTATGCTGCCCGAAGCTTATAAACGTGCACCTCTTGGATTTCGCATCCAACTTGTTTCTATGCTTTGTATCAATGTGAATATATGAAGTGCAATCAAACACTTTGAGATGTGCAATGTTCACTTCTTTCCCAGTCTACGTTTCTTTTAGTAGCCCACCATCTAATGGTGCTGAGGGACTTCTATTGATGAGATATATGGCAGTATTCACAGCATCTACTCAAAACGTCTTAGGCAATCCTACATGTAACCTCATGCTCCTGGCGCGCTCAAGAATGATCCTGTTAATGCGCTAAGCCACACCGTTCTGATGTGGTGTCCTTGGAATCATTTTCTGATATTTGATTTCATTTGCTGCACAATACTCCTCAAGCCTTTTATCACAGTACTCTCCCTCAATATCTGATCTGAGACATTTTACTATTTTACCTGTCTCATTTTCTACCATTACTTTTCACTTTTTAAATACATTAAATACATTAGATTTATGCTTTAAGAAATAAATCCACAATTTTCTACTAGCATCATTAATAAAAGAAATAAAATAACGTGAGCTACCAAGAGATGATACCTGTGCTGGTCCCCATACATTAGTGTGTGTAAGTTCCAACAGATGCGTCTTTAAAGCATGTCCTAATTTTTTGAAACTTACCCTCTTCTGCTTACCATACACGTAGTCCTTACAGAATTTCAAGTCAATAGACTTTAGCCCTGATAGTTTTCCTCTTGACAATAACACTTTCATCCCCTTCTCACTCATATGTCCCAACTTCTAATGCCATAACTGCCCATTCACTCCAGTTGATGCGACTGCCAGTGAATTATATGATCTTGAAGTCACATACAAAGTACCTTCTTTCTTGCCTCGAGATATCACCAATGCACCTTTTGTGATCTTTCAGGAATCACTGGTAAATGTCGTCATATATCTGATATCGGCCAACTGCCCCACTGAGATCAAGTTTCGTTTCAAACTCGGTACATGTCTGACATCCTTTAATTTCAAAACCGTTCCATCTTTCTAATTTATATGAACGTCTCCCTTTTCAACAATACTACACGACTTATCATCACCCAGGTAGACTCTCCAGAAGTCACCTGACGTATAATCATGCAGAACTTCCTTATGCGAAGTGGAATGAAACGAAGCACCCGAGTCTATCACCCAAGACTCATTCCTTGCATCAAGAGACAAGATCAACGTCTCTGTGTCACTCTCCTCAATAGATTCACTGAATCCTTCCCGCCTTGAGAGCTTCCTTCTTATTTCTTAAGCGTCATGCAATCACGTTTCATGTGCCCCTTATTCCCGCAATGCCAACACCCGTCTTTGTCTTTCGATCCCTTGGACTTTTTTCTCGACTTAGAACGTCTGTATTTATTGCTTCTTTTGTTTAGCGATTTTCCTTTTCCTTCAACGTTTAGAGCATTTCTTGAATCTCCTGAAACTCCTGATGTCTTTCTTCTAGATTCTTCGATGAGAATTAGACTGGCTACATCATCTATAACACCTCGTACCATTAGTACACAGGTGTTACCTTTTAAATCCATATCAACTTAAATTAGATTGGATTAACCAAATGGCTCGAACACGACATATGCAAGATGGGGATTCCGGTCGAAATTAAGGCCATCTATCCAGGTTTCCAGGAGCCAGAATGTGCCTTACAAAATTCAAGAGGGTGAGGTTATCTGACCACTCTAGATTAAAACCGACATGTCAATGGATACGGTTACAAAACACTTATCACCAACACTTGAGAGTTAGTTAATGACAAATTAAGCCTTTATCATAACCAGTACCTTATATTAACCGTTGAAAACAAGTATCAGGCCCACCCGATCGACAGATCGCGTCATATGGGCCAATGGTAGCACAAAGAAGAGTGTAACGGTCCACTTGGGCCTCACTTCTACCCTAGTGTGGGCCAGGGTCCCGATGTAGGGTCCCCAATGCGAATGAACGGTATGGATTATGATACCGACGTCTCAGCGAGCCCCTACACGGTGCGTGTGCACTGAGGACGCTTGTGCACGAGGTGCACTGGGACCACTAGCTCGGTCAAACACGCTTTGACCGAGCTCTTTAGCAAACAAAAAATCTCCCGCCACCTGGAGATTTAAACCGACCCTCTTTGAGCTCCTAGGTGACCCACCATGGTCATTTTTCGGACCATCTGATCCGTTCAGTTTCTCTGTGGGGCCCGGCTTAACAAAACCGTATACCATTTGACCACTTGTAAGCGGATGGGGGAGATGGATTACTACTGTCCATTTTCGAAGAAAGTGACGCTCTCCTTTGCCAAAAACGGCCATGCAGGGTCTGTGGAAGGAGAGAGGGAGAGGAGACTTTCCTCTCTGAGGAAGACAAGGCTAGAACGATCATAGCCGTTCCTCGTCAGCATGGAAATCCAGCCGTTGGAATCCGCTCCTCCACGACTATAAATGGAGTCCTGTAGACGTAGGGATTTGTACCAAGGAGAGAGAAGAGAAAGAGAGAGAGAGAGGGAGAGAATAGAGAAGAAGGTGAGGGTCGCGTGGATGCATTGAGTCAGGTAAACCATCCTTCTTTTGAGGTTTCTGTTAAGCTACATGAGGCATTTGTGCGAACCAGAGCTAAGCCAACTAATGGCTATGCATCGGTTCGGAACAAAGGTCAAAACCATGCTGGGTAATGATTGCACGACAGGTTGAAAGCAGACCTTCCATCAGGCCACATAATGGCCCTGTTTGGAGCTGGGAACGGGCCTACAATCAGGCTATACTGGGGCTCTATTTTAAGGTAAGATCAAGCCAAGTACTGCCCATAGTTTCATACAGTCATCAGCCCTGAATGGTGGCCATAGTTAGGGCCAAAAACTAGCCAAGTAATGGCTGAGATCATGCCCAAAACAAAGCTAGGAACTGACACTATTCAGTCTAAGCCCGAACCAAACAATGACTGTGGGACGGACTGAGAAGTCAGCTAGCAAAGGGTCCCTGTTTTGGACCAGAGCTGAGCCGATTCATGGCTCTATTTCGGTGTGAAATCTGACCCTATTGCAGCACTCGTTTTGGGCCGAGACCCAGCCAAACAATGGCCGTGAGTTAGGCCAAAAACAGGAAGGATCGAAGCTCTGTTTTGGAGTTAAAATCGGGCCGAATTCGGTCTCGAACCGGGACATCAGCATGAGCTGGGAGTCGGTCCAAGAGATGGACCGGAACCAACTCTGGTGGGCCATATCAGGGGTCGGGATCAGCCCCCAGGTAGGGCCGGTTCGAGCAGAAACTCGAGGCGCCGTTGCTGGTACGAGCAAAAGCTCGGATGTTGTTGCTGGCCACGTCCGGGCAAGCTGCATGGATGTAGCTCTCAGCCAGGCTGAGAACGGGCCCTATTGGCCATGCAGTCACATAAGGGTAGGCCCCACGACAGCCTCTGTGGGCCCACGCCATCTGGAGCTGAGAGATTTACATCTCTGCGGACCTCACCCGACCCAAACTACAGGTGGGCCGCACTCAGCTGTGGGTCCCACCTGGGATTTAAATCTTAGTGGGCCGTACCTGGTGGGCAGCCCAAATGGGCCGCACTTCACTACCAAATCGGGTGGGCCTCACCACCCAAGATAGTGGGCCACACCACGTATGATGTGGGCCCCACAGTAGACTCAGATGGGCCGCGCCTGAGATTCCAATCTCAGTGGGCCACACCATCAAAACAGTGGGCCGCACCTGAGATTCTAATCTTAGTGGGCCACACCATACAAACAAATGGGCCGTTAGGAAGGAGCAGGTGATGGACCGGAAGTCAGCCCTGGATCTGGGCTGTGAGCAGACCCAGTTCCAGTCCAAAAAGGGGTTGGGCCGAGAACAGTTCTGTTGAGCTGTGACTTGGGACCTGGGCCCAAAACAAATTTCAGGTGGGCTCTACCCTAAGCCATGATGGGCCCCACCTGTTGTAATTGGCTAGAGAACCCTCTAGTACATGTAATATGTAATAAAATATTATATGTGGGCCACCTCTACGTGGGATCCACCAGGTGTATGTATATAATACATACATGTATTCTATGTGGGCCACACCACATGGGAATCCACCACTGATGAACGGGTGTTTTACACATTACGTCCATTTCTGTGGTGACCCCACCATGAGGTATGTGTCCTATGCACACCGTCCAATCATTGGACGTGGGCCCATTGCAGCCAGCGGCTCTAGCCGCTGCATTGATGCCACCAAGTTCTGTGGGCTATAACAGCATGTAGCCGTTGTGATGACTTCAGCAACTCTGTGGACCCAGTTTAATTAAAATAAGGGCTCATGCTTGGTGAGATTGATCTCTCTTAATTACAGCCCAAACAACCTTGGTTTAGGGCCTTCCAACTCTTCACCTATCCTCACGTATTAAATCTTGTGACTCATTGTCTGTTATAAATGAATTTATACAGAGAGTTACGTGAGTGGTGTAAATTCACAATCTTCTCAAGAAAACTTGCATCTAGAAGCATCTTACACTTTGTCTAGTGATGATTTCTTTCCCCTTAAGCTTTCCATCCCTAACAAGGCCACAAATAGTAGTTTTGTTAATTTTATGGTTAATTGAATTAATGATACATCGTGTGTGGGAATCTCATGCTTACTATTATTTAGGCTCTTGATTTTATACTCTGAACTGCCTAGGGAATAACCCAACCATTCATGTCATATATCTGTGTGAATTCAGTTGATGTGTTCTGATAGAAATATAGGCATTGTCTCTTATTCCCTATTCATGATAAGATCTATGTGCTGATATGATGATGTGACACACATATTGCTGAAATCTCTACACGGAAAGTAATAGTAAAGGAGAGTCTGTGCTTGGGGTGTAATTGGACTAGTCGCGACATAAGTAGGCCCCTAACATGGAGGTTTTAGTTGTGATGTTGACCATGGGGTTTACCATCCATATGTGGTTTCACCTAACCGACTTGGGATAAACTTCACAACCTTTCTAAATACCATTGTTTACTCGTCGTGGAGCCATTCATGTCGTCACATTTTAAATCGCCACATTTAGTAACTTTAAAATTTCATTCCCAGTCAGCATTGATGATGGCCCCTTTTACATTAAATTGATTGACCACATGTTAGTGGGTACTACATATACCCTAAGACGGTAGTCTCATGGGTTAGGGATAGTAGTTATGTGATACTATGCCCAAGCGTTGGCCTACGCTGGGCCACGAGCTCCCCGTAGTGACTGTGAACTTATTTAAAAATGGCTAAGTGGAATTGGATTAATAATGGACTGGGTAATCATGCATACATTGCATAGGCCAGCATCTATTGCTATCGTACGTGATTTACGTATTGTTCCGACTGGATGATGTGTCCCACGTTCTATGATTGCATGGATGATGAGCCCACTGTCCACACGGATGAGCATCCCTGGGGCGATGATTGCATTCCATACATCTATGCACCTAATAAGATTGCATCTACCGTATTTTGGATTACCTATATATTTTTACTATTTCTTGTTTAGGGCAGCGGTGTGTAATCTTGAGGAGAGATCATACTGAGCTGGCAACTCATTCATCAATGTTTAACCGTACAGAGGATACAGGGATAGATGGACTTACGACAGATCCGGAGGTGGCTGTAGTCGAGGAGGAGCCCTACAATGAGGAGCCGTACCAGGAGGTAGCTACTTATTTTAGATTAAATCAGTAAATTATTTGCTTATTATCATTTCAGTTCATTTTGAAATTTGAAGTTATATGTGGGCCCCAGCTGAGTGGCCCAGGATATTATTACTGCTTGAGTTTCATTTATACTGCGCTTGGTTCTGTTAATCTCACTTTGATTGGGTTGATTATCCTCTTGATTATTAGTTAACACTGAATTTTTAAGAAACGAGTGGTATACTCGGGTCTTGAAAATCGGGGCGTTACAAGTTGGTATTAAAGCGGAGTATGAGACAGCCTGGCTGTGGGACCAACATATGAACCTTAAGAGGTTAACTTAGGCAAAACTTGAAAACTCTCCCTTAGAAGGATAGCTAGGATGAATGAACATAGAAACATAACACTTAGGCCCCTTATGAGCAGAATGAACAACTTAGAGTTCCTTGAGAGATGACAAGTTAGTCATCTGAACTTAGAAACGGAAACTTTAGCCCCCTTGAAATTTTAATAGGAAGTATTAGTTAAGCTTAGGAGCTTGACTCGTATGCCATGCGGCAGGCAAGTAACAAGGCCTCTAGCCTTGTATTGTTTCATAAGTAACTGAAATCATTTTTCGATACCTGAAACGTGCAATTTTTAACCTCACAGGAAGACATGCCCCCCGTATTACGATCCTAAACGAACTAATCAGTCGATATTCACCCCATTCTGTCAACCAAGTGCCAGAGGGAGTGCAACTGTGCCTACACACCAGGCCTTCCGCCTGGAGTGACAAACGGGGACGTAAGGTCGAAAGCCGTAGGAGACTCTCCCTTTCTTCAGATCTTTGCATCGGGGCTACCCTCATAGTACTTTAGGCAATAGACGCCTTCGGCCGAGCCTTCGGCCAACGCATATGAAGATATGCCTATGTGAGCTGCCGCCTTCACAGCCTTCGCATAGATGGCAGCAACTATGCAGTAGCAGCAGGCTGCCTTCATGCGACAACAACAAGACTCACATGCTCTAATGATGGAAACCTTACAAAGTCGTGGGGGGGTCGTCACGTGATACAGAGGCGCGAGGCGCCGACACATTCGACCACTTCTTGAGGCTCCGCCCACTGACTTTCGGAGGAGCACCTGACCCGGTTCAGGCCGAACATTGGTTGGCAAGGATTGCCAAGATGATGGGGCCACTGGAGTGCTGCGATGCTCAAAAGGTCAGCTGGGCCACGTACCTGCTTGAGGGAGAGGCTGAAAACTGGTGGAAGGGCGTACAAAGAAGCGTGCCAGCTGGGTACGCCTAGACATGGGCAGACTTTAGGATGAAATTCCTAGAAAAATACTTTCTACGGTCCTGCCAAAGTGAAAGGATTGCTCAGTTCCTAAAGCTAAGCAAGAAAACCTCACAGTCGCTCAGTACAAGGCAAAATTTGACGAGCTGTCTCGGTACATACCAAAGGCCTTTGAAGACGAGGAGTACAAACTGAAAAAGTTTAAGGAATGACTGAAGCCTGGGATACAATCCCGGTTGTGTACCTGGGATTTCGTAGACTTCCCAGAGCTGATGGATAAGGCAATGCGGGTGGAAAAAGATTTTGAGCGCATCATTCACTCTCGCATTCCTACATGGGACGCCTCGGTCAGGCCGAGTCTAGCACCTCCTGCTCCGCCCATCCTTACAGGAAGATCCAGAGCACTGTTTGCGCAAGCTCCGCCCTTGCCCTCCGGTGAAAGTTACGGCTACTGTGGCAAAACAAACCACATTACCCGTAACTGTTTCCAGAGGATGCGAGACCAGGGCATTCCACTCCCGGTGAATCGACCATGGCAGAACCAGGTGGCAACTAGAGTAGCACCCAGGCCTCAACAGCCCAAACAGGGGCCCCCGGCACAGCAGATGGCTCCCCAGGCCAGGGTGTATGCTGTTGTCGCTACGGAAGCAGAGCAGGACCCTTACTGACCATCCACAGTACTGCCCATATTAACGGTACCCCTGTACTTACACTTTTCGATTCCGGTGCAACTCTTCCTTTATTGATTCTACTATTGTATCTAAACTAGCATTGAACACCACTGGGATGCATGTTCCTTTAGTTATAACATCCCCCATAGGAAGTTTGAGGAAACTGATAAAGTATTAGAGCATGTCCAATCACGCTCGCAAATTGCGAGGTTGTTGTGGAGTTAATTGTTATGCCTGTCAGGCAATTTGACGTCATCCTTGGGATGGACTGACTTACGTTGGTGCGTGCAGTCATGGATTTTCACGACAAAACAGTGACTATATCCATCCCAGGGTAAGCCTCTTTCACCTTGAAAGGTAGGGGCAGATGCCGAGAATTCGAGAGCCTGTAGGCTCTAGAGGAAGCTAAGTTAGTGGAAGACACCGTCAGGCGGGTACCCATAGTCTGGGACTTCCCTGAAGTATTTCAAGAAATACCAGGGCTACCCCCTAGAAGGGCGATAGATTTCTACATTGACCTCAAGGCAGGGACTACTCCTATATCACTCCCTCCATTTCGCATGCCTCCTTGTGAGATAGAGGAATTAAGGAGTCAGATTGATGAGCTGTTAGCTCAGGGCTTTATCTGTCCCAGTGTTTCTCCTTGGGGAGCACCAGTCCTCTTTGTCAAGAAGGATGGGTCGATGTGTCTCTGTATAGACTACAGGAGACTAAACGATGTGACGATCAAGAATAGATATCTCGTACTGCGTATCGACGATCTATTTGATTAGCTGAAGGATGCCAAGTACTTCTCCAAAATAGACCTGCATTTGGGATATCACCAGTTGAGGATCAGGGATGAGGACATTCCGAAAACGGCCTTCAGGACTCGTTACGGGCACTACGAGTTCCTGGTGATGTCCTTCGGTCTCATGAATGCTCCGGCAGTTTTTATGGACCTTATGAACCAAGTCTTCATGCCTTACCTAGACCGGTTCGTGATCGTGTTCATTGATGACATCCTGGTCTACTCCAAAAGCCAAGAGGAGTACGAGTAGCATTTGTGTACAGTCCTAAGTATGTTAAAGGATAACCAACTATATGCTAAGTTGTCTAAATACGAGTTTTGGGAGAAGGAAGTGAAATTCTTGGGGCACGTAGTAAAGGCAGAGGGAATAACAGTCGATCCAGCTAAGGTGGAAGCAGTATCCAAGTCGGAACAGCCCACTACAGTGACCGAAGTTTGGAGTTTCCTAGGCATGGCTGGATATTATCGACGCTTTATTAAGGAATTCTCCAGAATCGCACGGTCGCTCACTCAACTGACGAAGAAGAACGGCCGGTTCTCATGGGACGAGAATGTAGAGGCAGCGTTCCAGGAGTTGAAGATGAGATTAACTTCTGTGTCGGTGCTCACTCTCCCACAAGAAGGGGAGAAGTTCGTGGTATATAACGATGCCTCGAAGTTAGGACTAGGGTGCGTATTGATGTAAAAGGACAGAGTGATCGCTTATACTTCAACACGAAGAGAACTATCCAACGCACGACCTGGAACTGGTAGCAGTGGTTTTCGCCCTGAAAATATGGAGGCACTACCTCTATGGGGAAGAGTTTCAGTTATTCTATGACCACAAGAGCCTAAAGTACATATTCACACAGAAGGATTTGAATATGTGTTAGTGCCGATGGATGGAGACACTCAAGGACTTTCAGTTCGATATATCTTACCATCCGGGTAAAGTGAACTCCATGGTTGATGCACTGAGCCGAAAGAAGAAGCATGAGACTATACCCACCTTGATGATCAAGGAGTAGGAGATGATGGAGTTCATGCAAGACTTCGACATCCAGCCTACCCTCGACGAACTCGATGCTTATGTGGCTCTGTTGACTGCAGAGCCAACCCTGATTCGTCAGGTGATCTCCACTCAAGACTAGGATGAATGGCTTGTCAAAATAAAAGGAAGGTGTAAGAGTGAGGAAATGCCTGGTTGGAGGATTGATAGTGATGGTTGTCTTAGGTATTTGGGGCGAGTATGCGTACCCAACGATGCCGACTTAACAAAAGAAGTTATGGTAGAAGCCCATCATTCGAAATTAACTATCCACCCGGGTAGCACCAAGATGTACAACGACGTTAAGAGATAGTACTGGTGGAGCAACATGAAGAGAGACATCGTATGCTTTTTGGCGAGATACATGGTATGTCAGAAGATCAAGGCCGAACATCGCAAGCCCGCTGTCCTCCTTTAGCCATTGCTACTGGCTGAATGGAAGTGGGACAGTATCTCCATGGACTTCATATCCGGCTTTCCTAGGACATAAAGAAAGCACGATTCGATTTAGGTCATTGTCAATAAGCTGACAAAGGTTTCCTGATTCCTTCTAATTCACACGACTGACTCGACCGATAGTTTGGCAAGACCATACATTTGGGAAGTCGTATGATCCTATGGGGTTCCACGGGAGATCATATCAGACCGAGATTCCAGGTTTACCTCCGCCTTTTGGAGGAGGTTGCAGGAAGAGATGGGGACAAAGCTCAAGTTTAGTACCGCATTCCATCCTCAGATTGACGGACAAAATGAGAGGGTAAATCAGATCTTGGAAGACATGTTGAGAGCTTGCGTTCTAGACTTTCAGGCTAACTAGGATGATCACTTGGCCCTGGCAGAATTTGCATACAACAACAACTTCCAGTCTAACATAGGCATGGCACCGTATGCGGCTCTCTACGGTCGCCTTTGTCGAGCCCCTCAATGTTAGGTAGACATAGGAGAGAAGCTTGTTAGGACCTGAGCTTGTTCAAGCTACTACTCAGGTCATTGATGTGGTTCGAAAGCGTTTTCTCACCACCCAGAGTAGACAGAAGAGCTATGTGGATAATCGATGACGCAACCTGGAGTTTGCGACTGACGACCACATAATTTTGAAGGTGTCGCCAATGAAGGGTCTGACAAGGTTCGGACAGAAGGGGAAGCTAGCACCGCATTTCATCAGGCCTTTCAAGATCTTCGATCGTGTGGGAGCCGTGGCATACTGCCTTGCACTACCTACTGCACTGGCCGGTATTCATAACATCTTTCACATATCTATGCTGAAGAAGTATACACCAGACAAGTCACACATCGTCAGTTGGGAGCAGATCGAGCTAACAGATGATGCCTCTTACATCGAGGAACCAATCCGTATCTTAGACCACAAGGAGTAGGTCTTGCAGATGAAGACTATACCTCTGGTCAAGGTTCTTTGGTTGCATAGCGGGGAAGAAGAAGCAATGTAGGAATGAGAAGTAGAAGTTAGGAAAAAGTACCCTCACCGGTTTAGTGACACACCACAGGTAATTTTGAGGACGAAATTTTTTTTAGGGGGGTAGACTTTAATACCCCGTACCATTGGTATATGAGTGTTACCTTTTAAATCTACATCAACTTAAATCAGATTGGATTAACCAAATGGCTTGAACATGACATATGCAGGATGGGGATTTCGGTTGAAATTAAGGCCACCCATCCAAGTCTCCAGGAGCCAGAACGCGCCCTACAAAATTCAAGAGGGTGAAGTTATCTGAACACTCTAGATTAAAACCCACATGCCAACGGATACTGTTACAAAGCACTTGTCACCAACACTTGAGAGTTAGTTAATGACAAATTAAGCCTTCATCATAACCAGTACCTTATATTAACCGTTGAAAACAAGTATTAGGCCCACCCGATCGATAGATCGTGTCATATGGGCTGATGGTAGCCTAAAGAAGAGTGTAACGGTCCACCTGGGCCTCACCTCCACCCCAGTGTGGGCAGGGTCCCTGTGTAGGGTCGCCAATGCGAATGGACGGTATGGATTATGATATTGATGTCTCAGCAGGCCCCCACACGGTGTGTGCACTGAGGACGCTTGTGCACGAGGTGCATTGGGACCACTAGCTCGGTCAAACAAGCTTTGACCGAGCCCTTTAGCAAACAAAAAAATCTCCCGCCACCTGGAGATTTAAATCGACCCTCTTTGAACTCCTAGGTGGTCCACCATGGTCATTTTCCGGACCATCTGATCCGTTCAGTTTCTCTGTGGGGCCCGGCTTAACAATATTGTATGCCGTTTGACCACTTGTAAGCGGACGGGGGAGATGGATTGCCACCGTCCATTTCCGAGGAAAGCGATGCTCTCCTTTGCCAAAAACGGCCATGTAGGGTCTGTGAAAGGAGAAAGGGAGAGGAGGCTTTCCTCTCTGAGGAAGATAAGGCTGGAATGATCATAGCTGTTCCTCATCAGCATGGAAATCTAGCCGTTGGAATCCGCTCCTCCATGGCTATAAATGGAGTCCTGTAGACGTAGGGATTTGCACCAAGGAGAGAGAAGAGAGAGAGAGAGAGAGAGAGAGAGAGAGAGAGAAGAAGGTGAGGGCCGAGTGGATGCATTGAGTCAGGTAAACCATCCTTCTTTTGAGGTTTCTGTTAAGCTGCATGAGGCATTTGTGCGAACTAGAGCTAAGCTAACAAATGGATATGTATCAGTTCGGAACAAACATCAGAACCATGCCGGGTAATGGTTGCACGATAAGTTGAAAGTAGACCTTCCATCAGGCCACATAATGGCCCTGTTTGGAGCTAGGAACGGGCCTACAATCAGGCCATACTGGGGCTCTATTTTAAGCTAGGATCAGGCCGAGTAATGGCCATAGTTTCATATAGTCATTAGGCCTGAATGGTGGCCGTAGTTAGGGTAAAAAACTAGCCAAGTAATGGCTGAGATCATGCCCAAAACAAAGCTAGGAACTGACACTGTTCAGTCCAGGCCCGAGCCAAACAATGACTGTGGGACGGACTGAGAAGTCAGCTAGCAAAGGGTCCCTGTTCTGGACTAGAGCTGAGCCGATCCATGGCTCTATTTTAGTCTGAAATCCGACCCTATTGTAGCACCCGTTTCGGGCCGAGACCGAGTCAAACGATGGCCGTGAGTTAGGCCAAAAATAGGAAGGATCGAAGCTCTGTTTTGGAGCTAAAATCGGGCCGAATTCGGTCTCGAACCGGGACATCAGCGTGAGCTGGGTGTCGGTCCAAGAGATGGACCGAAACCAACTCCGGTGTGCCATGATCAGGTGTCGGGATCAGACCCCCAGGCAGGGCCGGTTCGAGTAGAAACTCGAGGTGCTATTGCTGGTATGAGCAGAAGCTCGGATGTTGTTGTTGGCCACGTCCGGGCAGCTGCATGGATGTAGCTCTCAGCCAGGCTGAGAACGGGCCCCATTAGCCTTGCAGTCACGTAAGGGTGGGCCCCACAATGGCCTTTGTGGGCCCATGCCATCTGGAGCTAAGAGATTTACATCTCTGTGGACCTCACCCGACCCAAACTATAGGTGGGCCACACTCAGCTGTGGGTCCCACCTGAGATTTAAATCTCAGTGGGCCGTACCTGGTGTGCAGCCCAAATGGGCCGCACTTCACTACCAAATCGGGTGGGCCTCACCACCCAGGACAGTGGGCCACACCGCGTATGATGTGGGCCCCATAGTAGACTCAGATGGGCCACACTTGAGATTCCAATGTCAGTGGGCCACATCATCAAAACAGTGGGCCGCACCTGAGATTCCAATCTCAGTGGGCCACACCATGCAAATAGATGGGCCGTTAGGAGTGAGCAGGTGATGTATTGGAAGTCAGCCTTGGATTTGGGCTGTGAGCAGACCTAGTTCCAGTCCAAAAAGGGGCTGGGTCGAGAACAGTTCCGTTGAGCTGTGACTTAGGACCTAGACCCAAAACAAATTCCAGGTGAGCTCTACCCTAAGCCATGATGGGCCCCACCTATTGTAATTGGCTAAAGAACCCTCCGGTACATGTAATATGTAATAAAATATTTTATGTGGGCCACCTCTATGTGGGATCAACCAGGTGTATGTATATAATACATACATGTATTCTATGTGGGCCACACCACATGAGAATCCACGACTGATGAACAGGTGTTTTAAACATTACGTCCATCTGTGTGGGGACTCCATTGTGAGGTATGTGTCCTATGCACACCGTCCAATCATTGGACGTGGGCCCATTGCAGCCAGCAGCTCTAGCTGCTGCACTGATGCCACCAAGTTCTGTGGGCCACAGCAGCATATAGCTGCTATGATGACTTTAGCAACTCTGTGGACCCAGTTTAATTAAAATAAGGGCTCATGCTTAGTGAGATTGATCGCCCTCGATTACAGCCCAAACAATCTTAGTTTAAGGCCTTCCAACTCTTCACCTATCCTCACGTATTAAACCTTGTGACTCATTGTCTGTTATAAATGAATTTGTACAGGGAGTTACGCGAGTGGTGTAAATTCACCATCTTCTCAAGAAAACTTGCATCTAGAAGCATCCTACGCTTTGTTTGGTGATGATTTCTTTCCCCTTAAGCTTTCTATCCATAACTAGACCAGAAATAGTAGTTTTGTTAATTTTATGATTAATTGGA
The DNA here is from genome assembly GCF_029962835.1 of Magnolia sinica. Lineage (NCBI taxonomy): Eukaryota > Viridiplantae > Streptophyta > Magnoliopsida > Magnoliales > Magnoliaceae > Magnolia > Magnolia sinica. The sequence goes on along the minus strand of NC_080585.1, from coordinate 14,313,841 downwards.
TTAATGATACATCGTGTGTGGGAATCTCATGCTTACTATTGTTTAGGCTCTTGATTTTATACTTTAAACTGCCTAGGGAATAACCCAACCATTCATGTCATATATCGTGTGTGAATTCAGTTAATGTGTTCTAATAGAAATATAGGCATTATCTCTTATTCCCTATTTATGATAAGATCTATGTTACTGATATGATGATATGACACACATATTGTTGAAATCTCTCCAAGGAAAGCAATAGTAAAGGAGAGTCCGTGCTTAGGTGTAACTAGACTAGTAGCATGGAGGTTTTGGTCATGGTGTTGACCATGGGGTTTACCATCCATGTGTAGTTTCACCTAACCGACTTGAGATGAACTTCACAACTTTTCTAAATACCTCTGTTTACTCGTCTTGGAGCTATTCATGCTGTCACGTTTTAAATCGCCACCTTTGGTAACTTTAAAATTTCATTCCTAGTCGGCATTAATGATGACCCCTTTTACATTGAATTGATTGACCACATGTTAGTGGGTACTACATACACCCTAAGATGGTAGCCTCATGGGTCGGGGATGGTAGTCATGGGATACTATGCCTGAGCATCGGCTTACGCTGGGCCATGAGCTCCTCATAGTGACCGTGAGCTTATTTAAAAATGGCCGAGTGCAATTGGATTAATAATGGACTGGCTAATCATGCATACATTGCACAGGCCAGCATCTATTGCTATCGTACGTGATTTACGTATTGTTCCGACTGGATGATGTGTCCCAGGTTCGATGATTGCATGGATGACGAGCCCACTGTCCATACGGATGAGCATCCCCGGGGCGATGATTGCATTCCATACTCCATGCACCTAATAAGAATGCATCCACTGTTTTTTGGATTACCTGTATATTTTTGCTATTCCTTGTTTAGGGCGGTGGTGTGTAATCTTAAGGGGAGATCACACTGAGCTAATCACTTATTTATCAATGTTCAACCGTACAGAGGATACAGGGACAGATGGACTTGCAGCGAATCTGGAGGTGGCTGTAGTCGAGGAAGAGCCTTACAATGAGGAGCCGTACTAGGAGGCGGCTACTTATTTTAGATTAAATCAGTAGACTATTTGCTTAATATCATTTCAGTTCATTTTGGGATTTGAAGTTTTGTATGTGGGCCCCAACTGAGTGGCCAAGGATATTATTACTGCTTGAGCTTCATTTATATTGCGCTTGGTTCTGTTAATCGTACTTTGATTGGGTTGATTATCTTCTTGATTATCAGTTAACACCGGATTTTCAAGAAACAAGTGGTATACTCGGGTCACGAAAATTGGGGTGTTACATCATCGAACTTTAACTTTGTCGACCCTGAAAATTGCTCACGGCAATTATCAAACCATCCCAACTATCTGGCAAATTGGACAAGATCAATAAAGCCCTGACTGTCCTAGAAAACAATGCCAACAGATTCCAACTGGCTCGTGACTGTATTGAAATCGTTTAGATGTTCAGCCACGCTCCCACCATCTCTCTCTCTTTTTTAAACCCTAATTATAGGTCCCGTTACATTAACCATACATTACAAGTTTGAAATTCATCATAGGCTGATGGGGCCCAACTAATACAAACAAGACGAGGAATGGCTGGATTTTATTAATTAACAGATGTATGAATGAATAGGTGTAAACAAAAGACTAGCTTTCTCAAGCATATTAAAACAAAAGAAAAGGCTATGCTACTATCAGAATTACTCATTTAGATATCGGTATGAATTCTGATGAATCAAAGCCCTCTCCATAACATTAACATATCATGGTAACATTTCATCCAACTTCTGCATGTACAGAGCCAAACTTCTGGTATAAGCATAGACACCAGCCTCAGATGATCCAACTGGACTCCCTCTCCGGATGAATTTTCCTTCTTTGAATATGTAAAGCATTAGAATGCCAGTTGACAGTTCCAGGCTTATAACCTCTTGAGAAGTCAACTTGTCGAGATACATAATAATAGACCTTAGTGAATTCCTACCATCTAACATCTTCATATTGAATAGCCATTTCGTAAGATGAACCTTGTTAGACGCTGAGGGTTTCTCAGACATCATAGGTAAGGCATGCATTAATTCTTTTGTGGTTTTCACCTTGGATATATTAAAGGCGACACTCTTAGACAAAGAGAGTCGGATCGTTCCTAAAGCCTTCCGATATAATAAAAACCATTCATCATCTATCATCTTTTCTAGTTTTTTCTTTTTTCCTTCTAAAGGAATATAGAGGTCCTTCTAAAATAGATAATCCTTCATCTGCATCTTCCAGAAGGCAAAGTTTGAACCATCAAACTTCTCAATTCTAGTCTTTCCTTCTTCCGTCATCGTTTTCACTTGAACTAAACGAATAGCTCTGATACCAGTTGTTGTGTAGCACGCCAACAATGCGGTGAATCGAGATCTAATCTCCGGTCTCACCCACAAATGATAAGCAAGAATAAATATAATCTAGAGATAACATCAAAGCATACCAAACAAACCACAAGACAATATACATGGAAAAAGCCCAACAAGGGTAAAAAATCACGGTGCAAAACTTCCACTATAAAGAAAATGAGATTACAAGCAATATACTAATATTTTCCCTTTATATGAATAGAGAAAACCCTTTGCCCACACATTAAAATACCTTAGAAAAGCCCTAGGAACCCTTATTTATAGTTTAGGCAACTTCCCTTTCGCACCCTTGCGAAACCGCCTCAAAATTCTGCAGTCCGTATCAAATCCGTAAAACGAATCTGCGTAACCTCGACTAGTCGAGTAGGCTCCTCGCCTGGTTGAACGGACCCTCGACTGATCTAGCATGAGCCTCGACCAATCGAGCACCTCGGACCCGAAAAACTACAACTCACTGGACTTTGAGTCGAACCAGTCCTCGACCAGTCGAGCAGGCCCCTCGACTAGTCGAGTAGCCCACTCGATTGGTCGAGTGACGTTGCCTAAATGTGGCTCCACATCTCAACATGCTTAGAAACCTATGAAAGCAGCAATTAATACAATATGATTAGATTAAACATCCACAACCTAAAGTTGCTTGATCTCGATTAATCAAGTCCTTACTTGGGCGATCACTTTTTAGTCACATCATGTCGACCATTTGCCTTGATCATCTATTTTTTTAAACAGATCAGGCCATATTTAACTCTTATTTTGTTTATTTCTCTATTTTATTTAATAATTTGTCGATTGTAATGAGCTTCATTCACATATTAATAAAATCGGCATTACTTTAGCCTTCTTTTATTTATTTATTCATCTTTATTCCTTGGAGAAATATGTTGACTATAATTATTGGGAAATGAACAAGTCCTTAGACACAGAGCAAAAGGAATCCATCAGGAAGGACTCACCCCTACCCTTTCGCGAATTGCTAAATCGTTGATCACAACTAATAGCTGCCTCAACACCTACATTTTCGAATTCGGTCTTAGTCGTTTCCGCGCGAGGGTCACCAATGTTTAGTCAAACATTGAGTCGAGTATGACTCTGGCATGTCCTCACTTTCTAATGTTGAGGGTCAAATATTGCATATCAGACCCAGTTATTGCATGAATTTACAAGCATGATACCGTTTAATGGCCTGATTTATTTGTGTTTGTGATGCAGAGTATATTTACGAGCATGGACTGAAAAAGGATGCTTAAAGCATGGATTTAACGCTCTGATGACACCAAAGCATGGGATGGACCCCAGGAGACCAAGATCGGCATATTTGCACGCCAGGGATCCAAGAAAATCAAGAAACTAATGCTCAAGTAGCCTGAAATTGGTACAGAATACAAGATCACAGGGTTCCCACCATCCGTTCAGCTCGAAACTCCATATATGGCCTGAAGACCTTAAATAAGCCGTACAAATCAAAAATCAGCCATTGGATCGCCGTGGAAGTGGCCAAACGGATAGATCAGCCCCTTAAATCCTTAAGTGGGGCCCACCTGATATCTGGATATTCTCCATTTTTGGTCTCAACTGTTTAAATGAGCTGGCCAAACGGATAGACGGAGCGGATTTCTCACAAACATCTCTGTGGGACCCATACATGCAGTGCATGTGCAAGGGACGCAAGTGCACCGGGCGTGCACCAAACATCCGAAAGTCGGTCAGCAAGCGCTGACCGACTCTTCTTCTCCAAACGCACTTCTCACAGCGAGCGGACGTGGGTCCGCCGGTTTCACTCAGTGGGGCCCACCCCTTGCTCCTTTGAATGATCAAAGCCATCCATAGTACTTCTAGGGTAGGGAATACCCTCACCTAGGTGGAATTTTGGACCCATACACGTGGATTCACATGGATCGTCAAAAGAAGTAAGATGAACGGTGAATTCACTTTATACAATGGGCCACACAAGAACCTACCAAAACTACTCATTCCTGACTGGATTTTCGCCAGGATTTCATTGGACGGTGTGGATTTCCCACCTGAATTTAATCATGGCCCCCGCCAGCTGCACAGCGAAAGAAATTCATTTTTTTTCTTTCTTCTCTGTTTACGCAGGAACAAAGCTTGCGGACGATCTCTGTGGGCCACCATCATGGTCCAGATGACTGATCTGGACCGTCCATGAGAACTACGAGAGCCATATCACTCATGCTTAGGTGGCAGAGTTTTAAAAGATCCCGGAGATCCATTTTTGATCGTCTGAACGGAAGATAGACGGAGGAACTGTTTCAATTGATGGGCTGCACTAAACCTGAGGAAAAATACTCCTTCTCGGCTGAAATTCCGAGAGGAATTCAATGGACGGGTCGGATTCCTCGTCTGACATCAATCCTGGGCCCACAGACTTCAACAGTGTAAGGTTTTACGCACTACGCACGTCCAGACGCGAACGACTTTCGTGGGCCGTTGTGCGATCGTATTGATGGTCGGATCCATGATCTGGACCGTACACATGTTACAACAGGTGGCCATAACCCTAGCCAAGATATCAGAATCAATAGATGAATTGATTTCGCGCCGAAATTCTTCTCCAGAAGGTGAGTAGTTTCGCATGGCCCTTCCGCAGCCTATTCCTTTTGGGACTCCACAGCAGCTCCGTGGGGAGCCTTTTTGTCTTTAAAAGGGAGGAGCTTTGCAGAGAGGAGCATTCTGGGAGGCTGGAACGGGAACGTGAGGAGCAGGGCTTGGACGATTGCAAGGGGTGCTCAGTTCTGGTTTTTTTTTTCTTCTTCTTTTCCTTTATATTTCTATTATTTTTTTTAAGACTTAGCCCATATCATGTGTGGCTAAACCTCTTAGCTAGGGCTAAGAGGTGAAGCCTGTAGCGAGATTGGAGAACCTACTTTATGCCTTTGATTTAAATTTCTAAACTGAATTTGATATAGTTGATTATTAAAGGAATATTTTTCTTAGTCTTTTATGGTTTGTTGTGATTGAAATTACAATGGGTTTGCAATGGCTTTGAGTATTTCTTTTTCCTTTTTAAGTTTATGAAGTCAGGAACCCCTGTTGTTCATCATTGTCCCATGGGCATGGTAGGATGATAGTACCCCTCCTGATCCTCATACATTGTTGGTTGGTTGGTAATTAGTTTAATTCTGTTGTTTACTTTGTCTCCTGGGCATGACTTGGTGATGGAATCGATTCTGATTCATACACCTTTCACCTCTTGAAAACTATATCAAAGGAAGTCTAGTTAAATTCCATGATTTCTGAAGCAGGCATAATTTCTCCATAATCTCTACAAGTGGATCCTCTGAATCCCTAGTTTCTTCCTCTGAATTCCTTAAAGTTTTAGATAATTATTCCACAATTATTCCTTAAATTTACATTTGATTTTAATTACATCTTAGGCTAGTTCTATTTCTACCTAGTTTCAGGAAACGTACAAGTTTCAGTCCCTGTGGATTCAACTTCGGTCTTACCGAGTTTATTACTACATCACAACCCTATACTTGGGGAGTGAACATCTAATAGACACGAAAACCAAATACATGCCCCTGATCACACCTTTATGTTTGATTGAATTGCACGAACAACAACCATGAGATATGTGTCACTACACCTTAAGAAAAAGTTATTGTGTAACATGTGGCGATACGAGAGAGGCGATCCATTTTGTAGTGGCCTAGAAAAGAAGTTATGGCCACTGTTTTAGTTGGTGATGATGCTTCTTATGACACATGAGAGAAGACAAGTGACTCCACACATGTGAAGTCATAAGTGAAGAGCTCTAATATATACAATTAGCTAAGGCAGTGATTAACAAAGACATATAATACGTCATGATTGGTTTAGCTCACCTGAAAGTAAGAAGATTACTACAAATCATGGAATATTATCTCAAAATAGAAACATAATCAACTATTCTTACTCGACAACTGGTCAATTTGAAAAAAATCTTGCAAATGCACCTTGAGTTAGAAGTGTAATTGGCCATGTCTATTGACTAGCCAATCAATCAAGAGAAGATCCCAAGGGCTGATTCAAATACATGTCTCTAGCAAACCATATTATACATCTATAAATTTAACAAAGAATGAAGTGCTTGGGGCCCACATCACTACAATACAACACAACACTACTCTTTCAGCTCAACGCTGCCTATCATCTATTTGCGGGCTATCAGTCAAGGGTTGGGATTGACCTGTATGAATATTATGGGGCATGGTCCATCCATGGTGTGTCCCATCAAATCAACGGTCAAGACCAATGCAAGATAGGCCCACTTGTATAAACTCAAAGCCCAAGATTACTATATATGCATATCCTTACTTAAGGTCTTTTAATAATTCATCCTCAAACCTTGATCGTGCACTTCCTTTTTGTGGGCCTAAGTGGTCCCACCTATGATCAATGTAGGCCATTGGACAGAAGGGTTCCACCGTAGATAGTACATGGCTCCAGTATTGCTATCATTGGAAGATTACAGGCATTCAAATTAGGGCCTGTAAAACTGATTGTAAGATGATTTTTACTCCACCGTTCATTTTTCATATACTTAAATTGAGGGCTGTGATTATCGAGTTATGGTGCGTCTCCGTCGTCTGCAATCCATGGTGCATCCCTCTTATACAACAGTTATTGGAACTAGGATTGCATAGTAGCACGCAGCACTGACGTCGGAGCTGTGGGTTACCCGAAAAGCTCTATAGGCCCCACTTGATGTATGTGTTTTATCCACTCCGTCCATCCATTTTTTCAGCTCATTTTAGTGCATGATTCAAAAAAAGAGGCGGATAAAACTCTCAGGAGGACGACAACATAGGAAACACGTGTGATTGAACGCCCACCATTAAAGACTTCTAGGGGGGTGCAAGAGTTTTGGACCTAGCTGATATGCCTGTGTTTTCCATTCATCCTGGTTTGTGTGATTTAATCAACTGGTTGGATGGCGAATAAAGTAGGTCGTAGGAAGTTTTGAATGGTGGGCGTTCAGTCACCACTGTTTCCTATGGTGTATGGTGTGGTCTACTTGAGATTTGTATGCCTCATTTTTTGGGATTGTGTACTGAAATGAGCTGGAAAAATAGATGGACGGTGTGGATAAAACAAATACATTATGGTGGGTTCAACAGCTTCTCCGAGTTCCAGTTTTTGTTGATCCAAGGGACCCAGTTTCACCTGTCCCGAGTTCAAGAATGACAGGGCCTCTGAGGGGTCACCATGATGTATGGGTTTTATCCACACCGTCCATCCGTTTTTTCCATATAATTTTAGGCCATAAGGCGAAAATTAAGGCAGATCGAAGGCTCAGGTGAACCACAAAGTGAGGATTGAACGCCACCATTAAAAACATATTAGGATCTGCAGAAGTTTCGATCAAGCTGATATTTCTGTTTTGCCTTCATCCAGGTATATGATCTTATGAACAGTTTGGATGGAAAATAAATATGACAGTTGACGGTTTCAACTATAGATTGTGTTCCATTTGAGCCTTGGATCTGCTCATTTTTGGGCACATACTCTAAAATTACATGAAATCATGAATGGATGGTGTGGATGAAACCTACATCACGGTGGTCCCTCAGAGACCCTGTACCAAGCTCGTGACAGACATACCACGATAGTACCCAATCCGCGTCCGATGGAAGGTCGATCCCCTTGGGCCCACATAACAATTAATAACACACGTTCCAACCTGGGAAATGTTTGGGACATTGGAGAAGAGAATAAGGTGGGGCGCATTGTAAATATTAGGTATTAGGGGTCGCAGGGCAACATAGAAATGGCCATAAAAGGGAGTAAAGACGAAAAGTAAGTGTAGTTGGGGAGTCAAATGGAGGTAGTAAATGGATCCTTTCACCTATTTTAAATACCTTTACAAGAAGCATATTTTCAACCCGCATTGCCACTGGTTTCCATCAATGACTTAAGGACTAAAGTGACAGTGACCTTGACTTAAAGAATTGGTGGACCCAACCATGAAAGTCTCACTATGATCACCAAGTGCACCACCTTAATTTAATTGTGGAATCCAAAAACAACTCGGTCAGTGATTTAGGTGGGCCATATGAAGGGAAAAGTTAGGCGATTGGACACATACCCTTTATTTTTTAAGGCCCACTGTGATGATTATACGGACTCTACTCCAGCCGTTAGATAAAAAACTAAAATGTAGGCATTGCGATGAAAAATCATGCTCATCCTTGATTTCGATGGGTAACACAAAAGGAAATAATTTGGAGGGTGAGCATTATTATTTCCTGTGGCCCACCTGAATCATAAACTGAACTAATATGTGGGCCCTACAACTAAAATTGAGTGATCACACCTGGTGATTGTGGTGGATTTTACATTAAACGTTACAATCGGCAATCTCCAACAAAAATTTAAGGTTTTCCTGGGTTAATGCCGCCACACCTTCATTAAACTGGATAAAGTTAGCTTCAAGAATTGGCGGACCCCACTACAATGTTTACATGAAATTCACTTAGATCACTAGGTGTGTCACCCCGTTTTATTTGTAGGCCCAAAAATCAGCCTAGTTTGTGAGCCATATGAAGGGAAATAGTTGGGAGAGGGATACTACGTACATTGTTTCCAATTATATAGTCCACCTAAATCATGAACCGAGCTTATTTAATTCTAGGCCCTACGGCTAAAATGGAGTGACACACCTATTGATTAGGGTGGATTTCACATAAACATCACAATTCACTTGTGAACGTCCTCATACGAGCGAGCACACTCAATAGCATATTTAGCTTAGTTAAAATCTCTTTTATTTCCTCGAATATGTACATACTTTGGAATCGCAGTAGCCAAAACTAAGTTTCGGATTTATGGTCAAAAAAATAGTAGAGTAGCTTCAAATTCAGAAAATCAAAGGATTCTTCATCCCAAATGACTCCTGTGGTTGATCTGCAACCGTCGATACCAGGTAAGGGTCTTAGTTACAGAAAATGGATGGATTAGACATATTTTTCATCTGCACAACATATGGTCTCTACTTTACAGGGCTTATTGATTTTTTCAATGGAATTTCAACAATATCACATCTATGCATTTTTTTAACACACACACTCACACCACATAGTGGAATTTCACCACAATGGGTACTCAAATTAACCATGACCTTGTGTTAATGTCACAGTTCAACCCTAATAATGTAGTTTGGTGGTGAATCTTGATTCTCCTTGGAGACTCATCTAGACTTGACCAAAAGTCAAAGATAAGTTTATTCTCATCTTGAGTGCAGTGTCCATGTGTCTAAATATAAAAATTAATATGATGCAGGCATAGAAAAAACACAAAGGTTGAGTTCATTCATTGTTTGGCAATATATATATATATATATATATATATATATATATAGTGCCAAACACAACAGTGAGTGAACTCCAATTCACGTGGATTCTATTCATCATAGGGACACAAGTGCATGTCATATGCGAATTATGTGCATGTTTTTTTTTTTTTCTACAGCTTTTATTCACCTGTTCTTGTTCCTATCGATTTTTAGTGAAGCAGCACGGCTGTTGCATTAGGTTAGCTCCACTTTTAATGGTTCACCACGAGTAATTCGTACGGATGAACTATTCCATCAGAGCAATGCCATAAAAATGGACGTTTTGAAAGATGGCTACTAATAGATGTGGATCGTTTCGAGTTCACTTTGGATCACATTCACATACGCGGCCCACAAGGAACCATTTTGATCAACGGCTATAACCATCCCATTAGTAACTTGTGAAACCGACGGTATAGCAGCGTTTGGAAGGTTAGAGTCCTCACATCAATATAAAATTAATTAAGGTAAATCTAATGGACGGTCCAGATGGGATAATGCAATTGTCTAGATGTCAGTGCACTCAGGGCGCCCATCTCCAGGAAATAAAAACGTACGTTACAGACATTTTTTGCTGGCTTCGTTCCCCGCACGTGGTCAGCATACGTGCAAGATCCCACCAGAGATTCTCTGTCCATATTGCTGCAAGGCTGGCCACTCGGGAACTTCCTTGGGCGGCTTGAACTTCCGGGTTGGTCCCACATGATACACGTTAGCAAATCCGTCGAGAAACTCAAGTAGGATTTCACTGCCAGAAAATGCAGTCGCCTTGGCCATGGTCAGAGCTTTTACACGTCACTAGGGGTATGGCACGTGAAACGCACGTGCATATAGGGAGGCAGATATTGTCCCAAAATTCATAAAAAAGGAACACAAAATTTACAATTTTCACCACCCAAAAACAGAAAAATAACTTCTTTTTTTTCTTAAATAACAATCCATACCATAAACCCATCTAAAACTCAGTAGAAAGAAGAAGGAATACAAAATTTCAAGAACTAACAATTGGATGATTACTTAAAGGAGTGCAAATTGACCTGCAGACAATCATGCGCCATGTCTAAAGTAATTTTCTATAATAATGTGGAAGTAAAGAAATTAAAAGAAGCCCATCTCGATTTTATCTCGATTTTTGTAGAGAAAAGCTGGGTGATTGAAATAGAAACATAAATGCATTAATATTGGATCAATTATATTAGAAGTAAGTATTCATGCAATTTAATCCAATGCGAGGCCACACATATTAATGAGGGCTTGTATTCGATTAATGTGTGTGATCAGAATAGAGTAGATATGCCAGAGTCATACTCGACTCATGTTTGATTGAACACTAATGCTCTCACGCTATGATAAACCAATTGAGATCGAACTTGTGAGATTAGTTATCCTTTCAACAATTGACGATTAAAAAGGTAAGGCGATTTTAGAAGGGCATGATTAGTCCTTCCGAATGGATCCTTTTTGCATTGCGTTCAAGACTTTTTTTGGACCAATGGTTACAAATTGTGTTTTTCGATAGAATGAAGATAGATAGATTTAAAACTAAAGGAGATAAAAATACTACTTTTATTAATGTACATTTGAGGCCCAGTAAAATTGATAGATAAACAAAATAAAGTATAGAAATAAATGAAAGATAAGTACTTGTGATCGCCTGTGTGCACAAACAATCGAGGTAAATTGATTAGTAAGATGTAACTAATTGTTTGATCTTTCAAGTAAAGACTCGATTGATCAAGATCTAATGATGGTGTATTGTATATATTTAAATTACTCCTAAAGTGTATTGCAACGATGACGTTGGATAGTAGCAACCTAAAGCTAACGTAAACCTTAGATGTTTTGCAACGTAGCTGGATAGAAGTGAAGAAACTAAAGACTAAGATAAAAACAGCGTTGCGTTGTGTAGATAGATTGCGTTTGGCATAGGCTTGAAGCTCTTCATCGCATGCTACTTTTATAACTTTAGGAGGCTGCAAAATGATCCTCAGGTTTCCTTGTTGATTTGAGATTCTTGACCATCACGATGCACAATTGTTTTCTTATCATTCCAATTGAGCCAAAGAGATCTTCGAAGGTTAGAAGGTATTTTTAAATTTCTTACCAGCGTGACCACGAAGATCCGTGGATTTTATAGGATCAATCTTGCTAGATCCAGATTAATCACGAATTCATTGGTTACCATCCGCTCTAACAATGATATACTTCTCGAATACTTGTAATCTCCATGAAAGCACAAATCATCTCAAGGAGCATTTCTCATTTCGAAAGGATTGTAAGAGATGGCCTTGCCAAGCATATACAGATTTGTGATAAATTCATGTATTTACGGGTCTTTTATAGCCTTTTTGAGCACGCTGCCTCGATCACATATGAAACATGTAATAGGGATATGTGTCATTTGTCGTTGCATCGTATCTGCAAACGTGTGCATGGTTTTGAGTTACTTTGCTTTTGGCAGATGACATGTCTCTGTATTTTTTTTGGGGCAAAAGATATCCTCGAGTATGAGTAAGATTTCGTTATTATTAAGCGCATAGTGCCAACACATTATGGCATTTCATTGGTCCACATAAGTGTGCCAAAAATGAGTGTAAACAGTAAAGGGGCAAAAGAAGTTGGGATTTTTGAGGAAAGAGACACGATTTTTAGAGAGAGAGAGAGAGAGAGAGAGAGAGAGAGAGAGGTGATGCAATTAAGATTGGAGTATATCAATTTTTATACTACTAAGAGGGGGGAGGAATAGGGCTGCAGCTGATAAAGAGTTCGGATAGAATCACACCGTCCTTGGTCTTTTTCGGACTCGGATTGCGTAGTGCAGAACACTGCATGGATGTTAGTACAATGTATACATGGCAAACTGATGCATGTGTTTTATCCAGTGCTTCCAAGTGAGCTTTGGATCTGCTTCATTTTTGGGCTCATGCCTTGGATAATTAGCCAAATTGATTAGGCTCATGGATAAAACACATACATCATGGTAGAGCCAACAGAGTTTTGCAATGCATGCCTAACATGAACATTGGTGCCATATTCTACACTACTCAATCCGGCCATAGAGAGATATGATAGAATTACATCCCTCCTTGCTTGTTTTTAGGTTTAGGGTACAGTCATGGGGATTGATTGCCTAGAGTATAACACAGAACGTGGCACTCTATGGGCTTCACTATATATTTTAGGGCATGAGCCAAAAAATAATGCGGATCAAAACCTCAAGTGGACCACACCACATGAAGCTGTGGGTATATGTAATGATGCCCAAGGTGGAAACTTTCCTATGCCCTCCATGATACTTATTTTCCATTCAACTTGTTCATACAAACATGGATGAAGGGAAAGCATAAATTTCAGCCGATACGAGCGCTCGAAAGGTTTTCAATTGTAGGCATTCAATCTCCATTGTTTCTTATGGTGTGGTTCACTTGAGCTTTAGATCTACCTCAATTTTGGGTTCATACCCTAAAATGATAATGCAAAATGAATGGATGGTATGAATAAATCACATACATTTTGGTAGGGGCTCATAGGGTTTTGCCACGTCTACACAGTGGGGACGTCCACTATGCAATCTGAGCCAATGGTAGGAGATCTGTGGATAAAATCCCAATCAATAAGATGTGGGTAAATGCTGAACGATCCATAATCGGGCATGTACAAATTCATATCCTAAAAATACCCTAAAGAAAAAAAAAAAAAAAGAGATTTCCAATTAACATCTCATGGAATTTTAAAGATGGTGCAACTGTCTTAAACTAATTAATTGTAAGCGCAAAATTGTCTATCCGCTTCTTGTATTGCATAGTAGCAGTGATAAAGTGTTGGAGATCGTCTGACCTTGATTCTATGTTGTCGTGTCCGTGGTAAGAAACTGGCATTGGATGGACGTATATATATGAAAATCACTATGTGTGGATGAATTTAGAACATTTATTATGGTAGAGTAGGGCGATATTCTTGTATTGCAATATTTCCTATGTTTTTAAGGTATATATCTGTAAAAATTTCTATAGATCTTCCACCTCTTCTACATTTAAAAATATTTAAATGACCCACATTCAATTTTATAAATCACTAATCAAAATGAACAATGAAGCTTGATTGTGGGTATGTCTTGTTTATGATTGTATTAAAAGGATGGGCGGATCAAATCATTGAACCATCTTAGAATGTGGAGCCTAATAGGATGACACAAATGGAGATGAAGAAGATGAACTTATGGCATAAAGAAGAGTTTAAATAAATATCAAACTAGTAGAAAATGTATTTGTCTTCAACTCATCACGAGAAATCAAGGGGTCATTAGGGAGCATGGAAACGGTGATAATAAGTGGTAAAAGCAAAAAAACAAGAGTATTTGGATAAGCAAACGATAGTGGTACATAAATTCCCATTATTACCACTTCACGCATTTTGTTTTTCTTGTGCAAAGGCATGATTTCGACAACTATTACTGCAGACTACCGAGATTATGTCTGCATGAAAGTCAATGGGCTTGACTTCAACAATTAGTTGGATCCATCATGATGTTTAAGTAAAATCCACACTGGCTACCACGTGTGTCATCCTTTTTTAGTTGTGAAGTCTAAAAATCAACTGTGCTCATGATTCGGGTGGGTGATACAAAGGACAATAGTTGTGAGAGGAATGCCCCATCTATTATTTCCAATCGTACAGTCCACAACCCACCTAGTGATTGGGGGTGGATTTCACTTAAATACTATAGTAGACTATGTGTATGAATTGGTAAAATGCATATCATGCGTGCAGTAAGTTGGCAAACACAAATTTTGGATTCACATGGTATCCATGTGCATGATGCCAAACACAAATGAGGATTTCAATTCCCATGAATTCCATGGTAATTATGATTTTGAATCCAATTCACATTGAATTAGTGATGCCACATTGGAATCAAGGTGATTCTAATTCATTATTTGTGTTTGGTTAAAATGCACTTGAATCCAAATGTTCCTTTGAAAGCTTATATTTGGTGAGCATTGGAATTCTATGTTATACCAATACTTAGATTTGATTAATTAAATCAACTTTCAAATTCCAAATTAGTATATATACGTGGCATTTGATAGAATGATTGTAATAAGCCCATTAAAATATATACCTTAATAATAAAAATAGAAAATTCTTAACCTTGGGTGGGCCACAAATGTAAGAATCACAAACAAGCAACACAATGACATTTTGTAACTGTCCATTAGATGTTCAACATTTGGATGGTTCAGATCATTCTATTGATGCGATTTTAGTATTTTAGTTAATACTTGAATTGCTTTAGGTATCATCAACATGCAATGTGTCAAATGGATTAGTAGACACATTTGTTACATATGTGACTTTCTTACCCTTCAAAAGAGGCGAAAAAAAGGTTTTTTTTTTTTTAAAAAAAATTATACTAGAATACCAGCATTTAATTGAGAATTACAAACAATAAAAAAGGTAGATTTGAAACACTTCTTATTCCATTTATTTCTAAATCCAAAACTGCCGAACACAAAAAACAATTATTTTGATTTGAAATATACCCATGTGGCACCAAATACAAGGTGACAAAGGGGTGAAAAGCAATTTAGATTTTTTTTTTTAATTATTTTTTTTAAAGTATTACACCTGTTTTCCTGGTTGGTAAACCAAAAAATTTGTACAAAATACCTGCAACAGTTAATTGATTGTTGGCGAGAATCCCCACATTCACTGAATTTGCATGTGGATAGACTCCAGCTCACCAGGAACGGTTGGTGGGATTTTTCTCATATGGATCACACTAGTACTTGGAACGGCCATCAGTCGTTCGTAAAAAGAAAAACAGAAGGCCCACTTTGGCATGCGTTTGTATGTGTTTAAAACTCAGAACCCTGACTTGCTCAAAATCTAGGCAAGTTAAGTGAATTGGCCACTCGGTGAGTCAACTCACGAGTCATTAGTTGTTTTTATGAGGTAGAGAGAGAGAGAGAGCACCGCAGCTCAGTGTGTACAACGTGATGTGTGTGTGTGACATCTACTCCATCAATCAGTGGAACTGTTTCATGTTTAGCGTACATCATAGGTTGCCATGTGATCCGGAACTTAGGTGGGGCACACTGTTTTTTTTTTTGTTAACGAAAGCCCCAAAAGGATGGGGAGTATATTCCATGAAGTGGGGCACACGGTTGATAAAAATGTAAAATCACTTCCAAAACCGCCAATTTGGGTGGTGTGGCCCACCCGAGTCTTGCACCATGCTGAAGTTTAGAAAATCTGTTCATCCTAGCTAGCAGGAATCATCCGATCTACAAGTTAGATGGAATACAAACAACACAATGACCCTTGGGAAGATTTCAATGGTGAGCCTCCTCCATTTGACCATTTCATATTTTGTGGCTCACCTGAGTTTTTGTTGGGTTGATTTTTAGGATTGTTTAACAGCATGAGGCATAAAAATATAGATAGTTGTAAATATCTCTCTCATGATTTCTGATAACTCAAAATAACTACCCTCTAGTTTGGATTATTTCAAGTACATCTCTCTCTGGCCGGCACTGGAAGTATCTGCACCAAATGCTAAAACTAACCTTATTGCCACATATGGGCCACTGTAATGTATTAATAGAGCTGTTAATGAGCTGGGTTAAGGTCTATCTGAGGTTTTTCCGAGCTTGATCCTCAAAGTAAAACCTAAGCCAAAGCATAGTCGAGTCCGTGATGGGCCATAAAAACTATGCCTAAGCTTGGCCTGTGATGATATGCATGGCTAGGCCAGAGGCCGTACTATGCCCTTTGAAACCTTACTAGCCAATCTTGAAATTGGCCTGCCTAGATTTTGAACAAGTCAAACCAAGATTTTTAGGCCCTTTATTAGGCATCCAGCCTGTCTAGATAGGGTCTCTCTACCACAAATATTGGATGTCAAGAAAATCAGGCTAATCAAATCATTTAGCAGGCTACCTACCCACAAGCCTCAAAATTTACATGGTGGGCCACCTAATAGTTGGGTCATCTTGATCTTTAGATTTTTCATTTTCATGGTAGACTGACAACGTCGAATGGGTTGGATTCCATGATAAACCCACGTGTACTGCTGGTCACTTATAAGATAGGTAAAATGGTCAGTTTTTTAGTGATAATAATGTCAAATAATTGTGTAAAAATTTTTATAACGAATTTGTAAATAAGAAAAAAATTAACTGGCAATAATCTAATAAGATAAAAGGATGGTGTTTAGAATTACCTCATTTCTGCACATGCACGAAAGACATGAACACATACAAAATTTTTGTACAAGATCAAACTCATCACCATACCAGAGCACATTGTATGAAAGTTGCAATCCTATATTAACTCACTTGTCTCAAGAGAACCAGTAAGACTACCTTCTCATGAGTATCACACACACATGCACACTGAAAAATTACCCTTGTCCAGCATCTAGGGCTATTTCTAGGGCTGCGAAAGGAGGTCAAGCAAAATCAAAATTTTCAATGAGACCCGCTTGGCCGGCTCTGCTTGACTAGTTCAAAATCAGGGTCAAAGCTAAGCTCATGTTTGGCATGTTGATGGGTCTTTATTGATGGCTCGGTGGTAGACTCTGTGGGTTTTAACACTGAGGTCATCATGGGTTCATGTGCCTATTGTGGTATGCATGGGTGTGATCATGTGTGTAAAAAAAGGTTTGGTGTGTTGATCACTCCGACCATTTATCGGCATTAACCACTCAAAAAACAAGTGGGTCTACTTATATAGTGCTCATCAATCTCACATGTGCATTATTTTAGCACCTTTTCATGTTCTAACTAGCACGTCCTTTATTGGCTAGTTCATTGGATCATTAGAATAATATTTTAACCATCTCAGAATACTTAGACATCTCTTCAAATAAATTAAAAAGTTCTGAAAGTAAGAAATAAATGTATATAGCAAGAGAGAGCTGCCATGTAGGCATCTTCTATCCAAACGTCCACTTTCTTTTATTTAAAGAACACATGACGTAAGTAAATTATAAGACTGGTGAATCCTATATCCAAACATCCACTTTCTCATCATTAAATTCACTAAATCATGGTGACTCGCAAGCATTGCACATAGGTTGGATGGACCTCAAATGTTGATTTTGAGACATTGGTGTCGTTGGTCTATAATGGCTTAAAATTCTAATGGGTGGACTGTTGTGCACAATCGCCATACCTTAGGTGCGGAAGCAACCTTTAAATGATTCAAATACATAATAGAAAAATGAAAAGAATGAGCAACTATAGAGAAACACAACATTTTACTTAGAAAAACGCATGTGGGAAAAAACTATGACACTAAGCAACATAATAATCCATATATAAATTTAACGTACAATTATCATAATTCATGTAATTTGACATAGATTAGCATGTGATTTACTGTAGCATACCTTCACAATAATTAAATCAACAATATCGTAACAAAATATTCCAATTAGTACATTAATCAATTAAACCATCACAAATAATTTATTTTAATTTTAATGAACATGAGACATAATAGGATTACTCACATGAGTCTAGTAGTGTAGAATTTACAAGGTAATCATACTGGTTTAAATTTAGAAATCCTATCAATTATATCCATAACATTGTTATTCATCTAATTATATTACATGGTGGGGCTCACCTTTAATTATCATTTAGGTAGCCAAACTCTAAATGACGAAATAATTGAAACAATATGCTCATCAAAATCAATTATCGATTTTTTTTTTTTTTTTAAAAATTATGTTCACACAACTATCGATTGATGTCGTTGAATCAAGAAAATACATTTTAAAGTACACAAATTGTTGGACGAAATTTAACCAATTTAGACAAACCTACACCCATCATTGCCTACTAACTCATTAGTCGAATGCCAGAGAAGAACCATGGATTTATCAATCTAAATAATTTATATGCTTATTTACATTTAGATTCTAAAATTGAATGTCAAATGATTGATCGGGGTGGCCTGCTGGATGATTGGATTATCTGGATTCTCGAGTTCTTAATATATTTTGCCTTTACACATTGGATGAATGATATGGGTCTAACTACACGTACACCAATGACCCATCTCGACCTTTTACGTTAAGTGATACAAATATTTACGTAGCAATCTGAGCTTTTCTTATTAAAAAATTTTAAGTCTGATTAGTGTGGCTCATCCGATGGTCAGATTGATTTGGAAGTTAGAGCCCTTGTATATTTTGACCTAAGGGATCGTATGATCCGTATAAATCTAATCTGATTTGATAAGATGCACACAAGTCAATTTATGCTACAACAAACTTCACATGGAACTTTAACTTTTCATCAACTTTACATTGTATCTACCCACAGATCAATGCAATGAACATATGGCTGATTCACACTGTTCATTTCATTAAATGCACAAAAAAATAATGAAAAAAAGACAATAAACTTACCCGATCTAAGCTCTTCAAAATCTTCTCTTTCTTTCTTAGTTATACATATGGTACATATTTATTAATATATGGAGTTATATAAAAAAGAGAAGGATAAGGGGATAGAGATAAGATAGGAGATCATAAAAATTACGTTTAGATATGATATACGGATGAGAAATGAAATCTCTCTCAAATTTAAAATTTTCATGGGTTTTAAAACACCCATGCCAATTTTTGGCTGGGCCAACCATGATACCATAAAAATCTACTCTAACAATTAGATATGTAATCGGATGTTAAGCCCATGGCAAGAGAATCAAGCTGACTGATAATTCATTGGGACGCACCAAAGGGAACAGTTGGAGGAGATGTTTAATGTTGATTTTTATAGGGCTCACTTGACAATTATAAGAAATCCACTCCAACCAATAGATTTCACAAAATCATTTAGGCCTAGGGCCCAAGAATCATGATAATTTATGATTAAGGTGGGTCACAGCAAGAGAAATAGATTGGAGGGTGGGTATTGCTGCATACATTGTTTCCAATATTCCTATGATCTACCTAAATCATGTCACATTCAGAGCTGGTTTTTTATACGTCGACTAAGATTAGATCATGCAACTAGTGATCAAATTGGACTTTTTGAAACATGACAAATTAAGGCAAACAAATTTATGGCTTTTGAGAGCCTAATTTCCATCTACGACTGGTGAAAAGAAAGCCTTTCAGTACTGCATGCATAAATTTCCTCATGAGGGTGATTTCGACGTCTCATTTTCCATCCGTGTGGTGAGAGAAATATTTCCCTCCGTTTTAGTACTTAAAACATTAAAAAGAAGGCACTGATACTTCCCTATCAGTGACCATTTTCCAAAGGTTTCAAAATCGAATAAAAAGCACATGGGCAATTGGCAGACGAGGCTGCTGGGAGAAGAAGCGTATTAACTGGTGTACCACACACCAATGACATCGGTGATGTATTGACATCACCAAGTTCTGTGGGCCCCACATGAGGTATGTGTTATATCCACACGGTTTATCCATCTGGTGAGATTAAAAAACGAGTCATATCAAAAGTTAAAGCAGATACAACACCACAGATAGCAATGAGACAATGATTCTCACCGTTAAAACATTCATAAGGCCATCTGGTGAGATTAAAAAACGAGTCATATCAAAAGTTAAAGCAGATACAACACCACAGATAGCAATGAGACAATGATTCTCACCGTTGAAACATTCATAAGGCCCACTGTAACGTTTATTTTTCATCCAATCTGTTCACGAGGCTACGCAGACATGGATGATAAAGGAAAAACAAATATCATATTGATCCAAAACTTTCGTGATCCAAAAGGGTTTCAATGGTGGACATTCAATCCCTGCTGCTTGTTACGGTGTGGCCCACTTTATCTTTGTATTTATCTTATTTTTTAGCTCAGGCCTTGTGAATAACTTGGACAATTTCGATATACCGTATACCTCACGATGGGACCCATAGAATTTGGTGACGGTGGTGTCTGGTACACCACCCGATCCGCTTCCGCTGGGAGAACACCTTTTATGCGGTTGGAATAGGCGTAAGCCGGCTAACACCACAGTGGTTGTTGCCGTGGGTCCGCATTGATGTATAATTGTAGATGATGTATATCCATACTGTCCATCAGTTTTTTACAGCTCACTTTAGGGCATGCTCCAAAAAATGAAGCAGATCCAACTCTGAAGTGGGTCACACATTAAAGATTAAAAAACATCTCGTGGGTCACAAAGTTTTGGATCAAGTTGAATTTGTGTTTTCCTTTCATTAAGCTGTGTGTCACTTAACAATAGGTTGGATGGCAGATAAATATTATGGTGGGCCTATGAAGTTTTTAATGAAGGGTGTTCAATAATCACTGTTTCATGTGGTGTGGTCCACTTGAAATTTAGATCTGTTTCATTTTTTGGACCATACCCAAAAATGAGCCAGAAAAACAGATGGACATTGTGGATATACAACACATACATCAAGGTGGCCCCAGGGTAACACCTAATCCGCTCCCTGGAATATGATAGTTTAACTGCCCTTCCTTAAGAAATTATTATGTTTCTTTAACTGAAGCACGGTAAAATTTTAAAGCAATCCAAACTATCTGAATCGATAAATCAACCTCGAATATAGGATAACTAAAATCTTCCACAGTTACAATTTACTTTTAACCGTCCATTTTGATTAGCCTGATATTAGAGATACAGCCCATGCACTAGATTTCTCAAAATTTAGGCAGTATAGATAGATATAAATGAATGCCACGTGTGAGGATGATGAGTCACTATCATTATAAAATGGTTGACAATTTGTTGCACGTGACAAATCCACTTGCTACTTTTAGTTTCCAAATTCAATGGGCGAGACACAGATAAGAGGCTTTTAAATTATACACGTGACACGTATCTTAGTTCAATTAGCTCGAAAACAGTTTCCTATATGCAGTTGTTTTTTTGCGACTGCGATTTGATGTCTTGGTGCGTTGATTCAGGTGATTCGGTTAGGTCATATATTCAGCACTTATGTCATTTTTTCTTACCTAACCATCCATTCAAACCAGTCGCAGTCCCTTTATCAGTTGAAAAGTCCCAGGATCTCATTCCATGGATCAGTGGTAGATTCACTGCACGGAAGTCATGGGTTCTAGTAGGGTGGGTAGGTGTCTTCATCTCAACCATCCATTGAATATCCTTATTTAATCTATAGAAGATTTTCAATGGCTCGCATTTAATTCCAAATATTGGATGTTGAAGGAGGATTGTTATATGATACCTTCCCTATGGTAATAGAAATTGAGCTGGGCATGAGATGATTGACTCAGCAACCTCGACTGGTCTAAATCGTTTAGATCTAACTTGATCTGAACCAAGTGGGTGAGTCGATTTGAATCAAGTTCAACTTCGTTCAATCAGAACACAATCTGAGTCGAGTTCAAGTCACCTAGTGACTCAATTTGATATAAAATCGTAGTATTAACTCAACTCGTTTTGAAACTCGACTAGTGTGTGTATGTGTGTGTATGTGTGTGTGTGTATATATATGTAAACTCAAATACGACTTTTCATATTTGAGATACGGTGTAGTTGATGGAGAGATTGCAATTATGGGAAGTGAATCTAGGTTTTGAGCTATGATTTCAGCCTATGAATATCTGTTGCACCCTATCCAACTCAGTACTTGTGACCGGTCAGACTGGACCGAATTAGTACAGGTTAGACTCAAACTTCGATCAGGTCAGGCATACCGAACTTGGTACATATTCCAATACTCAAACTCAAATCAAGTTAATGATACTGGACTTGGTACATGTTGATGCAAAAATCTAGATCACCCTCTGCCGAGCCTTGCGTGCTCGGAGCGAACCCTGGTCCTGCACAAAACTGTAAACAAAAGAGACCCTGGCTCAAGCAGAGGACCCTTCGATGCCAAAGTCAAGCTAGGAAAACTGAGTCTAAGTAATGTACAGTAGAGTGAGGGTGCGAGATGTTATGTACCTATTCCTGTAGAAATAATCCGTATTTATACTTGAGGGTCGCATTGAACGTGTCCGATAATCTCCACATGGTCATCATCATTATGCGAGAGCTTCGCGTGTGTGGTCGGCAGTTATCCGGAAGTCGTGCTCTAGGCATTACTCCTGTCGTGCGTTACTAGATTCAATCCGTTAATGATGTTGTTGATCGAGCTCTTATCTGGGCCGACCTTGTGGCTCGGATCTTGCTCAACGATCCAAACCCACAAATAAGCTAATTGCTCATGCGCTAAGTAGAGGAGCTCGGCTTGGAGGAACACTAGACGGATAAGCAATGCTCTTCTGCATTCTGAATCAACAGTCCGTACTATTATTGCTTCGAGGTCCGACTCGTAGGATGTGCGATAACTCCTTCTGAGTCTCGGGTCGATGTCGTAGCTCTACAAGAGCCCTTGGGTCGGACACTGACCTCAGGTCAGACGCTTATCAGCCTGAGGCCTTGCTCATTAGTACTAAAGTTGACCTTGATGAGGCTCGGTTTAGATTTACCTGTAATAGAAGCTCCCTACTCTCTAAGTCCGAGCTCGGACTCAGAGAGTAATAAACCTGGGAAAGAGAACCGAGGCTTGGGGAGGCAAGCCGCTGCTCTCTTTGTAATGATTGGCTTGAGTGAAGCATCGTCATAATGAACTTCGAGGCCCGTGCCCTATACGGAGATAGTCGTTTCTCCTACTCTGCCCACTAGGCATTGCACACGTGGCCAAGGGTGTCGAGACGTATCGGCTAAGTGAATCAGGTGATGCCACATGGATTTTGAAAAGCGAAGAGACATTGGCGCATTGAATGTTAGCTGCGCATGGGTTAGAGTGACGCGAAGAGGAGTCAGTGCAATGAATGCTGATTGTGCACGGGTCGAAGCGTCGTTTGGCTGGGCCTATTGTGAATCGCCACGTGTATAGTTGGGCTCGGTTCTGAGCCGCTTCAACTTCGGAGACAATTGTTTGTCATGATTGCAAGCGGTGGGCTTGGGCTATAAAAATCTCGAGGTTCTTTTCATTTCATCTCTCCTATACTCGAATACCTTTGAGTTTTCCTGATCTCTGCTCTTTCGTCTGAGACATCTTGTTGCCCAAAAAGGGTTTTTCTCGTCAAAAAAGGGAATCCGTTGGTTGGAAAAACGGTTTTGCTTGAAGAAGTCTATCAAAAAAGGAAGATTTTCATCGAAGGAATTCGCCCAGAGCCCTATTAGTCTTCTACCGCTACACTACAAATTTTTCTTTCACCATGTCAGACAACTCGGACGGGGTTTGTGAGGTCGTAAACGGGTTCGAGCCCGAGAGCACTAACTCAGAGCGTAAGGGGTCGGAGGGTCCTCTCGAAGCCGTCCCGCCTACCTCCGCCTAAGAAGAGCACTGACGCAAAGTCCAAGGGCCGAGCCAAGGGGTCAAGGAGGGTACCTTGAGATATTGCTGGTAGGGCGTTGGTCGGGCCTTCAGAGGCCGATTTGAAGCTGAAGTTCCGGGGGGCTCAGTTCTGGTCGAGTCCCAGATGGCCAGTCTCCGTACAGAGTTCCAGATCCTAGACTCTGTACACATCAGGGCCCCATCTGCCCTTAATGCACCTAGAAACCCTTCTGGCGGGGAAGTAGCAGTCTTTATCTATGCCCTCCAATGCGGACTTCAGTTCCCGCTTCATCCCTTTGTGCACGCGTTGATGGCACTGCTGAGGCTATCTCTGGGTCAGCTCGTCCCGAACGCATGGCGCATCCTGATGTCGTCCTTCATTATTTGGCGAAAGCTAAAGAGTCAGGAGCTGTCGCTGAACGAGTTCATGGCCATGTACCCGGCCAAGCACGATAAAACAGAGCCATGTTGGTACTACTTCTCAGCCAAGACCCAGTATACACCGGGCCTCATCGCCAAGCTCCCCTCTTCCAATAAAGATTGGAAGGGGAAATGGTTTTAGGCCTCGGGAGAGTGGGAGGCTCTAGCATCTAGCTCGGATGCCTGCGGATCAGAATACCCACTAAATTTGTCACCCAAGTAGACTTGCATAGATTTAACCCTTCTTTGCTCTCTGCTCGCTTTTTATTCTAACATCTGTTCGTGCTTATAGATTATCTAAGAGGCTCGCCAGAACTGTCCTCCCCCTCCGAGCTCAAATAGCCAGGGCTCGATTACTCAGCGAGGAGGATCGCACCTGGTGTTACATCATCAGCCCAAACAACATCATTTCATTCAGTTTTTGTAGATTCAGACCCCTCCCCATCGCCTTGGGTAAGCCTTGCAACTTCACGCTCTGCGCTTGAATTTCCCGAGTAGACGACTGACTTAATTTTTTTTAATTATCAAAAATGGCTGAGGCATCGGGTTCGAAGAGGAAAAGGGGGACGGTGGTGCGCCCTTCTCTTAACGTCATTATGGCATAGGCGTCAAAATCCCGGGTCAAGATAACAGCTCGGAAGAAGAAGACTCCTGCGACTGAGCCCGTCGTGGCTGAGCCATCTGTGGCTGAGGTGGCTGAGGCACAAGCACCAACGCCAGCACCAATACCAGCACCAGCACCATCCTCGGCCTCTGAGGCCTACTTATCACCGCCTCCCGGGATTCGGGGGAGGCTGTGGGAGAGATTGCTGCAGCAGATTTCCCTCACGTCTCAGGTGATCCCAACCCTAACCTCATGTTCACCGCTGCGGAGGTGGATGCGATTTTGACCGGCGAAGTTAAGGCTTTAATCGGCAAGTCCACTATACCTAAACCGAGGCTTAAGCCTCAGCTGCTAGCGGCGTTGGGCGGGCTGCTAGCCTGATATCTTCCGCAGGACAGGAGCTCCTCGTGCCTGGCTACCATATGTCGTTGTTAAACGATTGGGTGGCCAAGCACATAACAGAGGCATCCATCGCCCGCACCGTGACTCGGCTCCCCGAGTCGGTGATCAATGACTTTGCACCATGCTGCTACACGGTAAACTTCTCAGCCTCGTTCGTTTGTCTTATACTCGCCAATTTTTGATTGTCGATCTAACCTTCTGGACTTTTACTCTTTCAAGTGCTGCTGATGCTCGTCCACATCCGAGAGAGGCTGAGGACGATAACTCGGCTAGAGGGGGAGAAGGCCGAACTGGAGGAGATCCTAAAGGCCTCGGCTGAGGAGGTCGAGAAGTTGAAGGTCCAGCTGGGAGAGGGCCACTTGAGGTAGCTAGGGCTCCAGGGGGAGATCAACAAGCTACAGGCTCACGCTGACTTGGCTGAGTCTGACCTGGACAGCTCGAGGGCGGACAATGCTCGGTTGGTCACAAAGCTTGAGGCTGTTAGGCGTGAGGCTGCTGAAGGTCTTGCCAAGCAGCGCTCCGAACTTGAGACTTTGGCTGCTTCCCAGGCTATTGCGGCTGTGAAAAAATTTAAATCTTCCAAGGAGTGAGTCGACGAGCTAGACAAGGTTTACAACTTCGCCTACAACGCCACTTACAAAGCATGCTTGAACGACGTCCAAGGCGCTTACCCTGAGCTGGATTTTGATGTCTTGACAACGGATGATGCCGAGGATTCTCCAGAGGTAGAGGTGGACCCCCCAGTAATAGCCAAAGCAGAGAAAACCCCTGAAGTCGAGCCCCCAATGGACCTGACCTCGGGCTGACCTCTTTTATTCTCCCTCTTATCTTTTATATTGAAAATTTTGTATTAAAAATTTTAAGCATTAATGAAATCTATCTTTTACCTCAGTGTGTGAATGTTTTCTCTTTAAGTTGTTGGTAGTAGAATTTGTTGAATGACGAGCCGACCTCTTCTTTAAGGGGTCGGTTCATCGAAGGGTTCCATTTCTGCACTTGAGAAATGGCCGTTTAGTAGACTATTGTCAAATGACAAGTCGACCCCTTCTTTAAGGGATCGATTTGCCGAAGGAGTTCATCTCTGCACATGTGAGATGACCCTTCGTAGTGTACTCGAATAGTGAGATAACTGTATAGTAGGTCAAGTAGAAGGGTAGAAGAGCAGGCAATCAGATCTGTACATAGCTACATAGCTTTTCCCTTTAAGGATAGTAGATCTTTAAATACTCAGCATTCCATGGATGAGGCAATGGACATCCCTCTAGGTCTTCCAGACGGTAGGACCCAGGCTTAGCTGAGCTGCCACCTGATAAGGTCCCTCCCAATTCAACCCAAGGGACCCTACTCTGAGCTCTATAATATTCTGGAAGACGTGGCGAAGGACTAGGTCTCCTCGTCGAAACCACCTCGTCCTAACTTTAGAGTTGTAGAACCGAGTAACTTGTTGATGCCGAGTTGCGACTCAGAGTTTGACAGTGTCTCGTACTTCTTCAAGTAAATCTAGGTTCGTCGCGATCTGGTTGACATTTTGCTTTTCCTGATAGTTCCTCACCCGTGCTGTGGGGAGCCCTATCTTGATTGGGATGATGGCCTCCAAACCGTAAGACAACAAAAAGGGGGTTTTCCCTGTGGATAACTGAGCCGTGGTCCTGTAAGCCCAAAGAACGAATGGAGCTCGTTGGCTCATTTGCCCTTAGTTTTCTCCAGCTTCGTCTTGAGGTGATGCTTGATGACCTTGTTCATAACTTCTACCTGTCCATTCGACTGCGGATGATGAGGCGATGAGTATGTGTTGGCAATGCTGAGCCCCAGACACGTACCTCGAAACCTATCGTTGTCAAATTGTCTCCCCTTATTGGACACGATGGTGTGAGGGATTCCAAACCCACAGATGATGTTCTTCCATATAAAATTTATCACCTTTTATTTGGTAATCTTCACCACTGGCTCGGCCTTAGCCCATTTGGTGAATTAGTCAATGCCCACAATCGCGAACTTGGTTTATCCCTTTCTTGGAAGCAGAAGCCCGATGATGTCAATCCCCCATTGGGCAAATGACTATGGCCCACTCATGGGGGTCAGCTCTTCTGCTGGCTACCTCGGAACGGCAGCAAATCTCTAACATTTGTCGTACTTCTAGACGAAGCTCTTGGAATCTTCTCAGATTGTTGGTCAGAAGTACCCTTAACAAAGTATCTTCTGAGCTAAGGCACGGCTCTCGGAATGATTTTCACAAATTCCTTCATGAATTTCTCGGATCACATAATCTGCTTCACCAGGTCGGAGACACCTGAGGTATGGATGGGAGTACCCTTTCTTATATAGAATATCATCTAGGATCACGTATCATGCTGATTTGATCTTCAAACGTCGAGCCTCCAACTTGTCTTGGGGGACTTCACCATTGGTGAGGTACCTGATGATCAGATCCATCCAGCTCGGAGTTACCTATACTGGGTTAATCATCTCATGGTCGGCTCGATCGATGCTCGGGTTATCCAGGAATTCTACTGAGACAATCCTCGGGATCTTCCCCTCAGTAGTCGAGGCCAACTTTGCGAAGGCGTTGGCCTAAGAGTTCTCAGCTGTCAGGATCTGGCTGATGACCTAGTCTTTGAACTTCCCCGTCAGCTTCTGGGCTTCGACCAAGTGACCTATCATCCTTGCTTCATTGGCCTCATACTCAGTCGATATATGGTTCACGATGAGTTGAGAATCGCACCACATGTCAAGGAACTGAACTCCCAGAGTAATGGCTAATCTGAGTCCAGCTAACAGGGCTTCATACTTCGCCTCATTGTTGGATGCCTTGAAACCGAGCCTGATTATGTTTTGGATAGTGGTCGAGTCAGGTGCGACCAAGATGATTGCAGCCCCAACTCGTTTTGAATTAGACGACCCATCCACGAAGAGGGTCCATCTGCTACATCCCTCTTTTGTCTTTGCACTCTCGAGACGTGTTAGGGGTGTAGCGGGGACTGTCTCGGGACTGGTTGAGATCTCTGACCCTGTATCTCCGATCTTGCAACTTGGAGTTGTGAACTCTGTTATAAAGTCAGCAACAGCCTAACCCTTGATCGTGGTCCTTGGTCGATACTAAATATCGAACTCTTCGAGTTCCACCACCCATTTGGTCAGACGTCCAGATACTTCTGACTTCTAGAGGACCTGTCGGAGAGGTGAATCTGTGAGGAAGATGATTGAATACGCTTGGAAGTACGAGCGTAACCTCCAAGCAGAGACGACTAGGCTTAGAACCAATTTCTTCATGCTCGGGTATCTGGTCTCGGCCGGGACCATTACCTTGCTAGTGTAGTAAACATGGCACTATTTGCCTTCCACCTCTTGAATGAGTGCCAAGCTGACTGCCGAGGCTGAAACTGCTAAGTAGACAAACATAGGTTTGCCCTCCTTGGGTTTGGACAGAAAAGGCGGCGACTCCAAGTACTGTTTCAACTGTTGAAAAGCTTACTCATAGTCCAAGGTCCACTCCGTTTTCTTATGACCCTTCAACTACTTGAAGAAGGGGAGACATCTGTTAGTGGCTCTGGATATGAACCGCCCGAGCGCAGCGACTCGTCCGGTTAGGCACTGGATTTCTTTCTTCGTCTGAGGAGAGCTCACGTCGAGCAAAGCTTTAATCTCATCGGGGTTTGCCTCAATGCCCCTCTAACTGACCTGAAATCCGAGGAACTTACCTGCGCCCACACCAAAGGCACACTTGGCAGGGTTCAGCTTCATGCGATTTTCTTAGAGGATTGAGAACGTTTCTCCTAGGTCTGTGATGTGGTCAGAGGCTTTGATACTCTTGATGAGCATGTCGTCAACATAAACCTCTATGGTCTGACCAATCTGTCGGGGCGAACATCTGGTTCACCAACCTTTGATATGTTACCCCAACGTTCTTCAAGCTAAAGGGATGAATCGGTAACAGTAGAGTCCCTTATATCCATAACGAAGGTCTTCTGCCTATTTGGGGGGTACATTGCTATCTAGTTGTAACCAGAGTACGCGTCCAGGATGGTGAGAAGCTCATGCCTGGCTGTGCTGTCGACTAGCTGGTGGATTCGAGGTAAAGGAAAACTGTCCTTGGGGCAGGCTTTGTTCAGATCTGAGTAGTCAATATAGACCCGCCACTTTCCATTGGCCTTTCTTACGATGACCACATTAGTAATCTAGTCTAGGTAGTGGATTTCCTCAATGAAACCAACACTGAGGAGCTTCGATACCTCGTCGACTATTGCTACATACCTTTCGGGCTTGAACGCCCTCCTTTGCTGCTTTATTGGCTTGTGCTCTTGGTCCACATTCAGCTTGTGAACCATGATCTCTAGAGGAATACTCGGCATGTCTTGATGCAACCATGTGAAGACGTCCTTGTGTTGTCGAAGGAAAGTCAGCATCTGAGCTTGCTGCTCAAAATTCAGTGACAACCCGAGCTGAACTGTTCTGCTCGGATCAGAATCCTCGATCAAGACAGTCACAAGATCTTCAGTGAACGAGTCTTCTGCAGGATTGTCTTCCTTGGGGTCGAGTACGTTTATTGTGAGGGCCTGCTTTGCGCAGCCCTTTCTTACTGCTACCAAGTAGCACCTTCATGCCTCACGCTGGTCTCCTCGGACATATCCGACCCCTCCATCAGCAGGGAACTTCATCATTAGATGATATGTAGATACGACCGCCCTCATAGCATTAAGGGACAACAGGCTCATGATGGCATTGTGTGCTGATGGTATATTCACCACCAGGAAGTCCACTAGCAAAGTCACCTGATTCTGCCCTTCTCCTGCCGTAACTGGGAGGGAAACAGCACCCTCAAGGATCACCATATCTCTGGCAAATCTGTGCAGCAGAGTCTTCATGGGTCGGAGGCGTGATTGTCTATCCCCATCTTGTCGAACGCTTAGGAGTAGATTATATCGGTCGAGCTTCCAGTGTCAATCAGGATGCAGTAGACCTTGTGGTTAGTTATTGTCATTGTGATCACTAGAGCGTCATCATGGGGATGTTGGATTCCCTGTGCGTCATCCTCCATAAATGTAAGGCTACGAGGGTTTATTCAGAGCTCTTTCCTCGGCTGTTCGGCCGCGTAAATGTAGTGTTCGGAGCTGGTGCTCCTGGAGTGGGCTTTACGGGCCCGATTTGAATCCCTACCACCGGACGGGCCACCATGGATTATTTGGATCTCTGTAGCCTCGTTTGTGGCTTTGTTGGGCTGGTCATCCTTCTGAGTCTGCCTCTCTTCTTTTATATACTGGCGTAGATGACCCTTGCAGATGAGGGTCTCGATCTCTTCCTTTAGGTTGACGCAATCACTAGTGTTGTGGCCGTAGTCGCGATGGAAGTGGTAGTAGTTGCATTTGTCTTGTTGGCCTGCCTTGGTCTTCATGCAATTCGGCCAATGCAGTAACCTCTGGTCCCTGATGTCCAGTAGGATCTGCTTTAGAGACGTGTTGAGAGGAGTGTACGAGCTGAACTTGCTCTCGGGCCTCCTACTCAGCCTCCTGTCCCGGGAGGCATTATTGTCTGACCTCCTTTTATCTACTTGTTGGAGCGCTTCGTCCATCCGCCTCTTCCCTTTAGATGAGGACTCGGAGGTCTGGTTGCTCTTGCGTTAGTTGAAGAACTCCTCAACATTGATATATTTTTTAGCGCGGCTAATAAGTTCACCAAGGGTTCTTCCCTATTGAGAACAAGAATCTCTATTCCTTGAGTCTGTTGATCATTGCGGACAATGCCATTTTGTAGGAATAGTCATCTACTTGCAGGGCCTCCTCATTGAACCGGAAGATGTAGTCTTTCAACGACTTCCCGCTCTTTTGCTTGAGGGTAAACAAGTGGGTTGATGACTTCCAACTCTTCTTGCTGACAATGAACTGAGTCAAGAACGACCTACTGAGCTCAGCAAAGGTGCTGATCGACCTCGGCTTGAGTTGTCGATACTAATTCCTTGCGGCTCTAGTAAAAGTTATTGAGAATGCTCTGCACATCATCGCATCCTATGCCGACTGAATCTGCATCCATGAGCGGTAGGACTTCATATGCTTTGTTAAGTCCCTGGACCCTGAGTACTAAATGACAGGAGGCATCCTGAACCTTGGAGGCATCATCTCGCTCATGACGTCAGTAGTGAATGGAGGTTCGGTCTCTTCCATCATTGCTTGTACAGCGGTCAGAATGGGGGTCGGTAGGTTCTACTGCAAAGTTTTAATCTGATTGCGGAGTTCCACAAGCTGGGCTTCCCATGGACCTCAGTTCTCGGCAACAATCTCTTAAGGGGCTTCGACCTCAGGTGTTTTACCCCTTCTTCTCCTCTCCAGTTCATGACGAAGGTTCGTCAGGGCCAACGCCAAGGTGACTAATACGTAGGTCGAGGCCTGAGTCGTTGCATTCTAAGCAGGACTAGGGGCTCTAATAGACAAGTTCTAGGACACTCTAGCACGCGAGCTTACACGCGCTGGCTCATCCGCTGCGGTCGGGATGACCTTTTCTCGATTGAGAGGCGGTTGTTGTCCCTGCTATTCCTTTATCCGGTTGATCTCATCCCTTAACATCTGTACCTCACTCTGCAAGGCCTTGTATTTACCTCCTCGGCTTCGGGTCCGCTGAGATGGCCTTGTCGGAGCCGACTCGATGTGCAGTAGTAAAGATGAGTAAGGTTGCCCGCTTAGCTCAGGTTCCACAGTCGTTACTAGGAGCGCTTCATTCTTTCCTCTTGCCATTTTTGGTAAAGCTCTCTAGTCTTTTTGTATCGTATTTCTTACAGACGGCGTCAAAATGTTGATATAAAAATCTAGATCACCCTCTGCCGAGCCCTGCGTGCTCGGAGCGAACCCTAGTCCTACACAAAACTGTAAACAAAGGAAACCATGGCTCAAGCAGGGGACCCTCCGATGCCAAAGTCAGGCTAGGAAAACTAGGTCTAAGTAATGTAGAATAGAGTGAGGGTACAAGATGTTGCGTACCTATTCCTATAGAAACTATCTGTATTTATACTTGAGGGTCGCATTGAACGTGTCCGATAATCTCGGCAGGGTCATCACCATTACATGAGAGCTTCGCGTGTGTGGTTGGCAGTTATTTGAAGATCATGCACTAGGCATTACTCCTGTTGTGCGTTACTAGATTCAATCCGTTAATGATGTTGCTGACCGGGCTCTTATCTGGGCCGACCTTGTGGCTCGGATCTTGCTCGGCGATCCGAGCCTACAAATAAGTTAATTGCTCATGCGCTAAGTAGAGGAGCTCGACTCGAAGGAGCACTAAATAGATAAGCGATTCTCTTCTACGTTTTGAATGGACAGTCTATACTATTATTGCTCCAGGTCCGGCTTGCAGGATGTGCGATGACTCCTTCTAAGTCTCGGGTCAGTATCTTATCACTGCAAGAGCCATTGGGTCGGACACTTACCTCAAGTTAAATATTTGTCAGCCGAGGCCTTTCTCATTTATGCCAAAATTGATCTTAATATGGCTTGGTTCGGATTTACCCAAGACAGTAAAGATTCTAATCTGGCCTATTTCAAAACCAAATCCAGTCGTATAAGCCCTGATCAGTTTATCTGACTTGACTCATTGCCCAGTTCAAATTTTGCAATAACTTGAACTGTTTAGATCATACACCCATCTCAGAACATTCCAAAAACGTCACCTCCCACCCACTAGAGAGCCGACTGGCCAAATACCGCGGCATCCCATCGACTCATCAGTCATATCACACGTGTACTGTTACTCTTCCGGTCAATCCAATCCATCTTGCCGATATAAGCATTGTGACAAATCTCGTTCTTGCTCTCGTCAATTTCTCTGCTAGGAAGTTTCTCGTGAATTTTTTTTTTTCTTTTTAATTTTAAGGTTTTCTTTGATACTGTCGAATATTTTTCACTCAAAATAAAATATTACAATTCATATATTTTAATTATTAAATATAATTTTAATTAAAATTTATTTATATAACAAATTTCTCTAAATTTACAATTTTTGAGAAAATAACGAGATAATGTCGTTTAGTGTAAATTATTGCGAGATTTTCAAAAATCTGGGCAATATTTGTCACATTGCTACTAACGTTTCCAATGTAAGACATCACTCACACGCACTCCACTGTCCGTGTATTGATAGAACGGGTCCACATCACGGCTACTGTCCGGGGCTTGGTTTCACAGTCAAATGCCACACATGTGATCGATCTGGCCCATTTATTGGGTAGGGCGCACTGTGAAATTTCCATGTACCAAAAATCAGAATGGTACACACAATAATTAAGCTATACATTCAGATTGAATCCAGACCGTTGGAATTTTCTCAAAACCTCCTTTTTTACATGTAAGCACAATTTGCCTTGCTTGATAAGAGGACTAACATTGCTTCCTGTCCAGGACATGTACATAGTCTACACTACCTTATGGATGGCCTGGATCTCTGACATGTGCGCCATCCAAGGGTGGATATCAGGCCTCGCATGATGGAAGAGAAGCGGCAGCGCATTCTACCAAACCCATCGGTTTCAGGGTTTAAGGCGTCAAAAAAGGCGTCGAAACTAGGGTTTATAGCGTCAAAAAGAGACAACGGGAATGAGTGGGATCTGGGGACCACGACTGCTGCCAGCACTGGACTTAGCCGGCAGATGGGTGGAAGGAGACATCCGGGCTTTCCTCACCCCCTTAACGTGCGCACCCCCCATCATTTTAACGTGCGCACCCCTTATTTACCTGCTACTGCACCACTGCTCGGTTCAGGTGCAGGTTCGGCCAGCTTTCAGTACAAATTACCCTCTCCGCCCTGCAATCGCTACGGTCAGCTGCCCGCTGCCCGCCGTCTACAGCGTCTCCTCCCTTTTGGCGTTTTCTCGTACTTGTCGGGAAATTGGAATCGCCTTGATATTTTTATTCTCTAGTGCGCGCGATTTTCATTTTTTTTTTTTTATTAGGATTTTTATTTTAAAAAACTACTACCTAATTATTAGGGCGTCTTTGAACAGGCGGATTGGAAGGGATTGAATGGTATCAGGGTGGATTTTAAGTAATGATGGCTGCGTCAGTGGTTTGCCGGGCGGATTGGAAGGGATTGAATGGTATTAGGGTGGATTACATCACTTCCAAGGTAACGATGGTTGCGTCAGTGTATTGCCCGCCTGTCCAATTCCGGAATTGCACCTTCCAATCTTTTCCAATCCATTGAACTAGACACATCCAATGTAAAATTGAATTAGGGTGGATTGGATGAATTTTAAGGTAATGATGATGATGTCAGTGGATTGTTGGCATTGCTGTATCCCAGGATCGGAATCTCGTGTCTGTTTGACACACCGACCAATCCTGGGTAATTAACATTTTGGTATATTTTTTAAAAAGGTTTTCAAAAAACTCTCTCATTAATCTGTATAACTATTATCTCATTACATTTGTTAGGCCATTGTTAGCTCAGGAAGACTCCTCTTTGATGTTTATGTAAAATCCACCCATACCACCAGGCGCATCACACCTATGTGTGTGGCGTTTGATAGTTAAAGAGAGTAAAAGATCTTATATAAGCATCATGGTTTACTAAAATTTTAAATCGGGCTCATTTTTCATGGAACTAATTTGAGAGTAAAAGATTTTAGATGAGCATCATGGTGAGCCCACCAAAATCAAGAATGACATCCTTTACCATACTTTCTCTCCTTTTTTTTTTCCTTAAATAATCTCCGTTTCTAAATAATATCTTTACCTATGGAATCAAACCTAAGGACTTTTTTTGGCAGGGCCCACTATGATGTGTGGGCAAAATTCATTGATCATTAGATGGATAATCCTAGTTTAGTCCCAAATCCAAAGAATTAGGTTGACTCATGATTCAAGTGGGACATACCAAAGAAAAAAGTTAGGAGAGAGACATCCACCCTTGATCCAGGTGCGGCATACCAAAGAAAACAGGTAAAGGATGATCATTGGCCTCTGTGCTATTTTTAATCATGTGGTCCACCTTAATCAGGATGGGGGTGATTTTTTTAGCCCTTAAGCTTAACATGAGGTAGCACACCTAATGGTCAGGGTACATAAATTTTAGGTAAACGTCACAATATAGCCCACCCAAGCAGACGACCCATCTGAAAAGTCTCAATAGTAGTCGTTTAATTCCCACTAACTCTTATGGTGTGCTCCACTTGACTTTTTTTTTCTTTTTTACTTCTTCTTTTTTTTTTTTAAATCTCTGCTTCATTTTTTGGACTCACACGCTGACATTAGTTGGAGAAACTAATGAATGGGGTGGATGTCACATGGCAGGCCCACCTGGCTCCGGCCGCCTACAGAAACTTTTTGTATCGTCCGTTTTGGATCATCCATGCAACGCCTTAAACATGGGGCCTGAAACACACGACTGAATGGTATACAATACTAATTTTGTTGTAGAAGCGTAAATGTACCACGTAAATATATGGTCATGGTAGACCATTGGATAGGAGAAATACACTAGACTGCACCTGTGGAAATATGCCTTGATTGGGTGATCATAGATAATATATATGAGCCATGAATGTGGAAGGTAAGACCGTTTCTGTCAGGAGAAACCGGCACCACTCACTAGATTACTGGACCATCCTGATTTTCATTCGAGTAGAGTCCTACCATACCATTTGCCCAACTCAGAATGCTATACTCAAGTTACTCATCATCAAAGATTAAAAATCTTGCATCTTAAGTTCATATACAAGTCAACGTGCTACATTGTTTGTGATCATTTTCTCTCTTATCATTTACTTTTCTTTATGCATGTCACTTCAACAGGATGTAGATTGGGTACTGCTCGTGGCTTCCTTTTTTTTTCTTTTTTTTTTGGGTTAGCTTGCTAGTACACACCCATGTCCGTACACATTCCACTGCTCATGCTTGTACTGAAGTTAGTTCAAGCAGGCGCTGCTTGGGTGGATCCGGATCCCCCGAGGTGGGTGGATCCATGCCCATATATCTGTTTTGACAGCTCATTTTAAGGCATGATCTTAAAAAATGAAGTAGATTATGTTGTTAGTTATTTTCCCAATTTGGTTACTTGATAAGTGGGGGCGTGCTAGAATTGAATTTGTGGCTTAATTCAAACCTAACAACTATAACCCTAAGTGTTGAGATACGTAGAGATGTAATATATGACTAAGATTGAATGGGATCAATTACCTATTCAGCCACTTGCTGAATATGTAAATAGGATCAAGTGATATTCATAGGGTAGGATTCATCCTCTGAGAATGGGTTACACATTTGCCTTTCATACGAAAATACTTTTCAATACAAGTAAATGAGAAACACAAAAGGAATCCTTACAGTCGGTCACAAAGAGCAGCTGAGGAACATCTTTCTGAATGGAGAACTGAATCCAACATATGAACGTAGACCCAAATTACAACTAATATTATCAACTACTTGATTAACGTTATAAATTACACTATGGGATGTAAATAGTATACAGAAAAGTAAATGATTACACTAGGAAATGCAATTGACTGACAGAACAAGTAAATGATTACACTAAGAAATATAATTGACTAGTAATTAAAAGATAATATTGAACATGATTGAATTAGTATGAGACGAAATCTTCTTGTGGAATTCCTCTGGTATTTATAGCCTTACTCTGACCATTTAGATGCTTCTCACATTTTGATGGTTGCCGCAACCATTTAACACCACGTGACCTTCTTAGCTTATACTCTTACCATTTGTCTCATAACTGCTTCTACACGATTGTTCATTGACCACTTAATGAATGACATATCGTTGCTCGATGTTCTCTAGCTGTACTATTGCAGAATCCTCATTGTATATTCTCATGGATCTCTGAATACACTACGTAAATCCATTCAAATCACATGTAACTTGCTCTAATTGACTTTTACAGGAATTGACGACAATGACGTGTGTATATATATATATATATCCAAATCATAGGTGGACTACACCACTTGGTGATTAAATACCTACCATTAAAAACTTCTTAGGAGCTTTTAGAATGTTTACCTGCCATCGAACTTGTTAATAAGGATATAAAGACCTGGGTGAAGATACCATAAGTTTTTAATGATTAATCACCATTGCTTCCTGTGGTGTGGTCTACCATAGTCATAGTTGAGATCATGCCCTAAATTGAGCTGTAAAAATGGAAGATCGGCATGGATGAAACGATCATAAATCACAGTAGTCCCATAGTCAGGTATCCACCTACTTTGGTGATTTCCTGATCCACCCAAGCCGCACCCAGTACAAGCATGACATAGTGCATATGATTGGACACTAATCTTTTGTTAGAGATAAAGAGTTCATACAAAGAACGCTGAAAGTTGTACAGCCAAGTAATCTGACAAAAGCCGTCCAATCCCACTGTGTCACGCCAATACCTGTTGTGGTACAGCAGGGTGTTGCGCAGCACGTTAACAACGCAGTGAACTGAGATCCAATCTCCAGTCTCACCCACAAACGATAAACAAGAAGAAATATAAACTAGAAGAAGAATCAAAGCATTCCAAATAAACCACAAGACAAGATATACGTGGAAAAACCTCAACAAGGGTAAAAAACTACGGATGCAAACTTTCACTATGAAGAAAAATGAAGATTACAAGGCAATATACTAACTTCTCCCTTAGAAGTACAAAGAAAACCCTTTGCCCACACCTTGAAATAACTCTCATAATACCTAGAAAAGCCCTAAGGACTCTATTTATAGTTTAGGCAACTCTCCTTTCACACATCTGCGAAAACCGACTCAAAAATCTGTAGTCCGCATCAAATCTGGAAACTAATCCGCGTAACCTCGACTGGTCGAACAGGGTGCTCGATTGGTCGAGCGGACTCTCGACTGGTTGAGCATGAGCCTCGACAAGTCGAGTACCACGGAACTAAAAAACCCGATGCTCCCTGGACTTTGAGTCGAACTAGTCCACGACTGGTCGAGTGAGCCACTCGACTGGTCGAGCGACCATCCAGATGTGGCTCCACATCTCAACACAAGGGACAGCACCCAATCCACATCCAATGCATGTCCAATCCCACATGGTTGATTCTCCTATCCAATCGTCTTTCTTGATCATAGGTGGGCCCATCTAAGCCCCACATTGAAATTCTTACCATGAAGAGAAGTGAATAATTCCTACTCGATGGACTTGGTATGGGACCCATTTGAGCCTTATGGATTTCCATTGAGTACCGACACGTGTACTTTGGTTGGAGATAATTGAGAGAGATACAAGAATCATCCAACCAATGCTCCAAATCTATCAGGTTGTGGGTTGGTCCTCCTGAGATCTAATTGGGCTCATTTTGACCATCAAATCAACCCAACCAGCCCGAGTTGCACCTCAATGCCGGAATTAATTCCATCACCACCGACTCGATTTGCATCCTTCTGTTAGAGTGCTATGATGCAATCTATAGTAGCTGGTTCAATTACTGAAGCAAAATATCAGTCTATGGGTTCTCTACTCCAACAGAACTGACATGGCTATTCTTTATTCTATGTGAAATTGGTGTTCATTTTCTCACCAACCTATTGTATGATAACATATCGATGTGCTATATATGACTATTATTCTTGTCTTTTATGCTCAGGCTATAAATATTGAATTGGAATATCATTTCATCTGTGAAAAGGTTGCTCTAAAATTACTTGTCAGCCATTTTATGTAATTTATTAATTAACATGCAAACATCTTCACCAAGCTACTCTTGGGTGTTGTATATATTAATTTCTAATAAAATTAAAAGAAAAACGAAGAGATAAAGGTATTTTGTCTTGCTTCTGTGCATCTCCTTTTGCGAAAGGAATAGTCCAATGGTAGAAAGATGGGACGAGAAAAATAGAGCTTATATAAGATCTTTCTATAGCCTTTATGAAAAGTGCTAAGCTATGCATAAGTCTATATGCACACAAAATTGCCCAGCGTGATGAGAAAATCTAGTTTAAAAACCTTTATCATTTTTATTAATTATTTTATACAAATTAAAATTTAAAATTTAAAATTTTTGATTTATTTTGAATTATTGAACGATTCTAACGGTTTTCATGTGCACTTTGATGTGGCACATTAAACCATTGTGAGAAATTGGTTTATAATGCATGGCCCATTAAAGGCCTTTGGTAACGGACCATTTCAGGGTTAAGACCCTTGGGAAACGACTCCTCCCTGGGCCTATATAATATAAGGGACTTGCTTGGTTTGTTGGACCCACTCTCTCAATTGCTACTCATTGTGTCATTGTATGCGAAAAGACATTTTCTCTTTTATTTTGCTTTGAGCATACAAGATTTCCTTTCAATTTTGACTAACCCTTAAACCTGAGAAGGGATTAAAGTGTTGGCTTGTTGTACAAGGCCATCATGTTCCTGATAAAAGTAGGTGTGGTTGGGTGCATCCGTCAATGTCTATTGAGACCCAAATAGGCCAACAAGGTATTCACATATTTCTTAATAACTTACTTATGGGTTTGATCTTGGAGATTAGATGTTTATCAATTCATTTTCCATTAAGCCTACCACTTAAAAAAGTTTTACGAATGTTTTTAACTATTAAACTTTTTTTATAATCGTTAAAATGATTTTGATCGCATTTGATGATGATACGATAGTTTAGATCTACTATAATCCACCATTTTGATCCGCAAAGGTATTAGGTTAATGATAGATGGTTATTATAATTGAAAGATTTGATCAATTTTGATGCATGGGAAAAGATAAGTTCACATACCTCTAATGAAATTGGGCATATGAAAGGCTTCTAATGTCATAGGGTATATGAAAGGCTGCAGGACGGTAGAATACTGTAACTAATGCTTTACTGAAACCCTAATTCTTCAATAAATAGATCCTCTTTAGAGTGAGAGGAGTATTAGACAAAAAGAAAGCCTTAGACGTCCATCATTGGTGTCACCTGTAAGTGTGCGCGCACGCACACAGATTCTCATCTCCTTCCATACATCACATTTCCACACGTGCAGTCCACTTGCGTAGATAACTTTAGCATTCTTCATGACATTACTCCAAAGATTGATGTGTGGCTCTCATTATTTTCTTCATTAGATTGATTAGGGAGCAACGTTCTAATTGAAGGAAGGGCATTGATAAATTGACAATTTAACAACATTATTTTGATAAATACTAGTCACAGGATTCAAACTATTTCTTTTCTAGATTTTAAAATATTTAAATGGAGATCCATAAGGCTATAAATTTAAAATCTGATTTTTTTAAACTTTTATTTTCCAAATCTATTCATTAAAAAGAATTGATTCAATACATTTCTTATGTACTCATAGGTGCTATATTGGATTTGCGTCTGAAAAAAAAAAAAAAAAAAAACTATTTAAATTAATAGGAATAATGGTATGCATAAGTGACTAGACTATAACATTTCAAACCAATGAGCAATAAATATTTCTTTATTTTCTTTTCTATTTAGGAGCTTAGAAAGCATTTGACCATAACTTAATTTCTTAGAACATGACATTTGGGTGGAAATTAGTTTCCTACAAGATAAGAATTTTCATAAATGATAGTTTACTTTTTCTTTTTGTGAAAAATATTTCTCAAAAATATGTTTTGCTTGAAAAACTCCTAAAAATTTATACTTGATTCCATTAGTCTCCTTTTATTTCTAAATATGGCCCTTTGGGAGTTTAGTAAGTATTCATTTGGGAAATATTTTTCAAGAAAAAATTAATTTCCTATGTAAATTCACTTTGGTGGAAAGTAAATTAAAAGAACGATTCTTTATAATAAAAAAAAAAAAAAAAAAAAACTCCTCTATGCTTTCTTATTTCCCTAAAATATTACTTCCAAAGAAAAAAAAATTTAATTTTATTCTCACCTCTACTCATCCCTTTTCTTTTCCAACATAATTAATATGAACCACCCCTTCTCCTGGACATCACAGTACGCCCAAATTGCGAATTTGCGATGGACCAGTTCCGTCGCAAAAGGAAATAAACAACGGACTTGACCTGTCGCAAAAGACAGTTAACGACAGACTTGCTCCATCGCATGATCCGTCACTGTTTGCTGCATTGCAAAAATTAGATGGATGGGATCCGTCATGAATCTTTGACGGTTTCAATCCGCAAATAAACGATGGACCCTACCCGTTGCAAAAATTAAAAATCTTATTCGTCGTTGTAAATTTTGGATTTCAAACCTCTGATTCAGAAATTAGCGACAGATTTGGTCCGTCACTAAAATTTCTGTAGATTAAAAAAGTGTCTATATTGGTTGTTTTTTGAATCTGTGACCCCCAAAACGGTTACAATCATAGACATTCAATCCCCCACTACGTTTTGTAGTGTAGTCCACTTGATATTTGGATGTCTTTTTTTTTTAGCTCCCTTAAGACGTGCTCGCCAAATGGAAGAATGGTTGGGATATAACACACCTTATGAAATGACCCACATAACATGTTGTCAACACACCAACCATAACAGTGGTTTGTGGTACACCAGCCTATTCGCTTCCATCCAAAACAGGTTGGTATGATGGATGACCCACTATAAAGGGGGAGGCCTAAGCAATCCACATCAAAGGTGGGCTCCATGTAATGGGCAATGGACATTGAAATTGGGCCCTACATGATGGATGGTCCACATCAAAGGTCAACCCCTAGTGATGAATGGCCCACATCTAAGGCGAGCCTCACATGATGGGCAACCCACATTGAAGGTGGGGCCCACATGGTGGGCAGTCCACATCAAAGGTGGGCTCCACATGATGGCCAATTAATAATGGTGGGCCTACATAATGGATGATCCACATCAAGGTGGGCCCCACATGATGGATGATCCACATCAAAGGAGGGCCCACATGAGCTCCACATGGACAATGGAAGTTGAAGGTAAGGCCCACATGATGGACAATAACATTGATGGTGGACCCCACTTGATGGATGACCAATGTCAAAAGTAGGCCCTACATAATGAATGATGCACATTAAAGGTTTGCCCTTTATGATGAATGGCCCACATTCAAGGTGGGCTCCACGTGATGGATGGTGGATGTGAGGGGGATCAAATAGATTTGAGGGATAAAATATTTATGATGTTAGAAACCAAACATTCTTTTCTACTTTTTGGCTAATAAGTATGTTGTTTTAGTTTACCAAAGATACTAATCTGCTGAATAAGTGAAAATCAATACTTATGACACAAGTAGCTCATCTAAAGTAACTTACAATTC
Source organism: Magnolia sinica (assembly GCF_029962835.1). NCBI lineage: Eukaryota > Viridiplantae > Streptophyta > Magnoliopsida > Magnoliales > Magnoliaceae > Magnolia > Magnolia sinica. The sequence goes on along the minus strand of NC_080585.1, from coordinate 14,271,165 downwards.
AAACACTCCCTTAGTGTTTGAGGAATACTAACATCTCGTTTGGCACCTTGGATTTTATGGTAAATGAGTGTATTTCAAAATTCAAATAGCTACTTTTTGCATTTGATAGATTTGGACATGGATGTAAATGGAATTAGACATTTTTTAATTTTATATTTTTAGTATGATTTGAAATCCCAACAAAATGCTGAGATTCAGGTGTAAAAGGAAGGAAATGAGGGCATGGGCAGGAGAGTCGCACATGTAACATAGGTGTCTCTAGGCTACTAATCCACTAGACACATGAAATGCTAATGATACCGAAAACAATCTAATTATCGGTTGCAATACTAAAATCACATCAATAGAATGATCTGAACCGTCCAAACGTTGGACATCTAAATGAAAGGTTAGAAAATGTCGGTGAGTCACTTGTTTGTGATCTTGCATACGTGGCCCACCCACGGCTCAAAATTTTCCCTTATTTGGCCAAAATATATATATTTTAATGGGCTTATTACAATCGTACTATCAAATATCACATTATATATACTAATTTGAGATATGAAAGCTAATTTAGTTAATCAAATCTAAATCTTATGAATTTGCAAGGAGGAATTCCAATGCCTTCCAAATACAAGCCTCCAAACAAAAGATTTGGATTCCAATGCATTTCAACCAAACATAGATGAAGATTCGGAATCACCTTGATTCCAATGTAATTGCCATTTGGATTCCAATGCATTCCAAATCCAAGGTCCCAAAATGGGCCCTAATTGATTTGCCTTGAGTTCATTTTGAAAGGCATATGTGAATAAGATTAAGCCTCTCTTTTGATCCCAACAAGGAAGACATCATTTTAACAATTTGACCCACGCGATCATAACATGGGCCACACCTATATGAAACAAATGATAAGTTAAGAGTGATGGTTTAAATTCCGTGCACATGCGATGGCCCACCTGATGATCATAGTTTCCTATTTTCAGAAATTTATACATGAGGACTCCTTGACTAGCCAATCCAATCCTACACGTGTGAACTCATTTGTTTGCGTAAGTGAATCGAATTAGCGTCTCTTTTTTCTTATTATAAGATCCCCTTTGAGAGGTTTTTTAATGCATGTTTAGCTTTGCCAAAAAAGTGCTTTTCTTGTGATTTTTATTTTGAAAATCACTTTCTTGGCTTTTGGTGTGATTGATTAGCCACTTAATTTTTAGAAGCAACGCCTACCCTCATTTCCTACCATCATTTTTGCTTCTACAAACTTGCAAAAGCGCTCATAAAATCGAAGATCTCTCTTGTTGGGAGCTTTCTTAATTGCAAACAAGTGTGGAGCTATATTCCTCCACACATGTTGCATCATGGCACATAGGTCTAAGATCAAATCTATCTACTGGTTAATCCAACCATGTTTTCCTTATAATTAATTTGATCCACTTAGAAGGTGTGCTCCAATATTAGTAACAATTGAATGAGTTGGGAAACTTTACTCAATTGTTTTAAAGCTATACATTTGCTTTAATTTGTAAACTAAACCCACCTGATACACACACACACACACACACACACAAACATGCCATGCATTTGCCATCAAGGCACACAGGCCCAAGATGAAATACATCTATTAGTAAGGCACTACTATATTGATGCCCTAGCTTAAAAAAATAGGGTGTGTGGCTTGATGGCAAATGTGTGGCATGTTTGTGGGTTGTATATATTATCTACACACACACACAAATCTCTAGAGAAGCTGGACGGACATGACTTTCCTATAATCCTCACCTGTAACTCACTTTGATGATTACGTGACATCCACTCCATCTATCCCTTTCACCATATCATGTTAGGTATGACTCAAAAAATGAAGTTGATCCAAAATTTATATGGGCCTCACCATTGCAAATTTTGTGGGGGATTTGTTTCTTCCATGAATGTTAACCAAATATGCACCTTTCACACAAGCTATTTAATTTCCAAAAAAAAAAATCAAAGAATTATTTCCTGAGAATCAAATTTGCAATTCCTGGCAGCAACACCAAACCTGCCAGTAATCTTTCCGAACAATGCCTTCATTAGTTAAAGTACCAAAAAGTTATTTTTGGCAAGAGAGAATTGACTGAAACATCGTCATTGTTCTTTCTAAAAGGTGTCAAGCATTATGAGGTCATGTGGTGTGTGTATGACATCCTACTACCCAATAGTTACACCCTCTCCATAAAATCAGATAGATTTCAAAAGTAAGGCCACCAACCATCATGTGGACCACACCTAATTTGACTTTTTCTACGAGGTGTACAGTGTTTCTTGTGGTGACACCCACCCGATGATTGGATCAGCTTCATGATTGGCTTGTCTTAGCATCAAGGTGTAGTGAACTATATATTCAAATAGGGATGTCATGTACACACCACATGAGCCCTATAGTACTCTACTTTCTAGGTTTTTTTTTGTTTTTTTTATTTTTTTTATTTTTTTATTTTTATTTTTTTAAAAGAGAGATGGCAATTTAGTCATTTCATTGAAAGAAGAGAAATTTTTATCACATAATCCTCTCGAGTTTTCATTTTACCCAATAATGCCCCAGCTCATCAAAGCTCCATGAGGTGCTCTTTTAGGGAAGAAATTACTAAAATTCCTTTTATTATTATTTTTGTTTTAAAAGTGGTGAAGTCAAGAAATATGGACCCACGTATGTTTATGATCTCTAAGATGTTCAACGTATGAACCCCACCATGATAACCAAATAAACCAAAAATCTGGCCCATCAAATCATCAAATGGTCTGTATGTGATTTTGAAATTTTTGAGTTGGTGTACATTGTTTTTTATGATCTGGCCCACCTGATTGTATTGTCTAGATATCCGGTTCTTATGATCATCAATGTAGGTTTGCATTTGTTGAAGGGTTGGATATCATATAAATACTGTGTAAGGGTGACAGTTCTCAACTTCACCACATTTTAAAACGGACAATTGGGTAATTTCATCCCTTAAAAAACACCTTCCCAAAATAACAATTAGTCAAGGAATTATTTTGTAAAACTGAAATTACTTAGAATTTTTTTTGGTATTCCAATACTTTAATTAAAAACAAAAGGCATTGTGTGATAAAATTAGAATCCCTGGGGAATTTTGTAGTGAAAATCCTTTATATTTTCATTATATATTATAAGAGAACTTTTCAAGAAAAAACAATAAAACCTATGATAATGCTTACAGTCATTGCCAGTTGTGTCATGTGACCACAAAATCCTGTTAAACAACAGCAGTGATTGTTAATCATCAACAGTGAAGTTTGCTAATTCCACGTGTGGACGGGCCCTTCCCATCACATTCAAGTATACTTGTCAATATGGACCATGTATGAGATTTGACTTGAAGATTTTGACTGTTTCCATCAAGTGGTTTACACTTTTTAGATTCTCTGGCCTAAAAATCTCCTACCTAAAATGTGCCTCACATAAAAACAAATGGACAGCTTGAAAAACTTGCTTTAATCATCAGCTTAGTTAGGAGTGAAATCTGTTTTGTTTTTTTTTTTAGATGAAACATCTAAGAATTATTGAGAAAGAGAGCGAGGGAGAGAGAGGATCAAGTGGATGGTTTTAAAGAAAACAGCCAGGAATCGGATTTGTAGTGACCACTCCCGAGCTCTGTGGGCCCCATGATGATGTATGTGTTTTATCCATGCTGTTCATCTATTTTTTCATCTCATTTTACAACATGGTATGATATGAAAGATTAGGCAGATCCAATGCTGAAGTCGACCACGCCACAGTAAACACCGGGGATTGAACCCCTACCATTGAAAACTTGTCTAGGGCCTTAGAAGTTTTCGATCAAGTTGATATTTGTACTTTCCCTTTATCTAAGTCTTTGTGATCTTATGAACAGGTTGGGTGGAAAATAAACATCATGGTGGGCCTTAGGATGGTTTCAACAGTACTTCCACCACTGCTTGTTGTGGTGTGGTCCACTTGAACTTTGGATCTGCATCGTTTTTTGTCTAATATAGTAAAACAAACTAGAAAAGTGAATGAACGGCGTGGATATAACACATACATTCATAACAAGGCTCACAGAGTTTTTCCAGTACCAAACTCGGTTCTTGAGGGGTCATAATCAGATCCGAGTCCCACTCGATAGACTCTGACAACCCATGTTTCGAACTAGTTGCATCTGCAGAAAATCAAAAGAGATAACGTCAACAATCAACACCATTCAGATGTGATGGTGTGTCGCTGGTGTCCGAAAAACACTTCTTAATTTATATTTTATATAAACTATGATTTCTAATATATAATTATTATTAACTAAGATAAGATGTATTTATTGTTTTTGAGTGTCCAACTAATATAATTTTAAAAGAAAAAAAAAATGAGAAGTAATTTTAAATGCCAGATGTTGCTCTCTCACTAACCCTATGTTGTCATCTTTTGTTGCTCTTTGATTAGTTCACTTAGAAAGTAGGGCCCATGTATCAGAGCATGGACCTCTTTCTTACTTGGGTTGACTACCTACATTACCAACCAATAGCAGTGTGAAGCTTCTTTAATTTCTTTTTTGGCTTGTGGGAAGGCAACAAGATTAGCTTAAACTTTTAATTATATTTTAATTAGAAATTGCTTCAAGCTTAGTTATAAAACTAAAAAGTGCTTAAAAGAATACCATTAGTTAACATTTTCCACTAACTTGTACAAGGAATAAAAAATTCCATCTTCCACCAAACACGATCAGGGAAAAAAAAGCCAAAAAAAAAAAAAAAAAAGGAGGAAGGAAGAAAGAAATAAAAGGAAAAAGAAAAGAAGTGGGGCTACCCTGTACTTGCTCCGTTTTTTCTTTTTCTTTTTTCCTTTTTTTATTTTCTTTTAAAGTAGAAATAGTACAGCTTCTTACTATTTCAATTCTGAAATGGAAATTGGGTAATGTAAAGATGGCCGCATATCTATTCTTATTCTTGGTGGTATAGGTAAATAAAATAAAGAAATAAATAAAGCCCAAATGAAAGCGAACATATTCCATCAAATTCAGGCCCAATTCTATGTATGACATTCTGTAATGAGCCTTAGTTGGAAGAAATTTAATGTGAAGGGAGAAATTATCGTTGGAACTGTGAATTATAAATCGATCATAATTTTTAATCCAATTATCATTATGGAACATATGACCTATTGCAACACACTTTTAATAGGTCATCATCTAAGATCAAGTAACTAAATAATCTCAACCTCTAACTCGTGGACATATATTTGCTAACGGTGGGCCATTGATTATTTTATCACAACCATCTAATAAATGTGTGTTAGTTGGCTATTAAAGTAACATAATTACTAGAATTTTTTATTTATGATCCATCTAAAGTAACATTAACCATTCAGCCAGTTCAATGTGAGTCATTTTTATGCAAGTTACCATTTTTTAGTGCCTGAATACTAACTATCGTACTCTGCCAGAGTATCAAAGTTATAGTATAGAGGGAAAAACAACCATCCGTCATGACTATGTTGGGGTACGTGGCAGCACCCCATGGAGCGAAAACCGCTGTCCCAGTGGAGGAGAGCCGCCCTTTTCAGGACATCTCTTATTTCCTTTTCCTCTCTTTCTTTTTGGGCCCTCCTTTTCCAGTGGGCCGCTTTTCTCATCAGCTTAGAAGACAAAAGTGCCAGAAGTAGAAAACTACTTTTCAAATCAGGAAAAGGTTGGCACGGGGCACGTGCACGTGCGGAGGAACCATGTAGCCAGCTACTTGCCTCACACGCACAGCTCATGTCCAACTACAAAGCAGCAAAGCAGGATCTTACGTACTTGACACGTGCTAGAAACCGACCAAAGCCAACTAGACAAAGATTCCAGTCCTTCTGGACTCCTAGTTCCACTTTCTAAAGCGTGCGTTTGATTTTGATGGTTGAGGAATTACTTGGTGCTCTAGAAGAGCATGGTGATCCATAGGCTTGCACAAGGATGTTGTATATGTGGTATCAATCTAAACGGTTCAAGTGATGGGTCTCACTTTACATGCGTTGGAAACCAAGAAGCCATGGTGCCATCATGAGCATCAAATTGACAGTTGATATGAAAAATAATCAACAATCCAGATTCACCAGATACCCTTAATCAATGATCAGGACCATCCATCCTATCTGATTCTGTGTTTATATTCCAAACACCTTTGATTCTGAGGGAAAGTACGGATAAGAAATTTCCGTGGTAAATCAAATCACGAGTAATATTATTACAATTTTCCTACGTTTGTTGGACGAGAATTCATGATATTTGATATAGTGTGGAAAAGAAATTTATAACATCGCAGAATTGATTTCTTTTTCCATGAAATTCTGTTATCCAAATGTGTGACAAGTTTGGATAAAGAGATTTTTGTGGCAAAATCAAATCACAAGTGATTATAAATTTCTTCAGTTAGGATGGCTAAGTTAAAAGGAAAGGAAGTCCAAGATATTTCTTACATGGTGGAAAAAGAAATTATAATCGTAAAAGAATTTATTTATTTTTTACATTGAATTTCCTGGGGGCTTATTTGATAGTATGAATTTAGAGTCTGGTGAAATTAGAAGGATTTTAATCCGAACAGAATCAAGTGAATTTGAAATAATAGCTTTGAAGTTGGAGTTTGAAAAGAGCTCTTTCATCTAGTATCATTACTACCAAATGACTTTAAAATAGCCGACTCCAACCAATTCCTCCCATTCTCCAACCAAACAAGCCCTATCCAAATTGGCCTGAGTGCCCATGAAAAGTGTCTGTGGTTGGTGTATAAACTGGATGATAGTCAAATAGGCCCACCACCAGTTAGATGTACAAAAAAGCTTGATGGGTCTCTCGCAACCTAAATAAGTGGTGGGCCCATTGTCCAGTCATTTTTGGATTATTATCTTACATGGGTTAATCTGCCACACTAACCATCCAATGTATAGTAACCGCTGGAAATGGAGAAGAAATGGGCCGGGGAGAGATAGGGGTAGTGCAGGCGACCCTTAGTGGGGTCCACCTCTTGGTGTGGCCCAACGTGTGGGGCCAAGTTAATCCTTCCTCCCCTCCCATTACACACTTACTCCCCCTTTCTTGTTTCCAGGAAAAGCTGTACTTCCATGTTTCGAATAAAAACCCTACTTTCTTATAAGAAGGTTACACTTTTGTATTTTGTAGAAAAGTTGCACTTCCTTATATAAACGAAGCTACACTATCTTAATGTGCGGGCGCACTAACATTTGATGTGAGGGGAAAGGAGGATGAGGGAAGATATACATGCTACATAGGGCCTATCCACTCATAAGTTGAGCAAGATTGTGTCATCGGCATACTACTTACTCCGTCTAATAAGAGATGAAATTGACTTATCGGCCCACATGTGGTGGAATGCGGGCCATTAAGGATTGCATTGCAGCTCCTCAAATCAGTTGTGTAACGGTACCCCATTTCAGCTCCTCAAATCAGCCGTATAATGGTACCACTCGATCCATAATAAAAAATAAAATGAAATAATAAATATCACATTATCCACTTCTGCACTTCGACAGTAACACATCACTAACATAGCAGCAGATGTGACCGACGCAATTAATAACAATGAAGTAACCCTATTAAAGGTGGTTATGGTTTAATTCTGATTTTCATTTAATCCAACGCCCAATCATGGTAGTAACAGAAAGAATCGTCCCATCTTTTCAAATTTTTCTATGTTTTGGGTCTCCCTAGTGTGTGGGACATACCTTCCTATAATGAATGAGATACCAACAAGACCCAACTCATCAGGGCTTCCTTTCTTGTTGCATCATCTCACCACCTCTAACATGCACTAGCAGCATCTTTATCCTAGATGAAACCCACACGACATGCAGTCCACGTCAGATACAATTCTCCGCACGTCGGCCCATTGAATTTTCTCACATCATGGTCTAAGCCTAACCCAACGTACAGTCCCCTCAACATGGACTAACATAGACCACTGGGTCCATAGACCCCGGAATGCAATCGGACCGACGCTGTTCAGGCCAACCTATGACCACATGTTCTCACGTAGGGCTCAAAGATAGTAGACCCACATGTTGCCACGTGGCAGGCTGTGACCGGGCCTAAAGATAGTAGACCCACATGTTGCCACGTGGTAGGCTGTGACCTCACCCACGTGTTTCATAGCGCTAAAGTTAGTCTACATTTGAAGTCCAAAAGACAAAAGAGGGTTGCTTCTACGCGAGAATGATGTTTTTTCAACGTCTTTCATTTTCCATATTTATTTCCATCAGCTAGCCTTTCTAAAATTGCATTATTTCATCTTGAGCGACAGAAATATAAAAAAAGAAAAAGGTCAAAAGGCATCTATCATTGACCATTCAACTAAAGAAAGATATCTATGTTGACCCATTAAAAGGAGTGGCCCACTTATTGAGTGGGTGGGGAACCTTATGAAAAGATATTATATCATGGAAGTAGGCCGGTTCCTCTGCCCGTCCTTGTATAATTCACTTATTGTACCAGCCGGTGCATAGGTTCCACTAGGGTTTGTGTGTGGCATCCAACCTGTCCATCAAGGTAGATGCCGTCACGAAAGTAGGTCACCAGAGAAAAAAAATTCAATCTTATCCAGAAATCACGTGAACCACCACGTAAATTTTGGAGGTTTTTGAATGATTGTTCATTGTTTTATGTGGCGTAAGCTACATAATGATTTTGCTGGCCTAATTTGTTAGGACATGGAATCATCATCATGGGGATTAGGTAATGCACCGTTAGGATGGTGCATGCATAACATAGTGGGCCCCACTATAGAAAACAATAAGCAACCATCCAAAAATTACCAAATTTATGAGGTGGCACACAGGATAATTGTGTTGGAATTTTTTTGGGGAGCTTCTAAATTTGATGTGAGGCAACCTTGATGCACCGATTGGATATAAAAGAAACCCTAATATCCCTTATCTGCAGCACTTGTAGAATAACTTATTCCACATAGGAACCCTCTTCATCATGGAATTTTTAAAATAATATTTTAGATGAATGGTGGCCATGCTTAAATCATTCATGAAGAGAGAGAGAGAGAGAGAGATTCGATGTAGTAAAAAGAGAGGACTAGATTTGGATTTGCAAATCCAAATGGCCCATGCAAATGTGCTACAATGTCAATGGGGGTGGCCCATGCACTAATACCGAATATGAGTTTTCCCTTTGCAGGTGCAGCATTTTCCTCCGTACATCGTGGAGAAATTACCGAGATGTAAGACATTTGAAAGCCACCATATGTGCTTCACAAATAATAATATGGTATACTGAAACTTGAGTGTATAAGCTTTCTTTACCTTCCAGTCACTGCAAATGCTCATCAATTCAAACCATTTAAATTATGGGTCCCATCACATGAATCAAATGTTACCAACTATCCAACAGAGATACAGATTGCCCCAAGACATTTCTCATTTCTATCCATCCAACCGGAGAACATTTCCTGCAATCATCTGATGATCACTGCAAATAGTCGTGTTTTATACACCAAGCTGTACTACTAACCATTAATGGGTGCCAACATCCGTTGATCAGGACCGTCCAATTGATTGGAAATCTCTCGAATAGGAAGCTTAGGTAATATATGATTCTATACATAGCATGGATAGCTTGCTTGGGGGAAGTCAGTGAAAGATGAGAATCAATTCAGTCAACATAACCAATATAAGAAGTGGCTCAGCAATTGGAAGGTCAAGATTGACGGGTTGAAATTGTAAGTTCTGATTATATGGCATTTTGTTATTATTGATTCCCCACCAACCTAACAAGATCTAAGCTCTTTTTAACTTTAATCCTTTTTTACTTTGATCTCCATAAGTCTCCTGAATTATGCTGTCTTGAAAAAATGGAGCAACGATCCATCAAAGTCACGTCCAAAATTCAACGTTAGTTACTGAGAATCCTTTTCTTTCGTTTGTGTAATCTTTTAGTGTTTTTTCATCTACCATAGCTAGATTCGGTCATAATCCCATCCCTCATGCGCGAATCGATTCAGATTTTCACGACGCTCGCTGAAATGAATTATCAAAGGAAATGATCCTGTAGATCAAGGGCATTTGGACGTCCTGTGCATGCAGTTGCATTTGGCCATTTTGAAAGTCCATATGATCGATCTGGATCGTCCATTAGATCCAATCCATATTTTTATTCCATTCTGATAAAATCATGCTGGTTAGATTATTCTTATCCATCCATATCTTGGCCCTTTTCATTAAAACATTCATTTTCCAAGCCGTAGATCAGATGGTTAGCATCGTCTGATGAAACGACCATTTAGAACAATAGACAATCGAAGGTAGGTTACATTTAATGGATGAGCGATATTGATTATCAGATTTATTATTGTACGAATGATTTTGTACGTCCATTTTTGCACCATATTGATCCAATGGTTAGAATCACCCGATTGGTATGAATTTTGAAGGTGGTCTTTAAAGATTGACCAGGACAAAAAAATGGACAGACGGGATTGATGATATGGACTTTGGATGCAGCGAAAATACAACTAGATGCATGGAAAAAGTCTCCCATGCACTTGAATCCACCGAGCTGTTAAAAGAATGAAATAAAAATGGAAAATGGAAGATATGGTTTGGTTTTGTATGACCAAAGAATAATAGCCATTGATTAGATTTACGCGACCATAGCTCTTTTACTCATGAGAGAATCAAGCTGCTTTCTTTGACGAATTGCATCAGAAGGGAAGATGATTCCTGTTTTTCACTTAAATCTGTGGATGATATCATATCATGCTATCTGTTGTATTTTAATGATATATATGGAGAGTTATTTGATACTCTGGATTAGCGTGATGGTTCATACACACGCACTAAGACATTGTGCATGTGGCATGAGTGTAACGTCTAAATTGACCTGTCCAAGTTTTGGGACCCACTTATGGTGGGTAGTAATCCTAAAATTTGATTGGTTCGATTATTCCTCTTTATCTTATTATCCACCTCTATTTGTTGAATTCTGACCGTTGATTATTCTACATGTAACAGTTGATTTCTTGACTGACCTGTTGATGATTTTGAACGGTCAGACTTTATTCAAATGTGAGCGCATCTACAAGTTGTGAATGCACACGACAAAGCTTTTTTCCTTATATAAGAGGGGAAAGATCATATGGACTCCTACTCTATCTGAAGTTCCTGTGGACTCAAATGGGCCCCTTGTGTTGTGTAAATGACATCCAAACAGTCCATCACACATGCCCTCCTGTAGTTGACAAGGAACCAAAAAGTCATTCTGATCTATCACTCAGGTGGGCCACACCAATGGGAAATATATTTGGGAGGGAACGACCACCCTTGCTTGCCTGGGGTAAACCAAATTTTCAAAATATGTTTTAAGGTCCATTCATCCAGGTGGGGTACGTCAGATGAGTGGATTACATGGATGTGCACAGAATTGTGGGCCCCACACATAGACAGCTGTGGACGTCCCCCAACCAACTGTTCACTCGTGTGGCCCAGATTGGATGTCATGTACGGATCACGTGGGTTCCACTTTTTCTCGAGTGTGGAATTCATGTGATGATTTCCACAGGATCTAATCCAAATTTCCAACGCCTACCTAATCCACGACCTAATAATGAGGGTGGAAAACGGGCCCGGATGGGCCTCGAATTTGTTTAAGCCCAGCTACGCAAATACACAGCCTGCCATACGTTAAAATAATGTCGTGTCTGGCATTCTGATGGGCCTTTTGGCAGATGAAAGGCCAAGCCTAGACCAGATGCTATTGGACTGGAACATAGACCCAGGTCCAACCTGGACCATGAAACTCAGCCTACACCTAGCCCAAAGGTGCTGAAATTTAGCCAGCCCCAGCCATCAAGCCTATGAACAAACAGTTCTTGCAAGATTTCCATCTTTTTCGGCCCATTGGGCCCACATGGGAAAATGGCCCAATGATGGGAACAATCTAAGACGTTGCCCTTTTGAATGGCCTATTATGATATGATCGTGCTCTAAGGATGATCCTGATTATTCATTTGTGGATTTGAATGTGGACCGTTAAAAAACTTTCCATTCAATGGTCCACCAGAGCTTGGGCTGTCAACAGGCCGAGCCTAGGGTTGTCTTAGGCCGGGATTTTTTTTACTTTTAAATGAGTTGGGTCTACTCTCCGGGCCATCAAATAGAGCCAGGAACGCTAGCTTTAGATTCATCAGTTGGTTTTGATAGAATGCGGGGCCCACCTTACACCTACCATGCACGGCCTAGATTCCAACCATCGCATGGCACATGTGTCATCGATGTAGGTCATTCATTAGGTATTTCACATGGCGAACATGCCATATAAAAACAAATCATGGTAGTACAGTCATCAAGTGAGCCATTGAATTCGTACCGCTTGACTTTTCTAGCCATCCATTTTCCTGTTACAGAATGGCCCACCGAAATTTGAAATTGGGCCGGGCCAAAGTATGATCAGGTCCAGCCCGTAAGGTATGAACCTTAATTCAGAGCCAGTCTAGTCCAGTAGACAAGGAACTACGTTAAAATGCTCTGGACCCACCTGTTGGTCTTTTAGGCAGATGCGAACGCGGGTCCAGACCAAAGTGGTCCAGCCACTAAGTGTACCAGATTTGAGCAAAAGATTCAAAGAAGAAAGCTGTCCTTCCATTTGATGGCCACCATAGTGGTGGTTATGATCCACTGATCTATGCAATTTTTGACGCTGCCCTCCATCTATAATGTGGATCTCAATTTCAATGGTCTGGATGGGCTTGAGTTGAATTTTCTCATAAAAAGCGTTAATAACGTGGTTTTTAGGTAGGCCCTATTTTAATCCTATCCTTCAATCCAAGTTGCATTTTTCTACATACATCATCAAGTATGGGGCCATCCCTCATTAGTTGTGTGGGGCCGACCACACCAAAGTGAACGGTTGGGATGGGGCCATCCCTCATTAGTTGTGTGGGGCCGACCACACCAAAGTGAACGGTTGGGATGGGGCCATCCCTCATTAGTTGTGTGGGGCCGACCATGCTGTTTGTATGCCATCCAATCATTCATTTGACATGCCCCATCATGATGAAGGGGCACCCAGAAATCACACTATTACAAAACTCAGCTGGGCCACACCATATCATTTTAGATTATTTAAGCATGATTTTACATGGTTCGCAGTGGTGTGGCCCACCTGACATACAACATTGATCAGGGTGGCAGTGGGCCAGGCTGGCGCACCTGAACTTTCACCCCAGGCCCATCTGACACCCCAAAATTGAACCCGGTTATAAAAAGCGTCCGGCTGGATCCACTTGATTATTTTCAGAAGGGTGGGGTCTAGGTCCACCCATCCGACATCTAAGATTGAAGCCCGTTAAAAAAGGGTCTTGTTGGGTCGGGTCTGGTCCATCCGGTTAAATTCAGACAGGTTAACTGTGATGTGTGCACATCCACACCGTGCATTTGGTGGTCCCCTCTATGTTATTGCATGTCCCAGAAATCATCTGTATCCAGAACCCAGGTGTGCAACACCATCCGAATCCATGTTAAATCATGCCTAAAACATCTAAAGGCGCTTGGTGTGGCCCACTTGAGTTGTAGAATGGCCCGAAATTTAGTGTGACACCTCATCCAAGTAGGATAAGCACATTGGATAGTGGATGTCTGAACCACGTCTCAGTAGGCTCTATAAACAATCAGGCAGGTTTCAGTGGGTGGTCATCCACTCTCAACTGTTGTTTGTGGTGTGTGGTCCACCCAATTCATGGATTGGCCTGACTTTCTGGCCTACGTCCGATCTGATTGATGGGGTGGTTATCTGACACGGTGGTTCCCACATGGCTCAACCTGGTGGTAAGCTCCCGTGAAGAAGCCCACGATGATTTGTGTCAGACATCCATGCCATGCATTTGGTGGGCCCAACCACGTTGATGCCCTTCTTTAACATGGACCCATCCCAAACCCTACTAAAAGACAAGAATAAAGAGCCGATGGATATCCAAAACCTATGGAATTCAGATGCTGGTTATAAAAAGAGATCAGATCTGGGAACACCAGCCAGGGATGATATTTGGGCTGGATTAGGGTCCAAGTTAAGGCCTTGTGGGTCAGTTTGAGTGGGCCAGATTTGTCCATGTCCGGTCCACCAAGTTAAACCTGGGTCCGAGTCTATCATAGCCCCATGATGGGCAAAATGAGACAGGCCGAGCCCAGAAACCAAAAACATCCTTGATTCATAAACTCGGTTCAATTTTAGGCCCGCCGGCCCAGCCCAAGACCTCATTTTTCAGTCCAAGTATGGCATGAACGGCCCAGATTCGAAAGCCGGACCGACAAGTGCGGCCCATTAACGCCCCTACCATCTATCTACAAACGTCCAAAGCACATCGATGGCCCAAAAAGATCGGGACAGCCCATTCATCAGCTTGGCCACACGTAAATGAAAGGACTGCTGCTTCTCCATTTTCTAACTTCCCACCTTGATGTGTGTATTTTATATCCACACCGTCCATCCGATTTACCAGTTCACTTTAGTGCAATAGACCAAATTTGAAACAGATTCAAATCTCAGGTGGACCATACTAGAGGAAAAAGTTGTGATTGACCATTAAAAACTTCTTGTGGGCCACGAGAGTTTTGGATCAAACTGATATTTGTTTTGCCCTTTGTCCTGGTTGGTATGACCTTATCAACAGGTTGGATGGAAAATAAACACCACTTTTAATGGTAGACGTTCAATCAATGCTTTTTTGCTGTAGTATGATTCATTTATTTTTTGGCTCATGACCTGACATGATTTAGCAAAATGGATGGATGTCATACATCGAGGTGGGGCCATGGTAAGGGCTGCCCCTAATCCGCTCTGATGGCCCAGATGCATTTTATTCTACACCTTGCGGCCCACCTGATTTGTTCTACGCCTTGATGTGGCGTGTAGAGTTGGATGGCTATAAGCATTCGGCAAGCCAACCCTTTTGACGCACGTTCTGCACCATAATGTGATGACTGAGACCGTTCATCCCAAAAAATACGAACACAGGTGGGCCACTTGAAAAATGTCTAAGCTCGGAAGAGATCTCACGTCTATATAGTAGTGAGTACACAAAATCATATCCATGATTTCCTATTCCTAAGGAGGATTCTTATTTTGCTTTCCTTTGTTCACCTTCCCCGATATGTTAGGATGGTGGTGAAACAAAATGGACGGCTATCTATGGTAATGGAGATATTTCATTAATTTGAATTTTTTTTTAAATATTGAATTTTAAAATGCAATCATTATATAAATATTATAATTAAATTCTCACAAATGAAATACAAGATAGCTTTTGTGTGTGCACATTTACATTTCTAATTATTATCCAAATAAGACTCTAAAATGGAATCCATGGAAATATACGTTAATGAAAAATCTTGAAAAATAATCAAATTAAATAACCGTGGTTGGACCTTCCAAACAAGATATATGGTAGAACCTTCCAAATGAACTCCCTGGATCACTAAGTGGTGGTGGGACAGAAGGTGCAAGAAGTATTGGCTGAAGAGGCTTCATAACCATTCATCTTCCTCCATATTTACTTTCCAATCTTGGCCATTTTTCTCTTGAGCCTTTGTATGAATGGACCATGATCAGAAATTCACCCGAGTCCTCATGTTTGAAGTCCTAAAATTTGTTTCAATGTCCAATGAGATGAAATTGGGGGTTTGTCCAAAATTATAAAACTTTTTATTTTAAATTCAAAATTTTTAGATTTAATTATTTAGCAAAGTATGGTAGAAGATTCACATGGATTTAAAAATTGCTTAGAACTTAGACAAATGGCATACAAGTAGTCAATTTAGACCATACAAATTATGTTATACAGTTAGATGTACTACAAACCAAAATTTAATCTTATCTAATTATCTAATTATATGATTAATGGATATTTATTAGACAGTTAAAAATGAAAATTATCGAATGGTCATATTTCTGCAAACAAGAGTCAAGAGCTCGTGAATGAGAGATTAGGATTGTTCAACTAATTTAATATTGGGATTGTGACTTTACAATAGTGGGTTGTACAATTTAATATGTTTATTAGAGTTAATATATAAGATGTAAATTTTATGAGTTCCACCTTATCAAGTAACATGCATCCAAGATTACCTCAATCAATGTTGTTAGAAATTATTGATGTTGATGCTGATCCTTCAAGCAAAAGAGTCTCTCTCAAATCTATCCTAACTAGGAGAAATTGAGAGCCAACACATCAGCCCTCAAATAGGTCCAAGGAAGATGCACAGAGCTATCCAAATGGTCCCCACATGTGTGGAACATGTGATGGAGAGAATGAGAAATGTTTCTCCATCTCTCTCTCTATTCCTCTACTCTCTCTTTTTTCGCTCCAAGTGATGCTCAAGGGGTAAGACCTCCAAGGTATGGTACTCTGTTCCCTTACAATCTTGGCCCGAAAAATTTCAAAATCCAGGCCAAGACCAACCCCAGGCCCAGCTCCTTGACAGCATTAAAAGAAGCCACTTAGTGTATGTCTAATTCCAAGATTTAAGCCATAAATAATTTCTTTAAAAAAAACTAAGAGATCCCTTATTGTACCATGTGAGCAATCAACCTAAACCTTGATGGATGCCCTATCTACACCAACTTTTATGGCCACGTGATGAACCCGTAAAGCAGGTCAAAGAATATGTGGTTAATACCCTGAAGTGCTCACATGTCTTCAAGTCTAAGGATCAGTCACATGTAGTATATTTTTAAGTCAATCATAATTCAAGCATGATGTTCCTCCTAGTTTAGACACTTGAATCAATCCACCATTCCAAGTGTCTAACAAATCCAACAGTGGGAGTCTATTCCCATAACACATTTACACTCCTATTTGGGGTCGGATAAGTCATCTACCTCTCGTATAACTCAATGGTGGAAACCATCCATTTTGACTCACCATCAATCCACTCACGAAAAATGATCATATAGTAACAATAATAAGAACTATACAATTCTCCTTCAACATGCCTAGCTGTCATGGAATGACAAGGCATTAATATCCATGTAACAAACTCTCAAGTTTTTTAGGACAACCAAAGGAATCTGCCTTCTAATTCATGTTCATATATATTTAAGGTACACCCCACACAAGAACTAAGACAAACACTTGTCCAACTAAGACCCATGGTCATCATGATTTATTAATAAAATCAACAAAATTACACCCACGGTTGATGAATTTCTTATTGATTTTTCATGGCACAATGCTAACAATGACTAATGCTAAACTTTACAATCCGCCATTCACTAATTGAATTAAAGGTATTTAGAGCAATAACCAGTTTTAAATAGTCATTTTAATGTAAAATATATAAAGTTGCTAAGGGTCTATTTTGAAATATGATATTTGGTGTAAATAAATATATAAAATGTAGATTTCAATCAACCGAGTTACCTAAGTCAATGAGTCTTGCCAACTTAGGATTGGGTCACACTTGGAAGCATGGTTTTCAATTACTTATCATAAAATCTGTCACATCTCAGACTCGGTAACCGGACTTACAAGGAACCCGATAGTCGGTTCTGGCCACAACAACCTCCATAGTACCTCATTTTCGACTCCTGAGACAGGTTCCGATCCTGGGATCCTACATGGAGGATTTCCATAATCATATAACCATTTCCAATACGAGCACACCCAAGATCACAGCAAGTAAATCTCGAAAATAACAAAGGGACATATCACAAAATCCACTATAAGTTTGAGCTTTTATAAGTACACAACAGAAAGGAAATACATCTAGTAGCAAAAGAGGAAGAAAGAAGATCTGCAACACTGGAGGTCTTCGGCTCAACTCTAATCCAAGCTCTACTACTACGATGCTGACCTAAGACACCTACATGCATCAATCGTACATAAGCTTATAGAAGCTTAGAGGGTAGTGGAGGTGTGTGATAATGGTGCACAGAAGAATAATAGGAGATGCAAAAAGGGAAATATGGTCAATGACAATATCGCTAGCCATACCGAGGCTTATCATGAATACAATACAGTGGGTACTGGGCGTCATACCAAGGCGATGCATGAAAAGGCTTATACAGTCGATGTGGATAAACTGCAAAGTGATGCCAGTGCTCATATCTAAATCCATATATCAAGTACATTTTTCAATCATAAGAAAATCACCGGGGTCCAGTACACTGCTGTATGACTGCTGCTCTCCAGACCTGCACAGTCAAACGAACGTAAGAGACATCACTACCTACATGTGGACAGCCAATCACCAACAAGGCTTGACGGCAGCAGACCCATTTACGAGCTGGTCAGACTCAGCCTAGCAACGCCTTCTTACACCAGACGAGTAAGGCTACAACCCTACCCAACCGACTACACGATAGTGGCAGTTGCGGCCTAACGGTATAAGGCCCTCGTGTGCTCATAGTTTTCACTCGGTCACGGCGTTGGGGCAGATCCTTGGTATCATGAAAGTTTTGGGAATCACACTCACGGGCATCGTATGCACCCTATATGCTCAAGTAACATTTCTGGTGTCCACACATACGGCCATCCACAAATGTCCCTGTGGAGGTAAGGCCCTGATGAAGTAAGAGCGGATCATCATAAAATGCGATGCCAATGCACGAGTCACGCATAGAGACCATGCACTAACTTCAAGCATTCGATGTGCACAAGGGGAGAAACTCCATCTCTCTATCATATGAATCCAATGACCACACACGATGCAATCCACTCACGTAGATGATGCATATGGGTCATAATGGTGTGAGTGCGCTATTCGGCGATGATGATGTGGAACATACTCCTCCTTCCCAAAGAGAGACAAGGTCTAGATACATAAACATGTACTCTAAGGAGTTCTCTAGTGGGGACCCAATACTCGGGGTAGCCCACAAGCTCAGAGGGTCATAAGAGGCCCAAGGAAGAAACAGTCCTAATAAAGGTTCAAGGCAAGCCTTCAACCAACTATAAGAACCCTATGGGCTTACCTTAGGGCCACCAAGGAGGACATCCAACCTCAACTGGGTCCCAAAAGGTAGCCCGCTACCTATATACATATAAAGTAAGGCCCAAGGCCCAAGCAATCCATGGCCTAGTGGGTTATTCACTAAACCTAACACTTAGGCAACATGGTGGTCTCAAGCAAGGTTTGGGCCCAACCAAAAGAATCATAAGCCCACTTATTGTGGTGGGCCTAATGGGCAGCCCGTTATTCCGACATATGAGCAATCTTATGTCTAAAACAAGTGAGTTGGGCCTCACATATTGGCCCAAGTATGGGGTTAATTTAATGGGCAAGTAAGGGCCCAGTCACTTGAGTATTTTGGCCCATAAAACCCATCACAATAGTGTATTAAATATAAGCCCAAAGATCAGGGGCTTATCAATAAAGTTCCAGGACAATGGGCCTAGGAAACCCAACATTAACTACGAATATTGGTCCAATAAAAATCCATTTGAAGTAGGCCTTAAGAGTGCACTAATTAAGCCCAAAAATCTAATCAAAATAGGGCAAAATATGTATAATAATGTCCCCAAATTCGGTGGGTCATGTTGCCCCAAAACATACATTTATGAGTAGCAACCTTGGTCCTAAAGCTGAAATTTCAGCCCACCCTCTATCTGGGCTTGCTGGAAATTCAATAAAAAAATTATTTATACAATTATCTTAATCTCTAGTGGCCCACACAAGTCACAAAGGGTCCCACCATATGAGGGAGTGAATAAAACATATAAATCAGGTGGGTCATGTTGTTGGACTAGACGTCCAGCAGCAGCCCAATGAGCGGGGCGTCCCATGGTAGGCGGTCCAAGGGCTGGGACATCCCACCCCTTAAGCACATTAAAGTGGGTCCCGCATATGGACTTCCACAAGGGAGATGGGTCACACACATGTGGTCCTCAACATGGAAAATGGCATGGACAAAACATCCATGATAGTGGGCCTTAGGAGGGTGGACGGTCAGCCCATGGCTGGACGCCAGCCCTGCTGGAAAGTCCAGCTATGGGCTGCCATTCCAGCAGCCATACTTATATTTTCTGAGGTGAAATTGGTGGCCCACATCCCCAAGGTGGGTCCCAACATGATGGGCCACGAGATTGGCCATTTGGAGAGTCATAAGCCCAAGCAAATCATGGAGAAATCTCATGGATAGCAAGTTGGAAATTTAAAATTCTGTTGTATAAAACATTGTTGTCCATATAATGTACACACCAAAAGGTAAGCCCAAACTTCACCTAGGAGGGGAGAGATGAGTGTTTGACATTTTTTCCATAAAATAAAGCAAGGTGGGGTCCACAAAGTGGCCCACCACTCCGAGAATCTAGCTGGAATTTGTGTTTTCCCTCCATTCATTTAGGCTGGACGGTCCAACAAGGTAGACCGCCCACCCCTGTGAGCCTCCCTTTTGGGGTGTCATTGCATGGATTTTCTGAAGTGTGATCCATCACACCTCAAGGTGAGGTCCACCCCTTCATATTACACCCCATAACATCAAGAAAAATAGTGAAAATCATAGTTCAAATCCATGCCAAACATTAACCATAACAGTCCATGTAACAGTCTAAATTTTTGGACAGCTTTATATGGCTGAACATATCAGCCTATATTTATATATTTACAGTAAATAAAAGGATGTATGGCCTTCCTTAGTGGGCCCCACACATGTCCAGATCAAGAACTTATGTTAGGGCACTTGCATGCATTAAAATATGGTGCCTAAAAATCATAACATGGGTGGTAGGGGCGTCCCACCCTTTTTGAATTTTTGGGACGTCCCAGGCCCACCAAGTGGGCCACACACATTACCATCCACAAATAAAGGAAAAGTGAGGAAGAAGGAACAATCCGGCCATGGAGATAGGGCCTCGCCACTAATGGGCCCTCCCAAGAACAATAAAACATATAGATTTACATTGATTTACACTTATAATCATAAAACCAACACATGCATGGTCCATATTTAAAATGGATGGTTGGGATGCCATCCCAATATGATATTAAGGTCTAAATGACCTTAGGATGTGGTAGGTCATAAGATACATCATGATGAGGTCCATGGAGAATGGCCCCATCATGGAACATGGCATGCATGTAGGATGGTCCAAAGGGCCATATCCATAAGATCAAATGGAATCTCCACCATGGATTGGTGGGTCTCATATGATCCATTCATGAAGAAATAGAAGATTAAAAGGTATAAAAGAAATTAGCAAGTTAATAGTTACCCACTTGTAATCCAAACTCTCAAACTTCTACACCAAGTAGATCTTGATCCAAGGAAAATGTTTTGATGGTTGAGATGTGTTTTTAATGGTGGGATTGAAGGAATTTTGGGGTTTACAGAGCTGGAGAATTGGGGAAGAAAAATACGTTGGGAGAAATGAGTTGCTAGCAATGAAGGGAAAATGAGAAGGAGGGAGAGATAGAGATAGAGAGAGAGGGGGGGTCTTGATTATGTTGTAAGAAAGGCAATGATTGCATATGGGAGGAGAAAATAATGTTTTAGGCTAGGCTAGGTTTTGTTTAGTATGTGTGGTTGGGTGGTGTTTGCAATGGAACATTGTGTGGTGTGTGGTGTGTGCCTTGGAACTTATGCCAAGGGTGGTGGTCCACATGCATTCCACCTAAGTAGGCCACATGATTAAGGGTCATACAATGAAATGTACACAACTTTTGATCTTATATCGGATGATGCACAAGATGTGTCGTTGGAACTATAACAACGATGCGATCAAGATGGCATAAGTCTCAGGCTGATCCGAGCTGGGTCAACGTGACTGGACTCAAGGATGACTGCAAATACTATCCAAGGATCGTGGGTCGCCGGGATTCGACCGGTAAGACCACAGGACCAAAAGACATGAAATGCATACCTACACACACAAGAACTCGGGTCAGGTCTTACAAAATCTCACTGAATTGAATGGACTCACTTGAGTTTTTAGTTGAGTCATTTAGTTTTAGAACAAATATGCCTTATGTGAAGCCAACTTCTACATAGTGAGAGTGAGAGTGAGTTAATACCTAAGAATTGATTTTATTTTTCCTTAATAATTAAAAAAGAAATTTATTCACATTAAGTAAGAGGCTAGCATCTACTATTTTTCTTGAAGGCGGTTTGATTTCTCTATGAATAAAGAAGAGATGATGATAAATTTTGCATGAGATATTCTCCAACGGTTCAACTACCCCATATACAGAAATGATGATAATTAGAGAATTATAGTTCATGACTACAAGCAAAGGCAAAAGCTTACGATGGCTACCTCTCACCTAGTTAATTCATTGTCCTAAAAAAAAAGTTAACAAATGAATGGGGGATTGAATAAAATTCATAGGGTATTATAATTGGATGTGAGGACCATGGTGTAATATGAGGAATCCAAAGGGGGAAAATCTGCTTCCCTATTTGGATAGACAAAAAATATTGAATTTTTTAAATGAATTATTAGCTAGATACATAATTAAAATTCTCTAATATAAGATACAAGGTAATTATAATATAATAAATTTGAAAATTCTGCCTATTATCCTATCAATGTTTTTTATAGGTAGATAACTATTACAATTATCCATGTCCATAAAATGGGTGTGCCAGCACCCTACAACTACAAAAACCCCGTGTATCCCTAACATGATTCAATAAAAAAGTATTATATACATTTATTAGATATGGAACTCTGCAATAAAATAGGCAAAAAAAAAAATGAGGTCTCTTCTTTTCATTATAACACTAATGTATGACAAGCACATATACAACACTCTTTAATGTTATCATGTCAGGATTAAAGAGAAGATTTTTGGAGCACTTAGTTGTAGGCAATCCACATCCCATGTCAATAATGTAGATTCCTCATATCTAAACAGACCAAATCAAAGTACACCATCGGCTTGAGTTAGTAGGTTAGTTTTTGAACTAGAGTACGTGAAATAGAGCACATGCATGTTGGGGGACAGCAGAAGCACACAAATATGAATCAAGCAAAGTATTATAATCGCAATATTAAGTCCAATTACAAACACTCCGAATTTAACATAAAAAAAACTTTTGCGGAAAAAAACCACGACACAAAGCGACAATAATGCACTATGAAAACAGAAAATTATAAGAGAGAAATTATCTAATTCGATTAAGCCTCAAATCTCCCTTATAAGCCCTTGAAACCTTTCAGAACAAATTAGAAAGCCCCGAGATACACTATATTTCCAATTAAACTCATATATATAACCTCTATGAGAATCACGATCGAAATAGGAAACAAATCCCGCACTTATGCAACTCTACGTAAATTTGCCCGATCATTCGATGACAGCTTTGATGGCACTTCGATGTCATCGAACTATACACCAAAACATTTCAACGATAAAACATGAATTTTTTAAATTTTTTCGATGGCATCGAAGTCTGCTCAATGGCATCAAGCTATCATCAACAGTCTTGTTGATTTTCAAATGTAAGACATCAACAGCAATGCATAAGTCAATGTCTTTAATCTCATGCTTGTGTATTCATCCATAGGCAAGTGCATGTGCCGGTTATCCGAGCTTTACATTATATGGGCCAAAACTCTGTACTTCTTATTAGATGTGTTATTCCCCAATATGGAGCTTGGGAGACAATGCACACAAATCAAGTTAGAAGAAAACAATCTTTTCGATTTCAATATGGTTGGTAGACTATGGAAGTGAATTGCATGCCTCTCACTGGGGATATCCTTGGCGGCATGCAATAGGGTCCATGCATGTATTTTATCCACATGTTTAATTGATTTGCTAGCTCATTTCAGGGTACTAAACTAAAAGTGAAGCAGATCCAAAGCTCAAGGAGGAATACATTGCAAGAAACAGTGGTGAATGAACACCCACCAGTAAAAAACTTGCTTTCATCCATGTTAGTGTGACATTAAACAAGTTGAATGACAAATAAACAGATCCGTTGGCTTTAGGAAGGTTTCTTTGGTGGATGTCATTATCATCAATATCTTGTCCCGTGGGGTGGTCAACTCTAGCTTTAGATTTACTTTATTTTTTTGGCCAGTGTCCTAAAATGAGCTGAAAAAATGGGTGGACGGTGTAGATACAGATCACATATATCAACATGGATCCCACAGCACCTGCCACTAGGAAAGCCACTATTTGGTAGGCTATGCCTATGGGCCATTTGAAAAATGAAATGGATTGATATTTCGGAAGTGAATTGGCTGGTGTACCACACACCAGCAATGTAGTTGCTGTGGGTACGTGTCGTGCGAAGGCGAGCACTGACGCTCCTCGAGCTAGAGCTGGGCATCGGATCGAGTCGGACCGGATTCGGACCAACCCGATCAGATCCGAAATCTATGCAACCTGATCCGAATCCGATCAGATCCGGCACCGAGTATAGGCCATCGGAGTCGAACCGATCAGATGCACGGTTGGTCTGACCCGAACCGCCGAACTAAGTCGATCTTGATCAGATTTTTTAACGGTGAAAATCATTATCCTCGTTGCTATTTTCGGTGTGGTTCATTTGAGCTTCAGATATGATTCATTTTTTTACCAAATGCCCTAAAATGATTATGAAAAATAGATAAACGGTATAGATATAATAAATACATTATTGTGGGGCCCATCTTAAACTCATTTGAGTCGTTCGTACAACTCGTAGCTCGAGGGTGAGGCTTTTAAAAGCTACATCTGTAAAACAGCTGTGATTGTGAACGGCGTCAGTGGCAAGCACGTTTTAAGGTGGGTTTGATCATGGTGCATGTGTTATATCAAAACCGTCCATCCATTTGGCGAGCATGTTTTAAGGCTTCGGACGAAAAATAAAATAGATCTAACTATTAAGTGGGCCACACTGAAAAAAGCAGTGAAGAATAAACGTTTATCATTGAAACCTTTTTTGGGGTCACGGTTTGACGAAAGTTCTGAATGATTTCAAATTTATTTTTCCTCTTAATTGAGGTCTTTGTGATCTCATGAACAGATTGGATGGAAAATAAATGTTATGATGGGCCCTACAAATTGTTTAGATGTGAAAATCATTCTCAGTCGCTATTTGTGGTGTGGTCCAGGTGATCTTTGGATATGATCCATTTTTTTGGATAATGCTGTAAATTGATATGTAAATATGTATGAACGGTGTAGATATAATAAATACATCACCATGGGCCATGTAACTTTGATCTCCTTTGAACCGTTCGTGCAACTCGCAGCTCGAGGAGCATCCTCTTGGCACAACACGTACCTATGCTAGTACGTAAGGCAGCTACATAGCTACTGTGTGTGTGGTACACCCGCAAATCCTTTTACTAATGTACACAGTAACTCTATTGGGGCCCACCTTGAATGCATTTGATTTATCCACGCCATCCATTCGTTTTTGTAGATCATTTTAATGGTTGAACCCAAAATTGATGTGAATGGATCAGTTTTCGGGTCGGGTCGGGTCGAATCAGGGTCAATCCGAACTCGACCCGAAAAGTTTCGGATCTGGATGGGGCTACCCGATCCGCACCAATCCAGACCATCGGTTCTGTTCTGATCGGGTCGAATCGGGTCTGATCGGGTCGGATCCACCGGATCGGGTCTATTTTGCCCAGCTCTACCTCGAGCTCCCAGTTGTAAGAACGGTTCAAAGGAGATCAAAGTTACATGGCCCCACAGTGATGTATTTATTATATCTACACCGTTCATCTATTTTTATAGATCATTTTAATCCATTATCTAAAAAATGAATCATATCCAAAGATCATCTGGACCACACCACAAATAGCAGTGAAGATAATGATTTTCACCATTTAAAAATTCATAGGGCCCACCATAATGTTTATTTTCCATCCAATCTGTTCATTAGGTCTTAAAGAGAAGAAAAACAGATTTCATATTTATCCAAAACTTCTATGACTCCAAAAAGGATTTCAATGGTGGACGTTCAATACCCCCACTGACTTTTGCAGTGTAGTCCACTTGATACTGAGATCTATCTTATTTTTCATCTCAAGCATTAAGACATGCTCGCCAAATGGATGGACGGGTTGGATATAACACGTACCTTTATGACCGACAGAACCTGTAGTCGTCAATACAGCAACAATATAGCTGGTGGGAGGTACACCAGCCAATCCGCTTCCATTTGGATCACAAGGCTAGCTTGATGTAAAGCTAGGATGTACTCACAAAGGTTTGACAGGTTTCACGTGGGCTTGCGTGTGGATGGGGAGATTGTTACACGTGTACGGACTTGCTATGTTCGCTCTATCATGCTTTACTTTAACTCATCTGCCACGCATTTCATCCTACGTGAGAGAATCAAGAGATGTTCCGTAATTTTAAGCAGATACAAGGTTAGTTCTGTAATTTTGACATGTTTTAAAGTATCCCTTTTTCAAATTTTTGCGATGATAACGCTCACAGGCGGGAATTCCAGACCGCAAATAATGCCGTGGAGGGTAATTTTACCGTACGCGGATCGCGTACTGAGTAAATACTGTGGGGCCCACCTTGATTTCTACATTTTATCCATTCCGTCCATCCATTTTAAAATATAATTTTATAACTTTACACAAAAAACGAAGAATACTAATAGCTCAATTAGACCACACTACAGGAAACAGTGTGAATTGAACCTCTACAGTTGAAAAATTCCTGGGGGCCACAGAAGTTTTGGATCAAGCTGATATTTATTTTTACCTTCATCCATTTCTATGTGATGTTATCAACAAGTTGGATGACAAATTAACATCACTGTAGGTCCTAAGAAGGTTTCAACAATGGAAATCATTATTCCTACTGTTTCCTGTGGTGTGGTCTACTTTAGCTCGGGATATGATTCAATTTTTGTCTCAACCCTAGAATGAATTGTAAAAACGAATGGACGGCGTGGATAAACTATATACATGCACAGTGAGCCCAACGGTGTTCATTCAGTGGAATAAAAGCTTACTGATTTACTCAGCACGCAATCCGATTTCAATTTTACCACGGTCAGGTCGATATTTCGTACAGCACCGATTTTCAGTTTTTATATTTGGGAGCATGGTTCAATAATCCAAACCGTTGAAAGCATGGGCATCATCGACTTATAAAGGATGTAGTTCTCAAATTAGAAGATCCTAGCCGCGGAATTTCTAGCTTTTTATTGGTTGAATGCGAACCCTTGTCACTCCTAGACTTGCGAGTTTCGACTGTTGTGATAAACTGAACGCGTACAGAGAAGTTACCACGGAATGGAATACCAGGACATGCGGCTTAGGTGGATCACCGACTGTGGGGCTACTGTGATCTATTTGCCTTATATCCATGCCGTCCATCCGTTTTGATATCTCATTTTAGGATATAATCTCAAAAATAAGCAAATCCAAGTCTCAATTGGACCACACTACAGGAAATAATGGGGACGGAATGTCCACGAATAAAAACTTCTTGGGAGCCATGGAATGTTTATCTTCCATCCAACCTGTTGATAATGTCACAACGACCCCACAAAAATATCAGCTTGATCAGAAACTTTTGTGGCCTCCCAGGAAGTTTTTAATGGTGAGTGATCAATTGCTAAGGTGTGGTCCAACTGAGATTTGGATCTGATTCAAGTTTTGGCTCATACAATAAAATTAGATGACTCAACGGATGGACGGCATGGATATAACACATATATGTCATGGTTAGTACCACGGTCAGGGATCCATAAGTGGTGTCCGTAATACCATACCAACTTTCCTGCCGCCTGCCGGCATGCACTCGTACCGGAAATCAATGCCGTGAAATCGTTAGGCCCGCCCGAGTGTGAATATCTACCCACCCTGATGGCGGCCTCAGTGGGTCCCTACCTGTAAGGCCCACCGTGATGTATCTCATCCCTGACATCCATCCGTTTTGAAAAATCATTTTATGGTGTAATCCCAAAAATGAAGCAGATCCAAATCTCAGGTGGACCACACCACTGGAAACAGTGGTCATTGACCATTAAAAACTTCTCGTGGGCCATAAAAATTTTGGATCAGGCTGATATTTGTGTAGTCCCTTCACACATATCTTTGTGAGCTTATCAACAGATTGGATGGCAAATAAACATTCCGGTGGCACATAAGATATTTTTAATGGTGGGTATTCAGTCACCACTGTTTTCTGTGGTGTGGTCCGCCTAATGGTTGAATCTACTTTATTTTTTAGACTATGCATTAATATGAGCTGTTAAAACGGACGGATGGTGTTGATGTATGGTACATACATCAAGGTAGGCCCCACAGTAAGGGATCCACCGAAGCCGACCTAGCCGACTGAAGATAAATTGTGGTGCACCTAGCGAGTGGGTAAGACTGATATTATAGAAGGATGAGCATGACGGTAGGGCTTACTGTTATCTCGGTACAGAATTCCTCGACAAGTTGCATCTTGTAAGGAAAAGATGGTATGGTAGCACTGAATCATGGTACATTTCAGGGCACGAGACATCCATAATGGACCGATACGATGAACTGTTGGACAAGTGAAATGTGGGGCCCACTTGCCTCAAACTTGCATAAATGGGTTCCGTAAATTGTGCGGGGAATGTTTGTACGGTACAGATCGGCCTTTAGGTTTGTACAAATGGGACCCTCATGCAATAACTCAAACAGTTGTGTTTTACAGTGAGTGGCCAGAAACGGACGCGGATTAGGTCGTGTTGCCTACGCTACCCCAGCGGAGGGGACTGGGATTCGGTGCTGTCGGCCCTACCATCATGCATGTGTTTTATCCATTTTTACATTTTTATTATTGGGCTCATGCATTAAAATGAAGTAGATCTAAATAGTAGATTTAAGTCTCAAGTGGACCACAATATTACAAAACACAGGGGTTGAATGCCTACCATTAGGAACTTCCTAAGTCCGACTATAATTCTTATTTGCCATCTAACCCGTTAAAAGGGTAACACCTATGTGGATGAAGAAAAAACACAAATTGATACAAAACTTTTATGGGTACTACAAAGTTCTTAATGGTTGACACAGTGGTTATAATAAGCTAATTGAGATATATACTTTGGTAGATAAATGATGAAATTTCAAGTTTGGTACGGGGCATAAGTACAAGATCACATTACACCCAGATCCATAGCTCCATAGCTCAACTGGCAGAGTGAGTGGAGATACCTCATTTCGACACCAAAGGTCTTGGTATGGATCCCTAGCAGGGGTGGCTAACATGGAGTTGTAAGAACTCTATTTAGTGGGCCTCACTGATCAACGGTCTGGATTGTCATACAGTTGGACTGGATGATTGAGTAGACCAGTGGGCCCCACTTCGTGTGATGCGCTGCGCAGTTTATCTGCGCAGCTCTGCGTACTAGGGCTAGAATGCTATAGTTGTCTTACGCAGACAGCAATTTGAATTACACTAAGATGCTATAATGTGGAGCGTGGGAGAGAGAGTTGTGATGGGATTCAAACTCTCTCTCAATAGATTCTATAAAAGAGAGCTGGGTCCCCAATCCTACACCACAGCAGAAATTCGAGTCTCATCTACTGATTTACAGAAAGAGTGTGAAGGAGAGGAAGATCCTAAGTTCTACAGGTATTCTGATATTCTTATCCGGCTTCTATGGCGGCGTCTCAGCTAAGTAAGCTATCCGACCCCTGATCGCCATGTCCCATGCACAGACAGATCCGTGAGCCTATTCTGCATATAGATTAAGTCTCACAGTTGGTATCAGAGCTATCTGTGCATAGGTATGGTTGATCTCATATATCAATTACGGCCTTCAAATTCGAAACCCATACAACAATTAGGGCTTTCGAATTCGAATTCCATATCTGATCAGTATCAGGGATTTTCGAATCCCTGAATCCAGAAACAGTATAAATTAGGGATTTCGAATCCCAAATCCCAAATTGAAAACTTTGAAACTAAAACCCTAAATCCAATTAATTAGGGAGTATTCGAAACCCTGATTCAGTTAATTAGAGATTTCCAAATCCCTTAATCCAGAAACATTTAATTAGGGTATCCCGTCCAGATTCGAATTAGGGATTTCAAATCTCAAATTCGAATATTGGGGATCCAGATATCAAAACCCTAAATCGTGAAAAAAAATTAGGGATTTCAGATTCGGAATCCCCAAATCCGTTAATTAGGGATTCTCGAATCCAAATCGAGCACAACGAATTAGGGATTTCTAAATTCCCAAATCCAAATGCTAATTGGGATTTCGGAACCCATCTTCCCCAGATTTAGGTGAGGAAATCGTATCTTATGGGCTACTTACCTCTGACATCGAGGACCGACAGCCATTATCGACCCTCGGATTAGCAGACGAAGGTCATGGCTCGCTGTTCCCTATCTTCCCTTCTTCAGGAGCCATTGACAACGTTTTCAGGTCCCACCTTCATTGCCGGCAACCATGGAAGCTATTTCCACAGCTTCTCTGTCCGATTTTTGCGTCGGGACTGCCGGAGAATAAGCCGGGATCGTGGAAGATGTTGGTGGCCGATCTTCTTGGCTATCTGCTCGTACAGCTGCGGTAGCCAGAGATTTCATCTCCCTCTATTCAGCTGTTGCGTGCGGTAGATAGAAAAAAGGGTGAAAATATTTTTTTTCTCCTCTTATTCTCTTGCGGCGAACGACGACCTATATTATATCGGATCAGCGGACCCGATTACAATCCATTCGGATCTGTACCGGCAAATAATAAGCATGGGAATTGTTTGGGATGACTGCGAAATGCATGGGAATGATCATGGTTTGAAGCGATTTGACCGCGAAATGCATGCAAATGACCGTAGAGTGAAGGGAATTGACCGCGAAATGCCTCAAAACGACCGTGAATCAACACGGAATTGTTTTGGATGGCCGTGAAATGCATGGGAATGATTATGGTTTGAAGCGAATTGATCGCGAAATGTATGCAACTGACCATGAAGGGAAGGGAATTGACCGCGAAATGCCTCGAAACGACTGTGAATCAACACGGAATTGTTTGGGACAACCGTGAAATGCATGGGAATGATCATGGTTTGAAGCGAATTGACCGCGAATTGCATGCAACTGACCGTGAAGTGAAGGGAATTGACCGCGAAATGCCTCGAAACGACCGTGAATCAACACGGAATTGTTTGGAATGACCGTGAAATGCATGGGAAAGATCATGGTTTGAAGCGATTTGACCGCGAAATACATGCAAATGACCGTGAAGTGAAGGGAATTGACCGCGAAATGCCTCAAAACGACGGTGAATCAACATGGAATTGTTTGGGATGACCGTGAAATGCATGGGAATGATCATGGTTTGAAGCTATTTGATCGCGAAATGCATGCAAATGACCGTGAAGTGAAGGGAATTGACCACGAAATGCCTCGAAACGACCGTGAATCAACACGGAATTGTTTGGGATGACCGCGAAATGCATGGGAATGATCATGGTTTGAAGCGATTTGACCGCGAAATGCATGCAAATGACCGTGAAGTGAAGGAAATTGACCGCGAAATGCCTCGAAACCACCGTGAATCAACACGGAATTGTTTGGGATGACTGTGAAATGCATGGGAATGATCATGGTTTGAAGCGATTTGACCGCGAAATGCATGTAAATGACCATGAAGTGAGGGGAATTGACCACAAAATGCCTCGAAACGACCGTGAATCAACACGGAATTGTTTGGGATGACCTTGAAATGCATGGGAATGATCATGGTTTGAAGCGATTTGACCGCAAAATACATGCAAATGACCATGCAACTTAAGAGACTAGAAGAAGCACACTATGAACACAACTTGGATAACATGGAGTGTGTACTGACGTGGGTGTGTATTAACAAGCTAACATAAAAAAGCAAAACAATATATATATATAAACACATTAGAAAAAAAATGAAAAAATTACACTTCGATATATCGAATAGAACACGATATATGGAAACTCTTCGATATAATCGAAACCTAATCAATTAATGGTAGAGTAAGTTGTCGATTATATCGAAATCTAGTCGATATAATAGTAGTAAGTCATCCTTACAACCGACCGATATATCGACTATTATTCGATTGATCGAAAATGGTCACTCACTGTCCAGCGACAAAATACTTTTTAAATTGTATTATCGATATAATCGAGTAGATGTCGATATATCGGGGTATCGATATATCGACTAGATTTCGATATATCGGAAATTGTCAGAAAATGTCCAGCGTCGAACTACTTTTTTAGTGCAATTA
The DNA here is from genome assembly GCF_029962835.1 of Magnolia sinica. Taxonomy (NCBI): domain Eukaryota; kingdom Viridiplantae; phylum Streptophyta; class Magnoliopsida; order Magnoliales; family Magnoliaceae; genus Magnolia; species Magnolia sinica. Next base: position 14,239,023 of record NC_080585.1, on the reverse strand, counting down.
TCGATTATATCTCAAATATTTCGATATATCGAAGTAAGTATATATCGAGTAAATATCGATATATCGAAAATGTACCTCAATGGTCCAGCAACCAGAATCTTATTGACTGGGGAAGGGTTTCAAGTGGAGGAGGTGGGCCACCATTCGCTGATCGAGAAGCTCGATTTAAATGAAGAAGGGGGAGGAGATGGTGATGGAATCGAGGGTATGTTGTTGTATGGGTCAATTGAGAATGATTGTCCATCATCATCTGGTAAAGAATCTCTATTGATCGAAGTGCTCAAAGAATGATATGATAATGGACTGGAGGATGTGATATTGCATCGGTCAATAGAGAAATCATCAGGTGAAGGATTTGAAGTGGAAGTGGACCACCATCCACCGATCGAAAGGATTAATTTGCATGAACAAGGGGTATGAGATGATGACAAACGCAAGGATATATCATTTGATGAGTCAATAGAGAGAGGGCCAGTTTCATCATCTGGTGGAGGATCTGAAGTGAAGGAGGTGGGCCACCATCTTAAAATTGAGGATATCTATTTGTATGAAGGGAGAGAAGGAGATTGTAGTGATTTAGAGGGTGTGTTATTCCATGGGTCGATAGAGAACGAACCACTATCTTCATCTCAAAAGGTATTTGAAGCAGAGGGAAGCCATCATCCACCAATCAAGGGTCTTGATTTACATGAAGGGGCAGAAGGAAATGGTAATACACTGGAGGGTATGTTACTCCATGGATTCATAGATAAAGGGCCGCCATCATCTTCTGGTGAAGGATTCCAAGTGGCGGAGGTTCCCTACCATCTGCCTAGCAAGGAACCCGGTTTACATACAGATGGGGGTACAAGAGATGTCAATGGGCGAGAGAGTGCATCATTCAATACATCAAATGAGAAAGGATCCCAACCGTTGCCTAGTACAGGAAGTGAAGTTGACAAGGTCGGCCATCATCAGCAGATCGAAGAACTTGGGTCACATTTAGCAATCACAAACGGTATGGTAGCACAGCCAAGGAAATGTTCCCAATCTAACCAACAAAGGCATTGGATAACAGGAGGTAGTCGATCACAGACAATTTCGATTTCTTTCAAGTGTGGGAAGGTTGGACACTCGAATGCACGGAATTGACTGTGAAATGCATGGAATTGTCCATGAAGTGAAGGGAATTGACCGTGAAATGCATGGAATTGTCCGTGAAGTGGAGGGAATTGACGGTGAAATGCATGGAAATGACCGTGAAATGAAGGGAATTGACAGTGAAATGCATGGAAATGATCGTGAAGTGAAGGGAATTAACCGTGAAATGCATGGAAATGACTGTGAAGTGAAGTGGAATCGTCGGAATTTACTATACATTGCATGGAAATGAGCGTGAAATGATATAGTAATTGATTGAAATACTTGAAAGAGAAGTACCCAGTGTATATTCTCTCAGGTCAGACTAAGCGTTTGCTAGGGTGATGTCGTTGAAACCAATATCAATATCTGTACAATTATTCTATAATCTTAAGAGAATAGGGGGAACGATCACCACCTATAACCAGTGGTACACCATAGCCTAGTTTTTGCCTTCAGAAATTTGTATGTGCATATGTATCTCAGTTGCAGGTGATCAGTCCTCCAAAAATAAAGGGAATTGATCGCGAAATGCATGCAAATGACCGTGAAGTGAGGGGAATTGACCGCGAAATGCCTCGAAACGACCGTGAACCAACACGGAATTGTTTGGGACGACCATGAAATGCATGGGAATGATCATGGTTTGAAGCGATTTGATCGCGAAATGCATGTAAATGACCGTGAAGTGAAGGGAATTGACCGCGAAATGCCTCGAAACGACCGTGAATCAACACGGAATTGTTTGGGATGACCGCGAAATGCATGGGAATGATCATGGTTTGAAGCGATTTGACTGCGAAATGCATGCAAATGACCGTGGAGTGAAGGGAATTGACCGCGAAATGCCTCGAAACGACCGTGAATCAACACAAAATTGTTTGGGATGACCGCGAAATGCATGGGAATGATCATGGTTTGAAGCGATTTGACCGCGAAATGCATGCAAATGACCGTGAAGTGAAGGGAATTGACCGCGAAATGCCTCGAAATGACCGTGAATCAACACGGAATTGTTTGGGATGACCGTGAAATGCATGAGAATGATCATGGTTTGAAGCGATTTGACCGCGAAATGCATGCAAATGACCGTGAAGTGAAGGGAATTGATCGCGAAATGCCTCGAAACGACCGTGAATCAACACGGAATTGTTTGGGATGACCGTGAAATGCATGGGAATGATCATGGTTTGAAGTGATTTGTGCGTGAAATGCATGCAAATGACCGTGAAGTGAAGGGAATTGACCACGAAATGCCTCAAAACGGCCGTGAATCAACACGAAATTGTTTGGGATGACCGGAAAATGCACGGGAATGATCATGGTTTGAAGCGATTTGATCGCGAAATGCATGCAAATGACCGTGAAGTGAGGGGAATTGACCGCGAAATGCCTCGAAACGACCGTGAATCAACACGGAATTGTTTGGGATGACCGCGAAATGCATGGGAATGATCATGGTTTGAAGCGATTTAAGCACGAAATGCATGTAAATGACCGTGAAGTGAAGGGAATTGACCACGAAATGCCTCGAAACAACCGTGAATCAACACGGAATTGTTTTGGATGACCGCGAAATGCATGGGAATGATCATGGTTTGAAGTGATTTGAGCGCGAAATGCATGCAAATGACCGTGAAGTGAAGGGAATTGACCGCGAAATGCCTCGAAATGACCGTGAATCAACACGGAATTGTTTGGGATGACCGCGAAATGCATGGGAATGATCATGGTTTGAAGCGATTTGATCGTGAAATGCATGCAAATGACCGTGAAGTGAAGGGAATTGACCGCGAAATGCCTCGAAACGACCGTGAATCAACACGGAATTGTTTGGGATGACCGTGAAATGCATGGGAATGATCATGGTTTGAAGCGAATTGACCGCGAAATGTATGCAACTGACCGTGAAGTGAAGGGAATTGACCGCGAAATGCCTCGAAACGACCGTGAATCAACACGGAATAGTTTGGGATGACCGTGAAATGCGTGGGAATGATCATGGTTCAAAGCGAATTGACCGCGAAATGCATGCAAATGACCGTGAAGTGAAGGGAATTGACTGTGAAATGCATGGAAATGACCGTGAATCAAAACGGAATCGCTGGGATTGACCATGAAATGCATGGAATTGATCGCGAAGTAAATGAAATGAATGAAATTGACCGCGAACTGATTGAAATTGATCGCGAAGTGAATGAAATGGATTTTCGACCATAGATCTAATGGAATCTTGAAAAATAACCAGGTTGGTTGGCTAAAGTAGCTTCTCCTACCCCAAAATCATATAGGGTACGTCAAGTAACTAATTTTGGTTTATGAGATATTCTTGTTAAATGAATAAAGAAATAAATGAAAAAAGAGAGAAATTTTTTTTATATGCTTATATATACATATTTATATAAATATGTATTAGAGAAAATTGTAGGTTGAATAAATTTATCTATGTAAAAAAATAAAATAAAAATAAAAAAAATAAAAAAATTCATAAACCAGCGCAGACTACAGTTATGGCTGCGGTTATAATCCGTAGCTATTGGTCATATCATCTTCGATACATATCGAATACTCTTCGATATGTATTGAAAATTGCAGGATTTTTGAGGCAAACTCGCTGGATAGATCTGAATCTTTTTCGATTAATCGAAAGACCTTCGATACATGTAAAAGGACATATCGAAGCGGGAAGGGCTACAGCTATGGCTACGGTTATAATCCGTAGCTATAGAAAACACCGTAGCCATAAGTTCCCGGCCTATTTATTTATTATTATTTTATTTTTTACTTTTGTAATCCCCATCGCTTTTTGTGGTTCCTATGATGAGGTATGTGTTATATCCAAACTGTCCATATATTGGACGAACTCATATTAAGGCTTGAGACGAAAAACGAGACAGATCTAGCTATCAAGTGGACCACATTGTAAAAGGCTGTGGATGATTGAACGTCTACCATTGAAAACCTTTTAGGGGTCACAGAAGTTTTGGATCATTATGAAATTTTTTTCCCTCTTCATCCAGGCTTTTGTGACCTTATGAATAGATTGGATGGAAAATAAATGTTATGGTGGGCCCTACAAAATTTTTAATGGTGAAAATCAATTTTCCCGTTGCTCTTTGTGGTGTGGTCCAGTTGATCTTTGGATATGATTTTTTTTTTTGATAATGCTCCCAAATGATCTCGAAATATGGATGAACGTTGTGGATATAATAAATACGTAACTGTGGGGCCCATGTAACTTTGATATCTTTTGAACCGTTCGTACAACTCGAGTTCGAGGAGTGTCAGCGCTCGTCTTCGAGCACCACCGATCCGCTTGACGGAACAAGCAGGGGCATTTTCGACCTTTGGCAAGCCATCCGTACAGCTGGGGCGTATTCTCGCAAAGGAAAATGAGGTGGGCTTAGTCTCCTAAATGGGCCATAAATGGGTCGTACAGTCGTAAATTTCTCAATCCGATTTCAATTTTACCACGGTCGGGTCGATATTTCGTACAGCACCGATTTTCAGTTTTTATATTTGGGAGCATGGTTCAATTATCCAAACCGTTGAAAGCATGGGCATCATCGATTTATATAGGATGTAGTTCTCAAATTAGAAGATCCTATCCGCAGAATATCTAGCTTTTTATTGGTTGAGTGCGAACCCTTGTCACTCCTAAATTTGCGAGTTTCGAATGTTGTGATAAACTGAACGCGTACAGAGAAGTTACCACGGAATGGAATACCAGGACATGCGGCTTAGGTGGATCACCGACTGTGGGGCTACTGTGATCTATTTGCCTTATATCCATGCCGTCCATCCATTTTGATATCTCATTTTAGGGTATGATCCCAAAAAATAAGCAAATCCAAATCTCATGTGGACCATACTGCAGGAAATAATGGTGACGGAATGGCCACGAATAAAAACTTCTTGGGAGCCATGGAATGTTTATTTTCCATCCAACCTGTTGATAATGTCACAACTACCCCACACAAAAATCTGCTTGATCAGAAACTTTTGTGGCCTTCCAGGAAGTTTTTAATGGTGGGTGATCAATTGCTAAGGTGTGGTCCAACTGAGATTTGGATCCGATTCAAGTTTTGGCTTATATAATAAAATTAGATGACTCAACGGATGGACGGCATGGATATAACACATATATGTCATGGTGAGTCCCACGGTCAGGGATCCACCTAAGTGGTGTCCCTACTACCATACCAACTTTCCCGCCGGCATGCACTCGTACCGGAAATCAATGCCGTGAAATCGTTAGGCCCGCCCGAGTATGAATATCTACCCACCCTGATGGCGGCCTCAGTGGGTCCCTACCTGTAAGGCCCACCGTGATGTATCTCATCCCTGACATCCATCCGTTTTGAAAAATCATTTTATGGTGTAATGCCAAAAATGAAGCCGATCCAAATCTCAGGTGGACCACACCACTGGAAACAGTGGTCATTGACCATTAAAAACTTCTCGTGGGCCATAAAAATTTTGGATCAAGCTGATATTTGTATAGTCCCTTCACACATATCTTTGTGACCTTATCAACAAATTGGATGGCAAATAAACATTCCGGTGGCACATAAGATATTTTTAATGGTGGGTATTCAGTCACCACTGTTTTCTGTGGTGTGGTCCGCCTAATGGTTGAATCTACTTTATGTTTTAGACCATGCATTAATATGAGCTGTTAAAACGGACGGATGGTGTTGATGTAAGGTACATGGATCAAGGTAGGCCTCTCAGTAAGGGATCCACCGAAGCCGACCTAGCCGACTGTCTGAGTGAAGATAAATTGTGGTGCACCTAGCGAGTGGGTAAGACTGAAATTATAGAAGGATGATCATGATGGTAGGGCCTACTGTTATCTCGGTACAGAATTCCTCGACAAGTTGCATCTTGTAAGGAAAAGATGGTATGGTAGCACTGAATCATGGTACATTTCGGGGCATGAGACATCCATAATGGACCGATACGATGAACTGTTGGACAAGTGAAATGTGGGGACCAATTGCCTCAAACTTGCACAAATGGGTACTGTAAATTGTGTGCGGGGGAATGTTTGTACGGTACGGGTCGGCTTTAGGTTTGTACAAATGGGACCCTCATGCAATAACTCAAACAGTTGTGTTTTACAGTGAGTGGCCAGAAACGGACGCGGATTAGGTCGTGTTGCCTACGCTACCCCAGCGGAGGGGACTGGGATTCGGTGCTGTCGGCCCTACCATCATGGATGTGTTTTATCTTTTTTTTTTACATTTTTATTGTTGGGCTCATGCATTAAAATGAAGTAGATCTAAATGTTAGATCTAAGTCTCAAGTGGACCACAATATTACAAAACACAGGGGTTGAATGCCTACCATTAGGAACTTCCTAAGTCCCACTATAATTCTTATTTGCCATCTAACCCGTTGAAAGGGTAACGTCTATGTGGATGAAGAAAAAACACAAATTGATACAAAACTTTTATGGGTACTACAAAGTTTTTAATGGTTGACACAGTTGTTGTAATAAGCTAATTGAGATATATACTTTGGTAGATAAATGATGAAATTTCAAGTTTGGTATGGGGGCACAAGTACAAGATCACATTGAGTGACTAACCATCGATTTTTTTACCATTGATTTACATGAACAATGTTTGGACCATGTAAATCATACTATTAAAATAAATTTAATAACACAGTTGATAGTTTAATTGTTTTGGGATATCACCAGCGGGCCATGTGGAATAGAAATTATTAAGCTAATGACACACATGTTACACATGAAACTCTTGAAAGGATTTTTAGATGCAACCCTAGCTTCTACCTTAGATTTCAAACCCCTCTTTGAGAGGATTTGAATCACATGTATTTGAAACCTAATTACTTTATGGCGCCAAGCGTATTAGGGGATTTGAAATTCCCTTAAATCTCCCCAAATCCATGATGCCAAATGTCTTCTAAGATGTTTGTGGCCTCCAGAGGTTGTTAATGGTGGGTGTTCAATCATCACTTTCTTGTGGTGTGGTGCATGTGTGCTCCAGATCTATTTTATTTTTGGCTCTGTGTCCTAAAATGAGGAGGTAAAATAAATGGATCCTTACTCTTGCTCAGGTGGTAGACTCTCGGGAGTTTCAACACTTGGTCAAGGGTTTGAGTATCCATAGGTGGTGAAATCCCACTTCGGCATGAGTGTGTGGTGGTGTGTAATAAAAATAAATTTATTTATTTATTTTTTTAAAAAAAGAACTAAAATAAATGGATGGCATCATACAAAATGCATACATTATGGTGGGCTCCTCAGCACCCACCACAATCACTGGTAGGGGTAGTGTTAACAACACGTGAATCCATGTACAGCAAACACCCATATTGGACTATCCCAGCCATGAAATGTTACTCAACGGTCCATTGTTGAAACATCCGTGGGGCCACACAAGTTTTCAATTGAGGGAAACGGATTGGCTACTCTCCCGCCACCAGCCAATGGCTAGTGGTCGGTGCTCTGTGGGCCCTACCATGATGTATGTGTTTCATCCATGTTGTCCATCTATTTTTCTAGATCATTTTATTGTATGAGATTAAAAAAAAAAATGAGGTATATCCCAATCTCAAGTGGAGCACACTACAGGAAACAATGTTGAATGAGTGTCGACCATTAAAAACCTTCTGGGGGCCTTTAAAGTTGATCTTTGTTTTTTCCCTTCATCTGGGCCTGTATAACCTAATAAATAGATAGGATGTCTAATAAAAAGTACAGTGGGCCTTAGAAATATAACAACCCTAAATTTTGGTGCATTAAAAAAATTAAAATAAATATTTAAATATTTTATTTTTAAATAAAAATAAAAATAAGTTAATAGTTGAGTTGGTAAAGACGTTCTTAAATGAGAGAGAGGTTTAGAGATTGATTCTTGAAGTAGTAATAATAAATTTTTTTATCAAATGTCATAAAAAATTTCAAATTCAGGATACGGGAGGATGCAAAAGGAAGAAGCAATTCTAAGAGGACTTGATCAAGTAAGTTCCAACCCTTAGATTTTTTTTTAATTTTTTATTATATTGTTAATTTCTTCTTAATTTATACAATAGATGGTGTGGATCATCCATATGATCATTGTATGCATGTGTAGAGACAATTTTAACAAAATGATGCTTTATGATTTTAGATCTGTTCAATATTATTTTAGGAATAAATTTAATTAATGAAATCTGATCGAATCAGATTAGATCTTAACGGATCATATGATCCCTAAGACTAAAATATATAAGGGCCCTAATTTTCAGATCAATCTAACCATCAGATGGGCCACATTAGTCAGATCTGGAAGTGTTTAATAAGGGAATCTTAGATTATTTTTTTTCACAAGTGTTAGTATTACTTGGCGTAGAAGGTTGAGATGGGCCATTGGTGTATGTGTGGTCAAATCCATATTATTCATCCAATGTATAGAGGCAAAACATAACAAGACCTCAAAAATCTGAATGATCTAATCATCTGATGGGCCACCCCGATCAAATAATTTTCGATCAAGTTTATGATCTTAAAAAGAAAATAAAAGATAGAAATATAAAATAAAATTTTTAATTATTTTATCATTTTGGATTTGGCCACCTAGGATGTTAATTAAAGGTGGGTCCTACCATGTAATAAAAATATATGAATAATAATATCGTTGATATAATTGATAGAACCTTGGAATTCAAACCAACCTAATTACCTTGCAGAGTCTATACTACCAGACTCAGGTGAGTAACCCAACTTGTCTCATAATTTATTAAAATTAAAATAAATCGTTTGTGATTGTTTGATTAATTGATATACTGATTTAAGAATTTTGTTATGATAATTGTATACTAAATTCATATGTGAATATTCTGATCAAAATAACTCTGCCAAATATAAAAATATATATATATGCGTTTGCATATCATCCATTATTCATTGCATTGCATAATGCATGTTCGATCCTGTGGGCCCTCCTTGGAAGAAATATCGATCCTGGTAGAGCATTACCAGATGCGGGCTATACGCAAGCCTACTGAAAGGTGGAAGCCTACCCAACAACTGGATACGGGTTGATGACCTCCAACCCAAGAAGATGGACGATCACCCGATCTGATGTATTCATATACATTTGCATCCATATCAGTATGCATACATTATTATGTTATTTTAATTACTATGATTATGAATCATGCTGGGTTATTTCACTAAACCTGGCCAGCTACCTTTTTATTGATGAAAAAACCGTATAAAGGAGCCATTAGTAGATAATGTGTCGTAAGAACCGGAAGGATCTATCATACCTGAACACAACCCATGTGACATATGGTCATACTTATCTAAAGATGAAGTGGCGGAATTAGATAATTTTTGATTATGTGATTTATTTGTTAGTATAGTTTGATTAACGTATAATGCATATTGGTATTGATTTTGAGATTTTTATGAATTATTTATATTTATTTCATTGAAACAATGTTAGAATGAAATAAACATCATTATAATATAATAATATAATAAATAAATGATTTTTAAGATTATTTTATTTTAAGGGTCGTCAAGACTTATATATGACTGGTTGATTGGTACTAAGTGTTATGTATGTGTGATTGGAGTTGTGGTGGAACTTAAGACTGAATGTAATTATCACCTCTGATTAAACTGATTAAATAATTAAATTAGTACACTTTGTGTACGAGTTACGAACTAAAACTCGGATCTGAGGGTACACACTCTATACCCAAATTTCGGGGTGTGATAAGAAAGAATTTAACAGTAGATATCTAATCACTATTATTTTCCTGTGGTGTGGTCCACCCGAGATATATATCCTTCTCATTTTTGGGATCAAGCTTTAGCTAAAATGATCTATAAAAACGAATGAAAGGAATGGATGAAACACATACATCATGGTGGGGCCCACAAAGCACCGACCACCAACCACCGGGCTGGTGGCAAGGGGAGTAGCCAATCCATTTCCTCAATTGAGCTAGCATTTCTATATTTTCCTTTCATCTCAATGGAAATGACATTATTAATAACTTGGATGACATATACATATCATGGTGGATGTTGGAAAGGTTTCGAAGGTAGGCATTTCTATCCTCACCTTTTCTTCCCCAATCACCCACTTAAGTTTTGGATCGGTCTAATGTTTTTAGCCTACATTCTAACCTGGCTTCTAAAATGAACAGACGCTGTGGATTTTCCACATGCATCGTGGTGGCCCCACCTAGCTCCCAAGGGTTACAGGCAAGTGGCCCCTTCCAAATTTTAGCCCCAGCAAGGTATAATACATGTCGGATAATATGGAGCGTTACTTGGCTGTGTGGCCGGATGTAGGTGGGACCCTCACCATAGGGCCCACCTGGGTGTATACATTGTATACGATATTATCAGTCTGTTTTGCAATTTATTTTAGGGCATGATATGCAAAAAGGAAGTAATATAAATTTTTGCTGGACCACACCACGGAAAATAGTGAATATTGTCTATTAAAAACCTTTAGGGCCTGTTTGGGAGCGTGGATTTGGAACCCGCTGGATTCACAACCCCCAGGATTGGAAACCCCTGGATTGGCAATCCTCTCGGTGTGTTTGGCACCCTGGAGTGTGAATCAACTTTAATTCAAAAATACCTATACATGGTATATTTACGGGAGCTTGAATTTAATTACTAAATCAACTTTAATATCCCCAGTTAGTGAGATATATAATTTTTGACACTATGGTTGTGATAAGCCCGCTAAAATATACACTTTGCCTAAAAATGATGAAATTCCAAGTCTCAGATGGACCGCAAGCACAAGATCATGTCCGAGTGACAAACCAACGATTTTTAACCATTGATTAATATGGACAATGTTTGGATGGTGATGGACAATATTTGGACGGTGCTGATCTACATGAACAATGTTTGGACGATGCTGATCATCGTTAGTGGGCCATGTGCCCAGTAGAATGATAGTGTACAATGACATACATTTATACCTGCAACTATTGAAATGATTTTCGGTGTAATCCAAGCTCTCACCTTGGATTACAAACCCCCTCAAAGAGGGGATTGGGAACCCCCTGGATTGGCAATCCCCAGTTGCTTTATGCTGCTAAACAACCAAGGGGATTGGAAACCCCCTCTAATCCCCTCCAATCCCCTCCAATCCAAGGTGCCAAACGACCCCTTAGTTGACCACAAAAGTTTTGGATCAAGCTGATATTTGTGTTTTCCATTCATACAGACCCGTTGGATGGTCAACAAACAATAGGGTGGGCCTATGGAAGTTTTTAACAGTGGGTATTTAATGACTACTATTATCAGTGGTGTGGTCCACTTGAAATTTATGTCTGCTTAATTTTTGTATAATGCTCTAAAATAAGCTGAAAAAAAGAAGAAGAAGAAAAAAGAAGAAGACGGACAGCATGGATATACACTGCACATATTGAGGTGGGGCAATGGTCAACCTACATCACCTGTTCTAGGTCGAAGCCAGCTAGCGACTCAATGATACAGTAGAGATATAGGACACGGTCCACATTGATGAGAACTGGAATTGATGAGGCCAAGGATACATTGAGTTCAGTAAGAGCGTGACATGGGAAGATTTTATTGAACCAAGTACGGCTGTTAGAGATGGACTCATTCGGAGCATGTTTTAAAAAGAACCAAAAACATATTAGGGCAGGGAAACATTGAATGCACTGACATGATGAGATTTAATTAGATCATGTGCTACTAATAAAAATGAGCACCTGGAGTCCAAGCGTTAGCTGAACTCTGTACAGACAATAGGTATTCAATCAGCAAGACCATGGAGAGCGCCAGTACTGACACTTAGAGCTGGGCATTTCAGATCCGATCCGGTGGATCCGACCCGTTCCGACCCGATTTGAACCGAACCGACGGGCTGGATCGGTGCGGATCGGGTAGCTCCATCCAGATCCGAATTCTTTTCGGCTCAGGTTCGGATTAGACCTAATCCGACCAGATCCGATCCGGTATCTGATCCGATTGGATCCGATCTGATTCGGGATCCGATCCGAACCTTCCAACAATCAAATTCCAAAACAATATCCAAAAAAAAAAAAAAAAAATTCATCTCAGCAATCAATGTCTCGCACCCAAATCACGTTAATTCAGAGCAGAAATTTAAAAAAAAAAAAAAACAAATCAAATATCAAAAGAACCCAAACAGCAACTGCAACCAAACAATACTCCCATCAATGTACAGCAATAGCTGAGAGAGATAGAGAGAGAGAGAGAGAGAGAGAGAGAGAGAGAGAGAGAGAGAGAGAGCATCGTATCGATGGAGCATCAACGGAGCCACGATTTCCTTTCTCCATTTTGGGCGGAAAGCAGAAGAGAAAAAGACGCTGCTGGAAAGGAAGAGAGAGATTGAAAACGGAGCTTACTTTTGTTGCCTTTATAGCTTTTTTTTATGGTACTCCTGCTCCGTATGACACTTGATACATAGCCACTCCAACAGTGCATACGTGATATGTAATAACTCACATCTAGACCGATCCGAACCTAGACCAATCGGAAAACCGAGTCGGGCATGGATCGGATCAGAAAATCCACCTTTCGGATAGGTCCGACCAGATCCGATCCGAACAGGACCGATGCCCAGCTCTACTGACACTGCCTGTAGGGACATTTCTACTAGATGATGCTTTCTGGGCCCCACAAATATAATCGGCGTGGATTATGCCAGACCCTGGCCCTATCCAAGACGGTGCCGCCCTTAACATGGGGCCTACTTTGATGTATGCATTCTGTATCTACAATGTCCATCAGTTTTTACATATCATTTTAGGATATTATTCGAAAAATAAAACAGTTCCAATTATCAGGTGGACCAATTCACAGAGTGTGGTGTATCAATGTATATTGAGGGACTTTATCACTTTAACACCCCCCCGCACATGTGGGGTAGGAACTCCGCACGGGAATATATTGAAAAGGGTGGAGGGACACTCATACTATAAATAGGCCGGGGCAAGGCATATTTGCTGCTCTCGAGATTTGAACATAGGACCTTCCGCTCTAATACCATGTCAAACAACCATTTACTCACAATGCTTAAGCTATCAAAGTGTGGTGTATCAATGTATATCAAGGGACTTTATCACTTTAACATTGATTGGATGACAAATAAACACTATTGAAGTATTAAGGTGTGCACTAATGAGTTTTTAATGGTAGGGCGTTCAATTACCATTGTTTCATGTGGTGTAGTTCACCTATAATTGGATTTGCTTCATTTTTAGGATGATGCTTTACAATGATCCGGAAAACAAATGGATGACATGGATACAAAATAAATAAATAGATGCCCACGGTAAGGGCTGCACTATCTTTGATGAGGCTAGGGTTTCACCTAAATATGTTCCCACAAAAATGAACATGTTTTATCCGCTCAGTCCATTTATTTTGAGTCATCATTGGCATGAGTTCAAAAATTAAATAGATTCAAATATCAATTGGAACATGTAATAGGAAAACAGTGTCAATTAAATACTTATCATTAAAAACTTCTTAAGAATAGTTATTTGCCTTCCAACCAATAGGTTAGGAAGGGAAAACACAAATATCAACTTGATTCAAAGTACTTTGGTCACCAAAACCTTTTTCATCTACATCATTCTTTATCTCGTACCTTAAAATGAGCTGACAAAATAGCTGAACAACTTCTCTAAAGCAGGTACCTTATGGGGCTCACAACATACCATCCTACAGTAATTTTTCTAGGTAATAATTATTTACTCAGGTAATTATTATATCTTTTCTACTCATAAAGTGACCACTAAAAATTTTAGCATTAAATTTGAGAAATTTGTAAAATAAATGTGGGGTCTATTATAAGGTGTGCGGCTTAGCCACATCACCCATTTGTTATGCTAGCTACGTTTAGAGCATGAGCTCAAAAACTAAGATAGACCCAAAGCCCAAGTAAACACACCATAGGAAATAATGGGAATCTAACGCAGACCATCAAAAACTCCTCTGGAAGTTTTGGATCAAGCTAGTATTTGTGTCTTCCCTTTGTCCATGTCTTTTTTATTCTATGAACAGGTTAGAACATGAATAAAGCTTAACACGGCCAAGCAAAGGAAACAACTTTCACCTATGGATAAATTAAGGTCATTGTTTCTTTTCATGCTCATCATCTGAGCATTAGATTTGCCTCATTTTTCAGTTCATGCCTCCAAATATTTTAATAAAATAGATGGATGGCACAATTATATCATATACATTACAATGGAGCCCATGGATTTAACATAACACTTTGAGACCTGTTTTTTTTAGGTGGAATTATCCACACATTTATAAACCAGATGAAAATTAAATAATAATTATTGATTTACCAGAGATTTACATGTATCATTAAAAATCAAATAGACTTAATCATTTTTATTTTCCACCCTCACTTGAACCCACAACCTGTTACTCTACTGCTGAGCCATGAGTTGTAACCCACAACCTGTTAATGAACCCGATCAGGTTAATAGAATGTCTATCCATGAAAGGGCCCTTTTTATGGTCGGACCCAGTCTGCACGTTATCCTGCAACGTCTATTGAAAAGAGATGGATTACATATTCCGGTTCTTCGGCGCAAGTACCGGATCATCATCACCCTTCACACCTCTACCAGCGGGTCGTCGACTTCATCAACGACCCTATTTTTGTATCTTACTTAAAAAAAAACTCGAGTACGGCCCTTTTTGGGTAGAGATCTATGATGAGATGTATTTTTACAGCGGTACATAGAGGGAGCGGGTTAGCTGTTACTCGGGTAACACCCTAGTGGGTGTTACTCTAACCGTGTGGGGCCTACCTTGATGTAGTTTTTTGTATATCCACTCCGTCCCCCTGTTTTTTTAATGTAATTTCAGGACGCGATCCCATACCTTAAAGAAGATCCAAATCTCAAGTAGACTATGCCAATAGAAACAGTGATGAATGACCATTAAAAATACAATGTGGGCCATAAAAGTTTTGGATTAAGATGATATTTTTAATTTCACTTCATCTCAAGTAGAATATGCCAATAGACAGGTTGGATGGAAAATAAAAATTAGGAAAAATCTCGAAATGGTCCCTTCGTAATTTTTAATGGTGATGCACTCAATCACCACTATTTCCTCTGACGTGGTTCACATAAGATTTATATCTACTTCAATTTTTGATACCATATCTAAAATGGGCTGGAGAAACGAATGGACGGCGTGGATATACTATGCAACATAAATGTGGGCCCCACGGTAAGGGTAACACCCATCAAGTGTTACCCGGGTAACACCGAATCAGCTCCGTGCAGAAAACATCTGAAAATTCCAGCAGAAAAAACAATATATATATATATATATATATATATATATATATATATATATATATATATATATATATATATAGAAAACAACTGTAAAGGCGAGATTTTCTTAATCATTATCCGTATTAATGGTGTAGCAAGGAGTGATAAGACAGTGGTCCACGTCACCATCGTTCGTACGTGATTTCTGATGTACGCCCTTCCACGTTGGGGCGCAAAATTCGGCGGTCCAGATGAAGTCTGTGCGCGTATGGCCAGCCATATCGTAACAGCCAATTGTATCATAATTGCCTTGCCCTCGTGACCTTGTCTGGGAAATGCTCCGGAATCAAAACTCCAACTGATGAGAGCGTAAATGGTCGGTAGTCCGCGGACCACTTGAATGAAAGGCTTTTATTTTTATTTTACGCACGCACACACACCCCACACACTCACGCCTCAGTGGATATTCACCGCATATGATACTCGAACCCGTGACCCGGTGTTGAAACTCCTGAGAGTCTACCACCCGAGCAAGAGTAAGGACCCACTGAAAATGAAGGGCTAGCTCACCAGTTAGGCCATGTGGAACAGTGTAAGAATATTCCAGGATGTGGGACCCGCTGAGAATAGGCCACGGATAGTCCTCTTCCTCTTTATTGAAGAAATGGTCCTAACCATTGGGAAAATGTAATTAATGTAAACCGTTGGTCGTTCTAAGATTTATCTGTCCCTAGATCGAATGGATTAAATTACATGAGATGATTATAATTTAATCATTAGCTATTCATGGTAAGATCATGGTGAGACCCACATCTTGAAGATCACTATACACGTGGACCAACTAGAAGACCTGACCTCTTTTTTTTAGACACGCACTCACACACGAAAGTCCTGTGAGTTTACCACTGCCTCACTAACGCTCTGTTTACACTTTCAATTGAAATCCGAGGGGTCCACGTTGAAGATAATGAGAAATGATTACATATGCACGGGCTGTATTGAATTTCACCTACGATCATCTTTCCCGCCAAAGTGCAACGTTTGTTGTGTATATACGATAACCGTGCAGAAGGTGGGCCTTATCATTAGTGCTGGCAACGGCCTGGGACGGTTCAGGCCTGGATTTTGAACTGCTCGGGCGGGACCTTTGTGCTAGCTGACTCGTGTAGGATGGCGTGATTAGAGCTAATTGAGTGCATCTTGGTAGGAACATACCCATATCCACTCCGTTCATCAAGTGGGACGTCACATTTTCACCACCAATGTTAAAAATCAGTCCAATCCAACACTTAGGTGGGCTCACCATAGGATATGGTGTAAAATCATGTCCAAAACACTAAAATTCAGGCCTGATTTTCAAGGTTTCCCTTCATCTTTGTAAGCACATCAAATGAATAGATTGGATGGAATATATCCACCATGGTGGGCCCCGCACATAATTTTGAATCATCTGATTTTTTAGTAAAATTGAGTTTGCTTGGTCATGCCCAACCATTGCCAGCCCAGCTTACCATGAAAATCAACTGCATGAAATGCATGTGGGATGTGGGCCTATGAGGCCCAAATGGACAACATCCACTATTAGGTGTGTCCCACACAATAATTTTTTCAAAATATTTTGAAGTGGATATCTAATTTTCAATTCCATGCTTACAAAAATTAAATTCAAATGAGAGAAGATTATTATGATAAATCAGAGGATTAGGATGTCCAAGGAATTAGCCATTTGTATTCTTTCATTTATAGAAATAGGAGTCATTCCTTGAGCAAATGCATGCATCCTCCCAAAATTTCAAAGAGAACATTAAGAAAAATAATGAGAAAGTACCTCGTTGTTTATTAAGTTGTTTTCAGACTATCTAAAAAACCAAAACCAAAACCAAACATGAAACGATATGGCAAGAGACGCCTAGAGCACCATTTTAGATTTTTGTT
This sequence comes from Magnolia sinica, assembly GCF_029962835.1. Classification (NCBI taxonomy): domain Eukaryota; kingdom Viridiplantae; phylum Streptophyta; class Magnoliopsida; order Magnoliales; family Magnoliaceae; genus Magnolia; species Magnolia sinica. The sequence continues at coordinate 14,221,677 of NC_080585.1, read as the reverse complement.
ACACTTGGACTTGGATGGACCATGACCAAAGTATCAAGCTAAACAAATAGGACCAACAGGTCTACTTAACGCAATTACTCAGGCAATTACTCAAAAGCAAAACGGCATGGTTTTTTGCTACTTTTTAAAGCTCGCATCGGAATAACTTAGCTTTATTCCACCATTTACAACTAACTCGAAGACTTGGGACCTACAACCTTAAAATAGAGGGAGATTCTGCTGTGGTCGCGAAGAAGATGACCGAAAGTTCTTTTTGCACATGCTTGGGAAGCAGCCATTGTCACATCTAATAGTAAGGATCTTCTATCCTGGTTTGTGCAGTCAGAGATCATACATAACTACACGGACGGTAATGTGATTGCAGATGTGGTAGCAGGTGTTATCTCAAGCTCCTATCAAATATGGACCAACGACCTTCCGACATGTATATATAATACGCTTACGACGTGTATATAATACGCTTGTTTGGATACCTCAGCATTTTTTATATGGTTAGTACTTTCTCATAGAAAAAGGCTACGTTTCTGGACGGTCGTTAATGCCCAACGCCATATATTTCATCTACAGTGTAGATATCTTATGATAGGATGAACTGAACCATCCTAATTAAGTTTCCCTTCAATTTTATATTCATCCTTCTAAAAGTGGCAGATGGATGGTTGGAATTTTCTTCTAACCAGTTCACAGTGAGTATGAGTTATCCATCCTACAAACATATGGATTGTTCTTTTTTAGTGATCGGACCATCTAATTTTTGGGGGTGCATACGGGTCAATTCGGTCCAATTCTGGGGTGAAATCGGAACCGAACCGTTCCTAACGGTTCTAGGATATTCGGAACCAGAACCGGATCGTTAGCACTCTAGAACCAAACCGTTAAAACTGATTCAATTCTGGATTGGTTCCACGGTTCTGGGCTTTTTATAATTTAGCCCAATTGCATGTTTTATTTTATTATCTAGCCCATGTCCATTCATGTTGTGATCCATTTGATGAATGATTTAGATATTGTATAAGGTGTGTAAAAATACATTTATAGAAATAATCCAATGGTGCATTATAAACCATAAATCATGAGTTAAATATAGAAACAATCAAAAGATTCTTGGTTCGATTCTAAGTTCTGTTCCACGGTTCGGTTCTACGGATCAGATCCACGGTTCGATTCTATGGATCGGTTTACGGTTCGGTTCGGTTCTACATACTCCCAAACCGAGAACTAAATCGATGTAATCGGTTCTTTAATTTTTGGAACCGGTGCACTCTAGAATTGGACCAAACCGGACCGGTGCACCCCTATCCATTTTATATGTTTGGATCTATAGGGTTATTCAATCATAGTGTAGATTTTACATGGTAGCCCATGAAATGAATCTAGATCTAATGGATGGTACAAATCTAGATTGATGAATTCAACATCTGAGTTTTTTTTGTCCACATGATTAGTTTTGGACGTGAAAAAGCTTTACTTAGTTTGAAGGATATGGAGAGGATCTTTTTCAAGGAAGAACTTTAATGATTTGGGAGAGCATTGGTAAATACCCAGTCGCTAAGAAATTATGCACATGAAAGATGATGAACTGAAATTAAATTGTATAAATTTGTATGTATGAATATGGATGGTTTTCATTAAAAAATATATATATATTTAATTGATTTTCAAATTGCTTGTTCTAATTCACTCGATGTTCAAATGAAAACAGTCAATGGCTTAAATTCTACAAATATAAATGCGCATTAATCAAGTATTAGAGACATTAATCAATATGAAATTTGAAAAATAACCTATTGAATTCAATTTTTTCAATTTTTAATAACTAATGTAGGTGCTATTCGTACAGTTTTGAAGTGTCAAAGTATCAATTCTGCCGGTGTATGAAAACCACTACTAATCTTTTCACTTGCATTGCACATCCCAATATGCCCACTACTACCTTATGATAGTGCCTCTCTGAGGGGTGAAACTTTTTTGGAAGAAAATAATTAGGTAATTTCTCCCAAAGATTGATGTAAGATGGGTAGGCGCTTAGAAATTGCAGGTGTAGCTTATGAATAATATCTATATTAAGCTGTCCAAATCATTTGTCGAAATTTTGATGTATATCTTGAACCCAGAATTAAGATTTTTCACTCATGTGATTGTGAATTAGGTGGACATCTATTGGATGATTAAAAATAAAAACTGTACAATGGTCTTATTTAAAATAAAAAAATATAAAAAGAAAAAGCATGTACACAGTGTATGAGTGTTTAACCAGTCTTAAATAATTGACTTTGACTTAAGTTCCACAATCTGGCTAGTTTTAATTTTAGATGATGGATGATGCTTGCACAACCAGCAGATCGAGCTTCATGCACCAAAAACTAGACTTATAATTAAGTGGACACGGGGCAGTTTTTTTTATTTCTTTTGATTTTGGTACAGAGATGATTATATATGTGGTAAGATGCCGATTGAGCACTGTCCCAACAGTACACATTGCAGTGCGGTGTATTAATGTGAGTGGACTCTACCCCGGAATTCAATAAAGCCGTCCGACAGGCAACGTTTGATAACACCACATGCGGACTCAACGTTAGATAGATGAAGCCATTAAAGCATGTTTGCAAGTGGTTGACTAATTTGAATAGGATAGACAAACCACACCTTGTTACGTCAGATGATGTGGGTCCTCATTGAATCTGCTCCCGGCATTGACAGGATCCATTCATTTCTTGTTGGCCAGGGAAAAGTGGCAGCAATCAATTGGCCGGCAGCACGTTGATACTTGCTGGTTATGTGTTGGACTAAACAGCTTTCAAGCATGCTTAGCTTAGCCAACTTATAACAGTCTGCCTGCTCAAATCATATCCTACCATGTTATACAACAAGCCACAACCAGTCAAAGGTTGATTGATTAGGTCCCCTTGGTGCACTAAGTAAACTCTATATGGTTACGTGTTTCATCTACTATTCATCCATTTTACCATATCATTTCAGGGCATAAGTACAACATTAAAGCTTATCTAAAAGAAATTAGATTAGTATGCTCTTATTGCACTGAGTAAACTCTGTTGAGCCCATCTTGAATATATGTGGTCTATTCACGCTGGCCATCCACTTTTCCATCTGATTTAAGCAGTTGATTCCAAAATATCCAAAGTTCAAGTGGATCGTACCACTAAACAGTGGGTATAATGATTTCCACTGTTGAAACTTTTCTACACTCCACAGTATGTTTATTTGTCATCCAACTTGTTTATAAGATGATACAGACATGGATGAAGGTAAATCACATGATCCAAAACTTCTGTGGCCCATGAGACTTTTTCGACAGTAGGTGTTCAATTCAACTGTTTCTTGTGGTGTAGTCCATTTGAACTGTTTATATACTTCATTTTTGTGCTCAAACCATAAAATTATGGATGGACATTACGGAAAAAAAAAAAAAAAATTTGCCGTGGACCTCACAGAGTTTGCTCAGTAAGCTAAGCCTAGTGAGTCAATCACTACGAAATCTATTTCCTATCTGAAGCTCCAATGACCCACACCACATAAAATAGTGTGAATTGAATGGCTATTTTTAGTTTTGGATCAAGCTGATAAACAAACATCACTGTAAGCCAGAGAAGGGTATCAACGGTCGATGTTGTTGATGAAAATATCCGGTTCGTCCCCTTAGACCTTCGAATACCTGCACACAGAGAGGACAAAGGAGACCCTGGCTTGATCAGGGGACCCTCCGATGCCAAAGTCAGGCCTAGATTCTGGGTCTAAGTATATTGAGGAGTTTTTAGAGAGAATTCTTTTCGTACCTCTCAAGGTGACAGGGGTCCCTCTTTTATAGCTGCGGGGGCATTTAATCGCACGAGGATTCTCTTCCTGATATTGTGCGCGGGATCTTCTCCTGGTATCACGGAGATAGAATCGTGCCCCTCTCGAGCCTTCATCCGATCCCGTGAGCTTCGGGGTCGGAGATCTTATCCCAAGATATCCGGGATGAGGCTTGATCTTGCGATGGTCGATCTGGTAAGGAGGTCCGCCCGACGCATGCCCGGAATGCTGATGAGTCGTCCGATCCGACTCAACCTTTGTCTCAGTTTAGCGAATCATGCCTCGGATTTGGCACATCCTTTGGTGATCCGAGGCATTAAGTCCGAGTCTGCGGACTTGTACTTTTTATCCCCAACAGTAAGCCCCCCCTACTCCGTGTGTTTCATATGACACTTAGGAGTAGTGAGTTTTGAGTCGGTTCACAACCCAGTCCGAGACAGTAGGTAGTCGTTTAATGCGTTCCGTGTCGCCTTTGACGGGAGGCGGTTCGGTTCCTGACATCGCACGCGCCGTCAGCCGTCAAATCGCTCATCCCGCCAATGAGGGTTGGACACGTAGCAAGGGCATTATTGTCGTCAGTCGACGAGCGCCACGTGTCGAGCGGGGGAATCGATGCAGGCGTCGAATCATTTTTCCATTAATTACTTCCGCCGTATGGCAATCTTATAAATTAGTGGGGGTCCCGCATTTTGAACTTCTATTGCCATTCCTACTTTTCATTCCCTTTGGAGCCTTCTCAGTCTTTCATCTTCTTCCTTTCCTTTCTCTTAACCGTCAGCGCTTCCTTCCGCCATTTCCTTTTTCCTTTCTCCCTCCGGTGAGTTTCTCCTTCCTCTTTATTAGATAATAATGGTAGATAGAGGTTCTCGAAGTCCCCAGGGGGGAGCTTCCGGAGACGAAGGCGAAGCGCAACGTTTTTGGACTGTTGCGGAATCGCCTTCCTTACTGACGGAGATAGCAGTGGATGCCAACGCTGCTTTTCTATCTGAGAGAGTCACTGAAGCTCCGGCGGAGCGCCCTGCTTCCGTTGCTCCTTCTCGTGGTGGGTCGTCTTTATTAACCCGCCCGGGAAGGCCTAACTTTCCAAGGGGCATGGAGGAAGATGAGGAGGAAGAAGATGAAATGTTGATTGCCGAGGGAACCTCTGATCCAGTTCCTGTCGATGAATCGGCGCACGCCGAGTCAGAAGGAGAAGGATCGGGGGAAGATTTAAGCGGTCCGGTTCCCTCAGTTTTAACTGAGGCGGACTTAGACAGAATCCGAATCGGGTATCACATCCCCGAGTCGGTCATCACCTATCTCCCCCGTCCGAATGACTTGCCGGATCACCCTCCTGCTGGGGCGGTCGCGATTTACCAAGTGTCAATGCAATGCGGCTTGCGTCTGCCCCTTCAGGCCATCGTCCGGGGAGTTTTGTCTCGCATTCAGATTGCCCCGGGGCAGATAGTCCCGAATGGGTGGAGGAACTTATTCGGGTGTGCAGTGTTGTGGGCCGAGATGGAACAGCCACCGCTTACAGTCGACGAATTTCTCCACCTATACCAAGTGCGAGTGAATCCGAACTACCCTGGCTTCTACGTCTTCGCTGCTTGGCGAGGCGGAGGCGGTTCCCTGATCACTGACCCTCCCACTTCCAATAAACATTGGAGAGAGCGTTGGTTTTGGGCATGTGGTCGCTGGGAGACGGATGAGTCCGGGTCTTGCGAGGCTTGTGTTCCTCGGACATTTCAGAGAGCAGGTGACTTGGGTCTTCTTTCTCTCGCCCTTTTTCATTTTTTGCAATATTCTGAGTCTGACGGGCTTGTGTCTGGCAGACATTCCGAAGAAGCGACCGAAGCTCGGCTCCAGTGCCTCAGCTCGGATCAAAGAGTTGAGGACGTTGGATCCGGCGGATAGGTCTAGGAAGGTGCTTTTACAGCCGAAATGCCTTCACCTTGCAGGTCTAGACTCGGAAGTCACAGGTAATTGAAAATGTATCTTCTGAATTTTCTGAATTTTCCCTGACTTACTTCGTTTTTTTTTTTTTATATAGATCTGCCCGAGGCCCGTCCCAATCTCAGGATTGTTCACGAACCGGCTCCCTCAGAAATGACTGGAGCTCGTCCTCCCCTTAGGGCAGTCACGAAGTTGAAGGCTCCGCCGCGGTCAGTTCTTCTGTCGGAGCCTCGGCCGCCGAAGAGGCAAAGGGTCGTGCGGAAGGAGAAAGAGCCAGCGAGTTCTTCTGCCCCTTCCGTCGTCGTAATTCCCGACTCGGAAGAAAGGGCGGGGGAGACGGCGGTCGCTGCCTCGGAACCTCAGGCGGCACCCGACTCGGTACACATTGAGACGGATGTTCCGAGACAGGAGGAAGAGGCCAGGGCCACGTCTTCCAGAGGGGAAGGTGAGACGAGGACCGCATCCTCCAGAGGGGAGGAGACGAACCAGGAAGGGCCGTCTGTCCTGCAGCAGGTGGTATCGGGGATGGTTCCATGGGCCTAGCCCACCGGGGCGAAAGAGAGTTCGTGAGGCTCTACAACGCTCCGTCATCGCAACCGTCGGCCATGCGGCAAGGGTACTTTTTGAACTCGCTCCTTGCTTGATTAAGGCCGCAAGGAGCTATCCTCGACTCATCGGCTGTAGACTCTTCCGTCGGAAGCCGAAGGGCGACGCGAGGAAGCCGAAATCCAGTCGGCGTCCGACAGCGGCGGGCGTCCCTTGCCGGAAGGCTGCCAAGATGCGAGAGCGAGGCGGCTTCCTCGGAAGAGCCTTGGATGAAGCGCAAGCAGAGGTTGCTCGGGTAGTGGCTCTTCTCTCCGAAGCTGAAGAAGAGAACCGGCGAGTTCTCGCAGTTCATGCTTCGTGCGCAGATGACTTAGCTCGGGCTAAGCTTGAGGCGGCGGAGCATATTCAGCAGGCCGACGAGAAGACTCGGGAGGCTGAGAAGGCCAGGGACCAAGCCGTCCAAGCTTTCCTTGAGTCGGCGGAGTTCGAGGACGAGAGGGACCGCTTGTTCCAAAGCGGATATCTGGAATGCGTCAAGGATATAAAGAAATCTTTTCCTGACCTTGACCTTTCAGAAATCGAGGGTGGAGCAGCTTCAGAATCCGAGAACCCGGACGCCGCTGCTGAAGATACTGCTGCTGGGGACGAGGCCGGTGCATGAGGACAGTTACCAGGGCCCTTCGATTTTTTTTTTTGTATTCACGCGTTGTATTTGCATGTGTTTTGATAAATGAAAAAATGTTTAGCTTTATTCATTTGACTTGGCTTTAATCCTTCTTAGTTTAGAATCTTTAAACATTGAGTGGCGAGCTAAGGATAGTAAACCTTGAGGTGTTCAGCGTTCCAAGGGTGAGGCAATGGTTGTCCGTTTAGGTCTTCTAGACGATACGTTCCTGGTCGGATGGTGCCCGAGACGATATAGGGTCCTTCCCAATTGGGTCCCAGCGTACCCGACCCAAATTCCTTGGTGTTGGAAAATACTTTTCGGAGAACCATATCTCCCATTTGAAACCTTCTAATCTTAACTCGGGTATTGTAGAACCGAGCCACTTGTCGTTGCCGCGCCTCCGTGCGCAGCCGCGCCACTTCCCTTTGTTCGTCTAGAAGGTCGAGTCCGAGTGCTAGGAGTTCTTCATTCTCCTCCGCATTGAATGAGGTGATTCGAGCCGAAGGTAATCCGATTTCAACGGGAGTGACGGCTTCCGAGCCATAAGCTAGTGAAAACGGAGTCTCTCCTGTGGCTGTTCGAGCTGTAGTTCGGTAAGCCCAAAGAATTTTCGGGAGCTCTTCGGCCCATGCTCCTTTGGCCCGGCCAAGCTTGGTCCGAAGATGTTGCTTGATAACCTTGTTAACCGCCTCAACTTGTCCGTTGGTTTGAGGATGATGAGGTGAAGAATAAACGTTTCTGATTCCGAGGTTGTCGCACATCTCGCGAAAGCTCCTATTATCAAATTGCCTTCCATTGTCTGTAACAATGGTACGGGGTACTCCGAATCGGCAGATAATGTTTTTCCATACAAACTCGGTGATCTTCTGCTTGGTTATTTTAGCTAATGGTTCTGCCTCGGCCCACTTCGTGAAATAGTCCACTGCTACCACAGCAAACTTGGTCTGACCTTTTTCCATAGGGAGCGGTCCTATGATGTCGACGCCCCATTGTGCGAAAGGCCAAGGACCAGTCATCGGTGTCAGTGCCTTGGGTGCTTGCCTCGGAATTGCCGCGAACCGTTGACATTTGTCGCATTTTTGAACGAGCTTGCGAGCGTCATGTTGGATAGTGGGCCAGTAGTATCCCTGTCGTAGGACCTTGTAGGCGAGAGATCGCCCTCCAGAGTGGTTTCCGCAGATTCCTTCATGGATTTCACGTAATACATAGTTCGCCTCACTGGGTTTGAGGCACCGCAGCAACGGAGCGTAGTAGCCTTTCTTATAAAGGGTTTCGCTGAGTATGGTGTAACGAGAGGCTCGGATCTTAACCCGTCGAGCCTCGGCACGATCTTTAGGTAGCTCTCCCGTGTCAAGGTAGTGGCGAATTGGATCGATCCAGGATGGTCCCGAGTCGATTGTGTTGACAGCCTCGCCAATTGGTTCATTTACACTCGGCTTGTCGACGTATTCGATAGGGACGGACCTGGGTATATCATCTTCATCGGCGGAGGCGAGCTTTGCTAATAAATCGGCTTTGCCGTTTTCTGTACGAGGGATCCGAGTGACACGACAGAGCTGAAATCCATTGACAAGTTCTTTCGCTTTCTCCATGTATGCTCTTAATTGGTGTTTCCGTGTTTGGTATACACCGGTAACTTGATTAACAACCAACTGAGAGTCGCTGAAAACCCTTAGGTGCGTAACTCTCATACTAGCGGCGAGTCGGAGGCCGAGTAACAATGCTTCGTATTCTGCCGTATTGTTCGACGCTTGGAATCCAAGTCGTAAGGCATACTGTATATAGGTATTATCGGGAGTTTTCAGCACAACCCCAGCCCCACTGGCCTTCGAGTTGGAAGAACCGTCGACATACAGTTTCCATGGAATAGGGCAAGGGGGAGCGGTTGATGTCGGAGCAGCACCGTCCTTTGGCGTATCGTTTACTGAGAGTTCAGTTGGAGACGTCCCTTCGGCGATAAAATCAGCTACGGCTTGCCCTTTAATTGCTGCCTTTGGTCTGTATTGAATATCAAACTCACTCAGCTCGATAGCCCATTTAGTGAGTCGGCCGGAAGCCTCTGGCTTCTGCAATACCTGGCGAAGCGGAAGATCGGTCATCACGATGATGGTATGGGCATGGAAATACGGCCTGAGTCGGCGAGAGGAAGTTATTAAAGCCAAGGCGACTTTTTCCAAGCTTGGGTATCTCGTTTCTGCAGGCAGTAACGCTTTGCTGACGTAATAGACCGGCAGTTGCTTTCCTTCGGATTCTCGTATCAAAGCCGAGCTAACCGTTGCCTCGGATACTGCTAGGTAAAGGAGCAGGGACTCCTCTGATTCGGGTTTTGATAAGAGAGGCGGAGAACCGAGATATGACTTTAATTGTTGGAATGCCGCTTCACATTCTTCCGTCCAACCCGTTGTTTGCCTTCCTTTCAACTGTTTGAAGAAAGGGAGACATTTATCCGTGGCTCTGGACAGGAAACGATTCAGTGCAGCGACTCGTCCAGTCAACCTCTGGACATCCTTAATGGTCTTAGGGGATTCCATATCAACCAAAGCCTTTATCTTCTCAGGGTTTGCCTCTATCCCTAGCTGACTAACCAAGAAACCGAGGAACTTTCCAGAGCCCACCCCAAAAGCACATTTACTCGGGTTCAGCTTCATACGGAACTTTCGTAGGATGAGAAACATTTCCTCCAAATCATTCACATGATCTGCCGCATGTATACTTTTTACGAGCATGTCATCGATGTATACTTCCATGGTTTGGCCTATAAGCCGAGCAAAGATTTTGTTAACTAACCTTTGATAAGTTGCGCCGGCATTCTTCAAACCAAATGGCATCACTCGGTAACAATAAAGGCCTTTTGTCGGTGACAAAGGTAGTTTTTGATTTATCTGTTTGATGCATTACAATTTGATTATACCCTGAATATGCATCCATGAAGCTAAGGAGCTCATGTCCGGCGGTACTGTCTACTAGCTGGTCTATCCTTGGAAGCGGAAAGCTATCCTTGGGGCAGGCTTTATTTAAGTCGGTGTAGTCAATACAGACTCGCCACTTCCCGTTGGATTTCTTTACAAGCACAACATTCGCGACCCACTCTGGATAGTGTATTTCTTCTATAAATTTAGCCTGGAGAAGTTTGTTGACTTCTTTTTCGATGATGGCGTATCGTTCAGGGCCGAGCGGTCGTCGCTTCTGTCGGATCGGTCGATATGACGGATCGACGTTGAGTCGGTGAGTCACCACAGAGGGGTCGATCCCGGGCATATCTTCATAACTCCAGGCGAATACGTCGGCGTACCTACGGAGTAGGGCTATCAGCTTTTCTTTCAAAGGTGACTGCAGAGACGAGCCAACTCGTACCGTCTTGGATCCATCCGTCTCGACCAAGGGGATCGAGACAAGATCTTCGACTGGCTGTCCTCGTTCATAATTCTCGCCCCGAGGGTCCAATGATTCGATCGTTAATATGTTGGTCAGACTTTTATCGGTGGCTCCTTTTACAGCATCATGTAACATCGCCTCGCATCTTGCTGGTCTCCTTTGACAATTCCGACTCCCGACTCGGTCGGAAATTTTATTGAAAGATGGTATGTGGATACCACGGCCTGGAGGAGACTCAATGAAGGTCGGCCGAGTATTGCGTTGTATACTGAGGGTTGATCGATGACCAGGAAGTCAACCATCATCGTCGTCTGATGTGGGGCACTACCAGCAGTGAGTGGTAATGAGACAATCCCTTCGGGCAGCACCTGTCCTCCGGAAAAACCGATCAACGGGGTCCGGACTGGGCGTAGCATGGATCGTTCGATCCCCATTTTGTCGAACGCCTGAATAAATAACACGTCTGCAGATGACCCCGTATCGACGAGTATCCGGAATACTTTTCGGTTAGCGATAGTCAGGGTGACAATCAATGCGTCATCGTGGGGGTGGTGGATACCTCGGGCATCTTCCTCTGTGAACGAGATGCAATATTTTTCCCTTTTCTTCTCCTTCGGTGGCCGATCTATGATCATAAGCTCGGACTCAGGCCGACTGAGCTTCCTCGCGTGATTCTTTCGAGCATTGTTTGAGTCGCCCCCACCTTGTGGACCGCCGATAATCGTCCGGATTTCTTCCATAGGCTGACTCTAGGTCGGGCGTGCCTCAGCTGCCCCAGCTTTAACCATATGTTCTCTGAGTCGGCCGTCTTTTATGAGTCGTTCGATCTCTTCTTTTAGGTGACGGCAATCACTTGTGTTATGCCCGTGATCACGGTGATAATGGCAGTATTTATCCTTGTCGCGCCGATTAGGATTACTCCTGAGCTTACTGGGTCAGTTAACAAAGCCTTCGTTTTTTATTTCCATCAATACCTCTTCCTGAGTCTTATTCAGGGGAGTATATGTGGAAAATCTTCGGTCCGGCCGTTTGCCTGACCTTCGCTCATCACGCGCTTGATCATCCTTGCGTTTCCTTCCTCCGGCCGAGTCGGCTTCCTTTTTGGTCGACTCTTTGGCCAAAGTTTTAGTTTCACGCAGGATTCGCGCTTCCTCGGCATTCGCATACTTATCCGACCGTGCCATAAATTCTGCCAGAGTATCGGGTAGAGTTTTGTCTAGAGATGCCAGGAATGGCTTATCTCTAACTCCTTGTATGAGCGCATTGAGAGCCGTTTCTTCTGAATGTTTTCGAACCTGAAGGGATTCGAAATTAAAACGCTTGATATAATCTTTCAGTAGCTCTCCCTGCTTTTGAACTACGTTGTTCAGATGTGCAGGGGGCTTCAATTTCTTCTTTCCGCCGATGAAGTTGGTGAGGAAGGCGTCGCTCAGCTCAGCGAATGAACTGATGGACTTTGGTTTCAACTGTTTGAACCACAGTCGAGCTACATCGGTCAATGTAAGAGAAAAGGCCCGACACATTACTGCATCCGAGGCATCGTGGAGCTCCATATAGGTTCTGAAGCATTCTATATGCTCGGTCGGGTCGGTCTTGCCGGTGAAAGGAGTGATTTGAGGTAATCGAAACTTCTCGGGCAACCGGCCTTCAGTACCGAGTCCACAAAGGGGGACGCCTTCGCTTCGGACCCGGTTGAATATACATTCCGGCCGTGCTTCATGTCCGCCATCTCTTTCGCCATCTCTTCCCGCACTTCTCTTTTAAAGTTTTGAATATCGGCTTTCCAAGGTTCACTGCTCTCTGCCGTGCCTTCCATGGATGGGCGATTGCGCCTTCTTCGCTCTATCTCGTGCCGAAGGTCAGTTGGGGGTAGGGAAGCGTTGGCTGACTGCGCTGGAGATGGTTCTGATCCGCCTTGGGGTTGGCTCGGCCGGAAAGACTGCGGCGGGGAAGGTTGAGGATCAACCGCCGTAGTTGGTATGTGCGCTGTCTCCCCTTGAGGATGCGGGAGCGGCTGCATTTGTTGCTGATACATTCGTTCCAGCATCTGCTTCATCATATTCATATCAGACCGGATTTCTTGAACCTCCTTGTCCAACCGTCCATCGTCGCGACCCCGCTGATTGTTGCTTGTCCTGGTCGCTCCTCGTTGGCGGTTGTTAGGTGGGTTCTGGGCTGCGGGGACCGCGACTGGACCCACCTGCCCTTCAATCTCATTCAAATCTTCCTCTAGGACCGTCCTTCTAGTCATTACCATTGAAATCAATATAGAGATATGAGATGGCTTTTTTGTACGGTTCCCACAGACGGCGCCAAGCTGTTGATGAAAATATCCGGTTCGTCCCCTTAGACCTTCGAATACCTACATAGAGAGAGGACAAAGGAGACCCTGGCTTGATCAGGGGACCCTCCGATGCCAAAGTCAGGCCTGGATTCTGGGTCTAAGTATATTGAGGAGTTTTTAGAGAGAATTCTTTTCGTACTTCTCAAGGTGACAGGGGTCCCTCTTTTATAGCTGCGGGGGCATTTAATCGCACGAGGATTCTCTTCCTGATATTGTGCGCGGGATCTTCTCCTGGTATCACGGAGATAGGATCGTGCCCCTCTCGAGCCTTCATTCGATCCCGTGAGCTTCGGGGTCGGAGATCTTATCCCAAGATATCCGGGATGAGGCTTGATCTTGCGATGGTCGATCTGGTAAGAAGGTCCGCCCGACGCATGCCCGGAATGCTGATGAGTCGTCCGATCCGACTCAACCTTTGTCTCGGTTTAGCGAATCATGCCTCGGATTTGGCACATCCTTTGGTGATCCGAGGCATTAAGTCCGAGTCTGCGGACTTGTACTTTTTATCCCCAACAGATGTCATTATCCCACTATTTCCTGTTATATGGTCCATTTAAGCTTTGGATATGTTTCAATCTTGCTTATGAACTAAATTGATAAGGAGAATCGGACAGGGTTACTCAAACAGTGTGGATAGGACACATACATCCACGGTAGACCCCACAGAGTTACTCATTAGGCTGCATCGCAGTGAGTTGCTCAGTACGCAGGTCCCTTCCTACCCGGACGTGGATTGCGTACTACCCTGGCCCGTCTCCAGCTGGGAACGGGCAGCAGCTTTGAGTGGCCACGGTGATGCATGGGTCTTATCTACACCATCCATCCATTCTTTCGTATAATTTTAAGGTATTAATCTAAAAATCAGGCAGATCCAGGCTAAGTGGGCCACACTACAGGAAGCAGCGGTGGTAATGAAGATTACCGTTGAAACTTTTCTACAGTCCACCGTGATGTTTATTTTCCATCCAACCTATTCATGAAGTTTTATAGACCTAACATCAGCTCCATCCAAAACTTTCGTAGCCTCTAAGAAGTTTCCAACTGTAAAAGTTTAAACCATATTGTGTTGTCCACTTGAACATTGGATCTATCTCATTTTTTAGTTTAAATCCTAAAATTACAAGGAAAAAAAAAAAAGGATAGACAACGTAGATAAGACCCATACATCACGGTGGCCGCTCAAAGCTGCCACCCGTTCCCACCTGTAGACGGGCGGGGGTGGGACGCGATCCACGTCCTTCCTGCCCAATCCCAATCATCATCCCATTTCCTGTCACTAACGTCCATGGGTAACATCTCAAAAAACTACACCTACCAGACAATCCTGTCCGTCCGATCGGCAGCCAACAAGACGACAATATAAATTAAATAATTTAAGCGGTCAGATATTTAGAGGGAAAAGTTGAAGAGAAGTGATGGATGCGATTGTCTACGCTTCATAAGCCATTCATGCCCGAGACTGGTTCATGGATAGACCCGAATGGTATGTAAAGCAGCCACGTGTCCCATTCTGAGATGGCTCTACCATATACCAGTTCTCTAATTTCTATTTGATCCTCCCTATTCGTCCGGGGCATGGCCGATGATACATCTCCCGAGTCACAGAAACACTGGCTATCCCTTCGATTCGAACGGCAGAAATGCCCATTCCCGGGCGCCTGCAACGCCAGCTACCGTGTGCGTTCAGCACCATTCATTGGAATATGAAAAGCTACACACCACCATATTCAATGAGGAAACGGATTGGCTACTCCCGCTGCCACAGCCTATGGCTGGTTGTCGATGCTCAGTGAGCCCCAACATGATGTATGTGTTTCATCCACGCCGTCCATTTATTCTTATAGATCAGACCACCGTCCATTTATTTTTATAGATCAGACCAAAAATGAGGTATAGAACATATTACAGGAAACAATGTTGAATGAACGTCCACCATTAAAAACTTTTTGAGGGCCATAAAAGTTTTGGATCAAGCTGATATTTGTTTTTTCCCTTCATCTGGGTCTGTATGACCTAACCAATAGATTGGATGTCAAATAAACAGTATAGTGGGCTTCAGGAGGATTTTAATGGTGGATATCCAATCACTGTTGTTTTCCTGTGGTGTGGTCCACCTGAGATTTATATCCTTCTCATTTTTTAAATCAAGCCCTAAAATGATATGTAAAAATGGATGAAACACATGTAAAAATGGATGAAACACATACATCATCGTTGGGGCCCAAAGAGCACCGACCATCAGGCACGGGATGATGGCAGGGGGAGTAGCCAATCCGTTTCCATTCAATGCATACATGCATCTCAATCTGGACCACAAAATCGTAGGGTCCTATCATTGCTGGTACTGTTGAGAAAATCATACTGATCGGGCATTCCTATCCACTCAACTGGTGGCCACCAAATGGACGGCTGGAAAGAAAACAGTTAATTGTGACACATGTTTTATAATCAAGACTATTCATTTGAATGGGGGCAAATGGATGGTCAAGATAAGAGTAGAATTATTGAATTCTCGAGACGAAAGACTTTCAAAGTATATATACTCGAGTTATATGATCTAATAAGTGGGGCCCGCTGAGTAATTCAGACACTGCTCTGCTGCCTCCACCGTGGACCCCAAAATTTTCATCAATGGTACGAATTATCCCTTTGATTAGTGGCTATATATAAACGGTTAAGAAGGAAAATAAAGGACCAGTCCGCGTTCTTCAGTAAGGCCCTAAATCGGTGGCTAGGATCTTCCAATCTAGAGCGTTTGGATGATGGATGAAGGAACAATTCTCATTCAATTGATAAAATTGTCCAAGAGTACTAATTAATTTTGGGCTATGATCCATCCATTGAATTTGGAAGCTACAACTTTGCTAATGGGGTCCACTTTAGTTTTTAAACAGAATCCAACCCACCTAGTAAGGGTCAGCCTACTAAGAAATTCATGCATACGCTTCAAAAATAAGGCGGACTAAACCCAGTATGTTGATTTTGGGGAGGACATGTTGGGGTCTAGCACCGTCTTCCCGGGATAACTATTCCAAATCGACCAAATTTCTCTAGATTCCGTCGGATGCCTCAAATCTAGAGGAAGATAGGAAAATCGAAGAAATTCTAGAAATCCGTAATAAATAGATAAATGATTAAAATAAGCTTACAACCTTTTTAAATAATGACATGAAATTTAGTAAGAATTTTTGAAATTAAACTATAACTAAAACTCATAGAAATCATGCCTTACCATAAATAGTAAACTGTTTTATTTATAAACGGTTGTGATTCCTACAGGACATCATGGTTTTTGGCCAAAAATAATAAGTGTTCTATTTGGCTCAACCATGCTATTCTCCTAATTATTCTAAGCACTTTTCAGGTTAGACACAACTCTTGAAGTCCAATGGATGAAGAGTTATAATCAAATTAAAACTTATTATAAATAGTAAAAATGAAAATAAAATAAAAACTCGACTCTTGATTTGATGGAATCTCACAAATTCAGCGTGCACAACCCGACATAGTATGGTTGGGTGGCTAAAGTAACTCATCTTACTGAAAATCATATATGGCACATCAGGTAACCCATTTTAGTTTGCGAGATACACCCATTTTAAAGTTTTGATAGCCCGGATCACTTCCGCCTCCTACTGAACCTTTTCTGGTCCATCTTGGCATGCTGCCTGCTCTACATCATATGTAGCCCACCGCATGATTTTATTATTATTTTTATTATTATTTTATTTTATTTATTTATTTATTATTATTATTATTGAGTCGGGATCCTCTGTTATCAGGTCAATAGAGAATTCCTGATACCCTAATTCTCATTGGTCCACGTCACTACTCACTAAAAAAAATAAAAAAAATAAAAAACAGCTTCGGACCCCAAACCATTAAGGTAACAGGAATTCTCTGTTAACCTGATAACGGAGGATCTGGACTCATTATTATTTCGGGGGGGGGAGGGTGGGGGTGTCCATTGTTTGACCCACTCATTTGTGTATACATGATTTTTTAAGTATACGATTGTTATGTTTAGATAATTTTCATTTGTTAGTTGGATGCCAGACTGTAATGACATTGCCAGCACCCAGATTGTTATGTTTAGATAATTTTCATTTGTTAGTTGGATGCCAGACTGTAATGACATCACCAGCACCCACCTTAGTAGTGTTCAGGATTGGAAAGCTCTGTGAGCCTCACGATGATGCATGTATTTTATCTACTCTAGTCATGTTAGGACATGAGTTCAAAATTGAATCTGATTCAAATATCGGGTGGATCACATCATAGAAAGCAGTGGTGATTAGACGCCTACCATTGAAAACTTCACAAGGTCACAAAAGTTTTGGATCAAGCTGATATTTATGTTTTCCCTTCACCTAGCTCCATGTGACCTGATAAACTGGTCCGATGCACGATAAACATTACATTGAGCCGTAGGAAATTTTTAACAGTGGATGTCCAATCAACACTATTTTCTATGGTGTGGTCAACCTAAGATTTGAATACTTTTCAGCCCATGCCTTAATACAAGCTTACAATATGGATTAATGGAGTGGATAAAACATTACATGTGACCTGATAAACTGGTCCGATGCACAATAAACATTACATTGAGCCGTAGGAAATTTTTAACGGTGGATGTCCAATCAACACTAATTTCTATGGTGTGGTCAACCTAAGATTTGAATACTTTTCAGCTCATGCCTTAATACAAGCTTACAAAATGGATTAATGGAGTGGATAAAACACATGCATCATGGCGGGGCCACATCTTTTCCAACATCAACCAATACCAAGGTGGCCACTGATGTTTCACTATTGAATCCAAGTCCTTAGAATCCATACACACAACATGATGGACCCCACATATATGATTTAATAAAATTCACAGGTTGGTGAATAAGTTCCCCACATTCTCCTACCAGAGGATACGGTGGCCTCTTGTATTTGGCGCCGTACCCATCCACCCAAAGCAGGAAAAAGATTTATCTATTTCAGGTCCTATGTTGTTTTCAGACATTTAATTTTTTTATTTTTATTTTTCCCAAATCATCTATACATCGGGCCCCACCAAATACACGGATCAGATGTCCCAGACTTGTGTTCTCAGTGGAGCAGCAAACCTGTGCATGCAGAAGAATCGTGGTTAGTGTGAAAAATGCTGGCACGAACGTAACACTTAACATTGATCGGGTGGCTTATAAAGATTCACATCATGTGGTCCGAAAATGTACAATTCCACTGATAGGTAGGCCACATGTGTGAAGGAAAATGGAATGTGGACTTCTCTTTGATGGTTCACCACCATTTTCATTTTCGCCCAGGGTTGCGCTAATGTACAGCTGTACTCACAACCTAAATTGTGGGTCACTGTGGACAGATTTTATCTCTAAAATCGTACTATTTAAGAAATCCTAACCATCAAATGAGTACTTGTAAGTAAAATAGTTAGTGGTCCAAAATTAAAGGGGGAGAATCAAATGGTTGCTGTCCTTTTGCCATTCTACCTTTTGGATTATTATTCGTCCATAATTGGATCAGAGCATTGGACTGTGTGGACGACTACACCATGTCTACATTAGAGGAGCCACCACGGTGGATGCCAAGTGAGTACTGCCTCTACTTGCACCAAGCTCTCTTTCCTTGATGCAGGAGGATTTGATTGAATGGTAGGTGGAGATGGGACCGATTGAGTACTTGGCTGAATAACTTTTCAAATATACTCACCATGAGGTGTTTTTTTTTGTAATTGGCAGTCTGCTATCCACTTAAATCTTGCCACATTAGTGGTGGAGGAAACTCAAATTATGCAGCAATTGTGACCAATTCATGTCCCATCATGATGTAGAGCATGGCGCGGACACTTTCATGTCCAAGATGAACTAGAGAAAGCCTGATCAAACGCAAAAGTCATCAAGACCATCAGAACCTTAAAACAGGTATATCTTACAAACCGGAATGAGTTACTCGACGTACCATATATGATTTTGAGGTAGGATGAGCTACTTTAGCAAACTAACCAAGTTGTACCAGGTTGCCCACACCAAATTTGTGAGATTCCATCATATCAACGGCTGAATTTCTTGTTTAGTTCCGTTTTTACTGTAAATAGTAAGATTTAGTTTGACTATAACTCTTCATCCGTTGGGCTTTAGGAATTGTGTCCAATATAAAAAGAGCTTAGAATAATTAGAAGAATAGCGTAATTAAGCTATATAGGACATGTACTATAAAAGTATTTATAGTAAGTTACGAATTTCTAAGAGTTTTAGTTATAATTTGCTTCTAATTTCTCTCATATTGCTTGGTATCCTTATTTAAAGAGTTGTGAACTCATTTATTTCATTAATTAATTAAATTTCAAATTTATCCGAATTTGTTTTTATTTTCTTACTTTCTTTTCTCGTGGATTCGAAAAGTCTCCAGAGAAGCTCCGTGGATTTAGAGTAGTTATCTTTGAGGAAGACAGTGATCGACTTCATCATGTTCATCCATGCGTCAATTGGTATCAAAACGAGGACTTTCCTTGGGCCGATGACAAATAACGAAAGTATAAACAAAAATCTTGTAGACGATAAGCCAGGGATTCATTATCTTTTGAAAAGAATGGAAGCTTTCCACTAGGAGAGTCAGTTGACTATGCAAGGGCTGCAGGCAACCCCTCAACTGTTTTGCGGATGTGCTAATTCCACTACGAGCCCTATGTGATGCTCAACCGCCCATGGTTGATATACAACACAACTTCAATTTTCATAAAGCAATACCAGTGGTGAATTGTAGGGCTATACCAGATAGTGCAAGTTCTAGAAATGAAGACCTCGATGATACGACCAGTCCATGGAGGAGATTGTCTAGATCATATTGAAAGATACTATCAAAGTAAGGCCGAACTTCCTAGTTTTAATGAATTATTATGTATAGAAAATTTACTCGATGGATTGTCGCCCATGAGGGGCATCCAACATCACATAAGCCTTGTCCTTGGGGTTAGTTTGTCCAACCGCCTTCACTGTCAGGTGAGTCAGAAATAATGTTAAATCTTGAAGGCAGGACTGAAGGATCTGATCGATACTAGTCAAGTCAAGGAAATCATGAGTATATGTATTTTGACAGCTTAAAAGCCGAATGCCAAGTATAAGAAAATGACTAATAAACATCGGCATCAAAAGTTATCTCAAAATCATGAACCAAGTCCCTTGAGTAACTCGAGGACGAGTTTTTTCCAAGCGGAGTGGTTGTCTGATGTAGAATGTGTCAGAAATACATTCCTAGCATGGTTGGACCAAAAGAAGGTGGACTGTAAATTGATCATAACTTTTGATATGGGTATCGTTACGGTGTACCAGACAAAGTATCATGAATCGAAGCAGTACGAGAACTCGAGGACGAGTTTTTTTAAAGTAGATGGGACTGATGTAGAGCTAGTCGCGGACACTTTCATGTCCAACATGGACCAAAGAAGGCCCGATCAAAGGCAAAAGTCATCAAAACCATCAAAACCTTAAAGCATGCATATCTCGCAAGCCGGAATGAGTTACTCAACATACTAGATATGATTTTGGGGTAGGACGAGCTACTTTAGACAACCAACCTGGCTATGCCGGATTACCAATGCCGAATTTGCGAGATTCTATCATATCGACGACTGCATTCCATGTTTAGTTCAGTTTTTACTATAAATAGTAAGTTTTAATTTGATTATAACTCTTCATCCATTGGGCTTTATGAGTTGTGTCGAATATGAAAAGTGCTTAGAATAATTATGAGAATAACATGGTTAAGCCATATATGACACTTACTATAAAAGTAAATTTACTATTTATAGTAAATTTTTAGTTATAATTTGCTTCTGATTTCTCTCTTATTGCTTGGTATTCATATTTAAAGGGTTGTGAACTCATTTATTTCATAAATTAATTAAAATTTGAATTTATTAGAATTTAATTCTATTTTCTTGCTTTCTTTACTCGTGGATTCGAAAAGTTTCTGTGAGGAGTCTAGAGAAGCTCCGTAAATTCTATTAACCTCATCACGTTTATCCCTGCGTCATATCATCATATTTCAAATGGTGCTAAACCATAAGATTTTACTTTTTTATATCATTTATAATTTTGACTTGATCATTTAATAGAAATGTGTCATACCGACGTGTTAAAGGTGCGTCTAAGATTTAGGATAATAGAAAGGTATTACGTATCTGTGTTAGATGCAAGACATAAAAATTTGGGACCATGAAGAACTTAGTTGGTAAGATGGCAATGATATGATGTGGCTTTCATCCTGGTGCGGTACAAGTGTTCCAATTTCATATCCATGACAAACGGGACTTGTGCTTTGGTAACCGTACTTCTCCTCGGGTAAACCACTAGTAGACGAAAGCGGCTTGCGTACCGAGTAACTCAATACTGTGGAGCCCACCTTCATTCATGCATTATATTAACTCCATTAATCCATTTTATTATATAATTTTTAGGGTTTCAGGGCTTTAAACCAAAAATTAATCATATCCAAAGCTCAAGTGGACCACACCACCTTGAAAAGTGTGATTTAAGTCTACAGTTGAAAGGTTGTTGGGGGCTCACAAAAGTTTTAGATCAATATTATATTCTTTTTTCCCTTTCATCCATGTCTTTGTGATCTCATGAACAATTTGGACGACAAATAAACATTATCAAGGCCTTAGAAAGGTTTCAACGGTGGTGGATATCAATATTTTCAATGTTGCCTTCAATAGGTCTACTTGAGCTTTTGATATCTTTTAATTTTGGGCTCAACTCTTAAAGTGATCTAGATAGACGGATGGACGGCATAGATAAACCATATGAACTCACAATGGGCTTGATAGAGTTTTATTAGTACAATAAGAGCAAATTGAGTAACTTGCAATCCGATTTCCTGGTAGACCATGCTTAAATTGTTCTCCAATGAATGATCTTTACCTTCCAATTTACGGCCAAAATATTTGATGGGAAAAAGAAACACAACAAGAGTCCACATTCATCTGATTGCAGTCTATGAAAAGGAAGCGAATTGGCTGGTGTACCTCACACCACGTATATACCTGCTTTACTGATGTCAGCAAGTTCTGTCGGTTTGATCAGAAGGTACATGTTATATCCAAACTATCCATCCATTTGGAGAGCTCATCTTAAAGCTTGAGAAGAAAACCAAGACAGATCTAGCTATCAAGTGGACCACACTGCAAAAAGCAGTGGGAGATTGAACGTCTACCATTGAAACCCTTTCTGGGGTCACAGAAGTTTGGAAACAATATGAATTTTGTTTTCCCCTTAATTCATGTCTTTGTGGCCTTATGAACAGATTAGATGGAAAATAAATGTTATGGTAGGCCCTACAAATTTTTTAATGGTGAAAATCATAATCTCCACTGCTATTTGTAGTGCTGTCCGGATGATCTCTCGATATGATTCATTTTTTTATAATAATCTAAAATTATTTCTAAATATAGATGAACCGTATAGATGTAATAAATATATAACTGTGAGGCCATGTAACTTTGTTCTGCTTTAAACCGTTCGTACAACCCGGAGACTAAGGAGTGTGCTCGTCTTCGCATTACACGCACATACGGCAGCTATATAGCTGGTGTGTGGTACACCAGCCAATCCGCATCCCTACGAAAAATGGTCTGGATTAGTTGATGATTCTCCATTCAATTGAGCATAGGCTCATTTGTGAGAATTCAAAACATGCGTACACAAAAGTCATTTGAAAAAACGAAGGTCATGCATCATATAACCCGTACAAAGGGTGCATGGTGTACCCACTGGGTCAAGTATGTACTCAGGGATACCTCTGACAGTAACACGTGACCTAATCAACAACCCTACTTCATCTCATGTCCTTGGCGGCCAGGTCGCCACGTAGGTCGGTCCATAGTATTGGATATGCACATGATGCAGGTGGAAATGGGCTCATAGAAAACATGTTTGAAAGTTTGTTAGCTCCCATCTCTGCGCATCTCTGATCAAATTTGGCCAACAACACCGTGTTGGTATCACCACATAATCCCCCTTCAAAAAGTAAATTCCTTAAGTGACCGGGCATTGTTTCGAGGGAGCGGTTGGGCTTCGGGCGTGATGCGTGTTATATATCCATAGTGGGGGAATGATGTATGTTATATATCCATGTTATTCATCTATTTCGCAAGCTCATTTTAAGGTATGATCCAAAAATATAAAGTAAAATTAAAGCTAAGTAGACCATAGTAGTGGATAACTAATAACACACAG
Organism: Magnolia sinica; assembly: GCF_029962835.1. NCBI lineage: Eukaryota > Viridiplantae > Streptophyta > Magnoliopsida > Magnoliales > Magnoliaceae > Magnolia > Magnolia sinica. The sequence goes on along the minus strand of NC_080585.1, from coordinate 14,198,750 downwards.
TTTAGACCCAGGTAAGGTCCACCCTGATGCTTATTTGCCAACAACTTGTTCATAAGATCCATGAGACTTGGATGAAGGGAAAAGAGCAGGCCTCGTTTGGCACCATAGACCCAGAGTACTTTGATTAAATATTCTCTAAATTTGGAATACCTTGGATTTAGAAATCTTCACACTTAAATTATGTAGGATGTTTATAAGAATTTGAATTTAATTAGTTCAGTGAATGTATACTTTGGTGAAAACACGTTGAAATTCCAACCCTTGGATGGGCTCCAAGCATAGAATCACAACCCAACGGCTAACTAATGTTTTTTTAACCGTTGACTTGCATGGCTAAATTTTGAACCGCTGAAATCATTCTATCCAATTAATCTTAGTGATGTAATTGATAATATGATTATTTTAGAAAATCATCGATGGCCCACATGTATGATAGATTAATAGCTGGTGACACATATGATGCACGTCCAACTATCGGACCTTTAAAAATGAGAGGAGGTTTTGAAATCTCTTAAATTTGGAATACTCTTTGATCCATTCTGCCAAATGACCAATGAATCACAGACGGATCCCGCAAAGCATGTGATCATTCCCTATACTGAAAAAAGCCAACGGTTCAGATGAATCATGGAAGCGGGAAGATCCAATTCATAAAATATTTGCATCGTTATCCATCATTGCAACGGAGATAACCAGATGAATGGTTCTGATGATCACAAGGGTGGGCCTCACATACGATGGTGACTACATTTTGTAATGTTCCCGCGGACTACGAAGCACATTGTTTTCATTTCATTTTCATCCCGAAACACCCTTTTCCGAAAAATCCATTCAAATCTAGAATCCAAGCAGCCTTTTCGCCAACCTTCCATTTCTGAGACATCTCTCGCAGAGGAAAATTACACATCGAAAGGGCAGCGAGATACGGCAGAACGAAAGAAAAGATCTTCTTCTCAGAGTGGGAGGAAAAGTCACAGGCTTTGATGGAGGATCTTTAATGGCAGAGAAGGATTTCTGCAGAAAATCGCATATTTTCCTCATTTTCTCATAATTTTTTTCTATAAAATCTTACAGCAGATTAGAATCCCAGAAAAACCCGGTTCCGATTTTTTCTCATCTCGTTCAAGATCTCGTGTTTAAATGACTACAGAGAGCAGAAGGTTAAAAAGGTAATTTTTCACTAGAGAGAGAGAGAGAGAGAGAGAGACAGAGTTGCAGAGAATAAATAAAGGAGGGACGAGAGAACAGAAAGAAAAACAAATAAAATAAACTGAAAGATTCACGATATTGTCAGCAGCTGAGAAAAATGAGGTATCTTTCTTTTTGAGGACACGTCGCTCCGAAGAGAGAGAGGGAGAGAGCTTTTTTAAAGCTTTCAAGTTCTGAGAAGAAAATCCGAGCTTCTGTTTGAAATTTTGAGAGGTGGGTTTTCTCTCTTTTGCCTTTCTACTCTGGTTTTCGCACTTTTCTAATCGGTATTTGTGTTGGGTCTTGTCCGTAATTATAGATTTAATAATGGGTTTTTTCGGTTTTTTCTTTCTGTGACATCGCTTTTTGTCTTCTAATGCAGTTCTTCACGAGGCGTTGACAGGTTTTTCAAAAATCCCTTATCTCCATCCCTCCTTTCAACAATCTCCTGCTTCTCTCTCTCTCTCTCTCTCTCTCTCTCTCTCTCTCTCTCTCTCTCTCCTCAATTCTCTTTGGTAACAGCCAACATGTAAAGAAATTTCAGCCGGGTTTTTTGGTTTCTTCTTTGTTCCATCTGTAGGACTTGCTCTCTCTCTCTCTCTCTCTCTCTCTCTCTCTCTCTCGTCAGTTCTCTTTGGCAACATGTAAAGACATTTCAGCTGGGCTTTCGTTTCTTCGTTTTTTTCATCTGTAGTTATTAGGTGTCTCTCCTTTTGTTCTGTTTGTTTCATTTTTGGCCGGAATTGTCAGTTTCCGTCTTCCGGGGAATGGGGCGGGCGTCGAGGTGGCTGAGGAGCTTGTTGGGTGGGAAGAAGGAGAGAGATCACAGGGGGGATTCGAATTCCGGCAGTGAAAGGAAGGACAAGAAAAGGTGGAGTTTTTGCAACGTGGGTGGGGATTCGAGCGTGGGTCAGATTCCGGCGAGTGTTCAAGGGAGCATTCCCACGGCAGAGGCAGCCTGGTTGAGGTCTTATTACAATGAGACTGAGAAGGAGCAGAACAAGCACGCGATTGCCGTCGCAGCAGCTACAGCTGCGGCAGCGGATGCAGCTGTTGCTGCGGCGCAGGCTGCAGTGGCTGTTGTTAGGCTTACGAGCTATGGGAGGGGGACGATGTTCGGTGGCCATGAGCGCTGGGCTGCTGTGAAGATCCAAACTGCGTTTCGAGGGTATTTGGTAAGAGAATTACATTCCTGAATTGGGTTTTTTTTTTTCATGGCTTCTGTTTTTTAATTTGCGCAAGTTGTGTTTGGTTGCTGAGGGAATTTACGAAATTTAGGATGTTGGGTGTGTTTTTGCATTGTGGATTTTTAATTTGAAGCTGATCTTTGAAATTTCTAGTTGCTTGGTTCTCTCCATCATAGATATTTAGGGGGAAAAAAAAAGGTTCTCTTGCTAGTTCTTGTTCTTGCTGCTGTTCTTCACTTAATGCAAAATGCCTGTAGAGATATGCTTTTCTGTAGTTCTGAATTGGGTGTTTCTTTTCCTCTGCCGAATCTCGTTTGAAACGAATGTTTGGATTTGATTTCTCATTTGAGCATTTCTTTTTCTTCTGATTTATGATTTGCTTCTCTTCATTTGCTGAATCTAGTTTGGTGGTTCTTTCTTCAAATTGGTCATCTTTGGTTCCTCTGTTTTCTTCGTATGTAGTACCCAGTGCAAAAACGCATCTTTTGATTGTTTTTTATCAAGTTGGTCTTCTTTTTCTTGTTCTCTGTTTGTTGAATCTGATATCGAATTACTTCCAACTGTATCCATTCTTTCTACTTGCTTTTATTCAGGTTTGAGGATTTTAGCAATTGGAAGTTCTGTTTGTCTGCTTTCATTTCCGTTCTTTATAAATCACCTTAATTTCCTTTCTTTCGCTGAGCCTGATTTTTATCTGCACCAGGCAAAAAAGGCTCTTAGAGCCCTCAAAGGACTGGTGAAGTTGCAGGCTCATGTCCGAGGTTATCTTGTGCGAAAACAAGCTGCTGCAGCTCTTCAGGGCATGCAAGCTCTCATACGAGCTCAGGCCAATGTCCGGATGCAGAAAGCTCGCAGTCTCATTAACACCGAGTGGAGGATTCAGCCAGAAATCCATCCCCGTAAATCGATTGTAAGATTCAACTGCAAACTCTTCCGTTGAGGATGGAAGCACAGCCCAATTGCCAAAGTTGTAGTATTTGGAGCTCCTTGACGGGTCGAAGCAGTCCTTTCTGCCCATGTCGTTGTTTGGCAGAGTGCATTTGGTTGCATCCAAATGTCATGAAATTTCATGATTAATCAGTCTAATTTGGTGCAACCAAACACACCCAACAGTAACAATTCAAGGCAGAATAGGCAGAAAAAATAATAATCATTGAAGAAAACCCATGTTTCCTCAAATGTAGCGACAGTTGATTTGGGCAGTCTCACTTCTATAGCTACCCAAATCACGATTACAGGTCCATCTGAGCGCCTCCTTGAGCTGAATTTAGTTGTCCCACCGTATGGGGGCGGTTCGAATGGTTCACACAAATCAATATTGGGTGCGTTTCGAGTTTGACTCGAAACACATCCAGTATGCTAGCTTGGGGTGATGAAGGGGGAAAAAATCAGATCCCCCATAATGCAGTTGTTGGCTTTCCATGTTGCCAAAAATAATAGAAGAAAGGATAATTCACTCTGGTGAAATATCTAATTGGTTTGCAATAGGGATTACACCCAAACACGTCCTTGGTGCGTCATTGATTTCATTGTTTGCCTATGTTTCAGGATTTTGCTGTAACCCATTTTTTCCTACTAATTTGCAGGAAAGATTCGACGACACGAGAAGCGAACACACAGCATCAATCCACAGTAGGAGGCTCTCAGCACCCCTTGAAGCTACCATCAATGCAAATGCCTTCGATGAGAGCCCAAAGATCGTTGAAATTGACACTTGTAGACCGAAATCAAGATCCCGCCGGATCAATGCCTCTATGTCAGATTGTGGCGAAGACCTGCATCCCCAAATGCTCTCCTCCCCACACCCATATCATATTCCTGCCCGTCTCTCCATACCTGAGTGCCGTAATGTCCCGGAGTTTGATTGGGCACTCACGGGCGATGAATGCAGATTCTCCACCGCCCAAAGTACCCCTCGGTTTGTGAATACAAGTGGGTCGAATGCTGGAATGCCTGTAACACCTGCAAAGAGCGTCTGTGCTGAAAACTTCTTCCGTCGGTACTCTAATTATCCTAATTACATGGCAAACACACAGTCATTTAAGGCAAAACTAAGGTCTTATAGTGCTCCGAAGCAAAGACCTGAGCCAGGGCCCAAAAAAAGGCTATCGTTAAATGAAATGGTGGAATCGAGGGCAAGTTTGAGCGGCGTCCGAATGCAACGGTCGTGCTCGCAGGCCCAAGAAGCTTTTAGTTTCAAAAATATTGTAATGGGTAGGCTGGATAGGTCTGTTGAGAACGTTAGAGAGTCAGAGAGAGACTACTTGCAGAAGAGATGGTGAAAAGAGCCCGTGTGAGCTTGAGCTTGTTTTCCTCTCTCTGATCCTATTGTAAGAAATGAAAAAAAAAAAAAAGAAAAGAAAAAAAAAACACAAAGGTGTGCCACTTCTCAAAACATGATGCGATTTGAATTTGTTTGTAGCTCTGATTTGAACTTCATATTGAATATCTTCAGCTGTATTTGGATTTGACATTTTGCATTTCAGAATCAATCATCCATTGCTGCAAGTGGTTGGTGGGATGTTGGCGCACATAAGACATTCAATACGAATTTTAGGTGTCGGTTGGCTACCTGGCATTTGGGAGTAAGAACTGATCACCTATAGGCATCTGCCCTGCACGGCTAGTAGCATGGCACAGCATTTTCAGCTACAGCCACAAAGGGGGGGACCCAAAATTTAAAAAAAAAAAAAAAAAAATCTTTTGTGGCTGAAAACACCCTTTCACCCTACTAGTGGTGCAAGCTTGTAGAATTCATTTTCAAGATACAGGAATTGAGAATTTCCTTCTGTAGGTCATGTTTGGCAACTTGGTACTTTGTGAATCCAGAAACTATGCTTTGGATGCTGGAAAAGAATTGCCTTGAATTCTACCATGTAACACATTCAATATGAGATTTGGTGCCTGTTTGGAATATTCCAATTTGAGGCAGATTGTATGTCTCTGCCCGAAACTCAAATTTGATTACGATTGGTTCGTATCCCACTCGAGATTTGGAGTGGAAACCCCAGAAGTGGTTTCATGCCCTGTTCACCTCCCAACACAAGTTGGATCGGTTCTGTGGATGAAGCAGGGCAAATCCTGATTTGGGCAAACCTCCAAACAGGTCTTTATCCTGTTTGTGGCATTGGTCTAACATCCATCGTTGGTTAACTTTATGTTCTAAATCCCATAAGATCAGCTTTAACACATGATTTGATTAGTCTCTAACTACAAAAAGATCAATCTAAATTCCAGTAAATAAAAAGTTAGTAAGCCGTGTTTGGTTGTATCAAATATCTTGAAATTTCATGGTATTTGGTGCAACCAAACAAAGGGGTGGACATTGAAAAAGTAATAATCATTTTCTTCAACATTGTTGAAAATGGATTTATCTTCAAGGTATTATTGTTATCTAAATTTATTAAATAACAATTATCTCATATCTCGAGATAGAGAATTTTAATTAAGAAAAAGACTAATGATTACATTACAGAATTTATTATTTTTTCTGCGATTTAAATAACAAAAAAGAAAAAGAAAAAAGATTTTCTTTACCCATAGAGTCATATCCAAAGAAGCTTAGAAATCTGATAATTGAATGGGGTGGATTGTTTGGTCGATTGAACTTTTATAACTTCAGCCATACACGATACCATTCATTGTAAGTGATCGGTTACCATCTGCAAAACTAGGCCACACGGTATGGTGGGGCTCAAAGACCGTCATATCAATAATGGTCCTCTTAATTGGAGACCATGTATGAAGCAAGAAGTATTTGTTGGACCTTTTTTTTTTAATGAAAATTTTCAGTTTATGCTTTTGTGAGTTATTCGTTACTTTGATGGCGAGCTTTGCTTTTCCGGGTTGGTAGGATTTCTAGCTTCTCTTCTTCTTTTGGGTCATTTTCTGTTTCATTTGCGGGTCATCTTCCTGTTTTCTTTTGCTTTGGTGGGCCAGGTTCTTGATTGTTTCAGTTGGAGTGACAGGAGAATTCCATCCTTCTCTTTTGGCACTAGCCTAGAATAGATGACCCACTTGTGCAAAATCCAAGCCACTCATTAGGTGATCCCAATGTGTAGCTCCATGGTCTAAAAAAACAGACTTTTCTGATAACTAAATGAACCACATATATTTTTGAGTTTTGAACTGTTGGTCAGTTTTCTATCAACTGTTCAATTTGACCATTTGTGGCCCACCTAATGAACTTATTCACCTTATTTTTTTGAGAATGTCACTCAACAATGGGGCTTCTAGTGAGCGGCTTGGATCTAACACACCTGTGACATGTTTCCAAATTTAAGAGCCATTAGTTTACTAAACATTCCCCAACGTTGTTGGAACTATGTTTCAGGACTAATATATATATATATATATATATATATATATATATATATATATATATATATATATATATATATATATATAATTAAAAAAAAAAGTCATTGGGCATTTTTTTGCGAGATTTTCAATTCTAACAAGTGGCGCCCACATTCTGTTATCCAGACCATCGGTCTGTTTCTTTCCACCGAGGGTGGAAAATGGTCCAATAATCCGTCAGATCATATGATCCCAGCCACCTATATTAGGACCACTTTCTGTTCTTAATAGTCCACTTGGAAAGAATCAGTGCAAGTTGGCCAAAGGTTATTTTCACACTCATTACATAACCAGATGAAATAAGAGGAATGCTCACCCCTTCTGGCCCATCATGTTGTGATCCAGGCTGTTTATCAGAGATCCTTGTGTCAACGTAAAGGTGAGTAAGAAATGCTGGCGCATATCTGGACTCATGATGAGGATCTCGATTTTAAAAATGCCATGTTGGTCATCCAATTTAGCACTTACTAGATGAACGGTCTGGATCATCATTTGATGGGACCCCTTGGAGTCCTATCAAATGAAGATGGTTGATCTAGGGGCAGGAACCAGTGCATGATGTCTATGGATGTCCACTTCGGGTTCTTTCAGGCTTTCTTCTCATCTTCTATTCAATCTCTTCAGTCCTAGTCAAAATCATTTTATGCCTTTGTTGTACATGACTCACCCATCTACTCTCCATTATTTCATTCAACTGAAAAAATGAATGGGTAGGACCATCCAATTGCTCCCTAAATGCATGAATGTTCAAGATCACAACCTTTCGTTCCATTTATTGGGCCATGGAGTGTATTAGTGGCTCCTCAGAACTTACCATCAAATGGTCTCATGGATTCCTAAGCCGGTTTGGGAATTATAGGACCATGGGATACGGTGTCACCATCTTTCACAATTGAGATTTTGCTTTTGTAGGTCTGGAAAGATGATTTGATGGGCCATGTGATTTTCCATTTTATGATGTGAATGATGGTCAATCAAAAGGTGAGAAGAGATGTCTGTTTGTTGGCATGAAGGTGGATGACTAGTTCTTGAAGATGTCAATGAATGTCATAATTCTGTGAACCCTGAATGATTGACTTAAATGATGCATGCCTTCCCATTTAATATAATGATTGAACATATAGTAATGAAGTTTCTTAGATGGATTGTGCAATATCATGGTCAAGGTGACTTTGAATCAACCCGAATTCTCATATCTGATGAGGATTAAAATTCTGACAAAGCCCAGTAAAAGAAGAAAAGAGTGGGCTAACAAAGAGAAAAGGGTGTGGGCAAGAGAGAGGAAGGGTATGGGCGGTGAGGGAAAGTATAGGCCACACATGTAGAGAGAGAAAAAGGGTGAGGTAATTAACATGTTGTATTGTTTTGTAAGAAAATTAATTTTAAAAAATAAATTAATTTATTTTTAAAATGTAAATAAATATTTATATATGAATATTTTTTATTTAAAAAAATACTCATTTGGATTAGTGGTACATAGAGAAGTTTTTGCCACTTTGGAGCTTAATTTTTAGACACTTAGTTCCAAGCCATATGAGTTATGATACAATTATGAAGTAAATTAGGATTTTTTTTTTTCCTAACACGCATTTACACCACAATGGGTACTAGAACAAATTTCCTTGTGTTAAAACTCATGTGAGTCTATCACGGAGGCATGAGTAAAGTTATGGCTATGGTTGTTATTTACATGTGTTGACACGTGGCAACAATTTTTTACTCTGTGTAATTGTCTTTGTTTAAAAGCAACAAAAATAGCAGCAGCAAAAAAGGTGACGCTAGTTTGCACAATTCAATCAAGCATCAGGCCACACATGTAAATGAGGGCATGCATTCAATTTATGTATGTGATTAGGAGGTGTGGGTGTGCAAAAGTTGTACTCGATTCAATGTTTGATTGAACGCTAATGACCCTCACACTAAAATGATTCAGTAAGACCAGTTTCGAAGATCCGGTTGTCAAACCAGGCACGAGTTGTAATCAGCGACCAAGCGATTTGCAAAAGGGTTGGGGGTGAGTCCTTTTTTATGGATTCTTTTTGCCTTGTATCTAAGGACTTGTTCTTTTATTAGAAATTGTAGCTAATATATATTTTCTCTAAGGAATAAAGATGAATAAGTATAAAAAAAGGCTTAAAAAATGTCAATTTTATTAATGTTTGAATGAAATTCATTACAATCAACAAAATATCAAATAAACTAGAAAAATTAAAAAAAATTAAAAAAAATAAATACATAATCAATATATAAGAACAGATGATAAAGGCGAATGGTCAACAGGATGCGACTGAAAAGATGATCACCATGATAGGAATTTTCTCCTCATTGTTGGGTTCGAGGAAATCGAACTAGTTTCGATATCATCGATAATTGCTGAATTTTTTACCGCTGGTCGCTGGACAGTTTTTTGGTCCTGTCGATATCATCGATGGACTTTAGATGATATCGAAGGCTGTCATCAAGAGACCTTTGATGACATCGATAATTATTGGATTTTTCACCCCTAGTCGCTGGACAGTTTTTGGTCCTATTTCGATATCATCGAAGGACCGTTGATGATATCGAAGGCTGTCATCAAAAGATCGTTGATATCATCGAAGAGTTCCACAGATGCGATTACGGAAACGCAGATTTTGTGGATTTTGTTTCTTATTTTGATTATACCTCTTTCTATTCTTATATAAAGGGGTGTATGCGGGATTGGGGTATATTTCAGGGTATTCTAGGGTTTCCTAAAACTTTATAAGGGTTTGCTAAAGGGCTTAGGGTTATCAAAGGTATGAGAGAGAGAGAGAAAGAAAGAGAGAGAAGAAGCTTGTAAAAGGGAGGCTATGCTCGTAGAGGTGATCTACCATATCTCAGCACTTCCATGTCCTCGTAATCGGTGAGATCTCTCCGTCTTCTTTATTTCTCTAATTGTTTATCTACTCTTGCGTGAGTGAAGAAGGTTTGATCCAAGCGGTGTGTGCTTGTGATCGGTTGTAACGTTCCGCTTTATAGTGGATTGTTGATCTGGACGAGGTCCCGTGGTTTTTACCTCTTTGAGGGTTTTTCACGTAAAAATCCTTGGTGTGGTGTAGTTTATGTTTTGATTTAATTCATTGCATTATTATTCCATAATTCTGGTTTGTTTCGGGAGGCTAGATCCTAAGATTTTGTGCAAGGCCCCCAACAAAGTGGTATCAGAGCTAAGTTCATTGAACGGGTAGGATCGGTTTTGAATTATGGAAGGTGGCTCATCAAGGATGATCAGCCTCAATGGTTCTAACTGGACCATATGAAAGGCTAAGATGGAGGACTTGCTAAATTGCAAGGACTTATATTCTCCAATTTTAAGCATATCAGCAAAATCCAAGGATATGTCTGATGATGATTAGAAGAAGATGGACCGAAAGGCGGTGGGATTTATTAGACAATGGCTGAATGATTCTGTGTTCCACTATGTGTCTACGGAGACCTCAGCCGCTAGCTTATGACTGAAATTGGAAGGGCAGTATGAGAGGAAGACAGCCGGAAATAAGAATTTTCTGATAAGGCGACTTGTGAATCTCAAGTTCAAAGATGGTGGTTCTGTGGCCGAGCACATGAATGAGGTCAGTAATATAGTGAACCAGCTCTCCACTATGAAGATGGTCCTGGATGATGAATTGCAGGCCTTACTATTACTCACTTCGTTGCCTTACAGTTGAGAGACATTGGTGGTGTCTCTAAGTAACTCCGCGCCAAACGGAAAGATATCCATAGAACAGGTAACCAGTTGTCCCTTCAATGAGGAGACAAGGAGGAAGTCTCGGGGGTCTACTCAAAAAGAGGCCCTTGTGACACAAGAACGGGGGAGAGGAAAGAACAGGAAGGGCGGGAAGGCCCGAGATAAATCAAGAGGCAAGTTGAGTACCAGAAAAGATGTTAATTGCTGGAATTGTGGCAAGAAGGGCCACTACAAGCATGAATGTCATGGTAAAAAGAACGACAAGAAAGGAAAAGGAAAGGAGAAGGAAGATAAATCAGATTCCACTGCGGTCGCTTCAAATGGTGACGTTGTAGTTATTCTTTTAGAAGATCACGATATATATCTCACGGCTACGAGTCAGGACACCGACTGAGTGGTTGACTCAGGAGCTTCTTTTCATGCGACTCCATGCAAGGATTTCTTTACAAGTTACAAGTCAAGTGATTATGAAACCGTGAAGATGGAAAATTCTGGCGTATTGAAGATCGTAAGGGTCGGTGATATTTGTGTGAAGACCGATATGGGTTGCACATTGGTTCTCAGGGATGTGAGGCATATCTTAGACCTTCGCCTCAACTTGATGTCGACGGGAAGGCTGGATAATGATGGCTATGAAAGCCGGTTTGCTGGTGGGCATTGGAAGCTCATCAAGAGTTCGTTGATCACAGCTAGATGAAAAAAGTGTTGCACCCTTTACAAGGCAAGTGTCAGTGTGTGCAAGGGTGGGTTGAACGCAGCAGAAGATTCAGCTATTAACGTGTGGCACAGGCGTCTATGCCACATGAGTGAAAAAAGGGCTTCAGCTACTAGCGAGGAAGCAGCTCCTTCCAGACGTGACAGGTGCACCTCTTAAAACCTATCTTAATTGTTTATCGGGGAAACAGTATAGAGTTTCATTTATTAAATCTGTTTCTCATATTAATAAAGTGCATGCATTAGATTTAGTCTATTTTGATGTTTGTGGTCCAATGAGGACAAAAACCTTGGGTGGGGCATTGTATTTTGTCACTTTTTTATAAATGATGCATCTAGGAGGGTTTGGATTTATGCTTTGAAATCCAAGGACGAGGTCTTTGGTGTGTTTAAATTATTTCATGCTTTGGTCGAGAGAGAGATAGTTAGATTATTGAAGTGCATCCGTACTGACAATGGTGGTGAATACATTGGCGACCTTCATGAGTATTGCAAGTCCCTGTGTAAACGACATGAACAGACGGTTCCCAAGACCCCCCCAACATAATGGTGTAGCTGAGCGAATGAATCGCACCATTGTAGAGAGAATCAGATGCATGTCATCCCATGCCAAGTTACCCAAGACATTATGGGGAGAAGCAATGCACACAGCGGTGTATTTGATAAACAAGTCTCCATCAATCCCGTTGAATGGAGAAGTACCTGAGAAGGTATGGACTGGACAGGATCCATCGTACAGTCATCTCAGGGTGTTTGGATGTAGGGCATCCGTTCACGTACCAAAGGACGAGAGGTCCAAACTCGATATGAAGATCAGGTAGTGTGTGTTCTTGAGGTACAGTGATGAAAAATTTAGTTACAAATTGTGGAATCCGACCGAGAGGAAGCTCGTTAGGAGCAGAGATGTGGTTTTTTTGAAGATCAATATATAAAAGACATTGGTAAGCCAGAGAAGAACCAGCCTAATTCAAGTAAGCTAGAGGACGTGGATCTGGTTATTCCTCTCGCGATGCCTGATGACAGGGGAGTACAGTAAGGTGTAAAGGATGAGGGAGTTCTTATAAAAGATGGACCGGGGGAGTAGCTCCCACTTGATCCACCTGTTGAGCCACATGTGAAGAAATCATATAGGAACAGACAGCCATCCAAGAGGTACTTGCCGCATGAGTACATTATGCTGACTGATGGGGGAGAGCCAAAAGATTATTTTAAGGCTCTATCCGACGAGCATAAGGGGGAGTAGTTGAGAGCTATGCGAGAGGAGATAAGATCCTTACATAAAACCACACCTATGATACAGTGAAATGGATACTGCGGTATCTAAGAGGCTCATCCAGGTTGAGCCTATGCTATGGTGACGGAAAACTTGTGTTAAAGGGCTACACAGATGCAGATATGGCAGGTGACATAGACTTCAGGAAGTCTACATTGGGGTTCATGTTCACGTTTGCAGGGGAAGCAGTTTCTTGGTAGAGCAAGCTACAGAAGATCGTAGCATTGTCAACTACAGAGGCCGAGTACATTGTAGTCAGAGAGGCATGTAAAGAGATGCTTTAGATGAAGAGGTTCCTACAGGAACTTAGCCTGAAGTAGGAGCAGCACATGGTCTATTGCGATAGTCAAATTGCTATACACTTGAGCAAAAATGCAAGTCAACGCTCTAAGTCGAAGCACATAGAGATTCAGTATCACTGGATCAGGGATACTTTGGAATAAAAGGTGTTACAACTTGACAAGGTCTACACAGACGATAATAGGTCAGACATGATGACCAAGGCTTTGCTCAAGGGCAAGTTTGAGGTTTGTAGAAACAGGGCTGGCTTGAATAGTGTGGAATCCTCCTAAGTCAAAAAAGGAGAGATTTGATGGAGATTTTCTCCTCATTACTGGATTTGATGAAATCGAACCAGTTTCGATATCGTTGATAATTGCTAGATTTTTTACCACTGGTCGCTGGACAGTTTTTTGGTCCTGTCGATATCATCGATGGACTTTAGATGATATTGAAGGCTGTCATCGAGAGACCTTCGATGACATCGATAATTATTGAATTTTTACCCCTGGTCGCTGGACAGTTTTTGGTCCTGTTTCGATATCATCGAAGGAACATTGATGATATCGAAGGATGTCATCGAAAGACCGTCGATATCATCGAAGAGTTCCGCAGATGCGATTACGGAAATGCAGATTTTACGGATTTTATTTCCTATTTTGATTCTACCTCTTTCTATTCTTATATAAAGGGGTGTATGCGGGATTGAGGTGTATTCCAAGGTATTCGAGGGTTTCCTAAAGCTTTGTAAGGGTTTGCTAAAGGGCTTAGGGTTATCAAAGGTATGAGAGAGAGAGAGAGAAAGAGAGAGAGGAAGCTTGTGGAAGGGAGGCTATACTCGTAGAGGTGATCTACCATATCTCAGCGCTTCCACGTCCTCGTAATCGGTGAGATCTCTCCGTCTTCTTTATTTCTCTTATTGTTTATCCACTCCCGCGTGAGTGAAGAAGGTTTGATTCAAGTAGTGTGTGCTTGTGATTGGTTGTAACGTTCTGCTTTATAGTGGATTGTTGATCTGTACGAGGTCCCGTGATTTTTACCTCTTTGAGGGTTTTCCACGTAAAAATTCCTGGTGTGGTGAGCTTTATGTTTTGATTTAGTTCATTGCATTATTATTCCATAATTCTGGTTTGTTTCAAGAGGCTAGATCCTAAGTTTTTATGCAAGGCCCCCAACACACCCAAGTAAGAACTTGATTGATTGGGATCCAGCAACTTAGGGTTGTGAATGCTAAATCCTACAATATTTATAATAGTAATGTTGGATAATAGTGATTTATGCTAAGATTAGGTTATACTAAGATAAATGTAAAAGATATATTATGTTTGGCATTGACCTGAAGCTCTTCATTGTGAATTTCTTTTATATGTTGTTGTGGCGGCAAAATCGTCGTTGGGTTTCTTTACTTATCTTGAACCCTTTGGATTATGGCATACATTCCAAATATAGATTTTTATAAATATGAAATTGTTGGTTTTTAGATCTCCACTTTTACATAGATAGTTCCTTGTTGAACCTTCAAGACATACTGCATCTAGATTTGGGATTTTCCAAGGCCATCTTGTCTGCTCATCCCAAGCTTGAAATCGATCATGGTCATGCATCTGAATAAAACAATCAGTATTGTCTACATTTCCACAATCTTGGTCCTTTTTTATTTTAGAACTGGTGGTATTGAATTCATTAGATTGAGCCCTCCCATTCTTTTAATTCCAATCAATATGCGGTCAGAATCCCAAGTTGTTAATGTCCACCTTTTCTTGATTTGTGTACGTGTTGCGACTAATCTGCTTGAATATTGGATTGTTCTTCAGAAATTCAGAACCTTTGTGATCACTGGACACTTTCCAAACATCTATGTAAGGATCTCCCATTTAAAAAAGATTGTAAGAGATACTTTATCGAGTGTATCATAACTAAATTTGTGATGGATTTTTTTTTCTTGGTGGGTCTTTATATACGTTTTGGGTACGCTGCCTCATTAATATGACACATTAATTATAATTGTGTAGCACGCAATGTTTCACTCTCTTAAAGGCATGCATATGATCCTGTACCATCGCATTAATGATAGAATTCGTATGGTCAAAGGAAGATATCTTTGTGAATGAGTATAATTCTATCAACATAAAAAATCATAGTGATGGCACATGACGACTTCTTATTAGTTTAGCTAGTGTATTGAAAATGGGTGTAAACAATATCCATTTATGAAAAATAGTTAATATATGTGAATGAGTGTGTGGATGTCCCAAAGAAAGATAAAAATATCTCTCAAGGAAAGACAAATTGACTATACAGGCTCTATTAAGCATCCACAATCAAGTATCATTACCAATCCATAAACATCTCAAACCCCCTTGGCCAACTACTCCACTAGGGAGAGTGAAAGTGAGAAAGAGAGAGACTAGCTCAAGTCCAGCCCTAAAACAATAACAGTAGCCTCTTAAGCCAACTCGAGCTTAAATTCAAGCCACTCAATACAATCCTTGTAACACTACTATCCACCCAATTATTTTTAATTACCAAGTGCTTTCAAGGGAAGGGCTTAGGACAGAGAGAGTGTTAGGGTTGTATGAAGGAAAGAATGTGTGCCGGCTATATGCCAGGAGAAAGAAGATATAGGTAAGGACACAAAAACATTTGGATTACTTAAATATCTTTTCTTATGTTCACATGCAGGTCTCATCTAATCTCCATCTAAAATTTAAAGAATCACATATTTTGAAAGAGGGTAAAATTGTAAATGACTTCTCCCAAAGTACTGGTAAGATTGAATCCTCCGCGGCAAATGAGACATGTGTGCCTCGCGCTGGATTCATCACCTTAACACCCATTTAGATGAACGGTGATCACAGTAGAAGTTCAAACCTAATCCAGTAATCAGGTTTGCATTGAGTTGGGTGGGCCATGCAGCTTGAAGTTCCTCTGTATTTCATGATGAATAACATGTCTACGTGGAGTTCGATGGCTATTTTGGCAATTGATGGATTCCAACAAACACAACACGTGATCTATGATGCAACGTGAGACACAATTACACCTGGTTTGGCTGAGTAATTAAAAATGACCGATCTCAAATCCAATCCGACAGCAGATAATTTGTGGGGCCCACCTTTTAAAATATAGGTGTTGATGGGTGTACGTCAATCAAGTGTGAGTAGATGACAGGTCCCTCTCCAAACCACCTTACAGCGTACTTGATCGTTACCCCTTAAACATTGTCTGTGGTGGATTGCAGTGTCTGTTGTTTTCGGAAAAAGTGAAATTATTCGATTATGAGATGAGCATGGCCCACTCAATGAATGGTTATGGTCTCTGAGATAGACCCATTTCTGACCGAAGGAGTACAAACAGTATGAAAAAAATGGTGTAGTTCATTTACTAATGGGAAGAATTTTGTGATCCTTGATAGGAAGATATGCCTAGCGTCTTGGATTTTCAGTTTACACAAGCAGTTTTACTGATCCGAACCGTTGATCTGATGGACCACACCACAGATGAACCATGCCACAAAATCTTTGAGATAGGAAGATCCCGGCCATCCAATGTTTGATCTTTTTGTTTATGAAACCGACATTTAACTGTCCAACAAATAACTACCAATCTAATATAAGATAATCAAATAAGCATAATAGTTTTTATTCTGATACATTTAAATTGGGCCGCTAATTTATATAGTTTAATTTGAATTAATTATATGTGACGTATGCAATATCTTAGTTTCTTAGTGCCTAAGTATCATCCACGAGTATCAGAGCATTTCAGGGCGCGGATTCCGTGAGATTGGTACCTGACCGAGTTCGGTCAGTCGTGGCTGTGGGGCCCACTTTGATGTTTGTGCTGTATACAGACAAAGTTCATCCATTTTTCCAACTCGTTTTAGAACGTGAGCCCAAAACTCAAGCAGATGGGAATCTCTGGTGGACCACGCCACAGGAAATAGTGGTGACTTACCACTAAAAACTTCAGTGCATAGTCCTTAAAAGTTTTGGATCAAGCTGATAATTGTATTTTCTATTCATCCCAATTTGTTTGACATTATTGGGAGGTTAGATGGAAAATAAACATGATGGATCTACTTTTTTGTTAGCGATGTCCTAAAATAAGTTGGAAAAACAGATGAACCTTGAGCGTATATGACGCAGGGATGAACGTGATGAGCATAACTACTACGGAGCTTCTCTAAACTCCTCATAGAGACTTCTCGAATCCACGAGGAAAAGAAAGCAGAAAATAGAAATAAATTTTAAGAAATTTGAAATTGATTAATTGATCCATAAAAATAAGTTCATAACCCTTTAAATAGGTGCACCAAGCAATAAGAAAGAAATCAGAAGCAAACTAAAATTAAAACTCCTATAAATTCGCAACTTACTATAAATAGTAAAATTACTTTTTATAGTAAGTTTCATATGTGGATTAACCACGTTATTCTCCTAATTATTCTAAGCACTTTTCATGTTGGACACAACTTCTAAAGCCCAACGAATGAAGAGTTATAATCAAACTAAAACTTACTATTTATAGTAAAAACGGAACTAAACATGGAATTTCACCGTCAATAGGATGGAATCTTGCAAATTTCGGCATGGGCAACCTGGCATAGCCAGGTTGGTTGGCTAAACTAGCTCGTTTTACCCCAAAATCATATATGATACGTCGAGTAACTCATTCCGATTTGCGAGATATGCCTGTTTTATGGTTCTGACAGTTTTGATGATTTCTGTCTCTGATCGGGCCTTCTCTGATCCATCTTAGACATGAAAGTGTCTGCGGCCCTCTCTACATCAGTATACATCATATACAGTTGGACCCACGGTCAGGACCTAAGGGAACTTCATCAGGTATTTGACTGAATCCACACCCTGTTTTTTCCGGCACGCCTAAAGATTATATGTTACTATTTGGGTTTTTAAATTTGCACATGTTCGGCTACTGTTACAACTTAAATGACCCAAGTAAATTCTAGAAAATCTCACCAATGGAAAAGTTCTCACCCTTTCAATAGGTGGCCAACAAAGAAACAGCTGAGAAAGAAGATAGTCCATGGCTTCAAATTCAACCTATAAAAGGCCAAATATTATATGGCTTGGATTTTGCAATATAGGGAATTTTGTGTGCATGGACCATCTACAGTGACTCATTTAGACTGACATTTTGGACGATAGAGACATGACCCACTTGCATAAACTGAAAGCTGATGTAGAGCGGATTATAAACCGTTTCATGGTAAAGATGGACTAGAAAAGTCCCAATTGAAGGTGGAAATGAACCGCACCGTCAGAACCTTAAAATAGTCACATTTTGCAATTCGCAATGATTTTTTTGACATATCATATATAATTTTGGGCAGGAGATGATACTTTAGCCAATCAACCCTACCATGCTGAGTTACACTGGATTTATAGGATTTCCTATAAAAAGTACCTTTTATTTTTGTTTTTACTATAAATAATAATTTTTACTTAGAATATAACTTTTGATCCTTTGAGTCGTAAGAGTCTTGCCCAACTAACAATGCGGTTAAAACGCTTACTGTTTTTGGCTAAAAACCATGAAGTATAGTAGTAGTGGAGACCGTCTATAAATAGTAAATTTTCAATCTACAGTAAGTCAAGTCTTTAGTGAGTTTGAGTCTAAAACTCAGTCCTAAGTTTGAGCTCATTTTTTAAATGATTATAATTTATTTATTTTTTATTACCAATTAACTTATTTTAAATTTATTAGAAATTTTTTCTACTTCTATTCCTCTTGTATTAGAGGAAGCTCTATTAAGAACTCTCTAGAATGGATATCCCCTGAGGAAGACCTCATCACGTCCTCCCTTCATCAAAAGCCCAACCACTGTCACGGTCAGATTCCAGCGTGTGTTGCCTCCCACAGTGTCCCTGAGTGGTCCAATGATCAGAGCCACTCAAGATGTGTTCGGGCCACATAAGAAACTCACTTGCGGAATGGATCATTTTGGCCAATAATTGAAAAAAATTAAAAATAAAAAATCAATGGCTAACATTTAACTCTAAAAAATCAACGGTTAAGATCATCACTAAAGCATAATTATGAAAAAAAAATAACTTATTTATACTAAAAATAAGACCACGCAAGGTTCAAATCATGGGACCTTCTGAGAATGTGGTCCCAGTGGGTGGCAACATTCATGAAAAAAGATCGATTTTAGAGACTCCACTCCTAAATTTCTATGCCATGATTTTTTTAAAGCACCCTTCACGAGAAAATTGGTGCTTGGTTGTTGCAGCTTTGCGTTCGTCATCTCCTATTAAAAAAATAAAAAATAAATGAAATTATGTTCACATACAACATTGTATTTGTATGTAATTTCCCAATACAACACATGTTTTTTCATCAATGTATCAATTTTTTAGAAAATCCGAGCCATGGGATAAATCGGCCGCATTATAAAGATCTACTAATGTGAAATCCAGAACAATCTGTTCGTTAGATGGGCCACAAGCATAAATTAAACTAGATATTGGCTGTCCATTTTTTTCGGAAGGTGGAAATTTCCTGATGAGTAGACCATCCTGTTTTTCACACCACGTGATCCACAAGGTATGTCCCACCTTTTGGATGGATCGGATGTTCTACATAATTAAAAATTTGGCGGGGAAAAAAAAAAAAATACATTGCGTGTGAAAGCTCACAAACCACAAACAGAGCTGTAGCTGTATGTGACCGTTTATATCTATTAAAAGTAGCTTTTCAGAATATGAATATTTTTTGAAAACTTAGGACAGTTTATCTTGATTATTGCAAAGCTAGTGATTTATTATACTTTAGTTTGAATTTTGAAGTGGGTGTTGTCGTGTGGTCAGGTGTGGATACTTTTATTTTTTATTTATTTTTACTGAATGACATCTAAGTGCTTCTTTCATCATATTAAAAAGGAGGCATATTCTCGAATCATACTCTCCCACACTAGTGTATGAGATCTGGGCCATTCTTCAGATGGTCCCCACAGTGTGGGTTCTGTGGCATGAAAAATCAGGTGGTACTGTCATCAGGTGGGCTATGGTTAAGAAACAATTAATCAGCAATCCACATTGATGTACACGAATCACACACGTGAACATTAAGACTTTCATGGTTTTTTTTTTTTTTAACACACACGCACACACAACCCCCACACACTCACGCCGTAGTGGGATTTCACCACCTATGAATACTCGAACCCAGGTGTTAAAACTCCCAAGAGTCTACCACCCGCGCAAGAGCAAGGATCATCATGGTTTCTTTGATTGCGATCCATACATTGGAAGTGGGTTGGGTGGTAAAAGCTGCTGTGAGGAACACTGTAATATATGTATTTTATCCACATCGCCCATCTCTTTTTCCTGCTTATTTTAGGGCATGAGGCCAAAGTAAAGCAGATCAAGAACTTAAGTGGACGACAATGCAGGCAACATTGTTAATTGAACACGGCATTAAAAACTTCTCATGGCAATGAAAGGTTAGGATCAAGCTCATATTTGTGTTTTACCTTCATCAAAGTCCTTGTTACCTTATCAATGGGTTGGATGGAAAATAAACATTACAGGGGGCATTAGGAAGGTTTCAAGGCCAGTGTCATCATCCCACTGTTTCACATAGTGTGGTCCATTTTAGCTTTGGATCTGCCTTATTTTTGGGCTCATGCCCTAAAATGAGCCCTAAAAATGGATGTGCGGCTTGGATATAAAATAAATACATCAAGGTGGGCCCCTCAGCACCCAACACCACCAAGCTAGGTTGGACCGACGTCGCAGCTCGCCCTCGCTCGCACGTGCCGCAATGGGTAGGATAAAGATGTTAATGTGGTGAGTAGCCCAGGCAAGGCTATTTCAACCAAGCCCACACTAGCTAACCCCACCCTTTTTGTAAATTGAAGAGATAATCTGAGGTGGAGGAAAAGGCTCTACGTGCATAACATCCACCCCGTCCATCAGTTGTGCCATCACGTGTTTTGTCCCCAGCCAAAGACTCATAACCAATCGGAAATACAGGTGGGCCACACAACGGGAAACAGGTGGGGGACACCCACCATTTGAAACCTCCCAAATTATGTGGGGTCCACTCTGATGTGTATATTCCATCTAATCCAATCATCTAACACATCCCCATGGGACAAAGTGACATCCCAAACATGAAGCTATTATAAAACTCCTGGAAGCCACACCATGTGAATTTAGAGGGTTTCAAGATGATTTTACACTGTTCATGACTACGTGGTCCACTCGAGAATTGGATCAGCATGTTTTTGGGATCCATGTGAAAATGAGGCAGTGTACGTGATGTATGGTAGATATGATGCAGGAGTAACTGTTGCCCTCTGAATCAAAAAACCCAAACAAGGGAAAACATTTATATATACAAGTGAAAATCTAGAAATCAGCTCCAGAACGGTCTTTTTCGGGACAGCCGTGTCATACATGGTTAATACCTGTACGAACCTGATTTACTCAAGCAGCACGGATTCCCTGCCATTGCCCATTGATGTAACTTCCTTGGTCAGAAGTTAAGTGGACCCACTGTGATATTTGTGAGAAATGCACCCTACCCATCTGCTTTGCGGGCTCATGTTACGACATGATTTTAAGGTGGGCCCACATGATGGATGACCCACGTCAAAGGTGGGGCCTACATGATGGATGGTGGATATTAAATGTGGGCCCCATATGATTGATAATAACATTGATGGTGGGCCCCACATGATAGATGACCCATATCAAGGTGGGCCCATATGAGGACAATTCACATTGAAGGTCGCATGTACTGATGAATGACTCACATCTAAGGCAGTCCTGCTTGATGGACAACCACTTGAAAGTTAGGCCTGGCACGATAGACAGTCTGCATTAAAGGTGGTCCCACATCCAAGGTGGGCCCAACATAATGAACTGTCCACATCAAAATTTAGGCCCACATGATAGACGGTGGATATTAAGGGTGGACCGAACAAACTTGAGGGACGAGTACTTCTGTGATGTTGAAAACCAAACATACTATTCTAATTTTATTTACCAACGATATTTATCTCCTGACTAAGTAAAAATCAGGATAAGCTAAATGTAAATTATAATCCAAATGCCCCCTTAGGATTATGGATTGGAGAAACCAATATAATTAGCAAATTTTGAGCCAACTACAAATATGAGAGATTTTAAATTCATCTGTGTCCCAAAATCCTTCACCCCAAGAAGAAATGAAGTAACATTTAGCAACCAACTAATTTAAGTCTGAAAGTTAAGTCTTTTCAAGTCTTCAGTCATTTAAGTCTGAAAGATAAGTCATTCCAAGTCTTCACTACCACTCCTTTTCATTCCTTTGGGTTGGACGGGTAGGTGGCGATGTGGAAAGAAACCCATTGATTGCTCAACCATCTCCATGTCAAGATTAGCTCGGACTAGATAAAGTTCTTATCGAGCTAACATCATAATGTCAGACCCATTTGAATTGGGTCTGCTAATGACATTATTGTAATTTGATTTTTCTAGCTATTAGATTTGTCTGCACTTAAGGAGGAACATAACAGACGTCGCCAACTTTATCGGGTGTAAATTGCAATATGGTAGTGTGATGGTGTGGTTTTGGTACAAAATAAGCAATGATTTTTATTGATATGAGAAGGGAATTGCATACATTCATTTGCTCTCTTTTGTATTTTAAAAACAAAAGGAGATTTCTCATATAGCAATGAGGTTTATTGTAAGACTATAATCTGAGCCATTCAGTTCCATCAATGAAGCTTGGGGAGATGAAGGACTGGGCCTCCTCATCTGTCAGTTCTCTTGACCATGAAACTCTTCCTGCATAATCTGCTCCTGGACCAGTGCATTTGTACTGCCCATAGAACACAGTCCTGTAATAGAAAATATATATATAATAGAATTAGAATAGAGAAAGGTAGCAATGGGATGGGCTTGAGAGAAATTTTAGGCCCATAGGTTAGTGTCGGGCCTCGATTTAAGGCCTTATGATTAAACATCAGGTTTGGTATTGGGGGGGTCACAATGGATTGGACTCAAGGGTCAATTGGCCCAACCCGCTTCTAAGGCCGTTTTTGGGGTTAGATAAATGGGGGCTGGGTTAAATTTCCAGGTCGGGTGGCAGGTGAAGGCCGGAAGAGAAGATCGGCCTTCGCAAAGCTCCAATCGCTGCTTTGAAGCCAGCAAGCTGAAAAACATACGAGCACGCTAGCGTGCAACGGCTGAATGTCCGAAGAAATCATTGATTTGGATTTTAATTGGGAGGGAGCAAACAGAGTCATAGCTCACCGCTCTCTCCCATAGCCTAAAAACAGAGGGAGTGAGCATAAGACAGAGTGAGTGAGCTACCCAATGTGAGGAATGAGAGCGAAGGGCTCCCCAGGTCCAATTGAATAATCTGTGGCTGAATTCCTTGCATTGGCTGCTGTCCCGACTTATATGATGGTTTAGGAAGCAGGGCTTAGGTAAGAAAGTGTGGTCCTTTGAAATAAATAGGTTGGACTTGGGTTGAACCCTACCCAATTTGACCTTCCCATATAGCTTATAAATGGGCTGGGAAGATGACCCAGCCACCCAGACCTGCCCAAAATCTAAAAGAAATTAATCTAGACCATGAGTACAAATGCATAGATATGATTATGTTTGTATGTATCCATTAATTGGGCACAGGTGAGCATTCCTTTCACCCAATATTCCATTCTTAAACCCAAATGCGGTCGTGCCGGGTCGGGTCAGGTCATTCGAGCCGTGTCAGGTTGGGCTTGGGCTTGGGCTTGAAGAATTTTGAGTCAGGTCAGGCCACAGGGCAATGGGTCGCAGCCTTGCGGGTCAGGTACATAAATGATACACTAATGACTGAAGTTAACTATAATAATGTATAGGACTATAAGAGGCCATGATCAGATGGCTAGCATATTCTGATCAGTGTCCCACCTGAAACCATTTGAGAGATATTAACTTACGTTTCCCTGGTGGGGTCACCCCAATTGTACCAGCCTGTTGGGATGATGATGTTATCCATGTAGGTGTAGGCAAAGACCACCCTCGAGTAAGACCCCCAAGCTCTCCCCAAGTAGAGGGCCCCTGACCCAGTTACCCTACAGTTCACAAATGAGAACCCTGTATCTTCCATAGCACTATTCCTTCCTTGGGCTGTGAGGGCTCCATAGTTCTGAGCAATTGCATGCACATGGCATCCCTGCCAATAATATAAACTTAAATTAATAAATAAATATCAAATTTCAATGAGAAATGCTCAAATCCAATCGGTTGGACCGTCTGACGGGACCAGCGAATAATTTCCAAACTGTCATGTGAACACGACATGTAACCCATCCAATAGGTTGGGTCCACCATGAGGATCACCTGGTGAAAAAATTAGCCTGGTCCGCTCATTACGTAGGCCACTACATAGAAAATAATGGATGATCACTGATGTAATTTATGGAAAAAAATGTTCAGGTGTTGTCCACCTAATGGTGGCGCCAACCTTTTGGATGGGTTGGATGTTACACGCATATGATCGGATGGAAACTATCTGATGGTTGGACAGTAGATTAGCGGTGTGACTGGTTAGATGAGCAACACTGAATTTTAATTGGTTTCCTTCTCTTCTAGTAAAGAAAACAATATGATGGATTATGTATAGAACCTCCTCTCCTTTAACATCAAAACAGGTGCATATGCTAATGAATTGATTTTGAATAAATTGTTGTACATATCTATTTTTATCATCTGAAATCAAGATTATTGATTGGATGGTTAGAAGTCTCGAATCGTTACAATCTCAAATGGTGGCCCACCGATTGGATGGTTCTGATTGGCAGTCGTCCACTGATATGATGAAAGGAATGACTCATACACTGAATATTGAAGGAACCTTAGGGGGCGTTTGGATCATAAGTTACTTAAGATAAGCTACTTAATTCCTTAAGTAGCTTATCTTGATTTCTACTTATTAAACTGAAGTGATTAAGTAACTTTAAATATATAAAAAGCTACTTATAATTGATCATAAACCAAACTTACTTATCTCAAATAAGTTACTTATCTACTGCTGTAAGTATAGAAAGTAATTTAATTGGTGGTATCTGTTAGAGTAGATGGCATGCCTGGAAAATATCTCATGGATTCACCCCATAAGGCAACTCGTGATCCATGAGATATCCTGGTGTCTGGAAAATATCTCATGGATCCACCCCGTAAGGCAACTTGTGATCCATAAGATATCCTGGTGTCCTTAGATAATCTTGCTCCAATTGTATATAGTTATAATTAGCCTCACAATATTCAGCTACCACGTATATCTTGTAACAGCCCTCCAAATCAGTGGCTGATTGTTCTCCTCGTAAGTTATTAATAGAAACCGTGCACCTTCATGAGATGCATCGGATTACATCTCAATCTATCTGTATCCAAACGGGCCCTAACAAGTAACTTCTTTGTTATGATATTGAAGGAATGGGCTTCAAATTGCAATTTAGTTGCTTTCAAGTTCAACTAGAAAGGGATGTAACTGCAAGCTAATTGCTCTTCCTCAAAATGAATACTTGGGAAGTTACTCCACTTGTGTCATTTCCTCTCATTTAAACTGAATGTTTGCAATTCAATTCACTACTGCATTCAAACACGCCAAAAGTACAATTTGGACAAAAGGCAGAATGAGAAGAAGAAATCATGTGGCACTAATCATATCAAGAATATTGGAATTTTTTCTAATAGTTGAAAATCCAAATTTCCTGATTAACTGAAAAGAAACTTCAACCGCATACACTATGTTTTAGATTTTGAAAAGAAGAAAGCATTCTCTTTCTTTTCTTGAACAGAACCCAAACTACAGGAAAAACCATTTGTTTACCTCATACAGTGAGAGCCCATTTCCAAAGATGAAATCTACGGACCCTTCAATGTAGCAATCTTTGTAGTAATGCCGACCCAAATGATCGTAGAGTGTATCCTGCGCACCCAAGAATCTGCAGCCTAGAAGGGCTGCTGTGTCTCCTGATATTCTAAATGCAACAGCTTGCTTTCCTGCTGCCCCTGGTGCTGGAACTGGGGTTGTGTTCTGCCAATGCAAATAGAATATTTGAACATTCTAAGAATCAGTTCTCTAACTAAAACCCAGAAAGGAAAACATGAAATAGAGAAGAATCTGATCTCCTTTTATGAAAATCATACAAAGAATACATATATGAAAGCTATGGGGGTGATGAATCTTTGTCATAATCCTGCTAAGGGTAATTGTACTCGCTGGCCTAAGTGCCAGCTTGGCACATTCATGCAAATCTAGGCCATTCATTGGGTGGGCATAGCTGGCTACATGCCCTGGCCAAAAGATCGGCTGGTCTCCTCATTAGGCAGGCCATACATGTACAGAAAGGAAAGGGTAATTTTTTTAAAAATGACCACATTCATTGCAGAATGTGTGGCCCACCTGATGAGAAGACCAGTCGTACTTTTCGACTAGGCCACATTCACAATGTGGCCCATGGTGGACTGAATGTCGGACATGTACTGTGCACTGCTGCACTTGGCCTTCACATTTCTCATTTCTGCAATATCAAAGTACCTTAATGAATTCTATTCCAATTGAAAATAGCATATGGCGCCAAAAAGAGGATAGCATAACAAAATAAGAAAATCATCACAAATGCTAATGTGATTGAGAATAGCATATGGGTTTCTAAAAGAATCCCAAAATAGGATAGCTTTTCATTTGTTTCTTGCTAGGAAAAGAAAGCACAGCTCAATAACAGGAATTCAACATCACATGTATTGATTAATGTAGCTAAAAATATCATATGAAACATACAACTTTAGTACTTTTCCTTTTATTTTACCTTGAAAGTGACGTTTTTGGCTATGAAATAAGCAGAATTTACAGCAAATGTTGCAGAATTGAAGGTCCCAATAGGCTGCCCTCTGGGCCCTAATGTCTGAGCTGTGTCTCCCCATTGAACTATTGTCACATCTGCTCCTTCCCCTTCAATCATTATGAAAGCTTTTAATGGAGGAATATTCACCTTCTCCCTGAAAATTTTCAGATTTCGAATCAAACCCAATTCACATTGTACCAATTAGAGAATAAAAAAGAAAGGAGAGACTATCTACACACACCCTAATTGATTGGCTCAATAAGGAGGAGTGGAAGGAGGGGTCCCTCCCAAGGAGAACAGTCCCATTTAGTTCGTGCAGTTCTCCCACTAGGGTTTAAGATGGCAAGATGCCTAGTTGCTTAATTCCTTCCTTTAGTCGGGTTATGTAATAGATGGGGCAGCATCATTTTCATGATTTGTAAATATATATTTAAAGACATGTGATTTGAGTCTGGTGAGTCGAGTTCATTTCTAGGGTCGGAAGATAGATCTCACCTGGCGCCATGCTAATTATCGAACTTTGTCATTTTGAAACCACCGGGCGCCAAGCTAATTATAAAAGAAAAGCTTATCTGTGTAAGCCGGATAGATAGGAATACCATCAGTGGATTTTCATACTTAACCTCAACTTTTGTAATCCAAGTAGTACTGTTGTATTGCCCAAAGTGGAAAGAGAAGGGTGTATCTATCAAGAAAGGTGGGGTGGATGCCAATTCTCTAAAACAAACAACAAAAAGTAAAAAAACATACTATGCTCTTCCATGTAATAAACATGCTTTACTGTTGGGAACATTGAAAACCTGATTAATGAAAATAATTTCTATGAAAATCTACATTTTCACTGTTTGTTACCTAAAAGGTGACCGTCGAAATCTATTGTAATTATTACAGCTTCCAAAAATCAATATCTTTTAGAAGATGTTTTAGAACTTAATTTCCGCAGTGACGTGAGATCTTTCATACTTTTTGACCATTGACCTTTCAACATTTCTACAAAATTTCTACAAATGTCAATCCCACTAGACAAATCGTACCTGGCTTTCCCTACCTATAGGATTTCACCTGGGTTTTCCATATCGTGTCTTGGGTTCTTCTCATCCAAAAAAGGACCATTTTTCATAATAATTTCCAATAGAATGAACATAAAAGGGGGGAAAGATAGAAGGACAATTCATGTACCCATTACATTTATACTCTACAAAATTCAAAGCATCAATTAGAAATAATTTTTAAAAAATTAAAAATAGAAGATGAATCAATATGTATATGAAATTTCACTGTTTAGAATCAGACCCAATTCCCATAACATGTATTCCATGGCAACACACGAACTATAGACAGAGCTAATCAACTCCATGAAAATTCAATACTATGGAGCAAAACGTAGTTCTTGTTAACAAATAAATGAGTGATAAAACCAATTTAAGAATCTCTACAGAACTAAGGCTGCGTTTGGATGCACTGTGCTATTGGATTGGATTGTGATTATCAGTTTGGAAAAGAGCAAATGACCAAATTGTAATTACCTTTCTTGGTATTCTTAACGTGGAGGCTGCCTCCAAATCGCAATTACGGTACTTTGAATTTGGAGTTGAACTGAATGCAATTGCAATTGCAATTCGAGGGCTGCTTACATTACTACAATTCGATTATTGTCTCTTTGAATTTAACTGAATTATCGCAATTCAATTCACTTGTGCATCCAAACGCTCCACAAATACGCAAACTTACGTGTAAACTCCTGCATTGACTTTAATCACGACTCTCACTGAGTTAATAGAAGGAATCGAATCAATGGCGTCCTGAATCGACGTGAAATCTCCCACCAATGGGTTCTTAT
Source organism: Magnolia sinica (assembly GCF_029962835.1). Classification (NCBI taxonomy): domain Eukaryota; kingdom Viridiplantae; phylum Streptophyta; class Magnoliopsida; order Magnoliales; family Magnoliaceae; genus Magnolia; species Magnolia sinica. Next base: position 14,170,340 of record NC_080585.1, on the reverse strand, counting down.
CCACAGTCAGAGTGTAAGAAGGGAAGAGCTTGTTCTTTGCTGTGGAGAAGAGGGAGTGTCTGAGGGTCCCGACGAATCTGACCCACCTCATGAATTGCTGTTCTGCCAGTTGGGTGTTTGTCAGATTGGCCGGAAAATTCTTCCCCGGCCGTTTGTTGGGTCGGATTCCTTTGGTGTGGCAGAGTGTTTGGCTGCAATGTAGGAGAAGAAGGACTATGATACAAGATGTATATAGAAATTTTAACATTGAGACAGAGAGATTGAGAAGATGAACAAAGAGAAGTAGAGAAATTGAGTTCAAATGCGAGAGAGAGAGAGAGAGAGAGAGAGAGAGAGAGAGAGAGAGTTCTACGTGCACTGTTATAAATCTGTTTCTTATATGGGAAAAAAGGAGAGAAGCTACGGTACTGCTAGATGCAAAGACACGTGAACAGTCCACTAGGTCCACCGTCCAGAATTCACACTGATCAGATGATTCTAACCATCCGATCAATACCATATAAAACGGACGGTTGAGATTTTTAATGGAAAGATAAGTTTGATTAACATTTTGAACCATTCATTTGTGAGAAAAACATGGATTCTTATGTTCTCAAGGACCACCGTGATCAAACAATCCTAACCTTCCAATCCATAGCCTAGAAAACAGACGGTTAAAAGAAGGATGACCAACTTCCAGATGCACCGTATCATCCAATTAGTGAAATTTTTTTGGTCACCCATGAGACGTGGGCTGTACCAAACGGACGATCCTGATCAATTGATTGGACCAGGCTCATGTTCCATGATCGAAACCATTCATCCTGTGGGGAAGCTACACTAATCAGACGATCCCTTGGGTCCCATCATGGCCTGCAAACCAATGATTCTGAAAAACTAGGGGTTGGCCCCATGCATAGGGTGGTGGGACCCGAGGAGGACCTTTTTGGGTGTTCCACTGACTACCAAACCCATACAGTGCTTCCATTGGTGAGAAGGAGAGTTCACGGGTTATGGGGCTGATATTAAAAGGTCAGAGAGAGGATCACAGGTGGATAATCTGGACCGTAGAATGCCACCTTTGGTTACTTTTTGATATAATACAGCTATTTTGGACTATATAAAACATGTGTAATTTTGCCTTTTTCCTCTTGTTCTGTTCTTTATGGTTGCCCGTGAGTGTCCACTTCTATGTTTTCTGTCTCACTGGCACACTACATTATGCGTTTGTCACAAAGTACTGCCTGTTGCAGACAAAGACTTCGATCCAACTGTCCAGATCATGGCACAGTTCCCCTAATTTTACCAGTCAGCTGATTTTGACCGTCCAATTTTGTCCCTTGACTCTGTACTGTGGAACTAACCGTCTGCTTGATGGCCCAAAATTGGATGTGCAAAGAGCTTTGGAGGTTAAGCTTAATTTACAATGTGTTGTAATGGGCCCATGACATCCAATCCGTCCATCAACAGTGTCTCCTTGGGTCATCCTTGCCTCCCAAAAATTCAGATGGGCCATATCATGAAAAATCATGCCTAAACCTTTAAAATCCAGTGGTGAGGTCTACCTGGATTTTGGACTGATCTGATTTTCTTTGCATCTATTCATCCTTGTGGGATGCATCTCATGAATGGATTTAAGATGCCATATAAATAATAAAATGTTCCCCACAAACAATCTGAAAGGTTTTTAATGTTGGGTATTCTCATTCCAACGGTTCCTGTGGCATGGACTACCTGAGTTTTTGATCCGCCTGGATTTTATGTTCCAGTAACAAAACGAGGGCCTGCACACAATGGATGGATTAGATGTCATGCAGGTATCATGGTGGGCACCACACATTGAGTTGTACGTTGAGCTTAACTTACCAAGCATTCGATTAGATCCAGCCTTGTTTATCAGTGTGGTTTTTTGTCAATGGCTCATCCACAATGGAACCCGTAATTTGGACGGTACAGATTGGTGACCCCATGCTACGTGTACGTTGGATGAGTTGCCACAATCTAGTAAGCAGTTGCAAACGCAAACCGTAGCTTTCGCTATTTATACATAATTCCCCGCCCCCGGGTTGAAAAAACCGAACGGATTGCGTCCTATCCCCGCCCGGACAGTAACTCGTCCGGGCAGGGCTCTGTGGGGCCCACAATGAAGTAAGTGTTTTATCCACACCGTTAAACGCTTTTATAATGTCATTTTAAGACAAAGAGTAAGAAATGAGGGAGGTCCAAGCTTAAATGGACCACAAAGTGGGGATTGAACGTCCACCATTAAAAACTTCTTGGGAGCTTTAGAAGTTTCAGATCAAGCTTATGTTTGTGTTTTCACTTCATCCACGTATAAATGACCTTATGAATAGGTTGGATGGTAACAAAAACATCACTTTGGTCCTTAGAAATGTTTCAACGGTGGGTGTCATTATCAGTGCAGCTTCCTTTGGTGTGGTCCACTGGAAGTGTGGACCTGCCTCATTATTAGGTTTGTAATTTAAAATGATCTTATAAAATCTGTTAACGGCGTGGATAAAACGTTTACATCAAGGTGGGCCCCACAGAGCCCTGCCCAGACTGATTACCGTCCGGGCGGGGGTAGGATGCAATCCGCGTCCGAACAAACCGCTGTACTTAATGGGCTCGAGGTTAGAGCCAGTTTTAAATAGTGGTGACTCTTAAAATATACGCATGGCCTACTTGTATAGTAATCAGACCGCTCAAATATCTGACACGATTGTAGATGGTGCTGTTAAGATAGTATTAACTATCTGATAGTTCTATTAATTTGGACCACTCACTATATTACTTTTAACCATCCATTGATGGACATTAAGTAGATGGTTAAGATTATTATTTTAAATTTATGATCGATCAACAAGTCACCACCATTTTTTAAAAGGTACAAAACTAACAAAGCAGTGATGGTGTAAGAATCAAAGCATGCATGAATGACGTACGAGGGAGGGAATATATAAATATCAACACGCATGTGAGAGGGGAGAGGTAAATGCTGCCACACATAGAAAGACGCGGCATGGGTCAATCAGAGGCGTGCATCAGGTGGGCCATAGCTTCTAGATGACCTGGTTCATGCATTACCATGGTCCACTTATCAGATGGGCCACACATGGAAAAAAAAAAAAACAATGGATGGTCTGAAACAGTTTCCCAAACGACGCACATCCAAGCGTAGCCCGCCTGATGAGCTAACCAGCCTTGGCCTTGGCTAGGCCCTCGCATCGTGGGGTCCACTGATGAACGGCTTGGATTTGTCCCCACATTATCCAGATGACATGCCCAGACGTGCAGGGAAGTGCATGCCGTGAAGTCTATGTGGGCCCAGCAAATCACCATCGATCCCACGAGCCTACGAAGTGCGCATCTTTTCTAGACTCTACCAAAAGATAAGTTTGGTTAACTTTTAAAATAAAGGTGAGAAGAATTCCAGGTCCAGCCAATCCGCAAATAATGGTTAATAAACGAGTTGGATTCCGTGCATGTGGGGCCCACGGATCGGCGATCGAAAAGACTAGTATGATGGGCCTCACCATGGATGGGTTTTGCCCAAGGGATCTCCCAAGTTCGAAGGTCCTGATCCTTTGATACTGTGACTTACAAGTACATGGTAAAGCAACGGTCCTCATTTACCCCAAAAATAGACGCATATTACAGTTCTACAATAATCTAATCTGGAATCATTTCCAAGGCAAAACCCATCCATATTGAGGCCCATCATTTGAATGGTTTGGATCATAGAACCATTTGCCCCACAAGCAGGAAATCAAACACATGAGAAAAGTATACATTTTCTGGTGAGCCGGACCCTATAATTCCTCAAGCCTGTAAAGGCTTACATCTTCCCTAACTTCGACGGTCGAGGAGATAAGTTAATAAAAGAAAGAACACTGACTCGATATGCATTTGCAGAGGTTAGGTTAGGTATTTTTGAATATTGAGAGTGCTTGATCCACTCACAAGATCTTGGGTTGTTGATGGACCCAATATTCAATGGACCTCTAACAACTAGCCTGCGTGGAGCCTGCTTTGTGCTTTTACTTCCTGGCCACACGTTGATATGGGCCTAGTTTTGTGTGACCAACAAAAATGGGCTGGGCTTGGGCTTAGAGTCACAATGAGCCATGTTACATGATACCAGGTGAGTTGTTCCATTATGAGAAAATCAGTCCATTATGATATAAAACTGCTATAAATGGCTATTATAAAACTTCCTCTCTCTCTCTCTCTCTCTCTCTCTCTCTCTCTCTCTCTCTCTCTCTCTCTCTCTCTCTCTCTCTCTCTCTCTCTCTCTCTCTCTCTCTCTCTCGTTTAAATCTCTAATTAAAGCGGATCTGAGGCTCTTAGTTGAGAGCTCTGCTACTATGTAAAAAATTTTCTTGTATGTTTTATTGATTAAAAAAACCCTCTCTTATAAAGATATACAAGCTTAAGTTTAGACTAAACTAAATTTATAATTAGTTATATAATTAGTATAAATTTTAATTTTCTACCAAACTAGAATCTAATTACAAATTAGGTATCTTAATTACAATTTATACAATTTAATGGAAGCTTTCAAACTAATTTCAAACAAATATAGACTTATTGTGAGTATCAAGACACTAAATTTTAAGTGGAACTCAATAAAAAATAATGGACCATGTTGAAAAATGTTGACAGAATGAATAAATAATCATTTTTATTTCTTTTTTTTTTTCTTTTTACTGTATTTATATATAATAGGCCTTAATCCATCAAATCAAGCCCAAGATCTCACTTTTGATTTCCCCTCCTAAAAATGACGCAGTAGATGATCTCAACCATTCAATCTATAGCTAAGAAAATATACACCTTGAGCTTATTGAGCTTTGGCTCATTGATCAAGATCAAAGTTGAGGTTGGATAGTTTGTTGAGCTTCTAAAAAATCCAACCCTCAATGTTGTTAATGCATGGGTAGCTTATTGGGCCAAACATGGGCCTTGGGCCTTAAAATATGGTATACGATCAAGTAAAGACTTAAAATGGCGGAAAAAAGAACTACTTGCACTCCAATTGTGGAAGGTTGGGGGCCCCACACTTCGACGCAGCGAAGGACGTCAGGTCGAGTACGATCTTCCTCAAGGGGATAACTGTTCTAAATTTATGGAACTTCTCTGGATTCCTCACAAAGACTTATTGAATCCACGCGGGAAAGAACGAGAAAATAGAAAATAAATTCTATAAAATTTGAAATTGATTAATGAATGAAATAAACAAGTTCACGGATGCTCTGCAATGAAAGAAATTTCAAGTCAAACTATGACTAAAACTCATAGAATTCACAATTTAGACGATCGTGACGTCTACTAGTGCACAAGGTTTTCAGCCAAAAAAAATTGTAAGTGTCCTATTTGGCTTCACCATGCTGTTGTCTAATTCTTCTAAGCACTTTTGTGGTTCAGGGCAACTCTCAAAGCCCAACGGATTAAGAGTTATAATCAAACTAAAACTTACTATTTATAGTAAAAATAAAATTATAATAGGAAAACAATCGTCAATCTAATTGTATTTCACAAGCGCAACCCGGCATATCAAGGTTGGGTGGCTAAAGCTCGTCCTGTCTAAAATCATATATTTTACATTCGATAACTCATTTCAGTTTGCAAGATACGTCCATTTAAGTTTTGATGGTCTGGATCATATTTGTCTCTTATTGGGACTTTTCTGGTCCATCTTGGCCATAAAATTATCCGCAACCCTCTCTACATCACACTTTTAGGTGGGAGGTCTGGGCCCCGAGCAACAAACAATACCTGGATTTAAAATACGTATTTATTTTTTTGGCTTTTGGTAGGTACTGCTAGCACGTAGGTTGGACGGTGTGGATTTTACCTCTTTTTGGTGATGACCATCCAAATTGCTGACGGATAACACGTCGGATCACATGTGCGCCACCAGATAGTTTATTGGTTTGAACGTTAGAACTTCAACAGGAATGCTTACTCCTAGAGGGTAGATTCGAAGAGGAGATTCACCGCACACGTGTGACAGTGACACAAGCATGAGAGATCGGAGCCATTCAACGAGTCAAACACACCATGGTTGTACCTAGCTCCATAAATCAGGGTGATCCATCCATCATGCGGACCACATGTGCATGCTGAATGTAGAGCATTGCTCATGATTTTGTGACTGTCAATCTTTCTCCTACGTGTGTCCACTTAATGAGTGGTCCGGCCTGAATTTTTGACACAAGGGATGTCGCTTTGGGTCCACCTAATAAATGGTTAAGATCTCACACACGTGTGCCACATTCGCACATTCATCCACAGTTCTGTAATCCAAACCGGTCCGTTGTGTTCCACTGGGGGATAGAAAAATCCTAACTTCTAAATGGGCCATGTTCAATACCAATCTAGACATTTTAATCATAGACCTTATCATAGATGAAGGATAGCCTGAAATTGAGAGTGGCGAAATGATCTTAACCGTATAAATTTTGCTCCTTGAATTAGGACAGCTGACATTTCTTAATTTAGCCACCCAATTAATCCAATGGTTAGGATTGCTTAATGATGTAGAGCAGGTCGCTGACAATTACATGGCCAAGATGGATCAGAAAAGGCCCGGTTGACGACAGAAGTGATCCAGACCATCGAACCTTAAATTGGGCGTATCTTGCAATCCGGAATGAGTTATCTGACGTAAAATATATGATTTTGGGGTAGAACGAGCTACTGAAGCCAACCAACCCAGTTACGCCAGGTCGCGCAGCCCGGAATTGCAAAAAACCCCTGGATTGACGGTCGTTTCCCTGTTTTAATTTCGTTTTTACTATAAATAGTAAGTTTTAGTTTGATTATAACTCTTCATCCGTTGGGCTTTAGGAGTTGCGCCCAACGTGAAAAGAGCTTAGAATAATTAGGAGAACGGTTTGGTGAAGCCAAATAGGACACTTACTATTTTTGGCCGAAAACCTTGCGCACTAGTAGACATCACGACCGTCTATAAATAGTAAGTTTACTATTTATAGTAAGTCGCGGATTCTAAGAGTTTGAGTTATAGTTTGATTCTAATTTCTTTCTCATTCCTTGGTAGCCCTATTTAAAGGGTTGTAAACTCGTTTTATTGGTCAATTAATCAATTTCGAATTTATTAGAATTTATTTCTATTTTCTTGCTTTCTTTCCTCGTGGATTCGAGAAGTCTCTGTGAGGAGTCCAGAGAAGCTCCGTGGATTCGGAGTAGTTATCCTCATCACGTTTATCCCTGCGTCAATTGGTATCAAAGCGAGGATTCCCCTCGGGTCGATGGCAAACAACGAAGGTATGAATCAAAATCCTGTGCACGGCGATCCAGGGATTCGTTATCTTTCGGAAAGAATGGAAGCTTTCCACCGGGAGAGTCAGTTAACCATGCAAGGGCTGCAGGTAACTCTCGACCGTCTTGCGGATGCGCTACTTCCACCCCGAGCCCTAGGCGGTGCTTCACCACCCATGGTGGCTCCACCACCCATGGTTGCTGTACGACACAACCTCGATTTTCGTAGAGCACTACTAGTGGCAAACCGTAGGGGTACACCAGATGATACAAGTTCTAGCGACGAGGACCTTAATGAGGGTTTTGCTCGACGACCAATCCATGGAGGTGATCATCTAGATCGTGCTGAAAGAGACTATCGAGGTAAGGCTGAACTTCCTGGTTTTAACGGTTTATTACGTATAAAAGATTTTCTCGATTGACTGGCTGAAGTAGAGAGATATTTTGATTACATGGACGTGTCAGATCATAAAAGGGTAAAATTGGTAGCGTTTAAATTAAAATCTGGTGCTTCTGCATGGTGGGAACAATTACAACTCTCACGAGCCCGCCAGAACAAGGCACCCATCTCATCATGGCCACGGATGAGATGTCTTCTTTGATCACGATTTCTCCTCAGTGATTATGAGCAGATATTATTCCAGCAATATCAAAATTGCAGACAAGAAAATCGAACTGTTACAGATTACACTGAAGAATTTCAACGGTTGGCTACACGAAACGATCTGTCAAAATCTGAGTCACAGAAGGTGGCACAATTTATAGGTGGGTTGCGACCGATAATTCAGGATCGAGTTCAGATGTACCTAGTTGGGACCGTAGATGAAGCAGTTCAATTGGCAGGTAGGGCAGAAACACAACTTGCAAGAGCTCCTGCTCATCCATATCCTTCGAATTATCCCCCCATGACGGGTCCCATGCAGGATCCAATGCTGCCACGAGGAAAAGATCCAGTACCTCAACTTCCTACAACCACAAACCGTGATACGGGGAGCGGCTCATCCAGACCTCAACGTGCAGCACCCATAACAGCAAGTCCGAGTAAGATTCCAAATCCTTATATATGGCCAAGGTCGAACAATTGTTACCGCTGTGGCCAACCAGGCCACTTATCAAACACTTGTCCTCAACATCCCGCAGCGCACTTGACTATAAACGAAGGGGGCACTGAAGATGAGGCCGCAGAAGAAGACCATCGCTTTGATGAACATGAACAAACCACTGAAGAAATAGCAGGTGGCGATGAAGTGACGGGCGAGGATCGTGGCGAATTTCTAGTTGTAAGGCAATTACTGTATGCCCCACGAAAGAAATTACATCCACAATGACACAATATATTTCGTACTCGGTGCACCGTCAACAGAAAGATCTGTGATGTGATCATAGACAATGGTAGTAGCGAAAATATCATCTCGAGAGTAATGGTGGACAAGTTGCGGCTACCAACGATGAAACATCCTTCCCCATACTCTATTGGCTGGATAAAAAAGGTGAATGAGACCAAGGTAACTGAATAATGCACTATCTCGTTTTCAATTGGCAAAAATTATAAGGATCAAATACTTTGTGACGTGGTCGATATGGAAGCTTGTCATATGTTACTCGGTCGACCCTGGCAATCGGACCATGATGCGACCCATCGGGGACGAGATAATGTCTACGTATTCGTCAAGGATAGTCGAAAAATAATCCTTGTCCCTATGGCACCAGAGAACCACCCTGAAGCCTCTAAAGTGGAGGAGAGTTTCATCTTGACCATTTGGGATTTCATGGAGGAATCCAAGGAAACTGGCGAGGTATATGCCATAGTAGTAAAGGGCGAGGAAGAGGAACCCTCAAACATCCCTCTAAATTTAAGACTGTTGTTAAACGAATTCAAAGAAGTCTGGCCTGAGGATTTACCTGATGGATTGCCCCCCATGAGGGACATCCAACATCACATAGACCTCGTCCCTGGGGCTAGCCTGCCCAATCGCCCTCATTATCGAATGAGTCCGAAGGAGTGTGAGATACTTCAGGGGCAAGTGAAGGAATTGATCCATAAGAGTCTCTTGAGAGAGAGCATGAGCCCATGTGTCGTACCAGCATTATTAACGCCAAAAAAGAGGAAGCTGGCGCATGTGTGTCGACAGCCAAGCAATCAATAAAATTACCATCAAATATCGGTTTTCAATACCACGGTTGGACGATATGCTCGATATGTTAGAAGGGGCCAAGGTGTTCTCTAAACTAGATCTAAGGAGCGGGTACCATCAGATTCGTATTCAACCCGGTGATAAGTGGAAACGGCATTCAAGACCAAGAAAGGGTTGTATGAGTGACTAGTTATGCCCTTCGGCCTATCGAATGCACCAAGTACTTTTATGCATTTAATGAATCAAGTTCTAAAACCGTTCACTAGCCGATTTGTGGCAGTATATTTTGATGACATATTGATATATAGCCAGGATGAGGCGGAGCACAGGAAACATCTCAGGCAGGTGCTACAAGTCCTACAACTTAACAAGTTGTACCTCAACTTGAAGAAGTGTAGTTTTTTAACCGATAGCCTATTGTTTATAGGATTTGTTGTAACGTCCACAGACATTCGTGTGGACGATGAAAAGGTGCGAGCTATTAGGGAATGGACGATCCCGACAAACATTCATGAGGTGAGGAGTTTTCATGGGTTGGCGACTTTCTATCGTCGATTTGTGCGAGATTTTAGCACCATAGTCGCGCCTATAACAGATTGCATGAAAAAATGACTGTTCCAGTGGACCGATAAAGCTGATAAGAGCTTTCATGAGATCAAGCATCATTTGTCTACAACACCGGTCTTGGTGCTTCCTAATTTCGACAAATTGTTTGAGGTTGAGTGTGACGCTTCATACGTCGGAATTGGAGGAGTATTATCACAGGAAGGCAGGCCGGTAGCCTTCTACAGCAAGAAGCTCAGCAAAGCCCGAAAGAAGTGGTCGACTTATGAGCTTGAGTTGTACGCAGTTGTTCAGGCGCTGCGACATTGGCGGCATTATCTGATTCAAAGAGAGTTTGTTTTATACACTGACCATCAAGCATTAAAGTTTATTAATAGTCAGACTAACGTGAATCGTGTGCATACTAGATGGGTTACATTTTTACAGGAATTCACGTTCGTTCTGAAGCACAAGTCAGGGCAGCAGAACAAGGTGGCTGATGCACTTAGCCGTCGTGCATCACTACTAGTTACAATGAGCAACGAAGTAGTCGGCTTCGACTGTCTCAAGGAGCTGTATGCCGAGGATGAGAACTTCAAAGATTCTTGGATGAAGTGTCAAGAAGGTCACCCCAGTGGTGACCTTCATATACAGGACGATTTTCTCTTTAAAGGGAATCGATTGTGCATCCCCCAAAATTCTCTGAGGGAGCAGATTATTCAGGAGCTACATGGAGGTGGCCTTGGTGGACACCTGGGGCGAGACAAGACGCGAGCTCTTGTGGAAGAGCGGTATTACTGGCCGCAATTAGTACGTGATGTGGGAAAAGCTATACAACGTTGCCATGTTTGTCAAACCTCCAAGGGGCAATCTCAGAATACGGGCCTCTACACCCCGTTACCTGTGCCTAATGGTCCTTGGGAGGATTTATCAATAGACTTCGTGCTTGGTCTTCCACGAACACAACGCGGCATGAATTCGGTGTTCGTGATGGTAGATCGTTTCTCCAAGATGGCGTACTTTATCCCATGCAAGAAGGCCCTCGATGCAACACACGTGGCGAATTTATTTTTAGGGAGGTCGTGCGGCTACACGGGGTCCCCAAGACCATTACTTCCGATCGGGACACGAAGTTCATTAGCCACTTTTGGCGGACTTTATGGAATCGATTCGATACACGACTTCAATTCAGCAGTGCTTACCACCCACAGACTGATGGGCAAACCAAAGTTGTGAATCGCACATTGGGAAACTCCTTCGCTGTATTTCAGAAGAAAAACCGAAGCAGTGGGATTTATCCTTGTCCGAAGCAGAGTTTGCATTCAACAACATGGTGAACCGCTCGACAGGGAGATCACCGTTCCAGATTATCTACGGACGAGTGCCTCGCCACACACTTGCCTTGGTCCCTCTACCCAAGCACCTGGGCACGAGCATTGCAGCAGAACATATGGCAAACAAGATCATAGGCATCTATGCAGAAGTGCAGACCAAGCTACATGCCTCGAACGAGAAGTACAAGGAACAATGCAGATCGGACAAAAGTGTTCGAGGTGGCCACCGCTTATGGTCCATCTGGCATTGAAATCAAACTATGACTAAAACTCCTAGAATGCACAACTTAGACGGTCGTGATGTCTACTAGTGCACAAGGTTTTCAGCCAAAAAAAATTGTAAGCATCTTATTTGGCTTCACCATGCTGTTGTCTAATTCTTCTAAGGATTGTGGTTCGGGGCAACTCCCAAAGCTCAACAGATTAAGAGTTATAATCAAATTAAAACTTACTATTTATAGTAAAAACAAAATTATAACAGGAAAACAATCACCAATCTAATTGTATTTCATAAATTCGGCTTGTGCAACCTGGCATATCAAGGTTGGGCGGCTAAAGTAGCTCGTCCTGTCCAAAATCATGTATTTTACATTCGATAACTCATTTCAGTTTGCAATATCCGTCCATTTAAGTTTTGACGGTCCGGATCATATTTGTCTCTGATCGGGACTTTTCTGGTCCATCTTGGCCATAAAATTTTCCGCAGCCCACTCTACATCACACTTTTAGGTGGGATGTCTGGGCCCCATGCAACAAACAATACCTGGATTTAAAATACGTATTTAATTTTTTTGCTTTTGGTAGGTACTGCTAGCACGTAGGTTGTACGGTGTGGATTTTACCTCTTTTTGGTGATGACCATCCAAATTGCTGACGGATAACACGTCGGATCACATGTGCGCCACCAGATAGTTTATTGGTTTGAACGTTAGAACTTCAACAGGAATGCTTACTCCTAGAGGGTAGTTTCGAAGAGGAGATTCACCGCACACGTGTGACAGTGACACAAGCATGAGAGATCGGAGCCATTCAACGAGTCAAACACACCATGGTTGTGCCTAGCTCCATAAATCAGGGTGATCCATCCATCATGGGGACCACATGAGCATGCTGAATGTAGAGCATTGCTCATGATTTTGTGACTGTCAATCTTTCTCCTACGTGTGTCCACTTAATGAGTGGTCCGGCCTGAATTTTTGATACAACGGATGTCGCTTTGGGCCCACCTAATAAATGGTTAAGATCTCACACAAATGTGCCACATTCGCACATTCATCCACAGTTCTGCAATCCAAACCGGTCCGTTGTGTTCCACTGGGGGATAGAAAATTCCTAACTTCTAAATGGGCCATGTTCAATACCAATCTAGACATTTTAATCATAGACCTTATCATAGATGAAGGATAGCCTGAAATTCAGAGTGGTGAAATGATCTTAACCGTATAATTTTGCTCCTTGAATTAGGACAGCTGACATTTCTTAATTTAGCCACCCAATTAATCCAATGGTTAGGATTGCTTAATAGTCTGATTTTTCGGTTATGTACCATCCATTATAGGTTCAATAGTTTGGATCGTCACTGAAGTTCTACTTGCCACATGTTGGTGGGTGAGTGAGACACAACAACTTAAAGTGGTTGTGAATACATTAATCCTGTCCGTCCGTGAAAATTGAAGGTTCGTGATATCTCCATTTTTTTCAAAGATATTTTATTCATCGATTAAATGTCCTCCGTTTGACCAGTCAGAAAATTAATCAAATGTATTTTATTTTTATTTTTTTGCTTATAATCAATCTGAACAATGGCCCACAATTTGAATGGTTTAATTTGAGTTAATTACAAGATAGGTACATTTTTTTAAATTTTTTTTATGATTCCACATCCACATTCATATTTTCACACAATTTGTGACCAAATCCATGGAGGGCCACAGCGTATGGCTGGGATCTAAAATATTGGCAATGCCAGGGGTAGCCATGGGCCAGGTTTGGGCCCAAAAAGTCTAGGCCCCGGCCCCATCAGACACTTAAGACCTAAGGCCTGACCCTGGCCCAGCCCGGCATGGGCCTAGCATAGCAAGTCCAGCCCAATTAAAAAATATTTGGGCCCAGGACTCACCCAATCTAACCCTACTAAGCTAAAAATTGATAAATTCTTTATTTCTCCCTTTATTTTTCCTAATCTATGCGTTTATCAACTGTCGGCACACGTGCACAAAAAATAAATATTTTAGAAAAATAAAACCAATGTTTTGTATGCAGGTAGATGGTTCCCTAATCAAGGATTAAAATGACATATTTGTAGGACATAGGGGTGTACACGAACTGAGTTAGCTAGGTTAGTTCACTCGATTCGACTCGGTTCATAGCTGAATTCGAGCTGATTTTTTGAGTCAAACCGGACTTGAATCAAACCCTAACTTGAATTGAACTCGAATCGAACTCAGATTGAACTAGTTCGGTGACTCAATTACTTTGATATTGATGTTGCTCACCAAGTGTTTGATGAAATGACTCAATGAAGTATCAACTAGTGGTAAGGAATGTATGTATATGAAACAAATACTATTTTTCCTTAATTTTGATGTTACCTGTAAGGTGTTTGATGAAATACTTGTTGTTATTTTATATACAGTAAGAAATTGAAAGTACCCTGCATGTGTTTGTGAAAATGCTACAAAGACTTGATTTTGGCTTGAACTAGCCCGAGCTGCTGACCGAACCGAGCCAAGCTGGCCAGTCAGGCTCGAGGACCAAGCCGAGCCAAGTTCAAGCTGGGGTCAACTAGTGGCCGAGCCGAGTCGAGTTGAGGCCAGTTCAACTCGGTTCAACTCAGTGTACACCCCTAGCAGGACATAACTTATGTACATATAAAGTCAAATACGTTGAGATGAGCTGCTCAGGGCTAAAATGACAAGAGCCCACGCTTGACTTAAAAATTGATTGGGCCATGCATGCGAGGTCTAAACCTTGCTTAAAGTTAGTTTGGAATCAGCAGGTCAAATGGGCTACTAGGCCCATTGCCACCCTTAATCAACGCGTCCCACAAAGGATCAAGGCCACTCATAGGGTGGGGTCATCAGAAAATGCCATAACCCATTGTTAAGAAAATGAACTCATCAAGTGGGCTGCATGTGCATTTAGGGTGTACACGAGGTGATCTACTTTTACCTAATTTCATGTTTTATTTAAATAGCACACGCAATGACCTATTGTCAACTTGAACCGTTCATTCATTGATAAAACTAAGAGTAATACATGGTGTAAAAATCATGCCATTAAGCTTCTGATAATTACATGGAAATGGATAGTTAAGATTGACCGAAGTGACAAAATAGATATAATCATCAACTTGAAACGTCTAGTAGATATATCCTACTTTATATTTCTTATTATTCTAAAATAACACTTCAACTTAATGTTTCTAAATAATGAAGGATGTGAAAGGACAACTTATAAATCAAGGCTATAATGTTATATTTGGCAATAGAGGATGTGAACTTCTCTTAAGGATAAAATCATTACTCATAAAAGGAAAGTGGATTGATTATTTACACTTGCAATGGAATTATCTTACATGTGCAAGCATGATCCTTGATGTCCATTGGTTCTCTTTAATGATGCAAGGGACATATCCAACAAATGGCGCCCCTAGGAATAGTGTTATCAAGCTGCACTAGAAGTCACAAGTATAAGGACATGGGGCCCACCGTGATGTCAATGAGAAATCTACTCTATAGTTTCGTGTTACCAGGTCATATTAGGACATGGGAGGAGACCGTCAGGTACATCTAAAATTTAATTGTGCGGAAATTATGAAGATTAAATGTCTGTCCACTTTCAGGACCTAACTCATAAGATCGATAGGCAATTAACTTTCATATTGAATCTACTAGTAAGACCGTCCAATGGCAATACAACGATTCTTAACGAACTTATCGATTCACAATTCTCACCTAGTAAAGTCTATGACTATTTTTAGTGTCGAGTGACGAATCGTATAGCCCTAAAACTGGATCCTTACTCTTGCTCGGGTGATAGACTCGCTGGAGTTTCAACACCCGAGTATCCATAAGTGGTGAAATTCCACTAGCGTGAGTGTGTGGGGTGTGTGTGTTAATATATATATATATCCCTCAAACTCCCAATTGGTATAGTAGTTCTACGCATTTTCTCTATTGTACACCCTCGCACTTTAAAACTCAATGATCGTCCATAGGTAAACACTTACATGTCCCTAGAAGCATCACAAGATAACTGAATTTCAATTTTAAGTCAAGACTATTGAATTCAGATTTGAACTATGGAACTTTAAGATTACGTTAAACAACTAAGATTGAGTTGCAACAACGAAGTTGATCATGGTGGGTCATTGAATTGCATGATCAGTGATTATGTTAATCTAAACCAGCAAATACAAGAACATGCATACGTGTACAACATAACAGTATGTACACTCGTGTGTACACAAGAGAACACTTTAGACTAAAAAACTGCATTATTTTCGCTAGTGCTCAAACAAGAAAATTCAAAAATGGAAAAGACTCATTTTTTGTCGTAATGGGAGTTGATTTTCTCTCCAGATATGTGGGGAACTCCTCAAATCCTGGTCGCTCATAAGAAATAATGCAAATTGTTCGAATTAGATTGCACTTCAATAGCACACGAGCTCGTTTATCTCAAATCGAAAACTTGTATTTCATCTTTCCTTCCCGAAACAAGATTTCCTATCAGAATTCAGGTGAAAGTTTTTCTCTAATCGTGGCCGTCTAAGCACGTTGATCCCAACCGTTCAAGGCAGCCACTCGGATTATCAAAAAAATCATCGATGAAAGCTTCTTTCTAATATATTTTTAATTGTTAGAAGATGATCTTGTTAAGACATGGATTAAATCTAAACCGTCAATTTAGGTGTCTTAGCACGCAAGTAAGAGAGATGGTGCGTTCAAATGCAACTCACGCTGCAACATCCGATTACACGTTGTTTTGGGTGTTCTACGAAACTCACCGTGGAAACCTTCATAGAGCTTGAAGTAGTGGGCCCCACAAGCCTCTCTGGGCTGATCCAGACCATCCACAACCATCATTTTGGAGATATAGCATAAATGTAATTTCTCCATTAACGAATAGCTTGTCTTCCTCGTTTGCACGCTAACCGTAAGATCTTGATAGAGCTTAATTTAAAGATTAGAGACAATCATTAGATGGATCTCACGTACGCTCGTGAATCAGTAAAATCTCACAGAGATCCATTGTAAGAAACCACTTGCACACACGTAGCAGTGTGTCAACTCGGCCCTGTGCGTTGCGTTAGAAGTGTTGAGAAGCCTCTATAGCTATAAAAACATCACTCTCTCATGGAGAGAGGCCACCAAGACAAACCAAAGAAAATCTCGAGAGAAGATTTGCATTACAAGAGTCAAAAGGCCTCTATAAATATAAAAACACCCATCCCTCACAAAGAGAGGCAAAAAAAAAAAAAAAATCTCAAGAGAAGATTTGTCAGAGAGAAAACTAGAGAGCGTGTCACTTAAGTCGGCCCGATTTGACTCAAGCACGGGTTGGTTCAAGAAAACTTTTATAGGATGTAAAATTTCCAGCCAAGAAGAATAAGGAAAGAAAGATAGAGAGGAGGAGAATGAGGCAGGTGAACGGAGGATATTCAATGAAGAAAGCTCTCCTCCATGTACCCTACCGAGTCAGTTCACTGAGTAGACTCGTTGAGTCGACTCAGGTTCGAATTAGACTTGTTTGGAGCCTGGTACATGTCAATTTTTTGTGAGTAATTCCTTTCAGGTTATTCTTTGTCGATTTTCCTTAGATTTTTCTTTCCATATATTCAAAATCTTTGAATTCGTTTCGCATTTCAAGTAATGGGATCCTAGGTAAGGGGCCCATCTCTCAATTTCTTCCTTAATTAGATTTAAAGGCGTATTATTGATTTTCTTTTAGTCTATGTGATAGGATCCTAGATAAGGGATCATATTTTGAATTTTTTTGTCTTTCTTCGTATTCTCCCGAATTAGGATTCTAGATAAGGAATCAATTCTCTACCTGCACCCTAAATTGGTGTTAGAATAACGTTAGCATGTCTCTACTGGATTTTAGCACTTTACTAGGTAACTTAGATCTTGTAAGTTACGTTTCACACTATAGTGGCATAATACTCTTTTGGTCAATGATTAGTGTAGGAATTAGATACTAGAATTAACCAAACATATGAGTCACATGTATGGTGTACTTGGATTTAAGTGATTAGATGCATTACATGCTTGAAGAGTGCTTACATGATTCTTAACATTCCTATGCATCCTTTCATGTATATGGTGAATTAGATGACAAAACGGTAGTGCATGGTTAATTTGCCTCTTAGCATGCATGATTAATTTACTGCCTCCTAGAATGCATCACAATATATGGTGAGTTAAGTGAGCATGATTGATTTGCTCAATTGTGATGATAGAGCATGATTGATTTGTTCGGTTGGGATGATAGAGCATGGTTGATTTGCTGCCTCACTGTACTAGGGTTAGGTGAGCATGATTAATTTACAACGATTCCTAGCATTTAGAGGCAGCGATATTTGATTGTTAAGCATGGTTAATTTGTTTGATTGTGATGATGGAGCATGGTTGATTTGCTCGGTTGGGATGTGATGTAGAGCGGGTCGCGGACAGTTACATGGCCAAGATGGATCAGAAAAGGCCCGGTCGACGACAGAAGTGATCCAGACCATCGAACCTTAAATCGGGCGTATCTTGCAATCCGGAATGAGTTATTTGACGTAAAATATATGATTTTGGGGTAGAACGAGCTACTGAAGCCAACCAACCCCGCTACGCCGGGTTGCGCAGCCCGAAATTACGAAAAACCCCTGGATCGACGGTCGTTTCCCTGTTTTAATTTCATTTTTACTATAAATAGTAAGTTTTAGTTTGATTATAACTCTTCATCCGTCAGGCTTTAGGAGTTGCGCCCAACGTGAAAAGAGCTTAGAATAATTAGGAGAACGGTTTGGTGAAGCCAAATAGGACACTTACTATTTTTGGCCGAAAACCTTGCGCACTAGTAGACATCACGACCGTCTATAAATAGTAAGTTTACTATTTATAGTAAGTCGCAGATTCTAGGAGTTTGAGTTGTAGTTTGATTCTAATTTCTTTCCTATTGCTTGGTACCCCTAATTAAAGAGTTGTGAACTTGATTTTATTCATTAATTAATCAATTTCAAATTTAATAGAATTTATTTTTATTTTCTGCTTTCTTTCCTCGTGGATTCGAGAAGTCTCTATGAGGAGTCCAGAGAAGCTTCGTAGATTCGGAGTAGTTATCCTCATCACGTTCATCCCTGCGTCAGGATGTTAGAGCATGGTTGATTTGCTCGATTAAAATGATGATGCATGGTTGATTTGTTCACCAGGAGGGCATGGTTGGTTTGCTGATATATATTTATTTAATTTCATCATACATTAAACATATGCATACATAACATCATGGTATCCATGCTTCATTCATATTGACTTGTAAGGGATAAATCATAGCATTTTCCTGTTAGATTGTAGACAACTCTACCTAATAGTAAATAGGGTCGTATCATATATCAACTAGAAATTTTCTATGATGAAAACGATCTCACTGGACTTTAGGGGTTATCAAGAAAAAGAAAATACGGGTGAGGCGGAATACTCGGACAAATATTTCTACTAAAAAAGTTACACTAGTTAATTAGGTCAATTTATTTATTTCTTTTAAGTGATGTAATAAGATAGTATGGATATTTTCATTCTAATAATAGAGGACTGGGTAAAAGTAGTTTAGTGATTTAAATTCTTAATTAAAAATAGAATTTAGTTTAATGAAGTTTTATTTGAATTATATATGCCTTGTGTGTAATGAAGTTTCATAAATACATGCTCGAATTCTAAATTCACACCATGGTATTCGGAATTAGAGTCATCATACGTGGGTTATGAATTTCAGAGCGTGACAATCATTGTCCAAAAAATTTAAAGACCATTAAATCAAACATGAAGTCCATGGCAAAATAGTCAATAGGGACGTCCACCACCCATACAACCAAACTAACAAAAAAAAATCAAATTATCTAACATAACAACCTTAACAACAACACCATAGTCTGTCACATCCACAAAAGCCACCCACTTTCCATAGATTGTTTACCTTCATTAGCAGTTAAACATCAGTTGTATGGTCATGACAAATACTTGTAAGATATACATAAAACAAGCACAACACAATCCATTGTCCCCTATAGGACCGCTCTCTCAAACCTCAAAATGCGTAAGGGCACTTATGAATGTTTACATGAGTCCGAAAATGTGTGGACACCGGGATGTGTCTTCCTCTCTCTCATGTAGTGAAATATTAATATTATCAGAGTGATCGTAATCTTCTTCATCCGCCAAGTCCCTATGAAAATTGGTGATGAAGGCAGGGAGAAAATGGAGGTGCACTGAATGAAGGAAGAGAAACTTGTGATTTATATCAAGAAGAGAATATTAGAGTACAAAATCCGATACTCCTTTGAACCACCGACTCTAACAAGCCATCTCGCATCAACGTCTCCGTAAAGACGACATATTTCATATAGATTTCTCTTGGAAATCATTGATTTCTCATCGGCCTTCAATGGTATAATTACACTATGGTAATGATGATAAATACCACTCCACCAAATATCGTCGTATCATCATAATAACCTACTTATCACAATTTCATGTGTAATTGAATAAAAACAAATACCCCTTTTAATTTCTAGTATTCCAAAATTTTGTCATTTTCTTTATTATTTTCATAAATGTTTTTCTTTTCTCCTCCATAAATGTTGCCACCACTTTTCCTCCATCGTCGTGTGATTTTTCTATGCAAGTGGACTGTGTCTCGCCACTGCCTCTATGAAAATGGAACCAAGCAGGGTTGTGTGGGGGCACCATGATATATAGGTTTTATCCCTGTTGTTCATCCATTTTTCATATCATTTCATAGTTTGAGCAAAAAAAAAATGAGTCACATCCCTGGCTCATACCACAGGAAATAGCGAGAATCATGATGCCTTGAAACCTTCTTAAAACCTTTTTATAGCCACCATAATATTTATTTGCCATCCAACCTATTCATAAAGTCATTTAGACCTGAATGAATTTAAAACACAGATTTAAACTTGATCTAAAACTTATGCGGTTCTCAAGAAGTTTTTAATGGCGGGAGTTCAATTCCCATTGTGTGGCCCACTTGAGCACTGGATCTGACTCATTTTTGGGCTCATTTACGAAAATGATCTTGGAAAAATAGATGACCGGCGTGGATAAAAGCTATACATCACGGTGGGCACCACAGAGCCCCTGCCTGGACCGATTCCGTCCAGGCGGGGGCAGGATGCAGTCCGCTTCCATTTTCTACCGATCAAATGGTTATGTTTCTTCAAAGTCAGTTAACAGATGGACGGTCCCCCTTACATGCAGTATATGAACCTTGATGGACGCGATATGCTGTAACTCCACTGAGAATAAAGCCATGATACTCATGGCGGTGTTTGGCGTTCCATACGCATGCACTCGGCTACCTACACGTCGTACGCATGTACCTCAATCTAAACCGTCCAAATGTGGGCTTCTCTAAAGACGGATTATATTTGAAAACTAACTGAAAGAATAATTTGCACCTGACCGTTCGGTGAGGACGGTCAAATGAGGAATAATCAACGGTAATAACTCAGAAAACAAGCATACATCAGTCAGATGTAAGGATCATTACATTAAACCAATATGACTTTAAGATACAATCCATCTACTCGCTGATTGGACGGTCTGGATTTCGATCTATGTGGGCCACTTGTATGATGGATGAATGGATGCGTAGGTTCGTCCTACGCGGGACTCCACAGGGGCCAGCATGCAGAGATGATCCAATAATCAGAACCATCCATCCTCTGTAAGCTGTTTCGAATGGCATCTATTCAACTGACTCGTAGAGCGTAACATGAACCATTGAAAACTTTATACGTTCAGATGGAGGGTTCCAATCATCTGACCATATCTTCATGTGGGTCCCACTCCAAAAAGATTACCTACCAGCGTATCAAATCTCTCCACTGAATCTAGATGTCATGCGCGTGGCAAATGGTCGTATGAGACTGCCAAATGGGTGTTGGCTATTTGATGCACAAAAGCCTTCATGGGTGCCGTTACATGCATGAATGCAATGCCATTTGCATGTATCTCTCGACACTTCGATTACATGCAAAGCCACCATGCATACACTTGTAGAGAGCCATCCATCTTTTATCTGTGCACTGCCACGCCATGACGCATGCGGCCATGCGGGTAACGCATAAGCACTGCCATTCTGTACATGACAGCGCAGTTCAAACCCGGATCAATCTGGACCGTCCGTTTTCTGGTTCCATCTTCCAATCATGGATCCCAAAGCCACGCTTTTTGAACAATCCTAGCCGTTCATTGTCTACATGGTTTTGCATTGATGTAGAAAGTTAGCATTTTCTTTTTGTTTTCCACCGTTGCCTTAGTCTCGCTAACGGGATGGCCCACCAAATGCACTGTAGATAAACAGCTACCATTTGTGCATGCATATAGCTGTAGGCCACCATTATATAATTGTAGATAATCCCATCTCTCTAATAATGGCCCACTAAGCTGTCCTTCAGTGCCATCAGTTTCACATGGACCGTATGATGGTAGGAAACTATAAGTGGACTCCACTAATTACAGCATGCCAACTTTTTTATCTTTTTATCTCCTCTCGTGTATAGGGTATGGAAATACTGAGTATTTAATGGAGGTGCTAGGCATTGAAAATTAGTTGCCACTATTCCTACTGTCGGTTTCATGGGTTCCACCGATGATGGGGTCATTGTACGTAAAAAGTCTTTTGCCGACCCAAATTACTAAAATGTCCTCCATTGAATTTCGCCACGGGGGAGTTATTTAATACTCTGGCACAGTACGAAGCTTGATACGCAGGCACTTAGAAATGGTACGCATTGCATAAATTAACTAAAATAGACCGACTAAACTGTGGATCCTGTTGTATCTGATTCGCAGTAAAAAATTTAGATTGCATGAGCAATCCTAACCTCTGATTCCTGGACATTGTCTTTTGAAATTGGGCCATCAGATATTTTCATTTTTAACTTCGGCCACCAATCTCACGTTCAGATAATCAACAAAGCATAAGTTATATTCTTGACCCATCTGAACTAGGACCCATAATTCGGACGGTTTGATTTGAATTACTTGTACGTCACATATGCAATTTCTAAGTGCCTGTATATCGTTTACGGTACTCTTCAATGTATCAAAGGCTTTCTTTGCAATTGGTATAAACAACTTGTACTGTTGTATTACCAAAGGTAGAATAGGAGTTGCAGAATGCTTTTAAGCTTGTACTGTTGTATCACCAAAGGTAGAAGAGGAGTTCCGAAGGTGGCTACTCTTTGATGGGCCATACCATGAAAATGGCACCATTAAAGATGTTTCCAGCCGTTCAATCAATGGACTACTTTCGGACGTCGGATGTTATAGGCAAAGCTGAAGGCCAAGATCTCATCTACGGCTTTTCGACTGGGGTCAATTAACGAGGTAGCCAGCTGATTGAACGGTTTGATTTCATGTGCTGCGTTCAGTCCATCCATCCATCCCAGCTGTCTATTAAGTCCTGAAACACATACGATGGGCTAATAAACAAAAATAACACTGATCGGATGATACATTTCATCCTTGAATTTTGCCTTATTTTCTATAGCCATCTATTTTCAAGGCCATTGGTGTAATTTTCATGGTTGCCTAGATAAAGTGATTATTTATAATCATAAGCAATCTATAATGTACCCCAATAAATAGATGGATCAGATTGTTGATTGGATCTACTTTTGTATAAAAATCTTGACCATCCAAATTAAAGTCCATTAATCAAATGGTTGATATTTATGATATTGATGTGATATTTCCTTGGTACCATATTTATTGTACCTTGGACGGAATGAACAGTCTGGATCAATGGATTGGAGTGTTCAAGTGTCCCAATGCAACTAGGAGCACTATAACTTATAGTGTACCATGAAAGCACTGGTACATATCTCCCCATCTTTTATTTACCGCAACAATCTCTGCATTGGAGGAGGTTATTTTTGGAGCTTTCTCGTAAAAAGGTAGGGGCACTTTGGAATCCCTGGACAAATTTCCAAAATGAAAGTCCACGTCTCCACTCGTCTTAAATCAGGGATAGCTTGCGCCCCAAGTCTGCTGGTAAACTAACCCGGGTTACTGTAGTCGGTTTACGGCCGCTCTCCTTATTGCAACCTCCCAAACAAAAGCCCCCAAGTTCTTCAAAACTACGTACATGCCCCTACCTGTCAGAGGAGGCCGCAAACTGTACAGAAGCTTCGGCTGACAAGATAGCCTTTTAGAAACAAGTGCTCGGCGGGAGTAGATTCGGTGTTACCCGGGTAACTGGTTAGCGGTGCTTCCCTGACCTTGGGGCCCACCTTGATTTATTTTCCATATATCAACTCCGTCCATCCGTTTTTTCAGCTCATTTGGGCCTATGTACCCAAAAATGAAGCAGATCCAACTCTCGAGTGCATCACACTGCAGGGATTGAATTTCCACCGCTAAAAACTTCTTGGGAGTTACGAAAGTTATGGATCAAGCTGATATTTGCGTGTCGCTTTCATCCCGGTGGTGGTTGCGTTACCTTGGGTCTCTCTACTCATGGCTTAGTTGTAGACTACGACGAGTTCCAATACTAAAGCCATGAGTTTCAGTACTAAGGCCATGGGTTTGAGTACCCACCGTGGGGTGTGTGGGTGTGAGGATGCATGCGTGTGAGGGTGTGTGCTTAAAAAATTAAGGTTATATGGCAAATAAATATTAGGGTGGGTCTTGGGGTGTTTTTAACTATGGCAATTCAATGACTATTATTTTCTAGTGTGCGGTCCACTTGAGATTTGAAATCTTTATTTTTGGGACTATGCCTTGAAATGGACGATGAAAAAACTTATAAACACCAGACACACAACACATACATCAAGGTAGGCTAGGGCAACACCAACTTGTTGCGTAGATAACACCTAATTCGCACCCTACTCCATAATCTATTTTTGGTGAGTTCCTAATCCGTGCCACGTTCGGTAATCTATTTATGGTGAGTATCTAATCGGCGCCCTGTTCGGTAATTTATTTATAGTGAGTATCTAATCGACGCCATGTTCGGTAATCTATTTACGATGAGTCTAGTTAAGTTTGGTCAATGATGCTTCTTTAATTAGTAATTTTTTGTTGTTTAGTATGTCTTATGTATGTTGAAAACTCAGCATCCATGGCATATGGATAGGACTTTAAAATGTATCATAGCATATGTGACACACACATATGTTATTTAAAGATGCATTATGGCACACGTGGGTACTTTACGATAAACAAGATGCATGAGTGTGTGATAAATGTTAAAGATTGAAAGTTGCCTATATATTTGAAGAGATATAGCCTCACTTACAAAATAATTATGTAGTTTTTTCACTAGGAGAAACTTTGTTAATAAATTTTACTTATTCTTATTTTTGTAAGATTGTATTAATGAAATTGTTGTGCATTAATGTGATACTACGCAGAAGGGTCCTTATTCTGATAGGAAACTTCCTTTAAAGATATTCGCTAAGCCTGGATCTATTAGCGTAATCTTCGTCTTAGATCAGGTCAGATCCTCCTCTTCCGGGTATGGGGAGAGATCCCCTCCAGGTTCCTCATACCACCTCTAGTGATGGTTGATCGGGTCAGTTCGGGTGGCGGGGAGCATGGGGCTCAAGCTCCTTTCTCATGTGTTCATTACTAGTGTTGTAAACATTCTTGGTGAGGCCAGTCTTCTTTTACTAAGCTCTATCATTAGATAACTCAGCTCAACGGTTCATCTTTAAGTCAGAGGAACTGCTTGTCCTATATTCATGTCCCTTCTACTAGGACCTCAGTCATCCCAAATCGAGGCCTATCTTAACTCGGAGGCATAACACTTCTACATAACTGTCGTTCTTTTCATATGAGAGACTAGCTTGGTTTCCCACACAACATATATAATCTATGTCCACATGCCATCCATCCATTTTGCTGGACCATTTAAAGGCATGAGCCCAAAATTGAAGCACGTACAATTCTCACGTGGGCCTACCATAGGAAACAGTGTTGATTGACCATTAACGAGCCACGCATCGAGTTGACATTTATTTTCTTCCTTTCACCTAAGTTTATGTGACCTTATTAATAGATTGTATGACAAATAAAACATTACAAAAACATTATGGTGGGCCTTAGGAAGTTTTAAATGGTAAGCTACTCAATCACCATTATTTCTTATAGTATGGTCCGCCGGAGATTTGGATCTTCCATTTTGAGCTCACGACTTAAAATAATTTGGCAACATGGACGGCTGCATGGATATAGAATACATACATCAAGGTGGGCCATGAGTGAGGCTGCGCCGCACCTAATCTGCTCCTTCCCTTGTAATTGAGATGATGTCTAATCCTATTTTTTATGGTCCATGGGCTTCCACATAAGCAGCACTTTCCACTCCATATTTGCAAATGGCGCTGTTTTTCTTTTCTTTTTCTCTTTTTATAAAACTTCACTCATTGCAATTATGTAGAGGAAACTTCGTTCTATCATTCCTACGGAAAGAGCAAAGCATTAGGATGAATAATGATTTTGCAGGATATCCAGCCCAAAAGGACCCTAAAAGAGTAAGATTGTAATTTTTGAGATTTGTTGGCCCCACAAGCACGTTTACACACTGTATATGTGCAAACATAGGAAATTTGTGGGCGGACAGTGCATGAGGTTGCCCCCAGGGTGTAGTTAAGTATATGAGAAGAAAACAGGATGGTCCGCTCAACCAGTGGGCCACCCTACTGCAGAAAATGCAGTCTAAAAAAGTGCCAACAGAGGTTGGCGTGGGGCCTGATGCGGATTACATACTGACATTGCATGTAGGGCTCGCTCCTGGATGGTGCCTTGTGGCCCCAAAGTATTCACCTATCCACTTCTCCAGCTCATGTTAGGGCATGAGTCTAAAAACAAATCAGATCCAAATCTCATGTGGACCACACAATAGGAAATAATATAAAACAGTGGTGATTGAATGTCTACCATTAAAAAAATTCTGAAGGGCCACAATTTTTGGATCAAGATGTTTTTTGTGTTTTCCTTTCCGAAAGTTTTTAAGTGGGGTTGTTCAATCACCTCTATCTAGTGTGGTGTGGTCCACCTGAGATTTGGATATGTCTCATGTCCTGAAATGAGCTTAAAAAAATAGATAGATGGCGTGGATAAGGCCCACTAAGCACCGTCAGCAGCGAGTGGTAACCGACGGTGTCAGCATATAATCCGCTTCCGCGCACGAGGGATGGATGCGTGCGGCCCCTGCCTCACGCAAGACCGTCGAACCTTTACTGTAGGGCTTACCTTGATTTATGTATTCAATATCCAGTCCGTCCATCCGTTTCTTCAGATAATTTAATGGCATGATTCGAAAAAATGAAGCATATCTAAATCTCAAGCGGACCATAACATGAGGAAAAAAGTAGTGGTTGACCATTAAAAATTTGTTGTGAGCCACACAGGTTTTTAAATAAGCTGATATATTTTTTCCCTTCATCTAGGTTCATGTGGCCTTATCAACAGATAGGATGGAAAATAAACATTACACTAGCCCTTGGGAATTTTTAACGGTGGAGCGTTCAATCACCACATGAATCAACCTAAAGTTTTAATCTGCTTCATTTTTTGCCTCATGTCTTAAAATGATATGAAAAAAACGGATGGACGGCCTGGATATAAAATAAATACATTAAGCGAGCCCCACGGTAAGGGCCGCACTGTCGTGGGTGAGGCCGAGTCCGCACCTAAACCGCTCCCATACGAGGGCTTGGCGTGTTACAAGAAAGAGGGGGTATACTTCGCATTCCCATAGTCTCCGGCTATGGATACCAATAATGGCAGAACCCGTAATTCTGACGAACAAAAAGGACATTTTAGAGTCGCGCAGACGATAAATAACCAGAGGGAGCCATGCGAGAAAAACAGAAGACCCGAAAGAAATGAAGCGTGAAAACCTCTGAAACGCAGCAGCAGAGGAAGAACCTTCATTTCTTTTGCGTTTCTCTCAACCCCTCTCCATGCTCGATGGCAACTGAATTTCTTCCCGCGAAATCGACCGTTGCAGCCGCCTCAAGATGTCTTTTAGCCGTTGGATCTACTAACCTTCTCATTTCTTCCCGCAATATCTACCGTTGCAGCAGCCTCAAGAGGTTTTGATTGCCGTTGGATCTCTCCCTCTCTTTCTCACTCTCTCTCATTTCCTGGTTTTTTCTGTAAATAATACTCTTTTAGCATATCAGCTTCCTTTTTTGCCTTTTACTGCATATAGTTTCTGTACTCTCTCTCTATCTTTCTCTCTCAATGAAGCCCGGAGGTAGAAATTACGATCTTGCCCATGCTAAAAAGGGCAACGTCTACGCCGCAAAGCTGGTACGGAAGAGCAAGAAGGGAGCGCTCCGCCGGGGCAAATATGTAAATACTCTCATCATCTCCAACGACCGCTGCAGCCCCAGTCGGCATCAGCACCGTCAAAATCGTGCTCGCCGATCTCTGCCGTCCGATTGCCTCGCTTTGTTGCAGAACCGTGCAAACTTCGACAGGAGCGCCATCCCTGCCAGGATCATGTTCTTCTGCAATGACAGCTGGACGGATTTCCCGTCGGACGCGGTGGAGACTCTCAAGCAAGCCTTCGCTTCCGGAATCCGCACTTCCGTCGTCAAGATTGACGGGTCTTCTTACGTGGTTGACTTTCTCCGGATGCTCCAGATTGATCTGACGGCCGGGATCGGACGCTCGATCGCATGGATCGATGTTGATGGTAAGTGTTTCTTTCCGGAGGTGTTCAGCGGCGGAGACGATGGACGTTTTGAAGCTCCTCCTCTTGAGTTGGAAATTGAGGTAAAAATCAAAGGTGGGTGGGATCTCACTGACCAATCTAAAGCTCAGTCGGAGAATGGGCCATGCGATGAAAGTTCTGGCAGCGAAAGCCGTCGGATTGAGCATAGGGAGAGGATTGGTGATGTGGGTAATCAGGGAATTTCACGGGTGGCTAATGAAATTGTCTCCCATCTTCCGGATTTGAACCGGAGCGAGGATGTTGCAGGCAATTTGAGAAATTTGATGGCGGGGAAGGAAATCACACTGCCTCTACCTTGTCCAGAGGAGAATCAGGCAGCTGATGAAAATTTTGTAAATACAGTGCAGGATAAGGAAATCTTAGCTCTTCCTGGCACCGAGGGGAAGGAAGTCAGCAGTGGTAATTTGTTAAGTACTACCAAGGAGAATGAAGGTAGCAATGTCAATTTGGTAAATAAGAAGGAGAATGAAGCCAGCAATGGCAATTCAGTAAATTCTAACAAGGGAAATGAGGGCAGCAGTGGCAAATTGATGAATGAAAACAAGGAGAATGATGGAAGGAATGGCAATTTGGTGATTGAGAACAAGGAGAACGAGGGCAGCAATGGCAATTTGGTAAATACTAAAAAGGAGAATGAGGGGAACAATGGTAATTTGGCAAATTCCAACAGCGGAGCGAACCGGGCGCCAGGAAAGAGGATTTTGGATTTTGTTGTGAACCCAGATGAGAATAATGAAAGAGATGACATGCTTTCAAAACGGGCTTGCTTCACAAGGTTGCCTGAATTGGGAACAGCCATTGGTGGGTTGTCCACGATTCAGAGCCAAGGAAGCCTGGGTCTCGAATCAGTGGGGAGTTTTAAGCTTGTTAAGCTGGCAGAAGGGAACAGAGCTCATACTGCTGTGAAGGATCTGTTCTTGGCAGGCATGAGAAGAATCGATTCTCGGACGAGGGTCAGTTCGGTATACTGGTGTTCTCACACAAGTCGGATGGGGAACGCTCGATTGCAGGCCTTTCAGAGGAATGCAGATATGATGAAGGCTGCCCGTGGGAATGCCAATGTTAGGTATGCCTGGCATGGGGCGTCCTCTAAGATTGTAGAAAGCATAGTTCTGCATGGGTTTGGGCACATCGAAGCACGGACAGGTGCAGAAGCTTATGGTGTTGGTATCTATCTCTCTGCAGAAGGCTACTCGCAAGCAAGGTATTGTGCGTGGAATCTAAAACTGTGCATTTGGTTTTTGGAATTTTGATATACCTTTTTGTTTTCTACATCTTTCTCCACATGTTCATATCGGTTGGTTTTCCATTGTTCTAAACTGTGCATTTGGTTTTTGGAATTTTGATATACCTTTTTGTTTTCTACATCTTTCTCCACATGTTCATATCGGTTGGTTTTCCGTTGTTCGGTTAGCTTATTACAGTCATAAGCATGTCCAATATTGATAGTGCCAACAAGTATAACACTGATAAATATACGAGGTGGAAGGGATATTCTGATCTCTTTCAGGATGAAGAATGCCATTATTATGCTCGCTTCTTAGAAGTTTGTCATGTACCATGCTCACCATTCACATAGCAAACATTTATGGTGATCGGGACTGTTGATATGGTGGGCCATGTTCAAACATACATTTAACCACTCTGATTGTACCCATGTTGTGAGTTTTCCCTGTTAAATGTGATTCAGTGTTCCTTTTGAGCTAACCATCCATTTTGCAAGGGACCAACCGGATGCTCTCATAGTCCTATCACTTGCTTGTTGGGCTATTCACGGTGTGGGCCAAATCAACTGTCCCGATTACCATGCACTAGCGTCACTAAGGGCATGTTTGATTTTTTATTTACCACCATAAATGGTGGGTAAATAAACACTTATGAGTTATGACCTTTCACCCACGTTTGGTTTTCGAGGGAAATACATGCTTAATCATACCTCGGTTTTTGTCATTGCATGCATGGAATCAGGCAGACTGCGTACGGGAAAAGTCCATGTTCCACCATGACATGTGTTTGATCCACGCCATCCATCCGTTTTAACTGCGCATTTTAGTGCATGATCCAAAAAATGAGGCAAATCCAAAGCCCAAGTGGACCACCGGGGTGTCAAGACTACAACGTTGAAAGATGAAACCTTCCTAGGGTCCAAACGGATGTGTATTTGTCATCCAACCTATTCACAAGGTCACACAGACGTAGATGAAGGGAATACACAAATATCAGCTTGATCCAAAACTTCTGTGGCCCCTGAAGAAGCTCTAAACAGTAGGTGTTCAATTCTGCCTGTTTCCTATGGTTTGGTCCACTTCTGCTTTGGATCTGCCTCCTTTTTTGAGCAAGTAAAACTGATGGACGGCGTGGATCAAACATATACATAGCGGTGGGCCCCACAGTTCTTTTGCACATTCCTTTTTTACATCGGTTTTAGTGTCGTTTTCCTCCAAACGTGTAGTGGTCAACATTGACCTTGGGGCTGCTGCTGGAAATACTTAGGTCAGTAGTAATAACTTATATCCGAGTATTACCTTTCAAAAAAACTTATATCTGAGTATTTACAATGGAATTTGAAAAATCAAACACCCCCCGAGGCACAATGTAACAATATTGGCTGATACAGTATGGCCCTTTAACAGCCCTCTTTTTTTGTTTTTCTTTTTTTGGTGAGGATCCCAAATATGTATTTTTATTTATTTGTGGTTTTGGACGTTTATTTGATGGAATACAGGCCATTCTTTAGTAGGAATGTTGCCTGTCAGTTTGACCAAATCAATCATGTTTTTGATTGATTAGGGCCCATTACATTTAAATATGAAAAAAAAAAAAAGAAAAAAAAAAGAAAAGAAAAGAAGAAAAGAAGAAGTGACAGTTCGCCCCTTTGATGATTATTTCCCAAAATCATCTACTTCTCTTCAGGTCATCGAACTCCACTCAAATTTTCTGTTTTGATTCTCAAAATAAGCCTAGATCTAGTTCAAAAATTAGTTTCTAACCTTCCTTCGTGGTTGAAATGAATTAAGATGTGGAAAAACGAGGCAAAAATTGAAAAAAAAAACTTTCATGGCCATATTGGCCTCATAGCAGTGCTGATATGGGGCGTATCAGGCCGATACAGTTATGAACCCCCGCCCCTTTTTTCATGAAGGGCCAATTGAACCCGGTATCACGTTACGGGGGTGAGTAGCTTTTTATACCGTGACTGACTCAACTCGCATGGAAAACAGATGTTCCGTGATGCACTTCATGGGACTTCATTCACTGTGCATGATAGTAGCATTCCTCCTCTCACAATTTCCATGTCAACACATGTTATTGATGCTCACTATCCAACAAACATGTGCCACAATTTTCTTTGTAGGTTATTATGGTGACATTGTCCTATTGTGTTCAATCTGTGATCTGAGCCTTTCTCTTTGAGAAAGGAACCATGGGATATCTCACTGAACATTTTAAGTGCTACTGTTCTCTAGTGCATCTCACTCAGGACCTGATGCTGATGGCAAGTTCCATGTGGTGCTATGCCGCGTAATCATGGGAAACATGGAGCAAATTAATCTGGGATCCCATCAATATCGGCCAAGCAATGAATGTTTTGACAGTGGTGTTGACAATTTAAGAGATCCAAGGCTCTACATTGTCTGGAGAAATCGCATGAATACCCACATTATCCCTGAATATGTTGTGAGCTTCAGAGTTTCAGAGCATCTGGGAGGTAGCCTACTGCTTCATTTGTTGCTTTTGAATATTATTTCCTGTGTTTGGTATTGCTTGATTGGTTTCAGAAAATCTACATGGTATCTCTAAGATTGACTGTGTTTTTCTAGAGCTGTGGAGACGGAGGAGACTCGCTCAAGACTCCTGTGCTGTCCCCATATGTATTGGCGCTTTGAGAGAAATTACAAAACACAGTCCAACTCCAGTACAAGCGGTATGATCCATTCCACATTTCATAACGAGGATGCGCACAATGTCTGATCAAGCATTTGCTTCATGATAAACTCCCCCAAAGATCTCCCACGTCTGATGATCTAATTTTCCGATTGGACCTCCGTCATATGTGGACAGACAACATAGGTTGTAATTTTCTGTTTTCATCGGGTGACTAGTATCATCTGATAGGGGGAGATATTAGGGCGCAGCCTGTTCCATGATGGAGCCCAACAGATCAATGGATTAAGTTGCTAGAGGGCAGGCCCCACCTGTATCCTGGGTTGAACGGTTTCTTCCGTCTGAGTGTGACACGGTACCTCTTTACTAACTGTACCATCTTACTGTGCATAGCCTACCTTTTTGTAAGAGATGATTCATTCTCGTGTCCAGGTTATGCCTGTGGTGCATCCCTTTCCATCAATGTATGTACAAGGACAAAGAGAGGAAAGATCTTCCCTTCCAGATTTGATACCAAGCATGACATTCCCAGACTTGTTCTCTGCAATAAGAGGACAGCTTCCTGAGTCCAGTATTGGAAGATTAGAGAATGTATACAATGACTGCAAGGTAATTATTGTAAGAGCTTTGCTAAGTGCATACACGTGTGCAATAAAGCTTGTGTACAGCGCACACATGTGCCAGCATGGCACGATAGGTCTGAGACTCTGAGGTCCAATCCATACATCAGAACAGCACCACTATATTGATGCCCTAGCCCAAGAATCAGGTTGATCCATTGGTCAGGTAGGCCATAGTTTGCAAATCCATTGTACAACAGCTCTTAAAAACTTGGGCTGAAGTTTTCTGACCCATCTGCCTGTTTCCAATATTGGGGCCCGCATGCTGATTGGACCAGATTTTATTTGGTAAAAATGTAGAAGGTATGACCAACCTGACGGATGGATTGTATCTTGCACATGTGTCATGCTGGCACATGTGTGGCACATACATGAGCTTTATCGCACACACGAGTGCAAAGCTCGCTTAAAATCACTAGGTGTCTGTTCTTTTGGCTGTTTTACATGAAGGATATATGTATATTCCCATCTTTACATAAATTTCCAGGCAGGAAAGATTAGAAAAGATGCTCTGGTCAGCGTGGTGAGGTCGATTGTGGGAGATAAATTACTTATTGCTGCTATCCATAACTTCCGTAACCAGGTATGGAAGTAATCTATTTATGTCCAAAATTTTAGTTTCATTGATTACAGTTGGAAGCTTATTGCTTGATTTGGACCAATCAACATATTGATGTCAAGGGCATTGAATTCCTGGAGAAATGCTGATGTTTGATGATTGTAATCCTTGATGTCATCTTCATTGCTCAAGTAGCTTTCCACCTATCAGTATCTAAATCTGTACAAAGCTAACATTGCTTTTCATTTTATTCTGCTGAAAATATGATATAGATACTTTGTTTTCCTGATGGTGTTCTATGTCAAGGTTAAAGGAACGTTATCAGGTCAACATGATGTGTGTTTAGTTGGATTGCATGACTTTACTGCTTGCTCATTTCTAGCAGACTTGGGTCTACACCATTTTTATATCTCTAGGAATGTGATCTACCATGTCATTGGAAACTCAATGCACACATCCATATGGTTTATTTCAATCTTCAGATTGTTCTATTATATCAATTTTAATACACGATATAACCTATATCGCCATTTGGTGAACAATATATATTAACAGAGTTAAAAGAAAAGAAATAGTCCCTAGGAGTATGAAGTGCAAATCTTTAGAGAGAATCATGGTTGGGCATCAAATCTCTGGACACGAAAATTTGGATTGGTTGGCTTTTTCCTGAAGTGTGTGATTTGTAAATATGTTTTCTATTTGGGGGTGAACCACACCAAAGACTAGGGTGATTATTGCAATTTGAGTTCTTTGTCGTTGGCATTGTCTGCTTTTATTTTGCAAACTATGCTTTTGCGAAAGCATTAGCTAGTTTCATAGCATTGGTAAAAGAAGAAGTTTGATGTTCAGTGGCCAGCTGATCATAGAACTTTTGCTACCTACCATTTAAAAGCTTGACACAAAATTGTTGAAAAAGGGTGAAGTGGTGATGATGATCACTAGGCCTATTGAAACCCTAATTTAACCTAGTGAAAAACTAACTATGATAAGAAACTACTTTACAGCCAATATTGTTACACCCTCAATTTTCTGAAACCATCCATTAAAATAAAATATACAGACACGCCACCTACTATAGGTTACCTAGATTAATTAGCCTATCATCTTCAAAGAAGTGACTTGGAAGAATTCAGTTCACGGATTCCTGCAGTTTTTTGTCCAAATTTCCCACCTAAGACGAGACCGAACCCAAAACCTCACCAAAATTCCCTGCTTGAACAGAAGCCATTGGAACCAGGACGTTGTACGAGGTCTAGGACCCCCAGGCCATGTTTGGGGTGCCATATTCTTTTGTCTTTTGGAGGCTGCCCTGGGGCATGGTAAAAGTTTTTCCATGTGCCAGGGAGTTTTGCTTTTAAAACACTCTCTAGAACATGGAAAAAGTTTATCGGTGACATCCAATTTTGGGTTCTAATTACATGGCTTTTCCATCTCAAATTTCCCAATCTTATTCCTTTTTGAAGACCTTTGTTAAAGTCCCTTGATATGCGTTGATACACCATCATCCCTACCAAGTATGTTCTCGTGCGGAGTTCCATCCTGCATGTGCGGAGGAGTGTTGAAGTCCCTTGATATGCATTGATACACCATCCTCGAACGGCTCAAGCTTTTAGATAAAGTGGTCCCTCCACCCTTGCCCAGTATGTTCCCGTGCGGAGTTCCATCCAGCACGTGCGGGGGAGTGTTAAAGTCCCTTGATATACATTGATACACCATCCTCTAATGGCTTGAGCTTTTAGAGAAACTAGTTGTTTGACATGGTTTCAGAGCGGGAAGGTCTTGTGTTGGAATCTCGGGTGCAACAAATAAGCCTCCCTAATATATTCTCGTGGAGTTGTAAGAATTCAAAAGGATAAAAAAGGACTTTGAAACATGCAAAGGATGCGGATAATGCGTTGGTGATTAAGAGCTTTGGTAGCTCCTCTCTTTTAGAGTCTAATGTGTATAACTCTACTCAAGTAGCAGGCAATGGCTCAGGTAACCTCTTAGAGGCGAAGTATTCCCTTCTTCTTCTTCTTCTTATCTCAAATTTTTTCAAGATCAGGCAAGACAAGAGCCTCCTTGGTGAATCCTACACATCCAACCAAGGAGACTGAGCTCAAGTGTGAATCAATTTGGAGATCAAGAAACCAAAGCAATCAGAGGACAAAATTCACCAACGGCTTTGCCACATTCTGGTCTTTCCCCTTTCTCTCTACATTCTTCTTTTAATCCTCCAAACTCTACTCTCATTTTTATTTGCCAAAGCAACCTACATCATTATGCAGAATTCCGTTTTTGGAATTTCAATTCTCCTAAGTAGAGTCCACATAATCACGTGGCTGGAGAAGCACGCCTAGCCCCTTCTCCATAACCAAGTCCCTTACTCAGGGTCTCTTTCGATAGCCATAATTGGTTGTTGGCAACTCCGTGGAACTCTTCTACCTCCAGTAGAGTTGCTGATACGTCACCCAATTGATAATATCGAACTAGAGCATGATTCACAAGCTTACAATAGCAAATCCACACATGCCTATTTAGCACCATGTATTCCTGAGGTTGAACTGTCTTGGGGTTGTGTATCTAGGAACATTATCTATTAGGCCTTTTTTTAAAAAAGGTAACGAGAATTTTATTAAAGAACTAAAAGAAAGGAACAAAACAACAACAAGAGGGCACTGAGAGAGCCACCAGAAGCTACCCAAGAAAGTCCAGAATACAACCCTTTTAATTTTGAAACACTACAAGCACATTCAACAATCAACCCTGTATCCTTGTGGGAGATTCCTTCCACCAGCTTGCTAGAAGTATGGAAGCACCTAGTGCTTCTTTCTTCCCAAACAGCCCACCAAATTGCAAGCAAAGCCATTCTTCAAAGCATTTTCTTATTGGTCCTTGGACTCACCCCGTGCCAAGCATACAACAAACAGTCCACCGACTTTGGGGTGGACCACACCACGTGAAATCGACCCAACAAATCTTCCCAAATCGGGCCCACAAAAGGACAATGCAGAAAAAGACGGTGCATTGTCTCCTCATCATGCATACACAAGATACTGATATTTGGGATCACCATAGCTCTTTTTTGGAGAATGTTGATGGTAAGAACTTTCTTCCTATCAGCCAGTCATCTGAGCACCGCTATCTTTGAACAAACATTGTAGAACCAAACAAAACTTGTGCTCCCCACCTCTCTTTGACGATCACCCCCTCTCAAAAGAGGGTAAAAAGGCTTGACTGTGAACAACCCCATTTTGCCAACCTTCCACATCATCTTGTCCGGTTTGGATGAGACGGGGGTGAAAAGGCGGATGCATTCAAGGAGTACCACTTAGTCCTCGACTTCCTCATCACGAAGAAACTGCCTGCACGGGGGTTCTCAAATGACCATGCCTCTAATTTGGTTAAAACAATCAGCCACTGTAATAGACAGATCCAAAGCCAAATGGAAAATATTAGGGAACTCATCTTTTAATGTGGAGGATCCCACCCACACATCTTTTCAAAACCTGATTTTTTCATTATTGCCCACTGAGAAGCCTACTCCCAAAAAAGTTGTCTTCATAGAAGAAACTCCTTTCCACAAGGTCGATGCTCTGTAGGTTGAAGAGTCCCTTGTCCACTAACCCCCGACTTTACGTTCTCGCAAGACTACTCTCGAATCTAATCTTTCATTATTGTCCACTAAACCCCGACTTTTCCATCTCGCAAGACTACTCTCGAATCTAATCTTTCATTATTGTCCACTAACCCCCGACTTTTCCATCTCGCAAGACTACTCTCGAATCTAATCTTTCCTTCACCTTATCCGAAAGATGCTTTACATGTTTTCCAACACAGAGGAAGCCCCACGAACATGGCCAGAAGCGCCCCGGCCTTGCACCCAAAGATCTCGGCTAGCCTTTCCACCTCACCCTGAACATCTTGCTCTTAGCAATAAACTTTTAGGCCTGACACCACCTTGAAGCATTTGATAATAGTTCTCAACCTTCCACCTTGAAACCAACAATGAAGCCCTCCTCTTGCCCCTTCACAATCACTCCCCAGAGCCTCAATAACCATAAGAAAGAGAAACGGAGCTAGGGGATCCCCTTGTCGAAGGCCCCTAGAGCTTTTAAGAAAGCCTTTCGGGGATCCATTGAGGACCGAAAACTGAGGTCTTAGGAATGATAGTGATGCAGGATGCACCAAGATCGGAGAAACATCTGTCTAGTTTATTTTAATCATCTAATCGTTCTTATCGTATCAATGTTAATACACAATAGGGCAGTCAATGGGTGCCCAGACCTGCAGGTACCTGATGGACCTGACCTGATCTTAATAGGTTTTGAGTCCCATTTATTGGACTTGTTAAGAAATCAGGTCAGGTTTGGGTCTAGTCAGGTCCAGGTAGGGTCCAGCTAGTTCTAATAGTAAAATTATATATATTTAATATGATATTGATTATTCCAGCAAAAGAAATGTGTGTGCAATCTAATACTCCCTTCGCGTAGGTCTAACCATGTAAATGCTCTTATTTGTCCTGAACCCAGCTCCAAACTAGATCCAAAAACCCGATGGGCACCGAAGCCTACTGCATACAGGTCCGGGTCTTCAAGAACTAGACCCTAATAGCTGTTTATGAACATTTTTTAATAATTACTCAGTAAGTAATCTTGTTGCATGGATTCAGGGTGACTCATCCACAATCGAGGCTAAAGTTTTATACTTCTTTCCTAGTAGTTGTCTGCAATGTTGATGAATTGGTGCTTCTCTAGGAAACTAGAGCCACCCAACAACTTATTCTTGTCAAACAAACATCTATCCTTACGGTTATTTTGCATATAGAGGTATCTCACGCTTCTATAATGGATAACATGGCACATGGATTTGGGATCCAAGCTGCCCAACATGTTGGTCCTGCCATTTAGATGTATTGGTCCAAAAATCTGATTGGTCAGGTTATCATGTGGGACAATGTTAGAACCAAATGGCCCGCTTAGAAAAAGTAATTCATGTTAGTTTTAATTGTCCATGAGTTTCATAAGCTGTGGCCTACCTGATAAGTGGACATGACCCACTAGACAGATGGCTAAAAGATCTCGCACCTGTATGCCATCTTCAATGCATGTGAAGCAGCAAACCTGGGTACATGCTCGCTGATATATGAACCCTACCGTTTGGGAATAGAATAATACCAGGTTGGGACAGGAGCCAAAGTGAGCCTCTTTCCCATTAACCTCGGGCTAAGTCGGTATGGGTAGCCCCATCAGAAAAGAGGTTCACCCACTAAGCAATGCCTTTTATGGTAGTGGCTTGTGTATCTGAAATTCAAAAAGCTCCAATCACCATCCTACACACTCGTGTGTAGTGTCAATTAATTCAACATTGCAGTCTTGGAGCTTCATGCTGGAAATCAATGTTTTCGCCACCTTATTGGGTTCTCTAACAAAATGAAGACACTATCTAGATGTTTCGCTCTTTACTATTATCTAATCCCCCCATTCCTGTCGGTGTTAGGGTGAAGCTCCTCATTGTTCTTCTGTTTTTGTCCCCCACGGCAGGCTAGCTCTAATAATGGAGGGAGATGAATGGTGTTTGTGATTGATCGACCGGTCTACCAGGTATGGATAGGATAGGGGAATCCCTTCTTTGGTATGTAGGATGAGGTTTCAGTGTGCCTTTCAGGAAACCAGTGGAAAATGGCGTTTTTGCTTTAAAAGTTTATAGTGTGACTGTGAAGTTGTTTCTTTCT
Organism: Magnolia sinica; assembly: GCF_029962835.1. Taxonomy (NCBI): domain Eukaryota; kingdom Viridiplantae; phylum Streptophyta; class Magnoliopsida; order Magnoliales; family Magnoliaceae; genus Magnolia; species Magnolia sinica. The sequence goes on along the minus strand of NC_080585.1, from coordinate 14,131,305 downwards.
TATCTCCAATCAATGAAAGTTGCTTTTCTTTTTGTAACCATCTCATGTCTTCCTTCCTTCTCAATTCAACGCTAATGCATTAGCAGACCCTAGATTGATGAGGAGAAAATACCCAACATGGTTCTAAAACTCGCTGGCTCAACTACAAGTTCAAGATGCAAGTGCATTACCAGCGGACCACAAGCATTAGTGGTATTTTGCTTTGGCGATTTAATAATTTAAAAATATCGAGCCAACTTAAGACTCGTTTGAGTCCTTCAGTTGACCCGACCTGACTGGACTTGGAGTCGAGTTTCCCAAGTTTCTGTCTGAACTATGGTATCAGATGGTTCACTCAATCTTTGTATATGCTGCACGTCCATAAAGGATCTGGACCGTTCATCCATTGTAGTCATATGCCCAAAAGCACACTAGTTGGATGATCCTAGCCACTGATTTGGCGAGATTTTGTGCATTGGACATCAGCAGCTGGTTTGGGCTTTTTCCTAAGTGGCCATGGCCCACATCCACAATAGATGAAAGGCCCCATTTGCGTGTAGCATGAATGCTTTGTAATGTTGAAATTTGCTTGATAACCCAAAACATGTATTTTGGTCAATAGGCTGAAAATTACGGTGATTCAACAATCCTAACCTTTGAAAAAAAGAGAAAAAATCACCTAGTTCTGATCAATGATTTCTGGATGAGAATGTTTACACGGTTAGGATTGCCTGATCGTTGTGATTTGTAATGGTCTATTTTTTGAGTCTCATGATGGATATACGGTCCATATGGGACGTGCATGATGATCGTAACTGTGAGACCAGACAATCCTGACCATTCAAAAATGGGTACAAGAAGCACCAAGATCTGGTCAATGAATTTTGGGTGACAGTATTTACACGGTTAGGAGCGTTTGATCGTGGTGATATCTCTATGGTCAATTTATGGTGCCTCATAATGTATAAACGGTTCAGATCACCTTACACATGCCATAGCTCGTTTCAGTATCACCTCCCAATTGTTCCCTGTGTGGTGTGGCCCACCTAAATTTCCGATTGGGTTACCCTTCCTTCTAATTCTTTGAGGCGTAGATCTGATGCCGACCGCACAATAGCTCTGTGCTCCTCTCATTCTGTCATGCACTCATCTCTCCCGTCATCGTCATCCGACAATGGTAGGTGGGAATCTCAACATGCATTTCAAATTGGACATTTGAAAATTCAGAATTTTTATGCAGTGCATGAGTACCGGGGAGGTGATGAATAAATCAGAACCGTCCATCTAGTCGGAACCTTGGTTTGAACGGCGCTGATCCAGTCTTGTTGTCCACCATATCAATGGTCCAGATCGATAGGTTCTATAACGCATTCCCTGCAAGTTAGCTTCTCTCTGGGTTTGTGAAAGTGAGGCTCGTCGTCTAGTGACGTAGCCATAAAGCTTAATGAGGGCCCACCGTGGATGGACCATGCCCCACAAGCTCTTCCAGATAGGAAGATTCTAGACACCAATTTAATTGCTAGGTTCTTCCCATCGAGGAGATTTCATGACGTGTGGTCCATCCAAAGAAGGCTGCATTGAACGACCGCTCTAGATCAGTGGACAATGGCCCACCTGTCCAAATCTAGAACACAGGTACATCCTCGGGTCTCTCCACCATATTACGTAGTTGTTCTTTCCCTTGCTGGAGTACGCCCATCCGTGCTCACGCACAAAGCTGCTGTATATACTTCGTACATGTACCTTAATCCAAACCGATTAAACTCATGGGTCCCGTTGTTGCAGCATTCAAAAATAACACTGAAAGGACGATCCCAGTTATCATATTCGAGTCCATTAGATGGATGGTTAAAATGAGAAATGGGCAACCGTCCACATTCAACTAGCTAATGTCCATTAGTCAGAGGATATGATAGTATTATTGTCCATCTGATCTTGGGAATTTCCCATCTAAACCGGTGCCCCAGCTTTGAACGGTTTGGATTGAAGTACGTATATGTCAAGAGTAGCATATGGGAGCCGCCCACCCAAGACGGTACGGCCCTTATCGTGGGGCCTACTTGATATATGTGTTCGATATCCATGCCGTCCATCCGTTTTTCCATCCCATTTTAGGGCATGAGCCCAAAATTTAAGCACATTGAAATCTCAGGTGGACCATATCTTAGGAAAAAGTGGTGATTGACCTTTAGAACCTTCTTGTGGGCCACAAAAGTTTTGAATCCATTATTTGTTTTCATTTAATTTATTTCAACCGGTTTATATGACCTTATCAACAGTTTGGATGGAAAATAAAAATTACAAAAACATTACAGTGAGTGTTAGTAAGTTTTGAACGGTGGAGTGCTCAACCACCACTGTTTCTTATACTACGGTCCACCTGAGATTTGGATCTGCCTCATTCTTTTGATCATGCCCTAAAATGAGGGGGGAAAACGTATGGACCATATAGATCTATAATACATACATTAAGGTGGGCCCCACCATTAGAGCCGCCGTCTTGGGTGAGGTCGGAGCCTCACTTAATTCGCTGCCATTGCACATAGCCGTTGGCATGTGCATCATATTTTCGTGAGAACTATGCAGATATTCGCGCGAGGGAAGATAGGAAAGGTGAATTGCATGAGACGAGCCAAAGTGGCACCATCAGAGAGATCTCGTCCATTCATTAAGTGGGTGCACCCGTAAACATGATATGGCCCATAAATTAGGCCAATAGAGTGACCAGGTAGGCGAAGTCCAATGAGAAAGGACGGTTAGGAAGAAATCACCAACAACCAGTATTTAGTTTACCTGTAGGGCCCACTTGTTGAATGGACCATCCTGGATTCTGGGCCAGAGAATATCACATAGAACCCAACATGGTCCTGATCTTGCGCACCTTGCCAGGTTGGTTCGTATCCCAGATTCACCTCTTCAATGAATCTCTCGTGGCGCGAATCGCTTTCATCGCCCCGTAGCCAATTCATAGCCGTTAAGAAAACTGACACCTTAACCAGAAAATTGAATTTCAAACTTATCGAACCCAACGGTCGTCTCTCTGTCTCCCCTCGCATTTTCAAACTCCTTCCGGAGAGAGGGAAAAAAAAAAAAAAAACAGAAGAAGAAGAAGAAAGAAGAAAACCGTCCCAGATTTCTTGCAAGAAGGAAGGAGAAACAGCCATTGCAGAAGATCAAATGGACAATTTGAATAAAAGTCTCTCTTCATCGGCATTAAGCAAACCTTCTGCAATCCCAAAACCTGGTACTCTCTCTCTCTCTCTCTCTCTCTCTCTCTCTCTCTGTGGTTTTGAGCTCTTCCATAACATATTTCTTGAGCTCTTCCATAACATATTTCTTTTCAACCCCTTCTCAGATATGAAACAAAGATCCTCCTCCGAAGACCCAAATGAAGATGAGATCGACAAGGCTCAACAAAATTCCCAGAAAGGAATCGCCCCAAAATCAGCGAATCCGAAGAAAGGAACCACGAACTTCATGTCCCCAACGATTTCCATGGTTTCCAAGGCTTCTCCGCCAAAAAATAAGATCTCGGTCAAGAGGAATGATGCTTCCAGATTGATTTTCTCAGGCACCCAGATTGATAAAAGCCCAAAGATAGAAATGGAAGAAACGAATTTGGATTTGGGTTCTGACTATGCCAATGTCTCCTCTCAGATCACACCCTTATCTTCGAGGGTTTTAGAATCGGGCCTTGATACACCCAATTCGTCTTCCCTTTGTTATGACCCGCTGACAAACTATCTGTCTCCGAGGCCACAATTCCTTCGGTACAAACCAAACAGGCGCCTTGAAATGTTTGTACGCAGAGAGAACAAATCAAAGAAAGGGGAAGAAGGCTTGGGAATTGAAGGAAGCTGTTGCATCGAATCCAAGAAATCGTTGGAAGAGGAAATATCCTTCATTGCTTACACTTCTTCACAAGATGAACCCGAGAAGCAAGAAGATGGATCCAGTCCATCAGGGGGGTTGGATTCAGGATCTTCTGATGGCCAAGAAATTGAAGAAAGTGAGGAAGATGAGGAGGATATTGACGAGGAAGAGGAAGAAGAGAGGCATTGGAATTCTAGTCTGGCATTGAGATCTTTGTTTCTAATAGGCATTTTGTTTTTCAGTACCGTTTATATGTTGTCTGCAAATTCTCCTTCCATTACACCTCCTTTACAGGCTTTGGGACGTTTTGGAGAAGGCTATTTGAAGATTCAAGAACCTCTAAACCAAACCATGGAAAATCTGAAAATGGGCTTTGAAAAAATTCCCGAGATTTCAAAGCAATGCAGGGCTTTCGTCAATAATTTGTTTTTGCGCTCTACACCTCAACTCGTTGCTTTGCAAGAAAGCAGGCTCTGTTTAGTTCCTTCTGTTTTGAATTATGGGGATGAAGATAACAATGGAGATTTGCTGTTTCTAGATGATCTCGACCACCAAAGGGTGGATTTGGAAGGGGAAGACTTACATGATGCTGTGGCATTAGTATTGCCAGAGGTAGAGAAGAATAGTGAAGTTGATGTTTTATCTGGTAACTTCCGAGAGCTGGAGCAAGCGAAAGGCCAAAACATAGAGAGAGAAGATGATGTTTTCTCAAGGAATCACTTAGAACAGGAAGAAGTAAATGGTGGAGATTTAATGGACATGTCTGAGACTTTAATTGATGAAACGATTGGAAAAGGAGGGGCAGTCCAACATGAAATGGTAAAATCGGCAGAAGTTACTAATCAGATGAGTGAAATTTCAGAGCTACAGGGTAGGGGAACCTCAAATATCTCTGCTGAACCTTCACAAATTCCTTGGATCCAATCTGATACGGCCTCATTTTCGCTTCAAAATGCAGTGTCTGATTATCCAAGTACTTCTGGAGTAGACTTAAATTGGAGAGAGGAAGAAGTTTCTTGGTGGATTGGATCCATGAAAGACAAGTTTGATTCCAGATCTGCAATTGGATTTTCTTTACTTTCAGTGATTGTAGCTTCTACAATTTTGGGTTTTCTTCATCTCAAGCATAGTAAAGTTTCTTCAAAGGACTCTTCACCTAAATTTCAGAGTCCATCTTCTGAATCAATTAAGGTAGAAATGAGGAATTTGGAATTTTCCAAGCAAGAAGATATTATTGGGGAGAAGTACAATTCCAACGTCGATCCTTCATCTTTTTTCCATTCCAATGACAACTACAATGACTTTTCCAGAACTCGCCCACCAGTGGTTAAATTGCTTGGAGAATATGAAGTGGAAGAAATCAGCTGCAAATCAAAGACAAGAGGAGGTGAACAAATCAGTGTCTGTCAATCACAAGAGGCAAAGAAATCGAAGCGGAAGAGCCTTTCCTTCAGTAATCAAAGATGTCCATCTGTTTTGGAGTTTGCTGCCATAGAATCTCCTTCATGCGGAAGCTTTGTTAGAGAAGGGGTAAACAAAAAGCTATTCTTTGTTTCCATCAATAGCATGCATGTGTACCAATACAATCATCTGTCAATATACATATACACATCTCTCTTCAAATCTACATGTGAAAATGGGTTTAAATCCGGATACATGTATAAATCCAAACACATGACATCTGCACTACATGGGTACACATTTATGACTGCATCCATGCATACATATTTACACATATGCACAGATATATATTCATATTGGGTGCAAACTATTCCAAAGACATTATGATTTCAACACTAAATATAATTCATAACCATACATATTTACAAGTGCATTAAGCAAGCATACATAAATACATGCCTCATACTACAAATTAGGCTGATATACTTTTCTTCTTCCTTCACTTTTGGATGTAGGTATAGTCATAGCTATGCTGATCATCATATTTCTAAGGATATTTTTGAACTTTTATTTTTCTCTTTTGATGACTGATTTTTCCTAGTAAAGTGAAAACCCACAAGAAATTCAGTTCATTGAAAAACTGGTCATTTTATCAGTGCTGAAGATTAAGCTGCTCATCACCTTTGGGGAAAATGTTTTTAGAAAATGATACACTGTTTTTGTTTCTTAATAATATAATTATAATGTTTAATCATTTCCTTTAATTTTGGTCAAGCAAATTGATGGATAAAACCTCTAAAAGGTCCAAAAATATAACTCATTTCTGCTTGTTCGCATGAAACAGGAATCTGGTGGAGGAGAAGGGATGAAAGAGGTCATGACTGCTGTTAGGCGCTCAAGCCGAATCCGAAAGCGGGTCATGTCACCATGAATTGCGCTGGACTGAAATCTGACCTGCTGATCATTTTCATGTCATGAATGATTGGATACAGCTTCTTGTTGTTACTTATTATAATCCATTTTGATTTTCTTCTTTTTTCTTTCTTTTTGATCTTGTTTCTAAGGTAGAACTGGCTGAGTGCCTTCATTTGTATGAACTATTCTGGTTTCTGATACCAAGGGCTTTTCTTTTTTTTTCTTTTCTTAATCGCCATTGTTCGTCGAATCCATGTGAAAGGATAGATGGGGGTTTTTCTGATGTTTCTTTCGTCACCACTTCTTTCTCACACAATTGCATTTCGATACAATTTGTATATTTTGCAATCTCTTCATCATCATTATCATAAAAATTGTGGTGATTTTGGACAGTGCAAGAGGGAATAAAGCTCTATGATGTAAACATGAAGGAACGCATTTCTAGAGAAATTAATAAATTGTTTATTGCTATATTACCCCATTTCCCATTTATGTTTTCTCTATGCGCCCCCACATAGGAGTGAGTCCAATGTCAGAGACAAGATGAAATCTGGAGTAGGCAAGTTTTGGAGACTCGGATGCAATGAAGCAGCTTCCTTTTTCATCGTGGAGGACTCATGCTTCCTATCGAGTTGCTTTTTGTTGAGTGGCGACTATTAATGAGATGACCCTGAAAACAGAATCTTCCAAAACGAAATTGATCATTCCCAACATATGTAGAAAGCCATCTTGGAACAGAGAATAATCAATCTTCAAAAACGAAATTGATAATTCCCAATATGTGTTTTATATGCTCGAAGGATGCGGAATCGGTTGATCATTTATTTTCTCTGTTCCAAGATTGCTTTCTACATATTTGGACGAATTTCCTCAGATTCTTTGAAATTGTCCTTTCGGGTATGATAGTGGAGCATTGGATGGGCAGAGTAGCGGGTGATTCAAGTCCAGAGGCAAGATTCTCCTGAGGATGCTTCTGTATGCATGAGTGGGGTATTTTTGTAAAGAAAGGAACCAAGAAATCTTTTAAAATAACCCCTGGCAAGTCATCATCTAAATTATTTGGCGATTTCTTTGAAGAATTCAAAGGGATTCCCAAGTCCAAACTCATCCACAAGTTCAGGAGGGTCATTGAAATCTTCTGATTTTCAGCCTCCAAAACTAGTGTTCAGTGTGCTGGGCCGGTGGAGAGTTGTGATTTTGATGGATCTCTTTCGGTGTGTTAGACAAGCTGTGATAGACAAGCTGAAACATACCTTGTATAGACCTTGTATAGCTAGCATACCTTATATAGTTTGTTTTCCATAGGTAGATGATTCTGATTTTATTTCTTTCCTTGTATAGATGCTGTAATCTCTATATATTCAACCCCTTTGGGTTGTCTCAAATACGCAAAAGCTTTCAGCTCATCTCAGTTTACATGGTATCAGAGCATCACTGATCCAAATCCGGCACCACCTGTCAGATCCGACCACCCCTGCGTCGTCCGGCCACCCCTGTTGCGTCGTCCGATCATCCCTCTGCTCGTCCAATCACCATCTGCTGCTCGTCCCGCGCCCCTGTTGCAGATCCGACTATCCCCTGCTCTTCCGAACGTCCCCTGTTGCAGATCCGGCCACTCCTTGCTTGTCCGAACGTCCCCTGTTGAAGATCCGCCCACCTCCTGCGCGTCCGACCGTTCGTCCGACCACCCCCTGTGCGTCCGACCACTCCTGTTGAAGATCCGACCACCCCTGTTGAAGATCCGACCACCCCCAGCGTCGCCCGATCTGTTGCTGTTGCTGCTGCGTCGCCAGATCTACATTTTTCAGATCCACAGGTCCTGTTGCTGTTCCTATTCTTCTTCTGCTGCAACTGTTGCTGTCTTGTTGCTGTTCCTATTCTTCTTCTGCTGCAACTCTTTGCGTGCTTTATATTAACTCCGATCAATGGACAAGAACTCATCACGTACAGAGGCCCCAAGGTGTAGTTTTGATGGTACCAACTATTCACTATGGGCCATCCATTTTCAGAACTTCCTGAAGGGTCGTGGTTTGTGGGGACTAATTGATGGATCTGTTACTATTTCCACTTCCACGGATGCCGATAAATTGGCTGATTGGGAAATGAACAATGGAAGGATTATTACCTGGATTCTCGATTCAGTCGATCGGTCCATTGCTGTTGGCCTCACACCTCATCGCACGGCTAAGGCAATGTGGGAGCATCTTCAGACAATTTATCAACAAAGTAATGCGGCCCGGTCATATCGTTTGGAACAGGATCTCGTTAAACTTACTCAGGGTGACGACAGTATTCAATCATTTTATTCTAAAATTGTCACAATTTGGATTAAGATGGCTTTGATGGATCCAATATTTCCTAATGACTTTAGGATTTTCCAAACTATGAGCGAGAGTGCGCAAGTTCGCCAATTTCTTATGAAACTGCGTCCGGAATTCGAGCATTGTCGAGCTGCTCTCTTGAACCGTAGCCCTACTCCTTCATTGAATTCGGTTATTAACGATCTATTGGCTGAGGAACAACGACTGAAAGTTCTATCACTTCCTTCCTCGACTCCGGGATCCTCTGATATGGTGCTTGCTGTGTCCACCACTACATCAACGCGTGGCTCTTCTCTTTTAACATGTCGTGGCTGCAACAAGGTGGGTCATGTTGTTGCTCAATGCAAAGAATGGTGCGCTTATTGTCGACGAACTGGTCATGGCATTCAAGACTGCCGTACACGTGCATATGCATCTTCTTCCGTCCGTGGACGTGGTGGTCGTGGTCGTGGCCGTGGTCGTGCTCTTTCTGCTACTGCTGCCACTATTTCTTCTGAGTCGACTGTTACTGATTCTACATCTAATGTTTTTGCTGAAGGTCTTTCATCTCCGTTGACTCCTGCGATGCTCTAGCAAATCGTTCAGGCCCTTTCTGCGACCGGTATGTCAGGTATATCCCCATCTTCTACATGGTTCTTCGATTCAGGTGCTTCCAATCATATGACCGGTGCTGTATCCCATCTTCGTGACATTCGTCCCTACACCGGCAATCAGGCTATTTCTACTGCGGATGGCACTAGACTACCTATTCAGTCTGTTGGATCATTGACTTTTTCTCCTTCTGCTAATCGCCAGTTCACCCTTCGTGATGTGTTTCATGTCCCTAACCTCTCCTCCAATTTAATTTCAGTTGGTCAACTCACATCAAATAACTGCTTAGTCATATTTCTTCCCAACTGTTGTTTTGTGCAGGATCTGGCGACGGGGAAGGTACTTGGGAGGGGTAGGCGGCATGGTCGTCTGTACGTGCTGGATTTTGATCCATCTGTCACTCCGGCCCGTTGTTTCTTTTCTCCTTCTTCATCAGATATTTCTTCAGCAAATAAATTGTGGAAACTATGGCACTTTCGCCTGGGTCATCCACATTCCGATCGGTTACTTCAGTTAATTTCGTCTGGCATGTTAGGGAATATTTCTCTTAATAAAAATGATTTGGATTATTCTTGATCTTCCTTTTGTCTTTCAAAAAGTAAGTGTGTTCCATTTTCCCTAAGTACTACGGATGTCTGGGGTCCTTCACCAATTATGTCTCTCTCTGGGTTACGATACTATGTAATATTCATTGATGATTTCACACGTTACACTTGGATTTACTTTCTACAATCGAAGTCACAGGTTTTTGAAAAATTCAAGTTATTTCACTCTATGGTGGAGACTCAATTTCGGGTTTCAGTTCAAACTCTCCGCTCTGACTCAGGGGGGGAATATCTTTCAACTGATTTCCGTACATTTCTTCAAGGGCATGGAATTATTCATCAAACCACCTGTTTTGATACTCCACAACAGAACGGGGTGGCTGAAAGAAAAAATCGTCATATTGTTGAAACTGCCAACACCCTGATGACGGCTATGAGTGTTCCTCGTTCTTTCTGGGCTGAAGCAATGTTACATTCCGTCTACTTGATTAACCGGATGCCAACCAAAGTTCTGAATAGTAAATCTCCTTACTCTGTTCTCACTGGCTTACCTCCTGCATATTCCACATTTCATGTTTTTGGTTGTATCTGTTATGTTCATCTGGCTTCACGTGAACGTAACAAACTATCTCCAAAATCAGTCAAATGTATGTACTTGGGATTTGGGGAAACTCAGAAGGGTTTTCGGTGTTATGATCCGGTTTCTCGTCGTGTTCGGGTTTCACGACATGTTGTTTTTCTTGAGCACATTGCTTTTCATTCATCTCTTCCTCCTCCGCACACTCCCAACTCTCCTGGTCTAACTGCCTTTCCAGAAATTTCGTTCCCCTCAAGTACTCTCCCTCGTCCGTTGCAGGTTTACTCACGTCGACCACGTACAAATCCACCACCTATTACTCAACCCGAACCTACTGTACCCGTTGTTGATCCCGAACTTACCTCGATCCGTCGTTCTGCTCGTGAACATCGAGCGCCTGATCGGTTGATATGCTCTATGTCTGCCATGAATGCTACTCTGGATACCGTTTCTATTCATACTTCATACTCTCAGGCAGTCACTCATGATTGTTGGAAGAAGGCTATGGCAGAAGAACTTGCAGCATTGGCAGATAATCATACGTGGGACATTGTCACTCGACCTGCTGACCAACAGCTAATTGGTAGCAAATGGATTTATTCGGTCAAACTCAAGTCTGATGGATCATTGGATCGATACAAGGCTCGACTTGTCGCTCAGGGATACAAACAAGAATACAGAATTGATTATGATGAGACTTTCGCTTCCGTGGCCAAGATGAAAACTGTTCGTACTCTTCTGGCTATATCTTCTGTTCGCTCATGGCCACTCGCTCAGATGGATGTGAAAAATGCCTTTCTTCATGGAGATCTTCAAGAAACTGTGTATTTGAAACCTCCTCCTGGCTCCTTAATCCCTGACAATAAGGTATGTCGCCTAAAGAAAGCCCTGTACGGCCTCAAACAGGCACCTCGGGCATGGTTCCAACGCTTTCACGATGTTGTTACGGGTGCTGGCTTTACTCAAAGTGGTCATGACCCATCCTTATTTTTGCGCATCACTGCTCACGGAATTGTCATTGTTCTGGTCTATGTTGATGACCTCCTACTGACTGGGAGCGATATTGCTGGCATCTCGGCTTTAAAGGAAGTTTGCAATCCTCCTTCAAGATGAAAGACCTCGGCCATCTCACATACTTTCTTGGGCTTGAAATCTCACGTTCTAAATGTGGGATCCTGGTCAGCCAGCGTAAATATGCCAAGGATCTTCTCGCTTTGGCATCATTGACAGATCAGAAAACAGTTCAGACTCCCTTAGAACTTAACATTCATTATGGCTGCGACGATGGTGATCTACTTGCACAGCCTGACTTATACCGTCGTTTGGTTGGGAGTCTGGTTTACTTAAATATGACTCACCCTGATATTGTCTATGCTGTCCAAGTCGTCAGTCAGTTTGTTTCTGCTCCTCGGACTCTTCATATGACTGCGGTGTTACGCATCATACGGTACTTGCGTGGAACTCTAGATCGATCACTGTTCTTCTCCTCCACGGCGACTCTGGACCTTCGTGCTTATTCGGATGCTGATTGGGCTGGTTGCGCTCTCACACGAAGATCTACCACTGGCTACTGTGTTTTTCTCGGTACTTCTCTCATCTCTTGGAAGTGTAAGAAGCAGGCCACTGTTTCCAAATCAAGCACAGAAGCCGAGTATCGAGCGATGTCTGCTGCGTGTAGTGAGCTTGTTTGGTTACGTGGACTTCTTTCCGACTTGGGCATTCCTGTGCAGAATCCTACTCCACTCCATGTTGATAATCTCAATGCCATTCAGATTGCCTCTAACCCGGTTTTTCATGAACGGACGAAGCATATTGAAGTTGACTGTCACTTTATTTGTGAGAAATTTCAGTCTGGGCTCATTTCTCTACCACATGCTGCATCCCATGATCAGATTGCAGACACTTTCACCAAGTCCCTAACTTCTGCACGTCACTCATTTTTAGTTGGCAAACTATTATTTGTTGATGACCCGCATTAGTTTGAGGGGGGTTGTTAGACAGGCTGTGATAGACAGGCTGAAACATACCTTGTATAGACCTTGTATAGCTAGCATACCTTATATAGTTTGTTTTCCATAGGTGGATGATTCTGATTTTATTTCTTTCCTTGTATAGATACTGTAATCTCTATATATTCAACCACTTTGGGTTGTCTCAAATACACAAAAACTTTCAGCTCATCTCAGTTTACAGATATATGGGCTTCAGGGATCTGTGGAGTATTGAGAGACACGAGCATCGAGTAGTAAAATTCATTCTAGGCGAGTTGGATATGGTTCCTCGAGTAGGACTGAATTGATAGCCATTAGAACACAGCTTGGAATCTTTGCCAATCAAGCGGCGGGTCCTCGGTGGTGGAAGGAAACACTCTACTAAGAGGGCATGGGCTGAGGGAAATACAATACTGATGGGAGCTCTTTGGTTAGTAGGCGCTTACAAGATTAGGGGAGCATGGTGCTACAAAATTCCTGATTTCTAAGGCTGTGGTATATAGCTTCTCAAGTAGGGTGAAATCACTAGCCATCAAAACGTGGGTGGAAATCTTTGCTGATTGAATGTTGGGTCCTTCACAGTGGAAGAGAGGACTCCAGGCAGCGGGACACTCCATACTAATGGGAGATCTTTGGGTAACATGGGCTTCTAGGATCAGGGGAGCATTAGGAGACACAAGCATGCTGCTATGATATTCATGTTCTGATAATGGATATTATCCATCATCAAACTTCAAGAGAGTCGGTGTATTGCCATCACTATTTCCGACAATGTCGGGGGTTCGTCATCTCCTTAATGTCTATTTAAGTTCAGGTCATTGTGGGCAAGTCAAACCCTAATTCAAATATATTCCAAAACAAGGTCAAGTGTGCACACTAATCCAAATGGGTGAAACCATAATGACTGTTAGGATAGTATATTAGGTTACAACTTTACATGCAGATGTAGATTAGATGGCATTAGATCTTACCTGAGATTCATTACATCATAGGTCATCTCTTTAGATCTGTTCAAGATACGTCCTTGTGTATATGCACAAGCTTCCGCAATGTAGTTTTTAAGGCAATTTTTGGTGGGCCTAAAATCATTCAAGGAATCATTCTCGATTTGATCATTCAAACAAAAAACAACAGAAGAGGCCCCATTGTAGCTGTGGACTGCTGGAGTATATCCTGAAAATTACAAAAATCAAAATAGTCCCTCAAGCAGGATTTCAATTCAATCTCGGAGGAGGAGGCGGCTTTCCTGGAAGGTCCTTTCTCGGGAGAAGAAATCAAACGGGCCATTGATTCCTTAGGGGCAGACAAGGCGCCTGGCCCAGACGGCTTCCCAATCTCTTTCTATGCTTAATTTTGGGAGGTGATCCAATCAGGCATCATTGAGTGGTTCAAGGAATTCCATAATAGAAGTAGGATTTCTACCAGCTTAGGGGCGACTTTTATAGCTTTGATCCCGAAGATGTTAGGTGCTGCGTCTCCAAAAGATTTCAAGCCTATTAGCTTGGGGGGTTTACAAGATTCTGGCAAAGGTGTTAGCTATGTGGCTGACGAAGGTAATTAGGAAGCTCATATCAAAGAATCAGTGTGCTTTTATAGCCGGCAGACAGATAATTGATGCAGCCCTTTGTGCTAATGAAATCCTAGATGCTAGTGTTAGATCGGGTTGGAAGCACATCGTTTGCAAACTGGATATCGAAAAAGCTTATGATCGTGTCAACTGGGGCTTCTTGCAGTACATGTTGTAGCAAATGGGGTTTGGGGACAAGTGGAAAGCTTGGATGAGGGAGTGTACTGGATCAGCTCATTTCTCCATCCTTTTGAATGGTTCTCCAAAAGGATTTTTCAAAAGCTCCAGAGGTTTAAGGCAGGGAGATCCTCTCTCCCCCTTCCTTTTTCTTATCGTGGGAGAGGCTTTGTCTCGCATGCTTCTAAAAGGTCAGGAGGAGGGTATTTTACGTGGGGTCGACATCAATGGTATGCAACAGCCTATTACGCACATTCAATATGCGGATGACTCCCTTATATTTTCCGACACTTCATCTGAGTAGTCCTCAATTTGCGAACTACTTTTCTTTATTTCCAAGCGGTTTCCGGCTTAAAGGTGAATCTGGTAAAATTCAAAATCTTCAGGATCAATATGGATAGAGCAGAGGTAGAAGACCTTGCTCATCTCTTCGGCTGCAAGTCTGACATCCTACCATCTTCTTTTGTGGGTCTGCCGTTGTGCGTCGGAAAACCTTCCAAATCTCTATGGGACAAAGTAATAGCCAGATTTCAGTCGTATCTCTTGCCTTAATTTAATCAAAGCCGCTCTCTCCAACCTCCTGATTTATTTTATGTCGCTTCTCAAATGCCCAACTTCGATTAGCGAGTCTATCGACAAAGTAAGGCGGGAATTTCTATGGAAAGGTAAGGAAGTTTGGAAGAAGTTTCATCTCTTAAACTGGTCGAAGGTTTGTTTCCATATGTCTGATGGGGGTGCTGGGGTCAAAGATCTTAAAGAGATGAATAATGCGCTCTTAGGTAAGTGGATCTGGAGGCTTGGGACTGAAGAAGGAAGTCTTTGGAACTCTATCATCAAAGGAAAACATGGTACATCTCCTGGTGGCTGGTGGGTTAAACAATTACTGTCTCATAAAGTTTAACACATGGAAAGGAATTATGAATATGATGCGGGTCGTCCTACTGAGCATTCGTTTTGCCCTTAGCAAAGGTAACAAAATCCAGTTTTGGGATGACATTTGGATAGGAGAACAGACGCTTAGAAGCAGATTTCCTTCTCCTACCGTATCATTGAATCCAAGAATTCGTATGTTACTAACAACTACTCTGAAATGGATGGAAAAATCGTCTGGAATGTGACTTGTCGAAGAAGCCTCCAAGATTGGGAGACTCCGGATTTCACAGGTCTCCTAGAATGTCTCTATACGACAGCCCCCTCTCTTTCGTTTCAAGATTCTATCTTCTAGAAACCAGACAAATCGTCTTCCTTCTCGGTCCAGTCTCTATATAACCAGGTGCACAGACTGAAGCACAATCTCAAGTAAAATCTCTCCTTTCTTTGGAAGTATGAGGCCTCCCCAAAAATCATTGTATTTGGATGGCTGGCAGGGAAAAAGAAGATTCTTATGGTGGACAATCTGAGGAAGAAAGAGATGGTCCTCTCCAATATATGTTTATGTTGATGGTCCTCTCCAATATATGTTTATGCTGTATGCGGGCTGAAGAGATAGTGGACCACCTGTTGCTGCACTGCCAACTTATTCGATCAATTTGGGCGGAGATTTTAAATGCTTGCAATTTACATTGGTGTTTTCCGGGGGCGGTTAGCCAATTCCTCCAAGCATGGCAGGGGGTGTATTTAGGCAAGGTGAGGACGATTATCTGGAGGATGTCTTTTCTTGCGGTCTGGTGGTCAGTGTGGGGGGAGAGGAATAGTAGATGCTTCAGGAATAGCTCCAATTCGGCTGGTTCTGTGGCAACTAAGGCCAAGCGTCTCATGATCGAGTGGCCTCCAATGTTTAGGACCGTTATGGTCAAGATTTTTTTTTCTTAGGGGTGTAACTGTCGGCTGCTGAGACTCTTTGTCGCTTGCCTTTTTCCTTTTTATGAAATTCTTCATCTTTCAAAAAAACAAATAGTCCTCAAGCATCCGCTTACAGGCCATTAAATGGACAGCTATGAAATAAATGATGAAAGTCCACATTCGGTCCAGCATCAGATGGTTGAGTTCATATGAACAGAGTGACTTTTGGTATATGCTCCATCCACATGGATCCCACAATTTGGCGGCAGATGAATTTCTGCCATTTAAGAAATCGTTGAAGAAGCACACAGCAATCTGGCAGCCCCCAAGACTCTTAGATAGCAACCTATGAAATAGACTATTTGACACACAGGTTGATTGTAATCAAGCTATGTAAATAATCTATTACATTGCTCCCATTGCCAGTCCCAAGCCTGGATGAAAGGCAGTCGGTGTCAAACTTATGCCAAACTTCCAAACATGAATATGAAGAATGGATTTGTGTGCCCCAATTGATAGGGATAAGGCTCAGATGATGATAATGATTTATTTATTTTTATTTCTTTCTTGAGAAGTCACATGATGATGATGATGAATCTGGCCCATCCAAACAAAGTTCAGAATTCAAATCGGACTATAAAATACATGAATGAATAATAGAAACAGCTTTCTTGGGGGAAAAAAAGTAAATAGAACCAACTTATATTTCTGTCTGTACAGTTCAATCTGTATGAAGTTACAAACTGACATAAACATTGTATGTAGAAACACGACCTCATCCCTCAGATATTGACAGAACCCACATTATCTAATCAAATCAAAGAAACAAAAGGATGAGAGAGAGAGAGAGAGAGAGAGAGAGAGAGAGAGAGAGAGAGAAAGAGAGATTGAATATCACGAGCAATCAATCAAGGTTGGCCTGAAAAATCAAACCAAAGGCTAGCAAAAAGAGACCGAAAAAAGAATCAGAACAAAAAAAATAAAATCTGGATGACCAAATAAGGGAGGAAAAAAGCCAATCTCTTTCTGATACTCAAACCAAAGGCTCTTAAATCACAAGCAACCATTGATCATCAGTGCATCATTGCAGCAATTTTGCGAGAGATTAAAGCAGGTGGATGCAATTACAAGATGTAATCTTGCCGATCATGGCAAAGCTCCTTCCTCAGCTTCCTTGAGAATAACCGGCACGCATCCATGCTCAGGTCTATGGCAGCCGAAAGAGCTATAAAGACTGCAGCATCAGCCATGCACGTCACATGTTGCATACCGACTTGCACTATTGGCTTGCTGACCTTCCCTTCACCTTCTACAGTCGAACCCATCACATACCCTCTCCCAAAAGGCCACAAACTGTGCAAAACATCCCCACCTGTGCTTGTGTCGATACAGAATAGACCACCTTTTCGGACACTCAAAGTACCTTCAGCAATGGGAATTCCAGCGTTGGGGCCTGAGTCTGTCACAAGCTCAAGCTTGTAACCCAGTGCATCAGTGGAGCCTCTCTCTCGCCAGGCCTCCAGCCGGCCCCATGGCTTCCAGCTGCTGACAGAGAATCCGTGTGGACGGAGGATGAGCCATGCGCCTGGGTTTGAGCGGGACACACGATCTGAACCTGGAGAGGGGACAAATGGGGTAATCATTGATGCAGCAGCCACGGGCGAGCCAGAAAGATCATGTATCATGATCATCCATCCTTTACGCTCTCTTCCCTGACGCTCTTTCTCATTTCCAAAGGAATTCAACCATCCCCTTGTGTTTTTGCCAGGATCTAATTGCAGAGACCTGTTTCAGTATGAGACCAAAACCATCAACACCATTGAGCAAGAACAACAGGCACTGAAACAACAACGACAACAACCATGCATCTACAACAGGAAGAACACTTGCATATTGTAGAAATTGACTTAGAAAAACTAAAATAAGATGGATACAAAACGCTAGAGCTATTCTTTTCTAATGTTCTCATTGGAAGAAAGTCGATAGTAATGACCCAATCAACCGAAATATTCACAATCTTCAGCATTTGAAATTCAATGGGTTCGTAGCATGGTGATTTCCATTGAAAGGAGGACCACAATCAGCTAAAAAGGTTTAAGCACAGGAATCATCTTAATGCCTGAAGAGCCCAGAATCAATTCCATTCCACATGGGGAGTTCTGCCCAGTGGTGAAAGTTCAAATGTAAGAAAGGAAGCATCTCCTTCATCAAGAACTCAAGCACATGCAACCCCACCAACTTCATTAGCTTCTTCATCCTAGAAGGTTAAGATGTATTTAAAAGTTTGATTGAATATTCAAAAAGCTAGCTGTTTGATGTCCCCTGAGCCTGAGTCAAACATCTACAGGCCGGTTTGGTGTCCACCAACCCAAAATGCAGGTACAACAGCTTGCTTGCTTGTTATACCTACGTTCTGCACTCCAATTTGCAACCAGACAAGCCAATACGACTTACCGTTTCCAAACCATACATCTAAACAGCCCCTAAACTTTCCCTATTATAGTTAATTAGTGAATTGTGTAGGGTTAAAGTGTACAGTTATAGATTAGTTGTCTGCAGTTGTTTACAGGCATCTCTCCCTTCTAATCACCACATATACCTACTGATCTATACCATTCAACCGATGGGCCACATCCAAGATGGGCTATAGCCAAACATCTCTCCCATCTACCACTAAAAAGACTCACTATATAAACCATCTCTCCCATCTAATCACCACATATGCCTGCCGATCTATACCGTTCAACTGATGGACCACATCCAAGATGAGCTATAGCCAAACATCATTGCTTCAATGAAGCAACCCGAATTGCCCATTCATGGAATTGTTTCTGGGTCAATGCGCACAACCGTCCTAACTATCAGAATTTCAATTCTCGTCAATGGCCCACAGAAGGATGGCCCATTGATCGGATGGCGAGAACAGATCTTTTACATAATGTAGAATTTAAGACATCATTAGATGTGTTAATTAGAAGACATTATTAAACAGAAGCATGAGTGTGTAACAATAAAACCTACACTCAAGTTTATGTTCTTGATTTTTCTTTTTCTTTTTCTTTTTTATTTTTATAAATAAGTTATGATTTTTCAACCCTATCTAATAGCAAATTTACCATCTGAATTGGGATTCATGTCTGACTTGGTCCTGATTTCAGGGGGGATTTCTGTCAATTTCACTCCACTATCCATTTACAATTAAAATAAAATAAAAAAGAAAGAAAGAAAAAGAGCTTAAGAAACTGGAAAAGTACAACGAACCAAGCATCAATAACCACAAAGGAAAGCAAGCCAGCTCATGATAAGCCTGCTAGCCACTCCGGTGCAGGTTAGCCATACCAGTTAAAAATTGCTAAAGTACGCAAGAACGACAAAAAACAGATCGAACGCAAAGAAGAAGAAGGCAAAAAAGAGTGGTTAACGTTAAAACTCGACCAACCCGTCCGGCGCAGGTTAGCACCGCGGCGAGCGCGGGGCCAACATGCGCCGGGGGCGTTTTTTTTCCCAGCACTCACCGAGATCTCGGGTTCCGGTCCGCGCTGAACTTGCAGCTGAAGACCGGCTGCCTGATGTCATTGTTCTCCCGTATCTGGAAGACGACCGGGCTGCATTCCGGTTCGCCCCCGAACTGGAAGACGAACCGGGGGTCCGGTTCGGCCCGGACCACGAGGTAGAGCCGGGCCGACGGCTTCCCTTCCTTCCCAATCCCAACCCAACCGTTCTGGAACACGCACGCCCGACCGTCCGCCCCGCCCATGTCGATCTCCACCCGCACACGTCCCAGTGTCTTCCCCGATCGGACGCCGCACGTGCGCCCCATTCGGCCTGTGTAGACCGACACGTGGAGGGCGGTAGGCTTACCGGAGAGCCGACCGAGGTGCTGCGGATCCAAGTGGAAGGAGACGGAAGGAGAGGAGGCGCCGCCGTTGGGGGAAGACGACGAGTCGTTGGAGTCGAGAGGGAGAAGGGCAGTTTGGGAAGGAAAGTTCTTGAGTCGGATTTTGCAGAAGCAAGGAGTGGAGGAAGGGTGGACGCCCGAACCGGCCGGTTTGGAGGCGAAGGGAAGCTTGAGTGTGAGCGATTCGACGAGGATTCGGACGAATGGGCACGGATCCATATCGTTTCCGTCCCGATATTTCGGGTTCGCTTCGTTTCGGGTTTGAGAGGAGTAGACGACTTCCTGCAGTGCGGAACGGAAGATTGCGGAAAGCCTTTTATCTCTGCTTACTGGAGATGAGCTGTTATTATGGATTTCCTTCTTTTAAAAAAAAAATTTAAATAAAATCCTCTCTCTCTCTCTCTCTCTCTCTCTCTCTCTCTCTCTCTCCGTACTCTCTCGGGTTTTCTAAGTTACCGCCTTACCGGGTAGTTTTTAGCGGGAAGAGAACTAAATAACGGTAAAAGTGTCGTTGAGATGGCGATCTGTTGAATTTCTCGCGATTTTTTATCTGCAGATCGCAACGTTTCGTGGACTCATTGGTGACGAGGAGTGCTCATCTACTACAGCCAGTTGGACCCGAATCCTTTATCAAGGTTGTGGATAGAGGTTACACCAACCCAGATCTTTAGGGCCCACCATGTTCAAATCCACTCCGTCCATCGGGTAATAACACTGATGTTCACCGTCAATGATAAATATCAGCTGGAAATCATAGATGGGCCACGGAAATGGGAACAATGTAAAAGTGCGCCTAATATAAAACCTCCGAGTTCACGGATTGTGGTCCGATTGAGTTTTGGATCAGGACGAATTTTTTCTATCTTCCCTCCATCATGGTGACTCACACCTGATGAAAGATGCACAGAATGGTGGCCCCACACACACACACAAAGTTATGGTTGGCGTCTCATCCCCATTGTTCTGTGTCGTGGCCTATCTGAGTTGTGGGTCTGGCTGATTTCCGTACCCAAGGCCTAGCATAGAGTGCAGCTGATGGACGGTGTGGATTTCACATATACAGCATGGCGGCCCTTTGGGTGTTTTAGGCCGTCAAAAATAGGTGCTGTAGAGGATTTTGGTCCGTCGTTGTGTGCCTGAGATCCCTTCCGTCCACAAAGTGAAATCTCTCATGTTCCCCCTACATTAGAAAAATCTGCCTGATCCACTTCTCACGTGGGCCAAACTATGTGGAACCGTGTAAAATCGCGCCTAAAATTAAATTTGTGCGGTCTAGGTTACCTGAGTTTTCGATCAGGCTTATTTTTTGAGTGTCCCTTCTGACTGGTGAGCCTGATGAATGGATTGGATGCTATAAATACTTTTTATGGGCGTCGTACAACATCTATAAAGTTTCCTTGCTGTTTGCCCCATCTTATTTTTCCTTGTGGTGTGGCCCACCTGAGCTGTGGTTTAGCTTAGTTTTTGTGCCAGGACCTAAAATTGAGGGGGTAGATCTGATGGACAGCTTGGATGTTGTAGCCGCTGGCAGATGGGGTCTCTACCAGACTTTGACAACTGAGTTCCGGTTCATTTAGTTGGACCACTGATATCTGGTCCAACAAATAATTGCATTGACAACTGAGTTCCAGTTCAACTAGTTGGACCACTGAGATCTGGTCCAATGTGTAATGTGCGTGTTAGATACTTTTCCTGGCCACAGAATGGTCACTAGCACTTCTTCAAAAGATAGCTTCTCACACAGAAATCCAAAACCATATAAGTCTATAGGATATCATTCCAAAACTTTCCAATCCAATATGGACAAATACAAACTTCGATCCAAGCCATCCAAACTCTAGAATAAGCTCGGATTAGCTATTTGATCACAGCACATTTGCCCCTCCAGAAGACTGCTAGGCGTCTCATAAATTAATAATCGATCATTCAGATGTCAATAATTAGTGAAAGATCACAAGTGAAAATAGATATTCTAATTTTGATGATAATTCAATTATGATATTATTTTTCCAATTTTGTAAATTTTCTATTATCCTTCTCCCTTCTAATAAGTCATCTTTGTTCCTTATTATGAAAGGAAAAAAAATTATTTTAATGAAGTTTAATCAATCTATATGTTAGAACCGGCTAAGGAATGCTTATAATCTCGGAGAATATATTAACGAGGCATATTTGTTGCTCCTGGAATTTGAACACAAAAGCTTCTACTCTAAGATCATGACAAATCACTACTTATTTTAAAAGCTCAAGCTGTTAGAGGACGGTGTATCATGAGACTTTAACACTTACTCATGCCTCAGTGATAGACTCCCAAGAGTTTCAACACAAGGTCATGGGTTCGAATACCCATTGTGGTGAAATCCCACTATGGTGTGAGTGCATGGGTGCATGTGGGGAGTGGGTGTGCGTAAAAATTATTATTATTATTTTTTTAAAAAAAAAGAAAAATCTTATATCCAAGGACCTAATGGGTACCCAAACCCAAGTGAATTCAAGTTTAGATCTTAAAGAACAAAGCCTGCCCAAAAGAACTTAGACTTAACAAGACCCAAACCCTATTAGTCCAGGTATGAGTATTATAGGACTTGACCCAAACTTGACCAATTAATTATTTTGATCTTTAAGAAAGGGCATGTTATAAAAGATAAAGAGATAATATTTTCTCTTTAGAATCTAAAAAGATTTTTTCTCCTCATACTAGATTGATAGAGAGGAGAGAGGAAGAGAAGATTTCTCTCAAATGAAGATCTTTAAAGTGTTTTTTTTTTCTCTCCTTATTTTAGCAAATTAGAGAGGATAAGAGGGATAGTTTTTCAAAGGTTCTCTGAGTGTATCCGAAAGAGTGAGAGATATTTCTTGCATGTTCATTGTATTTAAGCATTGGCTCTCTGGTAACTTGTATTCTCCTTAGTTTAATAATGGAATCATTTTATAATAATTTCCCATGAATGAAATCACATGTAACAAATCACGTATATGTTGTGTGTCATTTTATATTCATTTTAAGTATATTATGTGATTATAGTTATTCATTATTACCTTCGAATGATCACCAAACACAAGTGGTTAAAGAACTTTCGAACGTGGGATGATGTGGTGAGCTCTTGAGTCCCATTGCCATAGTTTAAAGAAGCATTGTAGACATCTCGCTTAGGGTAGATAATTAATTAATCTGTATGCTACTGAACTCCAAAATCTAGCTCAAACCAAAGCTCAATTTAAAGCCTACTCCAAGCCTACGCCTAAGCCTATTTACCCTGAGACCCTAATAAAGCAAGGTTTAGAAGTACCTAGAGAAATCTAGGGCCCGAGTCTTACCCAAGTACCTAGAGAAATCTAGGGCCCATCCACATGGCAAGCAATATAATATTATGTGCTTCCTGTCACGTGAAATTTCATGAAATCTCCCGAAAGGTTAGGTAGATGGAAGAGAATTTGAACCCTCACATTGGGAGTCCCGCTCAAGCTAAAATGACTAATTTTCTCTAATTTTATTCAAAATTAAACCATTTACCATCCATCCAACCAATGCAAGATGCCACATAGCACACTCATTCGCATTGCCAATCACAACCGTCCCAAACTTCTTTAACCCCTAAACTTTTCAAGAACTATCAAAATGTCACTCCTACCTACAAATACATTTTTCCTCTTCACTTACTAACACCACTCATCTTAAGGAAATGGAGAGAAGAAGAGTGAGTCTAACTCATCCCATCCACCCACCAAAAAGAGAAAGGGAGTGCGAGGAGATGAATCTCTTCCATCCTTGGCTTAGCTTAGCCAAGCCAAAATTCCAGCCACAGTAAGGTTGATCCAGCATACTCCAATCAATCTTACAATAACCCATCCACTCATTCGCCTAATTATAGATCAGTTGCATTCGCATTCATATCAGCATTTTGCATCATCATTTTCCTTCCCAACCCCTTGCTTTCCTAGTCTACTTGAGTGTATGCTTTATGACTTTACAATCTCATTGATCTGGCTCATAAAAAACTTAAATTGATTGGGATTTTCTCTTTTTATATCATCCCCTCATCAAGTAAACAGATCTCGTAGAATTGCCTTTGTCGATCCCTTACTCCCACTCATGAGTTGGATATTGTACCATCATTTGTATAATCCCTACAATTTAAGCATTTATATTAGCATATGTAATGTCTTGGATTTTCATCAACTTCAAATCCAAAAACCCTCGAATTTTTTTTTGCTAAAATTATTTATTTTATCTAGTGATCTTTAATACTCAATCCTGACCTATACACAGGTGTTGCCAGTAAGGAACCACATAATTTTTATTAATCAACTGTAGCAAGCTAATAAATATATCCGATCACTAAAACCTTGGGCCTAAACTTGTGATCTATTCATCTAGGGCTCAGATATAGACAACACACTACTGATTAATCAAATTAACTATAACTTAACGAAGATCTACCTAAAGTCAAGATAACTGATAGATTAGATCATGATCGTTGCATGCACATGAATCGAATTGATCAAATTACCCTATGACTTTCAAATCAATAGTTTAAGATAATAAGGGCTGCATCACCATTTCCATCAATTGCGAATAGCCCACATCATGAGCTTATAAAATCCAAACCCATCTTATCACACCCAATAAATTTTCTTATTTAATTTATTTAAGAAATGTTCGAATTAACCAAACAAGCTCTACACCGCTCATTAGTGGATCGCTGAATCAAAACTATATAAAGTAAACTTTAATTAAGTGTTCGGTGAAGGTTGCTATATAGTGGTTTGCCACTTAAGGTGTTGAATTAAAGGTAGGACTCACTATGTGATGTAATTGGATCAAACAATAATATGGTCGTGTGATTGTTAAGATTTTCAAATTCAAATCCATCATATCATCTTGTGAATTATTCATTACTAGACTCATGTGAGTAATCCAACATGTCTCATGTTTATGAAAATTAAAACGGAATTGTTTATATAATTGATTGATTGATGTTTCGATCTAACTGATATTGATTTATGAAACGGTGTAACATTCTAACTTATGTTATCACATTTAATTTCCAAATGAAAAAAATGATAAAATCACATGCTTACATTCTGAATTAATACAAATGTTTATAAAATGATGAAATCATATATCATCTATCACATCTGTATATTGCGTGGTTGACCCTGAGGGCCCTTCCTGAAAGAAATATTGATCATGGTAGAGCGTTACTAGATGCGGACTATAATTATGCGTACCAAAAAGTGGAAGTCTATCCAACGAGTGGATGCAGGTTGACGATCTCCAACCTAAGCAAATGGATGATCATCTCATATGGCGCATTCATAAATCATGTGCATACATTTTTTCATTTAGTGATTTGTATATTTTAATTGTTATGTTTATGAATCATGCTGGCTTATTTCACTAAGCTTGGCCAGCTTATCTTTTTATTTATAAAAAATCATACAGATGATGTGGTGCAAAAGTCGGAATGGGTCATTGAACTTGAACACAACCCACGTAAAACGTGATCATACTTGACTAAAGATAAATTTGTAGCTTTAGACCATTTCTAAATATTTGATTTATTTGTTATGATAATTTAATTGGCGTACGTTGCATATTGGCACGGATTATAAGATTTTAAATAATTGTTTAGATTTATTTGATTGAGATATTGTGAGGCTGAAATAAATTAATATATTCATATTAACATGCTATAACAAATAAATAATGTTTGATATTTATGTTATTTGATTAGCCATGAAAATTTATATATGTTTGGTTAATTGGTAATAAGTATCATGTATACACAATTGAAATTCAACAAATTTTTATAGAACTTGGATTGATCATAAATCTAATCTTTAATTAAACTAATCAACAAATAAAGTTATTACATTTTATGTATGAATTACAAACCGAAATTCACTTCAGAGTGGATTTTAGGGTGTGACATGATGTGCTGCACAAGGTGTAACACAACATACCAAAATCTCACTACGAAGATTGCCATATCTGCCATTCCTATCCTCAATGGGAATCCAAACACACCCTTGATGTTGGAATTTTTCACCTTATTAAGATGAAAATAGACAGACAAACAACGTAGCAACAAAAAAGGACAACGAAGATCTGCCACCATTTAATGCATGCGTAAGTAGAATTGGCATATAGCTAGATGGGTGTTGGTGTGAATGTGGGATGCACGTGCTCTTGTCTTCAAGACCGTGCAATTCATATATATACCATGCTGGAGTGTATCTGTACGCAAGATCCTCATCACAGTAATACGATAAAGTAATTTCTTTCATTTCCCATACAACTCATTTGGACCGTAATATGGTGTGATCTAGTTGTATGGGTTCATTCCATTTACATAACTAATCCGTTGAAATGTTGCTTCTTCATGTAATTTCCATCTAAGTGTAATCAACAGATAATAATATTTAAAAAACAAATATCTTGAAAGTATAGAATACGATAACGTTAATGGTAAGAGGTCTATGGTCTGGGTTCATCACCCTTTTGCAGATGATGGTGTACAAGTCCACCGTCATTGTGGCACTAATGTACAGAAATGTGGATCGTTCAAATGGTGGACCACATTTTCTGCCTTAGGATTTACCCATTGAATTTCTAAATTTAATTGTTTATTTCATCTAAACTCAGTCCTGCAGTGAAATACTGAGGCAATGCTCCATCCACAGAGAGCCCCACAATTTGGACGGTCTAGATTGACTTACGTGTACGGTTTATTGCTGTGAATCAATCACCACCGTTAAGTAAATGGTGCTTAACGCAGACACTCGCCTTCGTATCTGGCCAATGGCCATACAAAATTTCCTCGTACCAAATTTCTACGGAGAAATGGCATCCAATTGCAGTTTATTTTCGCACTCGCCTGTCACACGTGGCAAACGTGAGAGAAATCCAAACAACTCATCAGGTAGTTTCCAATCTATGCAGTACTTGACCTTTAAGTGGTTACAAAGGTATTAAAGAAATGGACCATTGAAAGAAATTCACCAACGGTCCATATTCAACGTACTCCAGTGGCCCATTGATTAGTGCATTGGAATGGTTTTTGAGAAAAATACATCTTCATAGTGGGCCGAAACTGATGGAGTGCTCGTATATTGCATCCGTGTACCGTATCGACACATGTTCTGCGAATGCGTCCGTCCATCTCACGCGACGAGTGCATTTGTCAGGGAGCGTCCGAGTTGAGTTCCGATATCTATTCGGATACTTTGCCGAGAAAATCGAATATATCGCGATAAATTACCGACGACAACTCAACGTGTAAGAATTATATCTGTGACCACGACGGCGGGACCGGAAACGTCTACAACACCTTCTGTACACAGCGCGTACAGCAATCGAGATTGGTGGGCCCATCATGTTGCATGTATGAAATCCAATACGTACATAAGATGAATCCGTCCAATATAGACTATCCCAATAAACTTTGATCTGATTCAATAGTGAGGTAGGCCATTACATTTAAAAAAAAAAAAAACTAGAAGGGCCTCCAACCATAGGATGTGAGTGAGGCTTAAAATGGTATGTGTATTCCATCCAATCTATTCATCAGGTCAGCCTCACCAGGGTCGACATACACTGAAAAAATATTCCCGATCAAAACCTATGATGATTCACACGAGGTAAACTTAGAGATTTCAGCAAGATTTTACATTATTTCCGGTGGAGTGGTTTACATAGCTTTCATCGAGCTGAATTTTGGAACGTACGGTAAAAGAAATAAATCTCTCTTGATGGACGGAATGGATTTCACATCGAGAACGTGGTGGGCCTAAAAGAAATGGGTGTTTACGTGGCTTTATACAACGAGTGTTGTAGAGAATTCAGGGCCACGACAGCGCACCACTCTCTATCTGGAGGGGCCGAATGGTGGGTCCCACCTAAGTCCTTCGTTAGTGGTACCCAGCTGTCAACACCCTGTCAAATGCCAGCTGGCAAGACGTGGACCAATTATCATCGAATTCATTGGAACGGATTGGCTACTCCCCCTGACACCAGCCCCGTGGCTGGTGGTCGGTGCTCTGTGGGCCCCACCATGATGTATGTGTTTCATCCATTCTGTTCATCAATTTTTACAGATCATTTTAGGGCTTGATACAAAAAATGATAGGGATATAAATCTTAGGTGGGCCACAACATAGGACAAATAATGAATGGATATTCACAATTAAAATCTTCCTAAGGCCCACTGTACTGTTTATTTGACATCCAATCTGTCATTTGGTCATAAAGACCCAGATGAAGGGAAAAAATAAATATCAGCTTGATCCAAAACTTTTATGGCCCCTAAAACGTTTTTAATGGTCAAAATTCATTCAACACTGTTTCCCGTAATGTGGTCCACTTGAATTTGAGATATAATTCATTTTTTCTATCATATCATAAAATGACATATAAAATATATGGACGGCATGGATGAGACACATACATCATGGTGGGCCCCACAGAGCACCGACCACTAGCCAATGGCTGGTGTCAGGGGGAGTAGCGCAATCCGTTCCCGAAATATCGCAGGAGATAGGCTGCTGATGTGGCATCTAGTGGGACCCACTTGCGCTTTAATGGGACGGTTTTTGACGGCGCATCTTGCGGCGGGTATTTGTATTTGCGATGACGACAATGTCTAGCCATATGAATCATTATACGCTCTTTAGCCTCAGTATGCATAGATGGGACCTAGGTTCATTAATCCAGACCATTGGTGTGTTTGGACCCACCTTAGATGGATGATGCCCCAGATATTTTTCCAATGGGATCATCCTAACCATTGAAATTTATGCTCTTCAAGTAAATGACTAAGAAGAGAAAACCAACAACAGTGAATGTTACACCGATAAAAGGTTCAAGATGTGGCTATGATCATAAATTTTCAATATTTGTGGGAATGGGCCACCTGAAAATGATCCATTAAATTTGAAATAGGGAAATCACCAACATTTAATCTAGGCCGTCGATCATCGGTCCTCAAATGAATGGGCTATGTGCATGGTCTATAACATCAGTAGCCATCAGACCAACGGTCCCGATCACTATGCTCTGGGCCTCAATTGTACAAAATCAAAGCTTGATGACATCATGCAGATGGTCGAGTTTAGGAGCCCTCCGTTTGCAGATGCTTGTTATCAAGAGAACTGATAACATGCAGGCAACGGTAGCACGAGTTATTGTATCCAACGCTATTTTCCGGTAAGATGCTAGGACATCTGTACCATGAAAATGATGGTACCCTTCATGAAAATCACCCTTCTCAAAAGATCAAGCTGATCCGTTTACTAGGTGGGACACAAATGTAATGTTGGGTTGGATCGTCCACTCTCCATTAACTCCACCTGCATGGCCCACATGATGAGCAGAACGGCCTGATTTTTGTCCGAGGTGATCTTAATGGTTGGCCCATCGATTTCATCCCACCAGCAGTCGTCTGTTGTGGGGCCCACGTGATTACCCGTCCATCAGATGCGCCATTTTATTTGCTCGCATGGCCAAAAAAATCAACGCGATCCAGTACTCCGACGGACCGCAGCACAGAATTTTTTAGAGGAGAAGCCAACAATTTATATCCATGGGGGCCCACCGTATCTTGAATATGGAATCTGGGCCACTCATTCCGTTCATCTTGCGTGGGTGAAGAATGAGGCCGAAAAATACGAGGTTTCGCAACTCAGGTGAACCACTGTCAATTAAGGGTTGATGTTCTCTCTGACTATTTTGCCTTAGTGTTGTCCTATAATTCACGGATCATGATTAATTTTCCAACCTAAAAGTAGGATGACGTGATTCATCTGATGGACGGATTGGATTCTATGAATAATCCCTTGGACCCCACAATAGCACGGAGCCACCCTCGGTCCCATTTGGAGAGTACTTCGTTCAGCCATCTGTTTGGACGTCACCAGTGGAAGGTTCTGGTTTGTCCCATCCGGAGAGATCTGACGCATGGTCCATACACAGTGGACCCCACAAATCAACATTCTGGTAAACCACACCTGAGGATAGGATACATATCCAAAGGAACATAGGGTCTGATGTATCAGTTTTGATGCACCCAATCCCTTACATGTGGGACCATAATCAACATATCCAGGTCATGCATCTAACTCTTCAAGATTGGAAGATACTGACTGTCCAATATCTGGTCTTTTCTCCATACCCATGCTGGTTTTTCTATATCTTGTGAATCATCTCCATAGCCATTTGTTTGTGAGACTCACATCGCCCATGCACGGTGGGCCCATCAGATCAAACGTCCGAAGCACCCATGGGCCCCACTTCGTTGCTATCCGCAGGACCGCAGCATAGACGTGGAAAGAAAAACCTGAATACTCTAGCGGAGTGTGATGGAAGATACACAGGCATTTAGGAATTACTTAGGAATTACATACGTGGCAGACAAGTAATTCAAATTAAGCTGTCCAGATTATAAGCCAAGTTTAGATGTATATGAAATTACGCTTATTTGGTCATCTGATATCAATTTCAGTGACATTTATTGGAAGGTTAAAATGAAAATTCATGACCGTCAAATATTTCAACGAACAAGTACCCACGAATCAGAGGTTAGGATTGTTCAACCAATCTGATTTGTCAGATTTTAACTTAGCTGCAGTGGGTTTCGCAATTTAGTCAGTTTAATTTAAGTTAATGTATGCCACGTGTTCAATATGTAAGTGCGTGTGTATCAAGCGTCATACCAAGACAGAGTATCAAATAACCCCCTTGCCAAAACATGGGTGCATCGGAAAGTGTCATCCTCGGGACATAAGTGTGGTGATAGAAAATGTCAGGAAGTGGGCCCCACAAAGGTTCAGGATACGTTTTCCGTTGGTCTCGAGGTGTGTGATACTGATCTTCATCAGGAAATATTGATATGTGTTCCCTGGTAGAGAAAAACGCGCACAGAAATTGTATGCTTTGCATGCATCATGTATGTAATTCAAATAAAGCCGTCCAAGCAGTGGGCCTTTCTTCAGATGTGTCATAAACCAATGGTTAAGCTGTACTAATGCCCTGACTGACTGATCAGTGGATATCTACTCAGCGGTTAAAATAAAGAATAGTCATTTTTATTCCCAAAGAACAAATGTCGTCAGGATCTTGCAGTTAATCAGATAGGTTTCTCTACACCCAGATCCATAGCTCAACTAGCAGACTGAGTGCAGACACCTCGTTTCAACACTTAAGTCTTGGTATCGATCCCCAGTGGGGTGGCTGACATGGGTGTGTACTAACAAGCTAACCGGAAAAAAAAAAAAATAATAAAAAATCAGATAGCTTTCTGAAGTATCTATGGTGCGATGCGCGATTTGGATGGCTTCTAATTTCTGAGTGCCCGTGGATGAACCGTAGTAATCTGACACAGTATGAGCAGAGGACAAATGGGGCCCATGGTTCAGTGATCCAGACCATTGGTCTATTCAGCCCATAATGGGTGAGCTGTGGGTTAAAATTTCCCTGATTGGAGACTGCAAATAAATGGCTAACAAAAGAAACACGGCAACCATCCACTTTCAACTGAAAAAAAAAACAAAAAAAACAAAAACAAAAAGAGCCCAAAATCGGTGTCTAGGGTCTTCCAACCTCGCATATTTTTGGGTCATGTCCCATCCATGTTGGGACCCAAAAGACCAATGGTATAGATCAAGGAATCATGAGTCCCGCTGTCTAAATTAAAAACCTTGAGTACAGGTTGACATTTTCGGGCGCGGATTAGGTGAGACCAGGTAACAACTTAGTAGGTGAGTCCCTGACCGGAGCCACCTTTATATATGTGTTATATATCTACTCCGTCCATCAGATTTTTCAGCTCATTTTAGGGAAAGGTCCCAAAAATGAAGTAGATTCAAATCTCAAGTGGACCACAGCACACAAACAGTGGTCAGTGACCATTAAAACCTTCCTGTGGGCCATAAAATTTTTGGATCAAGCTGATATTTGTTTATTCCACTCATCCAGTTCTGTGTGACCTTATCAACAGGTTGGATGGTAAATAAACATGACGGTGGACCCTGGGAATTTTTTAATGGTGGGAATTGAATTACCTTTGTTTCGTGTGGTGTGGTGCACTTGAGATTTGGATCTGCTTCATTTTTTGTACCATGACTTAAAATGATCTGGAAAATTCGATGGACGGAGTGATATACAACATATACTTCAAGGTGGGCCCCACAGTTAGCGACTCACCCACTAAGCGGCTACCCTAGACTCACCTAATCCGCGCCCCCAAGTGGGTCAATTTGATAAGAGGAAAGGACGCTTCAGCTGGTGGGCCCCATCGTGGACGTGCCATGCGTCAAAATCCAACCTTTGATGAATCCGGATCTGAATCATCTTATCGCGTCTTCAACAACTTTCTCAAGCCGACCTAACCATGGGAGACGATACCTCAAAGAGTCTGTAGAACAGGAAAATGGTGGACCCAGATAACCACAGTACAAACAAATGATAGAGTAATCAATTAATCAGATCCGTCCATCTGGTTTCACCTGCATTTGACGGATAGTCAATCCAAATATAGACGTATCACATTAACCTATCCATCTGAAAGGTGTCCTTCAAAATGACGGTGTGAGATGAAGATAGCTAATGGTCAAATATTTATCGAAAAAAATTGGAGAAATACAGTCGACAGGATTGTCTATTTACTGTGATTTTTAAAACCATAAGCCATCCATGATAGACAGACTAGATGGACAGCCCTCATCTGTACGTCTTCCTGCCACACGTGGCGAGATGGCTCTATCGTGTTCCGGTTCTTTCAGCTACACCGTGTATCTTCTCCGATGAACCTTCAATAACAGTTCAAGTAAACCCATGGTTAGGGTGTGCCGCAATCGTCTATACCGCCAAGCTGTGGATCCCACCATGTTTTATATATATATATATATATATATATATATATATATATATATATATATGTTGATGCGATTATCTGGTTCGTCCTCCTAGACCCTTGTATGCCTGCACAGAAAGAAAACAAAGGAGACCCTGGCTCGAGCAGGGGACCCTCCGATGCCAAAGTCAGGCCTGGACTCGGGGTCTCAAAGTATTGGAAGGTTTTTAGGAGAGATTTGTTTCGTACCTCTCAAGGTGACAAGGGTCCTCCTTTTATAGCTGCTGGGTCTTCTCGGGTCCTCCTGATATCGAGCGCGGGATCTTCTCCTGGTATCACGGAGATAGGATCATGCCCATCTTGAGCCATCATCCGATCCCGTGAGCTTCGGGGTCGGAGATCTTATCCCAAGATATCCGGGATGAGATCTGACCTAGCGACGGTCGGTCTTGCAAGGCGGTCCGCCCGACACATGCCCGGAACGCTGATAAGTCGTTCGAACCGACTCAACCATTGTCTCGGTTTAGCGAACCATGCCTCGGATTTGACGCATCCTTCGGCGACCCGAGGTATCAAGTCCGAGTCCCGAGGCATTAAGTCCGAGTCTTCGGACTTATATTTTTGCCCCCAACAGTAAGCCCCCTTACTCCGTGTGTTTCATATGACACTGAGGAGTAGCGAGTTTGGAGTCGGTTCGTAACTCAGTCCGAGATGAGTCGTGATCATTAAATGCATTCCATGAGGCCTTTGATGGGGGACGGTTCAGCTTCTGACATCGCATGCGCCGTCGGTCGTCAAATTACACATCCCGCCAATGAGGATTGGACACGTAGCGAAGGTATTATTATTGCCAATTGACGTGCGCCACGTGTCGAGCGAGGGAATCGATGCAGGCGTCGAATCATTTCCTCATTAATTGTCTCCGCCGTATGGCGACCTTATATAACGTCAGGGGCCCCGCACTTTAAACTTTTACTGCTCTTGCCATTCCCGCTCCGCATTTTCTTTAGGGTTTACATAGCCTTTCGTCTCCTTCCTTTTCTTTTTCTTTACCGTCGGTGCCTCTTTCCGCCATCTCCGTTTTCCTTTCTCCCTCCGGTGAGTTTCTCCTTCCTCTTTATTTGGTAATAATGGCGGATAGGAGTTCTCAAAGTCCCCAGGGGGGAGCTTCCGGAGACGAAGGCGAAGCGCAACGTTTTTGGAACGTTGCGGAATCGCCTTCCTTACTGACGGAGATAGCAGTGGACGCCAACGCTGCTTGTCTACCGGAGAGAGTCACCGAAGCTCCGGCGGAGCGCCCTGCTTCCGTCGTTCCTTCTCGGGGCGGGTCGTCTCTATTAACCCGCCCGGGAAGGCCTAACTTGCCAAGGGATATGGAGGAGAATGAGGAGGAAGAAGATGAAGTTTTAATCGCCGAAGGAACCCCTGATCTTGCTCCTGTTAGTGAGTCGGCGCAGGCCGAATCTGAGAAGGATCGGGGGAAGATTTAAGCGGTCCGGTTCCCTCAGTCTTGACTGAAACGGACTTGGACAGAATCCGAGTCGGATACCATATTCCCGAGTCGGTCATCACCTATCTTCCCCGTCCGAATGATTTACCGGATCACCCTCCTGCCGGGGCAGTCGCGATTTACCAAGTGTCGATGCAATGCGGCTTGCGTCTGCCCCTTCAGACCATAGTCCGGGGAGTTTTGTCTCGCATAAAGATTGCCCCGGGGCAGATAGTCCCGAATGGGTGGAGGAACTTACTCGGATGTGCAGTGTTGTGGGCTGAGATGGAACAGCCACCACTTACAGTCGACGAATTTCTCCACCTGTATCAGGTGCGGGTAAATCCGAACTATCCCGGCTTCTACGTCTTTGCTGCTTGGCGAGGCGGAGGCGGTTCCCTGATAACCGACCCTCCCACTTCCAACAAACACTGGAGAGAGCGTTGGTTTTGGGCATGTGGTCGCTGGGAGACGGATGAGTCCGGGTCCCACGAGGCTCGTGTCCCTCGGGCTTTCCAAAGAGCAGGTGACTTGGTTTGTTTTTTTTTTTTTTTTTTTTTTTGTTTTTACCCTGAAGTTGACGAACTTATGTTTGGCAGATATTCCGAAGAAGAAGCCGAAGCTCGGCAACACTGCCTCGGCTCGGATCAAAGAGTTAAAGTCGTTGGATCCGGGGGACAGGTCTTGGAAGGTGCTTCTACAGCCGGAGCGCCTTCACCTTGCAGGTCTGGACTCGGAAGTTACAGGTAATTAAGAACGAATCTTCTGAATTTTCCAAATTTCTCCCGACTTACTTCGCCTTACTCTCCCCCTCCTTTTTTTTTGATTTTGCAGATCTGCCCGAAGCTCGTCCCAACCTAAGGATTGTCCCCGAACCGGAGATGACTGGAGCTCGTCCTGCCCTTAGACCAGTCACGAAGTTGAAGGCCCCTCCGCGGTCAGTTCTTCTTTCAGAGCCTCGGCCACCGAAGAGGCAAAGGGTGCCGCGGAAGGAGAAAGAGCCAGCGAGCTCTTCTGCCCCTCCGGTCGTCGTGATTCCCGACCCGGACGAAAGGGCGGAAGAGACGGCGATTGCTGCTTCGGATCCTCAGGCGGCACCTGACTCGGCACGCGTTGAGACGACGGTGCCGAGTCGGGAAGAAGAGACCGGGGCCGCGACCTCAAGGGGAGAGGAAGAGACGAGGACTGCGTCCTCCCGAGGGGAAGAGACGAACCAGGAGGGGCCGTCAATCCTGCAGCAAGTGGTGTCGGGGATGGTTCCTTGGGCCCTGGCCCATGGGTGTGAAAGAGAGTTCGTGAAACTCTACAACGCCCCGTCGTCGCAGTCCGCTGCCCGGATGCTTTTTGAACTCGCTCCTTGCTTAATCAAGGCCAGAAGGAGCTATCCTCAACTCATCGGCCGCAGCTCTTCTGCTCGAGGCCGAGATCCGGTCGGCTCCCGACAGGCGAGGCGTCCCTTGCTCGGAAAGCGCCAAAGACGCGAGGGCGAGGCGGCTTCTTCCGTAAGGGCCACGGACGGCGAAGGCGAGGTCGCTCGAGCATCGGTTCGACTCTCCAAAGCCGAAGAGGAGAATCGGCGAGTTCTCAGACCATGCTTCGTGCGCGGATGACTTAGCTCGGGCTAAGCTTGAGGCGGCGAGGCATCAACAGGCCGAGGAGAAGACTCGGGAGGCCGAGACGGCTAGGGACCAAGCCGTCCAAGCATTCCTTGAGTCGGCCGAGTTTGAGGACGAGAGGGATCGCCTGTTCCAGAGCGGATATCTGGAATGCGTGAAGGATATAAAGAAGTCTTTTCCTGACCTTGACCTTTCAGAAATCGAAGGCGGGGCAGCCCCAGAGTCCGAGAATCCGGACGCCGCCGCTGAAGACACAACTGCCGGGGACGGGGCCGACGCATGAAGACTTTGGTTTTTTATATGTATATATTTTTTTTTGCTCCGATGTATTCGGTTGCTTTTGTACTTACACATATTCGGACGAATGAAAAAGAAAAGCATGTCTTTATTCATTTGACTCGGCTTTACTCTTCATCATGGTCTTTAAACATCAAATAGCAATCTAAGGATAGTAGACCTTGAGGTGTTCGGCGTTCCATGGATGAGGCAATGACTGTCCGTTTAGGTCTTCTAGCCGATATGTTCCTGGTCTAATGGTGCCCGAGACGATATAGGGTCCTTCCCAATTGGGTCCCAGTGTACCCGACCCAAACTCCTTAGTGTTGGAAAACACTTTCCGAAGAACCATATCTCTCCTTCGGAATCTTCTAATCTTAACTCGGGTATTGTAGAACCGAGTCACTTGTCGTTGTCGAGCCTCCGTGCGCAGCCTCGCCCTTTCCCTTTGTTCGTCCAGAAGGTCGAGTCCGAGTGCAAGGAGTTCTTCATTCTCTTCTGCATTGAATAAGGTGATTCGAGCCGAAGGTAATCCGATTTCGACGGGAGTGACTGCTTCCGAGCCGTAAGCGAGTGAAAACGGAGTTTCTCCTGTGGCCGTTCGGGTTGTAGTTCGGTAAGCCCAAAGAATTTTCGGGAGCTCTTCGGCCCATGCTCCTTTGGCCCGGCCAAGCTTGGTCCGAAGATGTTGCTTGATAATCTTGTTAACTGCCTCGACTTGTCCGTTGGTTTGAGGATGATGAGGTGAAGAATAAATATTCCTACTGATCCCGAGGTTCTTGCACATCTCACGAAAGCTCCTATTATCAAATTGCCTTCCATTGTCTGTGACAATGGTACGGGGTACTCCGAATCGGCAGATAATATTTTTCCATACAAACTCGGTGATCTTCTGCTCGGTTATTTTGGCTAATGGTTCTGTCTCGGCCCACTTCGTAAAATAGTCCACTGCTACCACAGCAAACTTGGTCTGCCCTTTTCCCATAGGGAGCGGTCCTATGAGGTCGATGCCCCATTGTGCGAAAGGCCAGGGACCAGTCATCGGCGTCAGTGCCTCGGGTGCTTGCCTCGGAATTGCCGCAAACCGTTGGCATCTGTCGCATTTTTGAACGAGCTCACGAGCGTCGAGTTGGATAGTGGGCCAGAGGAGTATCCCTGTCGTAAGACCTTGTAGGCGAGGGATCGCCTCCGGAGTGGTTTCCGCAGATTCCTTCATGAATTTCCCGTAACACATAGTTTGCCTCATTGGGTTTGAGGCACCGCAGCAGAACGGGGCGTAGTATCCTTTCTTATAAAGGGTCCGTTGAGTATGGTGTAACGCGGGAAGCTCGGATCTTAATTCGTCGGGCCTCGGTGCGATCCTCTGGCAACTTTCCTTCGTCAAGGAATTGGCGGATTGGATCAATCCAGGATGGTTCCGAGTCGATTGTATTGACGGCCTCGCTAATTGGCTCGTCTATACTTGGTTTATCGACGTATTCGACAGGGACGGACCTGGGTATATCATCTTCTTCGGCCGAGGCGAGCTTTGCTAGCAAATCGGCTTTGCTGTTTTCCGTACGAGGTATCCGAGTTACACGACAGAATTGAAATCTGTTGATAAGTTCTTTCGCTTTCTCCATGTAAGCCCTTAGCCGGTCTTTCCGTGTCTGGTATTCACCGGTAACTTGGTTAACAACCAACTGAGAGTCGCTAAAAACGCTTAGGTGCGTGACCTCCATGCTAGCGGCGAGTCGGAGACCGAGTAGCAACGCTTCATATTCCGCCGTATTGTTCGACGCTTGAAATCCAAGTCGTAAGGCATACTGTATATAGGTGTGATCGGGGGTTTCCAGCACAGCCCCACTGGCCTTCGAGTTGGAAGAACCGTCGACATACAGATTCCATGGAATAGGGCAAGGGGAAGCGGTTGAGGTGGGCACTGCATTGACCTTCGGCGTATCGTTCACTGAGAGTTCGGTTGAAGGTGTTCCTTCGGCGATAAAATCAGCTACGGCTTGCCCTTTGATTGTTGTCTTTGGTCGGTATTGAATATCAAACTCACTCAGCTCGATAGCCCATTTGGTGAGTCGGCCGGAAGCTTCTGGTTTTTGCAGTACCTGGCGAAGCGGAAGGTCGGTCATTACAATGATGGTGTGGGCATGGAAATACGGCCTAAGCCGCCGAGAGGAAGTTATTAAAGCCAAGGCCACTTTTTCCAAGCTTGGGTATCTCGTTTCTGCTGGCAGTAATGCTTTGCTGACGTTCAGATTCTCGTATCAAAGCCGAGCTAACCGCTGCCTCGGACACGGCTAGGTAGAGGAGCAACGACTCCCCTGGTTCGGGTTTTGATAAGAGAGGTGCAGAACCGAGATATGATTTTAATTGCTGGAATGCTGCTTCACACTCTTCCGTCCAACCCATGGCTTGTCTTCCTTTCAATTGTTTGAAGAAAGGGAGACATTTATCCGTAGCTCTGGACAGGAATCGATTAAGTGCTGCGACTCGTCCGGTCAATCTTTGGACGTCCTTAATGGTTTTGGGGGATTCCATATCAATCAGAGCCTTTATCTTCTCGGGGTTTGCCTCTATTCCTCGATTGACTAAGAAACCGAGGAATTTTCCGGAGCCTACTCCAAAAGCACATTTACTTGGATTTAGCTTCATCCGAAACTTCCGCAGGATTAGAAACATTTCTTCCAAATCATTCACATGATCCGCCGCGTGTATGCTCTTGACAAGCATGTCGTCGATGTATACTTCCATGGTTCGGCCTATAAGTCGAGCAAAGATTTTGTTAACTAACCTTTGATAAGTTGCACCGGCATTCTTCAGACCAAATGGCATCACTCGGTAACAATAAAGGCCTTTGTCGGTGACAAAGGTAGTTTTTGATTTATCTGTTTGATGCATTACAATTTGATTATATCCCGAATAAGCATCCATGAAGCTAAGGAGCTCATG
Organism: Magnolia sinica; assembly: GCF_029962835.1. NCBI lineage: Eukaryota > Viridiplantae > Streptophyta > Magnoliopsida > Magnoliales > Magnoliaceae > Magnolia > Magnolia sinica. The sequence goes on along the minus strand of NC_080585.1, from coordinate 14,092,513 downwards.
TCCGGCTGTACTATCTACTAGCTGGTCTATCCTCGGAAGCGGAAAGCTATCTTTGGGGCAGGCTTTATTCAAGTCGGTATAATCAATACAGACTCGCCACTTCCCGTTGGACTTCTTTACAAGCACGACATTCGCGACCCACTCTGGATAGTGTATTTCTTCTATGAAACTAGCTTGGAGTAGTTTGTTGACTTCTTTCTCGATGATGGCGTATCGTTCAGGGCCGAGTCGCTTCTGTCGGATCGGTCGATATGACGGATCGACGTTAAGTCGGTGAGTCACCACGGAGGGGTCGATCCCTTGCATATCTTCATGATTCCAAGCGAATACGTCGGCGTACTTTCGGAGCAGAGCGATCAGCTTTTCTCTCAAAGGGGACTGCAGAGATGAGCCAATTCGCACTGTCTTGGATCCATCTGTTTTGACCAAGGGGACCGAGACAAGATCCTCGACCGGCTGTCCTCGTTCATAATTCTCGCCCGAGGGTCCAACGATTCGATTGTTAATATGTTGGTCGGATTCTTGTCGGCGGCTCCTTTTACGGCTATCATGTAACATCGCCTCGCGTCTTGTTGGTCTCCTTTAACAATTCCGACTCTGACTCGGTCGGGAATTTCATTGTAAGATGGTATGTGGATACCACGGCCTGGAGGAGACTCAATGAAGGTCGGCCGAGTATCGCGTTGTATACCGAGGGTTGATCGACGACCAGGAAGTCAACCATCATCGTCGTCTGATGTGGGGCAGTGCCAGCAGTGAGTGGTAATGAGACAGTCCCCTCGGGCAATACTTGTCCTCCGGAAAAACCGATCAATGGGGTCCGAACCGGGCGTAACGCGGATCGTTCGATCCCCATTTTGTCGAACGCTTGAGTAAATAACACGTCTGCAGATGACCCCGTATCGACGAGTATCCGAAACACTTTTCGGTTAGCGATCGCCAAGGAGACGATCGGCGCATCATCGTGGGGGTGATGGATACCTCGGGCGTCTTCTTCAGTGAACGATATGCAATACCTTTCTCTTTTCTTTTCCTTTGATGGCCGATCTATAATCATGAGCTCGGACTGAGGCTGACTGAGTTTTCGTGCGTGATTCCTTCGCGCGTTGTTTGAGTCGCCCCCACATTGTGGACCGCCGATAATCGTCCGGATTTCTTCCATAGGCTGACTCTCGGTCGGGCGCGCCTCGGATGCCCCAGCTTTGACCATATGTTCTCCGAGTCGGCCGTCTTTTATGAGTCGTTCGATTTCTTCTTTTAAGTGACGGCAATCACTTGTGTTATGCCCGTGATCGCGGTGATAATGGCAGTACTTATCCTTATCCTGCCGATTAGGATTACTCCTGAGCTTACTGGGCCAGCTTCGTTTTTTATTTCCATCATACCTCTTCCCGAGTCTTATTCCGGGGAGTGTATATGGAAAATTTTCGATCCGGCCGTTTTCTGACCTTCGCTCGTCACGCACTTGATCCTCTTTGCGTTTCCTTCCCCCAGCCGAGTCGGCTTCTTTTTTGGCCGACTCTTTGGCCGAGGTTTTAGTTTCACGCAGGATTCGTGCTTCCTCGGCGTTGGCATATTTATCGGACCGCGCCATAAACTCTGCGAGTATCGGGCGGAGTTTTGTCTAGAGATGCCAGGAAAGGCTTATCCCTAACTCCTTGCATGAGTGCATTGAGGGCCGTTTCTTCCGAATGTTTTCGAACTTGAAGGGATTCGAAATTAAAACGCTTGATGTAATCTTTCAATAGCTCTCCCTGCTTCTGGACTAGGTTATTCAGATGTGCAGGGGGCTTTAATTTTTTCTTTCCGCCGATGAAGTTGGTGAGGAAGGCGTTGCTCAGCTCAACGAATGAACTGATGGACTTTGGCTTCAGCTGTTTGAACCACAGTCGAGCTACATCATCAATGTAAGAGAAAAGGCCCGACACATTCGCATCCGAGGCATCATGGAGTTCCATATAGGTTCTGAAGCACTCAATATGCTCGGTCGGGTCAGTCTTGTCGGTGAAAGGAGCGATTTGAGGTAATCGAAACCTCTCGGGCAATCGGGCTTTCAATACCGAGTCCACAAAGGGGGATGCTTTCGCTTCGGACCCGATTGAATATACGTTCCGGCCGTGCTTTATGTCCGCCATCTCTTTTGCCATCTCTTCCCGCACTTCTTTTTTGAAATTTTGAATGTCGGCTTTCCAAGGTTCATTGCTCTGGTGCCTTCCATGGAAGGGCGATTGCGCCTTCTTCGTTCTATTTCGTGCCGAAGATCGGTCGGGGGGAGGCATTGGCTGAATGCGCTGGAGATGGTTCTGAACCGCCTTGGGGTTGGCTCGGCCGGAAGGACTGCGCCGAAGGTTGAGGATCAACCGCCGCGGTCGCGCGCTGTCTCCCCTTGAAGATGCGGGAGTGGTTGCATTTGCTGCTGATACATTCGTTCCAGCATCTGCTTCATCATATTCATATCGGAGCGGATTTCTTGAACCTCCTTGTCCAACCGCCCATCGTCGCGACCCCGCTGATTGTTGCTTGTTCCGGTCGCCCTCGTGGCGGTTGTTAGGTGCGTTCTGGGCTGCGTTGACCGGGTGGCCCTGTAATCGCGTTCTCATTCAAATCTTCTTCTGGGACCGTCCTTCTAGTCATCACCATTGGACTCAGTATAGAGGTACGGGATGGCTTTTTGCACGTTCCCACAGACGGCGCCAAACTGTTGATGCAATTATCTGGTTCGTCCTCCTAGACCCTTGTATGCCTGCACAGAAAGAAAACAAAGGAGACCCTGGCTCGAGCAGGGGACCCTCCGATGCCAAAGTCAGGCCTGGACTCGGGGTCTCAAAGTATTGGAAGGTTTTTAGGAGGGATTTGTTTCGTACCTCTCAAGGTGACAAGGGTCCTCCTTTTATAGCTGCTGGGTCTTCTCGGGTCCTCCTGATATCGAGCGCGGGATCTTCTCCTGGTATCACGGAGATAGGATCGTGCCCATCTTGAGCCATCATCCGATCCCGTGAGCTTCGGGGTCGGAGATCTTATCCCAAGATATCCGGGATGAGATCTGACCTAGCGACGGTCGGTCTTGCAAGGCGGTCCGCCCGACACATGCCCGGAACGCTGATAAGTCGTTCGAACCGACTCAACCATTGTCTCGGTTTAGCGAACCATGCCTCGAATTTGACGCATCCTTCGGCGACCCGAGGTATCAAGTCCGAGTCCCGAGGCATTAAGTCCGAGTCTTCGGACTTATATTTTTGCCCCCAACAATATATATATATATATATATCCATCACGTAGGAATCCTTATTTTTACCGTACATATAAAAGATCAGCCAGATAAAAATAAAATAAAAAACACTCAGATGGATGACGACACCGATGGGAACCATGTGAAATTGCTCTAAAAAAACCTTTAAGCTCACATGGTGTGGCCCACCTAAGTCTTGCATCAGATTGATTATTTGATTTTTGTACCTTCAGATCATCCTGGTGAGTTACACCTAATTAATGGATTTGATTAAATATATACACGGTAGTGGCCACACACAAACCTATGGTTGGGATTCCATCCCCATTGCCCACGTCCTGCAGCCCACCTTAGCTGTGAATCTGGTCTATTTTTCCCCTATGTTTTATAATCGAGGATGGAATCTGATAGACAGAGTGGATTTTACATAGCTAGTAGGCCCCATGGAGCTTGGGTGTTTTAAGTCCTGCTGACCATCTACACGCAAGGTACCACAACCTGTGATACGGTACAATCTTTACAGCCATACTGCCACTTGTAGTACCATGAAAAGACACCCTAACAAAATCAGGCCAGTCTGCTCATGTGGTGGGCCACACCCATAGAACCAACGAATAACTCGATGGTCTGACTCGTAGACAGGAACGGCCCACGAGAAGAGTAATCTTGATAGTGGGGCCCGTTGCTTTCGTGGTAGTGATTTCCAACACAAGTGGTACGATAAGCTGTGGTGCCGTCTCCAGTAGTTGACCATTTATCTTAAAATGGTCCACCTCTTGGACACGTCTTATGCTGAGATTTGAGTGCTACACGGCTCAGATGCTACTGCTTTGCAATCTCCGGCGGATGTGTTTTCACATTCGAAAATCATGGCAAAACAGAACAAGCTGTGTGGCCCATCTCATCAACGATTTGGATCGCTCTGAAACTAGGATCCCATAGCTGTTTGGGCGCAAGAAAAAGAAAAAAAAAAAATACATTGGTGTTCCAGCATATTACGAATTTCCAATCATATGGATACATTACAGATACCATACATAGTTCAATCCTAACCATCCAAATTATGGGCCGCGGTATGAACGGTGCACAGCTCCGAAATCAGGTAGGTTTGGCAGGGAGCGGATTATCTTAGTGGGTGTTACCCTTACCGTGTGGGGCCCACCTTGATGAATGTATTTCATCCCGACGTATTGCAGTCTGATATGTCGGGACTTTATCTGGACGCGGTTTGTGTGATGACCCCAATACTAGCCAGCTAGCTGGTATCAAAGCACTGTGGCCCCACCATGGTGTATGTATTTTATCCACGCCGTCCATCCATTTTTACGGAACATTTTAAGGTATTATCCCAAAAATTAGGAAGATCCAAAAGCTAAAGTGGACCACACAATAGGAAACAGTGGGATTGAATGCTTACTATAGAAAAGTTCTGAGGGTACAAAAGTTTCGGATCAAGCTGATCGGGCACCAGCGAAACCGCATCTGGCTTTATCCTTTGATTAGGGTGGTCTTTCAATGATCCAAACCGTTTATATAAAAGTATTCTCACTTTGTACGGTGGATTTAAAACAAATAAAATCTCTCAAGTTGGATTACTTCAACCCATTGAAATGTAGCTCTTTTGCTTTGAAAATGGACGATTAAGATAACCTTAGTATAATCAAATGGTTAAAACGTTTGATCCGGGAGATGCCTCGGAAATCTCTCATTCAAGAGAGTCATTATAAAATAAAGGGTTTGGATCATTGAAAAGAATCAAATTCGAATGGCTAAAGTGTTGCAATACGTATGCATGCATTCGAGCTTATCTCTTGTCTCATCTCTCATCGAGTACACTTGCACATTAAAATGCCACACCAATGACAGTTGCCTAGGATCCAGCCACATGCGCAAGGTTGGATAGCTCAGTGACGGAGGTACACATGCACATGGTCTGTTCGTGCATGAAAACACCCTAACAATGGCTGCCTCCGGTCCGCGTCTCAAGCATCGTCTGGTAGGAATGATACTTAAAAACCGTTCAAATGCATGCCATACATAGCTTTCGTACATGCATTAAAAGATACAGAGCCGGATCCGATACAAGCTTTGGTACTTTAATATTAACACACAAAACAGATATGTAGGGTTTGCCATGATGTTTTAGTGACATCAATAGTTAATAGACTTCATTTCTATGCTTTAAGTAAAAAAAAATTACGCTTTGTTGTGCCGTAATTTTCTATCTTACAACCCAGTTAGAAAAGATACAGTATATTGGAGATTTTTTTTAAAAATGCTTATAACACATTTTAGTAAATTGGAATGGACTAAATAACAAAATAGGGATTAGTAAAAAAAAATAATTCAAAAGCAGACTAAGACTAAGTAGCGAAGAGTTATTTAAGAGGGTCGATAGAGTGGCTGATTAGAATGTGATTGATTAGTAAGGAAATTTGAACAATTACTACAACAAGTGACAAATTTAAAAGGAAGTCTCCAAAAAGTCACATAGTTTTGAAACTTACAGTAATGATTAGAATATGAGAAGTATTCAGATTGACAGGATAAGGGTATAAATAACAAAAGAAATCAATAGAAGAAATTGTCTCGTATTAACCAAATCAAATCTATTTTCCAATTATCTTTTCAGTTATCAGTCATTTATTTTTATTAGTATGATCACTTATTTTTTTCAGGCATTTATATTCCTTGTGTAATTGTTTAGGGCTTCTTTGACTTTTTAATTCATGATAAATACTTTATAAATGGGTGATAGTTACTTCCTTAGGTATTTATATCATTTTTCCTAATGGTTGATTTAATCGTCTACTTTTTAGACGCAAAAATCGAGACAGCCACAAAATATTTGTAGTTCCCACCGTGATACATGTCACTTATCCACACCGTTCATCCATTATGTCAATTGAATTTATGGCAAGAGCTAAATAAAAATAAAAATAAAAAATTGAAGTATATGCAAAGCTTAAGTAGACCACGCCACAAGATAAAGAGAATCGAACACTTACTGTTAAAAACTTCTTAAAGACACTGTTTCTTTTGGTGTGGGTCATTTAAGTGTTAGATTTACCTTATTTTTCAACTCATGCCTCAAAATATTGTGACAAAACTGATGGACAAAACGGATGTATCATATACATCACCGTGGAGTCCAAAAATTTAAATTAACTCTTTTGAACTGGTTTTCAAAACAAAATTTCTAATGAATTTTCAAATGGGATGAAAGGGTAATAATTACACATTTACAAGGTATTTACAATTGCTTTAAAAAGTCAAAGCCCTTACTTTATTCATCTCCTTAGTGTATGTAATCCATTATGGTAATCAAATAGTTGTTAACTTTAACTATAATTCAAGTTTACGCTTATATATTGAATTCAATTCGAATATTAAGTAAAGTTCTCTTTCCAGAGATGAGTTTTGTTGTTGTTCTCCGTGGCTAACTATAAGAGTTTTCTTTTTTTGTCGTTTGCATTAAAGAGAAAAAGTTTTTTTTTGTATAAAAGGTAGAGGTGTGACCCATTTTCCATGGACAAATCTCACCCTCTAATTATCGCCTGATCATCTTACGTAACGTTGTATAAGTGGTTGAATAGACAACCAATCTTATTAAAACTCGATCATATACGATCAATTTCTGACATATATACTTATCTTTGCACTTGGGGTTATAAGTTATTTAGTTTGAATTAAGCCACACATTCAATGCTGGGACGCCTATATTAATCACGTGACTAAAATTGAAAAAAGCAACAACAAAGTTAATCCATAATTCAAATGGTGCACATTACAAGGAGCGCCCACCATTAAAAATCTATGAAATTGCATGTGGAGCCCAATTTGTTGTGTATGTTACACTTAATCCATTTAAAAGATTCTTCCGATTAGGATAAATGGACCCTCGGACAACCCAAAACTCATGCATAAATGAACATTCAAAACAATACATAGTCTCAACTCTTTCCTCGGTGATAGACTTAACAGAAGTTTCAACACCAGGTCAAGGGTTCAGTATGTTGTGAGTTTGTGTGTGTGAAAAAAGAAGAAGAAGAAAAGACAATCTAAAATGAATCCATAACTGTACACCAAAATATCTAATAATGTCAAAACCCATGAAAGCCCAACAAATGATTACCATCCATTAGTTTTTCCAATCATTTTATGGCGCCGTCCAAAAATAATGAAGCACATCCAAATTTCAAGTGGACACCACATGGAATAGTGGTAATTGAACTCCCAACATTAAAAAAATCCTAAAGCCCATGTAATGTTTATTGGACATCCAACATATTAATATTAATAAGATCCGACGGACCTAGATGAGGGGAAAACACAAATATCCGCTTGATCACAACTTCTTCAGCCCCCAATAAATTAGGGTGGCCATTCCATCCCTACCATGTAGTTCTTTTTTTCTTTTTCTTTTTTTAATTCAATTGATATTTGAGTTACTTTATTTTTTAGATCATAACCTAAAATGATGAAAAAACTGATGGACAGTCGGAAATTTCATCCCTCCCATGTTACATTCTACTTGAGATTTGCACGTGCCTTACCTTTTAGGCTTATGCCCTAAAATTAGCTGACAAAATGGCTTAATGATGTGGTCCCTGTTGGATTGTACTTGAGATTTGCATCTTCCTTATCTTTTAGGCCTATGCCCTAAAATGACCGGGCAAAACGTGGATACATTATAGTAGTACCTACATATATATCAAACTGAATGACGTGGCTGACCGGAGGCGGGGCATGTGCCTCAAGTTTTGGATAAGGAGAGAAAAAGGAAGTATAGGTAGTTTTAGGCGCGGATTGGATGCTACCCGGCAACAGCTTAGTGGGTGTTACCTTCTTGTACAGCCCACCTTGATAATATATTGTATATCCATACCGTCCATTCATTTTTCTAGTCAATCTTAGAATGCAGTCCCAAACATTAAGCACATCCAAATCGCAAGTAGACCACACCATAGGAAACAGTGGTGATTGAACGCTCACCGTTAAAAACTTCCCAAGGCGCATCGTAAGAAGATCCATGATGTTTAGTTGTCATCAAACCCGTTGATAAGGTCAAACCAAAATAGATGAAGGGAAAATACAAAAATTATCTTGATCCAAAATTTTGGTGCCCTACAAAAAGCTTTTAATAGTCACTCACTACTTATTCCAATGATGTGTTCTACCCAAGATTTGGATCTGCTTAATTTTTGAAATAACGGTCTTAAATAATCTGGAAAAAAAATGAAAGATGGGTGGCATGGATATTAACATATTCATCAAGGTGGGGCCCACACTTTAAGGGTAACACCCACAGCTAATCCGTCCCCATGGCTTTCCTAGGTAAGATATCACAAATTGATCGGCTTTTATAGATAAAATATGAGTCATCCGACATCATCCATTTTCCAGGCGCTGTTTGCCTACTGGTCGGTGCTCTATATACACCACCATCATATATTATTATATTTGTTTTATCACACTGTCCATCCATTTTTCTCCGTATCATTTCATAGCATGAGGCCAAAAAGTAAAAAGCTATATTCAAATCTCAGTCATGATGGGACTCACAGAACTTGTCAGCTATACGGCTGGTGTGGTACACCAGCCAATCCGCTTCCCCCTTATTAAGGTTTTTTTTATTGGACGCGGATTTCCTGCGAAAGCCTTTCGCAGGAAGTTCCTGCGCTGGGAACGCAGATGGGGTCCACTTGGATGTTTTTTTGGGAATCCACTCCGTCCATCCGTTTTGTGAGATAATTTTAGGAGATTATACCAAAATTGGATAGGATCCAATACTTAAGTGGTCCGTACTAAAAGAAAAAGTATTTAGGGAAATTCCTACCGTTGAAACCTCCCTGGGTTCGGCAGTGATGTTTACATGCCATCCACACCGTTAATAACATCATTCCTACTGGGATGAACTGAAAACACAAATATTATCATGATTCAAAACTTCTGTGGCCCCACGAATATTTCAACTGTGGACGTTTAATTATCACGTTTTCGGCGCACTTGAGCAGTGGATACGATTCATCTTTGGCCTGATGTACTAAAATGAACTCACAAAATAGATGGACGGTGAGGATTTCTCATAAACATCCAAGTGGACCCCATCTGCGTTCCCAGCGCAGGAACTTCCTGCGAAAAGTTATGAATAAGCTTGTATTTTTTTTTATCTCAATAATATGTGTAGCCTAATCAATAGATTAGGTGGCAAATAAACATTAGAGTGGGTAAGTGTTCAATCATCACTATTTTCTTATGGTGTGGTCCACCTAATATCCTAATATTAGAAACTATCTAATTTTTGGGCTTATGCCCTAAAATTAATTGAAAAAATAGATGGATTGTGTGGATAAAACACGATATATCTAAGGATCTTAATCATCAATCTGAACTATCCATTAGATCCAGAGCACATTTAATGGTTGGCCATGCTAAAATCAAACTGATTGGATGATTCAGTCCATCTTTAATTTGTTCTTTTTGTTGCCATCCTTTCAAAGCCATGGAGAGCTATGGTTACTGTTGCCTAACAAAAGTGATCTTTTTCATTCATAAGAAATCCATGGCCTGTCCTAACGTACATATGGATCCAATTATTGATTGGACATTATTGTGTAAATGATCCTAACCATCAATATAAAATTCCATTAATCATATGGTTAAGATTGTCGGATAAGTGTGATGCTTACATGGTAGACCATGAAATGAGTGATGAACCTAATGAATGGTCTAGATCTAGAGTTTGAATTGTCTGAATATCCCAACGCAACTAGTTAGGAGCAGCATTTCTCTTATTTAATAGTAGCATTATTAATTATCTAAAATTGAATGAGGTTTGCTATGCCCGCATGCTTGCAAGAGAGCTCACATACATGCCATGCGTGTGGCACGTGTGTGAGATCCAGCCAGTCTGTTAGGATGCCCTTAAACAACACGGACCTGACCCAAACTGACAGTATCAGCTGAACCTGATAGGACTCGAACCTGACATACTTAATCGGTCCAATATGGGTGCACCAGGATCGAACCTAACCTAAACCTAAACCCAAACCCGGGTCGTTGCTCTTGCTTGGGTGGTAGACTCTCAGGATTTTCAACTTCCGGTCAAGGGTTCGAGTACCAATAGGTGGTGAAATTCCACTAGCGTGAGTGTGTGGGGTTTGTGTGCGTGTGTAAAAATTTAAAAAAAAAAAACCCAAACCCGACCCAAAGACAGCCCTAATTGTGGCCTGGAAATAGATAGTTGAGGATAGAAATACAGCAACGGTCCACATTCAACTGAAAGAAGGCCCATCATCAATTTCATAGGGACCTCCAGTCCAGGAGATTATTTTGGGCATGGTCGTCCATCAAACCAACTGTCTGGAAAGGTAAATGGTGGGGCCTACTCATATGGACTGAAGAGCTGAGTATGCCGTGCGTATCTCTAGCGGAGCATCATAATCCATTCCCTTGTAGCAGAGGGAAAGGGAAACACTTGAGTAGGGCTGTCGACAGGCCGGGCCTGGGGCAGGTCTCGGCCAGATTTTGAACTGTTTCGGTCCGGGCCTTCGGACCAAATCTCTTCAAAATTCTGATTCTTCAGGCCTGACCCGGCCCATTAATACCACTACACTTGAGTAGTACGGAGCTGGTGCAACAAAAAAGCACTGTGAGCCATGGCTTAGATCAATGGCCTAGATATAGATTCCATACCACCAAATCCAACGTTCCAAACATGCCATGACTTAGATCAATGGCCTAGATGTAGATTCATGAACACTCATTTGGGCCATACATGAATTGAAACTCAGTCCACATTCCTTAAGAAGCAAAAAGAAAAATGTACCATGGTACGATCCTAATCCGAATACCAGACCTTTTTGTGGACAGTTAAGCCGATGAAATGTCGAAAAGCATGGGTTTTATGACATGAGTTAAAAAAGCATCCGTTTGGCTGTCATTTTCTGTCTATATAGCCAATTCAATAAATGGCCCACCGATCAGATGGTACAGATAGAAGTGCATGTTGAATGACAGGAGTTGTTTGTACTGACATTGGCCCCACATCCAACCTTCTTATTAAATGAATAGTACCATAATGCCCTCAATATTTCAAACAAATCGTGGGCATGTCACCGTCATGATAAATGAATAACCTAGTATTATGTAGATGGGCTGGGGGAGTGTGTTCCGCCCCTAGCGTAAGATTGCAAAACAAACAAACCTTGATAGCCTCGAACTCCGAAGATTGATTATTTGGAATGAATTCAAGGAAAATGCTAACATGCGCAGGGGGTTGAGTAGTTTTAATTGTTAAGCTATAATCATAGGGCATTGGTCTAGTGGGCCATGCCTGCTGCTTGGGATGCTCAAGTGGGGCTGTCGGTAGGATGGAGAGGCCCAGAATAGTGAAAGTTTTTAATGGGCCTGTGAGGATGGGACCCACCAAAAGCACACTTATGTGGGCCAGGGCCTATAGGCCCAGCCTGTGACAACTGTATTGAAAATGAGTCCTTCCATCTCGTTCGTACGAAAGGGTAGAAGGTTGGTGGCACCAGCTTCTTTTTTTTTGTACGTCCTATTGGCTAACAGAAAGGGGCCCACCCCTGAATGGGACCACTTCCGTATTTCTCATTTCAACCGTCCATTTGTAGACCGCAAATTGAAAGGCTGGGATCTGAATTTTCAGGAAGGGGTTGCAGCACCCAACAGACCAACGGTCTGGATCATTTCAAATCATGGGACCTACTTGTCTGCAAACTTATAACCGGATGTGGGTGTGTCTGTGACATCCACTCCGTCCATCATTTCCGCTAGGCCATGTTAGTATGTGGTTCCAAAAATGATGCCGATCGACAACTCAAGTGGGCCACACCAGAGGGAACAGTTGATCTGGGGATGCCAACCATTCAAAACTTCCTGTGGCCTACCTTTATGTTCATATTCCATCCAACCCGTTCATAAGGCGAATCTCACCGGGATGAAGGTAAAAGACCAACCTATCAGACCAATACAAAAATTCAGTGGGCCCAAACAAAATTTTAGTGGTAGGCGTCCCTATCCCACTTTCCCCTATGGTGTGCCCACTAGAGTTCTTGATGTGCCTTATTTTAGCATTCACGTCCTAACCTCATATGTTGCAGATGATGGACGGATCAGATGTGATACACAACACGGTAGGCCCCACAGCTTTTTATTGCACTTTAGGAAACCCTCATAATCATGAAGTCTAAGGTGAGAAGTTCAATCCATTCCGAGCCACACTTATGTTGTATATTGAATATGGATGATTGATCATGTTCTTCCAATAATATAATTGTCGATTTTGTCATGCATATATGGCCCACCTGACCCTTGGCATGGACCATGTTCGGAGCGATCTACCTAAGTGGCACGCTATCTGGCTCACATGCCACATATGATTTGGAAGGATACGCTTACATAGCCACTGCCGGACTATTCTACTACTATTAAATTAAAGTAATATCAAAATCAGAATCCAGACTACTTGAGACTGTCTGAGGTTCCAATTTCAATGGTTTAGTATGGATTTTGTCTCTTGAATCTTATAGATCTTGCCAATCATTGTCATCTTATTCTCCTCCCAGCAATTAGGGTTAGGGTTTTAAATTGCAAATTGGCAAGAGTATGGCATGTGCACTGCACATGGAGAGAGGAAGCGCTTTGTAAGATTTAGAGAGATGGGGGGAGGTGCGAGGGTAAAAGAAAGTTGATACTTTATTCTAGTATGATACTTTATAAGATATGTTGGAACATTAGCCGTTGGATTTTGGGTCTTTTTCAATGATCAAAATCTATCTGAAAAAGATCCAAAATCTATCTATAAAGCAGGCTTGATTATGGGTGTAAAATATTTAAAATAACTCTCACATTAAAAGTATTTCAATTCTAAAATAAATATTTCTCATTTAAGAAATGACTCGGTCATATAAATCATTTGAATCATTAAAAGATAATCCAAGATCCAATGGCTAAAGTTCAAACGTATGCTATAGCAATAAGTCAGAATGTACTCTTGCTTTAAAAAAAAAAAAAACACATTTTAGGTGAGGTACGAGCTAGACATACTTAAAGCTGACTCGGGGGCCCACCTGCATTAACATTTAAAAATGACAAAAATGCCTCCATCACTGGTGGAGCCCTTGGGCTATTTATGACAACATTTAAAAGGGTAAAAATGTCCCATTCCCATTAAATTTAGAACATTGATAGAGCTAAGCGGGTAAAATCAAAACTATTGATTGTTACACATCCATCCACCTTCAACCTATTTAAACACACATACAAAGTGCCTTTAAAATGAATTAAAATGTGGAAGAAAAACACTTTTAATACTTATGCAAGATGTGGTGGACCAGCAACAATTCACAGTAATGCACATGGGCTGGCAATTTCTTTATGGGTTGGGTATTGGTAACTGATATTCTATATCACACAGCACATCCAATTCCAGCCCTGTCTACGTATGCATGTGTTGCCGGATCAAATTTCCAAAATCCATTTCCATGGGATCCACGTTCCCTTACACAAGCAGATTGGAAATCAGCAAGTACAACAACGGCTAATCAGCAATGACCCATAAGTAAATGGTCCAGATCATGTATATTTCCAACACTAACTGGAGAACTTAGAAGCATGTGGAAGCTGATCGAGAGGATTGCATGATCGGCCAAGAAACCATTGTAAATAGGGTGGCAATGGATCAGGTCAGCCTATGGGTCAACTAGACGAGCCCACTTTGGAAGTAGGTTTGGGCCAAGCTAAGTGGTAGCTGATTGAGCCACGGCCTAGAAATAGACCCCATCATATTCCATTCTAAAACCTGAGTTGGGTCAGGGCCTGTCCGGCCAAAGGGCATCCCTTGTGGGTTCAATTGTAGCCCAATGCTTGACCCGTTTTCTAAACGGTGAACCCGACCTGGCCCGGACAGCCCATTGCCACCTAACCATTGAAACCATCAGTTGCAACTTGTCCAACCATCCACATCATGCGTTTTGCTGCTCAATGCTTGTCTTTTTTAGTTATTTATACTCTACATAGAAGTCACACCTGTTCGGACAGACGGACATCATGTATTAAACGTCGGTAAAATCCCGTGGTATTGCTTCTAGATTCATATCAGAAGTTAGCCAAGTATGGTTTTGGCTGCACCAAATATGACTAAATTTCATGACATTCTGCCCCAAATTAACTGATTAATTATGAAATTTCATGATATTTGGTGCAACCAAACACATGGTAAAACAAAATACATGTGACTAACAAACAAGTGTTGATTTAGATCATGAATTCCATAGTAGGGAATTACATATACACCTTCACAAGATTTAGACTTTGGAAAGAGGCATCTGCAAATTCCATATCATGAATGGTGCATCCTACACCTAAAAACATGCCCGCAGGAGGGAACTGGCAACAGTAGTGAATATCCAAATCATCCATCAGGTTGGGCCCCGGTATTGATGCTCGCTTGTGGTTCAGTGTGTAAAAAACAAAATGGTTGCTAGAAGAAAGATTTTCAGCCATCCATTTGGCTTTTACACTGGCCCACCTGAAAGTGGGGACAAATGTGATAGACAACTTAGCTGGTGATCACGCAGGTTGCTGCTGTGAAATTAGCAAACCTCTTGAGAAGTAATTTTAGCACCTGCAATTCCATCTCACCTCAACCCAAACGATCAACCGAATCCAATTGATAAAATATGATGTGGGGCCACCATTTGTGATCCATACCATTCATATAGCAGGCTCGTTGTGACAGAAGATGTCGCAGAAAAATTTCTTCCCAGATGAGCCAAGACGTCCTGTCCAACTATGCCCACACAGGCCGCATTGTCTAGGGGGTCATCACAAAGGGAAGATACCAAGCTCAGCCCACTATATGAACAGATTAGATTACCAAATACGGCTGGCCCCACCTGTACCAATGTTGGGTCAGAAAGGAAACACCATTTCACTCAATCTAGCGTCAGAAAAATACTTCAAAATCATATGTTTGGTGCTAGTCCCCAATGAGGATTCAAGCTGAATGAAAGAAGGCCTACCCGTTTAGATCATAACAAATAGGCAAGAGGGGTCTTAACACTGCTAGAAGGTAAATATATCCAAGGGGTTTTTTCAAATAATTACCAAAATAATACGGTATTTGCAAATACCCACGTAAAAATAACATGTTTGCAAATTACAACATTGTTAATTCGGGGTTAATTCAAATACCCATTTTTAGGTTAGTTTTTTCTAATGGTTGTTGACTTTTTTAACATATTTTGAAAAATGATGAAACTGCCACTACATTAGAACCTCTCTCTGCAAAAGTGTGTGCGCGTGTGAAATATATATTGTGGTATGTTTCATATGGAGGAGAATTGAAGGTTTCATGTTCTTCCCATGGAGGATTCTGTTGTATGTTCCATGCGGCCGTTTTGTCATTTTTTAAAGGTTGCTAACAGAAGTTATGAAAAAATAGCGGAATGTGGGTACTTGCAATAACGATGAATTAACAATGTGATTATTTGCAAACCATATGTTTTTATGTGGGGATTAATGGAAGTTATGAAAAACTAGCGGAATGTGGGTATTTGCAATAACGGCAGATTAACAATGTGGTATTTTGCAAACCATATGTTTTTATGTGGGTATTAATGGAAGTTAGGAAAAACAAGTGGAATGTGGTTATTTGCAACAACGGCGAATTAATAATGTGGTTATTTGCAAACCATATGTTTTTATGTGGGTATTTGCAAATACCCTATTATTGACGTAGGAATCTGCAAAAACCCTACTATCTAAACGTATCCGTCCATTAGAAACAAAAATCTACAGCTCCTTATAATGTAGCCATTACTCGGAAATCATAATCCCTTTCTTCAATAGGAGAAAACACATACAAAAGCATTTTAGGAAAGGATAATAGCACCCAAATAGCTTTCCCCACACAAGTTTGCTCTCCTATGACCGCAAAAATACATATTATTCACCGCAACCATTCCAATACCATGTAGAGACGAAAGCTCCTGTCAAGGATTACAGCCCAAAGAAGGAAATTTAAATGAAGAACAAAACATCAAAAAGAAGCATACCCAAGCTAAAGGCCCTGATCAATGAGATAATCGCCAAGCCTCTCCACAACCATGTTGCACTGGCCGGGAGCCATCGGCTCTTCGTAGATGCCGAAGATCAAAGCCTGATTGGTTTTCTTGATAGTAACACCACCAGAACCCTGAATGAAAAGGACACACAAGGCATCACAGAGTACATTTCAGTTCTCTTTTTTTCTTGAAAGATGTACATTTCAGTTCTTTAGAAACACAAAAACATACAAAGTAGACAAGGTTTCTAATTATGCATGACATGCTAACAGAAATGCCAACATTGCACAAGTGCAATAATGAATCCGTTAATCAAGTGGGTCCAACTATCATAGATGCCCTGACCAAAAATCAGGCTGGTCTGCTCATCAGGTGGGAAACATTGCATGAAACAAATGATTGGCTGGGGAAAGATCGGCCTCATACAGGCGTTGGCAATAAATTATGGTAACATAAAAGGAATGAAGTGGCTCTAAGAAGCACTCGAGGCTATGAGAAGCTGCCAAAACATTTTTTCAGAGCAGCAATTTTTATTAAATTTTGATTAGATAGCTCATGAGTGGCATAACATAGCAGAATAAATGCATTCTCTGGGTTTCTTACGGTTATTTTGAGCATTCCTTCTGCCACTAGAAAATATAGTCTTCTGTTGTGTGTGAAGTCATGAATATTGAACCATCTCATGACGGCATAAATCAAACCATAAATTTGGATAATTAATAGTAAGGCTTTCTATTTAAAAAGAATAAGGTACAAGAATAATAAAACATAGTACATAGTGATGATGACAAGGGAAAGGGAAAAAAAAAAAAAAGCATGATCAGCATCATATGGGGTATCCCACACACGATTTCAGCTGTTTTTATTTGCTTGCAGGTAGGCCAACTATGCGGCGCCAATCACATGCTTCTTTTTTCTCGATAGAAGTTAGTTTAAGAATGTTAGCCACATTTCCATTTCATAGCTCTTTAATCAATTATATAAAACTGATTCTAAAACCATTATCAAGAATATCCATTCAATTCCACTTTTCTCTCAATCATATGATTCATGCAAGTTGTTGCAAATAGGACTTCCCTCAAATCAGAAATTGCTTTAAGCATGATTTAACTTGGCCCAGTTAAAAATAAAGCAGGCATTGTTCTAGATTGATCTAATCACATGTTTTTGTTACTGCACTATGTTGTCATGGTGAAGTGGTTCGAAAAGTCTTATTTGTTTTTAATGGGCAGAAAAGATTTTATTAAACAAAAGAACAGCAAAAGAGAATACAACTAGCTCACCAAAGAGGCACAACATGCTACAAAGGACACCAAAACAAAACATACAACTACCTGGCCCCCAACACCAGCCACTAACAGATAATAAATACAGAATCACCCAGCACGAAATAGGCCTCAAGAAATATTAGATACAACTAAACCATTTCAGAATACCCCACCATTGGCCCGAACACCAGCCTCTTTCTGTGCTTTTCTGGGAATGAGCTCAAAGGAGATGGGGCAATTTTTACACAGATCATAAATTCTCTAATATACAGATCAAAATATACCATTAATCAATAGATAATCAAGGTCTCTCACACAGTGAAAGCTTTGAAATAACAGTTTTAGTGTCTAATTACCATCCAAGTACATGCTCAAAGCTGCAATGCTAGTAGTTTAGAAATGTTTATGGGGGTCATCACCTTCTTTCCTCGAATAACAACGGTGGGTTCCCCTTGGATCACCATATACTTTGCGGATCCAAGGTACAAGCCAGTGGGTGCAAGCGATCCCGGTTCAGCAAAGTCATTCATAATACCAGTTATTTCTTGGGGTGTAAGCTACACGTCAAAAAACAAACAAACCAAAAAAGGATTATCAGAGAAAGAATTAAATGGAAAGGCTAAAAACAAGCCGCTGAATATATACAGGCAAGCGTGCACACATGCACATACATAAATGCACATATGGATATAAATGATTAAACTTAAATGCTTGTCACTTTCTTTCCCTTATCAGTGCCTCACTTCCCTTTCGCAGCGAACCTGTGCAAGATCTGAACTGATCATCAGGTATTCCTAACTTGGATAAGTCATATCGAATATCAATTTGCTTTCCCCAAAAGTCCTCTAATAGGAATTATCAACAACAACAATTAAGGACTATCAGAGAAAAGAAAAGGAATTAAATCTACGGAAAGGCCAAAAACAAGACTGAATAAATAGGCACGTATGCACGGACGCGCACACACACAAATGCACATATAGATAAATGAATCAACTTAAATGCTTCTCACTTTCTTCCACTTATCAGCGACTCACTTCCATTTCGCAGCGAACCTGTGCAACATCTGAACCAATCATCAGGTATTTCGTACTGGATGGGCCATATCCAATGATCCATTTGCTTTCCACAAAGTTCCTCTAACAGAATGGTCGGGTTGTCAGATTGGTACCATTTTTGGGGTATGGCCTACCTGACCACACACTTTTACTTGAAGTCCATCCAAAGAAACTTCCTCAACATAGAAGTGATCATACCAAGGTCACCTGGATTGTCAGTCACCTTGGTATGTGGTAAAGGAACAGGTACACGGTGTGCTACCTATTGAATACTACAGGTAGGATAACGTGCGTCGCTCCAATACATACACTGTATGCAATATAGTTTTATATATGAACTCATATTGCAGTTTACATATGAAATGATGAATGTTATCATAATAGATCCTGCATGCTTAGTGTTATATTATAACTAAATAATTGAAAGTATAAATCTCTACATTGTCAATAGAAATTTGCATTAACTTAATCACTAGTAAGAATAAAGAGCCATAGTTTCGGGTCATTGAAAATAGCAATATGGATCGCAAATGACCCATAATCCAGAATGCTCAATCTGGAACAGGAAACATGGTCGTGTTTTAGGTAACATTGATCTGTAGCACTTGATCAAAGGAGGATTAACCATGTCATATGTTCTAGAAACATTTCATCAAATAAAGTGTTATACTGTGAAAATCCAACCACCAACCAACAATCACAATCATTCCCATATGAGTTGAGCACGTCTCCTCCCATATCTGTTGCTCCAAACCAATGAAGAAAAAAAAAATGGAACTGGTAGCTTAATAAACTGAAAATATTTACAAAAATCAAAACAGTACCATACAAGAAACTGCAAAGACCATATTGGCAGGATAAGTGATTGCCATTACTCAGCATTTTAACTCAAGAATGTGATTGCTTCTCCACATTGTAACTCAAGGCATCAATAAAACACCTGTTGGCCCAGCCTAAGGAAATTCCCAATGGATTAAACATTAACAGAAAAAAAACAACCCAAACACACACAAAGGTCCACTCCAATCAAACCATCCATTAGCTATCACGACCACTGTGGTAGTGCAATACTATCATGAGTCCCTAGACAGTTGAGACCTAAAATTTCTGATGCATTTTAACGATCAATTGAATTGAACTAATAAATTAATTAAATAAAGAAGAAATACATGCAAAAAAGATCGACAGATAGGAAAACACCAAAGTGGGTGAGGCACCATTTCAATTAATGACTTAGACTTAAAATGATCATGATGATGATTTAGGGGCTTGTCCCTTGTTACTGATGGAGTAGTGCTGACACCAATGCGGTCATGCAAGATACAATATAAAATGATGGAAACAATACCTTACAAAGATCAAAATAACCAAGCAATCCAAATTCTACAAAAATCACAATCCCTTGAATCGAAGCATATGAATACTAATACCAGAAAAATATATTTAAAAAGAGTATTGATCACCTACAACCAGCTCACGTCCGATCATGCCAAGTTTGTAGGATATCCAAGGCATGGATAAGGGAGCCACCACAGAACCACCGCGCGAAAAAGTCAGGCTCAGGCACCACTTCTAAAAGAAGATAATGGTTTAAATCAGATCTCCAAACGGTCTGACCCGCCTGGTAACCGGACCGGCCTGATTCTTCCGCCAGGTTATCTACATTGCGGGGCCCACCTTATGCACGGTTCAGACATCCTAAAAACGTAAACGGACAGCATAAGGAACCACAAAATCCAATGCATTTGAATCCAATCGCCAAAAGTAAACGGTGCCCAAATCAGAAACATATCTCATTATCAAAACCCACATCAAATACACGGATCAAAACAACTCAATCAAAATGCATGGATCAAATCCCATGCAGCTTCAACAGACAAAAACACGTACCCCAAAAAACCGTAAAAACAAAAACCCAATTCAAATTGCTCATGGAAACATCTAAAAAACCAAATTCAAAAACAGAACAGATCCAAATAGATTCTGAATAGATATTGCCTAATCTACAGAAACCCAACAAAGAAGAAAAAGGAAATGAAAATGACAAAAAAAAAAAAAAAACGATACCTTTGGAAAGGACGCACTCTGCGCCCAGACGCTTCCGTCGTGCCCGATGATGGCAGCGGCGGTCAGATGTTGACCGTCGATCTCGCACATCAGATGATCGTCCACATACGTTTGCCACGACATTTTCTCTCTCACTCTCTCTCTCTCCCTCCCTCCCTCTGTCTCTCTCTCTCTCTCAGTGGGAACGAATCCTTCTCTTTAGCACAGCCCGCCAGGGAGAGGGGTCAGACGCGCACTTGTAGTACAGCGGACGTACGTGTCACAGCGGCACGTACTACAAGTGGACCTGTGCGTTAAGGTGGGCCACGCTTCGGATGATTCGGAAGAATTAGGGAACGGATTAGGTGAGACCCCGGATCCACGGAGGTGGGTGGGACCCTGACTTTGGGGCCCACTGTGATGTATATGACCACATCCACGCCATCCATCCGTATTGAAAGCTCATTTTAAGGCATGATCCAAAAAATGAAGCCGATCCAAATCTCAGCTGGACTATAATACAGGAAACAGTGTAATCCACCATTAAAGTTTTGGATCAAGCTGATAATTATCCAGTCTCTTCATCCCAGATCTTCGTGAACTTATCAAAAGCCTTCTTCAGCAACCGCACAAGATTTCACAGATGTGGAGCCACACAGTTCACTGGTCCAAATGGGGCCATGGCGTAATCTTCTACATTGGATGATCCAAACCCTTCCGACCCTTGAGTTTTTTTGGAATTGTTATTTATTGAAGGCGGATTTTTGTTTCTACCTTCCTTTCTTTCAACCGTACATTTATGGACCATCAATGCAAGGAACGGTTCAACATTGGCAATTGCCATCCTTATCCTTTCGGAGCCATCAGCCCATTCCTACGTTCTCCTGTTTGACACGGTCCATGAGCACCTCACGAAATGCGAGACCGGACAAGATCTAAAATCCTTCATCTGATAGCTCTAATGTTCAGGGTGCACACGGGTGGACCCAAGTGGAACTGGGCTTGGCCTGGCCCGGTCACCAGCCAAACCTAGCCTCAACCCAGCCAGGTCACTTGGCCAGCATGTTCAGCCCGAACTCGGCTCAGTCAGCAATCGGACGAGTTCGGACCAGTTTTAGACCTTATAGCAAGTTCATGGGAAGAGCCAACATGTCCCAGAAGGGTAGAGGGGAAAGAAATGGGTAGAGTTTTGAATATATACACACACACACACACACACACACACCACTCGACAAAGTCGAGCCGAGTCGGGTTTTAGACCAAGTCGGGACCTATCCGAACTCGGCCCGAACTCAGTTTCGGGCCGAAGAAAATGGCCCGTCCCGACCCGAACTCAATTCCGAGTCGGGCCAAGTCAAACTTTTTCGGGCTGAGTCGAGCGAGTTAACTGGGCTAGCCCGTTCGTGTACAGCCCTACTAATGTTAAAGAAACCATTGTTTGGGCGAGTGGACAGTTAAAAGTCATAAGCCCTTCTCACCTAATGAGAATAGGTACATCTATCATATGGTGTCAATAGATGAATATATGTAATGTTTTTCCCTTTTTTTTCGGCCCTCTCGTAGGGCTAGGCTTAATTAGGGATGGGGTCAGCTTTTAAGTAGTGAATGGGCAAGAAGCATGTTAAGAAGAAAGTGATCTGATGAGCCACCATAACCATTAGAGGTGTACACGAACCGAGCTAGCTCAGTTAGCTTGCTCGATTCGACTCGGTTCGAGGCTAAGTTCGAGCTGAGTCGAGCTGATTTTTTGAGCTCGAAAATGAGTTTGAGCCGACTCTAGCTAATTTTTTGAGCTCGAAAATGAGTTCGAGCCGAGTTCGAGCTGACCACATCTCAACTCGACTCGGATCGAACCTAGCTCGATTCGAACTCGGATCAAACCAGTTCAGTGACTCGGTTACTTTGATATTGATGTTGCTCACCAAGTTTTGATGAAAAGACTCAAAGAAGTGTGGCTGGTGGCAAGGAATGTATGCATATAAAACCAACACCTTTTTTTCTTGATTTTTATATTGCTTAGGTGTTTAGTAAAATACCTATCAAACCATTGATGTTGTTTCAAATACAGTGAGATTTTGAAGGTGCAATCCAGGTGTTTGTGAAAATATTGCAATGGCGAACTCAACTTGAACTGGCCCGAGCTGCTGACCGAACCAAGCCGAGCTAGCCAATCAGGCTCAAGGACCAAGCCGAGCCGAGCCGAGCCGAGCTCGAGCTCGAGCTGAGGTCAGCTAGTGGCCGAGCTCGACTCGATGTACACCCCTAATAACAGTACAGTGCATGCCTGCCTTGAGCGCCCTTGTTCCCCATTAGCTCTTTGACTAGGGCATAACACCTTACATGTATATAGGAAGTTTTCATTTGTATAGGCTCGTTGGACCTGCAAACTTTCCTTTCCACACCAGGTACACTTATATGGATGCGGGGCTTATATACAAGTTTGATGAGAACATAAATCAACATAGGTCAAGTGTCACGCTCTAAACTCGGAAACCGGGCTCACAAAATTCTCGATCGCCGAATCTGGTGTCGACAGCCTCTGTAGCACCCCATTCTCGGCTCCCAGCCCCTATACGCCAATTTCCAATCCTGGGATCCTACAAGAAGGATTTTCAATATGAATTTGTCTCATAAGAAGCATAACTACAAGTATATCCAAATCACAAGAACAACATCATCACCACATATCCATTAATATAATCGTTTGAGTACAATACTGAAAGGGGAAAATACATGCATATAATAAAATCTTCACAAGGCTCGGCTGCATACTCCTGCTCCTGCTCCTGCTCAGCTACAACTATGTCCTAGCGTCATCTGCACGCATCTATCGTGCATAAGCTTATATAGAAAGCTTAGAGGGTGGTGTAAGTGTGTGAGCAGTATATCGTGCTCAGAATGTAATATCAGAGTAAACGGAAATACTGGTAAGTCTACGAACCATACAATATCAGAGTAAGTAGAAATACTGATAAGTCCATAAAAATACCATCAACCTTATCTAAGTCATATAAATGCAGAAACATAGCAACCCAAAATGTCATATGATGAGGATGAAATGCAATATGCAATATGTGGTGCGAATGAAATGACCAAGTTGCGGTGTGAAGTCGGGATGATAGTACGTGATATCGTGATATCGCAGGCTATGGGGCCTATCACAAAGGAGTTCTATCCAAACCAGTCTCATACCTAAATTTGGATAGATATACTCAATGTGGTAAGCTCCTAATATCAGGTTAGTCGCTCGCCCCCACCGAAATCCTAGCCATTGCGAAAGTACACATAACAATTAGTTACGTACCACCAACCCGAGTGGATAGTGAATGAATGAATGAGTATAATGCTGAGTATACAACTCCTGCTCAATCAGTCCACAAATCAGTACTGTACATCTATGGGATCATCACCGAGGTCTAGTACACTCCACTCCAGCTTGCCGCCCCTATCCGAGCGCACAACTCGGTAAGTGGAAGAGACCTCACCATCCACCTACCAATATCGGTCTCGGCTCGTCGATAGCGAACTCATTCCTCAAGCTGGTCAAACTCGACCTAGATATTGTCCCCTCACTCAGGTGGGTAAGGTCACACCTCTTCCCATCCGACAATGACACAGTGGGAGACGCGGCCTACCAGTATATGACCCTCATGCGCTCATACACATCCACTCAGTCTTGACGTGAGGTGTCTCTTGGCCACGAAGGTTTAAGAACTTTCACCCACAGACATCCAAAGTGCCCAGATGCTCGAACCAAACATTTCCAGAGTCCCATACAGTCACCCACGACATGCCTGTGAAGGCCACGGCCCTGATGTCGCTAGGGCGTACAGTAATCACAACACACAATCCAAGATACATGAGTCATACAATCCAGTCATGCATCAATCCTACGCATATTATGCGCTCATGCAAGACAATTTTTGCCTATCAAGGAGTCTCATAACAACCTGCCCAATGACATATGCGATGGTCAACCACATCTTATAATAAACATACAGATAATGCGCATGGGCATGTATCATGATGGTATGCTGTCACATACTCATAATCAGTATCGATAATGGACACCGATAATCGGCTTCGATAATTGGCTTAAACAATCGGCTTGATAATCGGCCTCGACAATCGAAATTGACCTTAACAATCAGAATCGGCCTTGATAATCGGAATCGGCCTCGACAATAGGAATCGGCCTCGACAATCGAAATCGGAATCGGCCTCGACAATGGGAATTGACTTCGACAATCGGCCTCGACATTCGGAATCGGAATCAACCTCGACAATCAAAATCGGCCTCGACAATCGGAATCGGAATCGGCCTCGACAATCTGACTCTGTGTAGCAAAGGGCTTAAGGAAAGGTCACAATGTGGACATTTAACCATCATTTCCCATCAATGTGGACATTTAACTAATATTGCTCCCAAGGAGTGGCCCACATAGAGCCAAACATACAGTGGACCCATGACCTCACACAATGGCCCAATATACATCACCATGGGCCTCTCTCAAATGTCTAATACATATCACTATGGGCCTCGGCACATAGGACATAAATACATCACATCGAGCCTCACTCGTGGGCCGCACATACATCACAATAGGCCTTGGCACATGGGCCATAATTACATCATATCGGGCCTCATATACAACAAATGGGCCGCATCAATGGGCTGCACCAATGGGCCTAATATACATCAAATGGGTCACATCAACGGGCCACACCACATGGACCTCGAACACATCACAATGGGCCTCACTCATGGGCCTCATATACACAACATGTGGGCCCTGCACATGGGCTTAAATACATAACTTGTGGGCCCTACACATAGGTCTCATATGCATCAAATGGGCCACGCGTCATGGGTTTAATACATATCACAATGGGCCTTACCCATAGGCCACGAATACATCACAATGGGCCTTGCCCATGGGCCTCAGATTCAAGCAGGTGGGCCCCATTATATGGGCCTTAAATACAAGGCAGGTGGGCCCTATCACATAGGCCTCAAATATACATCATGATGGGCCGCACCACATGGATGGACCGCACCAATGGGCCTACCAAAAATCATTTCAATAGTTGTAGGTGTAACATGTGTATCACTGTACACTATCCTTCCATGGGGCACATGGCCCACTAATGATGATCAGCACTTTCCAAACATTGTCTATGTAAATCAGCACCATCCAAACATTGGACAGCACCGTCCAAACATAGTTCATGCAAATCAGCACTATCCAAACATAGTCCAGCACCATCCAACATTGTCCAGCACCGTTCAGCACAATCTGGACGGTGTGGATGAAATTAATACATCATAATGGTCCTATGCTGGCAAAACAGGTGGACGGCTTGGATCAAAAACACATCAAAGGTGGGTCCACCACATGAATCGTCTGGATGGATGGCTGAACACATAAATTAAGGTGGGGGCCCACACGTGTGGATGCAAGGCATTCATCAAAGTGGGCCCCACGTCCGTGTATATGGACGGACAGTTTGGATCTAATACATACATCATGGGAGGGCCCACCATCAGATGGTTGGACAGTGTGGTATAATACATACCTCATGGGGACCACAATTCTTGGTGACATCATTCCACCAGATGTGTGGCTAGTGTGAGATGCACCAGCCAATCTACTTCAAGAAGCTGGGTCCCACATGGGGCCCACCAGATATATATACAGTATATATATATATATATTCTATATTATATTTTATTTTATTTCATTTTTCATCATTTTTTTATTTATTATTTTTTTGTTATTTAAATATCTCCAGCGTCCAGGCCTTGGACGACCTGGACATAAAACATATACATCATGATGGTGGTCCCCACCGTCTATACCACTGGACGGTGTGGATGAAAAACATACATATTTCATGTGGGGTCCAGTCCACGTCCAGGGATTGGACGGCCCTTGGATAAAACACATCTATTATGGTGGGTCCACGTGGTGGCCCACCACCGTTTGGATCAAGCTGACATTGTATTTTCTCTTCTGTCCAGGTCTGTCTAAGCGGACAGGCAGGTGGCAAGCTGCGAGACGTCAGTAAGGTGGGTCCCACAAATGGGACAGCGTGGATAAGACCATGGTGGGCCACATATCAAAAGGGAGAGAGAGAGAGAGAGAGAGAGAGAGAGAGAGATGTGAGTAGTGGAGGGACCCCGCCACTATGGGTCCCTCTTTAAACAATGCATACATTAAGATGGGTCCCACCAATGTGGGCCCTTAAATCACAAAAAGATAAATACAAGATCACCCACATTTGATCTCTTCTTTCTTCTTCCGCCTATAGCCTCTAGAGCTCCAATGGAACGATTCCAACAGTCAAGATGAACTTTGGATGGTAGGGATGGGAAGTAGGAAGGTGGTAAGGAGTGGGCCACACTTAACTCTCTCATGGGAGGCTTGGACGTTGGCTCTCCCTTGGTGCTTGGGATGGAGTGAGAAATGAAAGAGAGGATCGGTTGTTGTAAGGGAGATGGGATGGAGGGTATGGTTTCTTTTGACTTTTGGTAAGAAGGGAATTGTTAGGTATGGGTGTTGTTGACTTGGTGAAGAGAGAGGTATGGGTGAGTGATGGGTTGTACTTGACTTATGATTGATAGATTGATGTGATGTATTGTAGAGATTTCCTCGATATTCGCAATGCTCGGCGTTTTCCTCAAACTGAACGCAGGCCCACATCTCTTGGCCTGGGTATAGCCTCGGTGCGTAATACGCGGCGTCGGACCGTGGTAAGGATACAAGCTTTGAGTCGAGCCAATTCTGATATACGGGACACGACTTAGGATCGCGCACAAATATTGATAACAGATCGAGGGTCGCCGGAATTGGACCGGGAGAATTGCGGAGGTCTA
The DNA here is from genome assembly GCF_029962835.1 of Magnolia sinica. Classification (NCBI taxonomy): domain Eukaryota; kingdom Viridiplantae; phylum Streptophyta; class Magnoliopsida; order Magnoliales; family Magnoliaceae; genus Magnolia; species Magnolia sinica. The sequence continues at coordinate 14,064,941 of NC_080585.1, read as the reverse complement.
CGAAACGATACGGGTCTTATAGCTCTTCCCTCCTAATAAAAATTTCATCTTCGAAATTTACAGAACAGACAAGGGAAGAGGGAGCATCACACACACACATGTGTGTGTGTGTCAAGACACAATCAATTTACAAAAGGATGAGAATAACTCTCTCTAATCTCAACCTCGCGCTCCCAAGATGCCTCATCAATACTATGGTGACCCCTATTAAACCTCAGACCCTGGATCAGAAATAGTCGAAACTGGGATACCTTGCAGCCTCATCATCTCATCAATGACCAATCTAACAAGATAGTCCTAATGCCTGGTTCTGCGAATCGTCGGCAACTCCTCCTGGCGATTGAGGGTCCTGCTAAGCCATATAAGACCTGCCCTAGGTCTGTTGGGAAGGCATACGTCCTCCCTCAAAGAGGTCGTTGCTGTTAAAAAAATTGGGGCACTCACGCTTGTAATGTCCCGTCTCACCGCATCTGAAGCAAACGCCCGTGAACAGTCTTTGTGGTTGTGCTGAAGGTGTTACTGGCACTCGAAAGGATGGACGGTTCCTGTGTCTTTGCGGCCGTCGACGCCGCTGCTGCTGCTGGGTACTAGAGTGGGTCTTCCTCTTCCAGTCTCCTTTGTGGTCACGACCCTCTGCGAATCATTCCATTCTGCCTCGTAAATCTGGGCCCTTTGAACTACATGCTCAAAGGTCAGGAGCATATGTCCAACGGCACGACTCCTGAGGCCAAAACGTAAGCCGTTCTCAAAATGGCGGGCCTTTCGCTCCTCATCATCAACTAAATACGGCGCGAACCTCAATAGCGCTATAAAACGAGCCGCATATTATGCCACAGACACGTCTCCCTGCACTAAGGTCTCGAACTCTAATGCAAATGTGGTCGGGGAAGTACTGCTACTCGAATCGATCTACAAAATCCTCTTATGTCCAGACAAAATCTGGTCCTGCAACATGAGTAACGAAGGTCCACCAATGCTCGGCCTCACCATGGAGAAGAAATACTGCCAACCGGACCCTCTGCTATGTCGTACATGCCATCGTATCAAAAATCTTCTCCAGATCGGAGCGCCATCTCTCGGCTGCGGTCGAATCTGGCTCGCCCTGGAAATGCAGGGGATCGAGTTGTCGGAACTCTTGGAGAATGGTGCTCGCGCACTCCTGCTCAGCCTGGGCTAATGAAATAGCAGGTGGCCTATCCTGCCCCTAAAGGATGGCAACCATGGTCTGTAACATCTGCTGAAGCTGATCTGTACTCACAGGCATTGTCAGGGCTGCAATAGACTCAGACAGAGGTTCAGGAGTCTCAGGTAGGGGAACGAAAGTCACTCGGGTCACTCGCTTGGGTGTCATGTCCTACAAATTATCCTCGAACACGTTCAAATATACACACAATGGGGAGCTATATTAAAAAATCTCTAAATTATTCGTACTCGGGGACCTAATCATTCTAAGTTATCAACAATCATTGAGTGTAAGGTAGCTATCAGCAGATATGTGATGTTCTCCTCAGGTATTTCTAAGTTATGTTCTGACACCAACTTCTGTCATGCTCCAAATTCGGAAGCCAGGCTCACAAAATTTTTGATCGTCGAATCTAGTGCCGACAGCCTCCGTAGCACCCCATTCTCGGCTCCCAGCGCCTATACGCCAATTTCCGATCCTGGAATCCCACAAGAAAGATTTTCAAAATGAATTTGTCTCGTAAGAAGCATAACTACAAGTATACCCAAATCACAAGAACAACATCATCACCATATATCCACTAATATAATCATTTGAGTACAATGCTGAAAGGAAAAAATACATGCATATAATAAAATCTTCACAAGGCTCAGCTGCATGCTCTTGCTCCTGCTCAGCTACGACTATGTCCTAGCGTCACCTGCACGCATCTATCATGCATAAGCTTATATAGAAAGCTTAGAGGATGGTGTAAGTATATAAGCAGTATATGCGTGTTCAGAATGTAATATCAGAGTAAACGAAAATACTAGTAAGTCTACGAACCATACAATATCAGAGTAAGCAGAAATACTGATAAGTTTATAAAAATATCATCAACCTTATCTAAGTCATATGAATGCAGAAACATAACAACCCAAAATGTCATATGATGAGGATGTAATGCAATATGCAATATGTAGTGCAAATGAAATGACCAAGCTGCAGTGTGAAGTCGGGATAATAGTACGTGATATCGCAGGCTACGGGGCCTATCACAAAGGACTTCTATCCAAACCAATCTCATACCTAAATTTGGATAGATAGACTCAATGTGGTAAGCTCATGATCTTAAGTTAGTCGCGCCCCAACCGAAATCCTAGCCATTGCAAAAGTACACATAACAATTAGTTGCGCATCACCAACCCGAGTGGATAGTGAATGAATGAATGAGTATAATGCTGAGTATACAACTCCTGCTCAATCAGTCCACAAATCAATACTGTACATCTATGGGATCATCACCAGGGTCTAGTACACTCCACTCCAGCTTGTCGCCCCTATCTGAGCGCACAACTGGATAAGTGGAAGAGACCTCACTATCCACCTACCAATATCGGGCTCGGCTCGTCGATAGCGGACTCATTCCTCAAGCTGGTCAAACTCAACCTAAATATTGCCCCCTCAGTCACGCGGGCAAGGTCACACCCCTTCCCAACCGACCACGACACAGTGAGAGACGCGGCCTACTGGTATATGGCCCTCATGCGCTCATACACATCTAATCGGTTTCGACGTTGGGGAGTCTCCTGGCCACAGAGGTTTAGGGACTTTCACTCACGGACATCCAAATGCCCAGATGCTCAAACCAAACATTTTTGGTGTCCTATCTAGCCATCCACGACATGCCTGTGGAGGCTACGACCCTGATGTCGCTAGGGCGTATAGTAATCACAACACACAATGCAAGATGCATGAGTCATATAATCCAGTTATGCATCAATCCTTCGCATATCATGCGCTCATGTAAGACAATCTCCGCCACCTATTATGGAGTCTCATAACAACCTACCCAATGACATATGCGACGGTCGACCACATCTCATAATAAACATGTAGATGATGCGTATGGGCATGTATCATGATGTTATGCTGTCACATACTCATAATCGATATCGACAATCAACACTGATAATCGGTATCGATAATCGGCATAAACAATCGGCTTGATAATCAGCACCAACAATCAGAATCGGCCTCGACAATCAGAATCGGTCTCGACAATCAGAATCGGTCTCGACAATCGGAATCGACCTCGACAATTGGAATCGGCCTCAACAATCAGAATCGGAATCGGCCTCGACAATCTGACTCGGCCTCGACAATCGGAATCGGTCTCGACAATTGGAATCGAAATCGGCCTTTACAATCGGAATCGGCCTTGACAATCGGAATCGGAATCGGCCTCGACAATCTGACTCGGCCTAACAAAGGGCCTAAGGGAAGGTCACAATGTGATTATTTAACCATCATTGCCCATCAATGTGGATATTTAACCAATATTGCTCCCAATGAGAGGTCCACATAGAGCCAAACATACAGTGGGCCCATGACCTCACACAATGGCCCAATATACATCACCATGGGCCTCTCTCAAAGGTCTAATACATATCACTATGGGCCTCGGCACATGGGCCATAAATACATCACATCGAGCCTCACTTGTGGGCCGCACATACATCACAATGGGCCTGGGCACATGAGCCATTATTACATCATATCGGGCCTCATATACAACAAGTGGGCCGCATCAACGGGCTGCACCAATGGGCCTAATATACGTCAAATGGGCCACATCAACGGGCCGCACCACATGGACCTCGAACACATCACAATGGGCCTCACTCATAGGCCTCATATACACAATGGGTGGGCCCTGCACATGGGCCTAAATACATAACATGTGGGCCCTACACATGGGTCTCATATGCATCAAATGGGCCACGCGTCATGGGCATAATACATATCACAATGGGCCTTGCCCATAGGCCACGAATACATCACAATGGGCCTTAGATTCAAGTAGGTGGGCCCCATTATATGGGCCTTAAATACAAGGCAGGTGGGCCCTATCACATAGGCCTCAAATATACATCATGATGGGCCGCACCAATGGGCCTCAAGTGGGCTTAGCCCACACCAAAAATCATTTCAATAGTTGTAGGTGTAACATGTGTATCACTGTACACTATCCTTCCATGGGGCACATGGCCCACTAATGATGATAAGCACTGTCCAAACATTGTCTATGTAAATCAGCACCATCCAAACATTGGACAGCATCGTCCAAACATAGTTCATGCAAATCAGCACTATCCAAACATAGTCCAACACCGTCCAGCACAATCTGGACGGTGTGGATGAAATAAATACATCATGGTGGTCCCATGCTGGCAAAACAGGTGGACGGCTTGGATCAAAAACACATCAAAGGTGGGTCCACCACATAAATCGTCCAGATGGACAGCTGAACACATAAATCAAGGTGAGGCCCCACACATGTGGATGCCTCAAAGTGGGCCCCACGTCCGTGTATATGGACGGACAGTTTGGATCTAATACATACATCATGGGAGGGCCCACCGTCAGATGGTTGGACAGTGAGGTATAATACATACCTCATGGGGACCATAATTCTTAGTGACATCATTCCACCAAATGTGTGGCTGGTGTGAGACGCACCAGCCAATCTACTTCAAGGTGGGTCCCACATGGGCCCACTATATATATATATATATATATATATATATATATATATATATATATTCTATATTATATTTTATTTTATTTCATTTTTCATCATTTTTTTTTTATTTGAATATCTCCAGCGTCCAGGCCCTGGATGGCTGGATGTAAATTATATACATCATAATGGTGGTCCCCACCGTCCATACCACTGGATGCTGTGGATGAAAAACGTATATATTTCATGTGGGGTCCAGTCCACGTCTAGGGACTGGACGACCCTTAGATAAAACACATCTATCATGGTGGGTCCACGTGGTGGCCCACCACCGTTTGGATCAAGCTGACATTTGTATTTTCTCTTCCGTCAAGGTCTGTCCAAGCGGACAGGCAGGTAGCAAGCCACGGGACGTCAGTAAGGTGGGTCCCACAAATGGGACAGCGTGGATAAGACCATGGTGGGCCACATATCAAAAGTGGGAGAGAGAGAGACGTGAGTAGCGGAGGGACCCCACCACTATGGGTCCCTCTTTAAACAATGTATACATCAAGATGGGTCGCACCAATGTGGGCCCTTAAATCACAAAAAGATAAATACAAGATCACCCACCTTTGATCTCCTCTTCCGCCTATAGCCTCTAGAGCTCCAATGGAACGATTCCAACAGTGAGATGAACTTTGGATGATGGGGATGGGAGGTAGGAAGGTGGTAAGGAGTGGGTCACTCGAGTCTCTCATGGGAGGCTTGGACGTTAGCTCTCCCTTGGTGCTTAGGATGGAGTGAGAAATGAAAGAGATGATGGGTTGTTGTAAGGAAGATGGGATGGAGGGTATGGTTTCTTTTAACTTTTGGTAAGAAGGGAATGGTTAGGTATGGGTATTGTTGACTTGGTGAAGAGAGAGGTGTGGGTGAGTGATGGGTTGTACTTGACTTATGATTGATGGATTAATGTGATGTGTTGTAGAGATTCCCTCGGTATTCGCAATGCGTGGCATTTTTCTCTAGCTGAACACAGGCCCACATCTCCTGGCCTGGGTATCGTCTAGGCGCGTAGTACGCGGCATCGGAACCGCGACGACGGCGCGGTTGCAAAGATACAAGTTTTGAGTCGAACCGACTCTGATATACGGAACACGACTCATGATTGCGCGCAAACGCTAATAACAGATTGCAGGTCGCCGGAATTCGACCGGGAGGACCGCAGAGGTCTACAGAACGATACGGGCTAGGATACGGGTCTTACACCAAGTATATATAATTGTAGGTAAATGAACAAGTGTATGAATTTAGATATTAATTTTAGCTCAATTAATAACTAGGCCAAGTTTAGGAATGGCCCTACCCATTTATGTCATATATTAGTACTGGGTATGCCATGTGCACGGCTAAAGAGAGGAAGTAGTTTGAAAGAGTTGGAGAAAGGGGTGGAGAAGCAATAGTAAACGAAGAGCTATAAGATCCTCTTGTTGAGCATGCACCTTATAAGATATATGGGGACATCATACGTTGGAGTCCATGCTAATTGATGAAAAAAATCATTTATATGATAATGAGCTTAATAATAGATGGAGCAAACTTCAAATATCTTTTAGATTGAAATATTTCAACTTTTTAATTATTTAATAGTTTTGGACGCCATTCAGGTATGTATGCCATCCAACCGGTCGAAGAGGGTCAGCCACCATAAAAAGCGTGATTTCCCAAAGTTGATGCTGATCCAACAAACACCTGAAGACTGGATAGTCCCTATTTTCAGGACATCCCATGCTCACCCATTTGATGCACAGGCCAAAAGGAAAATCCAAGCCAAACGCAAAAGAAAGAATGCAACATTCAGAGATAGAAAATCTTAGATTTGGATTCTCAAGTCAAAATTCAATTATTATTTTTTGCTGCAAAGCAACCCTTAACATAAGTAGATTGAAGATGAGTAAATAAACGGCTAGGAAGATGGTTGATCGGAAATGAGCGAGGAGTGAACGGTCCAGATCCTGTATTTATTTATTTTTACACACGCGAGTTTATTAGTCAGAAACCATGCTAATTGGAGAGCTTGGATAGAAGCATGCGACACTGATCGAGAGGGTGCATGATCGGCCAAGAAACCAGTGGAATTAGGAGTTGGAATGGGTCAGGTCAGCCTGCCCAGGCCGTTTTGATGCAGGTCCAGTCAATCTAAATGGGCAGCAGGTCAGGCTTGAGCTAGAGATGTGAGCCAATTAAGTAAATGGGTCAGGCCTGAGTTGAACCCTATCCAACAGAACCCACCCATACAGGCTACAAATGTGCTGGGCCAGATGACCTGACCTGACCTGACCCAAAACAAACCCAGAACAAAATAAAAAAGAAAAGCATAGATGTTTTTATTTATGCATCCACTGATTGGACCAACCTGCGCATCCAGGTACTCTCATATTCCAATCTTAAACCCGAGTTTGGTCAGGCTGCTCAGGTCGGGTTGGGTCATGTCAGTCTAGCCCAACCCAATCTTAAGGGTGCATTCTGTAGCACCAAATATCATTATATATTTGAGTGATTAATCATGAAATATCATGATACTCCGTGCAACCAAACGCACCCTAAAACAAAAGCAATACATGTAACTAATATCATGAAGATTTAGAGCTCGTAAAGAGGTGTTTGCTCATGCATTGCAAAGCCCACACCTAATAACAGCACACACATGTGGGGCAAGCTCGCAAAGTTGTGAGAGATCCAGGTCGTACATCAGGTTGCGCCCCACCATCGATGCTCTAGATGAAAAATGGGGCCATCTGATGGAACAGTGTAAAAAACAAACTGATCACTAGAAAAATGACTTCGCAATCCATTTGCATTTTAGTGGGACCAGTAGTGGCAATGGGTTAGCTGGTAACCACACATGTTGCCAGTGTGTAGAGGGTCAGTGTTGTGGAATTAGCGGACCTCTTGAAAAGTAGTTTTTGGCCCTGTTTTATAGACACCTAAAAATGAGTTCATCTCATTTCACTTTACTGTAATTATGCATTAAAGCCGTTGATCTCTAATACATAATTACTATGAACATGAATTCATTATGTATTCGACATTAAAATACATAATTACTGTTAATTGAAATGAGAAGAACTCATTTTGAGGCATTAGCATCTTACCTTCAATTCGATCTCATTTCAACTCAACAATCAGTCAATTCCAGCTGATAAAACTAGTCTCAAGACTAATTAAGGGGATATATACGATATTCAATCAACCAATTTGCCCAGGCAACAGAGTGTGAATGTGGGGCCCACCATTTGTCATCCAATGACCCACTGGCCACATTGCCTAGGGGTCACAGACGGGGAAGATAGGCAAGGCCAACACTATGATGGGCCCACCATATGAACAGATAAGAATTACCAAATATGGCCGGCCCCACTAGTACCAATGTTGGGTCACAAAGGAAACACCATTTCACTCAATCTAGAGTTAAAAAAATACATCAAGAATTTACATTATTCATGCAAGTCATCAAAGAAGATTCAAGCCAAATGAAACACAGCGGCCCTGCTTAGATCATAATACATAGCCATAAGGGCCGTTTGGTAGCAAGAAAAGTTGGAGCACTAACTGCCTTGTCCAGGCTTACAGCAGTTAGGGATGAAGTTTGGGGCTTTGTTAAGAGATATCCTGGCTAGGATCCCAAGAAACTCGGGGACTACTCATATCTTTTTAAGAGAGTTAGCCTGGTCCTCCTTGTCCCTACAAGGAATAGGTTCTTAGCAAGCCGGGACAACATTCTCCTCTTCTCTCCCTTTTCTTCCCTCCGTCTGCCCATGTGTAGTGACATCCAATCCATAATGACATTTGAATCATGATTTTAGGCCCTCAGATCAAATATCAAACTCATTCACAACCTAGACGGGTCACACAACATGCAAAGGTAGGGATAGAGAGATGCACACCAAACATTGTGCATGTAGCCCACAAGATTGTCTAAACATTGAATCCAGCCTGTTAATCAGGATCCACCCACCAAAAAGAAGAGAAGTACCAAATATTTGGATGATTGAAAACTCACGTGGGCCAGCTCCTAATGTTTTGAACGAGAAAATAAGACCTAGATAGGCTTCAATAAACAAGCTTGCCCTTGCCACATCAGACAGGTTGCAACAAACAGCAGACAGGCCTGACTAGGACAGCATTGGCCTAGTCAGACAAGACAAGGACAGTGCCGGACCTAGACGGGCTATCCAGGCTTGAAATTTTGCAGCTACCAAATGGGCCCATAGGACTTTAACACTGCTACAAGGTAAATATATCTGATTATCTGTTCATTAGAACCAAAAAATAAAAAATAAAAATCCAATGCTCCTCATTACACTGGCCTTACTTGGAAATCATAATCCCTTCCTTCTATAGGGAGAATCCATAGATATAAAAGCATTTTAGGGAAGTATAACAACACCCAAATACATTTGTCCCCACACAAGACTACCCCTACGACCTCAAAAATACATATTATTCACTGCAACCATTTTGATACCATGTAGAAATAGGAAAGCTCATGTCAAGGATTACAGCCCAAAGAAGGAAATTTAAATAAAGAACAACAACACCAAATAGAAACATACCTGAGCTAAAGGCCCTGATCAATGAGAAAATCACCTAGCCTCTCGACGATCATGTTGCACTGGCCAGCAGTCAGCGGCTCATCGTAGATGCCGAAGATCAAAGCCTGATTGGTTTTCTTGATAGTAACACCACCAGAACCCTGAATAAAGAGGAGACACAAGGCACCATAGATTACATTTCAGTTCTTTAAGAAACACAAAACATACAAAGTAGACAAGGTTTTCAAACCAGCATGACACGACAACACAAATGCCCACATGGCACAAGTGCAAGACTGAATTCATCAATCAGGTGGGTCCAAATCTCATTGATGCCCTGACCCAAAAATCAGACTGGTCCACTCATCAGGTGGGAAACATTGCATTAAACAGATGAGCGGCAGGAAAAATATCGGCCTAATACATGTATCGGCAATAAATTATTATAGCATAAAGGAATGATATGGTTCCAAGCACTCGAGGCTGTGAGAAGCTGCCAAACCAAGTTTTCAGAGCAGAAAATTTGATTAAAAAAAGATAGAATAGTTCATGAGTGACATAAAATAGCAGGATAAATGGATTCTCTGAGTTTTTTTTTTTTCCATTCCTTCCGCTGCTGGGAAATATAGCCGTATGTTGTTCCCAAAATCATGAATATTGAACCATCTCATAATATCATAAATCCAACCATAAATTTGGATAAATAATAGTAAGATTTTCTATTTAAAAAGAACTAGATACAAGAAAATTAAAACATAGCAAATAGCAATGATGACATGAAAATATATATATATATATATATATATATATTGTGTGATTGACATCGCATGGGGCATCCCACTCACATGATTTCAGCTGTTTTTATTTGCTTGCAGGTGGGCCAACTATGTGGCACCAATCAAATGCTTCTTTTCTTAGTAACCATCAAGAACATTTAGATACTCAAGAGAAGTCAATTAAAGAATGTCCACTGCCTCTCAATTTCATCTCCCTATAATCCATAATATAAATATGATTCGAGCAAGTTATTGTCAAACACAACTTCTCTCAAATCATAAATTGTTTTTTGTGTGATTTAACTCGGCCCAGTTAAAAAGAAAGCAGGTATTGATCTAGATTGATCTGACCAACTATTTTTTGTTGCTGTACCATGTTGTTACAGTGGAGATAAGTGGCTCTGAAAGTTGTAAATTTTCACATATACATATCAAAATATACCATTAGATCAAAAGATACTCAAGCATGTTTGGATATGTGTAATTGAAGGGAAAAAAGAAAAGGTAATAATTATCCAACAACGATTTCCATGAGAACTACTAAAATATGGATAGTAATTTTGAGTTCTTGTTTGGGTAGCAAGTGGAAAACTCATATTCCCCTTACAGTACTCACATAGTTTCTTGTGCCAAGAATTCAAATTGTAGAAAAATTAAAGATTACTTTGTGGAATCCACCCTATTCCGTCATCTAAACAATACAAATCGTCATATTAAAGGAGCACCCTTTTCCTTCTCTACTGTTTGGCATGGAATTTATGGTTTCCAAACATGGCCTCATGGTTTCACAAAAAGTGAAAACTTTGAAAAAGAAAAAATGCACACGTTTAGTGTCTTATTATCATCCGAGTAGATATTCGAAGCAGCAAATGCTAATGATTTAGAAATGTTAATACATCACAATAATTTATAAGGTACCAACAACAATCAGAGAATAATATGATGGACTTATGGGGATCATCACCTTCTTCCCTCGAATAACAGCACCGGGTTCCCCTTGGATCACCATATACTTTGTGGACCCAAGGTACAAGCCAGTAGGTGCAAGTGATCCAGGTTCAGTAAAATCATTCATAATACCAGTTATCTCTGGGGCTTTAAGCTACACATTGAGATAAAAACAAAGGATTATCAGCCAAAAGAAAAGGAGAAGGAATTAAAATGCCTCTGAATATCACACATGCACAAATGCACATATAGATATAAATGATTAAACTTAAAATGCTTGTCGGTTTCCTTCACTTATCAGTACACACAACGAACATGTACGATATCTTAACTGATCATCAAGTATGCCTTACCTTGGATTGGTCATATCTAGTCATCTATTTCCTTTCCCCAAAAGTCCTCCAATTGAAATGGTCTTAGATTGGAACCATTTTTGGGGTATGCCCATCCAAGGTATAGCTTAGCTGACCAAAACCTGTTACAAGAGCTAACAATAAAGTCCATCCAAATTACTCGCTAAACATCGAGGTGATCTACCCCACTCAATCCATAGGTGACTCAGACCATGTCATATGTTCTTCACTTCACTTGGGAACATTCCCATATTATCACATTTCCTCCATATTTGTTGCTCCCAACTAATAAATAAAGAAAAGAAATGGAAATTGCTGGCTTAATCAGTTAAAACAAATACCCCTCCGTTCCGACCACAGATACATCCAACGACCAACATATGTAAACAAAGATCTAGAAACATAGAAAACAGTACTATACAAGAAACTGCAAAGACCGTTTGACAACAAAAGTGATTGCCATTGCTCGGCATCTGAACTCAGGAATGTGATGACTCAAGGAGTTGATAAAATGGCCGTTGGACCCTGCCTATGTAAATTCCCAATGCGCCAGATTCCACGTTAGCTGAACAAAGACAACCCCAACACAGAAAGGTTTGCTCCAATCTACTCATTTGCCATCACAACCACTGTTGCGATGCAATACTACCCTGACTTCGAGTCCCTAGACCGTTCGATCTAAGATCTCAGATGCATCTTAACAATCAACTGAATTGTATTACAATAAATCAATTCAATAAAGAAGAAACACTCATAAAAAAAGATCAACAAATAAAAAAAAACCAAGTGGGCGGGGCACTGTTTCAATCTATCACATGACTTAGAAAATGATCGCAATGATGATTTAGGGGTTTCTCCCTTGTTAGGGATGGAGCGGTGCCAACACCAATGCAGTCGTGCAAGATACAAAATAATACTAACTTTCAATACCTAAAAAAGATCTAATACCCAAGTAATCCATATTCTACAAAATCACTGTCCTTTGAATGGAAGCATATGAATTGTAATAGCAAACAAATATATCTAAAAAGAGGATTAATCACCTACAACCAGCTATCATGCGAACATGCCAAGCATGTAGGACAACCAAGGCGTGCATAAGGTGGCCACCACAAAACCACCAGGCGAAAAAATCAGGGTCAGGTAACGGCTTCCGAAAGATGTTGATGGTTTAAATCAGTCCTCTATATGGTCTGACCCGCCCGGTAAGCGGACCGGCCTGATTCCTCTGCCAGGTTATCTGCAAGGTGGGGCCCACCTAATGCACGGCTCGGATATCCTAAAAACGTAAACAAGCAGAATAAGGAACCACAAAATCCGATGCATTTGAATCCAATCGCCAAAATTAAACAGAACCCAAATCAGAAACCTATCTCATGATCAAAACCCACATGAAATACACGGATCAAAACAACTCAATCAAAATAAATAGATCAAACCCCATGAGCCTCAACACACACAAAAGCTCAAATTGCTCATGGAAACAACTAAAAAAAATTTTTAAAAAAATAAAAAACTAACAACAAAAAACCAGAACAGACCAAGATAGATTCTGAATACAAATTGTCTAATCTACAGAGACCCAACAAAGAAAAAAAATGAAAGTTATGAAAAAAAGGGAAACCTGAGGAAAGGACGCACTCTGCGCCCAGACGCTTCCGTCCTGTCCGATGATAGCAGCGGCCGTGAGATGTTGACCGTCGATCTCGCACATCAGATGATCGTCCACATACGCTTGCCACGACATCCTCTCTCGCTCTCGCTCTCTCTCTAGATCCGCTTCCTTACCGAGATGGTCAGATGCGCTTCTAGCGCAGAGGATGATTCGGCAGACATTAATACTATGAGCCAATCATGGGGCCACACATTTACTTAAGAGAAATTTACCACTGTGGACCCCACCTTTTATCCAGCGGTTTTTTGGAAGCAAAACAAACTTAACGTACCAAATTAGATCTACACGTGCGGACAGCTAATTTGAGGACGAAAATATCCCTGCTTTTTAAGTAAGCCGGTCTATGATCACGGATTTGGCTGCCCTCTATAGATACGGATTAAAACCGTACTCAGTCTGCCAATTGAGCTATGGAACTAGGTGTAACAAAAAAATAATAATAAATAGTTACATCAAAGGAAATTTATTTTCTTTTTTTACTGTTTGGCACTGAATTCATGGTTTCCAAACATGGCCTGATAGAAAGAAGGTAAAAATAATAATAAATAAAATAAAAAAATGCAGTTCTTTAAGATGAGATAGTGTTGTTCACTTTACAGAACAGCCAAACAATCTTCATTTTCATGGCTCACCAAATATTAAGGCACTAACTTTCATTTAAAGATGACTTTTATTGCCTGATTTTCTACATAAAAGAATTCAACTCGTGAGAACCTTTTGTATTGGAGAAAATAGTTGATGTGTTACCATTTGGATTAGTATCAAAACAAGAATGTATGGTTATCTTGCTAATATTTTGAGTCTTTTTTTCTGTTAGCTCAACTGTGTTTGTCAGAAAGATTTGGCTATATGATGAAAACCTGTCTTAGTGAATAGTGATTATTACTTCAACTTTGGAATGCCTTTTAAAAGTGAGCGAGGCAACCTAGGACTTGAGCGAGACAACATAGAAATTGAGCGAGGGAACCTAGGAATTGAGCGAGGAAACCTTGAATTGAGCGATACAAAATATAAATTGAACGAAGCAACGTACAAATTCAGCAGGGAAAACGGGAAAATGAGCGAGGCAACGTAGGAATTGAGTAAGGCAAACTACAAATTAAGCAAGGGAACCTAGAAATTCAACGAAGGAACTTAGAAATTCAGTGAGGCAACCTAGGAATTAAGTGAGGCAACCTAGGTATTGAACGAGGCAACGTAGAAATTCAATGAGGCAAACTACAAATTGAGCGAGGTAACCTAGGAATTGAGTAAGGCAAACTACAAATTGAGCGAGACAATCTAGAAATTCAGCAAGGGAACCTAGAAATTCAATGAAGCAACCTAGGAATTTAACGAGGCAACCTAGGAATTGAGCTAGGCAAATTACAAATTTAGCGAAGCAAATTACAAATTCAGTAAGGCAACCTAAAAATTCAGCGAGGCAACCTAGGAATTGAGCGAGGCAACATAGGAATTGAGCAAGGCAAACTACAAATTGAGCGAGGCAACTTAGAAATTCAGTGAGTCAAACTACAAATTGAGCGAAGCAACCTACAAATTCAACGAGGGAACCTAGAAATTCAGCGAGGCAACCTAGAAAATGAGCGAGGCAACCTAGAGATTCAACGAGGTAACCTAGAAATTGAGTGGGGCAAATATGAATTTCAGCGGAGCAAACACGAAATCGAGCGGAGCAAACATGAAATTGAGTGGGGCAAACTTAAAAGACAGCGGGGCAAACATGAAATTTAGCGGGGGAAATTTAAAATTCAACGGGCAAACATGAAATTCAGCGGGGCAAACATGAAATTAAGCGGGACAAATATGAAATTCAGCGAGGCAACCTAGAAATTTAGCGGGAAAAACTAGAAATTGAGCGAGGCAACCTAAAAATTCAGTGAGGGAAACATGAAATTTAGCGGGGCAAACATGAAATTTAGCAAGGCAAACATGAAATTCAGTGAGGCAAACACAAAATTCAGTGGGGGAAACATGAATTTTAGCGAGACAAGCATAAAATTGAGTGGGGCAAACATGAAATTGAGCAGGGCAAACACGAAATTCAGCGGGGGAAACATGAATTTCAGCGGAGCAAACATGAAATTGAGCGGGGCAAACATGAAATTCAGCGGGGCAAACATGAAATCCCCGTGTTCTTCAATCTACCAGCTAAGGGACCACACGTGGTATCCCATTGGATAACCAAACTTTCTTGCATCACTAATGAAGTTCAAAACAAGATCAATCGAATCTCAAAAAGGATTTTAGGACATTTGCTTGTAGTCATATCGGTCCATAGAAGTCTAAAAGGATGGAAATTAGTTAATCAACTTTAGTATATGAAAATTTTCAAATTTTGCTGTTAATCAATGGTAGGTTAATATCATTCATTGCCTCTACAACTGAATCATACAACTAATAGGTAAAACTTAGGAAAATCCCACTATTTGGCAGTTTGGAATTAAGGTAGTTGGCACGGATACACATAATTTTGACACTTGGCTTATCTTCAAAATGCAGAATACAATACCAGTATCTGATTCTCTAGCCTTGGTGAATAGATATCTAGAAGAGATTCTGGTTATTGGAAGTCCCAGATAATTGATGTGGAAATTGCCATTAATGACCTTAGTTCTGATATATGGTAGCAAATGAGGCTGAAAAATGTATAATAGTTGGACATTGAATGATTAAAAGCATTAACCACTTATGTTGCTTTTCTGCATATACACAAGATTCATAGGCTGAAAAATTGTTATTAAGTTCATGTTTTATGTTTAGCTAGTAGAGAAGGACAAGCTCTTTATACCAGATGACTAACAACTGAAGAAAATTTTCAAGTAAATTG
The DNA here is from genome assembly GCF_029962835.1 of Magnolia sinica. Classification (NCBI taxonomy): domain Eukaryota; kingdom Viridiplantae; phylum Streptophyta; class Magnoliopsida; order Magnoliales; family Magnoliaceae; genus Magnolia; species Magnolia sinica. Next base: position 14,049,100 of record NC_080585.1, on the reverse strand, counting down.
TATGAGGTTTACAGTAATCTTATGGTGCAGGAAATTTCCAAGTATATGCATTTCAGTCCGAGTTCTTTTTCTAATCACAATAACCTTGGGAGGGTTGATCCGAGGGATGGGTTGATTGCAAAAGGCCGATTAAAACTATATTGGGTTATCTTGCTGGCATAATGATTTCAAGACCAGCAAGATAACCCAATATAGTTTTAATCAACCCTTTTGCAGTCAACCCACCCCTCAGATCAACCTTCCCAAGGCTATTTTGATTAGAGAATGAACTCGGACTCAAATGCACGAACTTAAAAATTTTCTGAACTCCAAGATTATTGTAAACATCATACAATTTACTTGAATCAATGGTCAGTAAGATGGATTATGTGCACCAAACAAATAGACTACCATCTTCACTAGCTTTCATAAATATTTTCTTCAGTTGAGTGGGGCAAACATGAACTTCAGTGAGGCAAACTGAAAATTGAGCGGGATAAGCATGAATTTCAGCGGGGCAAACATGAAATTGAGCGGGGCAAATATGAAATTCAGCGGGGTAAACTAAAAATTGAGCAGGGCAAACATGAAATTCAAAGGGGCAAACTGTAAACTGTATGTGTAAACTTGCCATAATACAGAACTCAATTAAATAATAGAGGACCGAGTACTCATGTTCCATAATAGTTGAGAATGATATTGTTCTTTAAAAAATAAAGAGTAAGCAATGAATTAAGCTTATATGGATCAGGGCTTCAAAGATACGAATGACTTCATGTGGTGTTCGCTGAATTTAGCGACGTTGTCTATCGTGGAATTGCTTGAGGCAAGCATGAAAATTGAGCAAAACGGGCATGAAATTTTAACAAGGTAAGCTAGAAATTGAGGGAGGGAACCTAGACATTGAGCGGGACAAATATGAAATTGAGCAAGGGAAACATGAAATTCAGTGAGAAAAACTGAAAATTGAGCGGGGCAAACATGAAATTCAGCGGGGGAAATATAAAATTCAGCGGGGCGAACTAGAAAATCAGCGGGGCAAACATGAAATTGAGCGGGGCAAACTTGAAAATCAGCGGGGAAACATCAAATTCAGTAGGGCAAACATGAAATTCAGCAGAGGAAACATTAAATTTGACAGCAAAATGTTCCGTATAGGGGATTATATTAGCTCGATATTATCGGCAATGAGTCAATATATCGAGATTTACATGTCAATAATACTGAAGAGTTCTAGATAATATCGAGGAGCACTTTTTTCAAATTTAGGGTATTTTTAGTTTTTTATTTTTTATTTTTAAAAGAAATTTAGGCTATTTTTAGGGTCATCCTCCATCCACAATAGAGACCCTAATTTGAGTGAGCTGATTGGCATGAATGCATACAATGTTTATGCACTTGAGTGGCTAGTTGCTACAGCATATTTAAGTCATGGCAGATGAACATTGTATCCTGTTTCACAGTTAAACCTTAAGACAAGTGGGTTTCCTCAATTTCATGTTTGGATATTACCAACTTCTTAATTATATGAAATAAAATTTGGGAAAATAGTGTTGGTACTGGGGAGTTTGGATTGTAAGTAAATTGATATAAGCTACCTATGCATTAAGTAGCTTATCTTGGTTTCTACTTCTTAAGCTGAAGTGATTAAGTAACTTTAAGTAAAAAAGTTACTTATAATTGATCTTAAACCGAGCTTACTTATCTCGAATAAGCTACTTATCTATTGTTGTAGGTATACAAAGTAACTTATTTTGGGGTATCCAAATAGGCCCCAAAAGCGAAATACCTTACACCAGCACAAGTTAGTGACAAGTAAACATCATTCCAAGTTAGCCTTTGAGAAGATTCTTTTTGGTTGATATGTTTCGAACAGTGGTTATTGTGTTTGTCAATCCAATCTCCAATATCTAATGAAACACAACAATTTCATTAGAAGTGAAAGAAGGATACGTCAAGCCAAATGAAAAGAATTTACAGTACATAGGGATTGTTTTATGGGTACCTTAGTGAGCATTCATGCTTTTATGATGCAACAAGGATCTATTGTGTCAGAGAGGATCAAATACTATCAATATTATCTAAGTAGCTTGAAATTGAGCGAGGGAAAATGAAAAAAGAGCGAGCCTAGCATGAGAGGGAGCAAGGAAAACTAAAAATAGAGCAAGCCTAGCATGAGAGGGAGCGAGGAAAACTGAAAATTAAGCGAGCCTATCATGAAAGGGAGCGAGGAAAATTGAAAATTGAGTGAGCCTAAAATGAGAGGGAGCAAGGAAAACTGAAAATTGAGCGAGCCTAGCATGAAATTGAGTGGAGCGTACATCAAATTCAATGGGGCAAACTGGAAATTGAGTGGGTTTTTGGTCGAACACTAAGCTTTAAAACTAAAGGCCAAAGGAATGCAGCCTTGTGCCTCTCTTTTACTGGCATAATGATTTGATGACCAGCAAGATAACCTAATATAGTTTTAATCAGCCCTTTTGCAATCAACCCATCCATCGTATCAATCCTCCCAAGGCTATCGTGATTAGAAAAAGAACTCGGACTGAAAGTCACTAAGACTTGAAAATATTCTGCACTCCAAAATAACTGTAAACCTCGTACAATTTTCTTCAGTTGTAGGTCATTTGTTATAAAGAGCTTATCCTTCTCTATTAACCGAATTTCATCGCCAGATGCAGTCTAAAAGGGCAGCTTTGTTATTTTCTCTTTTGAGAATCTATTCAGCAGGGGAAACATGAAATTCAGTGGGGCAAACTGAAAATTGAGCAGGGCAAGCATGAAACTGAGTGAGGCAAACATGAAATTGAGTGGGGCAAACTAATATTTAAGTGGGGCAAGCATGAAATTTAACAGAGTAAACTGAAATTTGAGCGGGGCAAACATGAAATTGAGCGGGGCAAACTGAAATTTGAAATTGAGCAGGGCAAACATGGAATTGAGCGGGGCAGAGATGAAATTCAACAGGGCAAGCATGAAATTCGGCGAGGAAAATTGAAATTTGAGCGGGGCAAACATGAAATTCAGAGGGCAAACTAAAATTTGATCGTGGTAAACATGAAATTGAGCAGGGCAAAGATGAAATTGAGCAAGGAAAACTGGATATTGAGCGGGGCAAACTCGAATTTGAGCGGGGCAAGCATGACATTGAGCGAGGCAAATTAGAAATTCAGCGGGGAAAACTAGAAAATCAGCGGGGCAAACTGAAAATTGAGCAGGGCAAACAAAAATTGAGCGGGGCAAACTAGAAATTAAGAGGGGCAAACATGAAATTGAGCAAGACAAACTTGAATTTCAGCAGGGGAAACATGAAATTGAGCGGGGCAAACTTGAATTTCAGCGAGAGAAACATGAAATTCAACAGGGGAAACATGAAATTAAGCGAGGCAAACATGAAATTGAGCAGGGCAAATTGAATATTGAGTGGGGCAAACTGAAAATTGAGCGGTGGAAACTAGAAATCAGCGGGGCAAACTTAACAGATAATTTCATGGCTTAAGCCCAAAAATTTAAACATATCCAATGTTTAAATGGACCGTACCACATGAAAATTTTGAATTGAACTTCTACTGTTGAAAAGTTCTTAGGGGCCATGGAAGTTTTGGATCAAGCTTATAATTGTATTTTCTATTAATCTATGTCTATATGATCTTATGATCAGGTTTGATAACAAACAAACATCACTGTTGGGCCTACTATGGTTTCAACGATGAAAATCATTATCCCCACTGTTTCTCGTGGTATGATCCACTTGATCTTTTGATATGCTTCAATTTGGGGCTCAACCCCTTAAATTAGATGAAAAAATGGATGGACGACGTGGACATACTATATACATTCAATGTAGGCCCAACAGAGTTTAAAATATACTTGTGGTGCGTGCTTTCTTCACTGGACCAACCATTTTCAGAAGAAGACAAAATGCTGATAAGGAAGGGCACTCCAAAAAATAGGTTTTTTGTATTTCTTACTGAAAACAGAGCGAGGAAAGGGGGTGAAAGAAACGACAGTGAAAGCAGCCGTGGAAAGGGCAGTAAAAGAAACACAGTGAGACAGGAGGAGTATTTTCATCCTGAAATTGAGCAGGGCAAACTTGAAATTGAGCGGGGCAAGCATGAGATTGAGCGAGGCAAACATGAAATTAAGCAGGGCAAACTGCAAATTAGAGCAGGGCAAGCATGAAATTGAGCGGGGCAAACATGAAATTGAGCGGGACAAACTTGAATTTTAGCGGAAAAACATGAAATTGAGCTGCGCAAGCATGAAATCAGCGGGGCAAACTTGAAATAGAGCGAAGCAAGCATGAAATTGAGCGGGGCAAACATCAAATTGAGCGGGGCAAACTTCAAATTGAGTGCGGCAAGCATGAAATTGAGCAGGACAAACATGAAATTCAGCGGGACAAACATGAAATTCAGCGGTGCAAACTGAAAATTGAGCGGGGTAAACTGCAAATTTAAGCGGGGCAAGCATGAAATTGAGCGGGGCAAACATGAAATTGAGCGAGGCAAACTTGAATTTCAGCCAGAAAACCATGAAATTGAGCTGGGCAAACATAAAATTCAGCAAGGCAAGCATGAAATTCAGTGGGGCAAGCATCACTGTTTGGCCTAATATATCATTATCCCCACTGTTTCCCATGGTATGATCCACTTGATCTTTTCATATGCTTCAATTTAGGGCTCAACCCCTTAAATTAGATGGACAAACGAATGCACTACATATATTCAAGGTGGCCCAACTCATTTTAAATGGAAAAACGGATGCACTGCATACATTCAAGGTGGGCCTAACTGAGTTTAGATGGAAAAAACAGATGCACTACCTACATTTGGGGCTCAACCCCTTCAATTAGGTGGAAATCATTGTCCCCACTGTTTCTCATGGGTATACTACATGCATTCAAGGTGGGCCCAACCGAATTTACTCAGTACGATACGAGCGTATTGAGTAACTCAGTACGCAATCCGATTTCGCTTGCTACGCCCCACAATCATGTTCATCCAACAGCAATATATTAAAATATACATGTAGTGCGTGCTTTCTTCACTGGACCGGTTATTTTGAGAAGATAACAATATGCTAATGTATGGAGATGATGCAGCACAATGCTGATAAGGAAGGGGCCTACAAAAAATGGGTTTTTTTTATCTTTCTTAGTGGAAACGGAGTGAGGAAAGGAAAGGGGTTGAAAGTGAAACAGTGAAAGCAAAAGAAAGGGGTTTAAAGCGAAACAGTGAAAGCAACGGGTTGGAAGAGGAGGGGTATTTTCGTCTGAAAAATGCTTGGCCGTACGTTGAGGTCTAAGTTGGTATGTTAAGTTTGTATGGTTTTTATGATATGTTAAGTTTGTATTGTTTCGTAAAAATCACAGGAGAAAAGGTGGGGTCCAAGTCTAAGTAGGTATGTTAAGTTTGTATTGTCCCATAAAAACCACCGGATAAAAGGTGGGGTCACAGTCATAAATCTCTCTTTACCAAAAGCATTCATCAGCAAGCGAAAAAGATTTCACACATGGGGACCACACGGTTCAGTGATCCGAACCATTGCTCTGATAAGGGGCGATGGCGAAATCTTCAATCTTGGATCATCCAAACCCTTCCAATCTTTCATCTTTTGGAATTAATTTTACTGACGGTGGATTTTGGACTGCTTTTTTCCTTTCTTTCTTTCAACCTCGTATTTGTGGGCCATCAACACCTCGGGTGAATGGTGAAAGAGTTATCGTCCAAAAATCCCCATAGTTCGGAGAAATCCCAGCCTTTCATCGCTGTCACACAAATGCCCACTTCAAAAGTCATGAGCCATTCTCACATAAGCCAAAAGATCCATCTATTAAATGGTCAAGGTCCATCAATGACATAGTTCTTTTATTAATGACTAATAAATGACTTGGCGTGGACTTCTCACATGAGCTACCGGTGACATGTACACAGGGCAGTGACGTAATCAGTGCAAACTAATGACTCAAACTCAGTAGGCATTTCTTGCTGAGGACCAAAATTGCAATGATTTATCCATAACTGGCTCTCAGTAGGCATTTCTTGTTGAAGACCAAAATTGCAATGATTTATCCATATCGATGAATTTTTCAAAGATTACCTAGGAGCCTTAAGAATGTAGGACATGGATTGCTTGATGGATACCTTTGTGATTATTGGAAGTCATTGCTCTCATATATGGAATAGCTAAGTCCGAATAACTTTCAGACATGCTTTGCATGGTTAAATTTCTCACATGAAGAGTAATCTATGAAGGCTTCATGGCAGCTCTCATTTTGACATAGTTGAGCAGCCTGGACCTTTAGCATTAAAACTTGACCCTCAAATTGAGACTGAGGACTAAGCATGACCTTGAAATTTAGGCCTAGTGTCTAGTTGCTAGGCATAGCCCGATGGTTCGCCTAGTCATCAAATGGACCACCATTATATAAAAGTAATGGACAGATAAAAGACATTTGTTAGCTCTTCTAACCTACTATATGTTGGGGATTTGTGCTGCGGAATCACACAGATCTAGATTTGGGATAGCAATCTAATAATATCAAGCAATCACAAGAGAACACAAAGATTTAACATGAAAAACTCTTTAGGGAAAAAACTACGGCACAAAGCGACAAAAATCCACTATGAAATAGAAATTACAAGAGAGGAGACTTACCCGATTCGAACAACCTCGAATCTCACCCTTGCTATACCCTTTAATAATCCTGAAACTCTCTTAGGAACCCTCGAAAAACTTTTAAAAAGCCTTAGAATACTTTAGAATAGCCCTACGGACCCCTATTTATAGCTAGTTTAGGAAACTCCACTTACGTACCTTCTTTGGAAAAGTCTGAAAACCGCCTCAAATTTACGCAGTTCGTACAGGATCTACGTAACCTTAACTAGTCGAAGGAGGGCCTTGACTGGTTGAGCCTAACGGACACCCAAAAAATGAGTTCGCTGGACTTTGAGTCAATCGGGCCTCAACCGGTTGAGCCATGCTCTCGACCAGTCGAGCGTCCCCCAAAAAAAATATGTCAGATTTACACTATACTTGTGTAGTTTTAAAGACATTCATGAGATTTATTAAATCCATGTCATGTTTCAATAATCCGTGCCATGTACATGTCTATCAAAAAACAAAATCTGAGTTGTTAGATCCATCACACGATTTGTTAGATCCCGATCATATTTCAATGATCCGTACCAACATGTCTATCAACACACACAAAATCTCATTTGAACACGCTGATTATTTAAATCTTTGCCTCGCAGAGCCAACACAGGGCCTTCTCGGCCCAATTATGGCTGCACCCAAGGCTCCAAGAAGTCGAACCATCATACGATCAAACCCAACCAGACCCATTGCGGCCCTACACAACATTACTACTCGTATACATCATGATTTCAGCTCACTCTAGAGCTTAAAAGGGGACTTTGGCCACTTATAGTTGGGACTTCATGATTAAAATCGGCAGTAGGACATGCTGCACCGTAATAGGGTAAGCCGCTAATCACTTGGGTCAAATAGCGTATGAAGACTTCTTCTTTTTTCTTCCCATGTTTCTGTTTCAAGTTGCTATGATTGATGTCTTGTCCTATTATGTTGAAGCATGTCCTACTGTGTATTATTTCCTGAAAATGTTCTTCTAAGGAGAGGTTAAATCATGAAATCCCACCAACCTTACTCAAGATCATGATATTTCAAGGGAAGCTGCACAATAACTCCATATGCCTGCTACTTTTGGATACCCTAGCTATGGATAGAACATAAGCTGATTTAGCCAGTTAGAGTTGGACCTTCCACCATTTGATGATTACAGATTAGATGGTTAGGATCATCCCATCAATGTAATCTGCATGGTATGTCCCCCAAACATATTGGGCCCACAATATTTATTAGACCATATTGCAGGTGTGGTTACATTAGTGATGGTTTCAGCACCTTGAATTGTTGCTTGGACAAGTGAGGTCCATTTGCCTCACAACCATAGTAATCAATTGTTGAGCTAAAAAAATAATAATAAGAATAATAAGAATATTGTTGAGCTATCATATCCAATATTATGGAAAATGAGGCACCATAGCTCAAAGAGAGCAACCTAGTACACACCTTACCTCAGTAAAAGATTAAATGAACAAATTTCAAAGAAAGTGACTTGAATCACACCTCACCTTAAAAGATTAAATAAACTAATTTCGAAGAAAGCAACCCTTGACTCGGACTAATCAGGTGCGTCCAGTTGCTCTCTCTCTCTCTCTCTCTCTCTCTCTCTCTCTCTCACCTTAAAAGATTAAATAAACTAATTTCGAAGAAAGCAACCCTTGACTCGGACTAATCAGGTGCGTCCAGTTGCTCTCTCTCTCTCTCTCTCTCTCTCTCTCTCTCTAACCAGTGAAAGCCTCAAAAGGGAAGCACTCAATTGAGATACTCCCCCACTGCCCAAACACCTTATCTTTCATCTCATCATTGCTGTCCACTTGTTCTCTGATCTGTTCTACAGATTATTTCTGTAACATTCTTGAAATAATAAACATCCAACTGGTGATCAAAATTGCTAGAAACAAAGCATCCTTCTCTTTGTTTCTTTATAAAAGATGCCCAAAAATCCCAGTATCAGAACCAAAACAACCCTCCCTCACAACCCCACCCGGGCATGTATGTGGGACATCAGAGCCATGAACCAGATGGGCTACAGCATGTAAGATTGCTTTATCAAAACTCTGTTTTTTCACCAATTACCACTCCTCTGCTTTTGTACATTTGTGGTGGGCCCACCTGACACCTTATCGGCGAGGCTAGACAATCTCAAGCACGGATTCCGCCTGATACATTGCTCGAATGTCCACTTTTGAACATGCATGTAAAGATGACAATGGAGCAGTAGGTGCCCTGGATTGGCTGAACTGATTGGGTGGGCCTGTCGTGCCAGCCCTACTCAAAATTCAGATTTTGCTTGGACCCGGCACTGTTGATTGATAGCCTCCTACCCGTGGACTATAGCAAAAGCCTCTGATGACATGTATTAAGAATATTCAAAAGACAACAACAACAAAGCAAAAAACCAAAAATAACCACTGATCTGATATTGCAAAGCCCAATAATAATAAAAATCCAAGAAATCAACTTTGTAACAGATTTGGAAACAGCAGGAGAAAAAAGAATGCACAAAATGCAGGGAAGAAATGGGAATGAGATCAAACAATCCTTGACACCAACAAAGACCGTCTTTGTCCTTGTGACGTTATTCTCTGCAAAACAAACTCCGGTGCCAATTCATGGATATACATATATATGAAAGGAATATTGAAAACCAGAAATGGAAATGTGAAAGAAAAAATACAAGCCCAAAGGAAAATAACGGAGGAATGCAATTGTGGAGAATCGAAAACTACAGGCCCTGGTCGGTGAGGTAATCTCCCATCCTCTCAACAATCATGTTGCACTGGCCTGGAGTCACGGGTTCTTCATAAATACCAAAGATTAGAGCTTGGCCAGTCTTCGTTATAGTGATGCCGCCCGATCCCTGCCAAATGCACTGGTGAGCAAAACTTAAGTTAAAAAAACAAACAGAAAAGAAGGCATTGGATGTCAATGATCAAAATGCAATCATACTACATGTATTCTAAAATTGGTTGTGAACCCATTTATTCTCCTATCAATGAGAATGAATAGGAAAAACAAAATTAAGCCAAAAGGATTCAGAAGATGAAGAAAAGAAACATCTGCCGTCAAAGTCCTGCCAGTTTTTAACACAATAGAAGCTGTATCTTTTAGTAACTTTAGACCTCAGTGCAGCAGTAGGATGATGGTAAAGGCGTGAAATGAGGCATTAAGTACTGAAAGGGACGGAAAAGGAGGACAGAAGTATAGCTACTGCATTGGGAATTTTTGGTAGATTAGTAAGACATGAATACATGCAAATAACTAGGAAACCATCATAGCATTGGAAAGTGGTAACTAAGAAATGCACCCACAGGCTGCAACTAGGGAACAAAGATATGGCATAGACATACAGATGTGGCAGATTAATTTCAGCTTGGCTGTCAGTACCACAGGTGTGTATTGGACTTTAAAAGGGAATATTCTTTATTTTTATTTCCGTCTAGTAAGCACAAGTACATGCATGCTCACACGCACCGTGCATGCATATGCTTGTGCGACATAAGCAAGAAATAGCATAAAATGGATTAAAATAGATGAAGAATAACACGATCCATTTCCCAACAGCAAGGCACATACATAAATCAGCAAATTAATTTGTTAGAAACCTACATCAACCATCCACTTTTAAGTTCTACTAGGCTCCTAGAACCAGGCCACGGTGGACAGGTGGAGGGCTCTTGGCACCTGTCTCTTAGGCTCCAATCAGTTCCAGAGTAAAAACTCTAAAACGAGTATTTAATGAGGCTCTTAAGTATTGGCATGACTACTTATTTGAGTCAACAACTAAATTTGAATATTTCATTCACGTCCTTCTGTCTCCCAAGAATCTTTTGTAGCTCTACATCTCAGGCAATATCAGCTTTGCATCTAGTAGTCGAAGAATGCCCAATTCAGTTCCAAAATATGGAAAGGTTGTATCAAGCATTCCCGAAACTTAGTCAAACATTTTTCAGGGAAGTGAAGACAATTGATGTTATAACAATAAAGGGAGAATCATAAAAATATATGCAACATGGATGCATCACCTTCTTTCCGCGAATTACTACTCCAGGGTCCCCTTGAATTACCATATATTTTTCAGACCCAAGGTATAATCCAGTAGGGGCAAGGAATCCTGGTTCGTTGAAGTCGTTCATGATACCAGTGATTTGCTCGGGCTTAAACTGCACATATAAACAAAGGCCAAACTTCGTGACTGCAACAGAAACAATGATTACAAAGAGATGTGAACAACTGCACAATGAGATTTAAAAAGAAAGAGTGTACAAAAAACCAACATGGACATTCAGTGAATCTTTATTGACCATCCATATGAAGCACCAATAAATATATTATGTCAAAGTGACTCGGAGCCAATGCCAACGGCTGAAAATTACCATCAACTTCTTTTACTTTTAAGCAAATACAAAAGTTTGGGTACAGAGACGAGTGTTCGTGCGCACACACAAAAACCAAACCCACAAGGAAGCCTATTTACATCCCAACAAAGGTAGCTGGGTCCTAACATTGATCACTGAGCAAACAGAAAATTACGAAATTGTATATGTCTAGATCAGTTATGTTGTAGCCGTTTGCCATGCTAGAGTCCGAAGTTGCCAATTAATTGAAATAATAACCAACTCATCCTTTGCCAGACTTTATGGATCATGAGAAATGATGAATGAAGATTATATCCAACTAAGATCAGGTCTTGTACCCATTTACAATGCTAGAGTCTTAAGTTGACAACTAATAGCAACAGTGCCATAACCAGCGCACTCTTTGTAAGAGCTTATGAATCAAATGAGCGATGATGCCTGACGAGTATACTCTAATTGCTGAATCATGTGAAATTTTATCCAGATCTGAGCTGCATCAGTGCCAACATTTTTTATATCTTGGGTCAATATTTCATGAGAACCGAGAGATTGAAAAGGATGTGGCTCTGTTTATGTGTGTTTGGATTTGTATCAATTTTTATTAGAATTCCTAAAGATATTCACAAGCACTGCTTGGTGTATTTAAAAGAGAAAGGTTGAAGGACTGATGAGCTTCCTCACAGTCATTGCATTCTTTTCGCTTTTTTGTTTCACACTTCAATATGGTACGATTGAATCTTATTGCAATTAGTTTCTTCCTTGATCTAGTTGCATTTGATACGTATTGAGAGAAAGCAGAAACAGATCGCCGATCATCTGATCTTGGACAGAATATATTTGAATATAAAATAGACCCATATGAATTTTGGGTCTAATTTTGAAAGGTAAACAGATTCATATGATTTCTCACCGCATCAAATTCAAAAACAATCACAGGAAATCAGATCCAATCAAATCACAATAAAATACAACAAGGTTAGATTGACTTTTGATCTAGCAGGATCATTCCAACCTCAATCAGAGAAAATCCATCGCAGAATCAATCAGATCTAAACCAGATTGATTCAAGCAGAAAGAGATCACACAAAAGAGAGAGAGAAATCCATTCCTCAAAAAGAATTGATCTAATTCCGCATCAAAACCAGGACATTCAAGGCATGCGTAAGGTGGCCACTGCAGTCCCACCACACGAAAGAAAAAAAGCTCCAACCACCGGTACCAAAAGAAGAATATGATTTAATCAGACCGCCCAACGGTCTGCCCCGCCTGGTAAGTGGGGCAGGCCTGATTCTTCTGCCAGCTTATCTGCATGTGGGGCCCACCTTATGCACGGCTCGGACATCCTAAAAACTTAAATGAACAGCGTAAGGAACAACAGAATTCAATGCATTTGAATCCAATGGCCAAAAGTAAACAGAACCCAAGTCAGAAACATATCTCACGATCAAAACCAGATCAAATGCACGGATCAAAACACCCCAATCAAATATATATAGATCAAATCCCATGCAGCTTCAACAGAGAAAAAAAGAAAAAAAAAAAAAACGAAACCCGACTCAAATTGCTCATGGAATCATCGAAAAACAAAAGGTTAAAAAATTAAAGATTAAAACCACATCATGCAACAAAGAAAAACAGACTAGACCGAAACAGATTCTGATTAAATATTGCCCAATCTACTGAAGCCTAACAAAGAAGAAAAAAGAAGAGAGAGAGACCTGAGGAAAGGAAGCACTCTGAGCCCAGACGCTTCCGTCGTGTCCGATGATGGCAGCGGCCTTCAGATGATTGCCGTCGATCTCGCACATCAGATGATCGTCCACGTACGTTTGCCACGACATCGTCTCTCTCTCTCTCTCTCTCTCTCTCTCTCTCCGGGAAATGAATCCCCCGCTTTGGCTTTAGCCCGACGCCAGGGATGGGGAACGACGCGCACCACTGCAGCGGAAGCGGATTAGGTGCGGCCCCGGCTCCACCCAAGGCGGTGCGAACCTTATTGTGGGGCCTACCTTGATGTATTAATTCTATATCCAAGCCGTCTATACGTTTTTTCATATTATTTCAATGCATGATACCAAAAATAATATGGATACGAATCTCACGTGGACCATACTAAATGAAAATGTAGTGATTGAAGGTTCCACCATTAAAACCTTTCTAGGGCCCACCGTAGTGTTTCCATAATATTTATTTACCGCCCAATCCATTGATAAGGTCATGAAAAACTAGATGAAAGGAAAAAATATCATCTTTATACAAAAAATTTGTGGCCCACAGTAAGTTTTTAATGGTCAATCACCACTGTTTCTGATGGCATGGTCCATGTAATATTTGGATTTTTTTTCTTTTTTTGGTTCATTCTCTACAATGAGGTTAAAAAACGGATGAGCAGTGTGGATTTATAATCTATACATCAAGGTGGGCCCCAATGCAAGGACCGCACCGTCTTGGGTGAGGCCGGGCCGCACCTAATCCGCTCCCCCTCTACAGCGGACGGCGTTGAAGAACGGCACGTGCTACAAGTGGACGCGGAGGCTCTGAGCGGCCACCGTCATGTATGGGTTTTATCCCCACCGTTCATTCATTTTTTTTCCGTATCATTTTAACGGTACAAGCCCAAAAATGAGGCAGATTCAAGGCTCAAATGGACCACACATTGGGAATAAGTTGTGATAATGATACTCACAGCTGAAATTCTCATATGTCCCATCGTTACCATGAAATACATGGATGGGAATAAAACCAAAAATATCAGCTTATCTAAATCTTAAAAGTGTTTTACTCCCCAGAAAGTTTTCACCTTAAAGTGTTTTAATCCCCACAATGTTGTCCACTTGATCATCGGATCTGCCTTATTTTTTGAGCTTATAACCTAAAATGAAACAGCAGAATGGATGGACGGTGTGGATAAAAGCATATATATGTCACGGTGGCCCCTCTGAGCCCCGTCCGCTTCCTAGCTGGCAATGGTAATGGTAACCAATGTCGTCCGGTACAAGTGTGCAGGAAACGGATTGGCTACTCTCCCTGCCACCAGCCAATGGCTGATAGTGGGTGTTCCGTGAGCCCACCATGATGTACTTGTTTCATTCATGGTGTAGATATATTTTTACATATCATTTTATGTTATTATACAAAAAATAAGGTATATCCCAATCTCTCGTAGACCACGTTACAGGCGGGAATAGTGTTGAATGAAAGTCAACCGTTAAAAAAAATTTGAGGTACAAAAGTTTTGGATCAAGCTGATTTTTTTTTCTCTTCATCTTCATCTGAGTCTATATGACCTAATCAATAGATTGGATGTTGAATAAACAATACAGTGGGCCCTTGGAGGATTTTAATGGTGGATATCCAATCACTATTGTTTTCCTGTGGTGTGGTCCAACTGAGATTTATAAACCTAACGATTTTGTCATCAAGCCTTAAAATGATCTGAAAAGATTGATGAACGGAATGGATGAAACACATACATCATGGTGGGGCTCACAGTGCACCGATCATCAGCCACCAGGCTGGTGGCAGGGAGAGTAGCCAATCCGTGCATGTCGAATAAGGTGGGCCACAGCCGATGATTCGGCAGAAATTGATACTGTGAACCAATCATGTGGTCCATCCATTTACCAAAACCCTCGTCAGCAAGCGCAGCAGATCTCATGCAATGGATCCCGTGGCTGAGTTACCCAAACCACTGATCTGACGGCCTTTATTATAAAGGATGCCTGAGTAGGATATATTGAATGATCCCAGCCCTTCAAACCCATCAGCTTTCGGAATTGTGTTAATTAAAGGTGGATTGTTGTTCTTCCTTCTTCTTTCAACCGTCTATTTATTGGGCATGAATGGAAGAGCGAGCATGGATCAACATGCATCTCCTTTTTTAGACGGGGAATGCATTCTGAAATCTGAAATCTAAACCATTAGTTTGATAGGTCAAGAAGTGAATGGAGCACGGTCCAATAATCTACGCCCTTTGATCACTGTCACACAAATGGACACTTAAAAGTGAGCGTGGATTGAGTACTGGAAATGACCTCTGCCAACCGGATGATTTGATTTGCGGAGATAGGCCGTAACCAACGCGCCTTCATCTCTATCTTTGGCAAGCTGCTTGTCACCTAATCAAATCTATCACGTTTAATCCACCTTCATCTCTATCTCTGGTGGCCAGCTGCTTGCCACCTAACCAAATCTATCACGTTTAATCAACGAAAAGTCCTCCTTATGTTGTGAGAAAATGCCAAAATATCATCAATTAAATTATAATCCCTCCTCGTGTTGCGAGAAAATGCCAAAATGCCATCAATTAAATAATCATGGTAGGTCAACTGAAGTAAACTTTTTATTATTGGTCAAGCAATGATGGCCCCACCTAGAGACTTGGGAATCCCAGCCTTTCAAAGAAATTGTATCAGCTGCCCCTTTCAGCCTCTCAGCTCCCGGCAATGATGGCTAGCTCATAAACTTTTGACCTGAGGATTGGGCTTAAGCTTGAAATATAGGCCAAATGTCCACGCTAGTCTATGCGGCCAATGATGAATGGCCAAGCCAGTACATTGGGCTCAGTCCAGTGATCCAATAGGACACCATTGTAGAATAGGTAATGACCATTTTAGACACTTGCAAGCACTTTCCATTATTTAAATAGATGTATAGTTTAAAGACTAATGAGATTTGTTAGACACGGCATGTTTCAATGTAGGGGTGTACATCAAGTCGAACCGAGTTGAAGTGGCCTTGGCTCGGCCATTGGCTGACCTCAGCTCAAACTCGGCTCGGCTTAGTCCTCGAGCCTAACTGGCTAGCTTGGCTCAGTTCGATCAGCAACTCGAGCCGAGATTGAACCAAGATTGAGCTGAGTTCGCCATTGAGGCATTTTCACAAACACTTGAACTACAATTTCAAAATCCCACAGTTTTATAAATAAAGATAATAGTTTTACAAATATTTTATCAAATATCTTCTAAGCAACATAAAAACTAAGAAAAACAAAGAGAAAAATAGTATTTGTTTCATGTACATACCTTCCTTGCCACCACCCATATTTCATTGTCATTTTATCAAACGGTTGGTGAGCAACATCAACGGCAAAGTAACCGAGTCACCGAACATGTTCAATTCGAGCTGGATTCGATCTAAGTCAAGTTGAGCTGGGGCCTACTCGAACTCATTTTCGAGCTCAAAAAATCAGCTCGACTTGGCTTGAACTCAGCTTCGAATCGAGCTTTTTCGAGTCGAGTCGAGTCGAGCAAGCTAACCGAGCTAGCTCGGTTCGTGTACACCCCTATTTCAATGTTTTGAATCATTTATTTGATGTGTTAAAAAAATAAAAATAAAAAATAAAAAATCCACAAACAATCAATGCATGCAATGTAAATTGAAAAATTAAAATAAACCAAAACATAAAAGGCAAAGAAAAAAATAAAAGAAGAGATATTTATATCCACAGACAACAATCTAGAGCTTTCTTCTTCTTCGTTAAAATAAGAAAAATAAAAAATATACAGATACCTCCTTTAACTCTTCACCATACAATATATCTCTCACCATATGTTTCCACGGTGGAAACAGCTTACATGCCTCGTGCATAATACACCATCTCAATATTCTCTTATTTGAATATTAGTTTCACTAATAATGTAAAAAATTAATATTGAACACAATTATCCAAATATATGTGATTATTAGGCAACAATAAGCTTAAGAGATATCATGCATCAAATAAATTTTTTCTACTATAATAGGCTTCATCGACATATTCACTGCATTACTATTGGTATAAATCTTTTACAATGAAATATGTTTATCTTTCATCTTGTCATGAACCAAATGATATTGTACGTTAATATGCTTAATTTAAATATAAAATACCAAATTTTTAGCCAATCACAATACATTTTGCTTGTTTGAACGTCTTTCACACATTTGATTGTCACAATGAATTACTACACCCTTTTGCTTAGATTTTAATTATTCTATTAACCTTTTCAATCAAATACTTTCTTACATGCTTATATCTAATGTGCACTCTGCTTCAATATTAGACAACGCCACCACTGGCGACAATTTCAATGTCTAACTAACTACATTACTAACCAAAAAGAAAACATAACTTGTAATAGATTTTCTTTTATCTCAATATCCAACATAATTTGCATTCATAAATTAAATTAAGTTTTGGACATTACAATAAATAGTTGCTTTGAGAATAGCCTCAAAGTAATGAATCATTCACTTCACCACAAATTCAATGATCTCTCTATTGATTCATCATATATTTCCGGTCTACTCCCACATCTTATTCAATATCTAACTTAGTGTACACCCTGCAAACATAAGGCTTTTTGTTATCAGTAAATATGGCCCTTGAGATGCATATGCCTTATTTGTTTATCTGCTATCATTAATTTGAACACATCTTATAACCAACAAAGAATATAGTATTGTTGGTGTTTGTTTTTCCATTTACACCCGTAAAATGATGGTAAAGTAGCAATTATTACTTACCAAGTGAATTCACCCTAGGATATTAAAGGGAAAATAAAATTCTATGTGGCCCACCATGATGTATGTGTCTGATCCATGCCGTCCATCCGTTTTATTAGCTCATTTTAAAAAATGAGCCAAAAAATAAGAAGGATCCAAAGCACAAGTGGACCACACCACTTGAAAACAGGGGAGTTGAGCACCTACTATTGAAAACATTTTTAGGGACCCGGAAATTTTGGATGAAGTTGATATTTTTGCTTTGCCTTTATCCATGTCTGTTTGACCTTATCAACAGGCTGGATGACCTATACATGCCATTGTTGGCCCATGAACGTTCCAAAGGACAATAGTGGACGTCATTATCCATACTATTTTTTTATGGTCTAGTCCGCTTTGGGTTTATAATATTTCTCATTTTTTAACTCATACATTAAAAATAACTAGTAAAATGGATGAATGGCATGGATTAGACACATATTGCTGCAGTGGCACCCACACGTAGTTCCCTCATGCAATCCGGTTCCATTTCAAAAAGGCAATTTAGAGTAAATACACTTCTCTTCCAAACGGCAGTAAATAATTAACATTCTTTATTTGCCACTATTTATAATGGTAAATGAAAAAACAAACACTCCCTAAATGGCAGCCACAAAATAATGAAGCTAGCTTCACCGATATCACAAAAATTAAGAGATAAAAATCTTCAAATTCCAACATTGATTAACAAAGATGCTCCACATGAAATATAGATATTGATAGGCGGCGTGGATTTATCATGGATATTACGATGGGCTCCACAATTTAAAGGCTAGAGGGCTCCTTAGAATTAAGGTCCCATGAAATTCATGATACCTTGATGTAGATATGCGGATTGCTGCAACTGAGGGTTGTGAATTCGGAAACCTTGCGCATTTGGTGCATGGTATTAGATGGGATTAGGTGGGATGAAATTTCATTGGTCCCGTGCCAATTCTACTCAATGGTTGGAGAGAATAGAAAAGCTTGGAATTAGGTTAGATGCAATTGCATTGGGTCAATGCCAGTTCCACTCAATGTTAGCAAGTTGTGTAGGTCCCACCATGATGTGTGGGTTATATCCACACCATCCACCCATTTTTTGAGATTATTTTAGAGCATCGCCAAAAAATTAGGTAGATCTAAAGCTCAAGTAGACCCCAACAAGGAAAGCAGCGGGATTGAATATCTACTGTTAAAAACTTCTTTTGGGCTACTTAAGTTTTGGACTTGCATCATTTTTAGGCCCATGCCATAAAATGAGGTTACAAAACAGATGAACAGTTTGGATATAACACATGTATTATTCTCAATAGTTTTAAATGATAGTGGGTATATCCATTCAATGTACTACCGTATTACAAACATAGGGGAATTAAGCTTATCCCATGGTAAGAGCGGACATTCCTCGCCGAATGTAATAATTATGTATTTTTTAATTCCATCCCACCTAATCCTTTCCAATACTACACGCCTAACACCCACGAGGTGGTTGAATGAAAAAGAATTATATGCTGGTTTGAGAAGACCTTAGCAATGTTTAAAGACTCCCCTTGCAATTTTGTCTTTTTTCAGTGCAGTCATGGCATTTGACAAGTGCACAATGTTTTTTTATTGGGTCACATCAGGAGCAACTTTACAATATCCAATTGAAAAAAATAGACGTGACTCTCGTATTAAAGAAGTAAAAGATTTTTACGCATGAAATTATAGTTTTCCCTTTTAAGTACATGTGATTATATTCGTGGATATAATGCTTTTTCAATGAAGAACCTTATGAGCTGCAGGTAAGAGTGTAACTCATGCAGGTTGGTAAGTTGAGGGCCAACCTGAGCACAATCCTATCTTAAGAGAACCCAAACTTGCAACTCGACTGACACGAATTTCAAATAAGGTGGCCAGCATGAAGTCTTTTATACTCAATCCAATGTAATATAACCTAACCCAAATACATGTGATTATTTTCAACCTGAATTTGTTTAACCTGAAACCAACCCGGATTCAAACTAGGTTGGCAATTTTTAAATGGACCTTGACAGCCCGATTCGAAATTAGTTGGGTAAGTAAGGTTCCGGTTCCAATTTTCATCCCTAGATTTGGGAATCCCTGAACCGTGGTTGAAAATCCGCATTGGGTGCTGTTTGGGTGGATCCTAAGATAGTGGATCGCTCGTCGTGGGGTCCACTTTAATGTATGTACCCTACATCCGCATCAACCATCCACTTTGAAAGGTTATTATAGGACATCCCAAAAATGAAGCAGACTCAAATCTTAGGTGAACTATAACACAGGGAACAAGTGTGGTTTAATCCCCACTGTTAAAAAATTGCATGAGGCCATTGGAATGTTTTCTTTTTCTATCCAACCTGTTGATAACGTTAAATAAACCTAGATGAAGGGACCACATTGATTCAAAACTTTCGTGGCTGAGAAGTTTTTAATGGTTGATTACCACTGTTTTCCGTATCATGGTCCATCTGAGATTTGGATCTGCTTTATCTTTGAGATCATGCCTTAAAATGAGTTTTCAAAAAATATAAGGCACGTACGTTACGGTGGCCTCAGCGTCCATCCACGTCCTCCTTGAAGGGAAGTTGGACGTGCGCACGTCAAGCACGCTACTATGCACAGGGCGATCCTCAAACTCGATGAGTGCAGGGGTGGGCATGGAACCAAACAATAAAAATAGTGGTATATTGGCTTTTTTATGACAGTGTCTACGTGACACTTTGGCATTGGTGTGGTGCACGTGGATTGTTTGCTATCCATCCCAAAAACATTGGGATGCTGATGGCTTGTGAAAGCCCATCACAGTCGGATCATCTTAAGACCTGGGCTAAAATATAAGGTATATTTAAAACTTAAGTGGGCACACTGTTGTTTCCTATTCAAATTGGAAAAACACTTATGTGATTGATGGTTTAGATTGGGTTTTCGAATGTGGGTAAAATCCATACGCATGTTAGAGTCTATTTGACTCAAAATTTGACTGGACCACCAGTGTCTCTCCATTTGTTGAGTTGCATGGATAGGAGATTAAGATCAAAGATATTGGATCCTCTCGGTCACTAATATTTACGCTTTCGTTGTGGCAATTTGTGAAAAGAGAATGGCTTAATCCTTTCAAATGCGTTCTTTTTGCCTTCTGATAATAAATGTGAGTTTATAGATTTAAGGACATGTTGTTTCATTAACACTTTAAATTTAATATACTTATCAAAAGAAAGGATACACATATAAATTAAGAAAGATAAAATGTTACCGATTTCATTAATATTTAAAAATGATGTTCGTTACAATTGGCATGCTATAAGACAGCTAAATGAATAAATAAATGAGAAAAAGATAAATACATAATACGCCTATTCGAGTAGACGATTTGGGTGAGTATAATCAACTAAATCGAAACTTAGATGATCACAAACCTACAATTTAAAATTGCATAAATTTACTTCTACTTTTAAGGTTATGTAGCGGAAATCATTTGGCAATAGCTACGTAAGACTAAACTAAACTAGACTACGCTATAAAAGATAAATGAAATATAATTTAAAAGATAAATTGATATATTTGGCATAGGGTCTTTAGTTTTTTTTCAATTTCTCATTTTATAGATTATCTAGGCAATGAAATTGTTGTTGGGGTTTACTTGTTGATTATGAATCTTTCACTCTTAAATCTTAGTTTCAGGATATTGGAATCCCTTTTATTGCTTTAGAATTGATGACTTGGATTGGAAAACCGGACTCTAGTCGGATTTGAATTTCCTAGCTTCTCGAATATTCTTCTCATAGTTGATCTGTCATAGATATTTTCATTGTCCACTAAAGATCAGGCCTAAATATACCAAGACAACCATGTCAATGACTAAACTTGAATCAATCTTGGCCACTCAATGTGTAACATCTTAGTTTTCGAAACTCAAGTATGATGCTCGTTTATAAATAACTTGAGCGTTAGTCTTTAAAATTTAAAGTCTAATTTAAACAGTCTTATCATCAATCAGATTTACCATCAATTATTAGTGGAATAAATCATACATTAAGTAAAAAAATTCCATTTATAATCAAATCCAAATGCAGCGCCATACAAGACTTATATAACTCAAACACTAAAAGTAGATTAATAAAAAATAGAAATCTATCAATTAGTGATGAAGCTCAATATGGCCATATGAACCTCGTCTAACTTCTCAATTACCTAATCTTCTCCAGCAACCAGGTAAATAGCATCAGCTTGCCCTATGCCCACATTAATTGATATATTTTGATAGCGTCAATGCTATCACAGTGAGTAATACTCTCTAAGATTACATACTCATCATTCATGATTCAGTATAATTTGCAAGACATAAAAGGATATTAAACAATGCAACTCAAAATTATAATTATGTACTCAAAAGTATAGCTAGTTAATTAATATAGTTTCACAAATAGAAATTTATAGCAGCAATCATAATACAGGTGAATGTGTCTATATAGTCAAATATTCAACATATGACCTTCTGTACATGAACTCCGCAATATGATTAGAAAATCAATAAGTGAACTTCTGCTGCACCCGAAAATCATATAGAACTTCGCATGGTGACTAAAAAAAATTAAAAAATGAACTTCAAATTTACCCATAAATCACATAAACTCTAAATGATAACTAAAAAATCAACACGTGGACTTGGACAACTTTACCTATAAATCACAATACAAGCGAACTTTGTGAGATGAATAGAAAATCAAGATTCAAAACTCTACTTCACCCGAAAATTATATCGTATGTGAATTACGTAAGGTGACTAAAGAATTAATAAATAAAATTAAACTTCACTCGAAAATTACAATACAACCGAAATCCGCAAGATGAAGAGAGAATCAACACATGAATTACAATGTCATTCTCAAGTTATAAGAACTCCGCAAGGTCACTAGAAAATAAATGAATGAATTTCAGCTTCACCTTTAAACCAAATAGTGGAACTAAGAAAGTTTTAATAATTGACGTTCACTGACAATTGTTCCGTGGCATGGTCCACCTAAAATTTGTATCTTCTTCATTTTTGGGCAGAGCAAAAAATAAGCTGAAAAATCAAATAGAAAGTATGGAAATACAATGCATAAATCTAGGTGGGCCCTACAGTCATGGTTGGACATGGATTGCATCCTACCTTGCCCTCTCTAGCCACGAACGAGCAGTTAAGTGGACGGGCCCACCTGTTTATCCACGCTTCCATCCTTTCGTAGTATTATTTTAAGCTTGAATTGCATTAAATGCAGGAGTCATATGCGGTGTAGTCAACTTGGGCGTTAGATCTTTCTCATTTTTATGGTTATTTCTTAAAATTATTGGAGAGAAGGGATGGACGGCATGGATAATCAGATACGTCATGGTGGGCCCGCCTACAGAACTGCCCGTTTGTGGCTAGCGACTGGCCGCGTCCGTAGACAAGTCTCCTTCGCCATTTCACGCAAGCAACGAGGGTAATTCAGGACATTCGCATGTTATTTTGGCGGACTCCCTCGTTTGATTTTACCTTTCCGACGAGTCGTCTCCTCCGCGACAAAAATCAAAATCCTTTTCTTCTTTATTTATTTTTTCTCCATCTCTCTCTCTCTCTCTCTCTCTCTAAACCCTAGAAACCAGAAAAAACCCTTGATCTCACCACCATCATGAAGAGCAAGAAGCCATTAAAGCAGCTGAAGCTCTCCGTTCCCGCTCAAGAAACCCCCATCACCAATTTCCTGTATTCAACCCTCACATTTTCTTCTCCAAATCTCTTTATAGATCTCTCTCTATCTCTCTCTTGCCATTTCATAATTGCAGCCTTTTCGATTGAATCGATCATTTTATTTTCTTTGTTTGAGTAAATTCTCGCGTCTTTTTCTTGATTTTTAGTAATTAGCTCTCTCTCTCTCTCTCTCTTGAATTTTCAGGACTGCAAGCGGTACATTCCAGGACGGCGATCTGCTCCTAAATCAGAAAGGTTTGCGCCTGATCTCTGAAGAAAAGGAAGCTCGTGTAAGTTCATTTCATTTCCCCTTTTTCCCTTTTCTTTTCTTCTCTTCTTGTGTCGGAAGTCGCTGATCTTATTAGTTTCTCCTTTTCCTTCTGCAAAGATTGTTTTCAATTATTGCAAGAGTAGTTCTATTGAACTTAAACAAAAACGTCCGCAAAGAAAAAAAAATCATAATAGGGAAATTGAGGGAGTAAAGACGGGAACAAAAAATGAATCTTGCTATTAAACATATATTTCAGTATTTGTAATCTTGAGGGTTGACAATCCCAATCTCTGTATAATGAACCTCGGCGACATGCCACCACATGGGCCAACCTGGCACGCATGTACTAGGTCCAAGCCGTTCATCAGATGGGTTACCCCATGCAGATGGCCCACGTGAAAATTTCTGTATGGTTCACTTATGAGGTGGGCAAAGAATGTCGGGTCGTTTGGATGCAAGGTAAGTTGTACTTATGGAAAGTGTTTCCACAAGCATTATTTTTCACTGTGTTTGGATGTGGGTAAAGTGGTGGAAAAAGCTTTCCTCCAAAATTTGCCTTAAACTCTTCCATTCACAAAAAGGAGGTTTTCATTTTACACCACAACGTTTTGTCCTATGAGGGGTCATTTGGCACCTTGGATTGGATTTTAACTTTAGAATCCAAATCCAAGATTTTCAACACCTGAGAATTTCATTCCATCAGTTGTGTTTGGCAGCTTGGATTTTCAATCATGTGGAATTCAAAACCTGTATATATATATATATATATATATATATATATATATATATATATATATATATATATATATATATATATATATATATATATAAGCCCACTTAATAGAGGAGGAGAGAGCAGTTATGACACTTAGAAAGGATTGAAAGTCCTTGGATTTTGCAAACCACATACCTTTTAGATAAGAATAAAAAATGGCCCCTAGGGGGAATTTACAGTCCAAAATCCGGGGTGGCAAACAGACTTTGGATTCAAGATCCAGGTTTGAAAATCCTAAATACCCAAAATCCATGCTGCCAAATTGTCACATTTTGAAATATTATAAACCCTCATCCAGTTGCAGGTAAGCACACGTGGTACATGTCACGCGCATGTGCCATGTTGAATGCCTTGCACACATGGGTTAAGGCAGGATCACGATGGACCCTCATTATGAATGTCTCAAATCTCGTACATGTAGCACAGGTGCTGCCATTCACATCTTCAATCTCTCCTTGTATGAATACCTATTTCTATGGTCCTTACTTTTTTTTTATTTATTTATATTTTGGGTTAGCTTGTTAGTACACACCCCACTGTCAGTGCACACTCCACTGTTAGCCACCCCACTAGAGAATCGATACCAAGACCTCAGTGTTGAAACGAGGGTATCTTCACTCAGTCAACCACTTGAGCCATGGATCAGGGTGTTCTATGGTCCTTACTTTCCTCATCAATCCAGACATAAAATCATAATTCCATTGATTCTCCTTTCTATCGCCCAAACATGACAAAGAGAAGCTCTCTAGAGATTCTCTTCCTTGGAAAGGCTTTTGTACTATCACTTATGATTCCCTGCATCCAAACGTCTTAGAAACAAATTGATTACTTAATGGGGATCTGGCCAAGTTTCTTCAGCATCCATTTGTTTCATAAACTGTCGACAAGCATTTTTTTGTTTTTTGTTTTCCAAGGGTAAGTCTGACCTGATGGACAGTTTGGATGTGACCCCCATTTGTCACATTTGCACATGTGGCAACATGTAGAAGGGCTACCTTATATATGCACATTGGATTATTAAACATCTATTTGCTAACTCATAAAGCCATTTATGCCATTATATATAATCCAACAGTTTGTAAATGCTTGCTTCTGATTTTTTATCTATCTTTTTTTTTTTTTTGAGGGTCAACAAAAAATTTTATTAGAAAGAAAAAAATGGCAGAAAAGAAATACTTACACTGGCATTTGAAAGAAGCAGTGCATTCTTAACTAAATCAGCTAGTTTTACTACTTCACGAGAGATTCATGGCATATTCTATTGGGCCAAGTTAAGATAGATGGGACAAAGCTACATTAGAGGGAAAAAAAAGAGCAATTTTTGGAAAATGGACTACCAAAGATTCCAACAAGAGAAGAAGACATGGCAAGTTCAAGTTGCCATGACTGAATGGATTTTAAGTTATGATAGAGAGAGCTAGGCTGGATCACATAACAACTTTAAATGGTACAATTACAAACCTATCCTGATGTTGAACTTGAAATACATGGGTAACCGCACGTAGTGTGTTGAACAAAGATAGGAATGGTAGTTTGCTTCTTTGATTCAATTTTATGATTATGCTTTAAATTGAAATAGTTAACTGGCACATGTGAACTGAACAATGCTGATCAACAAAACTGAACCGTAAGGGGGACAATGTAGAGTCTTAAAAATGTGAGCATCTTCAAGCTAAAGGATTAAGGTGAAAAAGGGCCATCAATTAGAGGATCTACTAGAAGGTTATTGATGCAGGAGATTCAACCTGCATAACAAAATAATAGGTCATGACATTTACTAGACTTATGATCGGTCCTCACTCTTGGGCCGGCGCCACTCTTTTCTCGTCTCACATGTTTATAAGGTGGTTCCTAACTTGTTCATCATTTAGGAGTAACATGTCAGCAAATACTTGCATCAGTTGTAGCATGATGTGCGGCACACATCCATAGCTAATGTTAAATCTGATAAGCTTGCAAGGGTTGAGATGCAAGCTCTTATAATTTGGGACAACATGCCCACTGTATTATTATCTATCATCTTTCCTACTTTGTCATTATTTTAATAAATGCCTTTGGGAAGTTGATAAAGTAGAAAAGAAGATAATAGTTTAATTCTATACCTTCAACAAAAGGGCTGCTTCTATGCTGTTTCCTGACAGAAGTAGTCATGTTTCTTCAATGTCACTGACGATCTTCCTTGTTCAATATCATCTGATGAGTAGGATTTCTGTGTACCGAAGTACGGGTTTAGTGTTTAAATGTTTTCCATCAAATAAATAATTGTTTCCCATCTGATGAGTAGGATTTCTGTGTACCGAATTATAGGTTTAGTGTTTAATTGTTTCCCATCAAGTAAATGGCCAGATGATCACTGTAATAGTACTTCTTCTGGAAGTACCTATGATTATCATGCTAATAAGATTATAAGAAAGGTGCTGTGGAACTTCTAGCTATACTATGGAGATTATTTTTGTCGCTCTTGCTTCATTTTGAAATTAATTTACATTTTTCTGATTTTTCTCAACTGATTTTCTTTATTGACTCAATGTACAGCCATCAGATGCTAAAGAGGTCGATCTTCAATTCTCATTGGAAGACCTTGAGACCATCAAAGTCATTGGGAAGGGAAGTGGTGGTGTTGTTCAACTTGTTCGCCATAAATGGGTAGGCAAGTTGTTTGCATTGAAGGTAATTTGCTGGAGACACCCATTTGGAAATGAGTACACAATGAAATTTAACAAATGGTTCCCCAATGTGAATACATTCGTTCTGCAGAAATTTTGTCTTTGATTCTTAGTTTGGTATTCTTCTTAGTTGATTGGGAAGTCATGTAGCATGAGTGAAACATTCATAAGAATGTAGGGCACATTTGGACTCAGCCTCCAAAGGGCTGTTTGAGGCCTAAATGCCTTTTAGATCCAAATGGCAGTTGATGTTGTGCGTTTGGATGCACTTTGCAAACCCCCATCTCATCTCTTGCTGGACAAAGGAGGTGATAAAATGCCGACTCAGCAAAAACCAATCTGATTGGTTTTTGTCGAGTTGACCAGACAAGCAGGCTTTTTTTGGAAACTCTGTTTTGAGGAAGTGTCTCCAATGGGCCCTTAGTTAGTGAAAGGAATCAAGTTTGTGTTTTAAAAGGTGAAGGCATCCAATTCTTTTGAAATGTGAGGTGTAAAGCCTCAAGATGTGAGGCCTAAGCCTCTTGGAACATCTACTAAAGAAAAATAGTGTAACTACGTTTGCGTGTACGCCTTAGTGGTATGTTTGGCTGCTGCCCTCTGTGATCCTCCGTTGCTTGCTTGCCCTTTGGGGGGACTGACCACTAGCCTTTATTGTGGCTAGTTTGGTCCCATTTTTGGCCCTATTGGTCACCTTCATGTTGACTCCTTTTGGCTCGGGAACCTCCTTAATATAATATGTTTAAAATATAAAGATGAATGAACAATTTACTCCTAACATAGAGGTTTAGGCATTTGCTTTGTGGGTAGAGGTCAGGGTTTGAACCTTCTTGACCCACCAAGTTAACCGAGGTTTCTAGCGATCAAGTAAATTTGGCAAACGGTTCTAGTCCAAACTGGTTTGGTTGCCCAGTCCATCCGGGTTTTAAATCTGTGGTGTTAGATGGGTTGGGGGTTAGTAGTGGGTAGAATTCACCTTCAACAACATGCATAATCGGTCCACTGGTAAGTTCCCATTTGAGATTGTGTATGGTTGAGTTCCCAAGCATATGCTCGACCTGGTCTCATTGCCTAAGTTATCGGGATGAGTGTTGTTGCGGAAAATATGGTAGGCTGCTGCGCGACTATGCATGCCGATGTTCAGAAAAGACTATAGGAGTAACACCAAGTATAAGGAAGAGGTTGATAAACATCGGTGCCAGAATGTGTTTGAAGTGGGTGATCAAGTGTTGGTTCACCTGCGCAAGGAGTGATTTACGATTAGGACATATAATAAGGAAAGAAATAAGAAGATAGGCCCAGTCCCGATACTCAGAAAAATTAATGATAACACTTATGTCATTGATCTTCCTGATGACGCGAAGATCTCCCAGACATTCAACGTTACAGATTTGTACGAATATCATGAGCCCGATGGATAACTCGGTGACGAGTTTTTTTTTTTTGTTCAAGTGAAGGGGACTGATGGCCGCAGACCTATTCCTGGCACAATTAGACGGGAAGAAGCCTGAACGGAAGCGAACGTAGTCCATTAGATCCGGGCCCAGTCCTATGTAGGGCATGCCATAACTGGGCCGCAAACGTGTCCGGATCAAAGAAATTCATTATGGATAGGGAGAAATTGTCATTCGAAGTGCGAACCATAAATCGACTATAACTTTTGATTCGAGTATTTACACGACGCACAACATATGAATTCCTACTGTAATAGGCCATCCGGGGTGAACTCGACTAGCACAGCGGGTTGTGTTAGTCCGTTTCACAAGAAAACTCCTTCCGATTCAAAATTGCGGTTTTAGGAAAAGCTTTCTATTTTTAATAAGTTCTGATTTAGACTATCTTCTTCGTTTTAGAGTTTTAGTATATGGTTTCTTATTAAGAATTGCTTCTAATCATGTCGGGAATAATCCTGCATGATTAGATTAGAACTTTCTATTTTTAGTATATTTTACTATTTTGGGTAATTTCCAGTTTAGTCGAATTAGGACTCTTAATTAGGGTTTGCATTTTACTATTTAAGCATTTTAATTTCATTTTAGATACATACATCAATAAAATATCTCGAATTTTCCTTTATTTCTTGTGGATTCAAGAGCCATTATACCTTGTGAATTCAAGGTTCATATCACGTAGAGGAGACGGTGTTCTTGTTGTATCCATTCTACAGCCTTTCTTTCATCAGAATGGCTCTGCCTCAAGGCAAGCCTCCCATGCCTTTTAAAACATTGATAGGGGTTACCATAGAATAGAACACCTGTAAGGATAAACTCTATTAGTTAGGTCATGCTACTACCATTTGACAGCCTCATTTAGACTGTAATTTTTCCTATTGTTTAAGGAATAATAACATGAAAATTATGGATTATGTCACTGGCAGCCAAAGCCCTTCGGGAAGGGCTACACTGTTTCAGCCGCAACATCCCCATATGTTGATGTTGGAGGGGGTCATGAAGAATATTTCTCATTAGGCCAGGAGCGAGGGCACAAACCCATCTAAACTTGTATTTAATTTCAAGAGTTTATTGTCCTTGCTTCAAGGCTAATTTTTTTAAAATCAACCACAAATAAAGCCAATGTTGCGGCAGACTCCTTTGTCATGGATGAGAGTCCAATATTCTTGTGGGGAGTTTGTTCCCTTGTTGTGATCTCTCTTTTGTTTAATAAAAATGCTCTCATTCATCAAAAGTACATCTTCCCAAAGGTCAGTGCTGCACTGCTGGCAATGTCCAACTTCATATGGTCACAAAATTTTGGTTTGTCTCAATAAAGAAAAGCATTATTCTTCTAACCCTCATCTTCATAACTCCATAATTTTATTCCTATTTCGGAAATCATCCAAGGGTAAATTGAGTGACAAACTTTAAAATGGTTGAGATGTAAATATCGACCGTGTTTCTTGGCATCTATATAATTAGCTATGGACTTACCCTTTTGTTTCTTTTAAAGTTATTATTATTATTATTAACAGAAACTTACCTAACAAACCCTTTTGACATCCATGACAAAGATTTATAACCGAAAGAGGGATGAGTGCAAGGTTCAAAATATAGTATTGTGACACTTGAAAAACAATCATATGGGCATATGCCGACACATATTGGCCGACATGATGTATCAGCTGATATATTGAACCATGATAATGACAAGGTGTTATTTGTCATTGTCTTTGGCCGAGAAATCAAATATATGATTCTATGTGTTAATGGATGTGGAGATGTGGGCTGTACCATTGTTCCATCCGCATAGGCTTTGTTTTAGTTATTTCTTCGTGTTATTAGTTGTTTATTTTGGTCGGGGAAGTGTAGGGTATTTTGCTTTTGTTATTAAGGGTATTTTTGTCTATTGACTTTTCATTGTTAATGTAAAGGGGACAGTGTGGGCATTCAACCCTGACTGACCTTTCCTCTCTTCTCCCAACTTTCTTCTCTCTTTTTAACTCTTCTTTCTTTAATTTATAATTCTACATGGTATCAGAACATCCTTGTTTTTGATTTAATTTATAACTCTATAATTCTTTTTCCTTCTTTTATTTTTGGTCTCTCCTTGCTTTTTATATTATAAGTTTGTCCCAGGTAGACAGAATAAAGCATCCTACTACACGTATAAGTTTAGCCTAGGGAGATAGAATAAATCATTCTATTACGCATGGTGTTTCCCTACAAACATAAGGTAGCATACAGCTCTTCTTAAATATACTTACAATATGAAACTGGAAAGTAGCTTATCTTCAGAAAAATTATCTGCAGTATGGCGTTCTTAATATTTCTTTCAATCGAAGAGAAAATTAAAACAAAAATGAAATTCTTGATCCCTTTAGTCTCAAGGACTTGCATTTAGAGGACTTAAATGACCCATAATTTTTTGGTAAGTTATGAAACATTATTGGAAAAGGAAGTAAATACAGAAGAGAATTTGAGGAAGGGAATAGAATTTCCAATATGACATTTGACATGACAGGAACCTGTTTAACAAGGCCCTTTGTTCCAAATCAGCTGCTCTAGAAGCAATGGATAATGAAATGTTCAACCTTGAAGTAATATCCTAATCTGGCCTAATTTTTAAGCCAACCTCCACGGTAAATTCCTGCTTTTCCAACTGTCTGTTTAAAATACTTTTGGAGGTCCCTTCCACCAAAAGTGTGCCTTCAAGACAAGGAGATTCCAAGTCCTTTGCTGAGAGCCATCATGCACATGTGGTCAACTTCCTCTGTGGGGCTGAGGATGCATATTTTATGTTTCCATTTGAGTCCCCGAGTACTCTTGTACCGGATGGTTCCACACTAGACAAGGACAAGGATACACTATCAACATTTAACTTCCGGACTCCACCAGGGGCTTGTTTGGGGTGCTATTTTGGATTCTTCGAAAGCATTGGAAAGGAAATAGTGTTTCCCTGGAATCCTGATTTCCAGTAAACCAGTGGAAAGGAAACAGTTTTGCCCCGTTTGTTCTTCAACAAGATTTCTGTAGAAAATTCAGGTCCTGTTTCTGAATTCATTGGTTGGGAATGCAAAATTTTCCTGCATGTACTAGATTAGTACATGGGGTACATGTTGAACAGTTGAAGATGGACAGTGACACATGTGGTAGATGTGGGTGCTTGAAGCTAGATGGTGGTACACATGTCTCACTTGAAGCTAGATGATGCCACGTGTGTACATTGGCAGTTCGGCTCATGGGCATGTGGCATATTGCGACATGTAGTACATGTGAAGCAATCAAAGATGGACGATGGCACATGTGGCACATGTGAAGCAATTGAAGATGGATGATGGCACATATGTTGCATTGACACATGAAGATGGACGGTGGCACATGTGGAGTGCAAGTGAAGATGGGTGGTGGCTCATATGACACATTGGCAGATGTGGCACTTGTTGTGAGAAACCCATTTTCCTTGCATTGGGAAAATGCCTCAGGGGGGAGAGGGGAAATAATTTGTTGATTTTCCTACGAAATCAGAAAGTTGTAAACAATGTTTCCTGCAAAAAAAAGATTCACAAACAGCAGAGATGTTTCCTTTCCTTTCTACGAATCCAAACTGGTTGCCTAAAATCGGCAGAATCATACAATTGACTTTGGAGTTACAGAGAACAATAAATAAATTGAGATATGCAGAGAGGATATAAGACACTAGTTAACAGTTTTGATGCACACCCAGATCCATAGCTCAACTGGCAGACTGAGTGGAGATACCTCGTTTCAACACTTGAGGTCTTGGTATCGATCCCTAGTGGGGGTGGATAACATAGAGTGTGTGTACTGACAAGGGTGTGTACTAACAAGCTAACCCAAAAAAAAAAAAAAAAAAATCTATATTTTGATGCATGTGTTCTTATAGCATGCAAATAGACATGCTAATTTAAGTAACATTGACTATGAGTGGGCCATGGACTTGGAGTAGACACTGCTTTAATTGGTGTTTCTGCTCCAAGATTCAGATAGGTTCCTTCAGAAACGCAAAGGAAAAGTAAACAGAATGATATGTATTCTGCAGGTTATCCAGATGAACATTCAGGAGACTATTCGTAAACAGATAGTCCAAGAGCTGAAAATTAATCAGGGATCACAGTGTCCACATGTGGTTGTTTGCTACCACTCTTTCTACCATAACGGTGTTATTTCTCTTGTCCTGGAATACATGGATTGTGGGTCTCTAGCAGATATACTCAAACAAGTGAAAATAATACTCGAGCCCTATCTTGCGGTTGTTTGTAAGCAGGTTAGTTTGTCTCTGTATTCCCTGTTCCAGGTTTTGCTTGTTTGCCAAGGCACTGATTCTTGCTATGGTAAAATTAATCCATTTTGTGTTTTCTGTCTTCCTTATTGTCTTTTGTATACCAGGTTTTGAAGGGTCTGGTATATTTACACCATGAAAGACACGTAATTCACAGGGATATCAAGCCCTCCAATTTGTTGGTAAATCATAAAGGAGAAGTAAAAATAACTGATTTTGGAGTGAGTGCCGTTGCCAGCTCCATGGGTCAGCGGGATACATTTGTTGGGACTTACAACTACATGTCGGTATGTTGAACTATTTTCCTTCAGTTTGCAAATTGATTTGATTGCCCACATCACTCTTGCTGCTGCTATGAACATGTTCTGTCCACAGATGTTTATGTTTTTTTTTTTTTTTGATCCACTAACCATATCAAGTCTTTCCTGTCTCAGCCTGAGCGGATTAGAGGAAACACATATGACTATAGTAGTGATATTTGGAGCTTGGGCATGGTAGTACTTGAGTGTGCTATAGGTCATTTTCCTTATATACCATCCGAACAAGAAGAAGGCTGGCTGAGCTTCTATGAACTTCTAGAGACCATTGTGGAGCAACCACCCCCTTCTGCCCCTCCAGATCAATTCTCACCAGAGTTCTGTTCATTTATTTCTTCATGGTATGTATGCCTTTCTTATACAGCAGCTTCCTAAGAGGTTCTCATCTCTATGTTAACTAATCTTTTCTAAGGCACTGGTGTTTCTGAGTTATTCCTTTTTATCCAGTATGGAATGCTTCTTTTCTTTCCCCAAAGCCATTATTATTTTTCACTTTTAATTACTTGCATTGTTATTATTTGCCATGGAGGAAAGTGCTTCCAGAAAAAAGTTTGCTTCTTGTCTGGCATTATATTTTTCCTTTTCCAGTCCCATGGTTGTATATGTTGTAATCGTTCAATATCTAGGACACCAACATCTCCAGCACAGCTAATCGATGGAAGATCATCTCCTACATTAGCTTTGGAAGATGTGATCTAACCAATTTTTTAGAATCCCAACCAGATCCACCCATTTATGTTGGTGGTTACTTACTATTGCTAATCCAACTGTTCTGACCTGTTCTGATTTGTGAGATCTAATCAAATTACAAATAAAGAGAATAAAGTAAAACATAATTAGCAAACCATTGGCATAAAATGGTTTGGACATCCTGGCCTTATCCCATATATGGGGCTGGCTTTTCAAATCCTGTTTCGCTAATCAATCCTATCTAATGCCCTATTTTCAGTTAATGTTCGAGTCTTTACATCCCTTCCCGCCATCTTGTTTGAAGTCCTTCTAGGTTTCCCCTCATGCTCAATCCAAACCCTTCAATCCCAATCAAAGTTCCCTTTTTGTAAGTCTCTGGTTTTCCCATCACATCCTTGAACCATCTCAATCGGTCCTATGCTGCTTACACGATCATCCCCCAAATCAGGCTAGTCAGCCCACCAGG
The DNA here is from genome assembly GCF_029962835.1 of Magnolia sinica. NCBI lineage: Eukaryota > Viridiplantae > Streptophyta > Magnoliopsida > Magnoliales > Magnoliaceae > Magnolia > Magnolia sinica. Next base: position 14,014,968 of record NC_080585.1, on the reverse strand, counting down.
TGGGCCACACATTTAAAAAATAAAAATAGGAAAATTATAAGGCTTTTGCTATGGGTCCACATCCTACATGCATGTGTGGTCTGCTTTATGAGTCAACTGGCCTGATCTTTTGGCCAGGCAATCAAATAGCGGTGCCCTTCTGATGGACAGCTGGGATGCCACATACATGTGGCTGTGTGCAGAGGTGACAATGGAGTGGTGTGTATATTTTTACAATGTCGCATATGCCAAAATCTGTTTGTCATCTGGATGGCAGTACCACGGCTGGGTTGTTTTGGTGATTGCACATGATATGACGGTATCCACAGAATTTTTATTATAGAAGTGAAACCATTCAAAGAGAATATAGACCAATTTAACCTTAATAATGAAATCACAAAATCACGAACAAATTGCTCTCTAAACCAAGGGAAAATCTTGTTTGAGGTTGCACACCTTAAGCTGTGGACCAAGTCCAAAGTTCTAACCATCCCACCTGATGATTTTGTGTTAATCAAACATGCGTCCTCATTTGCTTGCTTCATCAAATCCCAGTAAATGCTTTTTTATGACAGTATCTGTTCCCATTCACATATATCATTTCAAATGCATTCACAAATCAACTTGTTGTTTCCTATTGGATGCAGTATACAAAAGGACCCTCGAGACAGAATGTCGTCATTGGACCTTCTGGTCTGTCCTACTACCGCTACTGTTGCTATAATTTGCATTAGCATTGTTGTTCCAACACTTCTAGAGGGTGGCTGAACCTGTTTCCTTGCTTGCAGGGTCATCCTTTCATTAAAAAATTTGAGGACAAGGACGTCGACCTCGGAATCCTGATGGACAGCTTAGAACCGTCTGTAGATTCTGCGAGGTAGCAACAGTTTTTCATCGCAATGAAGTAGCTGGTGTGAAAAATTCTATGGCATATCTACAGTGACAGTCTTCTAATTTGGGAAGGGTGGTCATGAAGAGTTTGATTTTGCCCACTCTCTACTATTACATAAATTGTGATGTAGATGCCTTCCGGCTTGCCATCAGCCAAGGTTCCTGAATTTTCAATTCAATCCTCCGATGGAGGCGAGAGAACTTTGAATTTTGCGAATCAGGTATGCTGTCCTAAAAGGTAATGGATCTTGATGTAATCTGGGCACCTGAAACACCAAAAAGAGGATATGCAACTTACATACTTGTAATGAAAATGGTGAGAATTGAATTACATTTGAGTCTGTTTCTTGAATTGGAGTAAGCTTGGAAAGTTTCAGGTAATGCTTCCAAGAGGTGTGGGAAATGGAAATTGAAACCAGGGCATTTGTTGGAAATCAGTACCGAAGGGTGCATTTATAAACGCACCCTAAGGTTAGAGAGAGAGAGAGAGAGAGAGAGAGAGAGAGAGAGAGAATTCCTAAAGGTGATCTAGACCGTTCTCTGGTATGCCCCCAGTGGAGAGGTGACATGACAAAAGGTCCCACTGACAGATGGTTTGGATGGCGGCCTTCTTTCCTATGGTCCATTCACATTGGAACCCAGCTAGATGAACCGTTTTGATTACCATGATGGAAGCACAAGACGGGGGTAGACAACAATAGTGCTGGGGGTTTGTTCCTGGCCTTTCGATCTGTGTCCTGCTATCAGATGGTTGAGAAAAGGGACAGTACGGGTCCACGGAAGAGAAGCCAAAGATTTATGGCCAGGAAGTTCCAATCTGGGTATCTCTTGGGATGGTTCATCCGCTTAAGAGGACCATCAGACCTGATGAAGTGGGTCTTAAACTGTAAGCCTCACTCGTTGATGTCTTGTATTTCGGCCAAGGCTCTCTACGAGTTGGGGTTGAATTGGGTGTACCTGGGCCAACCGTGTTCGGGTCTCATTCTTGAAGATTCCGACTCGGATCTGATCGGGTTTGAATGCCCATCAGGTCTTTAAATGTAGGCCCACCACGATGGATGGATTAGATGTCACACCTGTGCCACTTTGGTAATGGTTGCAAAGGATCTCTTTTGCCGATGGATACCACTCACTGAACATGTGGCAATATGTATGCCGGTTTGGGAAACGGATTGGCTACTCCCCTTGCCACCAGCCAATGGCTGATGGTCGGTGCTCTGTGGGCCCCACCATGATGTCTGTGTTTCATCCATGCCGTCCATCTATTTTTCTAGATAATTTTATGATATTAAACCAAAAATCAGGTATATCCCAATCTCAAGTGGACCACATTACAGGAAACAGTGTTGAATGAGCTTCGACCATTAAAAACTTTTGGGGGCCATAAAAGTTTTGGATCAAGCTGATATTTGTTTTTTCCCTTCATCTAGGTCTGTATGACCTAGTCAACAGATTGGATGTCAAATAAACAGTACACTGGGCCTTAGGATCATTTAAATGGTGGATATCCAATCAATATATTTTTTCCTTTAGTGTGGTCCAGATGAGATTTATATCCCTCTAATTTTTTATATGAAGTCCTAAAATTATCTTTAAAATTGGATGAAACACGTACATCATGGTGGGACCCACAGCACCGACCACCAGCCACGGGGCTGGTGTCAGGGGGAGTAGCCAATCCGTTCCCGCTGGTTTGGATGTCCAAACCATGGGCCCATTGTGGATGTACTGTAGCCTTACAACCAACTGATGGAACGGACCGTCCGATCTTGCTTATCAATATGGAACGTTGAAATTTTTTGTTTTTGATCCGGTCATTTGATGGTCAACAGTTGGAAGGGTCCAGTTTACCTTGGTAGTGTGATTATGGGGAGCCCAGCTGTCAATTTTCCACATGCAAATGTCATCCATGTGATGAGTGGATTGCCCTGGTTAATGGGCTAGGCCATGTTTGGCGTAAGCCCCATCTAATGATCCGACGGGGATCTCGACACGTGTGCTACATTGACACGTGTACTGCGACTCCCCAGTTCAATACGTCGTTGCGCGCATCTCCAGCAAGTCTCGTACTACAAGTAGAGGAAGGGCAATTTCGTAATCTTCCATTTCGGGTATCAGAGGTCGGTAAAACCCTAATCCTCAATCTTTTGTCCTTATATATAGCGACCACTGGCGAAATCCCTAACCCTAAAACGGGATCCATTAATCCTTCTTCATAGATTTATTCTCTACATACCTTTTCTTCTCCGATTTCGCTTTGATCGATTCTCCGTTTTCCTTTGCATGCGTTTTTATTTTAAATATGTTTTCGAAATTCATGCGGTTTGTGTTGTTTATCAAGTGTTTGGTTTGTGTTCGGAACGAAAAGCAGGGTTTGTGTGTATCGGTGTTATGCTTGTGTAAAATGCGTAACGTGCCGAAAGGTATTCCCTGCGATATGGATTTGGTGAAGATGGGCAGTTGGGTTTCACTACACCGTTGATATCCCAACAATCATTTTCCCCACATTTCTTCTTTTTTCTTTTTGTTATTATTTTTGAATTGCTTTGATTGGTTGAATGGAGTTTGTATGAGCCTTTTATTTTTGGTAATCTAAATGCTTCATATGACCATCCCTTCACCACCCACAATGAAAGATCCTCACCCTCCCATCATCGTTGCCCTGAAAATGGACGGCCAGGAATTGGAATCACAGCAAGGATCGATAACCAAAACAGTTGGTTTCTTCGCCGTGACCGTTATATGTTTTAACTGATGGGTTGATCCTATCGGTCTGATTTCTTGGTTTTTGGATGGTACGTTGGGGATGCATGAAGACCAGCAAATTTAGCAACGGTGACGGCTGTCTAATGATTTCTCCCTACTACCCGACTCCTGGATAACTTGCAATGAGAGAGATCTTTGAAATGATTGAATCACTGCCTCTCGTTCAACTGGCAACCCTAAAATTGCATGGTCCCGATTCATCGCCCAAGTGCCTGCTAGGGTTTGCAGGGCGCGGCTTAGGTGGATCCCCGGATACACCGAGGTTGGGTGGATCGTGGGTGGATCCGGAATCGGATTGCGTACTGAGTTACTCAGTACGCTCTTATCGTACTGAGTAAACTTTGTTGGACCCATCGGGAATGCACGTAGTTTATCCACGCCGTCCATCCGTTTTTTCAGATCATTTTAGGGGTTGAGACAAAAATTTAAATATATCAAAAGCTCAACTGGACCATACCACAGGAAACAGTGGAAGTATTGATTTCCACCATTGAAACATTCCTAAGGCCCACAGTGGTGTTTATTTGTCATCAAACCATTTCATAAGATCATACAGACATAGATGAAGGGAAAAAACAAATATAAGCTTGATCTAAAACTTCTGTGGCCCCCAAGAACTTTTCAACAGTAGATGTTCAATTCACACTGTTTTATGTGGTGTGTTCCTCTTGAGTTTTTTATATCATTCATTTTTTGGATGAACCCCTAAAATTATCTATTAAAACGGATGAACGGAACGGATGAAATTCATGAATGACAGTAGGCCCCACAGGGTTTACTCAGTACGCTAGGCGTACTGAGTTACTCAGTACGCAATCCGCTTCCGGTGGATCCCTGACTGTGGGGCACACCGTGATGTCTTTCATCTACGCCATTCATCCATTTGACAGTTCATTTAGGGCACGATCCCAAAAATGAAGCAGACTCACCATTAAAAACTTCTTTATTTGCCATCCAACCTCCTGTTGATAAGGTGACAAAGACCTGGACGAAGCGACCACACAAATATTAGGTTGATGCGAAACTTTGTGGCCCGCCAGAAATTTTGAATGGTCAATAACCACTGCATCTTGTGGTGTGGTCCACCTCAGATTTGGTTTTGCTTCATGCTTGGAATCATGCCCTAAAATGATCTGTAAGAACGGATGGACAGCCTGGATGTAAGGCATATAGATCACGGTGGGCTTAACAGTTTGCATTAGGTTCATTCCATCTATTTGATGGGGAATTATTTTTTACTCTCCCGCACTAAGGCGCTTGATACTCAGGCACTCGGAACTTGTACAAGGTAGTACTCAAATTAAACTGATTGGATTGTGGAATCCACTGTCTATAACTAAGCCTCAAAATGACCCTGGGTTGTTGAAACAGTACCATTGGATATTTTTCATGTTCAACCAATCCAAAAAATCTGTCAATCAAATATTCTGGTGATCAAAATTAAATGCACATAAAAAATGGGAATTAATTTGGACAGTCTAATTTGAATTACCAGGTCTTTTTGCAAGGATGGGGAGGTTGATATAAATGACCCCATAAAAATGCACGTAAGGTATGGTCGTAAATGAAAACATTCATGTTATTGGTGCAACCGTAGAGACTGGGTTTACCAGGAATGGATAGCCTTGCGGCTACCCTTACTCGGTTGCTCACCTTGGTATATGCATTCCATATCTTGCCATCCGTTTTCTTAGATCATTTTAGGGCATGAGCCCAAAATTGAAACAGATCTCAGAACAGACGTACAAAAGTTTTGGATCAAGCAGATTCCCATCATCTGGGTTTATGTGACCTTGTTGTTGGAATAAAAAGGATCAAGCATATATTTATTTATTGTCCCATCGATCAGGTTTACGTGACCTTATCAATAGGTTGGTAGAAAAATAAACATTAGAAATATTACGGTTTCATCATTACTGTTTCCTATAGTATGGTCAAAATGGATGAATAGTGTGGATATAGAATAAATACATTTAAGGTGGACCCCACAATAATGACGATCCCATGCCCAAATGCTACATGGGCTCCTTGTTGCATCCATTTAATCCCCTGCCCAAAAGCTTTAACTATCTTTTAATGTATATTACCCTTAACTCCATCTGTGAATGGTATTTAATTAGAAGGATGTTTTGTTTTTTTTTTTTTGTTTTTTTTTTTTGCATAAGAAAAAGGCCTTTATCATTTACAAATACAAAGAGGAAAGTGTTAAAAAAACCCTAATGTATAATTGCAAGTTTATCTAAGGAAGTCTGTTAGAGTCCTGAGACTGCCCTGTGGATAATTTCTTGAGTTTAAGGATACAACCAAATAAGTTACTTCTTTCTACTTACACTAGTAACTGACTTATTCAAGATCAGTAAGTTCGGTTGAAGATCAATTATAAATATATATATTTTTTTAACTTAAAAATACTTGATCACTTCATATTAATAAGTAGAAATCAAAGTCAGCTACTTAAAAATATAGGAGTCGTTTGGCACTATGGATTTGGGGGATTTCAAATCCCCTAATTGCTTTGCACCATAAATTAACTAGGGTTTTCAAATCCCCTAGAAGAGAGTTTGAAATCCCTAATGAAAGCTTGGATTACATCTAAAATCCTTCCATAAGTTGCGTGTGTAACACGTGTGTTACTGGACTATTAATCTATCGGATACATGGCTTACTAATGATATCCCAAAGCAATTAGATTATCAATTGCTTCACTATAATTACTTTAATATGATGATTAACGCTGTCCAAATATTGTCCATGTAAATCAATGGTTAAAAATTGTCAGTTAGTCACTCAAACATAATCTTGTGCTTGTTGCCCATTCGAGACTGGAATTTCATTATCAGCGGGCTTATTACAACCATTGTGTCAAGCATCACATACATTCACTAATTGGAGATATTAAAGTTAATTTAGTAATTAAATTTAAACCCATGTAAATATAATATGCATAGTTACTTTTGGATTAAAGTTGCTTTCGAATCTAACTTGCCAAACACAACAAGAGGATTTCAAATCCAAGGGGTTTTGAATCCACGGTTTCCAATCTATGTTCCCAAACAGGCCCCAAGTAGCTTAAGTAACTTATGATCCAAACACCCCCTAAATCACTTAAGTGCCACGCACCATCAAAAGTGCTACATTTTGGATTAAAGTGAGAGTTTTGTAACTCGACTGGACCCAAAATTAGAAGTGCCAATGGGTTGGGTGGGGGTGTTTGGACCTAAACCCAACCCATGAATAGTCTTGAGTCCTAATTGGATTCAATAAAAAATAACCTATGAAAGAGCACAAAAGGACTTGAAGATGGAAAATAGCACATATTTAGTGCTGGATGATTATTGAATGTGGTACATATTGCGCATTAGGATGATACACCTTGCCATATATTCATATATGGGCGCCTCTTAAAGATGACAGTGGCAAATATTACACATGGCACATTGACATGTGGGGCACTAGAAGGCAGGGGGGGTCACGTGTCACACATGTAGTGCTTTAAGAGTAATGGTGGCACAGTGACATATGTGAATCGATACCAAGACTTCATTAAAAAAAAAAAGATTATCTTCATTTAATTTACCACTTGCCATGGGATACTTAAGAGATTTGAATATGTAAATCAGTTGAAGATGGATGGTAGTACATGTGGGACACTTTGAAGAGAGATGCTCTGACTCTCCTTTCCCCTTTATTTCTTTAAAATTACATTTCTTAGGCATGAATAAAGAAATGAAAAGGGGGAATTTTACATATATATTTCTTTAAATGGGAGAGAAACGGAATCGGTGAATATGAAAAATTTTGAAAAAAACAAATAATGAAAACTGCGGTAAAATTTGTAGTCCTTGCTTTACCTTTGAATAATCCAAATAAGCTTGGTAGCAAGGATAATACCTTATTAATTGAGACTTGATCATGGGCCCACCTTGATGCATGTGTTCTGTATCCACGTCTGTCCATCAAATTTTAGGGTATGGGCCAAAAAAATAAAGCAAATATAATTATCTGGTGGACCACACCACAGAAAAATTGTTGTGATTGAATGCCCACCATTAAAAACTTCTTAGGGCCCACTGTAATGTTTATTTGTCACCCAATCTGTAGATAAGGTCTTAATCAAGTAAAAATACAGATAGTAGCTTAATATAAAACTTTTATGGCCCCTAAGAAGTTTTTAACGGTAGGAATTCAATCCCTACCGCGAGGTCTACCTGAGATTTGGATCTTCCTCATTTTATTGGACCATGGCCTAGAATTAGCTGGCAAAACAGATGGACGGCATGGATTTATAATACATATATCGAGGTGGGCCCACGGTCAGGGCCTCACCCACCAAGCTGTTACCCCTGCCTCACTTAGAATCCGCCCCCGGGAAGTGGTGACAGATGAATGGCCAGGATTACTTAACTATGGGTCCACGTTTTCAGTAATCGAAAGAACTTTAGCTCAACTGTCAATCTTCCGCTACGTGTATGGATAAGGATGTGGATGGAATGAACGGCGGAAGATTGAATTCCCATCAAACAACGACTAACAGGCACAGCATGGCAGGCTTTCTTATCTATTCCCACCCTTCTCATCCTTGCCCTGAATAGTGGGACCCACTTGGCTACAAGAACATTCAGAGCCGTAATATGTTAGAATCATCCCTCCAAAGTACACATGGCGCAGCAATTGGGACCGTCCATCTTTGGGCCTATCATGGTGGGACCACCGTTCAAAATCACACTCATCAAGAATCCTAACCATCTAGTTTTTGCACCTATCATGGTGAGACCACGCTTCAAAAATTATACCATCGAAGAATCCTAGCCATAGATTTTTTGCACCTGCCTACACTGAAAATCAATCACTAACATTTTTGTTTCTGGCCGATGATTTCTAGCCCTACGATTAGATGTTTCTTAAACAATCCAATCAATGTGGTTTTTAAGCTATTCCCTATCAGCAATAGTTTCCACTAGCTGAACGGTTCCGATCTACTTCATCCTGCCACGTGTACTGTGTAGGGAAATTTGCGGGACCCACTTTAGATGGATGTGACAAAAAATAAAATTACACTCATTGGATGATCCTGATTGATCCTAGTGCGTCCATGGGCGGTTAAAATAAGAAATTGTCAACCGTCCAAATTCAAGATACAAATGTCCATTATCAAAGGTTGGGATTGTCCACTCAAATCTGATTTAGGGTCCATGACCTATCTACAATGAGACCCCAAGGATGGTACGGATTAATTGGAGCCACACAAATGCTACTTTCCATTCTAACCATTTCTACAGCCCATGTGGAATGGGTCATAGCTTACAAAATCATACAAATCATGTGGTCTAACCATCGTAACAGTCCCCGGCTTTTGGATGGTCAACAGAATTATGGACCGTTCGATCAGAAAAGAACTCAACGGATGGTTTCTGTCACTTGATTGGTGCAACTTTTAGACTATGGCCCACCTATCAATTGGATGGACTGAATCAACGGTCATTTTCATTGATTGGTTGGCAGAGATGGTTTATCCTCGGAATTCAGTCAGTTGTGTTGTGCATCGGATCATTCATTCCTCACGTAAATGGCGTGACTTTGGCCATGGAATGTATGGGCATTATTTCGGTTGGCCCACTAAATCTGGTGAGAATGGACGGACGTCTGTGGTTGCTTCCCACATCTTAGACGCATTCTCCTGTGTACACCTGGAAAATCCTACTTGTGGGTCCCACCTGTTAGTAATCTAAACGATAGAAACAAGAAACAAACTCGATTATATGATCTTAACCGTATGAGAAGATCCCCTCAGTTGCAGTCGTCCATTTTGTAGGCCACGTTAGGCTCATCTGACAGGGAAGACATTAATGCGTACTCCATCTCACGAGATGAACGGCTTGGATTCATGAAAGGTGGGTCCCACCGTCGAACACAAAACCTAATATTTATTAGGCGAGTGGGAAAGGGATGGGCAGCGGCTTAGGTGCGGCCTCGGCCTCACCCAAGACGGTGCCGCCCTTACCGTGGGGCCCACCTTGATGTATGTATTCTATATCCACTCCATCCATCCGTTTCGCCATATTATTTTCAGGTGGACCGTACCATAGGAAAGAGTGGTTGTTGACCGTTAAAAACTTCTTGTGGGCCATAAAAGTTTTGGATCAAGCAGGTATTTGTTTTTTTCCTTTTTCCTATTGTATGGTCCACCTGAGACTTGGATCTGCTTTATTTTTGGGCTCATGCCCTAAAATGATCCGACCCAAAGGACGGACGGCGTGGATATAGAATACATACATCAAGATGGCCCCCACGTTGAGGGCTGCACGTTTTGTGTGAGGCCGGGGACGCACCTAATCCGGTCCCGGGCAAAAGGTGGTGAGTAGGATATGGATGTATTCAAAGCTCAGGGCTTATCCTCTCTCACTACTTACCTTTCAGGGGGAGTTATTTGTTACTCTGCCAGAGTACAATGCTTGATACGCAGGTACTTCAAAACTGTACAAGTGTCATACATTAGCTCAAATTAAATCAACTAATCATGGAAGCCACCATCATGAAGTCAGTCCCAAAATTAGTTCATCTGACAATCTTAACCTCTAATTTGTGGACACTTGTTTGTTGAAATATGAGCATAAGTAATTCTTCATTTTTAACCATCCAATACATGTCCAACACTCTGATAGTTCTATAAGCAAATAAGCGAAAATTTCAGTTCATTCTATATCTAAACCAGGACCCATAATTTGGACGGTTAAATTTAAATTACTTGTATGCCGTGATGCCATTTCTAAGAGCTTGTGTATCATCCATCACACTCTAACGGAGCATCAAATCTTTTCTTCTCCTTTATATTGTTGTGTTTGTATTGGCCACAATGCAATCCCATCCACACATCACATTGACAAGTTCACCCTTGGAATTGTAATAAGACCCCATTAGTTATTCTCTCTTGGTTTCAAAACAGGAGCAGCTACTCCATAGCTTCATAGTGCACAGCTTCATTCTCTCCTCCTAAGGTGGACATACACATGGAAGATGGCCCAATCTCAACGACACGACATGAGCCGTCGACAATGCAGCATGGTCATGGGATCATGGACTGCGATGGTGATGATCGTCTGCATGATTTGGTTTCCTTTGACGTTTCCAGTTCTTCAATTGATGCAAGTTCTTCCACTTCATATGAATCGCCGTCATCGCCGCCGCTGTCAACGCTGCCGCCATTACCATCACAACTAACTTCAAATGGACCATTGTATGAATTGTCTGCATTGATGGCCCACCTCCCTATTAAGTGAGTAGATGAAAAGGATGAATTTGATCTTATTATGCTAACTAATTGAATAAATGTGATGATTGTATCGGTGCATGATAATTGTCTTAGATGTATCTATGGCCTTACATGTTCGGGTTGCCATGGCTGCACAGCCATTGACACCCCTAACATCAACCCCATTCCAAATACAGCATTTCAGAAGTTTGAAAATTTATTTTGGATTTTGTTTTTCAACCCAAAATCATAAAAGCTTGCTATATTGATTTGATAGATTGGGGTGTTGCAGGAGAGGGCTTTCCAAACACTTCCAAGGAAAATCACGGTCCTTCAAATCTCTATCCAATGTGAGAAGCATAGAGGATCTTGCTAAGAGAGAGATTCCATCAAGAAGGAAGATGAAGTCATCTAAGAGCAACGGAGGTGGGCTAGATTGCCAGAAGTCATATACACAGAGATGTTGTGTAAGGACGATATCAAAGAAGGCTTCAAGAGGACCGTACTCTTCTTTTTTAGGTAAAAGCAGCAGCTTTGTAAGTGAGAGGACTCTCATTCCTGTAGAAAAGAACTTGTAATTGGTAGCTATAAAGCTTTTGATTGCACTACAGCAGTTTGTTTGAAAAGGGAGAATATATATGAGATTGTGTTCTTTATGAATTTTCTTTGAGTAGATATTGATAGTTTGATTTTGATTGGTTAGTGATCATCACAGCCATTGTGTTGTTACTATAAGTTGGGTCGCGATGCAACAAACACCTTCTGAAATTCTGGTGGATCCATGCCATTCATCAGGTAGGTTATACCCTGCCATGGATAAAAAATAATGTTGGTCTACTTATCAGGCAGTTCAAACTAGTATGAGAAACATTGACTAGTAGAAAAAAGAAGTCTAACAGTCCAAATTCAACACTTGATGACCTTACGAATGGTCCAGACATTTCACACACGCACGTGTTCCACCCCTCACATTAAGTCCCCTCGTTGAATCATGAATCCAAGAGTGCTTAAAGAGTTCTTCAGCACAACAACATTTTTATGGAGTTTGATTGAATCGACAAAAGATACACCACTTCGATTCAAGGATACTTCATCAGCCCAAGGAGCCATGCAGAGGTACATTACCATCCTGGATCCTATTTCATCCACACGCACACAAAATCCACACAGTCCATCAGGTGGGCTCTGACAGGGATTTCGCACAACCTCAAAAGCAAGTCTGTCCAGTTATGGGCCACGTGTGTTGGATGCTGACCGTTGGAAAAAATGGTTACAAGAAACAACAGTACTTTCTTTTATTTTTATTTTTTCTTAATCTTTTGGCAAGCCATCCTAACATCTAAGTGCAGTCCATGCCTAAAGAAACGATCACCTTTCTAGTAAGGATTCAGATGTTCCTGTTACGAAACTACAGCACAAAACTCATTTGAAAACATCTTATTAGAGCATATATGAGTGGCATTGCAAATAGCATCCCCCAAAACAATATCCATCTTCCTTTTCTATTTTATAGTAAAATAAAAAGTGATAACATATAACCCCCTTCATTGAGGAAAACAAGATCAAGAGACCAAACGACATAAATGCGGCAGCATCCCAGAAGTCACAGCTTTAAAAAAAATTGCCTGGGGCTCCCAAGGTTATGATGCATTTCTTCTCTTTCCCATTTGATAAAACATTTCCAGTAAAATGGGAATGTGAAATAAAAATATAAAGATGGGTTTAACTTGGATCCCATGATAAATAACACCAATGAGTAAAACATTCTGGGACAGCAGCATTTCTAGGCCAATCCGATCTCAGAATGCATATCGGTATATAGCATCAGCGACCCCATCTTCGTCATTGCTGGCACCGATCACATCAGCTACGGCCTTCGCCTTCTCCGAGCCATTCCTAAGCACCACACCCAATGAAGCCAGCTGCAGCATCTCCACGTCATTTTCTCCGTCGCCTACAGCCATGATCTATACGGGAATTAGGGAATTGTCTGTCGTCTCTAGAAACGTAGACTTGCATATAGCATGTTTCTTTAAAACTAGTCATTTCTGAAAGCCATGGGTTTGAGGTCCAGCAATTCGGTGTCAGCACAGAATGTGCTAGCATGGCCCAATGCCTGGAAGCCTCATAGTTTGTGTCCTTTTAAAGATCAACGAGAAATATGAGACGTTGGCCTTATTCCACACTCTAAACTGATCATATTGCCAAAACTAACCTTTCACCAATATTTACTGACAGCTAACAAATATGACTGATGCTAGAAATTTGATCACTGCTATCTTACCAGATGGTGAAATTTAAGGGCCCATCTGGAAATACCACAAAGTGAGGAGTGGTTCCATGGCCTGAGTAGAACCCATCAGCTTTGCGCTTGAGGCAGCTAGAAAGTGGAAATTGCACAAGGATTCTGTTTTCCACTTACAATTTTCAAACCAAATCTCAATTAGGATAAGACTGGTATTCCCAGTTGAGATTTTGGTGTAGCATATCCCATCCACCTGTTAAAGTATAATTCTCAAACAAACCCTTAAACACCGGGTCATTTTAGCAAGATGTGTAAAATTAAAAGACATAACAAGACAACAATACGTGGGTTATCATCCATACCTCTTTTGCAGTGGTACCAAGATGATCCAGCAGCATCTGCACCCCATTACCTTTTGAAGTTCCAGTGGGGATTATTTCAAGCATATCTGGCTGTGACTGGACAATGCCTGCTCGTCCTTTTGTTGCTTCTGACCAATAAGGACGCAAAGTAGTGGATACCCCCTCAATTGTGTCCATGAAAACCAGTTTCTGCAACACCAAAAGAATGTGTATTATCAAGAGGACCTGAATTTGCATGTCTGATAACAGTAACCAAATGTCGCTACCGGCATTGCATCAAATGATCATGTCCAATATTCTTTGCTTCTCAACAAAGCTGACCTGAAAAGATGACGCAACCTGAAGTAACATGTGTGTGTGTTTTTGTTTTTTCAAACGGTCAGTGACATGGTTGGCATATATGCTTATTGAAGGCATCCTATGTTTGATCACATGTGCCTCATCTGGGGTTAAGGTGCTAAATTTTCACAGAATAACTGGTGTGGCAATTTTAGGCAGTGTCTGTTACAGAATAACTGGTGTTTGCTACTTACAGATACCCTCCCTACCTCCTCCCCTCCCCTCCCCTCCCCTCCTCCATCCCTCCCTCTCTCTCCTTGTTTCCTTTTGTTGTAGGTTTTCTTGTTTCATAGAACACTCACATAGTTGTACTAATACAAAATTCATATCATGCTTCTATAGACTAGGAAAATGCAATGTATGCTTGTGTCGGAGGTTTGATTAACTATATTGGACCTAATTTAAAAAGCTCACCTGTATTTCAGCATCTGCTAAAAGGTGTTCGACTGAAGGCATGACCTCTGCCTGTAAAGGAATGTTTAATTTCAGGCAAATGTTAAGTATTGACCGTCCTGCTGATTAACTGTTTACTGAGACAAAAACACATTAAATTTTAACAGTACCTTCGGCTCATGATACACAGTATGAAGCGAGTCAACCACAGGGTCATCAAATAATGTCAAACATCTGTCTTGGCTAAATGCAACAACAGGAACCTTGTGTTCCCAAGAATAGAGAAATGCCTGCAAGTAAGGATATAATAGTCACTCAACGAGTAGAAATAGTATTGCAGACAGGTTAAAATTTGCAAAGCCATACCAAGAATATGATTAGGTATCCTCCACGATTCATAATCACGGAATTCTAGTCTATATCATAGTGACAAATCTCGTTCTTGGCCTGGGAATTTCTCGAGAGTAGGGAGATTTTCAGATTTTTAATGTTTTCTCATTTTCTGTAAAATCTCCCTGAAAAAAAAATATTATTATAAATTAATAAATAGTTTTAAAATTTTAAATATATAGGTTTAAAATTAATTATTTTAACTTTTATATATTTTGGCATAAAAATTGAGATAACTTTGCAATAAATAGTGAAAATTAAAAACTTCCGGTGTCTTGAAAAATCTAGCAATATCATTGCGATAATATTGTTTAATCATTTTTCTGCAAAACAATGTCATGGTATTTTAAAAATCTTGGCAGTCACAATGGCCTACATTAGTTAACCAAATAAAAGAATAACTACACCAAAATGTTTAGTTTGGGATACCCTTATAATGTTGAAAATCTATGCAGAATGATAACAACCCTGAATATTTTTTTTTTCCTTTTTTTCTTCTGTCTGTATAATTTGACAAATCCTCTGATGATTTTTATTTTTTTTTCTTTTTGAGCAGGCAACAAAAAACTATTAAAACGTCATAGACAAAAAAAGGGGACAGAAGTATAAATACAGATTCCTCTGATGAAAAATGATTACAAGGCAGAATCTTCAGCCATTGGCAATTCTCGTCAAATTAACAACTTTTTAATGGGCAACTGAAATTTTTATTAAAGAAAAGAAAGTCAGCTTTAGATTTTCTCAGTGAGTTTTCTGAAAAGAATCCAGTGTCTTCGGAAATAACAGGGCCTATGGGAAACAATGAAGTGTCTAGGAAAATATTTCTATAGAAATTCATGATAAGAAGAAACTTGTTACAAAAACTTGACAATCATTACCACCATTGTACCTAGAGAAAATGCATTTTACCTCTCTGCAAATATTTGGGTCCAAATTTCTTCTAGAAATCTCACGTCCTTGTCTCCCATAGACAAGCAATCCCTGAAATTCAAGTAAACATTAGAAAATAAGAGACTGCATGCTGTGAAGAAAATCACAGAAGAGAAAATGAGATCAGCAGCATCAGCCCATTAATACCCTAGAAGAACGACATAATCGAGCAGTTCAAGATGCAAAACATGTGCATGGAATCAAAACGGGCATTAAAGACAAAATCCGTTGGTTTATGAGCTGATGAGGCATGGTCTACTACATTAGAAATTACTATATTTGATAGGTCACTAATCCTTCATAGAAACTTGCATTTGCATGTGTATTCAATGTCCTGTAGAAGGTGCTATAAGCTGCAGACTACAAAGCATACTCATAACGCGTGTTTGTCAAACAAAAATCAATCTACATTTGTGTGATTGAATGAAACTGTATCGTCCATAGGGTCAAGATTTCCATAACTGCTATTGGCAAGGAAATATATGCTACCTGAGGTAGGCATCTTTGATATCCCAAACCATTCACACATAACTAAGAGCAAATGTTCTTTGAAGGTTTGGGGAAAGAAGTAGTGGTAGCTTCTTCTTCTTTTTTAAGCTTTTGAGTCAATATTTCTCCTTACAAAAAGCAAAAGATCTGCTGTCAGAAATCAGATGCATTTTTTTTCTAGGAATGAATTTGAATAGACGAAAACTCATTAGTCTGGTGCAGAGACCCATGGGTTTGTGCTTGAACCCGAGACCTCAATGTTTGATACACACTGCCTACCATTGATCTATGGACCATGCCCTATACTTGTGTCAACTTTACCTACTTATTTGTGCTATTGTGCTCTCCGCATCACAAGTATGGGCGGGGAAAATGTTCCTGAGCCTATCAACATTGAGTATGTGAAGATTATCCATGGGTAGCCTCTGCCCAAGGTCCTAAGGTTTGGCTAGAGAGTGCTCACACTAGGGGCAACTGGCCTTTGGGTATCCTTAATTAGAATCTGAACAACCCACTGAGCCACCTAAACCTCATCTTCTCCCCTTGCACCTATCAATTTTGAAGCCTAAAAGCATATTTCCTCGGAAACCCATATTGTATTCCAAACCTGTCAAGTTTTGGGAATCAGGGGGGGGGGGGGGGGCGCTTCAAGAAAAGAAGAGGAGAGAGAGAAAAAGATGACTGAGAAAAACCCTGGAAGGAATCTTATTGAGAAGGTGATACATATTGCTCAAAACCCCTCCAGGCAGTCTCAAGCTCAAGAATTTTGAGCCTTCATACCATTCCTTCCAATCCCTTGTCCTAAGGCCCCATTTCTTCCCAAAAAGAAGCCTCTCAGATGTTGAATTGTGGTCAGGAATCCCTAATAAAGAGCGCTTGAAGGTTAGGCTAGAGGAACAAGGTAAAAAGGGTCTCCCCTCTTACGCTAGGATGACTTATGGCTATGAGGGAATCGGGCACCTACAGGTAGGTCTATTGTTCGAGAAAAACAAAAAATAATGATAGAATGTGCCCAAAGCAAAATGGGCAGGGTGAAAGCCTAAAAGGAGCACGTTGAGCAAAAGCACAAGATGCATGATGGACCTGGTGAAAACCAACATGGAGGCTAGGGATAAAAACAACATATTTACCGAGGGACCAGCAAGAATAAATACCCAAGGATGTGATGAAAACCCAAAAAAGGCAACACAGGCAAAAATATGGGAAAGCCAAGCATGGTGAAAACCTGAAAGTGCACCATGAGTAAGAATGGGAAGAAGAACATTTAGAGCAATCAAAGGGGGAGAAGCAAGAAGAGGAGAAATAGAAAGAGCGGAGGTAGCAAGCCTTTCTTTGAGCCAGGGGCAATTTGAAAGGAGAAGTGAGAAGAGGAGAGAGAGAAAAAGTGGAGGTTGCGAGCCTTTCTTCCAGGCGGGTTTCAGCTAGAGCCAATTTGAAGTGTTTTGAGTTTTCAGGACAATGCAGCGACATATCCCCGCATGAGGACGACGGAAATTTGAAGGAAGTGGCAAGGGATATCCCCGAACTTTGCTACCCAAGGGACAAGATCTCGAGATTGCCATTCTATGGTCAATCTGCGTCCTATTCACAATGCACGAGGCTTAAATGCTGCTATAGTTCAACTCAAGTTCTTGAAGAAGCGCTTGAGGGCTCACGTACTATAGCCATTTCATAAACAAGATGTTTTGAGCAATTTCAAACAATAATAAATTGTAAAAAGAGTTGTCATTAAGTCAATGCTGCCTTTACATGTCTTTAGTATCCTCTTATGTGCTGCTTTTCAAAGATATAAAACAAAAATAAAAGAATAGAAAAACTTTTAATCTTGATGCACATATCTCCGCTCCTATTATCAAATATTTTGTAGAAAGCTCACTTGCGGGACGCCCCCACCTTGCGCACCCCCATCTTTGCTTTGGCAAGCTGCGAACATGCTTCCTCTTGTTCCAAGCTAAGCATCTTCATTAAATCCTCATTCTCCCTTGCTTGGTTGGGATGCCACTACCTGATTAAGTGGGCCATCATGATCGTACATCTAGGCCCAATTACCATCCATTCATTTCATCCATTGTCCACCCATTCTCATCATCCACCATCCATCCATTCAACTATAATTACCATCCATTCGTCATCATCCATCCATCCATTCGCCATTCGTCTTTCATCATCATCCGTTCATCTTACACCTTTCACCCACTTAATAATCTTCCTTTTTTTTTTGAAAGCCACCCATTTTAATCATCATCCATTGTCCATTCCTCATCATCATCCATTCATCCAACTGCACCTATCCATTTATCCATTGTCATCACACATCTGTCCATTCATCGTCACCATTTACCTGTTGATTCATTGTCACCGTCCAACCATCCACTCATCATCCCCATCCACCCATCCATTCATCATCACAATACATTCGTTCCTTCATCATCACTATCCGTTCATCTACTCATCATGGATTCATCCATCCACCCATCGCCACCATTGTTCACATCAAACCTTTTGGTTTATATTCGGTTTCATCGCCACCCTTTTCATCATTTATCAATTGATCCATTGGCATCATGAACACCTTAACAATAAATCATGTCAATCATCATTTGTTTCATGCATTTCTTTTACACCCATCCATCACCATCATCATTGCATCAACTCATAAAGGATTACAAGTGCACTCATCATCCGAGACACTGAGAAGTAGTCCATACTCCCAGATGGGCGGTTGTGCAACATCAAACAAAGACTTGGGACTTTTATTTTCTGAGTTTTAAGGCGAAGCAGTTCGATCGGACTGAGCTTGATGTAACATTCCGATCAAGCCATAGTGGTCCTTCAATATGTTCACTCTAAGTAAATGAGCTCGAACAAAAGGTGACTAGGTTAAATAGCCAATCTGTTCCCTAGTGATCAACATGCTCTAGTACAGTACAAATTTGAAGTCCAAGGGAAAACATCTTCGATGTACTATTCTATCAATTCAATTCCCTAGCGGACGTCATACGCTCGGGCTACCTTGCATCGGTAGGTCCTTGTAAGATTCACAAGACACAGGGCAACCATCACTCTATCCACATTGGCACAAAGAACACCAGTTATTTCAAGGATCTCAAATTCAACCATTAAAGTAGAATAAGAAGACCCCCAAGACAAACATTTTGGGTGTGGGGTGTCTATAGCTTTGCTATTTAGTTGCACACAACCTCTATCAACGAGGGGCAACTATGGACACCCACTCAACAGACTGCATAGCCTAATCAACCCATTCATCATGGAGGGAAATTCTTGCATTGTATCAAGATGAAAGTTCTGCAAAATTCTCACAACTATGGAAGCCCAAAACCCATGCCCAAGCTCAAACCTAAGCCCAAATCCATGCTCAAGCCCAAACCTAAGCACGAATGTGACCCAAAACCCTCTCAAACTCAAACGAAAAGACCCGAAAAGATTCAAGAGGTGTTGGACCCTGCCTAACATAGGTATGGGGTCCACACCCTTGTGTGATTTTCTTGGATGAGGAAAAACTTTTTCCGCTTTTCAGGTTTATCCAAACTTCAGTGATTATCCACTTTCAGGCACCAATTTCTTGGTCTTTGGTGCCCAAACCCTGTGATCTATATATCCATTTTGTAGCCCATTAAATTATGTTTCCAATGAGATTGATTTCAGCTCAATCTATGTAGCCACAGGATTATGATCAAAATACTGGACAGTGTGAGATGGGTTGACAGTCACATAGCCGAATTTTGACCCAACTCGTGGACCCCAGATCTCCTTGGCCCTTAGAAAATTTTCCCTCAAACTAGAATCATTAATTAGCCCATCAAGTTCCCTATCCAACAAGCTATAGATCACCCAAATCCAACATCCAAGCACCAAGTTGCTACCAAAAAACCGAGAAGTGTGCTTGCTGGACTGTGTACAGAAACAATATTTGAAATTACCATCTTGTCCTTGCAAAGAATCCAAAATCCAGTTTCCATTTTCCTTCGACCCTTTGACACATTTTATCAAAATACCCCTAGGAGCCTTAGACCCCTACCTATCATCTTTTTACCAAACTACTCCCTAACTACCAGATTTAGTGAAATCCAAAACCACCCTTCCTTCAAGACACAAGATTCTCCCAAGTGTTTTAATATCCACCACTCATTTCCCACACTTTAAATGCTTCCTAGAACCTTCCCTATATCTTAACGACCCCTAGAATTCTCTCAATTCACTCCCAAGCTACCCAATTAACATCCAGAATCAAGCCACTTGCCAACCATCCCAAATCTTCCTGCCTATAGAAAACCCCCAAACATTCCTCAAATTACAACCTTGCAACCCCCTTTGTCTATAAATAGAGGCCGCTTGCTACAAGAGAGGGGCCTTGCCTCTAGAAAACTCTCTAGTCCTAAAGCCATTCTAGGAATTCCTACTCTTCCCTCTAGCCATACTAAGGCCCCGTTTGTTAAATCTGAAGTCTAAAGCCTGAATCTGAAATCTGAAGCCTAAATCTGAAATCTGAAGTCAAAAAACTTGTTTGGTAATTATGGCTGAAGTCTGAAAATTAAGTACTGAATTTGAAACAATCTGTTTGTTAACAAACATCTGAAATATGTTAATTTGACACATTTGCCCCTATCTCCTGTTTGGAAATGTTTTAAATTATAAAGAAATTATTTTTTATTAAATGAAAATAAATTATTCTATTTAATTCAAATAAACTATAAAGTACTTAATAGAAAATTTAAATATCATTATTTATAAAAACAGATAAAAAATTAATGATTTGCATGTATAAGTGTGGCGGCAATTTCTTCTCGCATATTGGACATAATAGCTTGTTCAAAGTTTCCAAATACTCCTTCTACTTCAGGCATATCATTCTCTGATTCAATATTCATCTCCGAAAGAACATTTTCATCATTGTATTGTTGGAAGAGTGGATCGGAGATGGATTCTTTTCTAATGTAATTGTGTAGTGTCATGCATGCAATAACTATGTCTCTTTTCTATATACTTCATTTTTTGGCCTAATGTCCTAAAATGAGTTCACAAAACGGATGGACGGGGTAGATTTCTCACAAAAGTCAAGGAGGGCCCCATATAGGTTTCCAGCGCAGGAACTTCCTGCGAAAGGCTTTCCCATGCGTCCATGGGCTGGTGTACACACGGAAAACGGATTGGCTACTCCCACTGCCACCAACCATGGCTGATGGTCGGTGCTTTGTGGGCCCCACCATGATGTATGTGTTTCATCCATGCTGTTCATATATTTTTCCAGATCATTTAATAATATGAGACCAAAAATGAGGTATATCCCAATCTCAAGCGGACCACATTACAGGAAACAATGTTGAATGAGCTTTGTCCATTGAAAACCTTTTGGGGGCCATAAAAGTTTTGGATCAAGCTGATTTTTGTTTTTTCACTTCATCTGGGCATGTATGACCTAATCAACATATTGGATGTCAAATAAACAGTACAGTGGGCCCTAGGAGGATTTTAATGGTGGATATCCAATCACTATTGTTTTCCTGTGGTGTGGTCCACCTGAGATTTATATCCCTCTTATTTTTGGAATAGAGACCTAAAATGATATGTAAAAATGGATGAACGGAATGGATGAAACACATACATCATCGGGGCCATAGAGCACCAACCACCACCCACCGGGCTGGTGGCAAGGGAGTAGCCAATCCGTTTCCCTATCAAACACCAGCTATATAGCCGGTGTAGATATGTGTCGTGCGAAGACGAGCGCCGACGCTCCGAGTTGTACGAACGGTTCAAAGGAGATCAAAGTTACATGGGCCCTACAATAATGTATTTATTATATCCACATCGTTCATCAAATTTTCTAGATCATTTTAGAGAATTATCCAAAAAATGAATCATATCCAAAACTCAAATGGACAACACCAAAAATAGCAGCGAGATAATGATTTTCACCGTTAAAAAATTCGCAGGGCCCACTATAACATTTATTTTCCATCTAATCTATTCATAAGGTCAAAAATATCTGGACGAAGAGGAAAAACAAATTTCATATTGATCCGAAACTTTTGTGACCCCAAAAGGGTTTCAATGGTAGACGTTCAATCCCCCACTGCTTTTTGCAGTGTGGTCCAGTTTATCTTTAGATTTGTCTTATTTTTCGGCTCAAGCCTTCCGACTAGCTCGCAAAATGGATGGACGGTTTGGATATAACAAATACGTCATGATGGGACCCACAGAATTTACTGACGTCAATACACCAGCCAATCCGCTTCCCAATCCTGTCCCAACCCATCTGCTTCGAACGAACGCAGTATTAGATACTGACAGGTTGAGTAGCGAGACTCGCTACTGAAGTGATGTCACCAAGTTATGTGGACCCCACTATAATTTATTTGTTGTATCCACAACGTCCATTCATTTGGAGATATTATTTTAAGGCATGACTCAGAGAACGAGGCAGATCCAAAGCTTTAGTGGACCCCACCAAAGAAAACAGCGGGAAGATTGACGCCCACAGTTGAAACCTTCTTAAGGCCCACCATGATATTTTTTCGAAATCCAACCTGTTCAAAAGTTAAAAAAGACATTAAAGAACGCAAAACACAAATATCAGCTTGATTGAAAACTTTTGTGGCCTTAGAAGTTTTTAACGGTGGTGTCCCTCTCCCCACTGTTTTCTGTGGTGGGGTCCACTGGAGCTTTGGATGTGACTCATTCTTTGGATCTTACCCTTAAATGATCTCTCCAGTTGGATGGACAGCGTGGATACAAAATATACATCATGGTGGGGCCCACAGAACTTGGTGACGTCACATCAGTAGCAGTCTCACTACTCTAACTTGTTAGTAGCCAATTCGCGTCCACTTCGAACGCGGATTGCGTCCTACCCCCGCCCGAACGGATTACCGTCTGGGCAGGGCTCTGTGGGGCCCACTGTGATGTAAGTGTTTTATCTAAGCCGTTCATCGGTTTTCTCATATTATTTTAATATATGATCATAAAGACGAAGTAGGTCCACAGCTCCAGTGAACCACACCAAAGGATGTTGCAGTGATAATGAAATCCATCGTTGAAACCTTTCTAAGGACCACTGTGATGTTTTTTTACCATCCAACCTATTCATTAGGTCATGTAGACGTGGATGAAGTGAAAACACAAATATCAGCTTGATCCGAAACTTCTCCCAGCTCCCAAGAAGTTTTTAATGGTGGACGTTCAATCCCCACCTTGTGGTCCAATTAATCCTTGGACCTGCCTCTTTTTTGGCTCACACCTTAAATGATTTGAAAAAGTTGATGGACGGTGTGGATCAAATACATAAATCATGGTGGGGCATAAAGAAGTTTTACATGTTAAAAGTTGGTTTTGTATTGTGCAAACAATTTAAAGAGAAAAAAATTTCCGTATTAAAAGGGGTAATTTTGGAAGCAAATTTTTTTTTAATAGAAAAACTTATGGAGCGCATTCCGTGTTCACCATTAAGCCAGACTCCAATCGCGGAAAGAATTCAGTGAAAAACCACTTAGCGCTTTCCTTCTTCCACGTTAACAACGGATTAACAAACACCACTAAACGCAAAACATTTTCCCAATTCCATGTTGAGTGCAAAAATTCAACGTTAACAAACAGGCCCTAAGCCAAAATTCTGAAAGAGAGAAGATACTATAGAGAGAGCAAGGGAGGATGGATTGGGGCTTAAGAGCTTGGGAAGCTTATCTCTCTAGGGGCTAAGGAGTGCAGCTCCACTCTTAGGAGCAGCAAGCAATGGCTTTGGTAACCTCTTGAGGAGAAGAATTCCCTTTTTCTTTTACTTCTCTCAATTCCCTTTGAAGATCAAACTACAGGACAGGACCCTCCACAAATCAAGTCCCTCCCAGCGAGAAGTTGCTACCCAAACTCAAGTTCGATCCAAGCCTAGTTCAAGTCAGTGAACACCTTGAGAGAAGACACCAGAGGATCAGACCCCACCTCTCTAGCTTCTCTAATCCTAATACAAACTCTTTTTTCCTTTCTTTTGATACTTTTTGGGACCCAGTCAACTATTTTTTTGAAATTCCAATTGTCAGAATCTTGTTCTCTTTGGATAAAGACTGCTATGTTGTGGATAGAGTAGGGTGCCTCACCCCTTCCTACTCTTCAACCTTGGTACTTACCCAGGATTTTGATAAAAAGACCTTTGTGGAGTCTATTTCTTGGAAATCAGAATGTTTCTTATCATTCAATTTCCCGGTAACAAACAAGGATTCTAGCCGTACTTGAATTATACAAAGAAAAGGCTAGTGGTGACTCGAAATTGACCATGTAGGCTCTACCACACCCGGTAGGCCTTTATCGCTACATCGACACTTTCCAAAATAGAAAAAATAAAAATAAAAAACCTACTAATGGCACAAGCCAGTCATTTTGGCAAGCATGATATCAGTCCTGAAATGCAAAAGAATGGAAAATGCTGAAGAAAGAAAATCAGAAAATTATCAGTGTAGCATCATAATCCACCAGCTCTAGGAAAATATAAAACAGAGGAAAACTTTGAAGGCTTGGAAAGGCTTTCAAATATTATCCAAATCATAAACCATCATTCAACTGACAAGCTTTCCAATGAGTTTTATATCAGAACTTTATTAGGAATTTTATGTGTCTTTGGGCCTGTTTGGATAGAGAGAATCCAAAATGTGGCCATGGCTCCTATGGAATCCTTAGGAAATGGAAAACTGCAGATCCCAGCCATGGTTTCATTGTTTGGTTTGGAGTGCAGATTTCCATGGAAAGATTAAAGGGTTTACGGTCAAACAGCGAGAGAGGTCTCTCATAACCTTGGAAATTTACGTTTAACATGCTTCTTAAAGAAATCAATATCCATTTTTTTAGCAAAACCTTGGAAATGGAAACTGATATCCATACCTACTTTTTCTTTTTCACAAACAGGGGAAAAGTAGATATCCATGGGAATTTATTTCTTTTCCAAGGTTTTCATCGCTCAAGGGAAAAAGAGTACCCCAAACGAAAATGTGCACAAAGATGTCAAATTTTCAAGTGACAATGGCAGCATCCCACAATTATAATCCAAAAATGATCTGATAAATAAGACGAACAAAATAATGGAGCAAAAGTCAAGCCAATAAACCTGTAAGAAGACCCCTGGTGAAAATTCAGAAACAACTCCGTCTTTGCCAGCCAAATCAACCATCTTCAGAGCACTTATAACCGCAGGGCGAGCCTGTTTAGAAAAGTCAAATATGTTAGTGTGATAAACACTGTGATACTTCTATAAAAGCAACATTAGACAGCTTTAACAGAAACTATAATGACAAAATGATGCAAGGGCATATATTGCTTCAGTATTGATGCAAAAGAAGAAATGACTTTCCAAGGAACCTCACAACCAATCCAACAAGTAGAATAATAAAGGACATAGGATAATGACCGGGTGGTAACACGTCATCTAAGTAACTTCTAAAATTAACTTCCCCAGAATAAGAAGATCATAAAGTTGAAGGATAAAGGGTTAGTTTATCTTGCCTTTCCAGTAGCAATCACCACTTTTACTCCCTTTGATATAGCCTCTTTCAGAGCTTCTGCATTTCTAGAAGAAACTTGACTTTTGCTGTTCAGCAGGGTACCTAACATTGCATAAAAAGTAGTTATTAGCAACCCAAAAGATTCAAGAGCAGTTTAATCATTTTCAAGAAAAATCAAAGCTCACCATCCATATCCAAGAAGATGTAACTGAATTTTGGTTTATAAAACCGCAGGCTGCCTTCTTTCTTTCTATCATTTAAACTTTCACCTGTAAAAGTCTCAAACTGACAACTTTTTTTTTGTAATATCTTACACCTCGAAAGTGATTTCAGAACATATGCATCCAAGAAAAGGACCATGTGGATTGTGCAGATAAAGGAGGTTGCAACTGTCAGAATAAGTATCCAGTGAATTTACCATCTAAAAGTCCTGTTTGAGGGCTTCCATCAGTTACAGCATCATATGCACTCTGAATTAGACCCTTCCCTTTCCAGCCAAGACTCTTCAAAACAAGTTCCTCCTCCTTTTCCATCTCTTCTTCAGCCTCATCACTAATCTCATGATCGAAGCCCAAAATATGCAGTAACCCATGAACCTGCAGAAAGACAGATTTATTTTGGCTACCGATTTGAGCATGGATGAAAAAGGCATTTGTGAATGCATTGTGTTTGGGCCAATCTACGGACATGTGTGATGCAGGACATGTGATCTAACCACTTGAATGCAGAAGATTATTAACGGATTAATCAAAGTCAAATATAATAATATGCCATTCTACCATGATTAAAAGAGTACCAAATAGATAATAAAATTCAGATTTACGTTAAATCACAATCCCACATAAGCATGAAAATCAAAGGCCCAATGAGAGATTGGAACTCTCATATTAGCATAGGTATGATTCTAATTCAATGGGCCATACCTAATTCAATGGGCAGATTTGCGCAATTCTAGGATTAGGGTTTCAAGGGGTTTTGAGAATTTTGGGGGAGATGGGAGAGTCAAGGTTTGGGAATTAAGGATTTTAGGGTTTCGTAAAGAATTAGGGGATTAGGGTTTCGTAGGGAATTGGGGATTATGGTTTATAAGATAGGATGATAGATTAAAGAAGGGGAAGAAAATGGAAGGAATGGACCAACCATACAGTCGTACGACCCTACCCCTGGTTGTGATGGGTTGGGTTTGGTAGAGTGATGGCTAGGAAAAGATGGATTTAGGTAACAGGTTTAGGTTTATACGGAAAAGGGTAAAAGGGTTTAGGGTTTATAGAAGAAAAGTGGTAGAGAAGAAAGATTTGAGAAGAGATGAGAATAAAAAAATAACTTTTAGAAGAGAATAAGATAGAGATGAAAGGATAACTAGGCTTCACACCTTCGGATTCACACAAAATAATCTCTTTTCACCAGAGAATCTCAAATCACATGAGAGAGCTTTTTCAAGCAAAAGAGTTGTTTTTCATTCCATCATTATGAGCTAGGGACCTAATCGTTTCAAAATTTTGTATGGTCTAGCACTGTGGGCTTGTAATTTTCTAAAGGTCCCATGTAAAAACCGTTCAGGCCTTATCTTTATCATCACTTTATCACCTATCTGATATTATTTAAACCTACAGTGACAGTCAACAAGTTTCTTATATTTTAATTACTTGCGTTAATCTATTTTCTAATCTCCGTATGCAAGTTATGAATGTGGCGTGCAAATGCATCTGTAGACTCTTAAGGCCTATGGGAGACAGACATGGGAATAAGGTCTATGGGTTTTCTAGGGTTATAACCAAACACAACTTCCAAGGGACTCATACCTATTGACTAAACTGTTATAAGCAAACTCGGCTACAGGTAAGACTGCGTCCCAAATCCTGGTATGGTCACCCACAAGACACCATAACAGGTTCCCTAAAACTCCTATTAACCACTTCTGTCTGACTGTCAGTCTAAGGATGGTATGCCGATGAAAATTGTAATCTCGTGCCAAAGTGTCTTCCATTAACTCATAAACCTAACATCCCGATCAAACACAATGGTTTTCAGCAAACCATGTAAACAAACCACCTCCGCCAAAAAAAGCTTTGAAATGTTGGAGGCATCAGACGTCTTTGAGCATGCCAGGAAATGGGCCATTTTAGAAAAAAAAAAGAAGGGTCCACTACCACGAAAATGGAATCGTGCTTCTTGATTGTCTTGGGAAGCCCAAACACGAAGTCCATACTAAGGTCTTGCCACGGAGCGTGTGGTATTGACGAATGTGTGCATAAACCTGTGTTCTACTTTTTCTACTTTGCCAACCGACAAGTCCAACATTGCCCTATAATTTTGGCTACAACTCGCTTAAGACTTGGCATATAGAACATATCCTCTACAAGGGCAATAGTCTTGTCACAACCAAAATGACTGGCTACTCCACCAGCATGAAGCTCCCAAATAAGGAAGTCCCATGGGGATGTGAGAGGAATACAGAGTTTGTCCCCTTTGAATAGAAAGCTATCAATTAGGACAAACCCATTATCATTCCTCTGACCATCTAAAAGTGACACATATAATTTACCAAAGTTTGGGCACGTGGGATTTTCGTCCTTCAAACTCTCGAATCTAGTGACTCCAATGCTCATAGATTAAAGTAACGTCACTCTACAGTTAAGGGCATCAGCAGGTTTGTTCTCGAACCCGGCCTTGTGTTTCATAACAAACGAGTACTCTTGAAGAAACTCAACCCACTTGGCATGCCTTGGGTTTAATTTCTTTTGAGAGTTAAGATAACATTAAGGCCTCGTAATCTGAAAATAATACGAACTCTTACGATGGTAAATAATGTCGCCAATGACATAAGGATTGAACTACCACATAGAATTCATTGTCATAAGTAGAGTACCGTAGCTTCGTTTCATTCAACTTCTCACTAAAGAAAGCAATAGGGTATCCCTCCTGACTAAGTATGATGGGGACATCATGCACACACGCGCACACACGCCGCCCCCTATGCACGTACGCTAGAAGATGGAGGGCCCCACCGTCGATCTGAATCGATAACGACGTCCAGGGAGGGCCTCCTAGTTAGAAGACCAAGTTTGATTCAAAAAAGTGGGCCCGATAGTTAAGAAAAGTCCATCATGAGATCTCATGATCGTGGCCCACTAGTCGGATTGATTTCATATTTTAGGTTTTGCTTATTGTTATTATTTAGAACATCATGAACGCTTTAGATTTCTTTGTTTGGTTTTTATTTTAGTTTACTTTATCGCCAAGTAATAGGTTGCGCACATGGCGCGAGTTTTGGGGTATAGGGTTTTCTTATACATAGGCACCCCTTATAGCTCTTTTGATTCATTAAAGATTAATAAAAATTCTGCGTTTTCCTACTCTCTGAGTTGTGAAGCCTAATTGGGTGCGAAGCCCTCCCTTCATCAAAGGATTAACTACCGTGGTGCAAAACCACATCTATCCCGATTCGCCCCCATCCATCGCCATCTCTATTACCCATCTTCTACCATCCCTTCTTCTCATCTCACCCCATCATCTACACTTCGAATCAATCATCTATTGTAGCAATTCTCCTCCCCACAGCAGAATTTTAGAATCTGGCCCTATAGGAGGGCTGAAACTTCGGCGGAGCACCACGCACAAACCATACATCGGATCAAGCTGAGATTTGGGAGGGTTTTGGAGTGCATCCCTAGCCAACCAAGGCCAAGGTAGTCTTTTTTCTGAATAGTGGGCCCCACACACATGCGGCCGAAATCACACGCATGTGCGTCTGGGCCATTGTTGTTGTCCACATGTGTGGTACTTCTCTGGTTCGTCTCTCTCCTCTCTTTCACTCCGCTTTCACCCAAAATCCTTAAATCTAACCCTAAATTACTCAAATCTCCAATTTTATGCCCCTTTTCTTACCCTAGGGTTCCTTGATTTGAAATTGGTGAATCCTTTAGATTAGGGACTGATTATTATGCATGTGTGGATGATTATTTCTTAACTTTGAGTATCGTTTGGTTCATAATTTTTATTAATCCAGCCCTATCATGTGTAGGCCTGGACCCGCATAGATTCCCCTTAACTGAATGTTTGGACTTTCATGTGGGATATGGAATTTGTGTAATTGTTTCTAAACTAACGTGATCTTAAGCCTGAAATCTCACATATCATATTTAATTTTCATGTCTTGTATCAAATTTGGTATCAGAGCCAGGTTCTTGTAAGGGAATTCATTACATGTTTAGGGTTTGGTTGTTTATGTCCATCACGCATCAATTCTCATCATATATGATTGTTTAGAGGTCCATAAACCCTGACATAAGCTGCTAAAATTTTCTGTTATCCCCTTATTTGAATTATTTTAGAAATTAACTTAGCTTTTTATTTCTAGGTTTAGAAACTTTCCTTTCCTGTAATTAGAAACTATTTTTTTAGAAACTTTCTTAATCTGTTTTTAGAAACTAAATTCCTTTCATTTTTCTTTTTTAGAAACTAGTTCACTTTCCTTTTTCTTTTTTAGAAACTAGCTTACTTTCTATTTTTAGAAACTTTCCTTTTTTTCATTTTTAGAAACTAGGTTGCTTTTTTAGAAACTTTCCTAATTTGTTTTCAGAAACTTTCCTTTTTCGTTTTTAGAAACTTGGTTGTTTCTTTAAAAAAAAAAAAAAAATTCTTATATTTTGACAACTATATTGCTGAATTTTGGTTTGCACCCTACACTAAATATGGAACAACTGGTAAAGTCACTAAATAAGTTGTCCCAGCAGATCGAGTCTTGGGGTAAGCGCTTAGAACAAAGCATAAATCAACGCCTTGACCAAACAGAGGCCTCCCTCAAGACAAACCCCATCATTAGGGAAGATGGTCAATCTCAGGCAGGTGGCCAGGAGGATAGACCAATGAATGAAATTGGCCAAGTTATCAGTTATGGGCGTGCACCCGTGCACCCACCCCATGAGGGACATCAAGACCACTATTTTAAGGAGTACAACATGTGGTCTTGTGGCTGGAGAGAGTGCACCAATGGCTAGTGTAGAGTTACCCACTGAGGCCATTATGGTAGTGGATGAGTTTCGTGATGTCTTTCCTAATGATCTACCGGATGAGTCTCCCCCTAGGAGGGATATGGAGCACACCAGAACATGGGACACCGTAATACCTACGGCCAATTTTACGTTTAATAGTTCTTTCGATAGGTCCACAGGTCTCAGTCCTTATGAAGTCGTTGCTGATTATAAACCTGAGAGACTTATTGATCTTCTCCCCATGTCACTGTCTCATAGGCTGTCAGAGCCTGCAAAGTCTTTTGCGCATCACATTCATTCATGGCATCAAGAAATCAGACAGAAGATCACTACTAGTAATGAACATTTCAAATTTTCTGCAAACTAACATGAACGTTTCAAAGAATTCAATATTAGGGACTGTGATAGTCCGCATCTAGCCCAAGCGGTACCCTCCAGGGGCCGTTCGCAAGTTATACACGCATAGCGCTAGACCCTTGAAAATTATAAAACGAAACGGTCTCAATGCATATGAGGTAAATCTTCCACCTTCTATGGGAATTAGTTCTACATTCAACGTGGAGGATCTAGTTACTTTTTAGGGGACCACTGATACTTTGTCCGGCCCTTCGCCTACCCGTCCTCATTCCCCATATTTATCCCTTGAACCATGGCCCCTCCCAACCCATTTTTCCAGCCTCTACCTCTCATACCTATCCGTCCCGACCCATCTTCCCAGCTACTACGTCCCATACCTACCTCTCCCAACCCATTTTTCCAACCTCTACCTCCCATAACTACCCGTTCTGACCCATTTTCCCAACCTCTACCTACCATACCTATCCGTTCCGACCCATCTTTCCAGCTACTACGTCCCATACCTACCTCTCCCGACCCATTTTTCCAACTTTTACCTCCCATACGTACCTGTCCCGACCCATTTTCCCAACCCTACCTCCCATACCTACCTGTCTGAACCCATCTTCCCAGCTATTACGTCCCATACCTACCCTTCCTGACCCATTTTCTCAGCCTCTACCTCACATACCTATCATTCCCACGCCTAGAGAGGAAATAGAGGATATTCTGGACTATCAGATAATATCTAGGTCGGACAGCGAGTTTCAGAAGTACCTGGTTAAATGGAAGTCACGCCCAGCTTCAGACAATACGTGGCTCACTGAGGAGGAGCTTCAGAGACTTAATCCTGACATCCTGGAGCGGTTCAGGAGTTTTATTTTGCCAGTGATGAAATCTTCGCAGCCGGGGAGAATTGATGGGGACATCACGCGCACGCATGCTGCCCCCTACGCACGTACGCCAGAAGGAGGGCCCCACCATCGATCTGAAGCGATGACGACGTCCAGGGAGGGCCTCCTAGTTAGAAGACCAAGTTTGATTCAAAAGAGTGGGCCCGATAATTAAGAAAAGTCCATCATGAGATCTCATGATCATGGCCCACTAGTCGGATTGATTTCATATTTTAGGTTTTGCTTATTGTTATTATTTAGAACATCATGAACGTTTTAGATTTCTTTGTTTGGTTTTTATTTTAGTTTACTTCATCGCCAAGTAATAGATTGCGCACATGACGCAAGTTTTGGAGTATAGGGTTTTCCTATAAATAGGCACCCCTTGTAGCTCTTTTGATTTATTGAAGATTAATAAAAATTCTGCGTTTTACTACTCTCTGAGTTATGAAGCCTAATTGGGTGCGAAGCCCTCCCTTCATCAAAGGGTTAACTACCATGGTGCGAAGCCACATCTATCCCGATTCGCCCACATCCATCGCCATCTCTACTACCCATCTTCTATCATCCCTTTTTCTCATCTCACCCCATCATCTACACTTCGAATCAATCATCCATTGTAGCAATTCTCCTCCCCACAGCAGAATTTCAGAATCTGGCCCTACAGGAGGGCTGAAACTTCGGCGGAGCACCACGCACAAACCGTACATCGGATCAAGCTGAGATTTGGGGGTTTTGGAGTGCATCCCTGGCCGACCAGGGCCAAGGTGACCTTTTTTCTGAATAGTGGGCCCCACACACGTGCGGCCGAGATCACATGCATGTGCGTCTGGGCCATTATTGTTGTCCACGCTTGTGGTACTTCTCTGGTTCATCTCTCTCCTCTCTTTCACTCTGCTTTCACCCAAAATCCCTAAACCTAACCCTAAATTACTCAAATCTCCAATTTTATGCCTCTTTTCTTACCTTAGGGTTCCTTGATTTGAAATTGGTGAATCCCTCAGATTAGGGACTGATTACTATGCATGTGTGGATGATTATTTCTTATCTTTGAGTATCGTTTGGTTCATAATTTTTATTGATCCAGCCCTATCATGTATAGGCCTGGACCCGCATAGATTCCCCTTAATTGAATATTTGGACTTTCATGTGGGATATGAAATTTATGTAATTGTTTCTGAACTAACGTGATCTTAAGCCTGAAATCTCGCATATTATATTTAATTTTCATGTCCTGCATCAAAGTACTCCACCTATACCTACCCCAGAGGTGTCATAAGAAACTTCGAAGACTTTAGAAAAGTCAAGAAGGCGCATGACAAGAGCCTCTATCATCTTGCCCTCGATCTCCTTAAACGCTTTAGACGCGGGGTTAGTTCATTTGAACTCCCATTACTTTATGCAATCTGTGATGGGGGCCATAATGGAAGTAAAGCCTCTGATGAACTGCCTATAGGGCTGTACACGAGCCAAGCTAGCTCGAAAAGCTCGCTCGGCTTGGCTCTATTTAGCTCGACTTGACTCGACTCGAACAATGAATCAAGGCGAGCCAAGTTTTATATGACCCAGCTCGTTTTGAAAACAAGCCAAGTTCAAACATAGTGGGGTTTGACTCGACTTGACTCGAACTCGACTTCGCTCGAAGCTCGAGCTCGAGCTCGGCTCGAATATATTATTATTATTATTATTATTATTATTATATATTAATGTATATTATATTATATTTAAAAATTAAAACATAAACCCTAGCATACCCGTCCGTCTCTCTTATACCATTTCCTTTCCTTACCTAACCCGCCACGCTCGAGCTCCTCTCTCTCTCTCTCTCTCTCGGTCACTCGCCTGAGCTTGACTCAACATCTACCCGGCTTGTCTCAGCCATACGGCCTACACTCACTTGAGCTCTCCTCTCTCTCTCTCTCTCTCTCTCTCTCTCTCTCTCCCTCTCAGTATTAACAACAAAGTACCATCTATGGTTTTATCTAATATTATATGTGCATGTGTGTGTATTATTAATTAAATATTTGATTTTGGGGTTGGGTCAGTTGGGTCAGGTTGCTGGGTCAAGTCAAGTGCGGGTTGCGGGTTGGGTCAGATTGGGAGCAAGCTCAACTCGACTCGAGGTAAGCTTGCCTCGACTCGATCCATTAGCTCGCCTCAAGCTCGACTCGAAAGTTTTGGCAAACAAGCCAAGCTTCAATAGTAAGCTCGAAGCCGAGCTCGAGCTTGAACTCAAGAAGAGCACGGACAAGCCAAGCCAAGCTTGGCCCACCTCGACTCGACTCGGCTCGATGCACAGCCCTAACTGCCTATAGAAGGTAGCTAAGCCGTGAAAACTACATACCTCATGAATGTTCCGCGGTTCAGGCCAACTCACAATGGCCTTGATTTTCTTGGGATCTACAGACATTCCTTCTGATGAAACTATGAAACCTCAGAAGACAAATCTATCTGACATGAACGAATACTTCTTGAGGTTTGCAGATATCTTCTCTTCCTTAAGGATCCCGCAAACTTGCCTAAGATGGTAAAGGTGTAGTTCTCTAGAGATACAATATATGAAAATATCGTCAAAGTACACCACCAAAAACTTCCCTAAAATGGGCCTCAACACCTAGGTCATCACATGCATGAACGTACACGGAGCATTAGTTAAACCAAAAGGCATGACCAACCACTGGTAGAGCCCATTCATCGTTTTAAACGCCGTTTTGCATTCATCCCCTGGGTGAATACGTATCTGGTGATACCCACTTTTAAGGTCTATCTTTGAGAAAATCATGGCACCTGCCATCATGTCTAACATATCATCAAGTCGTAGTACGAGAAATTGATACTTAATCATGATTTATTAATAGCCCGACTGTCCACACGCATGCGTCAAGTGCCATCTTTCTTAGGCGTGAGAAGTACTAACACGGCACAAGGACTCAAACTCTCCTGAATGAAACCCTTCATAAGGAGCTCATCTACCTGCTTCTTCAACTCCGCATACTCCACAGGGTTCATTCGATAATGAGAAGGGTTTGGTAGAGTCGACCCAGGGACAAGATCAATGGCACGTTGAATGTCCCTCATGGGTGGAAGCTCATCCGGTAAATCCTCAGGAAAAACATCACTAAACTCCAGTACCGGACTCACCTCGGGTGACAACTCTACACTAACCTCAGGTGTAGCCTCTCTAGTCACGAGGGCATATACCACCAAATCCGCCTTAGTCTCCTGCTCAAACTCTTTGGCGTTTAATATGTTGAGAGACTTGGGTTGTGATTTCCTCACATCCTTCTGTCCACCATTTTTAACGTTCTCTTTCTTAAATTCTGGGGTGGTCTTAGGCAGAAGAGGATTTAACTTTATATTCTTGTCCTTATGCATGAAAGAACAAACATTCGAGCGACCGAATATTGTTACATCATGATCAAAGAGCCAAGGCCTACCCAAGATGATATGGCCTACATCCATATGCAAAACATCACACCATAGCGAGTCTTTATAAGATGCAAATTGGATAGAAACAAGACACCGATGTGAGATTGGCATAGAGGACGCATCAACCCATGAAAGTCTGTAAGGTTGAGGGTGAGGAGTGAGCTTCAGGCTTAAACGAGAGAGAGTGCTACTAGATACCACATTTGTACAACTGCCACTATCGATGATCACTTTGTAGTTTTTTCACCACACTCGGCCTAAGTATAGAAAATGGTACTTTGGCACCAATCATCAATCCCCTAAGCCTGAGCTAAGGCGCATCTGACAACTGCAGGTGGTATGGCCTCCTCTTCTTCTTCATCACCAGCACCAATTATAGGGTGATATTCTTCTTCTTCACAGTCACCCTGGTCATCTTCATCTTCCTCATGCTCTCCAATCACAAGGGCATCAGTTCACTCTTTTGTGGGACACTCATAAGCGAAATAGTCATATCCTTGGCAACTATAGCATCGCCTGGGTTCGCCTCCTTACGAATTGGATTTGGCAACTCCTTTACCCTTAAAGTCATTTTGGTTACTTTGAGTGCTAGCAAAGGGTTTGGGTTGACTCCCAAAGTTAGACACAACTCCCTAGGGAGTAGTCTTAACATTGGACTCAAGTGAGTCAAATTGTCTCCCAAATTGGGTTTTAAGTACTACTCAAGTTCTTACACTAATTGACATGCATGCTCAAGGGTGCCAACATTGTGAGAGAGCAACTCGTGTTGAATATCAGATCGGAAGCCCATCCTAAAATGAGAAAGAGTCGCTAGTGGGTCCTCCTCGACGTTACATCGCATAATGTATTCTTCAAAATTGATGATGTATTCCGTCACGGGCATTGTTCCCTAGCAAAGGGATTGCCATCGATCCATTAATTTCTAGCAATATGAGAGGAATATATTTTTCCTTAAGCGCTTCCTTCATCTCGACTCAATTTACAATCGGGTCTTGTCCAGACCTTTCTAACTTGCGCTCAAGATTGGTCCAAAACAATTTAGCCTGGCCCACCAACTTCATCGTGGCGAACCTTACACAACGGCGATCAGATATCTCATACCACTCAAAGTAGTGGTCCATGTCCACAAGCCAGTCGAGGAAACCCTTTGGGTCCAGACAACTATCAAAGCTAGGAGCCTTAACCTTGACACTTTTCAAGATGCGCTCATATGGATCGTAATGATTGTGATACTCTCCAAGGGGTGGCTGGATATGCACCCCATTATGGCCAACGCCTTAGTCACAACCTCTTCCACATCCTCCAACATGACCTCCCACACAAGCTTCCTTTACACCTCCCACTTGAGATCGGCCATCTTCCCCATTGTTGGGGTTGCCTGAAGGGAAGTCTCCAACTAAGCTATACGATTGTTGGTCGCTATAAGTTGGTTGTTTGTGGTTCTGCTTTGAGCCTCAAGGGCCTCCAATCGTCTATTTATGGCATTAAGAGTTTCAAGAATTTGATATTGGCTCATGGTAGTAGGGTGAAGGCCAAAACCTTGCCCAAAACATGTCGCCATAAACAAGGGACAAACTAAGGGCCTAATGCTTAAGACTCTAAGTACTATGTTATGACAAAGGAAAAATGACTAACCTAGACGCTGCAAAAGGTAAACCTAGACTCTATATGGAATGAATGCGCTAACAAGACTCTAGATGTGATGAATGTGCTGACCCTATGTATACCTATGCTAAAATCCTTGCTCTGATACCAAAATTTGATGTAAGACATGTGATCTAACCACTTGGATGCAGGAGATTATTAACGGATTAATCAAAGGAAGTCAAATATAATAACTTGCCATTCTACCATGATTAAAAGAGTATCATAGATAATAAAATTCAGATTTACGTTAAATCATAATCCCAGACAAGTATAAACCATATAAGCATGAAAATCTAAGGCCCAATGAGAGATTGGAACTCTCATGTTAGCATAGGTATGGTTCTAATTCAATGGCAGATTTGTGCAATTCTAGGGTTAGGGTTTCAAGGGGTTTTGGGAATTTTAAGGAAAATGGGAGAGCTAAGGTTTGGGAATTAAGGATTTTAGAGTTTCATAAGGAATTGGAGGATTACGGTTTCATATGGAATTGCGGATTAGGGTTTTAGGCTAGGGTTTATAAGATAGGACGATGGATTGAAGAAGGGGAAAAAACAGACGAAAGGGACTAATCGTACAGTCATACGGCCCTATCCGTATACGTGGTGCTAGTTGTGATCAGTTGGGTTTGGTGGAGTGATGGCTAGGAAAAGATAGATTTAGGTCACGGGTTTAGGTTTAGAAGAAAAAGGGTAAAGGGATTTAGGGTTTATATAAGAAAAGTGGTAGAGAAGAAGGATTTGAGAAGAGATGAGAATAAAAGGATAGAAATGTAGGGATAACTAAGCATCACACCTTTGGATTCAAACCAAATAGTCTCTTTTCATAAGAGAATCTCAAATCACATGAGAAAAAGAGCTTTTTCAAGTAAAATAGTTGTTTTTCATTCCATCATTATGGGCTAGGGCTGGCCGGGCCCCCCCCCCCCCCCCCCCCATAGTCTCAACACACGTGTTTTTACAAAAATACCCCTCGCTTAAAAAAATACATCACGTCCCAAGAAGCAATAAACTGAAAATAACGCATCCTAAACTATAAATAACCATAAAAAACAAAAAACAAAATCAGCTAATCTAAATGCTAATGACTAAAGTGATCAAGGATCACAATGATCCAACCGCCCGATCGTGGAATCCACATGATCCAACGGTCCGATCGTCATGTCCTAGTGATCCAACAGTTAAAACTACTCAAAGAAGCAGCCCATGTGCATCTTCCTAATGTAAGATGCATGATCATGCATGTGGGGTCTTCAAGTCCTCAATGCGGCCCATCTAGGCCCATATACAAGTTATCGAGCCAAAGTGAAGGCTGGGCCGATCTCCTCCTCTTGTATACTCTAAATGGTCGAATGTCCTCATCAACGTGCCTTTTGAATCTCATTGCGCATGCATATGTGCATACATGCATGCGGTTGGCTACATCTGTTTTCAGGTTTGGACTATTTATTGGTTCGTTACACATGGTCACTTCATTCCTACATTTGTTGAAGCACCTCTCTATAGTTCTACATCATCATTTTCCTTTGACCCTATTTTAACATCCACATGTATCAATGAATTCGAATTTCCAAACAAATCACTGGGGAACTGCAGAATTTCTCAACCTGAATGGAAGCAAAATCATTATGAATTTTGACCCATAAAAACGTGGACAACCCTATGGAAACTCAATAGGCATGGAAGAAAGAGGCATCCCAACAGTACAAAAAGAGGGCTGCAAAATAAGCTAATATAGCAGACTACAAGTTGAATAAATATGAAAAATGCTGCAAATAATAGTTATTAAGACAGCACGTGATAACCATGTAAAACAGACTGCTGACCCGACCATGAGGATGCGTATCTCATCGAGAAGAGTATGCCCTCTCTCCTTTGCTTGTCTTGCAGCAGTCTCAACAGAAATTACAATGTCGCCTAACATAAGCTGCAAAAGTATTCCAAAAAAAAAAAAAGAGCATATCAAAACAACTAAAAAAGGAGGAAAAAGAAAAAGAAAAGCACAATAAACAAAAAATGAGCCTAAGAAAAACCTTATAACAAAATCGATATCTTACAATGGGAAGCTGAAGTTCAGGAACATGCTGTGACATGGAGAGAACATCCGTAGCATGGTCTTCATCTCTCCAATCTTTATTGAGCTTCCGAATAAAATCATCATTACAAAGCAGTACAGATAGCTCGACCTTTTCAAATTTACCAACATCATCTATGGAAGTATCTCTTGTTTTGTACTCTGAATCTTTCAGACCATCGAATGCGATCTTCATGGCCATGGGAACATTTAATCGAAGTATTTCTGCAATGTTCTGCACCCGTATGCAGAATGGAAATGTCCATCACAACAAGCTATATATGATATATATTTTTTTTAAAAAAATCATATCAACGAAAAAAAAATTACATTGATTGGAAAAAAATAAAATCACAGAATGAAATCCACTGGAATGAGAACCAAGACAATATCACAATATTCTTGAAGTTCCATGCTCAATGTACACAGCTGCGCAGGAATTATATGATCCTCGACTGAGCACATCAATAGTGTTCTCAGGCCTTATGTTTGTACAAGTGGGCTCGTAGCCCATTGATCCAGACCGTTGAACAAATGGACCCCACTGTGGATGGACCAAAACCAAAATAAATAAGTAGCTCCCAGATTGGAGGATTTAGCCATCTAATCTGTGACCATTTCTGCAGTGAATGTGGACTACTCCAAGAGTAGAAGAGGATCCTAGTCATCCAATCCGTGACCATTTCTCCACTGAATGAGAACGGTGTCTGTATACCATTCTCAATCATCTATTCCCAGACAGCTTAGGTTGTCCTATCAGGGAATTTTTTGGGGCATTGTCCATCTGTGGTGGGGCAATGAGAGCAACAATCTGGATCACTGAATAGTGGACCCCACTTGTAGAAACTTAGCACTCTGGGATACTATCCACACCGTCTGACCAAAGATCAAGCAATTCCACCAAAAATTATATGTTCCAGGAAAGTATAAAGGCGGAATTTTACTACAGCCCCTCCTTAAGATGCTCTAAATATCCAAAGTAGAAAAAAGGAGTGTAAATATCAATTCCACAAAAAAACCTTAGAACTACAAAAGATTAAGAAAAAACACAAAAATACCAGAACTTCGGGATCGTCGGGCATTTCTTCTTCAATGCAGATGCTGACATTGAGCTCTAACTGCTTCTCCTTGGACGACTGCTTCTTCGCTGCCGCTCTCCTCCGCGTCAACTTCCGGAACCCTCTCTGGGACCCGAAAATTCCCGCGAGCGCCCTGGGATGGTTCGGATTTCGGGAGGACACGTGGAAGCTACGGTGGGAGATGGATGAACATGGAGAGAAGGACGGAAAAGGGCAGAAGGAGCGTGAATGGACGGCTGTGATTGGAGGAGATTTGGATGCGAGAGGGAGAGCGCGGGCGAGCATTCGAGACATGGGTTTGGGTACAAGGAGGCGAGACGGCGGCGAGAAATTGGCGGGAGATTGAGAGTGATGCAAGAAATTGGCGGGAAATTGGGAGGTGGGCGAGAGGTTGCGATGGATGGAAGAACGGAAGCGATGCATTCAAACCCAGTTTTATGTCTTTTTATTTCGAGTTCTGCTCTCTCCCTCGCTCCCCCCCTCTCTCTCCGAGGATTGAAAGCGACGATGGACGGACGGAAACATCGCTGAGGGTTTGGTTTGGGTTTTACGCATGCACGCAGGAGGAGGGTAGTTTAGTCATTTGCAAATGGAGGAAATTGATCCGAGGCCGGTTCGTTCCTCTACAAGTCACTGTAGAATAAAGCTTATTTACAGGGGTAGCCGTGGGTCCCACCAGGGTATGTGTGGCATCTAACCTGTTCAGAAGGGTCGGCCCCACCTGGACCTTCCAATAAAAAAAATCAGGTCGATCTAACCATGGACCACCATGTGAATTTGAAGTTCACGACGTCTTTGGATGGTTGTGGCGTGCCCGCCTAATTATAATAAAGGCTCTTTTTATGGGATCACGACATCATGTGAGGATTAAAAAAAAATATACGGGCTGGATGGAACATGAACAAATTTGTGGGACCTACAATATAAAGCAATGCAAAACCATTCTTAAACCTCCAAATTCACGTGTCCGGGCATGTGATGGTTGGATCGGCTTACTTTTAGGCCGTCCAACTTTTATGGTGTGGTGACCGTGACTACTAGGTTGGATGCAAACGCAGGTGGTCCCACCGCAGCACGTGTAGAATGACTTATTCTCAAGGGTGGCTTCCCACTCTGGATTTGAGGGGATTTCAAATCTCTTCGTTGTTTGGCACCATAATGTGGGCCGGTGTTTCAAAACCGCTCGGATAGGGTTTCAAATCTACGGTAAAAGTTTGGATTACATCTAAAATCATTTCCCTGAGTGCATGACATGTATGTCATTATACTATTAATTTACTGGACATAGGACCCACTAATGATATCCCAAAATAATTAAATTATCAATTATATCACTATAATTGCTTTAATACGATGATCAGCGTCATCCAAATATTGTTTATGTAAATCAAGGGTTAAAAATCGTTTGTTAGTTACTCGGACATGATTCGGTGCTGGTGGCCCATTAAAGATTTGAAATTTCATCATTTTCAAGCAATGTATATATTTTAGCAGGCTTATTACAATCATTGTGTCAAACATTACATACTTTCACTAATTAGATATATTAAAATTGATTTAGTAACTAAATTCAAACTCCTATAAATATAGCTACTTTTATATTAAAATCAATTCTAAATGTGGGGTGCCAAAAACAATGAGAAAATTTTACATACATGGGGTTTCAAATACAAGGGGTTACAAATCCACAAAGGGCTCTAAAGGCATCGACAAGTATCTCGTTGTGGTGCAGCCCTTGCAAAGGTGCCCACCTTGATGTATATATCTATATCCATGCCGTATAGCAATTTTTTCCAATCATTTTAGGACATGAATTAAAAAATAAAAAGATCTAATACTCAAATGGACTAGAAAAAAAAAGAGGGAAGAGTGGCGATTGACCACCAAAGTTTCAAATTAAAATGATATTTGTTTTATCCTTTCATGTAGTTTTAAATCCTAGATCTTGAATATTTATTTTTTCTAATTTTTAAAAATCATAATTTCAAAATTCTCAATTTTCATAAATCCTAATTTTTTTAATATAAGATTTTCTCTTTCCTAATTCTAATAATAAAACCTACAGTTATGTCTATTGAACGTGAAATGTGACTATATTAATTTGGAAATTTTATACTTATATCGAACCTAATTTTAATTGATTTATATAATTTACTGATATGCAGGCATGTGATTTAAGTTAAATCGAATTTTATTTCTTATTATTTACTCTTAATTACTTAGCAGATTAATATATTTTGTTAATTGAATTACTTTATGGACTCTTTCATGCTCTCTATGTTGCATGCTAGTATTAAATCACGCGTCATGCATCAAATTTACTATATGAATAGGTTAAATGTAAAAATAAAAATTAAAAAATATATATATCCATTATAGAAAGCTTAGGTGGGTCCTAGGAAGTCCTTAACAATATAAGGATCAATCACCACCGTCTCCTGTGGTATGGTCCGCCTGAAAAGTGGAAATGCCTCATTCAAAGGCTCTATAAAGGAGGACTCCTCAAATCAAGCACAAGATCCATCTTGGCCTGATTATTAGGTTGAACATTTGGGTATAATAGGTAAAAAATTTCTATAACAATTAGGCAAATCATGAGTCAAAGTTTTGTAACAGTTAAGCTTGTTTTTAGCTTTCCTTCCTAGAATAGATTCTTTATACTTGTATATATTTCCATTCAAATAATTATAAAGTGTGAAAAATATTCTTCCATTATAGTAATAAGAAATTCAGTGTCAATATTTTCAAACTTCATCATGGTATCAGAGAGAGCCTTCCTCCCACGAGAAATCGATCCTAAACATTGAAATATACCCATACCCTGATCACAATTCTACCATCTCCAATAAAGATCCCTCTTATTGCTCTCAATATCAGAAGAACTCTATGAACCATTGAACCAAACATCTCATTCCAAATACCATTGAACCAAGTTGTGTGGGCCAAGCACTCTGTGAAACACACAGGAGAACAGTAATGTCAGAAGAACTCACTGCGCTCATGCACCATGATACATGGGAATTGGTTCCCCTACCAAATAACCGTAAACCAATGGGTTGCAAATGATTCTTCCATGTAAAACGCAAAGCTAATGGGTCGGTTGATCGCTTTAAAGCAAGACTTGTCGCTAAAGGTTATAATCAACGTCCTGGGTTGGACTACATGGAAACCTTTAGCCCCGCTGTGAAGCCCGCTACTATTCGCATTGTTTTGATTGTTGTTGTGATGTAAGGATGGCCTTTGAGACAACTTGATGTCAACAATGCATTTCTGCATGGAGAGTTGCTTGAAACTGTATATATGGTCCAACCCCCAGGATTCAAAGATGCCTCGAAACCTAACCATGTTTGTAGGTTAAATAAGGTCATCTATGGCCTCAAACAGGCTCCTCGATTCTAGTACTCGGCACTAAAATTGGCAATCATGAATCTTGCTTGTCAAAATTCGAAGGCGAACTCCTCTTTGTTCATATATCATCACAATTCTGTTTTGTGCTATTTATTGGTATATGTGGATGATCTAGTTATCACTGGTAGTGACATGCAATTTGTGTCTCATATCATTAACTAACTTAGAGTTCGATTCTCTTTAAAGAATATGGGCCAGCTTCATTTTTTCCCGGGGATGAAAGTCATTTCTACTATATCAGGTCTCTTCCTCTCACAACACAAATATATTCGGAACCTCCTATCTAAAATCAACATAACAAGTGCTAAAGAAGTTTCTACTTCGTTGTCCACAAGCACAGCTCTAAAGTTGGTTGATGGTACAACATCTTTTGA
Organism: Magnolia sinica; assembly: GCF_029962835.1. Lineage (NCBI taxonomy): Eukaryota > Viridiplantae > Streptophyta > Magnoliopsida > Magnoliales > Magnoliaceae > Magnolia > Magnolia sinica. The sequence continues at coordinate 13,971,202 of NC_080585.1, read as the reverse complement.
TAGTACCGAGTTTTGAAGTGTCATTAGAGGTTCTTCAATATTTGTCTCTCACCCGTTCGGACATTTGTTTCTTAGTAAATAAACTCTTACAGTTTATGAACAAACCCACAGTAACTCATTAGGCAGCTGCAAAGAGACTCTTCTGCTACTTGAAGCAAACAATCTTTCATTTCATCCACATAAAAAAAAATTCCGGTTTTGCTCTCACAACATACTTCGATGCTGATTGGGCGGCCAATTTTAATGATCGTACATCCACCTCCGCGTACATATGCTTTCTTGGATCAAACCCCGTATCTTGAAGTTCAGAAAAAACAATATAGTTGTAGCAAGATCGTCGACCAAGGCTGAATATAAATCCCTTGCAAATACAACTTTAGAAACTGTGGCTGCTATCACTATTCATAGAACTCGAGTTACCAATGAAAGCTTCACCGAAACTGTTATGTGATAATTTGGATGCAACTCATCTCAATTTTAATCCATTGCAGCATTCTGGGATGAAACATATTCAAATTGATCTACATTTTGCTCGTGATATGGTTCAACGTGACAATCTCAATGTTCATCACATCAACACTCAAGATCAGCTCATGGATTTGTCACGACACCGCACAGATTATCTCAAAAACAAGATTGGCTTAGCCGATGGCAGCTCCATCTTGTGGGGGCGTATAAAAGAGAACTCCTCAAATCAAGCACAAGATCCATCTTAGCCTGATTATTACGATGAACATTTGGGTGTAACAGCTAAAAATTTAATGTAACAGATAGGTAAATTATGAGTCGAAGTTTATAACAATTAGGCTTATTTTTAGCTTTCCTTTTTAAAATAGATTTTATATACTTGTATATATTTTCATTTAAACAATTGTAAAGTGTGAAAAATATTCTTCCACGATGGCAATAAGAATTCCAGTGTCAATATTTTCAAACTTCACAAGGCTCATGCCATGTAATGATCCGGCGGAATGTACGGACACAGTGGATGTGGAATATATACAGCAAGGTGTGTCGAGGCCGCACCCGTCTTAGGTGAGGCCGGGGCAGCACCTAATCCACTCCCTTCTTGTTGGTGGAGACGCCATCCGTGGACCATTCAGTTGTTTGATTAGTCTACACTGCTATGAAGTGCGGCCAATCGGCTGATCCGGGCCATCCGGCAAGTGACAACAAATAAAGATGACCCGGGATCGGTGTCTGGGATCTTCCAATATAGGAGATTTTGGTGCATAGTCCATTCAGATGGTATGGCCCGACGGGCCAATGGACGCGGATTAGGTAGTGTTGGCAACACCACCCCTAACGGTGGTGCGTCGACGTGTTGGGTGCTATCGGCTACGTGCCTTATATCCAAACCGTCCATCCATTGATGGTATGGCTGACCACACTGCAGGAAACAGCTGGATAATGACACCCACCATAGAAACCTTTTTAGGGCCCACTGTAGTGTTTACGTGTCATCTAAACTGTTGATAAGATCACTCGGTCCTAGATGAAGGGAAAACGAGAAATTTGCGACTGTACGACCCATTTATGGCCCATTTAGGAGACTAAGCCCACCTCATTTTCCTATGCGAGAATACGCCCTAGCTGTACGGAAGGCTTGCCAAAGGTCGAAAATGCCCCTGCTTGTTCCTTCAAGCGGATAGGTGGTGCTCGAAGACGAGCGCTGACACACCTCGAACTCCGAGTTGTACGAACGGTTCAAAAGATATCAAAGTTACATGGGCCCCACAGTTACGTATTTATTATATCCACAACGTTCATCCATATTTTGAGATCATTTCGGAGCATTATCCAAGCAAAAAAAATCATATCCAAAGAGCAACTGGACCACACCACAAAGAGCAGCAGAAAATTGATTTTCACCGTGGAAACTTTTGTAGGGCCCACCATAACATTTATTTTCCATCCAATACATTCAGAATGTCACAAAGACCTGGATGAAAAGGAAAAACAAATTTTGTAATGATCCAAAACTTCTGGGACCCCTAAAAGGGTTTCAATGGTAGACGTTCAATCTTCCACTGCCTTTTACAGTGTGGTCCACTTGATAGCTAAATCTATCTTATTTTTCTTTCCAAGCGTTAGTACGAGTTCGCCAAATAGATGGACCGTTTGGATATAACACATACCTCGTAAAATGACCCACAAAGGCGGTGGGGATTACAACAGGGAAAAAAAAGAGCTGGTATATATGGCTACGGATTATACCCGTACCGCAGCCAATGCTTTTTCAATATGCCCTCTACTATACATCGAAGGTCTTTTGATATCAATATGTCCTCTACTATACATCGAAGGTCTTTTGATATGTACTTCGATATATTGAATGTCTTTCGATTAATCGAAAAAGGTCCAAAACTGTCCAACAACTTTGCATAAAAAAATCTGCAATTTTCGATTAATCGAAGTGTATTCGATATGTATCGAAGATATAGCTACATAACTGTAGTCCGTAAAAGTCTAAGCAAATTTTTTTATTTTTTATTTTTTATTTTTTATTTTTTACATGGAGAACTTTATTCTACCTACAATTTTCTCTAATACATATTTATATAAATATGTATATATAGGCATATAAAAAAAATTTCTCTCTTTTTTTCATTTATTTCTCTATTCATTTAACAAGAATATCTTCTAAACCAAAATTAGTTACTTGATGTATCCTATATGATTTTGGGGTATGAGAAGATACTTTAGCCAACTAACCTAGTTATTTTCCAAGATTCCATCAGGTCGATGGTCGAAAGTCCATTTCATTCACTTTGCGGTCAATTTCAATCAGTTCGTGGTCATTTTCATGCATTTCACCGTCAATTCCCTCAACTTCATGGACAATTCCATGCATTTCACGGTCATCCCAAACTATTTCGTGTTGATTCACGGTCATTTCAAGGCATTTCACGGTCAATTCCCTTCACTACACGATCATTTGCATGCATTTCACGGTTAATTCGCATCAATTCATGATCATTCCCATGCACTTCACGGTCATCCCAAACTATTCCGTGTTGATTCACGGTCGTTTCGAGGCATTTCGCGGTCAATTCCCTTCACTTCACGGTCAGTTGCATGCATGGGAATGATCATGGTTTGAAGCGATTTGACCGCGAAATGCATGTAAACGACCGTGAAGTGAAGGGAATTGACCACGAAATGCCTCGAAACGACCGTGAATCAACACGGAATTGTTTGGGATGACCGCGAAATGCATGGGAATGATCATGGTTTGAAGCGATTTGACCGCGAAATGAATGCAAATGACTGTGGAGTGAAGGGAATTGACCGCGAAATGCCTCAAAACGACCGTGAATTAACACGGAATTGTTTGGGACGACCATGAAATGCATGGGAATGATCATGGTTTGAAGCGAATTGACCGCGAAATGCATGTAATTGACCGTGAAGGGAAGGGAATTGACCGCGAAATGCCTCGAAACGACCGTGAATCAACACGGAATTGTTTGGGATGACCGTGAAATGCATGAGAATGATCATGGTTTGAAGCGAATTAACCACGAAATGCATGCAATTGACCGTGAAGTGAAGGGAATTGACCGCGAAATGCCTCAAAACGACCGTGAATCAACATGAAATTGTTTGGAATGACCGTGAAATGCATGAGAATGATCATGGTTTGAAGCGAATTGACCTCGAAATGCATGCAAATGACCGTGAAGTGAAGGGAATTGACTGCGAAATGCCTCGAAACGACCGTGAATCAACACGAAATTGTTTGGGATGATCGCGAAATGCATGGGAATGATCATGGTTTGAAGCGATTTGACCGCGAAATGCATGCAAATGACCGTGAAGTGAAGGGAATTGACCGTGAAATGCCTCGAAACGACCGTGAATCAACACGGAATTGTTTGGGATGACCGCGAAATGCATGGGAATGATCATGGTTTGAAGCGATTTGACCACGAAATGCATGCAAATGACCGTGAAGTGAAGGGAATTGACCGCGAAATGCCTCGAAACGACCGTGAATCAACACGGAATTGTTTGGGATGACCGTGAAATGCATGGGAATGATCATGGTTTGAAGCGATTTGACCGCGAAATGCATGCAAATGACCGTGAAGTGAAGGGAATTGACCGCGAAATGCCTCTAAATGAACACAACTTGGATAACATGGAGTGTGTACCGACATGGGTGTGTACTAACAAGCTAACCTAAAAAAGAAAAACAAAAAAATATATATAAAAAATAATAATAAAAACACATTAGAAAAAAAATGGAAAAATTACACTTCGATATATCAAATAGAACACGATATATCGAAACTCTTCGATATAATCGAAACATAATCGGTTAATGGTAGAGTAAGTTGTCGATTATATCGAAATCTAGTCGATATAATAGTAGTAAGTCATCCTTACAACCGACCGATATATCGACTATTATTCGATTAATTGAAAATAGTCACACACTGTTCAGCGACAAAATACTTTTTAAATTGTATTATCGATATAATCGAGTAGATGTCGATATATCGAGGTATCGATATATCGACTAGATTTCGATATATCGGAAATTATCAGAAAATGTCCAGCGTCGAACTGCTTTTTTAGTGCAATTATCGATTATATCTCCGATATTTCGATATATCGAAGTAAGTATATATCGAGTAAATATCGATATATCGAAAATGTACCTCAATGGTCCAGCAACCAGAATCTTATTGACTGGGGAAGGGTTTCAAGTGGAGGAGGTGGGCCACCATTCGCTGATCGAGAAGCTCGATTTAAATGAAGAAGGGGGAGGAGATGGTGATGGAATCGAGGGTATGTTGTTATATGGGTCAATTAAGAATGATTGTCCATCATCATCTGGTAAAGAATCTCTATTGATCGAAGTGCTCAAAGAAGAATATGATAATGGACTGGAGGATGTGATATTGCATCGGTCAATAGAGAAATCATCAGGTGAAGGATTTGAAGTGGAAGTGGACCACCATCCACCGATCGAAAGGATTAATTTGCATGAATAAGGGGTATAAGATGATGACAAACACAAGGATATATCATTTGATGAGTCAATAGAGAGAGGGTCAGTTTCATCATCTGGTGGAGGATCTGAAGTGAAGAAGGTGGGCCACCATCTTAAAATTGAGGATATCTATTTGCATGAAGGGGGAGAAGGAGATTGTAGTGATTTAGAGAGTGTGTTATTCCATGGGTCGATAGAGAACGAACCACTATCATCATCTCAAAAAGTATTTGAAGCGAAGGGAAGCCACCATCCACCAATCAAGGATCTTGATTCACGGTCATCCCAAACAATTCCATGTTGATTCACGGTCGTTTCGAGGCATTTTGCGGTCAATTCCCTTCACTTCACGGTCAGTTGCATGTATTTCACGGTCAATTTGCTTCAAACCATGATCATTCTCATGCATTTCACGGTCGTCCCAAACAATTTCGTGTTGATTCACGGTCGTTTCGAGGCATTTCGCGGTCAATTCCCTTCCCTTCACGGTCAGTTGCATGCATTTCGCGGTCAATTCGCTTCAAACCATGATCATTCTCATGCATTTCACGGTCGTCCCAAACAATTCCGTGTTGATTCACGATCGTTTTGAGGCATTTCGCGGTCAATTCCCTTCACTCCACGGTCATTTGCATGCATTTCGCGGTCAAATCGCTTTAAACCATGATCATTCCCATGCATTTTGCAGTCATCCCAAACAATTTTGTGTTGATTCACGGTCGTTTCGAGGCATTTCGCGGTCAATTCCCCTCACTTCACGGTCATTTGCATGCATTTCGCGGTCAAATCGCTTTAAACCATGATCATTCTCATGCATTTCGCGGTCATCCCAAACATTCCGTGTTGATTCACGGTCGTTTCGAGGCATTTTGCGGTCAATTCCCTTCACTTCACGGTCATTTGCATGCATTTCGCGGTCAAATCGCTTCAAACCATGACCATTCCTATGCATTTCACGGTCATCCCAAACAATTTCGTGTTGATTCACGGTCGTTTCGAGGCATTTCGCGGTCAATTCCCATCACTTCACGGTCATTTGCATGCATTTCGCGGTCAATTCGCTTCAAACCATGATTATTCCCATGCATTTCATGGTCATTCCAAACAATTCCGTGTTGATTCACGGTCGTTTCGAAGCATTTCGCGGTCAATTCCCTTCACTTCACGGTCAGTTGCATGCATTTCGCGGTCAATTCGCTTTAAACCATGATCATTCTCATGCATTTCACGGTCGTCCCAAACAATTCCGTGTTGATTCATGGTCGTTTCGAGGCATTTCGCAGTCAATTCCCTTCACTTCACGGTCAGTTACATGCATTTCGCGGTCAATTCGCTTCAAACCATTATCATTCCCATGCATTTCACGGTCGTCCCAAACAATTCTGTATTGATTCACGGTCGTTTTGAGGCATTTCGCGGTCAATTCCCTTCACTCCACGGTCATTTGCATGCATTTCGCGGTCAAATCGCTTCAAACCATGATCATTCCCATGCATTTCGCGGCCATCCCAAACAATTTCGTGTTGATTCACGGTCGTTTCGAGGCATTTCGCAGTCAATTCCCCTCACTTCACGGCCATTTGCATGCATTTCGCGGTCAAATCGCTTCAAACCATGATCATTCTCATGCATTTCGCGGTCATCCCAAACAATTCCGTGTTGATTCACGGTCGTTTCGAGGCATTTTGCGGTCAATTCCCTTCACTTCATGGTCATTTGCATGCATTTCGCGGTCAAATTCGCTTCAAACCATGATCATTCCTCCCTTCACTTCACGGTCATTTGCATGCATTTCGCGGTCAATTCGCTTCAAACCATGATCATTCCCATGCATTTCACGGTCATCCCAAACAATTCCATGTTGATTCACGGTCGTTTGGAGGCATTTCGCGGTCAATTTGCTTCACTTTACGGCCATTTGCATGCATTTCGCGGTCAATTCGCTTCAAACCATGATCATTCCCATGCATTTCACGGTCATTCCAAACAATTTCGTGTTGATTCACGGTCGTTTCGAGGCATTTCGCGGTCAATTCCCTTCACTTCACGGTCATTTGCATGCATTTCGCGGTCAATTCGCTTCAAACCATGATCATTCTCATGCATTTCGCGGTCATCCCAAACAATTTCGTGTTGATTCACGATCGTTTCGAGGCATTTCGCGGTCAATTCCCTTCACTTCACGGTCATTTGCATGCATTTCGCGGTCAAATCGCTTCAAACCATGATCATTCCTATGCATTTCACGGTCATCCCAAACAATTTCGTGTTGATTCACGGTCGTTTCGAGGCATTTCGCGGTCAATTCCCATCACTTCACGGTCATTTGCATGCATTTCGCGGTCAATTCGCTTTAAACCATGATTATTCCCATGCATTTCATGGTCATTCCAAACAATTCCGTGTTGATTCACGGTCGTTTCGAGGCATTTCGCGGTCAATTCCCTTCACTTCACGGTCAGTTGCATGCATTTCGCGGTCAATTCGCTTCAAACCATGATCATTCTCATGCATTTCACGGTCGTCCCAAACAATTCCGTGTTGATTTATGGTCGTTTCGAGGCATTTCGCGATCAATTCCCTTCACTTCACGGTCATTTACATGCATTTCGCGGTCAATTCGCTTCAAACCATGATCATTCCCATGCATTTCGCGGTCATTCCAAACAATTTCGTGTTGATTCACGGTCGTTTCGAGGCATTTCGCGGTCAATTCCCTTCACTCCACGGTCATTTGCATGCATTTCGCGGTCAAATCGCTTCAAACCATGATCATTCCCATGCATTTCGCGGTCATCCCAAACAATTTCGTGTTGATTCACGGTCGTTTCGAGGCATTTCGCAGTCAATTCCCCTCACTTCACGGCCATTTGCATGCATTTCGCGGTCAATTCGCTTCAAACCATGATCATTCTCATGCATTTCATGGTCGTCCCAAACAATTCCGTGTTGATTTATGGTCGTTTCGAGGCATTTCGCGATCAATTCCCTTCCCTTCACGGTTAGTTGCATGCATTTCGCGGTCAATTCGCTTCAAACCATTATCATTCCCATGCATTTCACGGTTGTCCCAAACAATTCCGTGTTGATTCACGGTCGTTTCGAGGCATTTCGCGTTTAATTCCCTTCACTCCACAGTCATTTGCATGCATTTCGCAGTCAAATCGCTTCAAACCATGATCATTCCCATGCATTCCGTAGTCATCCCAAACAATTCCGTGTTGATTCACGGTCGTTTTGAGGCATTTCGCGGTCAATTCCCCTCACTTCACGGTCATTTGCATGCATTTCGTGGTCAAATCGCTTCAAACCATGATCATTCCCATGCATTTCGCGGTCATCCCAAACAATTTCGTGTTGATTCACGGTCGTTTCGAGGCTTTTCGCGGTCAATTCCCTTCACTTCACGGTCATTTGCATACATTTCGCGGTCAAATCGCTTCAAACCATGATCATTCCCATGCATTTCGCGGTCATCCCAAACAATTCTGTGTTGATTCACGGTCGTTTTAAGGCATTTCGCGGTCAATTCCCTTCACTTCACGGTCATTTGCATGCATTTCGCGGTCAATTCGCTTCAAACCATGATCATTCTCATGCATTTCACGGTCGTCCCAAACAATTCCGTGTTGATTTATGGTCGTTTCGAGGCATCAATTCGCTTCACTTCACGGTCAGTTGCATGCATTTCGCGGTCAATTCACTTCAAACCATGATCATTCCCATGCACTTCACGGTTGTCCCAAACAATTCCGTGTTGATTCACGTCGTTTCGAGGCATTTCGGGTCAATTCCCTTCCCTTCACTGTCATTTCATGCATTTCGCGGTCAATTCCTTCAAACCATATCATTCCCATGCATTTCACGGTCATTCCCAAACAATTTCGTGTTGATTCACTGTTTTTGAGGCATTTCGCGGTCAATTTGCTTCACTTTACGGCCATTTGCATGCATTTCGCGGTCAATTCGCTTCAAACCATGATCATTCCCATGCATTTCACGGTCATACCAAACAATTTCGTGTTGATTCACGGTCGTTTCGAGGCATTTCGCGATCAATTCCCTTCCCTTCACGGTTAGTTGCATGCATTTCGCGGTCAATTCGCTTCAAACCATTATCATTCCCGTGCATTTCACGGTTGTCCCAAACAATTCCGTGTTGATTCATGGTCGTTTCGAGGCATTTCGCGTTTAATTCCCTTCACTCCACAGTCATTTGCATGCATTTTGCAGTCAAATCGCTTCAAACCATGATCATTCCCATGCATTCCGCAGTCATCCCAAACAATTCCGTGTTGATTCACGGTCGTTTCGAGGCATTTCGCGGTCAATTCCCCTCACTTCACGGTCATTTGCATGCATTTCGTGGTCAAATCGCTTCAAACCATGATCATTCCCATGCATTTCGCGGTCATCCCAAACAATTTCGTGTTGATTCACGGTCGTTTCGAGGCATTTCGCGGTCAATTCCCTTAACTTCACGGTCATTTGCATGCATTTCGCGATCAAATCGCTTCAAACCATGATCATTCCCATGCATTTCGCGGTCATCCCAAACAATTCCGTGTTGATTCACGGTCATTTCGAGGCATTTCGCGGTCAATTCCCCTCACTTCACGGTCATTTGCATGCATTTCGTGGTCAAATCGCTTCAAACCATGATCATTCCCATGCATTTCGCGGTCATCCCAAACAATTTTGTGTTGATTCACGGTCGTTTCGAGGCTTTTTGCGGTCAATTCCCTTCACTTCACGGTCATTTGCATGCATTTCGCGGTCAAATCGCTTCAAACCATGATCATTCCCATGCATTTCATGGTCATCCCAAACAATTCCGTGTTGATTCACGGTCGTTTCGAGGCATTTCGCAGTCAATTCCCTTCACTTCACGGTCATTTGCATGCATTTCGCGGTCAATTAGCTTCAAACCATGATCATTCTCATGCATTTCACGGTCATTCCAAACAATTCCGTGTTGATTCACGGTCGTTTCGAGACATTTTGCGGTCAATTCCCTTCACTTCACGGTCATTTGTATGCATTTCACGGTCAATTCACTTCAAACCATGATCATTCTCATGCATTTCACGGTTGTCCCAAACAATTCCGTGTTGATTCACAGTCGTTTCGAGGCATTTCGCGGTCAATTCCCTTCCCTTCACGGTCAGTTACATGCATTTCGCGGTCAATTCACTTCAAACCATTATCATTCCCATGCATTTCACGGTCGTCCCAAACAATTCCGTGTTGATTCACGGTTGTTTTTGAGGCATTTCGCGGTCAATTCCCTTCACTCCACGGTCATTTGCATGCATTTCGCGGTCAAATCGCTTCAAACCATGATCATTCCCATGCATTTCGCGGTCATCTCAAACAATTTCGTGTTGATTCACGGTCGTTTCGAGGCATTTCGCGGTCAATTCCCTTCCCTTCACGGTCAGTTGCATGCATTTCGCGGTCAATTCACTTCAAACCATGATCATTCTCATGCATTTCATGGTCGTCCCAAACAATTTCGTGTTGATTCACGATCATTTTGAGGCATTTCGCGGTCAATTCTCTTCACTCCACGGTCATTTGCATGCATTTCACGGTCAAATCGCTTCAAACCATGATTATTCCCATGCATTTCACGGCCATCCCAAACTATTTCGTGTTGATTCACGGTCATTTCGAGGCATTTCACGATCAATTCCCTTCACTTCACGGTCATTTGCATGCATTTCACGGTCAATTCGCATCAATTCATGATCATTCCCATGCACTTCACGGTTATCCTAAACAATTCCGTGTTGATTCACGGTCGTTTCGAGGCATTTCGCGGTCAATTCGCTTCAATTCACTTCAAACCATGATCATTCTCTTCAATTCGCTTCAATTCACTTCAAATTGACCATGAAGTGAAGGGAATTGACGGCGAAATGCCTCGAAACGACCGTGAATCAACACGGAATAGTTTGGGATGACCGTGAAGTGCATGGGAATGATCATGAATTGATGCGAATTGACCGTGAAATGCATGCAAATGATCGTGAGGTGAAGGGAATTGACCGTGAAATGCCTCGAAATGACCGTGAATCAACACGAAATAGTTTAGGATGACCGTGAAATGCATGGAATTGTCCGTGAAGTGGAGGGAATTGATGGCGAAATGCATGGAAATGACCACGAATTGATTGAAATTGACCGCAAAGTGAATGAAATGGATTTTCGACCATTGACCTGATGGAATCTTGGAAAATAATTAGGTTAGTTGGCTAAAGTATCTTCTCCTACCCCATAATCATATAGGGAGTAACTAATTTTGGTTTAGAAGATATTCTTGTTAAATGAATACAGAAATAAAATAAAAAAAGGGAGAATATTTTTTTAGATGCTTATATATACATATTTATATAAATATGTATTAGAGAAAATTGTAGGTAGAATAAAGTTCTCCATGTAATAAATAAAAAATAAAAAAATAAAAAAATTTGCATAGACTTTTACGGACTGCATTTATGGCTACGGCTATAATCTGTAGCTATATCTTCGATACATATCGAACACACTTCGATTAATCGAAAATTGCAGGATTTTTTATGCAAAATTACTAGACAGTTTTGGACCTTTTTCGATTAATCGAAAGACATTCGATATATCGAAGTACATATCGAAAGACCTTCGATGCATAGTAGAGGACATATTAAAAAAGCATTGGCTGCGGTTATCTCTATGGTTATAATCCGTAGCCATAGATACCAGGCTTTTTTTTTTCCCTGTTGTAATCCTCACCGCCTTTGTGGGTCATTTTATGAAGTATGTGTTATATCCAAACCGTCCATCTATTTGGCGAACTCATACTAACGCTTGGGAAGAAAAACAAGATAGATTTAGCTATCAAGTGGACCACACTGTAAAAGGCTGTGGATGATTGAACGTCTACCATTGAAAACCTTTTAGGGGTAACAGAAGTTTGGATCATTATGAAATTTTTTTTCCCCCTTCATCCAGGCTTTTGTGACCTTATGAATAGATTGGATGGAAAATAAATGTTATGGTGGGCCCTACAAAATTTTTAACGGTGAAAATCAATTTTCCCGTTGCTCTTTGTGGTGTGGTCCAGTTGATCTTTGGAAATGATTTTTTTTTTTGATAATGCTCCCAAATGATCTCGAAATATGGATGAACGGTGTGGATATAATAAATACGTAACTGTGGGGGCCATGTAACTTTGATATCTTTTGAACCGTTCGTACAACTCGGAGTTTGAAGACTGTCAGCGCTCGTCTTCGAGCACAGCCTATCCGCTTGAAGGAACAAGCAGGGGCATTTTCGACCTTTTGCAAGCCATCCGTACAGCTTGGGCGTATTCTCGCAAAGGAAAATGAGGTGGGCTTAGTCTCCTCAATGGGCCATAAATGGAAACGGATTGGCTACTCCCCCTGCCACCAGCCAATGGCTGGTGTTCGGTGGTCTGTGGACCCCACCATGATGTATGTGTTTCATCCATGCCGTCCATCTATTTTTATAGATCATTTTATGATATTACACTGAAAATGAGATATATCCCAATCTCAAATAGATCACATTACAGGAAACAGTGTTGAATGAACGGCGACCATTAAAACTTTCTGGGGGCCATAAAAGTATTGGATCAAGCTGATCTTTGTTTTTTCCCTTCATCTGGGTATTTATGACCTAATCAACAGATTGGATGTCAGATAAACAGTACAGTGGGCCTTAGGAGGTTTTAAATGATGGATATCCAATAACTATTGTTTTCCTGTGGTGTGGTGCACCTAAGATTTATATCCCTCTTATTTTTAAGGTGTAGCCCTAAAATGATCTTTAAAAATGGATGAACGGAATGGATGAAACACATACATCATGGTCGGGTCCACAGACCACCGAACACCAGCCACGGGATGGTGTAAGGGGGAGTAGCCAATCCGTTCCCGCCATAAATGGGTCGTACAGTCGCAAATTTCCCAAGGGAAAACACAAATATCAGCCTGATCCAAAACTTTTGTGGGACCAAGCAGTTTTTAATGGTGGTGCTCAATCAAGGGATGAAAGATGCGCACCATGGTGGCCCCATACGAAGGGCGTGGATTGTATACTAACCTCACCGGGATCTACCTGGAGACGGACGGTCCTGGCAATGGCTCTGCGACACCATGATGTATGTATTTTATTGAAGCCATTGATCCATTTTGACGGATCATTTTAGGGTAGAAGCCTAAAAATGATGCAGATGAAAGTCCTGAGTGGACCACACCACAGGAGCAGCGGTGACAGGGATGCCCACCATTGAAATCTTCTTAAGGCTCACTGTGATGTTTATTTACCATCAAAACTGTAGCCGCCGCAACGTTTCCAATGTGAGCGTTGATTCCTTGCAGTTTATTGTAAAATGGCGCACATGATTACTGGATATACCTGATTTGACTGCTGTCCTATTGAGGTCTTGTAAAACAGATGAACAGAGTGAATTTATCATGTGCATTTATGTGGGACCCACACAACTTCCAACTAAAGGAACTTCTCATGTACATCATTATATCTTATTTGAGATGGATAGCGTGCGCTGTTTGAAAGTGATAAAAGCGAAGCAGGGGCTAGAGCGCCTGTATCACACGCGGTGGGTTGCAAAGAGCTATGGTAGACGCTAGGAGATTTTCAATCGGAAGAGCTGGACCATTAGGCTGCTGGGGTGCTAAGCCCGAGCTTAGCCCGATTTACAATCTGGCTCTTAATTTAAGCCTAAATCTGATCCTCGGGCCTGATACCCCAGCCCAATGCAGGCCAGGCCAGGCCAGCAGGCCCATTGACAGCCCTACATCCAACTTGTTCATAAGGTCAGACAGGTGAGGCTAAAGGGAAAACATGAATATCAACTTGATCTAAAACTGCTGTGACCTGATGAGGTATTTAATTATTCCATTCCCACTGTTTCCTATGGTGTGGTACTCTTTAACTTTAGATCTATTGCCTTTTGAGGCTCATGTCTTAAAATGATACGTCAAAATGGCTGGATTGCATGAATGCAACATATAAATCAAGTTGGTCCATAGAGCCTCTACTAGGACCGTCCGTCTGTGGTTAGTTCCTTATGGGGTAGTACCAATCCGCGTCCCAGTCCAAAACCTATGGTCCAGAATCAATGAAAGAGCATTTGTGCGGCATAAAACACGTGCTGTTGTAGAAGATCATCGTCAATGAGACAGGTATAAGGGTGTCAATGGGCCTGAAAATTTTGAATTTTAAATAGGGTCGGCCGGGACCTACGCAAGGCCCGGCCTTTTGACAGCCCAAAGTAGATCCCTTGTTTGACAATGACAATTTATTTATTTATTTATTATTATTTATTGGCAAGGTTTAGAAGGCAAGACAACCGATCGAACCCTGGATCCTATCTATAAAATTGTGAGACGCCCATTGCATACTGACACTGTCAGTGGCGACTCGTTACTGGACGGTCATGTGGAGGACCCACCATGATGTATGTGCTTTACCCATGCATCTGATGGATGGATTGGATGGCGATCGTACATCACATGAGCCACCACATCTGCCCGGTACCACCATGAGGTTAAACGTGGTGCCGGTGCCACTCGAGCTTACCTACGAAAACAATGCATGACGGTCCAATCATCCAACACCGGAGACCACATTCAACTTGTGGGTGGATTGACGTTGGGCCATCGGATTATAAATCAAGTGAAGACCAAGCCCATACAAGAATCTTAGCTAAAGATCTAACCATCTAGAATAAAAATTTGAACTTTCTTTCTTTTCTTTTTTTCTTTTTCCTTTTTTTTTTTTTAAAGACACGCACTCACTCCAAAGTGGGATTTCACCATAATGGTACTCGAACCCATCACCTGGTGTTGAAACTCTTTTCAATCTACCACCAGGGTTATGAGTAAGGACCCATATCAACCGTCTAGATGGATATGAATAAAGAATTGAACCATATCAACCATCTAGATTAAAATTTCTTTTTCACATTTGATTAAAATATCCTTAAAATTATTCCAAAATTACAGCACTTGATGTTCAGAGTTTCAGTTTACCTACTACCCCCACCAAGACATAGCTAAAACGGATGGTCCTGTCAGGGGCTTTGTGAGGCCCACCGTGATGTATATGTTTTATCCACGCCATCCATCCATTTTGATAGATCATTTGAGGGCGTGAGCCCAAAAAGGAGGCAGATTTAAGGGTCAAGTGGGCCACACCACAGGAAGCCGTTGAAAACTTCTCGGGGGCATAGAAGTTTCGTATGATATTTATGTTTTCCCTTCCTACCGATATATGCGACATTATGAACAGGTTGGATGGGAAATAAATATCAACTGTAGGCCCTAGGAATTCAATCCTGGTGTGGCCCACTTGAGCCTTCAATATGCCTCCTTTTTGGGCTCATGCCCTAAAATGATATTTCAAAATGGATTAAAAAAAAAATATACATCACGGTGGGGCTCATGCCCTAAAATGATATTTCAAAATGGATAAAAAAGTGTACATCACGGTGGCCCCACAGCCCCTGACAGGACCGTCCGTCTCTAGCTGGGTCCTGGCGGGGATAGTACCCAATCCGCGGCCATTAAACGGTAAGCAAAATGAAAAAACAAACCAATCAGAATTTGGTGGTACATCCAAACAGATCCTTGGTAAGGGCGAGATGAGATTCACGGCTAGCTAGCAGAGGCCCAATATGGCAATATGCTGAAAATGTTTATAAATAATGAATCTTTTTGAAATTCTTCTCCTTGAGACAATTAACTTCCGTGTATATGAACTTGGTAGTGAAGTACTGGAACACCAAGACTCGGGATTTACTTGAGCTTTGGAGATTTTACCATTGTTGAAAACAAACGCTATTTTTTATTTTTATCAGCTTTGGGTAAAGAGGCTGAGTTCCCTACTATTTGGAAATTAGTTTGTAGCTGTGGAGCCCATGGTTGGTCTATCCAAGTAAAAGCCATTGCTCTGACGACCCCATGATTGATGAACCACTGACCAAAAATCTATCAAATTGGAAGATCCTAAGCATCAAATCTTTAGTTTTTCCTCTGGTGTGATTTGTAATGCATTTCTTTTGGAAAGTTTTAGAGTTGAACAATTAAAATGATACTACTGGGAATGGTCGGGGGTGCGAGGGACTAAAAAGATGTGAATTACCAAAATTTTGATCATACAAATTCAATTTCTTACATCTCTAATCTAATCCCAATATATTGGATTACATTTTGCGTATTTTGAGACGGCCTCCGTTGAGAAAAATCAAAATCAGAAATACTTTCAAATTTTATATACTGGCACGATCCCAAGAAGATAGAAACACTTTCTCATCACGACAGCAGTTGCCTCGCACAACAGCAGCCTGCTAGACTCCTCTGCAGATCCAACCACCTGTCCACATTTCACAACAACAGTAAAATTATACACACAAAGCAGACACGCTCTACCTCAAGAATCACACTGATCTTACAATCCTAACCATCTCATGGGAAGACTTTTGTGGAAAGAAAACACATATTTCTCAAAGACAATCTGAGTTCCTTTCATCATTCATTTTTATTCCTTGAGAATATTGCCCGATCCAGGGGTTGGAATTGTGTAACCGGTGAATTTTGGGATACAGCCCATCAAAGGGAGGGACTATATGATGGTCAGTATGGATCTTGCACATATTTTCCACGTGCATGAAAAGCTCAGTTTTGGAAAAAAAAAAAAGAGGTTATGGTATAAGTGGCAAAATACAGACATTTAATCATTCCAGTTGCAAATAATGCCGGGATTATATAAGATGGAGAAGGTAGAGATGGATGGATCATACCTGGCAGTTGGTGTAGAACCTGGTGAATACTTCAGACAAGTCATAGAGATATTCACACAAAATGTTGGGAAGGAGATTAGTACAAGCTTCTTCAACTATCTGAAAGTACAACACAAACCATGTCCACAGCCATCAGAATCAAGATGACACCCAAGAGCCATGTAATTTGAATACACAAGCAATTGAAGCTATCAGGAACAAAGCAGGAGACAATGGCAGCCCCACAAGCTCAACAGATAAAGTATAAACACCTCCATGATGCATGTCATAGTCACTTGGTGTGTGAGAGGATGCTAAGATGCAGCACACACTACACAAAAAGGTTCCGTGCAGTTCCCTCAAGGTGCACGAGGAAAACACGTTGTGATCGTGACTATTGATCTGCTGGGTTATCTTTGGATCGTTACAGGCCAAAAATAGCAGTGATTGGACAAAACTGACCACCCAGTGTTGTGACCAGTGAGTTTTTTTATTTTTTTTGGGGGGGGGGGGGGGGGACCACTGCTCCGGTCACTACATGTTTGACGAGGGTTATGTTCGCGCAGCATAAATGTAAAACCTTCATATCCCCACCCAAGCCCTCTAATTTCAAGTAGTTTTAGTAGAGGATCCCTTGTCTTCCTTTCAGGCACTTCAACCCTATTCAAAGATCCTTTGACCAAGGTTGCCCCTGGTTTTCTTGGCACATGACCAAACCAACTCAATCAATTCTCCATTTTATCACATGATTGGAACTACTTCCCAGTTACTCTGAATGGTCTTACACTTCACCATATCCTTCCTAGTCTTCCAACACATTGCCTATGTGTATGCATATGTGCATGGTGTGCAGTAGTTCCATATGATTGGCTGTTATATATCAGCAAGTACCATATAGCATATAAAGAAAACATTAAGAAAATAATTTATTCCTAATAACAGCATCAAGACTATCAACACGTACTGAAGATTTTTTATTTTTTATTTTCAAGAAACAATGTTCCAAGTTAACTGTTCAGGTTGAAAAGCACGTCTTATATTATATAAAAGAAGAAGAAAAGGTTGTCTGATCACATTGTCCACCAACAGATAATGCACACCAGTGTTTTAAATAGCGGTAGTGTGATGCGTAGCGCTTAGCCCTTTATAGCGTGTAGCGAAAATACGTAGCGTGTAGCATAAGCTACACGATATTTCTATTTTTTAATTTAAAAATAAGACAAATATAATAAATAGTGAAAAAAATATAAAAAAGCCTAAAAGATGATTCATTTGATCAATTATAAGCATGTTCAAACAAGTTATTAGTTATCATTTATCAAAAGTCAATCCACATATATAAACCAAGGGTCGTAGCGCTACACAACATTATGCTATTTAGGGCGCTACGTAGCGCTATAGCCACGCTACGCTACGGGCGCTATTTGAAACACTGATGCACACGTATCTCCCACCATCAGATAATGGCAGGCCGTATGAACCTTGACACACTTTTTTAATTGGCATTTGAAAAATCACATTTAGAAAGGCTTGCCAGATTCCTGCCAACTGTCTTTTAATAGTGGGAGATAACATGCAACCAACACTAGGTGCTCACTGAGCACATTGAAGTCATACAGACTAAGGGCCTGTTTGATTTTCCATTGTAATGGTAAATACACGGTAAAGGACTAATTATTACTATTGAACGTGTTTGATAACCAAGCTGTATTTCTGCTTTGTAAAATCGTACAAAAAATTTGACTTAATTTGTGGGCCGCACTCTGATATATTTGACATATCCATGCCAGCCATCCATCCATTTTAGATGAACATTTTGGGGCATCATCTGAAAATAGAGGCAGATCCAACGCTCAATTGGCCCACACCAAAGGAAATAGTGTCGGTGACACGTCCACCATTGAAAGCTATTTCTTTCACCAGACCCACATCGGAGTTTATTTGTCATTTAAACCCTTCATAAGGTCACACAGGCATGGATAAGAGGAAAACACAAATATCAGCTTCATCCAAAGTATCTAGGAGCCTCAAGAAGTATTTAACAGTGGGTGAATGATTTATCACAGTTTCCTGTGGTGTGGTCCACTTGAGCTTTGGATCTGCCTCATTTTTGTGTTCATACCCTAAATGAGGCTGAAATATAGGATGAATGGTGTGGATAAGCCACGTACATCACAGTGGGCCCTACATTCATTTGGCAACCATCCTCGGTTCTAGTGCCCAAAAGTTAAGCAGTCACATCTGCATCGTT
This sequence comes from Magnolia sinica, assembly GCF_029962835.1. Classification (NCBI taxonomy): domain Eukaryota; kingdom Viridiplantae; phylum Streptophyta; class Magnoliopsida; order Magnoliales; family Magnoliaceae; genus Magnolia; species Magnolia sinica. Next base: position 13,952,143 of record NC_080585.1, on the reverse strand, counting down.
TCTGATGCAGTAATTACCTGGGTAAGTAATTATTACCCATTTACCAGGTAATTACCTGTTACATGAAAAATCAAACAGGCCCTAAATGAAGATGTAAACTATCAGTGAATATGGAAAAGATACTGAAGAAATTTATGAAAAGTGTGCAAGCAAAAGAATCGGTTCCTTTCAAACCCATTCATACCTCTGCAAATCGGATAAGGTGAAGACCCATAATGCGTTCATCAGGATGATTCAGCTCAATAGTTCCCTTCTGTCAGACCAGAAGGCGAGAAACAAAAACCCAGAATTAAAATAAATAAATAAAAATACAAGGCACAATACAAAAATCTCACCACCATAATTTTGTCAACAGGGTTTCAGAATAGCAAATTGCAAAACTTACTTTCTTTAACTCTTCTATGTCTCTACCAGATTTTCGTATGATTGAACAAATACGAGCGTGTGCATACAGCAGGTAAACGGCAGTATTGCCCTGTTAGGCAAGAAATGGGCAACATGGATTAAGAAAAGTAAACAATACCAGAAGACACTAACGAGAAAATGTAAAACCTAAGGGCACTGACTAAGAACATCAGTAAGAGCCTCAGTTAGAAACCACTCAATGCTATATCATTTCAATTTTAAAAAAAAAAAAAAAATCTTTTGAAAATAAACTATGTACTTTTGTTTCTACAAGAAATAAATACTTTTGAAACAAGGCAAATGAACAGAAAAAAACCAAAATTGAAAAAAAGAAAAGGCCAATTAAGAAAAAGTTCTACTACACCATCTTACCAAATTGGCAGTTAAGTGGTACATGGATGAGGTGTGCCTCACTGAGTAGATGACGTGACTCAAAAACAAGCTAAATCCCTCATCAGGAGGGCAATATGCAAATGTTGAATGTAAACTGTCAGCAATTCTTTTAGAACTGCCCTTTTTTCTTATACATATGATGAGGCAACCGCCTGATTTTTGGGTCAGATCATCTACCCACTTGACACATGGTTCTGAGTTGCACATATCTGACCACATTTAGATCTGCATGCGGGCTTGATGTTTCTCAAATATTAAAGGCATGTGTACATATCTTTGGATCGGTAAGTCTTGATACAAATACTATATAAAATCTAGACATAACCCACCTTATCATTAAGCATCTGATCGAAACTAAATGTATAATTAGTCAGCCTATTGTTCTTCAGGTCTGCATACCTGTTACACACCACAAAATGGAAAAAGTGAATCAGTTCAAGTGTCATGAAATAAAATAATTTCAGGCCATCCTTCCCTCCCTCCCATTTCTTTACACTATTGCTCTCCCTCCCTCCCTCAGCAAGGAGTTTATATTTAGGTACTTAAAACAGCACTAAGGCATTTAAATTTAGTTGATTACTAGATGGAAATGAAAAGGGAAGCTTACTTGACGGCCCCATAACCCACTGCCTCAGCAGTTTTTTCAAGCTCCTCATCATTCCACTCTGCAATTTTACCTGATCAAACACATAAAACAACATATGGAGCATTAAATAGTCTCAAAAAGCTCAGATCATCTCAATTAATGTGCTACAAGGTTTTCAGCAATGCACATTTGAAGCCCAGACAGATGCTATAATCCAGTAGTGAGTTTAAAAATATTAAAGAGATGCAGCAGGAAAGCTGAACCATTAAAGAAGGAGATTATAATAAATGTTAGTAATCCGAGTACCATTAGTTTTAAGCCGTTCAATGAGTTCCGTTTTGCTGCGAGTTTTGGCTTCATCGAGTAGATCAACTAATCGAACAACTTCCGTAGCCCGAGTCCGGAACCGCTTGCCATCCGATCCGAGCACAAGACCAAACCCAACATGGTTTGTTTTTGGGTATGAATTGCCACTAGCTGGAAGCCAACCAGCACGTTTGGCAGCCTGAAGCAAGCAGTGGAGAAACAAGTCTCAGCTCCAACCTCTTAAAAAGTAAGGAAACTGCAAGCTCCAGTTACTGTGACTGAATATATTCAATCAAGCAGGGGAATGCAATAATATTATATTCCAAAACAACTTTTGAAAGCGACAACCATATCACACGCACCATCATTTAGATTTCAATTTTCATTTTTAGTGGGCACTAAATAAAGTATGTGGTTGATGGCAAAAACCATGGCATGGGCCACATGATCTAATTGAACAGGTAAAGAAAAGAGAGAGAAACAGAAGACGTGACAGTAACATTCTTCTCACTCTTTTTTTTTTTTCAACGAACAACACTACTACAAAATTGCATAGCTTGAGATGGCAAATGATACATACACTGAACAGCATTTCAAAGTGCTGTGACTGACCAACATCAGTTATATATATTATCCATTCTGCTTTCTCTTCATTAAGCCGATACCTACAAACAGTAAGCAGCAAATGTCAAAGAGCAAACCTGTACAAATTGAAAATTAGGACCTGTTTGGCATTGCTTCTAGCACAACACAATTTCAACAGTGTTCAATAAGAAAGTCTTCTAAGGCTTCTTTTTAACAGATAATCTGAGGTTTTCTTCTTTGTTTTCTGATGAATGGTTCTTTATTTAGAGAGAGAGAGAGAGGGAGAAACATTAGTGGGCACCACAACTCCACACACCTCCTAGTTAATAGGAGATCTATTAAAAAAGAGAACAATGCAGAAACAGGTCAAACAAGAATGTTCACATTCTGTTTCAATGAGGTAGCAAGCACAAAAGTGTGAAAATCGAATTGTTAAGATGATGGGCCCCACCAGGGACGGAGCAGTTTGTACAAGTGGGGCAGATGGCTCAGTGATCCAAACCATTGAGATGATGGGCCCCACAGTTGATGACAGAGGCACCAAGCATCCCCTAGATTGGAATATCCTAGCTATGATATTTGGCCATTTTCTGGTTGAATATCCTAGCTATAATATCCATCCCAAATACACACATGCATCAATTGTTTAGCACTGTCCCAAAGCTTTTAAAGACGTGGACAGTCGATCATCAAACTGGATTGCCCATTTGCTTCCACTATTGGCAGGTCATGATGCAAAAATCACACCAATTGGATGATCCTAACCATCCAGTCGATAGCATGAAACGGGTGGTGAAGACTTGTGTAAAGAAAAAATAGTTCTGAATTTCTGATCATCATTTTTGAAACTTCTATTTGATAAGCCCCCCACATATTGCTTATAATTCTTCGTCAGATGTAGCATCCAATCTATCAATTGCAAAAATGGACAGTTATAACAAAATGGCCAACAATCAGATGATTAGAATAATCAGATCAATGTGATCTTTGCGCCATCATCTGCCAACGACAGTATGGAATGAATGGACAGTTGGGATCCACAGTTGATTGTCCACGTGTTACATAAAACCCTTGGGTCATGGGGACATTGGCATTCATATAATAGTAGATACAGCAAGATGAAAGTGAGTGGTTTGCAAGACACGGGAGAGAGTAGTGGAGGAGGTTTAAGGGGGGGAGCTATTTGCACTCTCCGAGAGTGATGGTTGAACTCAAGCACTCTGAAATTATACACATGGCTTACAGTAAATCAAACCATCCATGTCCTGAGAAACACTTTAGATAGGTCATCATCCAAAATTCAGATTTATTTAATGATTCTAACCTATGACTAACAACTATTTGTTTGTTGAATTTGGACCGTTGTTGTTCTCACTTTGACTGTCCATTAAATATACACCAATGAAACCAAATCAACGTAATCTTCGATTTAAGAGTCATCTAAGTGTATGATTTATACAGTTTATGTTGAGTTCATTGTATGCCATGTGTACAATTTCTTAGTTCCTATATATTAAGCATCATACTCCGCTAGAGTATCAAAGTTTTGTCGTTGTGGAAGGAAGAGCCATATGACTGAACTCACCTTCAATTACTTGAATGCTCTCTTTTGGGTAACAACTCTTCCCATGTCCTTTAATGATGCAAAGTTTTAGCCATTCAGAATATATATATATATATATATATATATATATATATATATATATTGCATGGAAAATTTGACCCCTAGCTACTCGCATTGTGTGTAGTAAAGATATAGTTAATAAAGAACAGTGGTATATTACCTACGTTGAGTATAAATACTGAACTAATGACAGGTAGAATAGCGTGTATACAACATGCAGCTTCCCATACTCTATACCATGAGAAGAGATAAAAAGGAAAATAGAAACCATAAAATGGTCAAAGATTCAAACCCGAATTTCAAATATACTAACCAAAGAGCTGTGAGATCAGTTGAAGCATAGTTGAATCCACCATCTCTCTTCACAACAATAAAAGGGATCGTCTGCCCTTCAATAAATATCACACGGGCACCTTCGCTTTCCTCAATTAACCCTTTATTACTCAATTCTTCCAAGACTCCAGGAATGTAGGGATTGTAAAAGCTTTCTCCCTGACAAAACATTCAATTTTGCACATATTACTTCATTACTTCCTGAATAATTACCTATATTTGGATAGAAGGCCCTACAGAAATAAGACTATAATAGTGTTTGTTAAACAACAAAAGTAACAGCAAAGTGACGAGGCTACATTGTGAGCTGAGAGAGAGAGAGAGAGAGAGAGATTTCATCAAAAAGCAAGAGATCTTCCCAAGTCCTATTTAATCCAACCTTTTCAAGTTTCATACTATTAATTGGTCTTGCTCAAGTTTTCATACTAAAAGTCTAAAACGAATCTAACTTGGCCCAACTTGCTCAAATTTGATATTGAAAAGAAAATAAAAATATTAAAAGTTGTTTTCTCTTCTTTTCTTTTTTTCTTTTTTTTGATGACGACAAGGTGTTGCCGCCCCTTTTTAAGGCAAGACTATTTTCCCTACAGATGCACGCAATCACCCACAAACCATGTGCATTGGGTAAATTGTTTTCTCCTCCTTTTAATGATGAACTCATATAATTTCCTTGTTTTGAAACCATTAAAAGACAAAAATCAATCACTCGCTCATTTTCTTTGTTTCTGAGGTTTTCCTAATCGATTTTGTTATTTAGAGAGGGTCTTGTTACAAGAGTGAGAATGGCTTGTGGAGAGATTGATGACTTTTCAGGTAGCAATGGATCTTCATCATGGGTTCGTATTGAGCCCTTACCCACTAGTCATTGATGAATTAACGTTGTGTCCAAGATGAGGCCCCATTCTTTTATGTTGTTTGCAGATAATGTGGTGTTGGTCAACGAGTCTAGGGAGGGGGCAAATGCTAACTGGAGCTTGGAGGCTTGCAGGAAGGCACTACAATTGAAAGGCCAAAAGAATTAGCAGAACCAAAGGGGTATTTGGAATGTAATAGAAATATTTATAAAGGCCAGGCTTTTAATTAAAATTGTCAAAAGATTCCTTAAAGCAAATGGTTTTGTTACCTTGGCATTATTATTTGAAAGAACAAAGAGTTGATGAGGTTGTTTCTGGCAGAGCTAGATCAAGGTCGACAAAGTGAAGGTGTGCCTTTGGAATGCCGTGTGATCATTACATTGATGATAAATGGACAATTTTATAAGACAATTATTCAACCGACTATGTTTATGGGGTAGTTTTGGGAAATAGAAGGCAAAAATGAGCAGTTGAGCACCATATGAGTATTGTAAATACAAAAATGTTGGTATGGAATAGTCCCAATAAGACAAAACTACAAAGAGTAGATTGAGATGCTTCAGTCATGTGCAAGGAAGAAAGAAACAGGCCCGATAGGGAGGAAACCTTGACTAGGGTTGATGGGCCTTCAAAAGAGGATGAGAGGAAGACCTAAAATGACTTGGACTGATGTGGTGGGAAGAGACATGAAGTGTTGTTTCACTTGCCAAGGATTGGACTTTAGGAATGATTGGCGAAACAAGAATGGTAAAGATGACTGCAAATATTTGGGAGAACGCTTTGATGATGATATGGTCATTGCTCGAGTAACTGAATTATATGACCCAGGGCTGCTAGATTAGGATCAAGTCCAAAATGGTATTGATTGAACTGCATCTTCATTTGCACCAGGACCCACAACTACCCTCGGGTTGCGCAAGAATCGATGGACTAAACCAACTTGAAGATCATGATGACTTTTGAAGCATCTTGGCTTATGCCCATCTAAATCTTTGCTTGAAACTTGAAAGGTTACTAAGATTTTATGGAAGAGAAGGCACCAAGATGGTGCACCAACTTCAACCCAAGAAAAGAGAAGCAGAAATCCTTAAAAACATCTATACATGGAAGTCTAGTCTACAAAATATAACTTTGTCTTCTTAGAAACCCTCTCCAACATCTTGCTCTCATTTCAAAAGCATCTCCAATTCCTTTCCCCATAATGCCACAGAACGTGTAACGCCCCGAATTTTAGGGGTCGAGCATGAACTCGATCCCCGATATTACGGATATCACTTTTACTTTGCGAAAGCATGATTTCCCTGTACAGTTATATTGGCAACAAAATAATTGTAAGAACTAAACTAAACAATGTATAGAAGTCCAAATATAAGTGTAGTCAAGTCAATGATCCAAAATACACATACATACATTCAATCACTGAGTCCACTCAACTGAGGACACCAATATACAGATCTAAAAAGAAAAAAGTAGAAAGTGTAAAGTCTTTGCCCAACACTCCCAAAAACAACATCCTGGCGATGAAACGTGCTGGTTTATAACTGCCCATCCAAAGTCAAGGATCCAAAACATACATGCATACATTTAATCATTGAGTCCACTTAGCCAGGGACTCCAATATATAGATCCAAAAAGAATAAAGTATAAAGTCTCCGCCCAACACTCCCAAAAACAACATCCCGACGATGAAATGTGTTGGTCTATAACTGCCCATCCGAAGTATGGAAATACGTGAACTCCATTGTAGGGAGTCAGTTAGATGTAGCTCCCCGCCCTCAGGTACACATTGAAGGTAAAGATGTGGTGAAGCACACGGTTCACCGGAAGCATCGACGTGTCTGGTAAGCTCTTGTTCGGTTTCCAGTTGATGAGCTGGCCACATATGAAAATTGTATGCTCGTCCTGGCTTCCTTGCACTTTGATATTCTTTTCATTGACGAAAACGGTTCCCTAAAGCACCTTGAGCGCTTGCTCAATGGCATCAACGCCGTTGGCCAATGTAGACAAAACATCTGTTGAAATCAATGTCAAACCCCAAGAGTTCCACGCGAGGGTTTTGGATTTAGGTGTAAAATGTTTGGACCTGCTTTCTATCGGCTCGACCCTTGGCCTCCAATATAGGACTCTACCCGAGTCAGGCGAGCCAATATAGGGTGTCATTATCGGCAAACATGGTGTTACTTGGCATTTGTAAATGATGGGTCGGTCCATGAACCTTCCCAAATCTACGATGTGTTGGGGATGTTGCACCTCGGACGTTGGTGGTGGTGGAGCATGCGACGATGTTCATCCCCGATGGCTTCGACTCGTCGTCTTCTTGGCTTTGAATTGGGCAAAGGTAGAAGTAGATGCTCCCACATCACCCTTCTTCGTTCGTGGCTCCCAGCTAGGTCTTGCTTCGTCTGGGGTCGCCATTTTCTTGCCCGTAAGAGCAACGATCAAAGGAATCAGGAAGAACGATGAAATGGAAAAGAGAAAAGCAACCATGGTGGACTTTGGGTTAGTAGATCTCGAAATGGGAGAGAAATTGGAGAGATTTGAGGAGTTTGGGAGCTAGGTTTTGGGTTTAGGAAAGAGAGAGGGACTTGGGAGTGAAAGAGGTGAAAGGGGAGTGGCTCTAATGCCCCTCTTAAAACTCTAAGCATGTGTGAAACCTAGTCTGCGCGGCGCCACCGTTTGTCATGCCCCATCCAAAGCCAAGAAGATGGTGAGTCGAAGCCATGGGGGGCGAACATCATTGCGTGCTCCACCACTGCCAAGGTCCGAGGTGCAACGTCCCCAACACACCGTAGATTTGGGAAGGTTCACGAACCAATACGTCATTTACGAATGCCAAGTAAGCAACACCATGCTTGCCGATAATGACGCCCTAGATTAGTTCACCCGACCTAGGTGGAGTCCCATATTGGAGGCCAAGGGTCGAGCCGATGGGAAGAAGGTCCGAACCTTTTATGCCCAAATCCGAAATACTCGATTTCAACGTGTTTTGTCCACATTGGCATTGATGCCATTGAGCAAGCGCTCAGGGTGCCGAACAATAGTTTACCAGCCATGTCGATGCTTCCAGTGAACAATGTGTTTCATCACATCTTTACCTTCAATGTGTACTTGAGGGCGGGGAACCACACCGAACTGACTCCCTGCAGTGGAGTTCGCATATTTCAAGACTTCGAATGGATAGTTATAGACTAACATGTTTTATCGTCGGGATATTGGTTTTTGGAGTGTTGGGCGGATACTTTACACTTTATACTTTATTCTTTTTAGATTTGTATATTGGAGTCTCCGGCTAAGTGGACTCAGTGATTGGATTATTGACTTGACTACACTTATATTTAGACTTTTACACATTGTTTGGTTTAGTTATTATGATTGTTTGGATACCAATATAATTGTACAGGGAAATCACGCTTCTGCAAAGCAAAAGTGACACTCGGAATATCGGGGATTGAGTTTGTGCTCGACCCCTGAAATTTGGGGCGTTACAGAACGACCAACCGACAGCCTCCAAGCTACCATAGACTTCTTCCATAGGCCCACACTATGTCAGGACATAAACAAGTCCCCAATTGAAACCATCATAAACCAGCTAAAATTGAAGCACCTTAGGATGTCCTCCCACACCTGTTGCGTGAACGAATACTGCACAAAGAGGTGATTACTGATTATGCGCTCCTCATGCACAGTAAGCAGATATTAGGAATGATTATCGCCCGCTTTTTGGGGTTGTCAACCGTTGAGACCCTCTTCTAACCTGTTATCCACCAAAATGCTGCAACCTTTCAGGGAACATCATAACACCACATATATCTTGTTTGACCCTCCTCATCATCCCTTCGCATATCATGAATCAAATGACACAAGGACCAAACCAAGAATCCCCCCCAACTCATCTATCCGCCATACCACCCATTCGGATTCCCTGCCACCTGACAATATAGTTGGAGCTACTCTAGAAGAGATACATAACCTATACATCATCATCGAAACGGGCCCTACTACAAGGGGCCGACCACACTACAACACTACCACAAAAGGAGAAACAATCAACAATGAGATTATCATGATCCAACAACATACGATACGACATATTATGGGAAATACCAACTCCAAAGAACCCTCTCTGAGCCACACACCCTGCCACAATCTAATATTCTCTTTGTTACCTAAGGAGAACCTGACAGCCTTTGAAAACTCGTGCTTCACAAAATGACTCCTTCCAAGTGCCGATGCCTTATAAGCAAATTTATCCTCAATCCACCACCTTCCATCCTGGCACCCATACTTTTTTGCTATAAATTCTCTCCACAAGGCCCCACCCTCCGACCTAGACCTCCAAAGCCACTTCACCCACAGAGCATGATTCATTGCCTCCAAGTCCTTAATACCGGCTCTTCCCTCCACATAAAACTTGCAAACCTCATCCCACTCGACTAGATGGAATTTCTTCCTATCTTCCGACCCCTATCATAAAAAGTCATACCTTAGTCTCTCTAACCTACCTAGCACGGACTGCAGGCACCTAAATAAAGGCATAAAGCATATGGTCAAATATGATAGTGCAGCTTTAGTGGGGGCTATCCAACCGCCAAGGGGCACATAACCGCTCTTCCATCTTGAAAGCTTCCTTTTAGTCTTTCTACCACTTTATCCCACAAGTGTTTAGCCGGTTTCCCAATGCAAAGGGGCAATCCAAGGTGTCTGTGGAGGGTAAAGAGCTTGCCACATGACGAAAGATCTCCACCAACTGCTCGATCTCAGCCGAAAGCAAACAAAGTCATAGAATCTCACTCTTAATTATGTTGATTTTCAACCTCGACATGGCTTTAAAGCACCTAATAATCATTCTCACCTTATACACCATACTTGCATCTCCTTAATAAAAGAGGATCGTGTTGTCATCGAAGTGGAGATGGGAGATTGGGAGAGAGGACCCTCCAACCCTGAACCTGCCGACGAGCCCCACCTCTTGCCCTCCATTCAACATTCTTCCTGACGCCTTTACCACTACCACAAATAGAAAGGAGGAGTGGATCACCTTGTCTTAAGCCTCTAGAGCTTCTGAAAAAGCCATTGGGAGAACCATTAATCATAACCGAAAATCGCATTGAATTGATAGATTCCCTTATCCAACCCCTCCACTTCTTCCACATCTTATTTGGTCCAACATATAGTCCATAAATCTCTAATCAACATCGTTGTAAGCCTTTTCGATGTCGAGCTTACACTCCTTGTATCAAGAATCGATACAATCATAGGGTATGAGCATGTAGTCCAAGATTTGATGCCCCACCACAAATGCACTTTGATTCTTAAAAATAACGCTCCCTAGGACTGCATGGAATCTGGTGTCAAGGACTTTTGCAATAATCTTAAACAACACTCCTAAAAAACTAATTGGTCTAAAGTCCCTCAAGCTTTTCACACCTGTGACCTTCAGAATGATAACAATAAGAGAAGCCTTGATCTCAACAGATAGACCAATCACCCTCTCAAAGAATTTCAACATGAACCTCATCATGTCACCCTTAACAACTTCCCAAAATACTTAGAAGAACACCTAGAGATACCTATTTAGACATGGGGCTTTACCCCTTCCCAAAGATTTCATGGTAGGCTTGGTAGCCTTGACTTCCTCCTCGAAGAAGAGCTTATCGAGCGAGTCTACTTCCTCCCTTGAAAAGCTACTGAACTCTACATTATCCAACTTTGGTATTCTCCACCACTCCCTTGGAAGGGACTCCTTATAAAATTGAACCATAGCCCCACACATTTGGTCTTTTTCCTCCAATCATCCGCCTTCCACAACAATGTTATTGATCTTACTATTTTTGGCGTGCGCGCTAGCAATGCTATGAAAGAACTTTATGTTTATGTCACCCTCCTTAAGCAAAGTGGCCCTCGACCATTGTCACCACTTTATCTCCTCTCCTTAATACAGCTCTAGTAGTCTTGATAAAGCTTTACCCAATGGGCCTTTCCCCCCTCCAACAACTCATATTCTTCAGCTTTCACATGAAGGTCATGAATTTCACGAAGGATAATCCAATTTCATCCTCCTGTTGCTGAAGACCTCCCTCTTCCATGACTTGATTTTTTCTTTCAACAACTTCAATTTCCAGCTTCACTTAAATCTAGCATAGCCCGTGACATTTAAGGAATTCCACCAATCTTTAATTGGCTTAGAGAACTAGGGCTGTACATCGAGCCGAGTCGAGTCAAGGTGGGCCAAGCTTGCCTTGACTCGTCTGAGCTTGAGCTCGCCCTCAAGCTCACCATTGGAGCTTACATTGTTTGCCAAACCTTTCGAGACGAACTAGTTGATCGAGTAAAGGCGAGCTTGCTCCCACCTCAATTTATAAGTTTGTGGGAGTGAGGCCCACAGTTCAGTGTTCCAAACCGTTGATATTACGGACAACGCCGTCTCTTTTTTTTTTAGAGTTATTACGGACAACACCATTGAGAGCCCTCGCCCTAAATATCCACCAAATTAGAAAAATCATAACCGTTGAATGGTGGCAAATTAATAGAAGGTTAAAGAATAAAAATAAACCAACAACTTACATTCACACTAGGGTTCTGCATTGGTATTTGGCCATCTACATCTAGGCCATGAAATTGATGGTTCAGATCACCGCCTCATCACCCATGGGCCCCACTTCTACCATACAAACTTCCCCCTCAACATTGCAGAAAGCACGAGTCAGGGTTTGAAGTTATGAAGAATCGGACTGAACAGAAAAACAAAATACCGGACGACGAATAGTTTCAAAACAAAATACATACATACATACAGGCATAGAAAGAGGGATAGAGAGAGAGAGAGAGAGTACCTCAACGTCGAGAGGGTTTTTGCCTTTTTGGCATAGCTAGCCTCAACAGTCTTGCGAGCTTGCTCTGTCGCTCGCTAGCTACAAAGATGAAGAAAAAAATGAAAATAATAATAATAATAAATAATGAAGAAGAAGAGGAAGAAGAAAAAGAATGAGAGGGATTGGATGAGGAGACCCACACTCGTTGGAGTTCTCAGCTTCTCTATCGCTCACAACTGTTGGTCGCCGATCGAGAGAGAGAGAGAGAGAGAGAGAGAGAGAGAGAGAGATGGGCCAGGGTTTTTGATTTGGGAATAAAGGGGAAGGGAAGGGATGAGGAATGATGATCGGGCAGGGTTAGGGTTTTGGGAAGAATCAAGAAAGGGGGAAAAGAAGGGGGTGGTCATCTGGGTAAGTTAGAATGATTAGGGTTTTTTTGCCAACTATTTATAATAGCGAGTCGAGTCGAGGTCAAGCCCGAGTCGAGTGACCCAATGCTTGACCTCGACTCGTTTTCTAACTCAAAGCTCCTAAAAACGACTCACCTTGACTCGTCTCATTGAGTCAAGGCGAGTCAAGTCAAGTTTTTTCGAGTCGAGTCGAGCGAGTTTCTCGAGCTGAGTCGGCTCATGACCAACTCTATAGAGAACCCCTCCACTTCTAGCCACGCCAATTCAGATTTAAAAGGTGTTGGACCCAATGTTCTTACTCCACCTCTAGCAAAATAGGGGAATGATTGGAGACGGGTATTGGCAACCCACGCTGAGACACGATCAAGAACTCCACCCAACTGGCCAAGACTAGAGAGCTGAGATTGTGAGCCGATGCCTACCATCCAATGATCCAGCCCACATCACATGGTCAAGTTGCCCAAGGCACATTTCTGCTCTGTAGAGCCTAGTCCAAGTTATGATCTTTTTTGGTGCACATTAATTATTTCATCCCACAAAACCTTTTACGACCTTGCATTGTTTTCATTACATGCATGGATAAGATTCATGTTTGTTTGGTACATGACATTGAGGCAGGAGTGGAGTTAAAAGCTCAAACAAATTCATGGAAAGAAATACCTAGGATGACAAACAAGAAGGAAAGGCAGCAACATAAAGCTTGGTCAGATCATCACCAACCATTCTATTTGCCAAAAATAAGTGGGTTTTTTTTTTGGAAATTTTCTGGCTGTAAGAATCACAGGACGAACCCTCAAAGCCAGCAAACTGAGTGCCGTAAGAGGGAGGAATATTACCTTTTCTTCTAGATGGACCCCAAGGCGCTGATAGACCTGATCAAATTCCTTGCGGCTAACTTCACAGATCTTTGTCCATGCCTTGCGATACTCGTGGTCCCCACCCTGCCATACAACAAGTTACAACATATGAATAGCAGGAATGAAAAGCATCCAAGAACAAAATGCATTAGTTCTCCTGTAAACAAGAAAGCTCAGCCTTTATGGTCATTGAGATCAAAACCAAGGCATAGAGCTTGTTACACATAATCATCACAGCATGAACATCAGCAATAGTGAAATGTTCACCTGCAACCGTACAACCGCCTGTTGTGCCCTTTCCTTAAAAGCAGGATCGTCATCGAATTTCTTTTTTGAGTCCTTATAAAATGCCTGGAGAAGCACTGGTCAAATTATAGTGGGAAGATACCGATAAAAGCACGGAAAGAACAATCTATAGAAAGAATGTAGTTTTGCTAGAGATCTTCTTTTTTTTTCAGAATTTGTGCACATATTAGTTTCCCATGTCCTTCATCAATAGCACTTTTAAGCACATAAGCAATATAAGAATGTTGATTTCATGAAGAAATAACTACTTAGAAATCGCAAGGTAAGCTCTCGCACCAACCATTCTTGCTGAAATGTCAACTTGCTTCTGGCATTATCAAAGACAGAGGAAGAAGAAGAATATGTCTTTGGATAGTTCTAAAGAGAACTCCAGTCATTTTATAAGTTCAATGTTTTACACTACTAGGTAGGTCTTACACGTGCATAATGCAGCTGATGAACTTTTGAGTTGAAAAGAAAGTTATAAGATACTCAATCAGCATATGATGCTTGATAAACATCTACTTGGAAATCATGCGTAGAATATATTTACTCAAATTACCTCTCGAAAATATATATTTACTCAAACTAAACCAAGAAAATCGTGTAACATACTGCCTCTTAAGTCATAATCTCATAATCATATTGGGTGGACAATCCTAACCTCTGATTCTTGGACACTTATTTGTTTAAATATGATCAATGAACACTTTTCATTTTAACTGTCTTTTAGTACGGTAATCAAATGACTCTTTAACTTATGGTTCATGATACACCTTAATGGACCCATAATTTGGACGGTTTAACTTAAATATTTGCAAGTAATTTAAACAAAATGGACCCTAAAATCATGTAACATACTGCCTCTATGTCATTATCTCATAACCATATTGGTTGGACAATCCTAACCTCTGATCTTGGACACTTATTGTTTAAATATGATCATTGGATATTTTTCATTTTAACCATGTGATAGTCTGGCAATCAAATGACTCTAATTTATGGTTCATGATACACCTAAAATGGACCCATAATTTGGACGGTTTAACTTATATTATTTGTATTTCATGTATAGAATATCTAAGTGATTTTTGTGCCTGCAAATCGCCCATCACACACTGCCAAAGTACCAAAGTTTTTTCTCTCACTTTTTCCCTAATTTATTTTCCTCTGTTGTGACTGACAATGGTCTCTGGGGCCCAAATGCTAAGTGCCATGGTGATACGGACCATACATATTGTGGAATATACGCTGTAAGTTTCAATGTAAGAAAATTGCACTGCTTAGATGATTGTGAACATCAATATGTTTAAATGAATTTGAGTGAAGATACCCTTGTTTCAACACTGAGGTCTTGGTATCGATTCCCTAGTGGGGGGTGGCTAACAGTGGAGCGTGTACTCATAGTGGGGTGTGTACTAACAAAAAAAGAAAATGAATTTAAATTTTGAAAAGAATTTTTAAATGGCTTCACTTAAACTGTAAATTCAATGGTTAAGATCCCTATTTAAGCATTATTTTTAGCAGTAAAAGAATATAATAGTAAAGAGAATATGAATGGTTCCAGTCATCAGACCATCTTCTAGTGTGGCCGCAGCTGGCAACGACATACACTGGGCCCTTAGTCATGACAGTACTAGTGGCCCTTTCTTTCCATCAAAACAATCTCTTCAGGAACAATCAAATACATTCGAGCGTACGATAACTGCCATACACTTTAAGCTGTGTTGGCCACAGTGATATGTGACTTCCACCCAACCCATTCATTAGGTAAGCAGCCTTATTTTAAAGGTATGTGCCCAGATCTAGCTTGATCCCTAACTCAATTGGGCCACACCCAAGTGAACAACGTGGGACATTGGGGAGGGTAATGCCCAACATAGAAGCATACAAATGAAATGCAGGGTCCACCATATAATCTGTATATGCCAAATCTTGGCTAAAGCCACCTTAAGGTGCAGCCCAGATGATGTACATGTCAGATATCTCATATGAGTGGGCCATATCATGTGTGCCAAGAAAGCCGACAATGGCTTGAACAAGAGTACACTCACATGAATACGTTTGAGTTGTGTGAGGCCCACTGTGATACCCAGGTGATATCTAATCCATACATTAGGTGAGGCCCCTTATGTTAAACCTACATCCAAAGAACGAGCCTAATCCACAACTCAAGTGGGCCACTCTAAAGGGAATAACGAGGTACGTTGGGGAGGGTGATGCCCACCATTGAAACTTCTAGATGAAATGTGGGGTCCATATTGTGTATATGGTGTCTCTTGGCTAAAGATATTTTAAAGAGAGGCCCATCCGATATGTCTTGTACATCTCACTTGTGGCCCACATCATGTGCGCCAACCAAAGCTGCCAATAGCTTCACCAAAAGCATATTCACAGGATGCCGAATTTCACCCTAAAGGGCAAACATGCTCTTTTTATGCAGTATGGATAAATTAGGGAGTGCAGCAGGATTAATCCATTACTTCTCTCCCTCACCTATGACAATAGAAGGTGGGCAATGGAGGGGCCTCGGAGGTTGGCTAACTGTATGGAGGAGGTGCTGGATTATTGTGCTGACCAGCTTGTTTCCTTTGCTCACATTCCTAGAGAGGCAAATGGCAAACCTGATCATCTTGCAAAAATTAGAGCCTGAGGCAGTCCCCTCAGAATTTTAGATAGGAGAATTGTTTGTAAGTATGGGCTATAGTTTGTATTCTTGTTTTTGTCATTTGTTTTGTTTGTAGCTTTCCACTGCTGTGGCTTGGTCTGTTTATATGTGTGTGTGTGTGTGTGTGTGTGTCTATCAAAGACAATCTCCTATCCACACTGTAACAAATCAAAACTAAAGAATGAGACGACAGGATATCTTATTATCTTTCGTTTCCAAACCAGTAAAATACTGCATGGTGCTCACCACACCAAGCAAGAGCTTAGCATTTACAATTAGATCAAACCATAGACAAACAAAAGGGGAATGTGGCACACGAATTCCCTGAGAGGAGCACAGTTCAAAAACCAATGAAAAAAGGCACCCATAAATTTTTTTTTTTTAAATGCAACTCCCGCTTGTGAGTGCAGTTTGAGGAGATTGTGAATGCACCTCAACTATCAACTCTAAACGTGAACATTGTAGAAACCTCATTATACCATCATAACTCACCTGGAGATCTCCAATGGCTTGTTCTCCTATATCCTCCCAGTTTGGAAACTCCTCAAAGAGGTATTCAATTAGCATACCAAACTGCACAAAATGTGCAAGATCTTAGTTCCAGAAAAATTAAATACAAAATGAATACAATCTCTCCCAAAGAATTAATCTACATATAAACTGCCCAACATATACAAAGAATTAATCTACACCAACATATGCAAGAACCCTAAATCGAAGGATTGTAATCTGAATTTTCTTGGGTAGTGTTGGGCCACCTTCTCGGCATCCACCTCTATATTTGTTTCTTCTTCTTTTTGTTCCTTAATAAAATTATGTCATCTTTCCAAAAATAAAATAAAATTTAATCTACATATAAAGGATGTAGCTGGGACAAGGCTTTGATGGTGATGGTGGTGGTGGTGGATACAACTCCCTCAATGAAGTAATCTACAGATAAGGGGATGTAGATTGAACAAGGCTCTGATGATGATCATCGTTGAGGAAAGAATCTCACTACTACCATATTACTCTCAATGTCACAGTTAATGCTGATAAAGAGGCGTCTAACTAAAATGAACAAATTCAACAAACTGAGACATCCACCATAAGCACAATAAGCAGTTCCACAGCATTCATCATTAAAGATTTCTGACATTCAAAAGAACTTGAACAAGATATGCATACATCACCAGGCCCAAATTGCAAACACACCAGCATCCATCAGTTCCCCTGAAATCAAATATCAATACCAAAACAATCCTCTGTACCTGTGTGCCCCAGTCTCCAACATGGTTTCTTCGAAGAACTTCAACATTTGAAAACTCCAACATGCGAGCAAGAGTATCCCCAATTATCGTAGATCTTAAATGGCCAACATGCATCTCTTTTGCAATGTTGGGAGAAGAAAAATCAACCACTGCTCTGGTAACTAGGAACACTGGTGCCCATATCCCAATACCATTTAATAGCATCTTGTGTATATTCTGCACTACCAATATTATTATCATGTTAAAAGAACCGAAAAAAGTAAAGCTCACAGTGTATAACCATAGATGCACATAAAGATGAGATGATTTTGCGCCTCTAAAAACTAAAAAGCATCCCAACACCTTTGCTATCCATCTGCTTGACAGAATAATATTTACAAATCCAGCTCCTGCAACAGAGGTGGACTCTATCATTTCTGATGGCGGAAGATTTCTCATAATGGCCTGCAAAACAAAAGAAGCTGCCACCATCATATAATAAAAGCAAAGCGACCATCATTGATCCCAGGCACACATATGAGTTTTCCAAATTACAAAAGAACCATAAATTGCCCATAAGAAATTCATCAATTGGATATGAATGAACACCATTAAGAAGATCAGTACCTGTCCAACAGAATTTGGATTCTTGAATTCAGTCGATTTGCCTTTTATCCTTGACCACAGGCTCATAGCATTATTACTACACCAGAACATAATCAATTTATCCTGATTTAGCACTAGAAAGGAATGGCAAAGATAAACACCAACTTACGAGTGAAACTGATCCACAAAGAGAAAGCCAGAAAATATACACAGGGTCAAAAGACTCAAAACTAATAAAAAGGTTCCTAATATTCCCTATGTAACCTTGTTAAAGAAAACCGAGAAGCATATCTTATCAACCAAAGAAAGAAAATAAGTCCTACCATTGGTAATCACCAAACTTCGCAGTGCAATATGCGACTGCTGGCTCTATGTTCGGCTCATCGGGGACTGTTGTCGAGAGGGATGCTTTGACTAATTGGGCTAGCTGTTGCTTAACGCTCCCTACTCCATCTCCAGCCTGTGCCATCAAAATCAGGAAACATGATGTCCCATTTCAAACTAAGGGCATATTTGGTTAGGGTGGCTCCAACTGAACCAGATTAAATAAGCCTCATCCATTTCATTTCAGACAGGAAACCAAGGAATTGGAAAAGAGTAACCATTTGATGCAGGCGATGATTCCACCAGGACATTTGAAAAAAAATAAAAATTGATGACTTTTCTGAATGTAAATTCATTCGCATAAAAATTCAAAGAACTCAGGACTTCCACCATACAATTACAAAAAAAAGGCCATAAGAGTAGCGGGTATGCATGATCCAGAGACAGAGTACAGTTAACTTACAGTTTGTACTGCTCCTCCCTGAGAAGGAGCAGCAATAGCACCATCTGCATTCATTGCTGACAATAACAAGGCCTTTCGCGTTGAAATGAGTCTTCTAGAAGCTGCTCGCAAGTAATCTGTCTAGTTTCACAACATTCACACTAAATTACTTCATTCCACAACAATTGGAAAAAGTAAAAAAATAAAAATAAAACTCCTACACAACATTGGGATGTGCAATCAAATAGAATTCCATTGGTTCAATAAACTGGAAATGACCAAATTGCAGCTCCTTTTTTTAACTTTTTTTTATTGCCACCTTCATTTTACTTTTGGTGTTAGAATAGGACAATTTTGTACCACTGTATTACCAAAATTGAAAAGAAAGGGTGCATACATCAATCATGGTGGGTGCATATAGTTGCCATATAGCGGATCTGCTCCAACAAAAACCTACTTGGTAACCGATAACATACAGTGGTTGAAACTGTAAATACAGTAAACTGCTACATGTGTAGATCAAACTTTGTACCACTCTCCAACTAAGAGATATAGGCAACAAGAACAAAACCCAGAAGCTGGAATTGATTGAAAATCAAGGCAGTTGCATTTCAAGATCGCACAGATCTCATGTAGAAACTGTAAAGTTCCAGCAACTGCTGTTGAACGTGTGGAAGCAGTGAACAGCCTCTTCCCAATAGATCCAGGTGCAAGTATTTTCCAGAAACTGTGTTTGCATGTGAGGACTAAGATAGGAAGGAAAACAATGAGAAAACCTCCTGAAGAATCACTCGAGAACATATCTCAGGGTGGAATCTCTCTTCAAGAATCCAATTGCAGGATATGATCGCGAGAAGAAATTGTTGTTCAATCATAAATCATAAGAATTTCCATATGTCTACAATATATAAACAAAGTTGCAAATAAATCAAAAGACTAACTAAACATAACTTAAACACTGCATAACTGAGTTTTGACAGATCCTTGACTAGAACTGAATTGATATTTTCTTAAATTAACTAAACTTAGGCCCAAGTAAACTAATTTTGAATGAAACTTGCTAAATAAGGTGCTTTTTGAAAACAAACTACAAGAGTAAGACAACCATATGGACTTTCGAAGGTTCATAAATCGATCATACAACACATTAGGAGGTCACAAAACTGATCAGATGTATTGTGGGCTCCGCTCTTGGATTGGCAGCACTGGTATGTTTTGATGACATGGGGCATCTCAGCAATAAGTATGCAAGATCCTCCAGGCCCTCATTTTTATGTAAATTCATGATAGAGAGACAAATTACAATGAAACCGGAGAGACAGGGAGACAGAGAGACAGAGAGAGGTTCGAGAGATAAAGAGAGGTAGAGAGAGAAAGAGATATGGAATTCGTGATGGAGTTCGCGGCGAATCTGATCCGTCGGTTGATGGAGGACCCAAAGGAGAGGGACCACAAGATGAGGGAGCATGTATACGCAGTGAAGGAGAGGTGCAACAAGACCAAGGAGATGTGGAGCCTTCCCATCCGTCCGTACGGTTTCTGGACATTCGAGCGCCACAACTCCCAGCTCGCGTGGGACGCCCAGATCAGCCAGGTCCCCGGTCGTGACCCCTACAACGATCTCCTCCAAGACACCAACACCAAATGAATTTCTCTCAAGGGGAAAGTGTGAACAAGTAGCTGTGGGTATTAAAGAACTGGAAGATGTACAGCTTCCGGCCTTGATCGTGCAGTCCAGGTAGTAGTTAAAGTTTGATACTTCAAGGTACTTGATTGTGGGTGGCAATTTCCGAACTTTTTCCTGCATTCTATGGTGGCCGACTCTGGTTAAATTCCATTTCTGAATAAATATGCTATTCAGTTGGGTTACAAAAAAAAAAAAAAAATTTACAATGAAACCATGATTTGATTCTGTTAATAGATAAGAACGAATCCACAGTCCCACCTAAGGCGAAAAAACAAAAACAAAAATCTCAATTTGCCCTAATGCAACTAGATCAAAGAAGAAATATACGCAATGAAGTTCAACGTACCAGATTGAAAGTTTTCAAATCACAAACTACTACAATGGAGAAACAAGAGAATTTGCCAAAAGTGAATGAAAAGGGGTGCTGCATTAGAAAAGAAAGGACTGTTTTTTTCCCTTTGTGTGGTTGTGCTGAAAACGGCGGGAAAGGTGTACGGCAGTTTTCTGGGTTGGGGAAAAAGAGAAGCGGTTTTGCGGAAACCGGAAGTAGGAGGAGGTTTTACGCTTACCAGTTTTGGAGTCGAGGTGGTGATGGTGGTGGAGACGAGAGAAGCGATTGAAGGAGAGAGAGGGAAGAGATGTTGACGGGATTGAGACTGGCATATTATTAAATATAATACCCCTCGGTCTCCTTTCGCCTGCTTTTCTGCTAGGGTTTTAGCACTTGGCACAAGAGTGCGGGTACTCTGTTTCCAGCGCACCCTAGCTCCGAACGGGCAGGTCCGTGGGCGGGCTCACCGTTATGTATCTGTACATCCAAGCCGCCAATCCCTTTTCACAGATTATTTTAAGGAACTAAGGAAAATTGAGACAGATCCAACGATCAAGTTGACCACACCGAATAATAAGCTTGGTTGCATTAAAATACACGAAGCATTAAATGTCAGTTGCATTAAATACAAGAGTAATTTGAGGTGTGGTTCATTTGATCGTTGGATCCGCCTATTTTTGTTTTGATGCGTTAAAATAATCTGAGAAAAGGGATAGACAGCTTGGATGCACAGATGCATCACGGT
Organism: Magnolia sinica; assembly: GCF_029962835.1. Taxonomy (NCBI): domain Eukaryota; kingdom Viridiplantae; phylum Streptophyta; class Magnoliopsida; order Magnoliales; family Magnoliaceae; genus Magnolia; species Magnolia sinica. The sequence goes on along the minus strand of NC_080585.1, from coordinate 13,930,661 downwards.
GGGCCCACCCACAGACCTACCCGTTCGGAGCTAGGGACGGGCGGGGGTAGTATGCAATCCGCGTCCCCCTGGCTCCCCGTATTCTGCACTGTGATGTTTGTGAGAAATCCTCTCAGTCCATCCGTTTTGGGAATATATTTTAGAATATGGTTTCAAAAATAAACCGTATCTAAAGCTCAAGTGAGCGGTATTAAAGGAAAATATGGTTACAGAAATTTTTACCGTTGAAACCTTTCTGGGTTCAACAGTGATGTTATTCCTATTGAATTGAAAACAAAATTATTAGCATGCATCGAAACTTCTTTGGCCCCTTGAATATTTCAACTGTGAACATTTAATGATCACGTTTTTGGCTCACTTTAACTTTAGATACGGTATATTTTTGGCCACATGTCCTAAAATCAACTCACAAAATGGATGAACGGGGTGGAATTTTCACAAACATCACAGTGGGCCCCGCCTCGGTTCCCAGCGCGGAAACGGATTGGCTACTCCCCTGCCATCATCCCGTGGCTGATGGTGGGTGCTCTGTGGGCCCTGCCATGATTTATGTGTTTCATCCATTTTTTAAGATCATTTTAGTGCTTGATCCCAAAAATGAGAGAGATATAAATCTCAGGTGGATCACACCACGTGAAAACAATAGTTATTGGATATCCACTATTAAAATCCTCCTAAGGCCTTGTACTGTTTATTTGACATCTAATCTGTTGACTAGGTCATGCAGGCCCAGATGAAGGGAAAAAACAAAAATCAACTTGATCCAAAACTTTTACGGCCCCCAAAATGTTTTTAATAGTCGATGCTCATTCAACACTATTTCCTATAATGTGGTCCATTTGATAATGACATATATTTCATATTTGTTCTAATAGCTTCAAATAATCTTTAAAATTATATGGACAACATGGATGAAATAAATACATTATGGTGGGGTCTACAGAGCACCGACCACCCGCCATTGGCTGGTGTCGGGGAAGCAGCCAATCCGTTTCCTCCCAGCGCAGGAACTTTAGCAGGAAATCTGTGTCCCCACGGAAATAAAATAAAAACAGTATACAAAATACTACCTGTCTAGGAAGAAAGGTTACGATTTCCAGCAGCTGATTCAAGGGGACGCGGATTAGATACCGACGGGTTAAGCAGCGAGACTCGCTACTGAAATGACGTCACTAATTTCCGTGGGCCCCCTTCATCATGTATGTTTTGTATCCACATGGTAAATCCATTTGAAGAGATCATATTAGGACATAATCCAAAGAATGAGTTAGATCCAAAGTTCGAGTAGACCCCACCACAGAAAACTGTGGGAAGAGTGACGACCATCATTAAAAAGTTCTAAGGGCCACAAAAGCTTTTGATCAAGTTGATATTTCTGTTTTCCCTTCTTTCATATCTGCTTTAACACATGAACAGGTTGGATCTCAAATAAACATCATGGTGGACCTTTAGAAGATTTCAATGGTGGACATCACTCTCTCTACTGTTTTTTATGGTGGGGTCCACTCCAGCATTGGATCTGCCCCATTCTTTGTACCATGTCCTAAAATGAATTCTCAAAATGTATGGACGGCGCGGATACAAAACATACATCATGGTGGGGCTACGTAACTTGGGGACGTCACTTCAACAGCGAGTCTCTCGCTACTCCAACCTGCCAGTAGCTAATCCGCGGATTCAAGGGTGTGTAGCTCGAAATCGGATTGCGTACTGAGTTGTACTGAGTTACTAGTCAGCTCTTATCATACAACTCATTTGGACCCACCGTGAATGTATTTGACTTATCCACGCGGTCCATCTGTTTTTCCATATCATTTTAGTGGTTGAGCTCAAAATTGAAGCATATACAAATCTCAAGTGGACCATACCACGAGAAAGAGTGGTAATAATGATTTCCACCATTGAAACCTTCCTGTTGCCCGAAGTGATGTTTATTTATCATCCAACCTGTTCGTAAGATAAAAAAAGACATGGATGAAGTGAAAAATAAAATATCATGTTGATTCAAAACTTTCGTGGCCTTCAAGAATTTTTTAATAGTAGACTTTCAATTCATACTGTTTCTTATGATGTCGTCCACTTAAGCTTTTTACATAGTTCATTTTTTTTAACATGAAATAAAATTATCTTTTATAATGGATAGGCAGAGTGGATAAAATAAATAAATCAAGGTGGGCCCCACAGGTTTTACTCCGTATGCTTAGTGTACTGAGTTACTCAGTACGCAATCCGCTTCCGTGCAGCTGCCACCCAGCATAGGCGACGTTGGTGGGACCTGACCGTGGCCCACCTGGATGTATGCTTTATATATATACGCCCTCCATCCGGTTTTTTTTTTTTTTTTTACATTCATTATCCAAAAATTGAAGAATATACAAATCTTGGGTGGACCACATCACAGGAAATATTGGTCACTTAACGACCACCGTTGAAAACTTCCTAGTGTCCACGGCTATGTTTATTTGCCATCTAACCTGTTGTTGACGGGGTCACACAGAGCACGTGAAGGGAAAATACAGATATCAACTAGATCCAGAACCTTTGTAGTCTGTGGAAAATTTTTAACAGTAAGCGATTACTATTTCCTGCGATGCGGTCAACCTAAGATTTGCATCAATTTCGGGTTTTTTTTTCCTTCCTTAAAATCAAGTAGCAAAACAAATAAAGGGCGAAAATATATAATACATACATCAAAGTGTGCTCCATGCTCAGGTCTCACTTACATCCAGATTGCCAACAAAGTTGTATTACTTTTTCAAAACCAGATTGCATATATTGTGTGCTACTACACCATCAACATGGGATGACCATGACAGATGTGTCTTATCCATGTTGTCCATTCATTTTTCACATCATATTAGGACATGAGCACAAAAATAAAATAGATCCAAATCTCAAGTGGATCACACCATTAGGTAATTGAAAGCTCACCATTAAAAACTTCCTAAAGCATATTGTAATGTGTATTTGCCATACAACCTCTTGATAAAGTCACAAAGTCATGAATGAAGATAAAATACAAACATGAGCTTGATCCAAAACTTTTGTAGCCACCAAGTTTTTTTATAGTGGGCATCCAATTACCAGTTTCTTGTAGTGTGGTCTACCTGCGATATAGATCAACCTCAAGTTTGTCCTCATGCACTAAAATGAACTATAAAAATGGATGGATAGTATAAATAATACACATACATCATGGTAGGGCCTACAAAGCTTTTCGAGTAGCATACAACTATCCACCGTGCATGCTACCCTAAGCAATCCGTGTACCATCCTGTTAATTGGTGGATCAGGTGAGGCTTATTGTGATATTTATGCAAAATAAACCCCAACTACTAGGTTTTTCACCCATGTTAAGCCATAGGCCCAAAAATCAATTCCATTTATGATTCACGTTGACTTGGATATAATGTAAAGGGCTCTACCAAACTATTTCCATTGGTATGGCCAAAGTGATTCATGTCCAGTTACAATTTTAGGGCACAGGCCTAAGTAAGGTTTTTTTTTTTTTTTTAATAGCAATTTAGGGGTTGAAGTGGATTTCATACAAATATCATGGTGGATCCTTTAAAGATCAAGGGTATCTCTCTCAACCATTTCTTTTAGTGCAACCCACAAGAATCATAATTCAATCTGATTTTTTGTCTTTATACCCAATATAAAACTCAATAACAAATGGTCATAGTGGATCTTACAAAAAAATCATAGTGGGCCTTATCTAAGTCAATATAAAACTCAATAACATATGGTCATAGTGGATCTTACAAAAAAATCATGGTGGGCCTTATCTAAGTCAATAGATATGTCCCATACAAATATATTTTTTCTAAGTAAACTCGTTATACAGTTAAAAAGGTTCTACTAGACAAAGTGATGGGTTCCACTAGACAATTTAACTGGATTGCCAAATAAAGGAGTTCCACTAGACAAAGTGACAGGCTTATCAGATAAAGTAATGGGCTTACCGGACAAAGTGACAAGATTCCACCAAGCAAAGTGATGGGATTCTGCAAGACAAACTAACGAGATTTGTTAGGCAAAGTAATAAAGTTTCACTAGACAAAGTGACAAAGTTCCACTAAATAAAGTGACAAGATTATGGATCAAAGTGATGGAATTTTACTAGACGAAGGGATGGAGTTTACAGACAAAGTAATGTGATTCCACCAGACAAAGTGATGAGATCTTATTTGACAAAGTGACGAGATTAGTGGACAAAGCGACATGATTCACTAAACAAAGTGATGGAGTTGCTAGACAAAGAGATAAAATTCTACTAGACAAAGTAATGAGACTATGAGATAAAGTGTCGTGGTTGCAGTAAACAAAGTGATGGGACTATGAGATAAAGTGTCGTGGTTAAAGTAGACAAAGTGATGAGTTTTATTAGAAAAAGTGACCGGGTTGCCTGACAAAGTGGTGACGTTCTACAAAATAAAGTGAATAGGTTGCTGGAAAAAGTGTAGTGGTTTCATAGGACAAAGTGAAAGGGTTGTCAGACAAAGTTTTGGGATTCAACTAGACAAAATGACAGGGTTACTAGACATAGTGACAGGTTTCACTAGATAGTGTGATGGAATTATAAACAAAGTGGTTTGGTTACACTAACTAAAGTGATGGGGCTTTATTGGATAAAATGACGAGGTTTTACCAAACAATTTAATGGGATTTTATTGGGTAAAGTGATGGGGTTACCGAATAAAATGACAGAGTTCCACAAGATAAAGTGGCAGAGTCGCAAGATAAAATAACAGGGTTATTAGACAAAGTAATGGGATTCCACTACACAAAGTATGAGATTACTGGAAAAAGTGATATGGTTCTATTAAATAAAATGATGAAGTTCTGTTAGATAAAGTAATAGAATTCTCCTAAGTAAAGTGATGAGGTTCTATGAAACTTCTGTATATGAAATCCACTCCAACCACTTGGATTTTTTTTTTTTTAAGGCATGTCGTCAAAAAATTATACCAATACCGTGTACACTGGAGGGTGGATTGCTTGAGGGGACGGGAGAGTGACTCTCTTTTTTCCACTAGTTGCTTCGCTTGAGGGCTTTTGTTTATGAGTAAAAATGGTGTTATATTTAACTAGAATCGTCACCAACCAATTATTACAATCCGATGGACTGGATCTTTTTCAAAATCTTAAAAAACACCAGTATTGATTGCGACTGTCAACTCCTAATTCCATAGACTGGATCTTCTAATAAAAACCAACATCGATCACGATCGTTGATTTGTGATTCGATGGACTAAATCCTTTTTAAAATCTAAAAAGAAAAAAACACCAGCATTGATTACGACCGTTTCCTGGCGAAATGGAGCACAATTAGCAGATAGGGCTTGGATCAACAATTATTGATAATTCATACGTTGAATTCAGCTCTCCTATCCAACAGGAAATTAGAGGTTACTCAGACAACTCGTACAGTTGTTGGAAACAAGTTAACTCGACCCAAGCAATGCTTGAATTTGAGTCGATTCAAATGTTAGGACACTGATTCCAAATCAAAACTCACAATCATATTAACTTGACTTGCGTGGAGGAGGGGATGATTTCCTAAAATGAAAAAAATAGAAAAAAGAGTTTTGATAGCTCTCGGACTCCTTCTCAGAGTTATAATTGTAACTAATTAGGGATTAGTTTAATGGTCTTGAGCTTCTTATGTCTTGCGTTAGTGAGAGTAAGCTAATATCCCACATGCATGGGGTTAATCCAGTGTTTGGGATAGACTCCTTGTAGTAGGGTCCACTGGATGAATGTTTCGAGTCGAGCAATCGGGCCCAATTCATCATGATGGGTCTTTTGTTCGAATGAAGAAAATGAAATCCCTAACTATGATGACTTTTTATGTATGGTCTCGTCTTCAGATCTAATGCTTTTGGATGGATCGGATAGGTCCACCGATCACCATGGGCCCTACCATTTTTTGCAACTTCCACCGTCACTTTATTTACTGTAACCACGCCACTTTATCTCACAGTCTCATTACCTTGTCTAGTAGAATCTTGTAACTGTCCAGCAACTCCATCACTTTGTCTAATGAATCATGTCACTTTGTCAAGTAAGATCCAACATGTTGTCTAATGGAACCACGTTATTTTGTCTGGAAACTTTGTCCCTTTGTCTAGTAGAACTCCATCACTTTATCCCATAATCCTATTACTTTGTCTAGTGTAACATCATCACTTTGTCTAGCAACCTCGTTAGTTTGTCTTGCAGAATCCAGTCACTTTATCTAATGGAATCTTATCAACTTGTCCTGTAACCCTGTCACTTTATCTAGTGAAACTTCATCACTTTATCCGCCAATCCAGTCACCTTGTTTAGTACCCATCACTCTGTTTAATAGAACTTTTTCAACTATATATGGAGTTTACTTACAAAAAAAAACAAAGAAACATTTATATGGACATAGTTATTGACTTAGATAGGGCCCACCGTAATGTTTTTGTAAGATCTACTATAACCATTTGTTATTAAGTCTCATATTGGGCAAAAGGACAAAAAATCATAATGACATGTGATTCTCGTGTGCTGCACTAAAGGAAATGGATGGGAGAGAGATGTATACCCTTGATTTTTAAAGGGTTCACCATGAGACTTGCATGAAATTCACTCCAACCACTAAATTGCAAAGAGAGAGAGAGAGAGAGAGAGAGAGAGAGAGAGAGAGAGAGAGAGAGAGAGAGTGAGAGAGAGAGAGAGAGACCCATGCCCTAAAAATTGTAACTACACACGAATCACTTGGGCCACACCAATAGAAATAGTTTGGCAGAGCCCTTTACATCAAATCCAAGTCAACGTGAATTATAAATGGAATTGATTTTTGGGCCCATGGCCTAAAATGGGGTCAAAAACCTAGTGGTTGGGGTTTATTTTACATAAATATTACATTGAGTCTAACTTGATACACCAATTAACCATTTGCTATTGCAAGTAGAGCTGGGCATATCTGACTCGATCCGGTGGATCCGACCCGATTAGACCAGATCCGCCCCGATTCGAACCGAACTGATGGCTTGGATCGGGCCGGATCGAGTAGACCCACCAAAATCCGACCGTACATCGAGTCGAGTTCGGATCAGCGGTCAATTCGGACCAATCCAATCCGGAATCCGATCCGATTGGACCTAATCCGATTCGATCCGCACAATATTCATCTAACATTATTTCTTATAATGTTGTCCACTTGAGATTAGGATATACCTCTTTTTTTTTAATACTATAAAATGATCTAGAAAAATAGATGGACGGCATGGATGAAATAAATATGTCATAGTGGGGTCCACAGTGCACTAACTACCTGCGTAGCAGGGAAGTAACGAATTACGCCACTCCTCTCAGGCAGCGCATGGCTCGAGGTGCATTGAGCACCGAGCTTGCTAGGCTGCCAGGGGGAGTAACCAATCAGTCGTAGTCAAGCTCGTGGGAACTTTCCCTGAGGTTGAGCTGTGTGGGCCCCACCGTGATGCTTGTCTAACATCAACACCGTGCATTTGATGGGTTCCCTTTAATTTATGGGATATCCCATAAATTAGCCGTATACAAAACTTAGTGATGAGACTATGAGATAAAGTGTTGTAGTTACAGCAGACAAAGTGATTGGTTTTATTAGAGAAAGTGACCGGGTTGCCCAACAAAGTGGTGAGGTTCTACTAAATAAAGTGACTAGGTTGCCGAAAAAAATGTAGTGGTTTCATAAGACAAAGTGACAGGATTGTCAGACAAAGTAACGGGATTCAACTAGACGAAATGACAGAATTACTAGACATAGTGACGGGTTTCACTAGACAGTGTGATGGAATTGTAAGCAAAGTGGTGTGGTTACACTAACTAAAGTGATGGGGTTTTATTTGATAAAATGACGAGGTTTTACCAAACAATTTATAAGAATTTTAATGGGTAAAATGATGGGGTTATTAAATAAACTAACAAAGTTTTACAAGATAAAGTGACAGAGTTGCAGGACAAAATGACAGGGTTATTAGACAAAGTAATAAGATTCCACTACACAAAGTATGAGATTACTGGAAAAGGTGATATGGTTCTATTAAATAAATTGACGAAGTTCTATTATATAAAATAATAGAGTTCTCCCAAGTGATGAGACTCTATGAAACTTCTATATATGAAATCCACTCCAACCACTTGGATTTTTTTTTTTTTTTAAGGCATGTTGCAAAAAAATTGTACCAATACTGTGTACACTGAAGGGCGGATTTCCCGAGGGGACGGGAGAGTGACTCTCTTCTTTCCACTAGTTGCCTTGCTTGAGGGCTTTTGTTTATGAATAAAAAGGGTGTCATATTTAATCAGAGTCGCCACTAACCAATTATCACGATCCGATGGACTCGATCTTTTCCAAAATCTTAAAAAACATCAGTATTGATTGCGACCGTCAACTCCCAATCCCATGGACTGGATCTTCCAATAAAAACCAACATCGATCACAATCGTCGATGATAAACGATTGTTGATAATTCATATGTTGAATTCAACTCTCCTATTAAATAGGAAGTTTGAGGTTACTCAAGCAGCTCGTACAGTTGTTGGGAACAAGTTAACTCGACTTAAGCAATGCTTGAATTTGAATTGATTAAAATGTTAGGACACTGATTCCAAATCAAAGCTCATAATCATATTAACCTGACTTGCGGAGAAGAGGGGATGATTTTCTAAAATGGAAAAAAAATAGAAAAAAGAGTTTTCATAGCTCTCGAACTCCTTCTCAAAGCTATAATTGTAACTAATTAGGGGATCAGTTTAATGATCTTGAGCTTCTTATGTCTTGCGTTAGGGGGAGTAAGCTAATATCCCACCTGCATGGGGTTAATCCAGTGTTTGGGATAAACTCCTTGTAGTAAGGTCTATCGGATGAATGCTTCGAGTCGAGCAATAGGGCTTAATTCATCACGATGGGTCTTTCGCTCGAATGAAGAAAATGAAATCACCAACTATGATGACTTTTTATATATGGTCCTATTTTCAGATCTAATGCTTCTGGATGGATTGGATGGGTCCACCAATCACCATGGGCCTCACCATTTTCTACAACTTCCCCCGTCACTTTTTTTATGCAACCACGCCACTTTATCTCACAATCCCATTACTTTGTCCAGTAGAATCTTGTAACTGTCCAACAATTCCATCACTTTGTCTAATGAATCATGTCACTTTGTCAATTAAGACTCCATCATTTTGTCTAATGAAACCACATTATTTTGTCTGAAAACTCCGCCCCTTTATCCAGTAGAACTCTATCACTTTGTCTAGTGTAACCTCATCACTTTATCTAGTGAAACCCTATCATTTTGTCCAGCAACCTCATCAGTTTGTCTTGCAGAATCCCGTCACTCTATCTAATGGAATCTTATCACCTTGTCTGGTAACCCTGTCACTTTGTCTAGTGAAAGTTCATCACTTTATCTAGCAGTCCAAACACCTTGTTTAGTACCAATCACCTTGTTTAGTAAAACTTTTTCAATTATATATGGAGTTTACTTACAAAAAAATATTTAGACACAGTTATTAACTTAGATAGGCCCCACCGTAATGTTTTTGTAAGATCTACTGTGACCATTTGTTATTAACTATCATATTGGGCAAAAAGACAAAAAATCATAATGACATGTGATTCTCGTGTGCTTGTGCTGCACTAAAGGAAATGGTTGGGAGAGAGATGTATACCCTTGATTTTTAAAGGTTTCACCATGATACTTGTATGAAATTCACTACAACCACTAAATAGCAAAATAAAATAATAATAATAATAATAATAATAGAAAAAAAAAAGGCCTATGCACTAAAAATTGTAACTAGATATGAATTACTTGGGCCACACCAATGGAAATAGTTTGGCAGAGCCCTTTACATTATATCCAAGTCAACGTGAATGATAAATGGAAATGATTTTTGAGCCCATGGCCTAACATAGGGTAAAAAACCTAGTGGTTGGGGTTTATTTTACATAAATATCACATTGAGTCCAACTTGGTACACCAATTAACCATTTTCTATTACAAGTGGTGGTAAGGAATGATACTTAGATTGCCTAGGGTAGCATGAACCATAAATGGTTGTGTGCTACTGGAAAAACTTTATAGGTCCTACCATCATGTATGCATATTATTCATGTTGTCCATCCATTTTTATAGATCATTTTAGTGCATGAGCACAAAATTGAGATAGATCTAAATCTCAAGTAGACCACCCATGAGAACCTGGTGATTGGATGCCCACCATTAAAAACTTCTTAGTGGCTCTACAAAAGTTTGGATCAAGCTGATATTTGTATTTTCTCTTCATCCATGACTTTGTGACTTTATCAAGAGGTTGGATGGCAAATAAACATTACAGTGGGCCTTAGGAAGTTTTTAATGATGAGCTTTCAATCACTATTGTTTCGGTGTGATCCACTTGAGATTTGGATCTACCTCATTTTTTGGGCTCATGCCCTAATATGAGGTGAAAAAATGGATGGACACCATGGATAAGACACATCTATCATGGTGTGCCAATGGAGATTGTGTATTAGTACATAACACCCATATGGGTGCTGCTTGCTACACATTGCAATCTGGTCTTGAAAAAGTAATGCAGCTTTTTTGTAACCCGATGTGAGTGGGACATTATCATGGGGCACACTTTGATGTATGTAGTGTATATTTATGTTATATATTTATTTTGCCAGCTCATTTTAAGGAATGGAAAAAAAAATAAAATGAAACAGACACAAATCTCGGCACATAAACGTAGCCCTGTACATTAGGAAGTTTTCCATGGTGGCCGTGCGGTAACCAATGTTTCCTGTGATGTGGTCCACCTAAGATTTGTATCTTCTTTATTTTTAGAGAATTAATGTAATAAAAAAAAAGAAAGAAAGAAAGAAAAACGGATGGAGGGTGTAGATATACAAAGCATACATTGAGGTGGGCCACGGTCATGTCCACCAATGTCACCAAAATCGGATTGTGTACTGAATTACTTGGTACGCTCTTATCATACTGAGTAAACTAAGTTGGACCCACCTTAAATGTATATGGATTGTCCATGCCGTCCATCCATTTTTTTCATCTATTTTAAGGGGTTGATTCCAAAATTTAAGTATATCCAAAAGAACAAGTGGATCATTCCACCGGAAATAGTGGGTATAATGATTTCCACTGTTGAAACCTTTTTAGGCCCCGTGATGTTTATTTGCCATCCAATTTGTTCATGAGATCATAAAGACATTGATGAACAGCGAACATAAATATAAGCTTGATCCAAAACATCCGTGGCTCCTAAGAAATTTTCAACGTTAGATGTTCAAATCAATTGTTTCCTGTCGTCTGGTCCTTTTGAACATTTTTTATGATTCATTTTTGAGCTCAACCACTAAAATTATCTGGGAAAATGGATGGATAGCAGATAAAATAAATAAACCAAAGGTGATCACTGAATCTACTCATAAACTGACCATGCAATCCGCTTACCAACGTCAGCGATCCTGGGCGTTGCAGGGACGCGGATTTCCTGCAAAAGCATTTGGCAGGAAGTTCCTGCGCAAGGATGCTGGGTGGGACCCACTGCTATATTTTTGAGAAATCCACTCCGTCCATCCGTTTTGCGAGATCATTTCATGACACCTGACCAAAAATCAAATGGATTCAAAATTCAAGTGGGTTGCACGAGAGGAAAAATTGGGGAAAGGAATTCCTACCGTTGAAACCTTTCTGGGCTCTATCTTGATGTTTATATGTCATCCAAACCACTTATAAGGTTATTCCCGCTTGGATGAAGTTAAAACACAACAAATTTAGGCTGATACAAAAATTTTATGGACATTAGAATGTTTCAACGGTGCTCGCTGAAATACACTATTTACCCACTTGAGTTTGGAATCTTACTTATTTTTGGTTTCTTATTATGAAATGAGCTCGCAAAACAGACGGACGGAGTGGATTTCTCAAAATCATAGCGGTGGGTCCCAACCAGCATTCTTGCGCAAGAACTTCCTACGAATCCGAAATGCGCGTGCGCGTGGCAGCTACGCGTTCTTGAATCAGCGATGGAAACGTAACCTTTCTTCTTAACCGAACAGTATCTTCTAAACGGATCATCATTTCAAGTGCTGTGCTGACAGCAATTAAATTCCAGAATACGGGGAGCCACAGTGCGCTGGAAACAGCTCTTGGAATAAAGGGCCCGGAATCTGCGTGAGCGGATTTCCTGTGAGAGGCTTTCGAAGTTCCGGCGATGGGATGCTTGGTGGGGCCCGTGATGTTTGTGAGAAATCCATCCCGTCCATCCGTTTTGAGAACTTATTTTAACAGTTCTAATTTAAATCGAGGGTATCGAAGACTCAAATGGGCCACACGAGAGGAAACAGTGGCGATTCCATGACCACCGTTGAAACATTCGTATGTCCTCAAAAGTTTTGTATCAGAATAAGTTTTTAGATTTTTCGCTGCATGCCAGAGGGAGGGAATGACTTGATAAACGGTTTGGATGGCATATGATCATCAAGGTAGATCCCAGGAAGGTTTCAACGGTAGACATTTCTTAACCCAGTTTTCTCTCTCGTGTGGCCCACTTGAGTTTTTGATCCATCAAATTTTTTTATGCATGTCATAAAATGATCTCAAAAATAGATGGACGGAGTGGATTTCTCAAAAACATCAAGGGGCCCACCTAGCATCCCAGTGCAGGAACAAAAAGCCTTTAACGGTAAATCCGCGTCCGGAATCTTCGATATGTTTTGGGCAGAGCGTGAATCGACCAAGCTCTGTGGGGGCCACCATGATGTATGTAAAATCTACTCCGTTCATCAGGTGAAAACCCTTATTTTAACTGTACATACAAAATATCAGCCTGTTAAAAGACTAAGATGGGCTACACCGATGGAACAATATAAAATTGCTACTAAGCCTCTTAAGTTCACACGGTGTGGCCCACTTGAGTTTTTGATCATAGTGATTTTTGTATATTCGCTTCATCCCGATGATTTACGCTGATTAACAGGTTTGATGAATGATACACGGAGTGGTGACTACACCCGCACGCCTATGGTTAGCATCTCCTCCCCATTTTTCCATGTGGTGTGGCCCACCTACATATAGATTTAGCTGATTTGGTTTTTTGTCCCCTATAATCGATAAAGGAATCTGATGGAAGGAGTAGATTTATATATTCGATATGATGGACCCCACAGATCTTAGGCGTTTTAGGCGCTGCCTGAACAGGGGTTGCAGAGGGCTCCAGTTGCCGGTGGGTCGACAGACGCTAGCGGCTCGAGCTCATCTGGTAGTTCTCGTAAGGTCCGCTATGCTAACACGCACTTGTGTTCAATCCAAGCCACATATCGTAGATACTACATCTGGTGAGCCAGTCCTTATTGACAAACACCGGCACAATCGCGGACGCGGATTTCCTGCGAAAGCCTTTCGCATGAAGTTCCTACGCAAGAATGCTGTGTGGGGCTCACCATCATGTTTTTGGGAAATGTAATCCGTTTATCCGTTTTGTGAGATCATTTTAGGACAAGATACAAAAACTAGGTGGATCCAAGACTCAAGTGGGCCACACGAGAGGAAACAGTAGGGGTTCAGTTAGAACCGTTGAAACATTCTTATGACCATAAAAGCTTTGTTTCAGGCTAATTTTTTTATATTTTCACTTCATCCTTGTGTTAATAACCTTATAAACGGTTTGGATGGCATATAAACATCAAGGTGGAGCCCAGGAAGCTTTCAACGGTAGGTATTTCTTTTCCTCTCGTGTGGCCCACTTTAGTTTTGGATCCACTTCGTTTTTATTCAATTTTCCTAAAATGAGCTCACCAAACGGATGAACGGATTACATTTCCCCAAAACATGATGGTGGGCCCCACAGAGCATTCTTGCGCAGGAACTTCCTGCGAAAGGCTTTCGCAGGAAATCCGCGTCCCACAATCGCGTCTAACGTGTGCTAGCAGTAACACGTGGCATATGGAAGATGCTCATTTGTGGGCTATAATGCTCTATGCACTGGTGGTAGGCCGGAAGGGTACTCTAATGAGCTAGCGGATTAATTGAACAACGTGTGTACCTTATATCGATGCCGTCCGTCCGTTTTTATAACTAAAATTAGGACATGATTTTAAAAAATAAAGTAGGTCCAAATTTCAGGTGGACCATGATGCAGGAAACAATAGTGATTGACTATTAAAAACTTCTTGTGGGCCACAAAAGTTTTTTTTGGGATCAAACTGATATTTGTGGGGCCTCTTCATCCTGGTCTTTGTGACCTTATAGTAGGTTGGATGGCAACTAAATAATTCGGCTCCCATGAAGTTTTTAATGGTGGGGATTTAATTTCAACTGTTACTGTGGTATGATCCACTTAAGATTTGGATCTGCTTATTTTGTGGATCACTGCATAAAAATGAGCTGTTAAAATGGATGAACCGTGTGGATTAAGTCACATATACCACGGTAGCCCAGGGATCCACCCAAACCGCACCCGAAAGTGGGATAGCAGTCCGAGATGGCTAGGCCGACCAAATCTAGCTGCGTCAGGGACTTGCCGATTTCGGTGGGGCTGCCCGAATTTGCAGTTTTGATCTTGCACGAGCGTGCCAATTTGCAAGTGGAAACCGGCTGCACAGCTCTTATTCCAGCTGGCATTTCCCCCATGAAAGCAGATTACCGTTAGGGTGCACACGGGTAAGTTTGGTCTGGTTACGGGATGGTTTGGTCTGGTTCTAGGGTGAAACCGGAACCGAACCGTCCCTAACGATTTTACGATTTTCAGAACCAGACCATTAGTACCTTAAAATCAAACCGGAGCCGGACTGTGAAAATCGGTCCAGTTCTGAATCAGTTCCATGCTTCGGGCCTAAAAATCAGGTTGTTTCAACAAACTTGAACTTGCCAACATCAATGCATAAGGAGTCAACGCATTGTTGAATGTATTGACATTATGAGATGTCATCAAGTGTCCACAGAAAAACATTTCAAAGTGCTCTCCCCATGAGCTCTTTCAACTGAATCCTGCAAGTTGTAAAGCCTTTTGCACAAGGCTTTTAGTTGTGCCAAGCTGTCCATTAATGTAAAAATAAGAAAAATTTCTAATTTTTTAAATGTTCTGGAATCCGCCGTTAAAGAAGTCAATAGCCTTTCCTTCGTATGTGTATTGAACATACATTTACAATTTTTTCATAAAATGTTGTTATATATTTAATTAAAAAGAGTAATTATGCTGGATTGTTTCAATTCAAATTGAAAACATCATATTGCCAACTAAAAACTAGATCGAATAGTATTACCATTGGCATGTTGCATTATACACAAATTTACAGCACGTATATTTCAAACTGAAATTGTTCAGTGTTATTAAAGGTCAAGAGACACTCAAAATATAAATGGCACTTGAGAAAGCCTCATTACATTTGTCATTCACATATCACTGCCACAAGAGGAGTACTGATCCAACAAACAGAAAAGTCTCAGCATCAATCCTACAAAGAAGAAGGCCAAAAAGAAAATTAATTGGCATAAATGAGTTTGTATATTTAGCTATCTAAGATGAAGAGTAAAAATTAACAATTAATCATAGTTATCAACAACCAGAAGTGCAGCAAAAAACATTCTCATTTTTCACTTTTGGCAATGCCAACCCTACAAACTATTAATTGGCGCACTTTGGGGTCGGATCTGCATTATTCAGACAATGAAACGGCTCTTAGATAAAGAGTAGCCTGAAAAGCATGCTCACTGGAAGTTCAGAACTATCCAACCCATCTCCTTTTTTCCATAGCCAAGACAAGTTTACATAAATGGTCCAAAAGTCAATCTACATATCTACCAGTTACAAATGCACCAGTTACCAATGCAAACCACTTAAATACAATTGACCCATCATTGAGGTGGCCTCTAGTGGGTGGATCTGGAACTCTGATAGCTCCGGAGCAACTCAACTCAACTCAACCAAGTTAGCTCAATCAGATTTCATCATCACTTTTTTTTCACCATTACTTGAAGGTGGCCTCTCGTTCAAGACTTAGCTAATGTTTTCCACACGCTCTCATGAGCCAAGGAGTTCCAGTCATATCATAGAACCAATCCCATTTGGATGGTGCTTCCAAATGAGCATCTGAGACTGATTCAAATACTCAACGACAATAATCTACACAATCAAACTCCATTTGGGCTGTGCTTTTTTAGATATTCTGGCTTAAAAATCAGGTTGTTTCACTTGTCAGGTGGGCTATAGCATACAAAACAAATGAATGGCTAGCAAGAAACAGTTTTGGGCCTCTGTTTGGCCAGCTTGAGGAATGAAATGGCCTGATTTTTAACTAGAAGATCTAAACAATACAGCCCACCTAATGGTTGGATCTCTTACATGAATCAGTTTCCAAATGGCCTGATTTCATCATCTGCTTTCCAAATCATATTTCAATACACTGAAAAAATAGAATTGAATTTCTTTCCTGCAATATCTGTGAAGCAGTTAAAGAGTTCTGGTATACTAACCATTTAAAAACTTATCTAAATCAATTCACCAATGAGGCGTGGAGTTCGGATTGTGAATTCACTCAATCACTAGGATTTGAGTTTGTTTGCAATATTCAATTGAACTGCAACAATTCAAACAGACCTGTTTCACATTTGGGGTGAGTTTGGTTGGATCATAGATGATATGCACGTGTCTTGGGATTACCTGACTTCTTTGAATAGAAAAGTGCAGCAACACATCAAAAATAGTATTTTAAGGAACTAAAGTTCTAAATAGAATAGAAAAGTGCAGCAACACATCAACAATCTCACATCTTTGAATAGAAAAGTGCAGCAACACATCCAAAATAGTATTTTGAGGAACTAAAAAATAGTCAATATTTTGTTTCTCATACGTTGCTCATGGACCATGAATAATCTGCTACCTGACAGCCCCATTTCTATGTGAATAGTGTTCAAGCCATGGGTCGTGGTTCATAATTAACTATGATTAGATGATCTAACCATCCAATCGATGGATGGTTGCCGGTTTAAATGTGGACAGTTTGGATCACTGTGCCTCTTTTTCAAACCATTTGCTTGCTGACTATCTGAATGGTTGAGATTGTTGGACTGTGATGTTTGGGTAATCGCCCATCCTTGGTGGGGCGTATTCGATGGACAGAC
Source organism: Magnolia sinica (assembly GCF_029962835.1). Lineage (NCBI taxonomy): Eukaryota > Viridiplantae > Streptophyta > Magnoliopsida > Magnoliales > Magnoliaceae > Magnolia > Magnolia sinica. Next base: position 13,913,511 of record NC_080585.1, on the reverse strand, counting down.
CAATGCATAGCACGCATGCCAACTGAACCTTGGATATGGTGTGGCTGGAGTGCATAGACCATGAGTACTTAATGAGCTCAAGGAGTGCATAGACCATGGACAGACTAGTGCATAGCACGCATGCCACTCCAAACTACCTGTTTATGCAAAATGGTTTAGATTAGATGGCGAAAGGTTTATGGTTTTGCAGGCTACAAGTTCAGGTTTTGCGAGGAGCTAATTTTGATTAGGTCTTGTTTTGACGTACCTGAAAACAGACATTGGTTTTGCTTTTTAGCAGTATGGGAATCAGAAACAGGGTTAGGCAGGTTTCTTTCTTCGAGCAATTTCTGCCTTTAATCTCAGCAATGCATCAGCAATCTCACATCTTTGAATAGAAAAGTGCAGCAACACATCAAAAATAGTAATAACAATGCAAGCCAAGGAGACATGAAGAACTCACGATACTAAAAAATAGTCAATATTGCTCGATGCATAAATCCAAGTAAACTCGATACGAAAGTCTTCAAATAGAATTTAGGGCTGCAAAAATATAATAATTTATTAAAATTGAGAAAAATACAATAACTGGAAGTAAATTATATAACAAATTTATATTGATCAAATGAATAATTACCTGATTCAAGAGCTTCAATTTCACAATATTTTCTTCAACTTGAATTGGGAGAAGCGAAGCACGTAACCAATCTTGTACACAACTAATTGATTGGTTGACATCCATGTCAAAAAAAGTTTGATTTGAAGAAGAATTGTAAGCCCCGTATCTTGGACCGTACTGTTCCGTAGACTTCCGCGGTCGAATTCCGGCAACCTTCGACCCTTAACCGGTATTTGCGCGTGACCCTGAGTCACATGCCGCCAACCCGAGTTAACTTAAATCGAGACTTGTACCATTGCGACCGCGCCATCACAGCGGTTCAGATGCCGCGTCTCGCGCGCCGATCCGATACTCTGGCCAGGAGATGTGAGCCAGCGTTCTGTGCGAGAAAAACGCCGCGCGTGCGAATTCCGAGAGAATCTCTACAATATATCATATCAATCAATCAACCAATCAATCTCATCATGTCAAGTACATGTCAAGTACACATCACCTCTCACCCTTTACCAAGCAACCCCTAAAGTCAAAAGTTTCTTACAAGCCCATACCCCCTTCTTACATAATCTACCACAAAAGTAAAAAAGGCTCTTACACCCATCACTCACCACATCAACACATCCATCACTCCATCACCCATCTCTCTCTCTTTCTCTACAACTCTCTCTCTCTCTTTTCAAACTCACTCCCAAGCAACAATTCCAAGCAAAGAGAGGTATTAATGTCCAAGCCCTTCCCAAGAGAGAAATTGATTTTTGTGGCCCACTTCCCACCCTAAGAACCATCATCCTAGCCATTCAAACCTCATCACCGTCCATCAAAGTGAAGCACAAGGAGACCGACTTTCCAACGGACCAAGAAGATCAAATGGTGGGTGCTTTTATAGGCTAGTTTTTCATGTTTTCATGGTGGACCAAGTGAGGTATACCGATCGATGGTATGGATCTCACTTTGGACCTTAAGATGTGGGCGATGGCCCACCTTGATTATCAATATCATTCCATGATGGGGCCATTCTCCATGGACCCCATCATGACGTTTACTTTCTAGTTTGAAAAAGGGTCATTTAGACCTTCTATTTCGGTGGAGAAAGGAATCCCCACCGTTGATCTTTGATTTGATGGGCCCACATGTATTGGGACCCACTTGATGTATGATTGATTACAAGGGAGGGCCCATAATGTCGGGGTCTCCCCATCACGCGTGTCCCACTCTCTCTTTCTCTCTCTCTCTCTCTCTCTCTCTCTCCCTCTCCTTTTCAATTTTCTTTTCTTGTGTTAATATGGTCATGTGGCCCATCAGGATGGACCCCACCATGAGGCAGGTATTTTATCCAAGCCATTTATAAGTGGGGCTCACTTTAAATGTGTTGTACCCACACCATCCATCATTTGGTGGCCCACTTAAGCAGGGCCCACCTCATTGCATGTGCAATGCCAAACCATCCAGCGTCCAAAAGGGAAAACACAAATATTAGCTTGTTTCCAAGCTTATGGGGTGGCCCACTCATATAGGCCCCACCTTGATGCATGTATTCAATCCATGCCGTCCATTCCTTGTCCAAGCTCATTTTAGGCGTTGAGCTGAAAGATGGGGCCAATCCGACTTTCGAGCTGGCCATAGCATAGCAAACAACAAGTTTACTGTTGAAATATCCCCCTGTCGTTTCTATAACCCAAAATATATTGAATATTGGGCTTGTTTGGCTTGTCTTAAGATATGGGAAGCAATGGTGGGGTTGGATTCTTCCAATGCGGGCCTCACGCGTGAAAAACCTTAGAAAAACCTATTTTTTTTAAAAAATAAAAATAAAAAAGCAAGCAAGCAGCGTTTGCTGCTGCTGCTGGTAAGGACGTGCGTACGTCCTTGCGCGCTGGACGTCCACAGGCAGGGACCCATGGCTCCATCTGTGGGCCCCACCATGATGTATATTTGTCATCCAACCCGTTCATTGGGTGGGCCCCCCTCCAAAAAAATAAAATAAAATCAACCACATCCAGCGCTCAGGTGGCCCACATCACACATCATAGGAAACAACGGTGATTAAATGTCTGCCATTGAAACCCTTTTCTGGGTCACAGAATTTTTGGATTCAATATGAAATTTGTTTTTACTCTTCGTCCAGGTCTCTGTGACCGTATGGACAGATTGGATGGCATACAAACATTGTGGTGGGCCCCACTTGGGACCCACAATAATACATGTGTTTTATTCTCACCGCCCACAGACGGTGGAACCCACTATGGGGTATGTGTTTTATACATGCCGTCCACCCATTCCACAGGGACAGGGGGTCCCACTGCTATTGACATCAGCAGGGTCTGTGGGACCCACCATGATGCATGGGTTGCATCCAATCCGTCCAACCATCTTAGAAGCTCATTTTTATGGCATAAGCTAAAGAATGAGTCAGATCTATAGTTCAAGTGGACCCCACTTTGGTATATGTATGGGGCCCATCTTGAGTTATTTGTGGTCGTCCATTGAGACCCCACCTTGATATATGTATGAGGCCCATCTTGGAGCTTTTTGTTCATTATCATTGTATTTCCCTTTATGCTCATTGTACTTATAAAGTTTTTTTTTTTTTTTTTTTATCATAGTGGAAATGTGATGGAGTTTTTGGTTGTTGTTTGTGGGTTATGCCTTTGCTTATACTTATTACGAATTAAACTGATGTTGAAAATCCTCATCGTAGTATTTCAGGATCGGAACCTGGCGAATGGGCGTTGGGAGCCGAGAATGGGGTACTACAGAGGCTGTCGGCGCTAGATTTAGCGATCAAGAATTTTGTGAGCCCGGTTTCTGAGTTTGGGACGTGACAAGACTTAACTGACTAAAGCTTTTGATACTCATCATAAATATGATTGAATACCTCTATTTTCTTCTTAGTGAGTTCAATTCCCATGGCAGGATCGTAAACTTCAGAATAACAAAAATTCACATATTTCAATCTATAACGGGGATCCAACACAACAACAATCAATAACATCATATTCGCCTTTATAATATTTCCCCAATACTTCTCAAATTTAATTTTCATTATCTTAGCAATGGTATTTAAAGTACAATCTATACTGATTGACCATTCAGATAAGAAACTTTTAATGGCACAAACTTCATGAAAATATGAATTAGAAGTGACATATAAAGAACCAGACAAGCGAACAGTCGCATCATAGAATTTCTGCAAAAATTTTGTAAAAACCTGAACATAATCCCAATCACTAGTGGTAGGAGGTCCATCTTGAAGTTCAATGGTGAAATGTGGATCTACCTCTTCTAATATCTCGAATGCTTTTTGAAACTTTGTTGCAGCATCTAGCATGAGATATATGGAGTTCCACCTAGTTTGAACATCTAGGCACAAAGAACTTTTATATGTTATCCTCTCTTTCTCTACACATGCCATGAAGCATTGTTTTCTTTGTAGAGAACTCCTAACATACCTCACTGTCCCACGAATTCGAGTTAATGAATCTTTTAATTTAATTAATACATCTTTCACAATTAAATTAAGAATATGTGCACAACATTTCATGTAAAAGAATTCGCCGCCTAAAATGAAAGTATCACTCTTCTTATATATTTCTTATATATCTTTCTCTTCATGTATGAAATAGCAACATCATTGGAACTTGTATTATTTACAGTAAGCGTGCATAGTTTTTCTATACCCCATTCCATCAAACATGCCTCCACCGCTCGACCAATTTCCTCACCTTTGTGACTAGAAATTAAACAAAAGTTTAAAATTCTTTTATGCAATTTTTAGTCTTTCATAAAATGAGCTGTAAGGCACATGTAAGAAAGATTCTGCACTGAGATCTATGAATCCGTAGTGAGACAACTTTGATTTGAGTTCACTAATAAATCCTTCAATTTTTTTTCTTACACACATACAATGTCATACAATCCCTTATCATTGTAGTATGTGACAATATTTTGAAATTAGGTTGCATCATGCTACAAAAGTAAAGAAATCCTTTATGTTTAACAAACTTAAAAGGCAACTCATCTACGATTATCATTTTTGCAAGTGCTTCTCTACATATATCTTGGTCAAATTTCTAAACACCAAGCGTACTACCACCATCTTCTGATATTGAATGCATTGACAAAAGTTTTTGTTTCTTGTCTTTATTTTGGGAATTCTTGGGACACTTTGATATGTGTTTTCTCAAAGAGCTAGTCCCATTCTCACTCAACCATGCATATGATGAATTACAGTAGTTACATCCAGTCCCTTTCGCTTTTCCATCCTCGTCATTTACAATTTTAGTAAAATGATCCCAAACGTCAGATATATGACCATTTTCTTTAGGAAGACATACCTTTGCATGAGATGAAGAATTAGTAGTAGAGAGTTCATGATGATTATTTGTCTCTCCGGTACTTGACATCTAATAAGAATTAAGATATACAAAAAAAAGCAAAAATCAATAAAACACCTAACATTCAATAAAGTATTTACAAAAAATTAATAAAATTGATAATTAGTATGATGAAGCCATTGTTGAAGTTCGGATCGAGACGATAAAGAGAGATACAAAGAAGTCAGCGGCGATAAGGGGGCCGGTGGTGACTAGCCACTGTGGAAAACAAAGATCGAGAGAGAAAGATAGAAAGATGGAGAGAGAGAGAGAGAGTTGTCGTGGCAGATCGGAGATGCCACGGTGGTGAATGGCGAGAGAGAGAGAGAGAGAGAGAGAGAGAGAGAGAGACGGCTGGTGAGGGATGATCAGAGAGGGATGGCCACCGATGGATGACCGGAGAGGGACGGCCAGCAAGAGAGGGATGGCTGGATGGTCAGCGAGAGAGGGACGGCCAGAGAGAGAGAGAGAGAGAGAGAGAGAGAGAGAGAGAGAGAGAGGGCTTCGGGCTGGCAACAACACCCAGATGGAGACGGTGAGAGAGAGAGAGAGAGAGAGAGAGAGAGAGGCAGGGGCTTAGGCAGCTGGCAACAACACCCAGATGGAGACGACGAGAGAGAGAGAGAGAGGCAGGGGCTTGGGCAGCCGACAACAACACCTAGATGGAGACGGCGAGAGAGAGAGAGAGAGAGAGAGAGAGAGAGAGGCGGGCTTGGCGACAACAACACCTAGATGGAGACGGTGAGAGAGAGAGAGAGAGAGGGCAGGGGCAGGGGCGACAGTCGGTGAGAGAGAGGGCAGGGGCAAGGCAGGGGCGAGAGAGATTAGGGTTTTTGATTTTTTTTGGTTTTAAACTCATATTCGGATCAATGGTTTGGATCTACGGTTCAGATCAATAGTTTGGTTCAGTTCGGTTTTACATGGCCCTGAACCACCCGATCTGTATCTAACGGTTCTTCAAAATGTGGAATTGGAACCAGTGCAGTATATAACCGGACCAAATGGACCGTTGGATCGGTTTCAGTCCGGTTCCATGGTTCTACCGGTTTGATGTGCACCCCTAATTATCGTAGGGTCCAAATGTTGTATAACCAGTGCAGTATAGAACCGGACCAAACGCCGTCCATTCGTTTATCCAGCTTATATTTAATATGTGATCCTGAAAATTAAACAGATTCAAATCTCAAGTGAACCACACCACAGGAAACAGGGATAATTGAGTGCATCGCCATTAAAAATTTCAAAATGCACTTAATATGGTTTTGGTAATATTTATTTGCATCCAACTTGTTGATAATGTCAATAAGACTTGGATGAAGAGAAAATACAATTATCATCTTGATATAAAACTTTTGTGGCCCATTAACAAATATTTGTCATTATTTCTAATGATATACTCCACTTTGAGATTTGGATAGGGCTAGGGCTGAAAGTTGGGCGGGTTCAACCCGACCGACCCATGACTGACCCGACATTGGGTTGGGCTTGGGCAAGAGTATCAGGTTTGGTCTCGTGCTTGGGCCATACAAACACCAATGTTGAGGGTCAAATATTGTATATTGGACCCCACTTATTGCTTGATTTTATGAACATGATAATGGTCAACGTTCTATTTTAATCATGTTTTTGTTGCAAGGTGAATTTAAGAGCTTGGATTGAAAAAGGGTACTAAAGGCATTTTTTGATGCTCAAGAATCACCAAGGTAAGGGACGGATCTTAAGGGATCGAGATTGAAGAATTCACACGCTAAGGATCCGAGAAAATTCAGTGATTGAAGATATAGAAGCCTGAAAATCACCCTGAATGTAAGATCACAGGGTTCCCACCATCCGTTTGGAATGAAACTTTATGCCTAGTCTGAGGATCATAAAGTAACCGTACACGCAAAATTTTAGCCCCCGGATCTTTGTGAAAGTGGTCCAACGAGAAAGATCAACCATAGATCACTGATTTGGGGCCCACCTGATCTCTAAATATGCCTCAACTTTGGGCTTAACTTGTGAATTGGATAGCCAAAATGAATGGATGATGTAGATTTCACAAAATACATCTCAATAGACCCTACCTGTGATGCATGTGCACGATCTTTACATGCACTTGAGGCACACTGAATCAGAGAGTCCGGTCAAAGTCTGTTGACCCGATCGACCTCTCTCCCTTACGCATGTACGTCCGTTGTGGAGTGTGGTGGCTCACCACCGTTGATTAGACGGACGATCTGAACCGTCCAATGTGTCCGGACGGTGGGGCCGACCATAACCATGGTGTCCTTCTGCAACCATGACGCGATCGCACAAATACCACATCAAACTATAGACACCCCACCCAGGTTAATATCTTGAAAAGGCAAGGACAATCCGGACCATGATCAATAACCTAAACCCTAAACCCTAATCAAAACTTAATTCAAACCCAAAACCCTAATCCAAACTCTAACCCGAACCCAAAATCCCAAAACCTAACTTAAAACCCATTAGAACCAGATCAGCATAAAATACACCCAGTCAAGCTAAAAAAACTCGAAAAGAAGACCATCAGACGAACCAGTGCACCAAACGAGGCCTACATGCTTGAGCGCGGCTTGAGCCCAGCCCGAGTGGTAGTCTAACTACCGCCGGCGGTACTCTGACTACCGCCGCTTGCGAGGCGTGTGTGTCCTTCGAGCAGCAACTGTCACAACGTCCGAAAGTCAACTTTCTTTCAGAACCACCCCTCCAGCCGACCCTATTTACCATTTTACCAACCTCAAGAGCCAATGGGAACGCGCTACATGGCATTTCTTTCTCCTCAACCACTCACAAGCTGCCACATCAGCTTTTACCCCTCTTAAACCCTATAATTACCATAAACCATTGGAGAAGGCTATAAATAGCCCTCTCCTCTTCTCATTTTAACAGCAACAATTTCCACCTTCCAAGTGAGAGAGAGAGAGAGAGAGAGAAGAAGAGAGTGAGAGTGAGGGTGAGAGAGACCTTCCAAGCCTTCAAGATTAGATTTTCCTAGCCGTCTCTTAGCCTCCTCCTAACCTTCTCAATCCCAAGTCTAGCTCGGATTGATCATGGTGCAACCCATGTCTTAGCCTACTCAAGTTCAAGCCAAAGATCTCTTCATTTCATATACAAGCATTCATCATGACATCTATTTCATTCTCAACCCCCTTACTTCTTTAGATCTCTAGTGAACGTATGCTCTGTGACTTGTTGTACATCGGATTCTGTCACATTAGAAATTCCTAGTGATCAGTCTACTTTTTTTTTACCTTTTTGCATAAGCATCATCACACCCACTTTCTACATACATTGTTGGGTGTATGTTCTGTGGCTTGCCGAAATCTCAGATATTTCCGCATCAGAAACCCAGGTGTGCCTAGTCCTAGCTCGACTACATTATTTATTTCTTGAGATTTCTGTACCGCACCAAGTAGAAACCGTACATTTGTACGGGCAGAGAGGGTGCCTAACACCTTCTCTCTTTGTAACCGAGGTCCCTTACCCAGAATTCCGGATCGCAGACTAGGAGTCAATCTAAGGTAGGAGAGTCTTCGGATTTCTCCAACCTTACATATTTCATGGGTTCTAGCCGACTGCGGGATTTTGAGATTAATTGGCTAGTGGCGACTCTAACATTCACAAATCAGCCTACCAATTCCCACATTTTACACTAATAACATTTAAATCAGCGTGGGCACCAATTTTCAGTGTTCACAAAATGACGACTCCATTGGAGATTTTCGCTAGCTCTCACTAGCCGAGACTCGATTCGAAAGTGTGTGGCACTTTAATCTCAAGGGGCATCATCACTGCATTCATACAAAAAAATCAGTCTTTGGCTTATACTTGTTTTGAGCATCAATCCGAGTTATGACTACTCGATCCCAAGCAGCCTTGGTTACCCATGAAGAAGAGCCGGCAGCTTCGCCAACTCTTAAAGCATCAACATCAGAACCAACACCTGTATCAGCACCGACACTGGCACCGACTGCTCCAACAAATTTGCCAGTCACAACAACCTTAAATGAGATATCTCAGAGCTTTAAGGCTTTACAGGAGTTGCTACTTTGCTTGGTACCAAGTGCCATATCAAACACACAGGCAACACGGCCTAGTGTCCAAAATAGTTCAATCCCACAAACTCCTTTCGCTTTCTCTTCATTCTTCTATCTAATTTGGTTCTTCCTCTTCCAGAGGAGTCAGCATAGCCACAACAGCAACCAACAAATGGGAGCAATCCTCCCACACATCACTACTCAACACATCACAACAATCAGGTTACAACATAAGTTCCCTCTAACAGGAATCACAAACAAGAACGGGTGGATGCCTATGAAGGGGGTCAGTTTCGAGTCCAACATACTCCTTCTAATGGGAGCAACTTTCAGAATTGGCAGATACCCCGAGCGGGAGCCATTTTCGTACATCAAACCCTCCCCCAAAAGGGACTGGAGTTCAATTCCAGCTACCTCCCGCCACCGAAAGTCTATCTTCTTTCCAACAACCCCCCATACTTGGAAATCAAAGGGTCGAAGAACTTGACCCTCATGAGGAGGAAGCAGCACAAGCCCTACATCGAAGCAGAAGATATATACGCAACCCCACAAATCTGAAATGAATGAAATGCGGGAACAGCTGCAAATGGTACAAAATCAACTGTAGATGGTACAAAATCAGCCGTGTCAAGCTTGTTGGGTCAGGCGGGCTACCCAAACCATTACCATCCTTAGGTATATTTCAAAAAAAAAAAAAAAACAAACACACGTACACACACACACCCACTAAGTTCATCTGTTAGTCAAATCCTCAAGAGTGCAACTTTACAACCCTTCAAAAAAAAGGAGGGTGAACTGGACATTGACCGACTTTAAGAGTGATTGGTGTTTGTTGGTATCATCTTGTATCTAGAGAGGCTAATGAGGAATCTATTCCATTGCCTTGATGGATATTGTTACCCTGCTTATCTTTTCTTATTGATAAAATTGTGTTACTAATTAAAAAGTAGAAGAAGAGGTATTGGTGTTTCTAGATCAGCCGTTTTGATATACCAGGTTTGCTTTAAGAAAAGGATGGGTGCTACTGCTATTATTGTATCCAAGTTATCAAGCACTCACAATGGTTGCATGATCTTAGTCACCCTAAATTGGAGGACTTCTGATGGCTGCCAATGGATGGTTAGAAAAGTACTAGTCAACATCAACATTCAATAGGCAAAAGTCCACTTGGCTGCGAGGATCATCCAATCAGTACGATTGTTGTGGAGCGACCTATACATAGTAGAGGCCACAGATGTGTAGTGCAGATCTCATATGTGTGTCATGTTTACAGAGATAGGGTCCTTGGTATCTACCTTTTTAGCATAGGGTTCTTTCGCAATTTATGAACTTCCTACTAATCAAAAATAAATTTATCTTCTCACAGGACACGGAGGAGCACCTCTTCTCAGATATGGTTGTCTCTAAGTCTCTCGTCTCAAAGATAGACCGTCCGTTGGGAATTGTCTGCTTTCAGGCACCCAAGTATAGCAACGGCATTCTTAATTCATGGGCATCAAACTTCGAGAAGCTGATTACCCTTGTCGAGAAGAACCGCCACCAAATCTACAAGGAGACACTGGTTCACAAGGCCGCATTGAAAGTTCAGTAGCTGATTTCTCAGAGTCAAGGTGGAACTCTTTTCCTGTGATAAAAGCTAGTTTCTGTCCCTTTTTTGCCCCTTAATTTTCTTATAGAAAAACATGGTTATTTGAGATGATAATGCTTTGGATATTCTTTTTGCAGGTTGATCCTTGTAGCCAAGATTTTTTGTATTTTGGTATCAATAAGTGCGCTCCCTTAGCTTTTCATTTTTCCTTCATTTCTTGGTGTCACAAAGGATATGCTGAAGCCTCAAGTGCCCTCTTAGACACCAACGTTGTATACTAACCAAAAGCTATAGTTTCCGCACTAATGAAATTTGAATTTGATTATAGTTTAGATAAGATAAAATGATTTTATTTTAGATTGGAATGGTTTATTTTTTTCTCAGTTTTTGTTTTGTTGTTGACTGAATTGTTTGGAGCAGGAAGGCGCATTTTCTTTTTAATTGGTGTTGCCATTGGGGAAATGCATGGACCTTACCTTAAAAGTGGCAGGACCACCTTCTGTTGTGTAGGGTATTTCTGGACCTGGGAAGTGGATGCAGATAAGCAAAATCAGGATATTTGCATGTTTTGGAGGTCTGGTGTAGTAATCATGGCTTCTTTTGTTGGGTCTATGGTTGCATTTTTCACCTAGTAAAATGCAGTTGAATATAGCTTGCCCACCTGCGGAGAGTAGTAGCCTCATATGTCTAATGTTCATGGTCTTCTGTTAACGTTTCCGGCTGAAAATTGAACCTGATCTTTTGCATGTCTGGATGTGGTGGGTTAGCTATCAACGCTATCTGTTTGTAGGCCACCAGTCGGGGACAACCACCTGATTGGCTTGGTTTCTGAGTTTCATTATTCTTGGTGTGGCACATGAGAAAACAACTTGGGTCACTGCATGTGGTCCATACAATAATAATAGTATACTGCATATTTCCCATGATTATGTGCGGCCACAAGTGGCTCGCTTATTGACAATCGGAACAGCAAACGTCTAAACAGTCTTAACAAAATAAATAAATAAATAAATAAATTCAGGCATCAGTAACAATTTCTTCTGGGTAGACCATGAGGCCCCACAAAACTGGACACATCAAGTTCAGCTATTCAGGTATTTCTGGTGAATTTTATCACAGCGGCTTTGTGGCGTCCATTTGCAGATGGGCTATGCCCTGTAGGCATATGCAGCACTGATGGCGTCAATTCCTCAGGACGTTTACCATTTGAGAATATAGTACACTGATCACCAAACTGCACATGCTGGACCACAGTTCCTTTTATCTAGTTGGTTTATTTGATGGGCCAAAAGAAGGGGGGGGGGGGGGAGGGGATCATTCCAGAGATCTCCAATATTCGAAGACCCCAACCCTAAGATATTTGACCTACTTTTTTTAGATGCGGAAGGTCGTGCTGTAATTTTGTTTTTCTCTAATCATCCTTTTTTAAACAGTTAAGTGTTAGCATCTTCCAACCTGCAACAATTTTGGGACCCCACCCATGGGAGGGGCCATCGAATGGAGAATCAGGATCACCTAACCACAGACCACAGAAAATTGTGTTCCATGCAAATTACAGTACAAAACCCATAATTCCTGTTGAGAAAATGGCACCTGGTTTCTCAAACATCCCATTGCGAAAGAATCCATCTGGAGGGCGCAGGTGGGACAGCAGCTAGATATCTTGCTATTTCACCTCTTTGTCAAACATTCCATTGGCAGGAGCAGGTGGAATGGCAGCTCGATATCTTGCTATTTCACCTCTTTGTCGCTCCTTTGCTCCACTTGGTAAATTTTTATCTTCGTTGTGAGAACAAAATAGGTAAAGGAAAAAAAGGGCAACGGCATTCTAAATGTTTTGAAATTTGTTTATCATTTCCTTTTCTTTTTTCCTCTTCAAGTGAAGAAAGTTTCGAACTTATTACTATACAGATTTCTTTCAAGGCCATGATCGTTGCACAAAGCCAACAAATCTCCTTCCTAGCAAGCACGTATCTCGGGTAACCGTCCAGCAACAGGTGAGGAACCGTTGGAAACTCTCAAGGAAGCAAAAAGGCAAGACAGCCTTGCAATCATGGGCCTCCGACTCACTGTCCTGAGTGTGATGCTTAGCTCTTTGCATGCATTGTCACGGGCACCATAACCCTCGAGATCTGCCTCCGTTATGAGAACTTCATCACTTGTGGGAGAGCTTAATGGAATCTGGCTTTGAATTGCAGGGAAGTGTAATCGCTGCCTCCCATATTCTTGAACTGCCTGCTAATTAGTAAATTTCATATTCACTAGCACCGCCAGTTGTAGGTGAGAGTTGCTAAGTATATTTTAGGGGAATTTTACTGCAATGTTCCTCCAGAATTCTAACTTTACCAGACAATGACAATGTCTTGAATTGTTAACAAGTTCCAAAACTTGCGTCTTGGGATGTGAAATGACTGATAGAGTCGGAGCAATGTGGAGCCCACGTGGTGTTGTAAGAGCCCAACCCATCCAACAGGTGCATCCCATCATGATAACAAGTCGTACCAAAATTCAGGCTGATCCAATCTTCGGGTGAGCGACATGTGAGTTCAGATATTTTTGGGCAGAGTACATTATTTTCTAAGTGCGGTCCACTTAATGATTGGATAGGCCTCATTTTTGCTAGCCCAATTATCATTACGAGGTTACCTGTTGGAAGGGTTGGATGTCATACACACACCATGTGGGTGCACAATGCTGGACTTCTCAATTTCTAGGGGGGAGACGAGGGAATTTGGTCACTTCCCTTCAAGCATGTTCTGGGGCTTTTAAAAAAGTCCATTGCATTGTTTGGTCAAATCAAAACTACCGAGGAATTTCGTGGTAAAAATGCCCCAGATTTTCACAGACAAGACCAAGGAAGCATTAAAAACATTACAGTCCCTTGCCTGACAGCCCGATCTGCACTTCATGAGCAGCACATGCATGTCTAAGGAACATGTCTAGACTTCAATGAGGTTAGCCACACAGTGCATGACGTGGTGCAAACTCAGGCCAACCAACTCACCAGACAGACCAAGTGTAAGATGAGTGTGATCTGTTGAAAAGTTCTTGTAAAACATCCATTGAATTTGTCTAGGGATGGCCAACCTTTTTTTTTTTTTTAATGAGTTGATCAGCATGCTTTTGCATCAGTTCATCTCAAACCATCCGTTGCTTTTACACAGGGGTGACCCACCTATTTCGCTAATGAGTTGATCATCCTTACTTATGCACCAGTTCCAATGTTCTATCTGCAGTGTGCCCACTCTCATGCATGGATCAAATGTCCCATATGTGCCCAGTTGGCACATGCGCCGCATGTGAAGTGCCCATGGGGGTTTACCTATTAGCAAACATCTACATATAACACAGATATAAATCTTAACGGAAGAATGACCAGTTCTTATGAGAAGTATATTGCCATCAACCATGGATTGGGTTTCTACGCGAAGATTGATTTACATCTCCAAGATTTCGAAAGTATATGGTGGCTAAGAGTTTCAAATAAAAATTTCTTGATCAGATTATCAAACAGGATTGCAGCAATATGACATATAAACAAAATGACTAATGCGTACCTTCCATTGTGAAGGAGCTAAGAGCACCCGAGGTCTTCTTGATCGGACATATTCCAGAGCAGCAGTGGGTGTCATATTTTTATATTCCACCTATAGAATTTGAAAATATGAATGTTTTATTTCTTCATTGACAACAATACAAAAATTCCATGAAATTTTCCATTTTAACTGTTTCTTAGGGAACATTTGGATGCAGGAATATGAATGGATGCTCTCTCTCTCTCTCTCTCTCTCTCTCTCTCTCTCTCTCTCTCTCTATATATATATATATATATATATATATATCTTTTGAAGACTGATGCAACTCACTGTTACATTGCATGGGTTTTGGAGGAGAGCATGTTCATGTTTTAAGACGCACCTGCTATAGAGCGGTAGTCTTGCGCATGCCATAGGATCACCTCTTCAATACAGGCTCCTGTGGCACACTTCAGGGAAAGGACTACTAGTTGTGCTACCCAAATGTGATACATCAATATCCATTGGACATCTCCATCAATAAGAAGTATTATTATCTTGGAAGATTTTAAAGATAGAGATAAGAATAGAAGGGAGAGATTTACGTCTCTGTGTAGTATTTTCAGTTCTTTTCTTAATTTAGAGTAATTTAGTCTAAGATGTATTATTATCTTTAATAAGAAGTGTGTGTTGCAGGTGCCTTACGACAGTGAAGATTGGAATAAAAAAGAAAGAGTGTGCATTTTGGGAGAAAGTACTCTCTTGCAGAGGGAGAATAACCCTATAAAATAAAATAAAATCCACCCTTTGATTTCCTTGTCAAAAAAATAAAAAATAAAAAATCAACCCTTTCAGTGTGGTGTGTGCAAAATCTGTTCTCTTCTTATTCTCTTTCTACCGACCTGCATTACAATATCATTTGCTGTGGGTGGGCTGTCCAGGAATAGTCTTGCAATCCCCAGGAAAATATGGCATAAAGAAATACAAGCACATGCAACAGATGAAAAACTTAAGATAATGAAACCGGGCATTTACCAAATAACAGAGGACAATAGTTGTACTACGCCCTCGCCCAGCTTTACAGTGAACATATGTAGTCCGACCGCATGATGCATTCCCTGCATATGGGGGAAAAAAATACTTTCAAAAGATGTGAGAAAGATATTAGAAATCGACAGCCTAAACATGAATCCAAAGTAAGTAGAGCACTTTAACAGCAGTAACTAGTGGTCCTTGATTTGACATCTGAAGAGGAAGCAAAAGAACCACATGCTACACCCAGTAGAAAGACAGTTTTGCAGTAGTGAGCAAGCGTGGGTGTTGGTGTCCCTGTGTCAATGACAGCTGGCTATGGCTTGAAATGGAAAAACAAGGAATAAAAGCTATCAAGTAGCAAATCCAGAATTCACAAGTCTATGGATGAGTTGACACTTGACACATGGACTTCTCAGAAATTCACACAGGGAAATAAACATTTTGTTTTAGGGCCCCGGCAGTACAATACTTAAGTTGTACGGCCAAGGCCTTAAAGAAGACAGATACTGGATTATCTTTATTTATGGGCATATTTAATTATGTAAAACAGCACACATAACAAACTAGTCGGACAACTTTCAGGTTTTTTTTAATTTCTTAAAGTTAACTCCAATTTCACTCTTGCCAATATTGACAGGGCATGAAGTAAAAATAAAGAACAACAAATATCTTCAGTGCACGCTGCAGAGCAGATAAAATGGAAGTTTCTTACAACATAAAAGAGATGCTTGTGGGATGTCCCAGGATGATGATTAAAATTCTTATTTTCGAGTTGCTCATTCAGAAAGATACACTTAACCAATTCTTTCTTCAGCATAACTCCAATGCTTTCACAGGGCTCCAGAGAGTACCCATGTGCCATTTACAGATCTATTAACTTACAGAAAAACAACATGAACCTGACAAACACTTGTTGTGGATAGTGGCTTTAAGCATCAAAGCAAGTTGCTCAACAAGCCACATCTATTCCTTTAACAGCCCCATGAATTCATACCAGGCACCCCCCTCAGGTAACATAAGACCAACACCTGCTAATTTATCTCTTACCATTCTCCAAGGACTTTTTCATGCATAAACACAGTTTCAACTAACCAACTGAATTGGCTATGGTTCACATCTTCATCTTTTATCACATCTCATGCTGAGAGCCATCACAGACATTCAACTAAGTGTCAATGTTCCATAGGAGCTAGTGACACTCAGATCCATTCTCAATTCTCATACATCACCCCTAAATTTGAAGCCATGCAGAAAAGGTTCAAGTGGTCATGTGTTGTTGATTAGAAAGAAAATGGTTCTTAACAAAAATCAGAAATGAAAAGAACATTGGCATCTGCATATGAGCTGCATGTTGTGAAATGGTCATATGAGCTAATGTGCATCAAAAGTCATACTACCAAATCACATAGGCATCTCTATTAAATAAGATTACCCATCTACATTGTCTACTTTGCATCAGCTATTCTTGTCCATTGCATGCAATGGTACATTGGACCAATGGTCACTTACTAAGCTTGCAAACTGAACCTCTTATCTTGGTTGACAATACTTCGTCCTAGCAACTCAATTTCACTGAGAAACTTCCAAGGATTTTACACGAAATGCAATCATAATGCAATCATCATCATCCCTTGTCCCGGCTATTTTGGGACAGTTTTAAAAATCCTATTTTCCTATGTAAGGCCATATCTTCGGAAAGTGAAAACACCTTCATATCCCTTCTCATGATCTCTAATCCAAGTCCTCTTAGGTCTTCCTCTCATTCTCCTTTCAAGGCCTTCAATGTTGAGATATTAGTAAATGATGAGGACATCCCAATCAACTCTCCATAAGATGACACTACCAAGCTTCTTTGAATGACCATTCTTAATTTTGTCCTTTTGTCTTTCAACGCATCCTTTATCGCTAGAATCTGGTCGAATAGTTGTGATCAATCGCGGAGGTGATCCCACCGATGGACCTGCACATAATAGGGAGATGTAGACAACGGTGAGAGCTAACAACGGTTGTGGATCCTCCGATGCCTAAGTTAGGTTGGTAGACTTGGAATAAAGACTTGAGCTTGGGTTTATTCGCTTACCTCCCTTCAATTGCAGTAGGTATACTTATAGGGTCCTTAGGCGGTTTCAAGACTTGCATATCCTTGTGGGATTTGCTAGAGAGTCTTTATTTGGATGAGAATCTACCTCCGAAAATATCGTCGAGCCCACCTCGGTCAGCGTGATCTTCGGGTAAGATCACATCAAATCTTCTTTTCTCAATTTGAGGTGGGATTCTCTTCGGGTTTCCCGTCCCACCTCTGGTTGTAGTCGATATGGTCAGCTTGAGATGTGATTCTCCAAACCGAGTATGCCCTTAAGCAGCTTAGTTTGAGGTTGACTCAGGGCCCATCTCTTTGTCAGGAGAGTCTCTTACTATATCTTTCGAGCTCTTTGCCCTATTAGCTCGGGAAGCTCATCCTGGTACTTTAGTCGGCTCAATTTTGAGACATTTTTCTTGTGGTCGGTTACACTTCCTGTGCAATGGACCAGTTTGGTTTTGCCCACAACAGTTGCCCCTCACTTTTCCGTCCTGTACGTGCTCGGGAAGTAAGAGCCTAAACTGGTTTGAAAATGCAGGAATCGAAATTCAAATTTTAAGTAGCCCCATCTTCTTTTTTTTTTTTTGAATTTTAAATCGAACTCGGTTTTGTCGTTTGTTGGCATAGGTGGGAGCTGAAAAGTTAGCGTCCAGCACGGAATTCAAAAAGGTATGATTAATGTTGCAAGATACTAGAGAATGTGCATTAATGGCAGGCCGTCGTTCGAACACCAGACAAATCGTGAGTCGGCAGTTGTCACCGAGACTCGGATTCAACCTATCGTGTGGAGGTCTCCCCAATTCACGATTCCACCCTTGATGGTGGTTCCGCCTCAGATGAAGGGGTAGGCTTCCGAGATCCGGACTCTATGGACTTGGAATCAAAGCCACTGCCCACCGACTCATCTTGCAGTGCACCGAAGACAATAGCAACTCCATAATCTTCCTCGGAAGACAGAGAAAAAAGAGGGGTAGGAAGTTGAAAGAGGAAAAGAAGAGAAGGAAATGGACTTTGGTGTGTACTGGAAAGGGCTCCGACACATGAACTCCAAACGGACACTGGAGAGAGAAGGCAATTGGATCGAGCTGAAGGCTGAATCTAGTAAGCAAAGCTCATGCTTCATAAATCAAACAAATGAATGAAAGGGAGGATCAGAGTATTTATATTGCTCCCCTGATCGTGCATTTACTACTGTATGGTGCCACGTGTTCGCACAAGGGCTCGAGGTGATGCCTTGACAGATGCGTCGCTCCACGTGGCGACATGGAACTCATCCGAGCATAAATGTGTTGGTGCGAGTGACAATTGTCGACTCACGATTCGTCTGGTATCCAAACGACAGCCTGCCATTAATGCACGTTCCCTCATATCTCGCGACGGTAATCATGCTTTTTTTAATTCCATGTCGAGCGCCGACTTTTCAGCTCTTGCATTCACCAGCAAACGACAAACCTAGGCTCAATTTAGGATTTAAAAAAGATTGGGCTACTTGAAATTTGAATTTCGATTCCTACACCTTCAGACCAGTTTAGGCTCTTACTTCTCGAGCACGTGCAAGATAAGCTCGGAAGTGGGGGGCAACTGTTGTGGGAAAAACCAAACTGGTCCACTGTACGGGAAGTGTAACCGACCATAAGAAAAATGTCTCAAAGCTAAACCGATTAGAATACTAGGATGAACTTCTCGAGCTGATAGAGCACAAAGCTCGGAAGATATAGTAAGAGACTCTCTCGACGAAGAGATGGGCCCCAAGCCGACCTTGAGCTAAGTTACTTAAGGGCAAAACTCGATGGATGAATCATCTCTCGGGCTGACCAGATCGACCAAGGCCAGAGCAGGACGGGAAACCCAGAGAGAATTCTGCCTAGAACCGAGAAAGGAAAAATTCGATATGATCCTATCCGGAGATCACGTTGACCGAGGTAGGCTCGACGATATTTTCGGAGTTATATTCTCATCCAAATAAGGACCCTCCAACGAATCTAACGAATCTCACAAGGATACGCAAGTCTTGAAACCGCCTAAGGACCCTATAAGTACACTCATAATAATCGAAGGGAGGTAAGTGAATAAACTCAAGCTCAAGTCTTTAATTCGAGTCTACCAACTTGACTTAGGCATCGGAGGGTCTCTAACCGTCATCGGCTCCCCCCGTTGTCTACCTCTCCGTATTTTGTGCAGGTCCATTGGTGGGATCACCTCCGCGATTGATCACATCTGTTCGACCAGATTCTGGCAATAACAACATCCTCCGTTGTTCAGTGTGAATCCTCTATTAATGTTACCTCTTTAATCGCCCAACATTGAGCCCCGTATAGCATAGCCGGTCCAACAGCCATTTTGATGAAATTTTCGCTCAAGTTTAATTGGTATGTGTCACTATTGGTAAGTAAGCAAAAATAAACGATATTTTGTCTAAACTTGAGAATATTAGATGGGAAGAATGACATCTCGTGGTCTCTAATCTCAATCTCATTTCAAATGTAGGTATCAACTACCATCATTTCTATTTATTCCAATCGCTCAAAATGCACTTTGGCTTTGACTAAAAAAAGAAAAGAGAAACATAGAAGCAGAAGTGCATCTCTTCATGCTATGTCTTCCTTAAAGATGAATTCAAGGAAGAAAATAGTTAACCTGGACTCACATTCGTTGTTTAATTGCAACAACGGAACTCTAGCTAGCAAGACAATTTTGTAAATTTAATATTTTACCTAACATTCACTCGATGTTGCTTGTCTTCAAGCAATACAACATGCATTAGCATATCTCACATAAGATTGGTATACACCCAGCTCGTCATTTAGTAATCAAATGAGTAGATGCTACCAATGTCCCTATAAATAGATGTAAGAGAAAGTGAATAACTCACTTCTACACCTATAATGCAGATATCAAACAAGCGAACAATTAAGAGCAACAATAGGGCTGAAAGTCGGGCAGGTTGGGTCGGGTTGGTGCTCAACCCTAGCTCAACCCAAGGTTCCTATACCTCAACCCTAAACCAACCCAACCCAACCCAACCCAACATCGGGTTGGGAATTCTCAACCCAAGCCCAACCCAAGTGAGCTCTGTCAAGTTGATACATGCTAATATTTTCGTTATTACATTAGTTTATTATATTTTCAATACATGTCTTATTATTTGTACATATGATTTTATTAATTATATATGTAGTTATTTATCGTAAAGAACTTCATTTTTTCTAAACAAACAAGCTAAAATATAGGACAATTACTCCTTTAAAAGTTGTATTGCGTAGCACGCAATCTATTTGGGAGAGAGAAATCCAGCATATCTTGTTATCTCGAGTCATCGGAAATGATGCGAACTAATGAAACCCGACATCGGAATTTCGTGAGCATTCAATACAGGCGATCCACACTCAATTATAATTTATAAGTAACTTATACATCGATTAGGTTCGAGTTGGGTCGGGCAACCCAATACCTCAACCTGAGCCCAACCCAAGTTTTATCAGGTTGTTGTTTGTATAGCCCAAGCCCGAGACCCAACCATATACATCCTGCTCGAGCCCAACCTAATGTTGGGTTGGTCACGGTCGGGTTGAACCCACCCGATTTTCAGCCCTAAGCAACAACCCTTTACCCTTGATCATGGGCTGAAATATATGACTCAGTGTTTTAAATAGCGGTAGCATGATGCATAGCACTCAGCCCTCTATAGCGTGTAGCATAAGCCACACAATAATTCTATTTTTTAATTTAAAAATAGGACAAATATAATAAAAAGTGGAAAAAAGGTATATATATATGTGCCTAAAAGATCATTCATTTTATCAATTATAAGCATGTTCAAATGAGTTATTAGTTATCATTTATCAAAATCCAATCCACATATATAAACCAAATCATATAATTATCACATCAACAACTTTCTAAGAAAACCACTTTAATTAATAATGTCTAATTGAAACCACAAGTCACAATTATGAAAAGAAATAAAAATCCCATTGGTTAAAAGTATCAAGTACAATACAAGTATCACATTCCTTAACATTAGATACAAAGAAAACATGAAAAAAATAATAAAAAAATACATTGTAGCATACGCTACATATGCTATGTGCTACGTAGCTGTAGTGTACGCTACAACCCCCTTTAGCGTACGCTACGTGGGATTTATGCCATTTAGGACGCTACGTAGCACTACTGTCACGCTACGCTACGTAGCGTATGCTATGGGCGCTATTTGAAACACTGATATGACTAATCCTTACACTAAAATGACCAGAACTAGTACAATGAAAAGTTGACATATTAATGGCGCCAAAGGACCTGCACGTGTATACATGTGCATTAGAAAGAGTCACTTACTATGAATGAAGTCCACGGCTTTGCTAATATCCACAAATGAAGGAGCAAAGAGGTAGTCTCGTGTAGGAATCACTAGGTGGTCAATCCCGTGAGCCTGCAAACAAGAGAAAAAGGTTATATCGATCCATAGAAAACAGAAGGGCTAAATCTAAAAGAGTGAAAGTCCCCAAGACCAAGTCCTCTCTTTCCCAACAATGAACAAATTGGCCAATGTAATGCTTCATTGAAGGGACAATGGATGCTCTTCCATACCACCTACTAGGTCTCTAGATGCTTAATCTGTTAATCCTGGATGCTTAATCTTCTAGGCAAAAATTGAACACACACACACACACATCTATGCATATGCATATGTACACAGTACACACATACACATGTAAACACACACACACACACACACACACACACATATGCACAGATGATACTCACATGGTATAAAGACGTTGGAACCAAAGTCTCATATGGTTCATTGAGGGTGATGACACCCTGAACACCAAGCTGCTTCAAGCGAGGAACATCATTGGGAAATGGAACGGCCCCCAGCAAAAGAAACTGAAAATGAAGATATAAACCAACTCAATTCAGCAAATCCTTGAATTGTCAATGGCCCAGAATTGCAATGAGCAAAATTCTATAAAAGAGAAGGGCTGGATAGGAGTGACCCCAACCTCTAGCATGATGGTGATCAGGACACTCATCTGACAGGCCCACCACAGATGGGCCACCGTGAAAATCTACTGGATGCAACTGTTGCAATGTTTGTTGGGTGACCCATCCATGTTGGGACCAGTCTTCTTGGTACCACTGATGTTATCAACAATATTGGCGATATTATCAGTATCCCTGGGTCAGAGATACAGATATTGAGGAGAATAAAATTTGCAAGATATCATCAATATTATTGTATGTATCGAGATTCGATATTATTGTATGTATCAAGACATCAGCAACATCCCTCTGGAAAAATAGATTGTATCATAGATATCATGCGAAATTATCAATAGTATAATGACGCTGGCATTAATACCTACAAAATTCCAGAAAATATAAATTATAAAAACTAATATTTTGAAAATTTTGGGGCTTCTTTCATAAATCAATGGATAATATATGTTGTATTATTGCATTATTTGTTAAAATTAGTGCATTAAATTAGATAATTTTTGTCTGATTGCGCATAATTTGGGCCCTTATATAATGGAAACTTATTAGATTTTTTTGTGTAATACTTTTTGAGTTCTAAGTGGGTAAACATGTCTTTTACCTCGCATGTGCGTTATTATTGACTATATGCATGTTTCTATATCCCAAGTCATCGATACATGTAATGATACCAATACTTTGAACACTGGTTGAGACAGTGGCTTCAACCACCATATGCTTGTCATGAGAGGAGATGGGTAGAAAACAATTTTGACTAGAGCCCCATAACTTCTAATCACATTAACCCCATAAAAGGAGTTCTCTAATGCATGTTATTCAGAGTAAATTGTATGAATATGAGATGGATATTATATTAGAACCAGGTTATCAGCAATAATAACCTTTACAGTAATAACAACAACAATACTTAACAATTGCACATGAAAGAAGTGGAGATCTTAATCAAACAGCAGTGACCCAAATGGAAGGGAACACACACACAACAATGGAAAGGGAAATTTCTGACGTTTTCATCTCCACAAAGACTCTAGGATTCAAATCCATGAGATTTTTTTTTTACCTTTTCCTTATTCCATTTTTTGGATGAATTCTTGGAAGTATTGACAAGGAAATGGAGATACGTACACGAATTCACAAATACAACCAACAGAAACAAAACCAAAGCAACCTAAACAACTCAAATTGACTTGGAAAATAAAAATAAAAAACCTGATCGACTTCGTCCCACCATCTGAATTCTGCCTGAATCTTGTTCCGAAAGACATTGTACAAAAGCGTCGGATAGAAGAGAATTCGAGCCCCGGCTCCAACCAACGCTCTCTTCGCATCTACTCGAACGATCTCTCGCCGAGAAACAACGAGATCTTTTCCATCCGATTCGCCATCCTCCAATTCACTGATTTTCATCTTAGAGAATCCAAATCCAACAGAACCAAAGCCCTAACCCTAATATCTTTCTATCTTGCTCTCGAATTCCAATATCGGATGAAGAAACCCTAATCTTCCGAATGGTGATCGGACTTTGAAATAAAATGCAACGAATCGACGAGTAACAGAAAAAGATAGCTTTGAACCTACGGAACCAAACGAAATAATCCTTGATTGAAAGCTCAGAGAGTGCACATTCCCTTTCGCAACACAAATTCCACGGGCTCTGGTATTAATCTCCCGCTCTCTTCTGAAACCCTAGGACTATAGCGTCAGAAGTACCCTGAGAGAGAGAGAGAGAGCGAGAGAGAAATAGAGAGAGAGAGAGAGAGTCTACTCGCGCCGGACAGAGAAGCTCTAAGTCTACTCGCGCCGGACAGAGAAGCTCTAAGTCTACTCGCGCGAGTGGGATGAACACGTGTGCAGCATGCGGCCACTCACGCAATGCAGGTGAGCAAGCCGAAAAATGAGGGGGTACGGACGTCTCTTATAATACATCCCGGCGTATTGTTATATTATAGTATACATCGAATTTATAACCGTTGGATCTAAGATCATGTTCGATGATCAAAACCGTTGATCTAATGAAATACACAGAAGGATCTAACCTTTAGTTTCTGTGGCACACAAAATAACTGTTAAGTAGACCGTCATTGTTCGAAATCGTAAGAGGTTAAACAATTTGATATTCTTTTATAACTATCCCCTGTTCACGTTCAGGTCATCATTTTAATGGTTTAGATCATGAGAAAATCACTTCAGATCTAACGACTGCAGTCACGGCGTATTAAAAAAAAAATGCCAGGATGTAATGCAGCAGGGGTCCTTTGGACGTACGCGGATTGCTTCGTTGAGAAGTAAACTTTTTACCTATCTTATGAACGCCGTCCATCCATTTTTCCTGCCCATTTTAGGATACCAGGACAAAATTAAAGCATGACCACAGCACATGAAACCAGGGTGATAATAATGGCTACTATTGAAACTTTATTAAGGCTTAGAGTAATGTTTAGTTGTCATCCAAACTGTTAATATCCATTACACATATTGGAACGAAGAAAAAGTATAAATACGAATTTCATCTAAAACTTAAACACAAATATCAACTTGATTTAGAACCTTTAGAGCCTCGGGAAGTATTCAATAGTAATCAAACATTCAATTTTCATTGTTTATGTGGTACAGTCTACTTGAACTTTTAATATGCTTCAATTTTCAGCTCATGCCTTCATGTGAGTCAAAAAAATTGAATGAATAACATGAACATATATATTACAGTAGGCTCCACAAAATTTAGTCACAATATTGCTTAGTAGGCAATCTATGTGTACAAAGGACAAGTGGGGTATCCCAATTAGATTGGTGCTAGTCAAGAGGTGCCAATTAAGTGAAGTGAGTCTAGGTAACAACTAACCGGGTGAGTCCCTAACTATGGGGCCCACCTTGAAGTGAGTCTAGGCAACAACCAACCAGGTGAGTCCCTAACTGTGGGGCCCACCTTGATGTATGTGTTGTCTATCCATGCTATGCTTAAAAATTTGGTCTCTTTTTCTAGCTTATTTTAAAGCATGGCCCAAAAATGCACTACATCCAAATCTCGAACGGGCCACATTGCACTAAACAATAGTGATTGACCATTAAAAACTTTTTGAGATGACAAAAGTTTTGAATCAAGCTTATATTTTTACCATGATCTTATCAACAAATTGGATACCTAGCAAACATTATTGTGACCCTCGACAAGTTTTTAATAGTCAACCACTACTATTTCCTATAGTGTGGTCCGCTTGATATTAGTACCTATCTAACTTTTGGGATAACAAACTGAAATAAGCTAGTAAATTGGGGTCCACCCACCAAGCTTCCACAGGTGCATTAGTGGGATTTAATTGGACAACAACTAATTAAAAGAGAGGGGACCATGCAAAGCATGCAAGTCGTTGATTTTTAATTTTTTATTGTTTACCCACCCATGACATGCCCTCGTGCCTACACACCACATGTATGCAAATTGATTGATGGAGCATATACTTGTGTGGGCTCAATTTCTTATTCAAAGGTGCAGAGAGGCCACCACTCAACTCAAGTCGAAGATAATGATGCACATAGATTGCAACCAATAGGAAGTTCATGTAGTCCAAAAGAGCAGATTAGCTGTAACGTGGATAACAACTTAGTGGGTGTTATGCTAATCGTGTGGGGCACACTTTGATGCATTTTCTGTATATCTATGTTGTTTATATGTTTTTTCATCTCATTTAGGGTGTGATCCTAAATCTTAAGAAGATCCAAATCCAAGGTGGACCATACCACTAGAACCAGTGATGAGCTATCATTAAAAACTTTTTGTGAGCTACAATTGTTTTGGATTAGGTTGATCTTTGCATGTTCCCTCAATTTAGCTCTTCTTGGCATTAATTGTGAGGCACTCAATTACCACCATTTCCTATGGTGTAGTCCACTTGAGATTTGGATCTTTATAATTTTTGATAAACCCATTATAAAATAGGTTGGAGAAATGGATGGACCATATGAATATATAAAATATTAACAAGATGGCCCCACAATAAGGGTAACTCCCACTAAGCTGTTACCAGAGTAACACCTAGCTAATTCTCCCAATCATAAGCTACTTAGGGCTACCATGATATTTTTGAGAAACATTCCTCATCCATCTATTTTGTCTCTCATGATTTTAGCTCACGCTTTATAACGTGTCAAATTCAAAACTCAAATTGACTACCCAATGAGATAAAAGTAGAAAGTGATGCTATCCAAACGGTTCATAAGGCCATTCCATTGGGACGAACTGAAAACGTAAAATTATTGCCCTCACCAAAGCTCCCATACCCCTATGTACATTTCAATGGTGGGTGTTCAATCCTCACTTTTCATGTTGTGTGGCCCACTTGAGGTCGGATATACCTCATTTTAGGCTCTTTCAAGATGGATGAACGTGTAGTAAAAGGAAGACATGGATTGCCTGTAGCCTTCATTGCATGAAGTTCCTCTTGTTGGCAGCTAAGTGGGGTCCATTATGAGAAATCCACCCTACTCATTCATTTTTTAACCTATGTTAGGACATCAACCTCGAAATGAGACAAATCCAAAACCCAAGCATGTTGCACACAATTGAAAAAACTAGGAGAGGGATATGCTTTTTGTTGAAACATTTTTAGGGTCTATCTTGATACTTACATGCTGCTCATTGCGTACCACCCTGCCATCCCTAGTTAGGAGTGGATAGAGTTTCTGAGGGGCCATTGTGATGTATGGGTTTATCCATACCACCCATTTATCTTTTCATATCATTTTAGTGTCTAAGCAAGAAAATAAGCAGATCCACGGCTCAAGTAGACCACACTATAGGAATTAATGGTGATAGTGACATCTAGAGGCCCATCGTGATGATTAATTACCATCCAACCTGTTCATAAGGTCACATGGACATAAATGAAGGGAAAACACAAATATCAACTAGATCCAAAACTTATGTGGCTTCAAAAACTTTTCAACTGCTGGTGTTTAATCCACACTGTGTGGTCCACTCAAGCTTTGGATCTACATCAACTTTTTTCATCTTAGACCCTAAAATGACATGTTAAATGGATGGATGGTGTGGATAAAACCCATACATCAAAGTGGCCCTTAGAAACCCTATTAGTTCCTAGCTAAGGAAAGGTGGGGTAGTACCAATTGGCATCCTTTATAAGCCCATCTAAACTGTACATAAGTTCATCGCCTCTGGATAAACTAAATATATTAATATGATCCAAAACTTTGGTGGCCTTAGGAATGTTTCAAGGGCTTTCAATCCCCACTGTTTGTTTCTTATGGTGTGGCTCACTTAGTCTTCAATCCGTCACATTTTTCAGCTCCTATCATAACCTGAACTGACAAAACGGATGGACAGAGTACATCTCTCGCAAACATTGTAGTAGGCCCCACGTAGCTTCGTACCGCATAAACTTCCTGTGGTTGTGGGTGGCAGGCAATCCGCGTCAAAAAATGGGCGGTTTTAAAAGGTTGAAAGGTGGTCCCTTGCAAGTGCGCGCTACTAATGAACGAGGCGCTTGATATACGTGCCAAGCACCTGCAAGGAGGGCCAGCCTGATGGAGGCCTGGTCTGGCCGTTCGTTGTGGCACGCGTGGCTGCTGGTGGCCTTCCCAACTTTCGAATGGGCGTTTCCTGATGGACGGCCTGGCCTGGCCGTTCGTTGTAGCACGCGACTGCCAGTGGCCTTCTAACCTCTCAAGGGGCATTTCACTATGGAAGACAGCTAAATGACGGAACTACCCTTATTATATAAATTATAATAGAACTGTAACCCTTCACCAGGCCCGGCCCTTCCATGCTGACTCGGTGATACAGGCTGACTTTTCCAGCTCGAGTCCAGCCGTGACTCGGCTGAGTCAGGCTGAATTGGCCAGACTCGTGTGGCTGATTTGTGGTTTCCAAACCAGATCAGATCTGAGTCTTCTGACGGAGTCGATAATCAGGGGTCGCATCCCACTCGTCTGAGTCGTCAGTACACGGCTAAGCTATTAGGTCGTCGTCTGGGTTAAAACCCACTAACCATGTCACCCGCCCAATAATGGGAAGCGACTCAGTCCAGGCTGGGGTGTACTTTTAGGCCATTTTGCATTTCAGGCTCAGCTAGTTACTGGGTCTCAAAAATCATGCTCAGGCTCAGACCATTGGCCTGATTGCCTCAAGTCTATCCAAATCTAGCCTAAAGTGAGCTGGGTCCCAGCCAGGCTCAGCCCATGATCACACTAATTAACCAACTATAAAATATCAGGACATTCCATTTATTATTGATGGTGGCACATGCACATTAAATGCTGTCCGTTGGCAATTATTTTTGAACCGTTGAATGTTTTCACATAGGGGTGGCCCAGATGGTAAGTAGATCATCTTGGTTTCATGTATGTTCATATTGGTTGGGGTGCCGCCTTGCGCACCCATCAAATGCCTTAGACATTCTATGTTAGGCATGCGTGCTGCATGTGAAGGTCGTGTTGGAAATCGGATTGCGTACTGAGTTACTCAGTATGTTCTTATCGTACTGAGTAAACTCAGTTGGGACCACCTTAAATGCACGTGGTCCGTCTGTTTTTCCGTCTTAAATATTTAAGGAGTTGGCCCAAAATTGAAGCACATCCAAAGATCAAGTGGATCATACCACACTGGAAAAGTGGGGATAATGATTTCCACTGTTGAAACCTTTCTAGTCCCTACGGTGATGTTTATTTCTCATCCAACCTGTTCATAAGATCATACACACATGGACAATGGTATACGTTCAATTCAACTGTTTCCAGTGGTGTGGTCCATTTGAACATTAGATATGCCTTATTGTTTGTCAAAATCACTAAAATTATCTGGTAAAATGGATGGCCGGATAGGATAAAATGCATAAATCATCGTGGACACCACTGAGTTTACTCAGTGCGCTAGGCGTAATGAGATACTCACTAGGCAATCCGCTTCCGTGGTGTTGAGGGGGTACATGTCGAGCTTGCAAGTCTCGTTGTAAGTAAATGGGTCGGTTCTAGGTATGTCCCACCAAGGCTGGGCCTTAATTTAGGTCTGTAAGCAGGTAATGGGGCCTGCATCGTGCTCAAGTTTTAAGTTGTTTTACACCTCTTTTTATGGAGGTCCATATTCAATCAGACCCTGTCTAGAACGGCTCACGGTTGTCATGAGCAGCGGTTCATAGGCAATGATCTGAATTAGACCATTCTCAGGGAGCAAAGCACAAGGTGTTCAACATGGCTGTAAGGGTTGTTTCTATGTAAGCAGAGTTATGTTTTACACTGGTCATTTACATCAGGTTATCTTGGATATGTTAGTTGTCTATTAATACCGATTGATGCATCGCACCCTTGTGTGTGTTTGTGTGTGTGTGTGTGTGTGTGTGTGTGTGTGTAAGGTATCTCATGAGAAATATTAAATGTACTGTGTAATGCATTGCCATATCTTAAAACATTGGGAATTTGGTTGAATTTTTTAATAAAATTTTAAGAAAAATTATTAATAACATCATTACACACTTAGAAATTAAAAGGTTGTAAAAAGCAATTGCAGATAACAACTTTCCTTTGTATAAGGTCCTAAACCATGTAATGTTTAATGTAAGTGGTGTAAGTATATTTAAAATCATTTCATACTATTTATAAATTTAAAAAGACTTGAATCAAAATAGCTAGAAACAATGCATTCAAAAGCTAAAAGAAAAGTAGAAATTAATACACTTGTGATATGCCCTAAATGCTCTTATGTAGCTATGCCTCAGTCTACGTAGAGTTGTGGGGCGACCTGAATTCATCATTTCCATTTTGATGGGGTTGACCATGGTATTGCTTTTTCATGAACTGATGATATCATACTAGGCTACAGTAGAATGATATCAATGAAGATACTCTCTAATATATTACTGATATTCATTATTTTTGAGCTGAATTGGTATGCTTATTTGTGGATATCACATAATATCATTGTTTATGATTGATATGGACTTGAAGCTAAATACAGGGTTGGA
The DNA here is from genome assembly GCF_029962835.1 of Magnolia sinica. Taxonomy (NCBI): domain Eukaryota; kingdom Viridiplantae; phylum Streptophyta; class Magnoliopsida; order Magnoliales; family Magnoliaceae; genus Magnolia; species Magnolia sinica. Next base: position 13,883,305 of record NC_080585.1, on the reverse strand, counting down.
ATTTATGAAGCTCATAAATACATTTGTTATCCATAAACATACACTAAATATTGCTGTCCATATGCGGAAGCATATTCCTATCTGATATCTAATAACTGTTTATCATAATTGCAGGAGTTATTTGTTACGTATCAATATAGTTCCTAATTATACCGTGCCATAGAATTAGAGCGTCCTTGCCCATTACTGACATTCATGGACACTATGCTCCATGCTAAAGAGTCCACCTTAGTACTTAACCGCTTCTTTTTATGGTGATTGTAATAAGCCTTATTTTACACAATACACAGGTGAGAATTATAGGTGTTTTTTTTATATATTTTGTTTTAATTTCCTGGGTAGCATGCTCAAAATCCCTTGCCCTAATGAACTAGTTAGAGGCCTCTAACTCCGGCTCTCACTCTAACTTTGAACCTAAGTTTGACTCTTGTCATGTACGTCATTCTGATCGTCACCACCACTGCCACTGCCAGCATTATCATCACCACTAAGTCCGCCAACTCCATCACTCTATGCCGCTGTCGGTGTAAGATAAGTCGTTGCTATCATGTGTCCCATGAGATAGTGATTGCTTCTTACACTTTTCGTCAATGGGTTAAAAGCTTCGTGGGAAAATTCAACCATTTCTATAATTACAACATCAATGCCCTGTGATGCTGTCTTCTTAGGTATATTACGGTTCTGGTCAGCCATTTACTTGATGTTGGTCGTCCGGATTTACATACTTGTAAAGTGAATCATCCTCATCTTCTTTGTAGAATGCATACATGATATCCAGTCATCGTAAAATCCAACGGGTCCTCTTTTGCTTTCCTTGCACATTCTTCCCACAAGGCTTTCTTGAAGCTTCATATTGTAGTGGTCTTGCCTCTTTTACCTCCTCAAGACTCTGCACTGTCCACGTTAACTTCTGTAAACTTTTTTTAACATCTTCACTTGTTTACTTAACATGCTATTCATCTTTATTCTCGTCTCTTTCTGAACCGTTGGGCAACCGACAAGACTTTGATGCTCCTCACTAGGTGCTCTTTTGATTGGGAAATGTTTCGCTTTAACACGTTTAACACCCTACCCAAATCGGAACAGTCTCCTGAGGCGCACATGTGCAAGTTGGCGCAGGACCGTATGCATTGATCACACATACGAGCAAATTACCGGTAAATAAATCTGGATTAAACCGCTAATGTGGTGCAAATCCAACTACGTTCGAGTCGAGCACGGCCGTAGAATCGGTCAGCCCAATAGTGCTTGGCGATTGCCTATACGAGCCGTGCACCGCTTGAGGTAGGACAGAAATTTCCGAAACTTGGGGAGGCCAGGGGCCTCACTAGGCTTAAGGTCCATCGCGGACATCAGGCTTGGATGATGCCCAGAAATGGACTTATTGTGCCTTCCAGTCGGCGCTTGCAAACCGCAAATCGCCCTACTCAAAACCCTAATTGCTGAAATTTTAATCAATTGACCCTATGATTTGAGTCAGTGATTATGGGTATTTCAGCCGTCGGAGCTCTTCTAAATTTATACCAAAGGCTAGAAATATTTTCCTGCACTCGTCCACAAAAATCTAACCCTTAATTGAGGAACGGTGACCGTTGATTGCAAATCGGACCATTACGACAAAAATCCGGATCCGTTTGTGATCAAACTTTGCCCAGCCCTTCATCGGGCCATGGGGCAGTGTTCCACGAATTAGATGGGCCAGGGGACTATCAGGACATCCCCAATGATTAGAAATGGGCCCCACAGGGCCATTGGAGGAGTTTACAAAAGGGTAGGGTCAATTGAAATAAATTGTTGGATATTTATATCCAGGCCTCTCTCTCTCTCACTTTCATAAGTTCTAGCAGCTAAGAGAGAGAGAGAGAGAGAGAGAGAGAGAGAGAGAGAGAGAGGAGAGAGGAAGGTGATTGGGTGGGTGATTGTGGGTTTGGGGTGCTTGGGATTTGAAAATCTCCGCACCTATGCCTTCCATTTGCCTAAAAACGCCGACCCAATTGCCTTTGGAGTAAGATCCCGTCTAATCTGAGGTAAGATTGAGCTTCAAACCATTTCTCCCTAATTTCTAGCTACATGCATGCTATTCACCCCTATTTCATACAATTCAGGGCCTCAACACGTCGAGTTCGCGGACCCAGCGACGTTAGGACGATTTCAGCAACTTTCGGTGAACAATAGGTGGGGACCATTACCCTTAGGTGCCCGATTATCGTGCCTAGCGTAGGTTTAGTGAATGTGTGTGGTGCATTGTTAGTGCATGTTGCTGGAATTTCTTTAGATTGCATGAATGTAACTATATGCCTAGGATTTCTCAAAAATGCGGGAAGGGGCCTTGGCCCGAGCATCCCCAAATAAATAGAATGCTAAATTGCATGTCTAAATAAGATATGAACTTCAATTTCTTCGAGTATTACTGATTTGTTGTTAAACCTTGTTGCATGTCATGTATGTTAGGTGTTGTGGTAATAAATGTTGTCAAATTTCTAAATTGCTGAATTAATCTCGTTCAATTCCCATTACATGGCTGATTTGTATGATTTATGTTGGAATATGTGAAATCGAACTGTTGTGTATTGATGCATGGTTGTCTTTATGACTGTATATGTTGGACATGACCCGTATGGTTCAGTGGAAATTGATATATTGTTGTCCATGTACTTAAATTATTGATTCATGCTTGCTATGTGTGAATTATTCTCGAAATTGATAATACATGTTGTGTATTAGTGCATATACCCTTATGGATCAGTCGATTACCTGGAATTCATTTGGGCAACCTTTTGTTGGACCTATCCGCGAGTAAATTTGACCCAATTAATTGAACTGTAGGTTGTTGGCCGTACTTGGAATACACGAGACATCGTTCTCAGGCCGATTAGTTTATGGTTCAGCTTGTCGGGGTACATTAGCTCACAAATCGGCCATCCTTGTACATTAACTATATTTGATCACGCCTGTATGAACTCGAAGTACCTTAAAACCTTTGCGCCCACTGTTAACTGTAATTTACAGCCCACTAGACTCATAAGCTGGGGATGGTGATATGAGACACTATGCCCATGCTGTCGGCCTACGCTAGGGTAATGAGCCTCCCTATAGTGACCAGTGAGTACTTAAACTCGTAAGCCAGGGACGGTGGTATGAGACACTATGCCCGTGTTGTCAGCCTATGTTGGGGTGGCGACCTCCTCATAGTAACCGTGAGTTGGACATTGAAGTCCCAATTGTCTTCGTCTGAGTATAAAAATTTCGGGATTGACGAACCCATGAAGGGCTAAGACCGCGAGAGTCATATGACCACGGCCCTCGAGCTGTGCAATCGGATTAGGGCAATAGCTTCGCTAAGGATATTCCGGTTTCTCCAACCTTCTGGGTGAATGAATCTAATTAATCAACTGGGCTAGTATGTTACATGACATTGCACTATTTATTGTGGCGATTCGATAGTCGAGGTTGCAACTGAGGGAGTGTTGGTCATTGCGAACGTTAGATGTCGCTTGAGGGAGTGCTGGTGGTGAGGGCATGCATCGTATCATTAATTCATGCATTACATTAACCAACAGTACTTAGGATTTTACGATGTATGCTATTCACTGAATGTATTTTATGTATGATAATTTGTGTGGCCTATTACTAATAGTATCACTGAGTCAGTTACTCACTCCCACTCTGGGATGGTGTTCTAAAACACCAACCAGAGTCTGGCATAGATGCAGGTACCTTAGAGCCGGACGCGTTGGGCAATGTCGGTGCAGACGACAATGAGGAGCGGGCGTATTTTCAGAAGTTTGGCAGACCCTACTAGCGCGATGGATGATGACGGGATTGGGCCAGACCCCGAATCATTTTAGGGAGTGACGTGTGGATGGGACTGGGTCCCTAGTTAATGAGATTATGAATAGTTGGACTTATGTTATGGATATCAGAATTTTATTGGATAGTTTATTTCCTTAGCAGCATATAAAACTTTTTATTTAATTTAAATGTTTAGCATGCTTTGTTCAATTCTCCATTGCCTATTAATACATGACATTCATATGCATTTACGACTCATTGGGCACACGTGACACTTGAAAATTTGGGAGCCGAGTTCCTACCTGGCCCTTGAATTTCGGGGCGCTACAACTTTCGCCGGAGAGAGAGTCTTACAATTGAACATTGAGTATGGAAGATATAGAAATCGTGAAATTGTGTTCGAGGCTCATGTAGATGAGAAGCTTTTCGGTAAGCATCCACTCCTGGACCACCTTCTCGAGAATGGTTGGGGTTCAATCTTTGAAGGAAAATATTAGGCCAGTGAAGACCTTGTACGGACCTTCTATGTGTGTATCAAGGAGCCGTCTCTTGACCCTCTTAAATTTATCATTTCTCTAGGCAGAAGAGAGGCTTAGGTCGATGTAGATATTTATCACACACATTTTCGAGGTGGAGCGCGGTGTCGTTCATGCTAGTGAGAATAATGTCGCAGATAGGAGGAAAAGAGACCGCCGCATGTGCTAATTGTGCTGCTGACTAGTCGAGTGGAGGCGAGAGAACAACGTCAAGTTGACGAATATGACCCTCGACTACCACATCCTCCACCACGTATGCACCTACAACGTGTATACAAGGTCGAACCTAGTGCATTCCGTACGGTTGCTCGACCTTGGATACACATTGTAGGTGCATATGTGGTGGTGGATGTGGTAGTCGAGGGTCATATTCGTCGACTTGTCGCTGTTCTCTTGCCTCCACTCGACTAGTCGGCCGCACAATTGGCGTGTGTGGCGGTCTCTTTCCCGCCTATTTGCGACATTGTCCTTACTGGCATGAACGACACCGTGCTCCACCCTGAGAATGAGTGTGATAATATCCATATCGACCCGAGCCTCTCGTCTGCCTAGAGGAATGGTAAATCCAAGAGGGTCAAGGGATGACTCTTTGATACGTGCATAGAAAGTCCGTACGAGGTCTTCACTGGCCTGATACTTTCCTTCAAAGATCGGACCCCAACCATTCTCGAGAAGGTGGTCTAGGAGCGGATGCTCACAGAAAAGCTTATCATCTACATGTGCCTCGAATATAATCTTACGATTTCTATATCTCTCGTACTCGATGTTCAATGGTAAGACTCTCTCCGGCGAAAGTTGTAGCGCCCCGAAATTCAAGGGCCGTGTAGGAACTCGACTCCCTAATTTTCGAGTGCCACGTGTGCCCAATGAGCCATAAATGCATATGAATGTCAGGTATTAGTAGGCAATGGAGGATTGAACTAAGCATGCTAAACATTTAAATTAAATAAAAAGGTTTATGTGCTACTAAGGAAATAAACTGTCCAATAAAATTTCGATATCCATAACATAAGTCCAACTATCCATAATCTCATTAACTAGGGACCCAATCCCATCCACACGTCACTCCCCAAAATGATTTGGGCTCTGGCCCAATCCCGTTGTCATCCATCGCGCTAGTAGTGTCCGCCAAACATTCGAAAATACGCTCGCTCCTCCTCGTCATCTACACCAACATCGTCTAACACGTCCTGCTCCAAGGTATCTGCATCTAGGCCAAATTCTGGTTGATGTTTTAGAACGCCGTCCCAGAGTGAGAGTGAGTAGCTAACTCAGTAGTACCATTAGCAATAGGCTACACAAATTATCATACATAGAATATATTTAGTGAACAACATACATCATAGAATCCTAAGTACTGTTGGTTAATGTAATGCATGAATTAATGATATGATGCATGTCCCTCACCACTAGCACTCCCTCGAGCGACGACATTTAACGTTCGCAATGACCAACACTCCCTCAGTTACGACCTGGGTTGCCGAATCGCCACAATAAATAGTGTAATGTCATGTAACATGCTAGCCCAGTTGATTAATTAGATTCATTCACCTAGCAGGTTGGGAAAATCGGAATACCCTTAGCGGAGTTATTACCCTAATCTGATTGCGCGGCTCGAGGGTCGTAGTCATATGACTCTCGCGATCCTTAGCCCTTTGTGGGTTTGTTAATCCCGAAGTTTTTATACTCAGACGAAGACAATTGAGACTTCAATGTCCTACTCGCAGTCACTATGGGGAGGTCGTCACCCCAATATAGGCTGGCGCACGGGCACAGTGTCCCATACCACCGTCCCCAGCTCACGAGTCTAGGTGCTCATTGGTCACTATGGGGAGACTCTTCACCCCAGCGTAGGTCAACAACACGGGCATAGTTTTCCATACCACCATCCCTGGCTCATGAGTCCAGTGGGCCGTAAATTATAGTTAACAGTGGGTGCAAAGGTCTTAGGGTACTTCGGGTTCATACAGGCGTGATCAAACATGGTTAATGTACAAGGATGACTGATTTGTGAGCTAATGTACCCTGACAAGCTAAACTATAAACTAATCGGCCTAAGAACGATGCCTTGTGTAGTCCAACTATGGCCAACAACCTACAGTTCAACTAATCGGGTCAGATTTACTCGCGGACAGGTCTAACAAAAGGTCGCCCAAGTGAATTCCAGGTAATCGGCCAATCCATAAGGGTAAATGCACTAATACACAACATGTATTGTCAATGTCGAGAATAATTCATACATACCAGGTATGAATCAGTAATTTAAGTACATGGACAACAATATATCAATTTTTATTAAACCATATGGGTCATATGTAAGTGCTATGGTCTCATGATCTTTTGGTTGTCAAATTTTGTTGTGCCAAAACTCTATTTGTGTCTTATATTTGTATGTTGTTATATATGTTCCAGGCACTGCTTCACAAGTGCTTTAAGTTAAGTACAATGATTGACTTCAAGCCAAGTTAAGCCATGTACTGTAAACATTAATGTTCAAAGCTACATCAATAAAGAGTACAAGACTCAAGTACATTTCAAGACTCAAAAGCAACTCAAGTTGAAGTTTGATGTCAAGCTTTCAAAGATCTCAAGATCAAGCTACATCAAGTAAAGATCTTAAGCTTTGTAAAGTTCAAAGGTCAACAATCATTTGATAGAATGGAGTTTCAATGTCCATACTTCATGTCCCAGGTATAATTGACCTTAGGGTAGGTCATTTCGGATACATAATTCAAACTGTATGTTTATATATGAATTTGGTCTGTTCTAAGACTAGTCCTGGACCTTGTTCGACTAGTCCTAGCATTGGTTCGACCAGTCTAAGAATTCCACGACCAGTTCAAGAAATTCCACGACCAGTCCTAAGTTATTGAAGATTTTCAGAATTTTTTGGTTAGCCCACGACTAGTCCTGGAGGTCCTTCGACCGGTCGTAGGTGTGTTCACGACTCGAACTTCGACCAGTCGTGGGTCCTCGACTCAAACTACAATGACCTACTCATGCGGCCTACGACCAGTCCCGGGTCATCTACGACCGGTCGTAGGTGGTCCACGACCAGTCGTAGACACCTCACGATCAGTTGTAGAACGGTTTTCAAAGATCGCGCTTAAAAATTCAAAATGTCGTTGAAGCTACAACCAGTTCCCTAAGACCAGTCATAGATGTGATTTCTGCTTCTATAAATTGAGCACGAATCTCAGAATTTCATAACTTAATTCAAAGAAATTCAAGGCTCCACTTTGAGATAAGCTAGTGTTCATTTTAAGCTACTTTGTGCATAATTAATATTTCCTTTTGTTAGCTTATTTTTATTTGATTTTGATCTATATTCCAATTTGATTTGAAAAGGAAAAATTCTGTAATTCTTTCTTCTTGGAATCAAAATCAAATAAAGCTAGCCTATTTGATTTAATTTAAAATTAATTAGAACTTAGAACCATTTTAAGTGAGTATTGGACATTGAACGTTGATTTGAACTTCTACTCCGATTGGTTCTTCCGGGTTGCTACGAAAGGAGAAATCTAGGTATTTTACGTTTATGTAAAATTTCTATTCTTTTGGTTTTTGTTTGAGATTCGCCAGAAAAATCTCATTGTGTGGTTATCTGAGGAGAGCCAGAAAACTCAGAAAGTGTGGATTTTTAGATTGTGTAAGCCCAAGTTAAAAAGACACAATTGTGAAGGTTTTAGGTGAACTTGTGAAACCTATTTTGTTAGTAAACGCTAATATCCCCTGTGTGAGAATATTAGGAGTAGAGTAGCATTCTGTGTGGCTGTTGTGAAATAGTTGGTGTACACACAGGCGAACCACTATAATTCTTTGTCTTGTGGTTTGAATGCTTGCTTAAGTTTTATATCTTTTATCATTCAAGTTTGTGGGATGTATGTGTGGATGTGAATGTTGTAAAATTTACATTTTAAGCAAGTGTGTGGAATGTTGTAATAATTTAGATTTAAATTCTTACAATTTATTTCAATTCCTTACTATTTATTTATTTCTATTCAGATTGAGTTTTTGATACAAAAGACGTTCTAGAAATAAGGTTGTCCTGCCATAAACCCTTGGTTTTATGGTGTAAGGTTCTCCTTAGAACTGAATTCGTATCAACCTCTCAATACTTGTTTATTGAGGTTGATTTTATTTCAACATTGTGAATTGATTTATTTTATTTGGCTATCTCTTTATTTTATTCCGCTGTTATAATTATAATTTGGCATAGTCCTATTCACCCCCCCTCTAGGACGTATAGCTAGGCCGTTTCAAGTGGTATCAGAGCCTAATAACTCGCTCTTATTGCTTTTAATTTGGATTTATTTGCTGAGCTAACAATCTAAGCTATATAAAAGATGTCAAATTTTGATAGCCTATCAGTCACTAGGCCTCCACCCTTTGATGGCTCCAACTATGCCTATTGGAAAGCCAGGATGAGGATCTTCCTCAAATCAATGGATGAGAGTGTGTGGCAAGCCACAGTGACTGAATGGCATTCTCTTACCACTGAAGTGACTGAAATCGATGATTCAAATCAATGAGAGTAACTCCTTATTTCTCTTGGACCACCCTTCAGAAAAATAAGAGTGGTGCCAATGCAAAAGCACTAAATGCAATCACTTACACACTATCACTGGATGAGTTCAAAAGAATTATATCCTGTGATACTACAAAGCAAGCTTGAGATATATCGAAAATGACATACGAGGGTACTACAATTGTAAAAAAATCTAAAGTCCAACTCCTCACAACCAAATTTGAAGAAATTAATATGGAGGAAAATGAAATGTTTATGGACTTTTACACAAGATTAAATGACATTGTAAACTCAATGTGGGGTCTTGACGATAAAACCCCAGAAAGTAAAGTGTGTGCAAAGATACTACGTTCTCTTCTTGAACGGTTCAACTCTAAAGTAACCGCGATTCAGGAACTTCGTGATACGGACAATATGAGGGTAGAAGACCTAGTTGAATCTTTACAAACTTATGAGTTAAACTTTAAAGCTCCTAAAAGTAAATCCATTGCTCTTAAATCTTTTAAAGGTATTTCTCTAGAAAACTCAGATTTAGAAAATTCTGAAGACGATATGACTCTTTTAGCGAAAAAGTTTTACAAGATTTTCAAAAGTAAGAAAAGGATAGATTTTCAAAAATCAAATGATAAGAAAAGATCTAAATCTAAATCTAAAAATTGGAAGTCTTTGAAAGGTAGTCAATGTTACAACTGTCAAGAGTACGGGCACTTAACAAACAAATGTCCTAAAAAGGACAAAACAAAAAGGAAGGGTATGTTGGCTACCTGGGATGAATCGTCTGATCCTGAAGCTTCTTCTGAATCAGAAGATTTTGAAACTGAGTCGGGCAATGAAGTTAAAGCCCTTATAACTCTAGCCAAGTTCACTTTTTCAGATCACGATGATTCAACTAGTGAGGAAAATCTGAACAGTGAATGTGAAAATGAAGAGGATCTTCAAGATGCTTATAATGCCCTATACAAGGAAAGTTGTAAAATTGTTGTCAAACTAAAACTTAAAAAAGAAAATTTTTTTAAACTCAAAGAATGTTTTGAATCACTTGTTTTCGAAAAATCCCAAATTACAGATTGTTTTGAAAAATTAAAATGCGATTTAGAATTCAAAAACTCCCTGATTGAAAATCTGAAATATGAAAATGAGAAACTTAAAAATGAAGTATCTTCTCTTCTGAGTTTAAAGGACACATGGAGATATGCCCAAGGTGATCCAAAGTTAGAAAAACTATTATCCGGATCAAGAAAATGTGGCGATCGATCCGGGTTGGGCTATGATAAGAATATACCTCCTAAACAAAAGAATACTCCTCCTAAGTTTGTGAAAGGAGAGACTTCAAACTCAAAAGGGAAAAGTACTTATCAAGGTTTTTTTTAAAATACAAAAACTTTTCAAAAACCTAAAAGCAGCTATGTCAACTTAAAAAATTCAAAACCGAAACCCACTAGCTGAAAAGATAGTTGATTTATTCATGGAGCTCTTAAAATCTAACTCAATAGGTCATTCTTACAACAACAGACAGAAGAAGACCAACTATACTCCTAAACCCAAAACTGTTCTGAAATGGGTTCCTAAAGTTGCCTGCTTGGTTACCCACACTTCTTTCAAAGCAACAAGCCATTCAAAGTGGTACCTAGATAGTGGACGCTCTAGGCATATGACAGGCGACAAGGCTTTATTCACTGATCTAAAAGATATGACTGATGGGTCAGTCACATTTGGTGATGGTAGCAATTGCAAGATTATTGGCAAAGGTACGGTCCAACTCTATAACCTCCCTTTATTTAAAGACGTTTTATATGTTGAGGGGATAAAACACAACCTGTTAAGCATATATCAAATATGCGATAACAACCATAATGTGAAATTTTCCAATCAAGGTTGTGAAATAATAAACAAAAAGGGTTCTGTTATATTAACTGGTCGCAGAACTTCTGAAAACTGCTATATTGTAAGCGATGGTAGCTCATCTAACCAATCGTGCTACATGGTCCATATCGAGGAAATAGATTTATGGCATAAACGCCTTGGACATGTACACTACTGAAATTTATACAAATTGATCAAAGGAGAACTAATTAGAGGTCTATTAAAGTTGCAAAAAGTAGGCAAAATATGTGGTGAATGCTAATATGGTAAACAAACTAGGAGCTCTCATAAAAAGGTAAACTCTAATGCCACATCAAGACCACTCCAGCTGCTCCACGTAGATCTTGTAGGACCAACCAGAACGGAGAGTTGAGGTGGTAAAAAATACATCTTGGTTATCATAGATGATTATACCAGATTCACTTGGGTAACGTTTTTAAGAGACAAATCAGAAACCCTTGATGAAGTGAAAAAGATCATCAAACGAATCCAAATTGAAAAAGGTTCTTATGTCGGTAAGATCCGTAGTGATCATGGATCTGAATTCGAGAATAGTAGTTTTGAGAAATTCTGTAGCAATCAGGGAATATCACATGAATTCTCTGCGCCCAAAACACCACAACAAAATGGAATTGTGGAACGAAAAAAATATAGTGCTTCAAGAAATGAGAAATGTAATGTTAAATAGTATGAAGCTCCCTAGAAATCTTTTGGTTGAAGTAGTGAATACCGCCTGCTATATTATTAACCGGGTTTATACTTGTAAATCTAATAATAAAACGGCTTACGAACTTTGGTTTGATAAGAAGCCTACTGTCAAATACTTTCAAGTTTTTGGCAGCAAGTGCTATATTTTACGTGACCGTGAAAATTTGAGAAAGTTTGATACTAAGAGTGATGAAGGGATCTTTTTAGGATCCTCTTTAAACAGTCGTGCATATCGTGTATTGAACAACAGGACCAGTGTGATTTAAGAGTCCATTAATGTGGTCATTGATGATCAATTGAATACACCTTCCCCTAGTCCAGATAATGATGTTCTTTTAATTAACAAACCAGATAATTCATCAAATCAAGTTAATTCTGAGTTAAGGATTGTTAAAGATCATCTAACTACTCAGATTCTTGAAAACCCTCTCACTGATGTGCGCACTCGTAGACAATTAGAAGACATGTAATTATGTATGCTTTACATCCCAAATTGAACTGGCTAACGTAAAAGAAGCTCTTTCTGACGAAAACTGGATAGTTGCCATGCAGGAAGAACTTAATCAATTTGTTCGTAATGATGTCTAGTATCTCGTTCCTAGACCTAAAGATAAACACATTATCGGAACAAAGTGGATTTTCAAAACTAAGTTTGATGAACTTGGAAATATAATTCGAAACAAGGCAAGACTGGTTGTACAAGGGTACACTCAAATTGAAGGCATCGATTACGATGGAACCTTTGCCCCAGTTGCTTGCCTTGAATCAATCAGACTTTTTATATCCATTGCATGCTATAGAAAATTTAAGATTTATCAAATGGATATAAAGAGTGCATTTTTGAATGACGATTTACATGAAGAGGTGTATGTTGAACAACCTACAGGGTTTGAAGACCCTAAGTTAACTAATCATGTATACCGTCTTAAAAAAGCTCTCTATGGTCTAAAATAAGCTCCTAGGGTATGGTATGAGAAATTGACTAAGTTTTACTCAGTCATAATTTTTAAATGGGTAGTGTCGATAAGACGCTTTTTGTTAAGAAACACAATAATGATATTTTAATGGTTCAGATCTATGTTGATGATATTATTTATAGATTAACTTGTACTAACATGACTATTGAATTTGCAGATTTAATGAAATCTAAGTTCGAGACGGGCATAGTTGGGGAATTAAATTATTTCCTAGGGTTACAAGTAAAACAACAACCTGATGGAATTTTTATTTCTCAAACCAAGTATGCTTTGAACTTGATTCAAAAGTTCGGATTTGAAAATGGTAAGAATTTTGATACTCTCATGAGTACAACTTTAAGACTCTTAAAAGACACTGCAGGTAAAGATGTAGATCTTAAATTGTATCGTAGCATGATTGACAGTTTACTTTATTTAACTGCTAGTAGACCTGATATTGCTTTTAGTGTTGGTATTTACGCTAGATATCAGTCTAATCCTAATGAATCTCATTTAACTGATGTTAAGCGAATTATGTGATACATCGCAAGTTCTGCTAATTTGGGTCTTTGGTATCCATATCATAATAGTGTTCAGTTGGCTAGGTACTCAGATGCTGATTGGGCTGGTAATATAGATGACAGAAAATCAACCACTGGTGGTTGTTTTTATATTAAAAATTGCTTGGTTTCTTGGTTTAGCAAGAAGCAAAGTTCTATATCACTTTCCACTGCTGAGGCTAAATGCATCGCAGCAAGAAATGCATGTACTCAGCTTGTTTGGATGAAACGTATGTTAAGCGATTATGGAATTGCATAGGACTCAATGGTTTTATATTGCGATAATTCTAGTGCAATAAATATTTCTAAAAATCTAATCCAACATTCACGTACCAGGCACATTGACATTATGTATCATTACATTCATGAATTAGTGAAAGAAAAAATAATATCTGTGGAATACATTCCAACCGAGACTCAACTTGCTGACATTTTCACTAAACCGCTCGACAAACGTAGGTTCAATAAATTAAAGTTTGACCTCGGTATGTGCAATTTATATTAAATATTTTTGCATAATTGTAACATATTGTATATATGTTTATGTATTTTGGTGGTTAAATTTTTAAATTCGCTGAAAAATACAATTTTTGGCCGGTACTCGACCAGTCATGGTCATACGCGACCAGTCGTGGTATGACTGGTCGTGTATTTTCCAAGACCGGTCATGGAGCACGCCGACCTCTTTAATTTGGGGAAATCTCTCTTCTTCCTCATTTTCACTTTTCTCTCCAACAAGTCGAACTACGACTAGTCGAACCCGAGTGTTCGATTCAACTAGGTTAGAGCATTTTTCTTGTCTTTCTTGTAGATTCATAGTTTATTTTATTCAATTTCTTCATTGGAGTAGTTGATTTCAAGTTTGCCTTGAGCTTTTTGGGATTTTCTTCTCCATTTGCTGATCTAGAAAAACCCATCTCTACTTCTTTGAGATTTCTTATTTTTATTCAAGAATATGGACTCTAGAGGAAAAAAGAAAAATACTAGAGGTCCCTCGCCATCCAGATCAACTCCTATTACAAGATGCCATCTTCGGTCTCTCGAAGATGATCCATCTTATGTGCGTGATTTGCGTCTACGTAATGTCATTGTGGAAAAAGCTATTGATTTAGATCACATCGCTCGTTTCGGTCTCCTTCCTCTTCTCCAATCTGTAGGTTAGGATAACATCCTACGTTGGGGCGGGACGACATACCAATCCATTACGCAGAGCATGTTTGCATGCATATCTGAATTTTCTACTGAACAATTAACGTTTTCTATTGCTACTAGAGAAGGGCCTTTTCTTGTTGAATGTCATTTAATTTCAGGCCTTATGGATATACCTGTTAATGATGATGGTATTCCACCTAGCACTCTAGCTGAGAAAGTTTCTGAATCTGAAAAACATATTTATACTAGAGCACTTTGTAACATGGATGCTCAATGGACTTAGAATGGGAATGCCCTTGCAACCAAATATTTGTTACCCAGATACAGAGTTTTGCATCGTATCTTTACTTATAATCTGTATCCTCGTTCTGGTAACAAAACAGAACTGACTGTATTCATGGTTCATATCTTGTATTCTATCATCACTGGTGCAAATGTTTGTCTGCCCTCTTTGATATGTCATTCCATCATTCAGTTCCGTATCCATCCAGGTCATAGTGATCTTCCCTTTGCTTACTTAATGACTGTGTTACCTACTCACATGCTAGTCGCTATGCTTGTTGGAGAGACTCCTATCCAATACCTCATTTTCAACAACTCCAACTTAAACAAAATGAAGTTGCGATTGGCTGAGGGCCAAGTAGATGTTGGAGAAGGTGGAGCAGCAGGTGTGAATGAAGAAGAGGGTGATAATCTTCCTCCAGATGATGTTAATATGGATGATATATTTGATGAAATAGAATTTGATTCTAGAAATGATCCTAACTTTGTGTCGTCTGGCTTTGATGAGAGATTGCGTTCTCTTGATGAATAGGTAGTTGAAATACGTGAAACCCAAACTTCTCAATTTGCTTATATGGGCAAGTATATGCGGCGCGTTACTAAGGGTTTGCACAAAATTGATCCATCTATTCCTGCTCCTTCTTCAGGATCTGACTGAATGTTTTTATTTGCTGGTCTGTAATAACTCATATACTATTTTATTTTATCTCAGTTTGTATGGATGTTTTTATTTGTCTTTGGACCTGACTGATTTTTGATATTTGGATGTATGGACTTTATTTCGTCTCTTGCTTACTTTGCTCTCCTAATTATCATTATTATCCTTGTGTTCTTACTTTGTCGTTTTGTGACAAAAAGGGGGAGAAGACTTTTTGAAGCTAATTGGTTATGGATTAAGTAGCATTTTTTTTTTAAATTTTGAATATCTATGTGTGCTACTCAGGGGGAGTACTAAGTATAGAGGAGTATAGAGGAGACTTGCCTCTAAATGAATGTGTGTGCTAGTTTATGATAACTGGTGCATGATTCTTTGTTGAACATGTTGTGCTTCTCTTATTCTCTTTGAGAGTGTTTTGTCACAAATTTGACAAAGGGGGAGATTGTAAGTGTTATGGTCTCATGCTCATTTGGTTGTCAAATTTTGTTGTGCCAAAACTCTATTTGTGTCTTGTGTTTGTATGTTGTTATATATGTTCCAAACACTGCTTCACAAGTGCTTCAAGTTAAGTACAATGATCGACTTCAAGCCAAGTCAAGTCATGTACTGTAAACATCAATGTTCAGAGCTACATCAATAAAGAGTAAAAGACTCAAGTACATTTCAAGACTCAAGAGCAACTCAAGTTGAAGTTTGATGTCAAGCTTTCAAAGATCTCAAGATCAAGCTACATCAAGTAGAGATCTTAAGCTTTGTAAAGTTCAAAGGTCAACAATCATTTGATAGAATGGAGTTTCGATATCCATACTTCATTCCCAAGTATGATTGACCTTAAATTGACCTTAGGGTAGGTCATTTCGGATACATAATTCAAACTGTATGTTTATATATGAATTTGGCCTGTTCTAAGACTAATCCTGGACCTTGTTTGACTAGTTTTAGCACTGGTTCGACCAGTCCAAGAAATTCCACGACCAGTCCTAAGTTGTTGAAGATTTTTGAAATTCTTTGGTTAGCCCACGACCAGTCCTGGAGGTCCTTCGACCGGTCGTAGGTGTGTTCACGACTCGAACTTCGACCAGTCATGGGTCCTCGACTCAAACTACAGCGACCTACTCATGCGGTCTACGACCAGTCTTGGGTCATCTACGACTGGTCGTAGGTGGTCCACGACCAGTCGTAGATACCTCACGATCAGTCGTATAACGGTTTTCAAAGATCGCACTTAAAAATTCAAAATACCGTTAAAGCTACGACCAGTCGAAGTTTCCCTAAAACCAGTCGTAGACGTGATTTCTGCTTCTATAAATTGAGCACGAATCTCAGAATTTCATAACTCAATTCAAAGAAATTTAAGGCTCCACTCTGAGATAAGTTAGTGTTCATTTTAAGCTACTTTGTGTATAATTAATATTTCCTTTTGTTAGCTTATTTTTATTTGATTTTGATCTATATTCCAATCTGATTTGAAAAGGGAAAATTCTGTAATTCCTTCTTCTTGGAATCAAAATCAAATAGAGCTAGCCCATTTGATTTAATTTAAAATCAATTAGAACTTAGAACCATTTTAAGTGAGTATTGGACATTGAACGTTGATTCGAACTTCTACTCCGATTGGTTCTTCCGGGCTGCTACGAAAGGAGAAATCTAGGTATTTTACGTTTATGTAAAATTTCTATTTTTTTGGTTTTTATTTGAGATTCGCCAGAAAAATCTCATTGTGTGGTTATCTGAGGAGAGTCAGAAAACTCAAAAAGTGTGGGTTTTTGGATTGTGTAAGCCCAAGTTAAAAAGACACAATTGTGAAGGTTTTAGGTGAACTTGTGAAACCTATTTTGTTAGTGAACGCTAATATCCCCTGTGTGAGGATATTAGGAGTGGAGTAGCATTCTGTGTGGCTGTTGTGAAACAGTTGGTGTACACACAGGCGAACCACTATAATTCTTTGTCTTGTGGTTTGAATGCTTGCTTAAGTTTTATATCTTTTATCATTCAAGTTTGTGGGATGTATGTGTGGATGTGAATGTTGTAAAATTTACATTTCAAGCAAGTGTGTGGAATATTGTAATAATTTAGATTTAAATTCCTGCAATTTATTTCAATTCCTTACTATTTATTTATTTTTCTTTAGATTGAATTTTTAATATAAAGGACGTTCTAGAAATAAGGTTGTCCTGCATAAACCCTTGGTTTTTATGGTGTAAGGTTGTCCTTAGAACTGAATTCGTATCAACCTCTCAATACTTGTTTATTGAGGTTGATTTTATTTCAACATTGTGAATTAATTTATTTTATTTGGCTATCTCTTTATTTTATTTTGCTGTTATAATTATAATTTGGCATAGTCCTATTCACCCCCCTCTAGGACGTATAGCTAGGTTATTTCATTATGTCCAACATATTCCAACATATGCATTCATAAAGACAATCATGCATCAATACACAACGGTTCTATTTCACATATTCTAGCATAAATCATACAAATCAGCCATGTAATGGGATTTGAACGAGATTAATTCAACAATTTAGAAATTTGACAACATTCATTATCACAACACCTAACGTACATGGCATGCTACTAGGTTTAACAATAAATTAGTAATACTCGAAGAAATTGAAGTTCATATCTTATTTGGACATGCAATTTAGCGTTCCATGTATTTGGGGATGCTCAGGCCAAGGCCCCTTCCTGCATTTTTGAGAAATCCTAGGCCTATAGTCTCATTCATACAATCTAAAGAAATTCCAGCAACATGCACTAACAATGCACCACACACATTCACTAAACCTATACTAGGCACGATAATCGGCCACCTAAGGGTAATGGTCCGCACCTATTATTGACCGGAAGTCGTTGAAATCGTCTTAACGTCGCCGGGTCCACAAACTCGACGTGCCGGGGCCCTGCATCATATGGAATAGGGATGAGTTGTATGCATGTAGCTAGAAATTAGGGAGAAATGGTTTGGAGCTCAATCTTACCTCATATTAGACGGGATCTTGCTCCAACAGCGATTGAGTCGGCGTGTTCAGGCAAATGGAAGGCGTAAGTGTGGGGATTTCCAAATCCCAAGAACCCTAAACCCACAATCACCCACCCAATCACCTTTCTCTCTCCTCCCTCCCTCCCTCCCTCTCTCTCTATTGCTGGAACTTATGGGAGTGAGAGAGAGAGAGAGAGGGCTGGATATAAATATCTAGCAATTTATTTCAACTGACCTTGCTCTTTTGTAAATTCCTCCAATGGCCCTGTGGGGCCCATTTTTGATCATTGGGGTTGTCCTAAAGGTCCCCTGGCCCATCTGATTCGTGGAACACGTGCCCCATGGCCCGATGAAGGGCTGGGAAAAGTTTGATCGCAAACGGATATAGGGTTTTATTGTAATGGCCCGATTTGCGATCAACGGTCACCGTTCCTCAATCAAGGGTTAGATTTTTTTGGACGAGTGTAAGGAAATATTTCTAGCCTTCGGTGTAAATTTAGAAGAGATTCGATGGTTGAAATGCCCATAATCACTAACTCAAATCATAGGGTCATTTGATTAAAATTTCAGCAATTAGGGTTTTAAGTAGGGCAATTTGAGGTTTGCAAGTGCCAAATGGAAGGCACAATAAGTCCATTTTTGGGCATCATCCGAGCCTGACGTCCGCAATGGACCTCAAGCCCAATGAGGCCCCTGACCTCCCTGAATTTCGAAATTTTCTGTCTTACCTCGGGCGGTGCACGGCTCGTACAGGCAGTTGCCAGGCACTATTGGGCTGACCGATTCTATGGCCTGTGCTTGGCCCGAACGTAGTTGGATTTGCGCCATATTAGCGGTTTAATGTGGATTTATTTACCGGTAATCCGCCCGCACGTGTGATCAATTCACACGGTCCTGTGCCAACTTGCACGTGGGCGCCTTAGGACACTGTTCCGGTTTAGGCAGGGTGTTACAACATGCCCATAACAATTGCACTTAGGTTCGTGTGTTCATATTGATTGTCGGAAAGTAAGGTCTCATGCTGCAAACCAGTGTTGGGCTCCTCCATTTAAAAAAAAATAAATCTATAAAACAACATTAAGTAAATAGAATGTGCACATAAATATATTGAACATATAAATATTAGGTGTAAATAATCATTGATTGATCCATTTTTTTAAAAATAATATTTAATTATTTTTTGATATTTTAATTACAATTTGTTAAAAAATTAAAAACCTTATGTTAATCTATAAATCATCATCCAACTACTCTAACACCATTTTTTTTCACACACTACTCATAAGTTAAATGGGTGAAATTAAAGAAAAATTGAAAATTTCCAACACTAGAATTTATGGAAACAATCGAAAATACTTGAATGGCAAGGTTAAATAACCGATGATCAATTTAAAATTTAACATTTTTAATAAAAAAATATATTTTTAAAATTTCAAAAACTTCCATCAATATATAGATAAACTTCGAACCACTTTAGTGTGCTTTTTTCACTCTAATTGCAAGTTAAATCAGTGAAATTGGAGAAAATTTAGACTTTTTCAAAGTTTTCTAATTAAAATTAGAGATTGAAATTCATAATTGAGTGAGCAAAATAGGCAAAATTATGAATTTTTATATAAGTTCTGCTAATTCCAACCAATTTACAGCAAAAAAAAAAAAAAGGAAAAAAGAAAAAATAGAAGAAGATTAAAATCAAACTCAGTTGTAACTTGGGCCTATCATCTCTCCAATTTTGATTTTTGCAGCTGAATCTTTTTGTTTCTTTATAAAATGGAAGAGAGTTAGTCACAATATGCTTATAAATGGATTACAAGCAAATGACTAAAGGAAAAATATAATTTTTGATTTTTGATTTTTTTTTTTTTCAAAATCAGAAATTCCAATCCCATTTACACTATATATATATATATATATATATATATATATATATATATATATATATATATATATATATATATATATCTATCCTACAATTCCATATATTGTGTGATATTCAAAAGTTGATATTTGCAAACATTGGAGATAGGTTATGCTTTCTTGGATTAGCAATTCTATTCAATGCTTCTTAAAACTGGTCAGAGCAGTGAGTAAAAATTACATTGACATATGTGAGGAGCTTAAAATGGATTGTGACAAGTAGCATCCATGGCACATGTGCCAAACAGCCCCATATCATTATGTTGCTAATGCAGGGTCATGCAACAAAATCCCCATTTTGGGGCAATGCTCAGATCTAAACCCCCTCAAAGTGGTGTTGCAATGGCAACAAGAATTTATAGATGGACTGAATCTAAAATAAGAACTACTACCCTTTACTAAGAGTCATCTTGTCCATTGAATCCGCAGAAAAAATGATGTTAAGATCTTTTTGGTGTGAGGTATCCTGGATTTGAATTATTAATTGGGAGTCCGGATCCATTAAAAAGCTTAGCCAACAACATAATGTGTGGGGCCCAATAGTAATGTATGCATGACATCAAGTCGGGATCCGTGTGTCCTCTCCCATGTCATCCTTAACTTCTGAAGATAAGGCCGATTAATAACTTAGGTGGCCCATACCATGTGGAATTATGCCTAAAACCTCTCTCAAATCACGAGGCATGGACCAGCTGAGCTTTGGAAGGGCCTTATTTTGGGTTTTCTTCTGAATATAAAAAACACAGTGAGAGCCGCACACAATATCGAATGTTTTTAACGGTGGCTGTGTTCATCGCAGTCATTTCCTGTGGTGTGACCCACTTAAGTTTTTAGATCGGCTAGGATTTTGGGTGCCAAGAGAATCTGAGTGGGGTGCAATGATGGATGGATTGGATGTCATACATACATCACTATAAGCCGTACACATTGCATTGCAAGTTAACCTGGAAAGCTTTTCGTAGTGGATTCGGCCTCATTGATTGGGGGTTAGATGGGGTGGGTAGCTAGTGCTCCATAACTCTAGAGAGTGCGTGCACGTGTGGTATTGTTGAAACGTACCCGGTCCCACTGATGTCACGCTCGGTAGTCTACATATAAAATATTTTATATGGAAAACTTTAATACTCTGACAGAATACGGTGGATGATACACGGGTACTTATAAACTACTTAGAAATTGTACGTACAAAGTACCAATAATTCACGTTAATCTATTCCAGCTGTGGATTCCAGTTTAGAAATAAGATTGGATATTCAAAAGAGCTCTACTAATCACACATGCTTGTGCAATAAAGCTAGTGCACACACCGCACATGTGCCAGTATTGCACATAGGTGTGATATCTAATCCATCCATCAGATTCGTCCCACCTTGTACATGTTTTCCCAAAAATTAAATCTGGTCCAATCAGCATGTGTATTGGATGATGGGTTAGAGAACTTCACAAAAAATTTCAGAGTCGTACATTTGTTTTGCAGGCTGTAGCCCACCTGGCGGGTGGATGAACCTGATTCTTGAGCCAGGGCTTCAAGATCATCACGCCGTTCTGATGGACGAGTTGGATTTCGGACCTATTGTGCCATGATGGCACATGTGTGGCGTGTACACATGCGCATGCGTGTGGGCTTAGCCAATCTCGTCATTAAGTATTGCCACTATATCAGTGTACTATACTAAATATTAATACTCTGGTAGAGTGCGATGGTTCCTACACGTACCCTTGGAATCTGCCATGTGGCATAAATTAACTCATTTAACCACAGAATGTCCTAGGCATGACTCAAATGCTAAAACTTGACTATATGAACCGCTGGGTCAGGCCGACTTGAAAACTCGACCAGGTAACTCAACTTGAACGGCCACCGTTCCATCAAATCCACCAAGTCATACTTCGGAGCCATTTTATCGGGGAGAGGGTCGAGTCTTGAGACTAGACACATGGGTTTCAAATCAAGCACTGATTGCCTATGGTAGGCATTTAATGGATGGTTTAAATGAAAAAAAGTCAAGGATTCTTTCGAAGATTACTAACCAGAGGTCAATATCATCCAACCAATATAATATTGGGTCATGACGATCTAAAGTGGAGCCCACAATTTCAACAGTTGAGATTGGGTTACAAGTGTACCACATACAATTTGCGAGTGCACGAAAGTGGAGCATCCTACTCCGCTAGAGTATCGAATAACTTCCGGTACCATAGGAGCAAGATACGGGGCCGACTCTCGCGGCGTGGCTTGGGTGAATCCCTAAATGTGGGTCCTAATGTCATGTATGTGCCTTACATCTAGACTACTTTTTTTTTTTTCTCGTTAGCTTGTCAGTACACACCCGTGTGTTTACACACACCCCATGTTAGCCACCCCCACTGGGGATCGATACCAAGACATCAGGTGTGGAAACGAAGTATCTCTAGTATACACGCATGCCAATACACACACTCCATGTTAGCCACCCTCACTGGGGATCGATGCCAAGATCTCATGTGTTGAAACGAGGTATCTCCACTTAGTCTTCCACTTGAGGTCTTGGTATCAATCCCTAGTGGGGGTGACTAACATGGAGTGTATGTAGTGACATGGGTGTGTATTGACAAGCTAACCCAAAAAAAAAAAAAAAAATCTGCTAGTTGAGCTATGAATTTAGGTGTTTTCAATTTGAAAGCTCATTTTAGAGCATGACCTTAAAAATAAAGCAGATCTAAGTGGACAATAGCACAACAAACAGTAGTATTGATGCAAAACATTTGTGGCCCATGAGAAGTTTTTAATGTTCAATTAGGAAGCGTATTGCTTAGTGAATAACTCAGTCCGCTAAGCATACTTAGTAAACTCTGTGCGAACATTGTAATTTAAATATTTTATCCACTCCTTCCATCCATTTTACCAGATAATTTAGGGCTTGAGCCTAAAAATGAAGCATCCCAAAAATGAAGCACATTCAAATCTCAAATGGACCACACCATGGAAAACAGTGTGAATTAAACTTCTACCATTGAAAATTTCTTGAGGGCCACTAAAGTTTTAGATCAAGCTTATATTTATGTTTTCCCTTCATTCATGTTTTTGTGATCTTATAAACAGGTTGGATGACAAATAAACATCACTGTGGGGCCTAGCAAGGTTTCAACAGTGGAAATCATTATTCCCACTGTTTCCTGTGGTATGGTCCACTTGAGCTTTGCATAAAATTCAATTTTGGTCTCAACCCCTTAAATGAGCTGAAAAAACAGATGAATAGTGTGAATTAACCACATACATTCACAACGGTACGACAAGAGCCTATTGAGTAACTCATTGCGCAATCCAATTTTGTTCAATTACCACTATTTCCTATATCATGGTCCACTTGATTTTGTATCTGCTTTATTTTTGAGATAATATTCTAAAATAAGCTTTTAATATGAGATAGATGACGTGGATAGATAGAACATAAATCACAATGGTACTCCCTTCACTCACTTGGGTGGATCCACAGATCCACTGAAGCCGCGTTTCATCTTTACGAGAGCGGATTGCATGTGCCCCCGGCATGAGCTGCCTGGGGCTGTGTGGGTCTCACAGATATGTCTGTCATAAATCCACTTGGTTCATCTATTTTTTAAAGACCACGGTAGGATAAGATTCTAAAAATAGGCAGATTCGAAACTCAGGAGGCCACCACAAATGAAACCGTGGGAACAGAAACGTCCACCGTTAAAACCTTCCTGGAGCTAGCCATGATATGTTTATATGCCATCCAAACCGTTCATATGGTTATTAACACTTAGATAAACTGTAGTAACGAATATCATCCTAATACAAAATTTCTGTCACCCCCGTGTTCAATCCCTACTGATCCCAAGGAGTGGGCCTAATCTTATTTCAGTGGAAGCCATACTCCCATCTAGAAAAAAGAACTTTTATTCATAGACATGCAGCCTCTTAGGCTTTTTTGTCCTAAAAAAAGAAAAAAGCTAACCAGACTAGAAAAACTAATACCTAAGAAAGTAGGGCTGAAACTTAGATTTTATAAGACCTTAATGCCATCATTACATAAAAAACCGGATATGTCAGACGGGTTAGATTTGTGACCATTTTGGTGATACTTACCGTTTCCACAATGGGCCATACTGTGGATATGCTAATCAAACTATTTGATTAGAACATTTTAACACTTTGATCGTTGAACTCTTTTCTTTTAAATATGGACCATCTTATTAACTGTTGTTTTGTGAACCATTCATCAAGATTTTACATTCCTCCATTCAAAGATTTTCAAGTAATCCAACTTCATCTTAATATCTCGGTGGACCAGTAACTAGGGGCCTTAGGGCCATCAGAATGTCCCCAGATCCAATGCTACAGTCCCGACGTAGCATGTATCAATTGCGGCACTAGATGCATTCTAGCAATCCTTCATTTCTTGTAATGCTTTAACTATCATCCTTCAAGAAAGAGAAATTTTCCTCTACAAATTTCACT
Organism: Magnolia sinica; assembly: GCF_029962835.1. NCBI lineage: Eukaryota > Viridiplantae > Streptophyta > Magnoliopsida > Magnoliales > Magnoliaceae > Magnolia > Magnolia sinica. Next base: position 13,858,907 of record NC_080585.1, on the reverse strand, counting down.
TTTAATAGAGTAGTCTTTTTAAACCTCTAACAATTTACTTTTCATTTTTAATCGAACGAGAATACCCTTGCTATCCCACAAACCCATTTTCCTAAAATCGTTTCCTCTCTTCATATTTCTTCATGAAGTTGTTTACTCTCCTTGTATTTCTTTCTCAAATGGTCCCTTCTTTTTTCTTCATGAAATCTCCACTTCATTTTCTTCATTAGTTGAAACCCGTTACATTGAAGAGGGATTTGAGAGATAGAAGAGAGAAAATGGAGCCTCCATCCAAGAAATCATCCATTGCAGGTATAAATGTAAAAATTCGCCTCTGTAGACCCTAAATCCTAAACCGTAAAACCTCAAAGTATGATTACAAGTACTTGGGTAATTTTCACTCATTACTCGGTTAATTTTCACGAGTACCTGGTGATTTTTCACCATGTACTTGGTCATTTTCCAATACTCGGTCAATTTCATATATTACTCGGCAATTTTCACCGATCAGACAACAAATTACTAGACAAACGTTCAAGGATGGACAGGGACCCATGGTCGAATGTAAAAAATTCACGGTCGACCGTGAAAACCCATGTACTCGGCTAATTTACAACGGTTGAAACACTTGTACTCGATGATTTACGACGGCAAAAACCGTCTCAACAATCGTACTCGGTGAAATTAAGAGTGGGAAAATTTTTAAACACCTGTACTCGGGGAATTTACTACGATTGAAAACTGTCTCAACACTTGTAATTGATGAATTTTTACATGCATTGGGTCAATTTTCATGTACTCGGTGAATTTACGACGATCGAGAACCGTCTCAACACCTGTCCATGAATTTTCACACGCACTCAATTTTCACATACAGTGAATTCAAGATGGTTGAAAACCGACAAACCTATACCCGGTGAAATTACAATGCTCAAAAATCGTCTCAACACATGCACATGGCAATTCTAAAATATAAATAAACAAATAATTTCTTTGGAATCAAATAAACTAGGACACCTCAAATACTCACATGAGAAAATAAATAATCGAAGGTCGATTGTGAAAATCCACGGTCGACCGTGAATTGGGTGAATTTGACCGAATACTTGGTGAATTTGATTAAGTACGGCCAGAGAGTCACGGTTGACCATGTAAGCTAAGAGGGGAACCAGAATGTGAAGTTCACGATTGACTATGAAAACTCACGATTGACTGTGAAATGGACAATGAGTCACGGTTGACCGTGAAAATTCAAGTCAACCTGAACTAGGTGAATTTGACCAAGTACTGGGTGAATTTGACCGAGTACTAGGTGAATTTTCACCGGTCAATTTCACTACGAAAAAACACATTCATTCTTCATTTTTACATCCCATAGCTGCCTTCCTAGTGAAACACAAGTTCAAGAAGAAGAGTGTGGTGAAGTGAAACACGATTTGAAAATACAACCTTGAGAAAGATTGCAAAAAACATTTCTGGACAAAACCTGGAAGATTCCAAGTTTATCAATACGACCGGTTTGAAGAAATGAACAAAACCCTAAGAAAGAATGCAAATATAAAATGATAATAACCGAAAATTTAATTGGATATTTCAAGAAAAAAAGCGAAGAAAAGATGTGTTTTTTGGTATAACAGAAAAAAATGAATATAACCTAAAAAACAAGAGTATTTTTATCTAAAAAAAGTCAATATGTACAATACATGTTTAGAAATAGAATGTAAAGTGTTGGAGGTTTATAAATATTGCTTAGTTAAAAGTGAAATTTACATAGAGAAATTTCTCAAAGAATATAACCCAACAAATAAGGGGAGTCATGCTCCCCTGCGTACCTACGCATGTGCGCACCTTTGAACACGTGTCATGGGTTTCTAATCTGAACAGTCCATGTGATGCGGAATTCCATGAAACGCCATGTGACAAATTTTCATCCTGATCTAAAATTCTGTTGGGCCATAGCAAAGAGAAATGCAAATCAAGGGAGGAAAATGTTTTCATTTTTCATGGGCCATCAAAGTGTTAGATCAAAGTAAAACTTGGGCCCCGGGGGTTTCACGAGGTTTTGCTTCACATGAACGGTTCAGATTTTGGATCCACATCACGTAGGATGGGTTCTCAAAAAAGTTTGTACGTAGTATGTACGAATTGGTTCGCAGGTGAGCATTCCCGCAAATAAGGGTATTTTTGCCTAAAAAAATTAATAAGTACAACATATGTTTAGAAATGAAAAGTAAATTTTTAGAGGTTTAGAAATGCTGCTCAGTTAAAAGTAAAGTTCATAGAAGGAAATTTCTATTAAAGAAACGGTAAACGAGTAGGTTTGTGCTTTGAGGTGTATTACAAATTACAATACATTAGGGCGCATTTCTAGTTTTGCCATAAGATTGTGGGATTCGGGAGCATAGCTGTTAGATCGAGGGAAATGTTTGGTGGTCCAAACTGTTATTCTGATAACATCACAAATGGAGGTGGGTGTCTCAAAAATCTTGAAGACTAAAGGTTGTAAACTTTAGAAAAATGGCATAAACGACAATAGTCAAGAGGGCCATTAAAGGAAAGAGTCAAATGATCAAAGAGTTAAATTTTTTCAAGTATAAGAGTTCCACCATTAGGCATTAGTTCCCGTCCAGAGCTGTCACACAAGTGGTCACCGTTACTGAATATGACACATAATACAGCTATAGTACCAACGTATCCTTTGGCAACACATGTGGGTAGGGCTGTCAACGGGCTGGGCTCAAATCCTGCTAAAATAAAAAATTTGAATACGTCCAACACGAAACCGTTCAAAATCTGGGCCGAGGCCAACCACATGCCTGGCCCGTTGACAGCCCCACATGTGGGTGTCTCACTTGGGCTGGTTATGGCCAGTGGCTAAAGGCACATGGGCTGGGTGTGCAGATGTGTTTGAGGCCCTATTTATAGGGAGTCTGTGCAACAAAAAAGCTCTATAGTGCTCACTATGATGTGCATGACATTTGTTATTAGTGTTTTCAGTAAAATAATGGGAGTGTAGACTTTTCAAAACTCAAAATTTAATCAAGTTGTTACATCCCCATATATCCCCACATATATAATCAAATTAAGAAAATATAAAATCAGAACTTAAGTTATCTGTAATTGATATCGCAGAATCTGATATTGTTGCCCGATTGCTCTATTCTCAATCTATCTCAAATGAGAAGTGGAAAAAACCTATCACACATTCTTATAAATGGACCAAAGGTGCATGAACACAAGATCTATCTATGGGTGGACCTCACACGTATGAACATTACGATGAAAGGAGTGAGAGGAGATGCTCATTCTTTTCTCTTTTTCCTTTTCCTCGTTCTCTCTCCAGTGGATCTCTTATTGAATCATGTGAGTCTCAACTGAACTTTGATATATGCATCTTCATCAAATGTTGACTATATATAAACCTTACAAAGTGAGCTACAGCACATGACACTAAGACCTTGAACTCTTTAAACATCTTTAGGTTTAAAGATTAGTCAAAGCTAAAACATTCATAATTCAATTTAGTTCAGACATGATGGGTCGTTAGATTTAGATACTTGAAGTGATCCACTAATGTAATCATTCAACAAGTCTTATATCCAGATATTATATCCATGAATATTAACACTCTTACGTAGAGTAGTGAAAAAGCATCAACAGTTTAGCCCAACGGTGGAGACCTTTCGCCTGAATTTGTTAACCGTTTCGTCATATATGATGACCAAATAAAAATACTCCCTTAGCTCATTGTAGTTATATCTAGTCTCAGGTTTTTAAGGACAACTAGAGAAATTTTTCTTCAACGCATGCAAATGTAACACTAAATAAATAAATGAGGTCTAAAATATAAACATTAATTAATCCAAGGCACAACACTAACATCCATTCGAACAATCATTTTGCCACCTCATGTCTGATGCGAACCCAAAAATTATCTTGATACAAAACTCTAGTTAGCCATGCCATAGGAAAGTTTAGGATAGGACACCAACCATTTAATTTTGGGGCCATTGAAGTTTTGGACAAAGTTGAAATTTGCCCTTTTCCTTTCATCTTGTGGGGCTCGGATGCTGATTGCGTCCTATCTCCACCTGTCTCTAGCCACAAACGGGCAGTTTTCTAGGCAGGCCCGCCATGATGTATCTGTTTATCCACGCTGTCCATCCTTTCTCTCATATTATTTCAAGGTATATGCATAAAAAATTAGGCAAATCCAACAACTCAAGTGGACCATACCAAATAATAAGCTTGGGTTGCATTAAATGCACAAAGCATTAATGCAACTTGCATTAAATGTAAGAGTCAACTTTGTTGTTGTCCACTTAATTGTTGGATCTGCCTCATTTTTGTTCACATACCTTAAAATGATATGAGAGAAGGGATGTCGTGTATAAACAAATACATCAAGGTGGGCCCACCCACAAAGCTGCCTATCCGTGGCTAGAGACAGCAGTGTTAGGACACAATCCGTGTTAGTGGGACTCACGTTATGAACAGGCAAGACGACATATAAAAACCATTATGGCGGGTCCTAAGTAGACTTCAATAATTAATGTTCCATCCCCACCATTTCCCTTGTGTAGCTTACTTGAGTTTTCAACCGCCCTAAATTTTGGCCTCGCACCTTAACATGAGCCGGTGTACGTGATGGACAGAGTAAGTGTTCCACACTAGGGGTGTCAATGGGCCAGGCTTAGGCCTACCAAAATCAAAATTTTAAATAGGCAAAGCCTAACGGCCTAGCCCGAAACAGTTCAAAATCCGAGACTAAACCAGGCCTGGCCCGGCCCGTAGACAGCCCTATCCCACACCCATCACATCAAACTCCACAATTATTATTATTTTAAAACGCACACTCCTGCAACAGTTGTCGTAGAAAATTCGGATCCGTTCCGATTGGGAATGTAGGCTGGTCGGCCATCAGCTTGATGTCGTGCACAAAAAGAGAATGATGATTTACAAAGTTGATCAAGGTTCCACATACAACAAGCATGTGGGATCCTCGAGCAGGTGTCTTTCTTAAGAAAGCTGACCGTAAGACGTACGGTGGATCATTACATCATTTGAACGTATATATGTTGATTTCCTATAGGTTTGAGATACCACCGTGGCACGTGTGGAATCCAAATTCAAACCATGCGTGATTTGCCCCGCATCATGTCAAGTACATCTTAAAACAGTCAGGCCTCTCTAAAACTTGGTTGGGCCACTTCACAGGCAACAATGTTGATTCATGCCTAAAACCGCCAAATTTACGAAGTGTGGCCCACCTGAGTGGAGAGTCAGCCTCTCGTCATATCCACTGAAAGTGGCACATGTTGCTTGCCAGAACGATGCTCCTGGTGCACCCTCCTCCCAAGTTGTGCCCCATCCTGATGCTGACGTGTACCAGTACCACCTTCCCGTCTGTCCAGGTTGAGTCCATGGTTTAATGATCCAGACCATTGTTTTGGTTGGTCAAGCTGTGAATGGGGATGCCCCAAGAATCTCTTAGATTTAAACTCTGGAAATTCCTATCCCTTTGATTATAGGCCTATTGCTGCAACCAGATGGTTACCGGACTGGCCAGGCCATGTTTGGTAGACTCCTAAAATGAGTATATTTAGTTAGCAGTAATTAAGTATTAGAGATCCTGGTCTCTAATATCTAATTATTGTTAAGGTGAACTCATTATATATTGGAAATCATGATCTTTGATACACAATTATTGTTAATTGGAATGAGATGAATGCATTGACGAAAGTTTTCCAACTCCCACGATGTAGTTAGATGCACCGAAATTACATGCCCAAGACCATAGAAGAACAATGAACGCCCACATTCAATTGCAAGGAGAACATGCTTGAGATATATTAAGATGGATACACTCACAACTAAAAGCTATACTACTCAAACTTAAGAGCAGACACAATAGAAACAATTCCATTTTATCTATAAATAGGCATTCAAGTATTTTTTTTATGCACATTTTAGAGCATTTACAACTAATTATAATGGAATTTTCTATGGATCTTCATGGACATATAAATCTTTACACATTTCTTCTCTAAACAATTTTAATACTAGAAAATGGCAACTTTACCAAATCATAAAAATATGAGAGGTCAAGCATAGATCATTTATGGCACATTTGGACCGTAAGTTGCTTAAGATAAGTTACGTCACAAGTGACTTATCTTAGTTTCTACTTATTAAGAAGATAGGTATGTTTGGTAAACAACTTATCAGCTTCTTCTCTCTTTGTTCTTCTCTCCTATGTCTCTTTTCAACAACTTATGAAAAGTAAAAAAGCTAAAAAAAGTAACTGAAGTGATTCACTACTTTTAAGTAAAAAAGTTACTTGTAACTAATCATAAACCAAACTTATTTATCTGAAATAAGTTACTTATCTACTACTGGAAGTAAAAAGAAGTAACTCATCTGTTGGTATCCAAACAGGCTCTTAGCAAATCACCCTTTACCTTCTCCCTTACAAACTCATTTCCCAAACAAAGTAAATTAATAAAATGCTACACAATGTTAGCACAAGATTTTAACACTCATTTTAATGCTTTTACCAAACAAGGCTTAAGTAATTACTAAGCGCCTGTGTATATTTTTACCATACATAACACCAGTTGCAAGGGGAATCAAGTTATAAACAAATGGTTTTTTGAGTGGCTTAAACTCAAGGACATGAGAAAGGTTTTAAATGCAACGAAAGTATATTTTGATAATTTACAGGAGATGCTGACCATGTGCTAAGCACACTGTCCAGATTCTACCACTAAGTCGACTCAACTTGACCCAATCCGAGTTGCATTCATGGCTTGATAATTCATTCAAGTTGCATCCAACTTGCTCGACTTGACTTAGTTTTAGTAGCGAATGGGTTGGGTCAATACTGCGAGTCACGCCAAGTCTGGCAAATTGGGTGAATATGGGGATTTGTAACTTGAAATGAATGAGTTAAGATGAGTCTTGGAGTTAAAAAACCATGGTTGAGTATTCAATACCCCGCGATTTGGCTTGGGTTGGGTCAGGCTTCAGGCTCTCTTGAGGTTGGCTTGAACTTGGGTTGACCCTCCACCTAGTGCCTACAAGGATACCTTACCCAAAAGGGGTCCATCAGGTCAATAGTCTGGATTATGGAACCATATTACCAGCGTTTTGAAAGTCTGGCTATAGTGCCGTTCTTGGGCTAGTAAGATGTTACTTTTATGAAATAAAGCACATCTGCACGACTCAATGTGCAGAGTGAGAACCGAGAGTTGGGTGCGCATATTACCCAACATTTGAAGATGGTCGGCAAGAAGCTAGTGGGCATTTTCAAACGTGAATTTTCAAATGGCCATTATGAAATCCGGGTTTATTTTTCTTCTCATTACAACTTGGATTGTGGGTAGGGCCATGGATTGAAGACTTGGTGATTGGGATTGACTTGTTTGGTTTTGAGTCGATCAATAGTGTAATTGGATCCTGACTTAACTAAGGTAATTGTATTTGGGTCTGGTCGAAGCACCGGAACCAATCTGACCATACCCCACTAGGTCTTTGATGTAGAGTGAGTCGTGGACACTTTCATCGCCAAGATGGACCAGAGATGGCTCGAGGTGAAAGTGATTAGGACCATCAGAATCCTAAAGCAGACGTATCTCGCAATCCGAAATGAGTTATTCGACATACCATATATGATTTTAGAGTAGGAGAAGCTACTTTAGCCAACCAACCCTGCTACACTGGGTTGCCCACGCTAAATTTGCGAGATTCCATCAGATTGACGGCTGAAAATTCATTTTAATTTCATTTTTACTATTTATAGTAAGTTTTAGTCATGCCCAACATAAAAAGGGCTTAGAAAAATTAGAAGAATAACGTAGTTAGGCCAAATTGGAAACTTACTATTTTTGGCCGAAAACTATGAAGTCTAAGTAGAAATCATGACCGTCTATAACTAATAAGTTCAATATTTATAGTAAGTCACGTTTCTAGGGAGTTTAAGTTGGAGTTTTATTTTGAAACTTCTTCCTAGATTTGATATAGTTATTTAAAGGATTGTAAATTTGTTTTTATCATCAATCAATTTATCTATGAACTTATTAGTTGACGGTGATTAATCTCATCACATCCATCTTTGCGCCAGTCTTCTTGTGTCTAATTTTATCACGTGTATCCCTACGTCAGTCTAGCACAAGACTGTCCACTCTAATACTATGTCAAACAACCACTTGCTCTACAAGCTCGTGCAATTAAAGGATGGTGTATCAATGTATATCAAGGGACTTAACATGCTGTACCATCCCAATTGTTTTTATGCTGTGGCTACTTGCATTTTGACGTTTACTGGTTAACACAAGGCAGTGTGCCTGACAGATGGGGGTGGGTCTAATGAAAGCTCTGCCCACTCTGCTTTTGGTATGTGAAAGTAACCCTGGTAGCACGATGCCTGCCACCGCAGCTCATAAAATATTCACCCCCTGTAATCTCCAAAATAATTCTTTGAAAAGTATCAAAAATACATTCAGCCTAATATTATTTAAATATGATATAAAAGACACTATATTTTGAGTGCCAAGCGCCCAGCCTGACCATGAATTCCAGCCCAATCACTGTTAACTAGGCCCGAGATTTGCATCATGCTGAATTAAATTGAGTTCGGCAGTTCAGATATCGGCAGGACCCAATTACTCATTGACAATCCTAATGGTGGTAGAGATGGATTCACACCCTGCTCCCCTACACACATTTAGATATACAAAAACCTATTTTACTATTTTTCCAGTAAAAATAGCGGAGAAACGTCCACTGATAATAGAGCACTACAAGATATGATGCTCTTAGTTGCATTGGGACGTGGGGACAATCCATCGACTGATTTGGATCATCATTGGGTCTGTCATCCATTCCATCAGCTAACATGCAAGAGTCACATTGATAGGAGTGTCCTAACCATCCAAGTGACATCCTGTAAAATGGATGTTCAAGAATGTTTCTATTAATTAAATTAGGTTAAGTTAATAATTTGCCCATTTATTTATTGGGCCAATCATGGATTGCTTATGGTTCGAAATGATCACTTCTACCAAACAATCTTCACCATCCCATTCATTGCTTGGAAAGTGGAAGGCTAAAAAAAAGAATGCCAATTATCGATGGATCGCATCACCTAATCGGTGCGATTTTTTCCACATAGCCCATGAAGCGTATGCTGGACATGATGGAGAGTCCACATCGGGTCGATTAGGCTGTCCAAGTATCCTGATGCAGCTAGGAGCACCACAACTAGGAGTGCTCTGGTAGCAATACTTACAAAGTAACAAAATGCTAATAAAAAGATTATTGGGTCAGTTTCCAAAAATGGGTATTTATGTAAGAACCTCATTTAACTTAAACATATTGCTTAGTAGGCTTAATCAGCACATGCTTTGAATCAAGACACCAAAGTATGGTTTTTCTTCACATAATTACATCACAAGATAATCCTAATTCCCTTGATCATAATCTTGGAAACTGGGAACTTCAAAAATCATCTTTATTTTATTCCAAAATATATTATTCAGCGGATATGGTGAAATGAATGTTCTAGTAGAGCATGGGCGAGAAGGAATAATGATTTTCTACAGAAGAAGTGGGGGACACATTTGATTCCACCCCCACAAGTACAAAGGAGGACCACTCATGTATATCATGGTATTACACCCAAAATAAATAAAATGCAAAAGAAAACTTCAACAATTCTCAATGATATGGAATTAAACAGTCAGTATCTTTTTTTCTTTCTCTATCATTAAAAGCATGTATTATACTACTATGAGGAATTTGTATTAATGTTGATTATGGTTCTTTTGAATTTTGATTGATTTATTTCAGCCACGTCTTGGATTAGACATAAATGATGACGAATGGTTTTATAATGTAAGGAAATCATATGTTCCTTGACTGGGTTAATTGAAATAGATGGTTAAGAAAAAAAATACAATAATTGATCTATGTTCACATGGAAAGGCGGCGGAAACTGGTATAATTTTATTGTATACGGTTCATCTCGGTGGGGCTCATTAGATGAACAGTCTGAATTAATCATGGAACCATGGGGTCCATTTGTGTATTTCATATTCTTTAGTGGAGGAACATATGGTTCCCCGGTGTGTTCGTCATCGTATCATCTCTACTATATGCAATGTGAGATGCAAATGGACATTTTAACTAGAGCTGGGCATTTCTGACCCAATTTAGTGGATTCGACTCGAACCGAAGGCCTGGATCGGTGCGGTTCGAGTAGGGCCAATCAGATCTGGTCGTTCATCAGATCAAGTTCAGATCGTGGTCAATTCGGACCGATCTGATCTGGAATCCAATCCGATCCGGTCATGTAGTATGAAGTGTTGGATGGTCATGTGGTATGAAGTTTTGGATATGCATAAAGTTTTAAACGGTGGAAATCAGTACTTCTACTTTTTCCAATGGTATGGTCCACTTGAGCTTTGGATATGCATAAATTTTGGGTTCAACCCCTAAAATGATATGGAAAAACGAATGGATGGTGTGGATCAACCACATGCATTCACAATGGGCCCACATGCATTCACGCATAATCACATGCCAAACTGTACATCGTGCTATTGATTTCTTGTATCACACGCAACTTGTATACTAGATACTGACAGGTTGAGTAGCGAGTCCGCTACTGAAGTGACATCACCAAGTTCCGTGGGCCCCACTATGATGTATGCACACCGTCCATCCATTTTGAGGCATCATTTTAGGGCATGAGTCAAAGAAGGAGGGAGATATCATTTTAGGGCATGAGCCAAGTTTTTAATGGTGGGCGTCCCTGTCCCCACTGTTTTCTATGCTGGGGCCTACTAGATCTTTGGATTTAACTCATTCTTTGGGTTTTATCCTAAAATGATCTCTCCAAATGGATGGAAGGCATGGATACAGAACATACAGAATGGTAGGGCCCACAGAACTTGGTGATGTGCTCTTGATTTCTTGTATCACACGCAATAGATGGTGTAGATACGTGTTCTGCGCATGTACGTGCCTCGAGCTCCGAGTTGTACGAATGGAATAGCTGGTATAGATACGTGTCTTGTGAAGATGAGCGCGTACGCGCCTCGAGCTCCGAGTTGTAAGAACGACTCAAATAAGATAAAAATTACATGGGCCCCACCATAACGTTTATTAACCATCTAATCTGTTAATAATGTTAAAAATATATGGATGAAGTGGAAAAACAAATTTCATATTGATTCGAAACTTCTGTGATCTCCAAAAGGGTTTCAATGGTAAACGTTCAATCCCCCACTATTTTTTGCAGTGTGGTCCAACTGTAGATCTGTCTTATTTTTCGGCTCAAGCCTTAAACAAGCTCTCCAAATGGATGGACGGTTTGGATATAACATATACCTCATAGTTTGACCCAAAGAATTTGCTGACATCAATACACCACCGGTTAATCTGCTGCCGGTTTCGTATCACCCATTTCTCTCTTTCGATCCGAATGGTACCAAACCCAATCCAAATAGGTTTCCCTGACTGAGTCGGCCTCGGTTTGGGTCAGGTTAGCAGTGCATCAGATTGGATCGAGTCAGCTAACTTGGACTTGGTCCCGGATTGGATTGAGTTCGGATCAATTACTTAAAAATTCGGATCGATCCGAGTTGGATCCAATCCGATCCGACTCGACTCGATGCCCACCTCTAGTTTCAACCCATATATAATAGTTTTATAAGAGTCCTAAATTTGGGATTTAATAGGATATTAAATGAGAGTTTAATATAAGTTAAGAGGTATTTTATGGAATTTCAAAAGTTTTGTGTGCTCAAATCCCAACTACCCAAATAGTGGGACACACTATATATTCGTCCTATCCTCAATTATACTACTTTGATATCTGATTAATGGACATTCATAGGTTGAGTTTGGATCCTCTCCTACATTTTATTTTTATCCATTAAAGGTTCACCATCATGTGGTCAATGTAACTTTTAGACGATAATCCATCAAATGTGGGTCCCACGATTTAGCGGTTCGGATTAAGGTACATCCACATATAGAGCATGGAAGACTAGAAAGTGTAGTATAAGAAAGAAGGGAAATGGTACCATAAGGTTGAGCTGTGTGAGCCCCACTGTGATGTGTGTCGAACATCAACACCGTGCATTTGATGGGTCTCCTTTAAGTTATGAGATATACAAAAAATCAGCCATATACGAAACTCAGGTGGGCCATAACATCTAAAACCATGTGAATACATGGCTAAAATTAATAAAAATACTTGGCGGGGCTCACTTGAGTTGTCGATGCAACTGAAACTTGGCTTGACCCCTCATCCAAGTGGGACACATACAATGGATGGTCTGGATTTTTGAACCACATCTCGGTGGGCTCAATAAATGATTATGAATATTTTAATGGGAGGGTAACACTTATCATCTGTGGTATGTGGTGTGGCCCACCCAAGTAATAGATTGACTTGATATTTAAGTCCGTGGCCCACCATTGAATGGTGCATCTAACTGATGGGATAGATGTTCAACACACATCACGGTGGGGCCCACACAGCTCGACCTCATGGGAAGTTCCCATGAGGTCGACCTCATAGTACCATTTCCCAAGAGAGAAATTGCAAATTATTGGGCCATGGTTGGAAATTTAACTAATGCATTTGGAGATCTACTGAGTGTGGTTGCGTTTTAGTCGCTTCTGATTCATTTTGTTTCTTTTCTCTCTTTTAAATTTTTTTATTAGAGTTCTGTTAGTTGAATTCAGTTGTATATTTCCGACACTGCCACTAAACAAAACAGCACACTAACATCATTGAAAACCTGCTTTTCGGCTACATACCATGACGTCCGTTTCACACGGTGATCTTAGCATTATAGTCCATGGAGAGTGGGTGGGTGGGATGGACGGTCGAGATCAATGATTGGAGTATCTGCTTGCCTAAAACACCTCATCCCCATCAAGCAAGCAAGTGATCAATCAAGGGCCTAGAGCCTCGCTAGTGAATTACATGGAGAAGACACAACAAAGGTGATCGATCTAAGACCATTGACAGTGAAAAATCCAGCCACGCTGACGTCCAAAATATAAAGTATTTTGAGCATTTAAGAAAGAGAAAATGACGAACAAAAAACAATACAGCTCGTCTTTATCAGGTTTTCTCACTGTTGTGTGTGCACGCGCCCGTGCAGTGGATGAAAAATGCTAGTTGTCCTATCTTCAACAATCTTTAGTAAGGTCGTGAAAGCTTTTCAATGATGTGTGGGACACCCAATCATCAATTCACACAGTCCATTCAACATTATTATTGCATGATGCAAGATTCACGCCCAACTAATGATCCTCACCGTACAAGCCATAAGTTGGGTGTTTAGAATCATTAAAAAGAAAGTGCTACCTTAGAATCCTCAGCAATACAAAGTGGGATTTATTGAATAAATGCTTCTAGATGATGATTGAACATATGACATATCTTGTTTATCCGTTGAGGCTTGATAGACAATCTTGGTGTCTTTATTGTTTTTAGGACCATCAGTTGGTGCTGGGACTCACAGGTTCTCAATGGACCCAACCCCATTTTAGCGGGTCCAGGTCTAATTTTTTGGACCTGTCAAGTAATTGGGTTGGGTTTGTTTCTCAGTTTTTGGGACCTGATTAAATTCGTGTCTGATCAGCTGCAGGTTGGGTCCATCAACTAGGATCCAATTAAAATTGGGTCAGGTTGGGTCAAGTCGAGTCCAATTAATTTAATGGTGATATCATATAATATTAAATAGAATTGCTTATTCTAATAATAGAATAAGGTTTCCCAAGCCATAGTCATGTAAGGGAGACCATTTATACATCACATGTGTCAAAGTGTCACGCATATGTGTGATGTGGGGTTAGCAATGTGATGACCCAGGCTAAGCTTGGGTTCGATCCGACACTTAAGATCCAAGGCCCAAGCCTGATATTGGCCTAGCAAAGCAGGCCTAAGCTCAACTAGAAAAAAGAATAGTCGGGTATGGCCTGATCTGATCCAACCTGACCCGACCCAAAAATTGATAAAATTGTATTTCTACCTTGAATTTTCCTAACCCATCTGTTTATCAAGTGGGCCACACATGAATAAAGAAATTGGACTGTGACGAGTTCTTACTTCTAGTAATGGCTTCCACTTGCATTACTTCTTTAAAATTTAAGTACTAAAACAAACGGTCCCGCATTATTCAAGATTGATGGTTACTTAACTAAGGATTATCATGATACACGCACCTATAAAGTCAGCTGGGCTTAGTGGGGTTGGGTTGGTTCGGGCTGAAATGACTTGAGCCCAAGCTAAATTCAAATTTTGATTAGACCATGCCAAGTGAATCCGTATTCTTTCCACCAAACGCACCCTAATTTGGAAAAGTCACCTACTTTCCTTATTTGTGAATTCTGAAAAAAGAGACTAATAGGTAAAGGGAAATGACACTGTGGGGGCAGAAGAGCTGGAATATGGTAGGACCATCTCTCCACGCTAACTTGTCCGGTGAACAGTGTAGATCCATTGGTCGGACTTTTCAGGTGCCATTGCTTCGTTATAAAGATTTCTACAACAGTTGACTAACCTTCTAAAAATGATGGCCGGTCATCCAATATGGTGATGGTACAGCAATCCAGGCCACCCAAATTTCTGAGATGATTGTCAGATGGAGCACTTGCAAAAAACCCACGTTGAGCAGGCACCAGTTACCATCGGATTTTGCCCCTTTAACTTAGACCACTTGCTATTATACTTCTAGCCGTTCATTTGTTTGCTATCAATCGTATGGTTAGCAATGCTTGATCATTGTGAGTTTTGATCTATCCTCTATTTATATTGTGCCCCACAATTTTCTTTGATTAGATAAAGGTTCATGTGTGCCACATGTAAAGAGGATGAGTTATCATGACTTGAAACATGATTGTGGACAATTATAAAATGTTGAAAATAATGATATAAGAAATATTGGTACCGATGAATCAGTGAAAAATATCATTGCACATCTATTTAATTGATCATGAAACAGTGAATCATTTGATGAAGAATCTTATTTCCTATATTTCTTATTAGGTGAGGTAAGATATAGTTGCATATCCACTTAGTTGATTGTGAAAGGTGACTCATTTGACGAAGAATCTTATTTTTCATCAGATGAGGTGTGTACTTAAGTCGTTTTCTTTGAGATAGTTTATACTCTTCGCTAAAATATTTTTTGTAAGGTAATCTTTATCTTTTAATGTACTATCTTTGAAATACAGTTAATATATGATCTTTATAGCCTGCACAAACGGGTATAAAATCTAATACCAAACCACAATCACTTCCTTTACTTGTCAAAACACAACCAAAGGATGAGAAAGAAATTTGTAAAATTATATGAAACTTAAGAGACAAAGCTCTTATTTGAGGATAGAAAGAAAATGTTCCATGACACAAATACATGTCATGCGTGTGAAGATACATCACATTTGGAGATGCATCACATGTGTGGAGATGCGGCACACATGTGAAGATATACAATAAGTGAAAAATGTTTTAAACAAGTGAGCCACATCAAAATAATAAATTAAAACAAAAATAATTTAATTATAATTTTTGACAAAATCAAATCTATCTTGACTTAACAAAGGGAACACTTATCAATATCGAATGTGGGATCAACGTTTTATACAATGAACGTAAAAATGCTGCTGCCATAGTTCTCTATATCTTTACACTTTCTGCATTGACCAAAATGCCCCTACCGTACAGACCCTAAGCGGCCCAAACTCGAGGAGAGCCATGCAAATGAAAGTTCTCCTCCCTCCATGGCTCAAAACAAAGGCATATCCCACCATCTGTCACGCGGCAGGCAAAAACTTTATAATACCCTCCAGGGATAGGAAGAGAGTCAGAGAGAGTAAAAACCCCACCCACATTCAAAACCCACCCACATTCAAAACCCACCCACCCACATTTCTCCGCAATCCTATCAACATCTCTCCAAAACTCAAAAACCCAAAATCCCAAAAGACCCTTGTCCAATCTCCACCCTCGAAAATACAATGGTCGACAGTTCATGGCTCCTCCTACCCCTCCTCCTCCTCCTCCTCCAAACCCTCTCATCCCAAGCTGCCTTAGTAGCTGGTGGTGGTGGCGGCAGCGGCATCTGGATAGGTGCTGGAGCAGGAACAACCCCCCAAAATGCACCTACCCCAGCAAGCCCCAACTTCTCCAGAGAAATCACAGCCCTCCAAGCCTGGAAATCAGCAATCACAGATGACCCATTTGGCTACATGGCCACTTGGGTGGGCCCAGATGTATGTTCTTACAGAGGAATCTTCTGTGCACAGCCACCAGGCATGTTTCCGGAATCCCTTGTAGTGGCAGCCATTGATCTCAACCGCGCATCCTTGCAAGGTACTCTGGTGAAAGAGCTCTCTCTCCTCACAGACCTCTCAATCCTCCATCTTAACAGCAACAGATTCTCAGGAACAGTCCCAAACACATTCAAAGACCTCATAAACCTCTCAGAGCTGGACCTCAGCAACAACCAGCTCTCAGGGCCATTCCCATCAGTCACACTCCTCATCCCACGCCTCATCTACTTGGACCTCAGGTACAACCATTTCAGTGGGCCCATCTCACCTGAACTCTTCACCAAGGGCCTGGATGCAATCTTCCTCAACAACAACTTATTTGATGGGCAGATACCTGACAATCTGGGCAATTCCCTTGCATCTGTCATTACACTCGCTAATAACAAATTCACAGGGGAACTCCCACCTAGTTTGGGCTACATGGGTCCATCTCTGAAAGAGATTCTGCTCTTGAATAACCAGCTCACTGGCTGCATTCCTGAGGGGGTTGGGTTCTTGACAGAGATGCAGGTGTTAGACGTTAGCTACAATTCACTGACAGGGCATTTGCCAGATTCGATATCTTGTTTAGATGAGATTGAAGTTCTGAATCTGGCTCATAATCAGCTATCTGGGTTTGTTCCAGACATTGTTTGTACTCTCAAGAGCCTTGTAAATCTCACCGTCTCTTTCAATTTCTTCTCTGGGTTTAGCCAGGAATGCAGCAGGCTCTTCTTTCACGCTGGGTTCGATTTCTCCGGCAACTGCATTCCCGGCAAGAACATGCAGCGGCCCCCTCCGGAGTGCATTGGGGTGCCCGGCAGCTTAAATTGTATGAGAACACCTTCAGCAAGACCTCCGATGTGTGGCCCAATGGATCAGAAGGGAGGTTTTGTTGATGGATCTTATGTGTTGGGTCCCATGATTTCTTCTCCTTGAGGTGTAGAAGCGGGTGGTGGGCCATTCAATGATCAGTGGCTATTAATCAGAGGTGTCTGGATATGTTTCTTTTGATATATGTATGAATCTATTGCTTTTCTCTGATTTGATAACTTTCAAAGGCATGGACTGAGTAGTTATCAAGTTAACTTAAAAACATGAAAAAGGTCCTAAAAGATGAAATTATTTATTCAGTCTCTGTTCATCTATGGTTATTTCTTATCTGCTTCACTTGGGGTGTGTTTGGTTGCACCAAATTTCATGAATTTCACCTTTATGAAATTTGGTGCAACCAAACACACCCTATATAATAATATGTATGTGTTACGGTAAAATCTCTGCTAATTTATATTTCTGCTCATTTCTCCCTAATTTATAGGATTTCCTGCACAAATGGTCCATCGTTTAATCTCAAGGCTAACTTCGGATCGCTAGTATTTGGTTGCAACTTGAGTTGAGCTCAATCCAAAACCAGCTAGCCCAACTCAAACATTAAGGGGGCCTGTTTGGACACAACTTTGGAAACCGTCAAAGACGACATTTTCTCGCTGAAATCCAATCCAATTGGTGCAAACTGCATATTTAATGAGCCAATTTTAAAACCGATGATTTCAAGTGGTAATCCAAACGGGTCACAGTCATGATTTTGAATTGAAACGACCATTTCGTCTCTGAACCTTGATTTTGATAGTGTGTCCAAATGTGCCCTAAGTTGGGTTAGATTGGGTTGAAATGAGGTCAGGTTGGTTTCAAGCTAGAAATCCTCCAGCCTGACGCTGGGAAGAATTGGAAAACCCTACATATATACCATACGTAACCCTATTCGCAAGAGGCATAATTTTCTAAGTGGTTCAAACGTTCCTCAGTTAAAGGACATGACAAGGGTCTTAAACATAAGGAAAAGGTATTTTGATAATTCAAAAATGATGCTGTCCATGTGCTTAATAACATGTGGTCATGATTTTATCATTGGCCTTGTGCTTGATAACGTGTGGTCAAGATTTTATCCGTAAGCCAACCCAACCATGTTCAATATCTCTCGTTGGAATCAGGTTGGCTCGTGTTTCAGTCAACTAATGCCCATTTATTTAGTAAATCAAACCCACTTAAAAAACCCAAGCTTGGGTTAGAAAATGTGTATTATGTACGTAAAAGGGCTTAGGTTCAGGTTGACAAAGGCCTGACCTGACCCACCAACATGCTTTTTATAAATAAATAATGTTCAACATTCGTGTGCTTGCTTTATTAGTATTGATTGGAAATGGTTTTGAGCGATTGCCTTTTCAATACAGATCATGGTTTAAAAACTCGCTGATCCAACTCATGGGTCTGGTGATCCACTTGGGATCCACAAGATTTATAGTCGGATCGGCCTAAAATTTGGTCCTGTTTATTTGGCTTTTGACATGATGACTCGGCCGAGTTTTGAAGATTGGACAATACAAATCTCATCTTTTATGTTTTTTTACTTCCTTTCTCTCTTGCTTTTCTTACAGAGGATGGGCTGACTACTGCATTTGGGTGTATAAGAAAGAGATATTGGCATTTGGTTGATGAGAGGAGAGCGAAGAGATGCCCAGCACTCATGCTCCGTTTTGAGTAAAGGTGTTGAGAATGATAACAGAAGGAAAAGAAAAGTGCTTTTGAGAGTGTGAGAGTGAATCGTAAGGAAGAGGTCAGTGGGTAGAGTGGGGTCCACTCCACAGCCTTTAATTATCGGACGCGGATTGCGTCCTACCCCTGCCTGTCTCTAGCCCTGAACGGGCAGTTCTGTGGCCGGGCCCACCTTAATGTATCTATTTAGGGAGCGAATTAGATACTGATAGCTTCAGTAGCCAAGAGGCTACTGAAGTGACGTGGTGAAATACAATTGGTTAAATCTCAAGAGTATGTTCCCTTATAATTGGAAGCGGATTGTGTACCGAGTAACTCAGTACAATTGTGCACGCACTCGACCGTAGTGCTGTCACGTGAGTATTGAGAGTAGTAACATGCCTAAGTGGCACCCACCGTAATGTTTTTGATAAATCTATCCGGGCCATTAATTTTTCTAGATTATATTACAAAATGAACCTAACAATGATATTGATCCAAACCTCGAGTGGGCCACATGATAGGAAAAGGTGAGGATTGAGCTTCCACCATTGAAATATTCAAGTGGCCAAAAAAGCTTTGGATTATGTTAATGTTTTTATAATTTCAGTTCATCCCAATAGGAATGACCTCATGAACCATATGGATGACATATATACATTATGGTGGACTCAGGAAATTTTCAACCACAGGAATTCCCCCACTTACTGTTTCCAGCCGTACAGCCCACATGAGTTTTAGATCTGCCTCATTTTTAGGCCTATATTATCAGATGATATGGAAAAAATGATAGACGGCATGGATTTCTCACAAATATCATGGTGTGCCCCACCTTGCTTGCCGTCGAACGAAGTTCATGATGGCTTTGGCCGCAATTGGAAACGGAAGACGGTGGCCAATCTCGCTGCCGATGTTGCTGCCGATGTTACGTAACCACGTTCTTTGGGCCCCATCATGATGCATGTGTTATATCCACACCATCCATCCATTCGGAGGGATCATTTTAGGGAGTGACAAAAATAATTAGGGAGATCCAAAGTTCAAGTGGACCCCACCACCGAAAACAGTGGGAGGTGACGGCCACCGTTGCAACCTTCATGGGGCCGACCATGATATTTATTTGAGATCCAACCTTTTTATAAGTTAAAAAAGACATGAAATAAGGTAAAGTATAAATATTAGCTTGATTGAAAGCTTATGTGGCCCAAAGAGGTTTAATGGTAAGTGCTCAATCCCTGTTGTTTTCTGCGGTGGGGTGCACTTGAAATTTAGATCTTTCTCACTCTTTGGATTAGGGCCTAAGATGATATCATGGAATGAATGGACGGTGTGGATACAATACATACATAACGGTGTGGATACAATACAATACATACGGAAAGTAGTGAGTCACTTTGGTAGGGCGAGTAAAGGAAAGAAATGATTTTAAAATGACGTGAGCTCGAGTGCTGCACGGTCAAACGGAGAGAGACGTCTAAGGAGCTTAACGGAAAGAACATTAACGTCAAGAGAGCAGACTGTTGGAATTCAACTAATTATATTTCACCACGTCACTTCAGTAGCCAAGAACACAAATAATACAAAAGTATGTTACTGGATGATGTTTAACATCCTCTAAGGGCCCGTTTGGCCGGTCGGATTGGAAGGGACTGGATGGCATTGGAAGGGATTGGAAGTTAAATCCCAGGATTGGCCGGGCGTGCCAAACAGGGCCGGTGATCTGAGCCCAATCCCATGGATCTCAAGACAATTCACTGACAACACCATCATTACCTTTAAATCCCATCCAATCCACCCTAATCCGTTCAAATGTGCCTGGGACGTGTTTGGTTTGAGGGATTGGAAGGGATGAGAAGGTTTAATCCCGGGATTGGCCGGGCGTGCCAAACAGACTGGATATAGAAATCCAGGGATATAGCAATCCCATGGATCTCAAGACAATCCACCGACAACACCATTATTACCTAGAAATCCATGCCATCCACCCTAACACCATTCAATCCCTTCCAATCCATCCGGCCAAACGGGCCCTAAGGGATGAGTGCCGAAGAAGAGAAATCGGATTGCGTACTGAGTTACTCAGTACGCTTTTATTGTACTGAGAAAACTTAGTTGGGCCCACTGTGAATGTATGTAGTTTATCCACACCGTCCATCTATTTTTGCTGCTAATTTTAAGGGTTGATCCCAAAATTTAAGTAAATCCAAAGCTCAAGTGGACCATGCCACAGGAAACAGTGTGGAATAATGATTTCGACTGTTGAAACCTTCTTAAGGTCCACAGTAATGTTTATTTGTCATCCAACCTGTTCATAAGATCACAAAGACATGGATGAAGAGAAACCACAAACATCAACTTGATCCAAAACTTCTGTGGCCTCCAAGAATTTTTCAATGGTAGAGGTTCAATCACACTGTTTCCTATGGTGTGATCCACTTGCGATTTTTACATAATTGAGTTTTGGTTTCAAAGCCTAAAATTATCTGTTAATATGGATGAATGGAGTGGATAAAATAAATAAATAACGGTGGATTCCACAGAATTTACTTGGTACAGTAAGGGTACTGACTTACTCGGTACGCAGTCCGCTTCCTAAAAAATGGGTAGATCCAACGCTAAAATGGACGATTCTTGCATTTGAAATCGGATTGCGTACTGAGCTACTCAGTAGGCTTTTATTGTACTGAGTAAACTGAGTTGGGTCCAGTGTGAATGTTTATGGCTTATCCACACCGTCTATCCATTTTTTCTGCTCATTTTAGAGGCTGATACCAAAATTGAAATAAATACAAACCTCAAGTGGACCATGCCACGGGAAACAATATGAAATAATGATTTCTACCGTTGAAACCTTTCTATGGCCCACAGAAATGTTTATTTGTCATCCAACCTGTTCATAAGATAAAAAAGACATGGATGAATAGAAAACACAAACATCAGCTTGATCTAAAACTTCCGTAGCCTCCAAGAATTTTCAATGGTATAGGTTCAATCACACTGTTTCCTGTCGTGTGGTCCACTTAACCTTTGTATATGCTTCTATTTTGGAATCAACCACTAAAATTATCTGTTAACATGGATGAACGGAGTTGATAAAATAAATAAATAACAGTGGACCCCACAAAGTTTACTCGGTACGCTAAGGTTACTGACTTACTCAGTAAGCAATCCGGTTCCCTTCCATTTAATGCAGCTGGCGCATTTAATACAACCGAGCTTATTATCTGGTGCGGTCCACTTCAGCGTTCCATTTGCTTCTTTTTTTTATTTTTAGTTTTTTCGGGCGTTAAAATGGCACGAGAAAAGGGATGGACGTCATGATAAACAGATATACTAAGTGGGCCCACCCCACCCCACCCCACCCCACAGAACTGCTTGTTCAGAGCCAGAGACTAAGGTGGTGGTAGGATGCAATCCGCCTCCATTTTAGCGTTGAATCTACCTTCGTTTTTATGTTCACGCTTTAAAGGAGGTGTTAGGCGCATGGTATTGGGAAGGATTAGGTGGGATGGTATAGACAACATGAATACACAGATACATCAAGGTGGGCCCACTCACAAAAACTGCCCCTTCGGAGCTAGAAGGGGGGGTTAGGACGCAATCCGCGTCCTTAATTATCTCAGCCACAAACCCGTCGGTGGTGAGCCAAGCGGCTTGGCTGGTGTACCGACCTCACTGGTTTATTGACGTCACCGAGTTATGTGGGTCCCATCATAAGGTATGAGTTATATCCAAACCGTCCTTCCACTTGGTGAGCTTGTCGTAAGGCTTGAGATGAAAAATAAGACAGATTCAAATATGAAGTAGACCACACTGTAAAAAGCAGTAGGGTATTGAACGTCTAGCATCGAAACCATTTTGGGGTCACAGAAATTTTGGATCAACATGATATTTGTTTTTCCTCTTCATCCATGTTTTTGTGACCTTATGAACAGATTGGATGAAAACCAAATGTTATGGTAGGCCCTGAGAATGTTTTAATGGTGAGAATCATTGTCCCGTTGCTATTTGTGGTGTGGTCCACGTGAATTTTGGATATGACTCATTTTTTAGATCAAGATCTAAAATGATCTTTACAAATGGATTAACAGCGTGGATATAATAATTCATTATTGCGGGTCATGTAACTTTGATTTCCTAATCCGCTTCGGGTGGTGAGGGCCTGATCGTGGGGCTCACCTTGATGTATGTGTTATATATCAACGCCATAGCCTACCTTGATGTATGTGTTTCATGTCATGCCATGAATCTGTTTTGCCAGCTCATTTTGGATTATGGTTCAAAAATGAGGTAGACCCAAATCTTAGGTGGACCGCACTGTGGTATTCAACGTCCGCCATTAAGAGCTTATCTGTTATTTCTGTCAACAGGCCGAGCCTGGGGTAGCTATTGACCCGGATTTTGAACTGTTTCGGGCCGGGAGGGCCCTATTCAAAAGTCTTATTTTTAGGCCCGAGCCCGGCCGTTTTACACCCCGTTTTGCCAGCCAACTTGTTGATAATGTCTCTGAGACCTGCATGACGGAAAAACACATGTCGCGCCGAAAGAAGATTTTAATAGTGGGAACTCAATCCTTACTATGTGGTCCACCTGAGTCTTCAAACTGCCTCATTTTTGAAACCATGTGCTTAAATGATATGGAAAAACGGATGGACAGCATGGATATAAATACATCGGGATGGACCCCACGGTCAGCGCCTCACCCACTTAGCCGTTACCCCTGGAAGCGGATTGGCTGGTGTACCACACATCAGCTATATAGCTGCTGTAGGTACGTGTCGTGCGAAGACGAGCACTGACGCTCCTCCAGATCCGAGTTGTACGAACGGTTCAAAGGAGATCAAAGTTTATATGGGCCCAACAGTGATGTATTTATTATACCTACACCGTTCACCTATTATTATAGATCATTTCATCTGGACAACACTACGGACAACACTACAAATAGCAGGGGAGATAATGATTTTCACCATTAAATAATTCGTAGGGCCCACCATAATGTTTATTTTCCATCCAATCTGTTCATAAGGCTAAAAAGACATAAATGAAGAGGAATAACAAATTTCATATTGACCTAAAACTTCTGATACCCCAAAAAGGTTTCAATGGTAGACGTTCAATCCCCCACTGCTTTTTTCAGTGTTGTCCATTGATGGTTAGATATGTCTTATTTTCCGTCTCAAGCCTTAAGACTAGCTCGCAAAATGTATGGTCGGTTTGGATATAACACGTAGCTCATGGTTAGACCCACATAAATTGCTGACGTCATCAGCCAATCTGCTTCCGTCACCCCTGCCTCACCCAATCCGCGCCCCGAAAGGGTTCGGTTGCTGGAATACATTCTGACCTGTCGTAATAGTATATCTTGGGGACCATTGTTGTGTGATCCAAACCGTTTAAAAGATGTGCGGTATTGTTGATGGGGAATACATAATAATGAAAATTTCATAATGAAATACTTTAGCCCTTAAATTATTTAACTTTCCTCAGTTGAACATGGATTGTCTCCTTAACCACTGGATTGTGGGCCATTGATTCTAAATTTTAGGATTTTTCAGTCATGAAGATATTTTAAGAATCCACCTTCATCGTTGTGTTTGATTAGATCAACGGTTCGGATCACTGACTCTGACCCCAGATCCGATGGCTATAATCACAACTTATTATAGAACAATACATGTGGCTGTATTCTGACAGCTCTCCTTCTGTAAACAACCCACCAAAGCGTGTTAAATGCTGCCATGTATATCTTGCATTCTTTCCATGTAATCTCTACTTGATGTGGACGTATCTTCTCTCTCTTATTAATAGCTTTTACAGATTACAGGTCTGCTAGATGAACACGTGTGGAGCCCTCCCATGCAACCACATGTGCCAACACGGCACACATCCATGATCCAAGCTTCGGGCGCGGATTAGATACTGACACGGTCAGTAGACATATTGCTACTGAAGTGACGTCACCAAGCTCTGTAGACCCACCGTGATGCATGTGTTGTATCCATACCGTCCAACTATTTGTAGAGATCGTTTTACGGCATGAGAAAAAAAAATGAGATAGATCTAAAATTCAAGTGGACCCACTACAGAAAACCGTGGGATCAGTCACACCCGCCGTTGAAACATTTATAGGGCCTATCATGATGTATTTTTTAGATCCAACCTATTCATAAGTTAACATAGAGATGGATGAAGTGAAAACAAAAATATAAGCTTTATCGGAAACTTCCATGGCCCCCTAAGAAGTTTTGAACGGTGGATGTCACTGTCCCCACTGTTTTTTATGATGGGGTCCACCTGAACCTTAGATCTATCTTATTATTTTTCTCATGCCATAAAACGATCTCTCCAAATGGATGGACGGTATGGATACAACACATGCATCATGGTAGGGTCCACAGAGCTTGGTGACGTCACTTCAGTAGCTATTTGGCTACTGACCTTGTCAGTATCTAATCCACGCCCCCAAGCTTCCATCTAGTGGGCCACACTCATGATTAGATCTTCTGTCATGAAAGGTCAGGCCATTTCACTCCTCAAGTGGGCCATTGTGTAAAAGGCACCCATCATCATCACCGTCTTCATCCTCTCAACCATTTCCCAATTAATTGGGTCAGTTACATAGATATTATTCCGCCGTTACACTACGGATAAGTTGCATTATTTTCCTTCAAGCTCAATTCAATGCAGAGATAAAAGCATCTTTTATCTCTTATTAATTGCTTTTACAGATTACAGGTTTACTAAATCAACACGTCTGAAGCTCTCCCCATGCAACTGCATGTGCCAACACGGCACACGTGCATGATCCAAGCTGCCGTCTAGTGGGCCACAATGATTAGATCTTCTGTCTTGAAAGGTCAGGACATTTCACTTCTCAAGTGGGACACAATGTAAGATGGACCCATCATCATCGTCATCGTCCTCTAAGCTTTGTCCTAATTAATTGGAGTATGATATATAGATCTTGTCCGGCCATCACAATATGGAGGGCTAGATCTTCAAAGCCTTAGCATGAGTCTAAAGTTTCACATTATTCGGATTTATGATGGAAGTAATAGCGTAGGTTTGATGTCCACTGCTAATTCATTGCAACCTCGCTCCATAAAACCAACAATAAGAGCACAAAACTCTCATAAGCATAATGTATAATAGACTACAATATGAGATGATTATAATCAAGTGATATCTCTGATAGCTCAGTACATATGTCAACCACAATAAGAAGCAATCAATTATTTATTATTTATTATTATTATTATTTTTGTTTTCATCACATCCACCTTAGAGATGTAACTGTGGATGCAGGATATTCGAGGAGGAATATTTGCACTGATGCAAATGCTATCTGGTAGTTGTGAGAAAAGAGGAGTACATGTGATTGTTATATTAGACTGGAGTTGCCACTAGCTACTTATTTCAATTCTAGAGTCTACTAGATATTATAGAAATATTTAGGAGGGAGATCCAAAGGCTCTCAATCTTAAAATGATTCTTTGAACTACGATTAAAAATTTCAGATAAAGGACCATGGTTACAAAGGAGGGTGTTAGGCATCCACTCATCTCGTACAAAAGTGCAGTCTCTTATTCATAGGATCAATCAAATTGTTGAAGATTAGTCCATGTGCACTATGTATGCAGCGTGTGTAGAATGTCATGTTTAATACACCATCGCTTCCAAGCAGTATCTCGGGGTAAATAAATATGTATTGACTCACTTGTCAAGTGAGACAATTAGTCAACTCAATTTTTTCATGGGCGGAATTCAAGGAACTCGGCTAGTCCCAGAGCATACACTCAAGTTATCCAGGTGGAAAATGTAATGTGTGAGATGTTATGCTAATAGATATGCCAAGTAAGGGGGTTGGGAGGAGGATGGATCGATGTTGCATGATGTCTTACGAATGATTAGATGAAGTTGATCTTGAATCGTATGGTAGGGTGGATGGTTTTGTTGCAAGGGTTGGATTGAGTGGCTTTGATTGAAGTTTTAATTACTCAGGTGGCTAAGATTTTGGTTTGGATTGGGTTGACATAGTCTGAACGCTCTCCAGCTACTTTTTCCTCTCTTTGGTGGAGGGATGGAATGGCTTGGAATTTCCTTTGATGGATGAGCTTCTTGGGTAGTGAGGGATGATTCAAATGAGAAGAGGAAGGGGGCTATTTATAGCCCCCAAGCCTAGCTTTCTAGTAATTCCTAATAAGTCTAAGGTTAGAAAAGGTTTGAATATTCTAGATTTGAGATTGCCACGTTGCTAGATTTCAATGGTTGATTTGGTTGTCATAAATTGTAGTTTTTCTTAAGGGGGAGGGGCACTGAATTTGTTTCATATTGACACAAGGTCGAAGGTTACATAGGAAGACAAAGCACATGTATCACACCCTGTCGTGCCACCCAAGCCACAGAAGCTCTCCTGTTTTGGCAGGGGAGTCTCCCCAAGTGTGTGGAGCTTCCACCTTTGTTGGTGCCTATTTTCTTGTGCTCTAGATTTTGAATGGGATTTGGTTGTATGGGCTTGGTTTTCGAGTAGTTTTGGCCTTGATTTTGACTGGATGAATTGATTGACAGGAAATGCTAGCTAGGTGGGTTGACTTGGTGAGTCACTTTTGCCAGTTGACCAAGTTTTAAGGTTCTAAGGTTAGGTTTAGGATTTCAAACTACGCTTAGTGTTTAGGTTTAAGGTTAGGTTTAAAGTTAGGGTTTAGATCGGGTGATTTGACTAGGTTGAGCTGATGGGATTGACTTAATGGGTTTGATTCTATCCGATCAACTTGTTGGCCTAAGTTGAGGTCTCCACAGAAACTCTCTAATCTTACTACTGGAAGAGCAAAATAATGTGAACCACCGTAATGAAATGCTTGGATCTTGCATGCTTGTGCAATGATTCAAGCAGACAACACATGTCAAAGATCCAAGCCATTCATCAAGTAGGGTACACTTTGAACATGAAGATAATGATGGTCCAATGATTAGGTAAGTTAAATTTGTATTAGAAAATTGAGTTGATAGAAATGACTAGAGACGGAAATTGAGTTGAACCGAGTCGAGCTTGGCATAACTCATCTCGGTTCAGCCAACAGCTTACCCTAGCTCAAGTTCAGCTCAACTCAAATTCTCAAGCCTAATTGGCCAGCTCGGCTTGGTTCGATCAACAACTCAGGCTAGCTTGATCAGCTGAGTGCAAGTCAGGTTTGAGTTAGTGCTTTCCAGCTGAGTTCAAGTTTGAACTTTCAAATCAAGCTTCTTTTTTTTTTTTAGTTGTTATACAAGTTAGTGTGTGTGTGTGTATAAAAAACTTGAGATGAGACAAGCCAAGCCAAGCCTAAGTGAGTTGAGTTCAGGCTGAGCTTTGAGCGGAGTCATGTCAAGCTTAGGCCAACTCGAGCCGGGCAACATTCTTCTGGGCTAAAAAATCGACTCGGCTTGGCCTGAGCCCAACTTCCAAGTCAAGCCAAAACGAGCTTATCCGAGACGAGTAACTTATCTGTGCTAGCTCAGTTCGTGTCTAGCTCTTAGAAAAGACCTACAATAGTCTAATATTAATGCGCACGTATCATGAACTTGCTCACTTTTCTGCCCTGATTATTTACAAATGTTCACAGCCACCCTGCCTGATGAGTGGCCCGCGTCTATGACGTGTGCCATCCTCCCCCATCTCTAACATGTGTTCTGCTCCACGGACAAGGGCAAGGCTGCAACTTGAGTTCCGTTAAACCCGAACCCGATTGATCCAGCTCGGGTTTGGGTTGGAAAATGTCAACCTGATTTTGAGTTTATGTTAGGTTTGGATTAAACAAATTCAGGTCAAGTTAAATCAGGTTTGAAATAATCAAAATGCATTTGAGTTGGGTCGAGTCCGGCCAGGTCAGGTATAGAAAGACTTTGGGTTCGGTTGGAATTTGGACCGGGTTTGGCCGGGTTGGGTCCTCTTGAGGTTGGATTGGACTAGGTTTGACTTAGCCCAACCAAACCAGCCCGAATTGCAACCGTGCATGAGCTGTCTCCCATTGAATAACGGCCCTTAATTTTTAAGCAATCTTTGAAGATGTAATGAGCTTTGCTAAACTCACACGCGTGTACATGGCAACTTATGTACACGCAGAACATATGCTCCCATGGCACAGAGGTGTGAGATCCAGTCCATCCATCAGAAGGGAACCAGTAGGTAGATACATATATAGTTCAAGAATCAAGTCAGTCCACCTGCCCCGTGGGCAAAATTTTAAGAAATAAATGTACAGCCACAAAAACTCAGCCAAAGTTTTCTAACGTGTCCACCTTTTTTTAATATTGTGGCCCACGTAATGAGTGGACCATCTTTATTTGACATGGTGAGACCCACCTGAGAAATGGATTCACATTGCACTGCTTTGCAACCCAGGCATGTGTGATGGTGTGGACATTTAGCTACAATGTACATGACACGTGGCCTTCACAAAGCTCTGATTTAGTTTCCTTTAAATGTGGGCGTGTGAACAAATTAGCACTTGAAAGTTCCAAACATGAAAAACGGCTACAAGTACTGGGAAGTGATGGAAGGGAGACGGAGAATACAACTGTCCAGCATCCATGAAAAAGCATACTTATGTTGACGTGAAATCACAGTCAGGAAAAAGCACACACCATAGAAACACACAGGCATGAGACTCACAAAAATGTGTAAAATCATCATTTCTTGCACGGAATTAGTCATGGCCACCTTTATGCACGTGTCTTATATCCATACAGTCCATCTGTTTTGAAAACTTATTTTATATCATCATTCCAAAAATGAAGCATAGATCTAAATCCAAAGTGGACCATAAACTATTAGAAACTTATAATGAACCACAAAAATTTTGGATCAATATGATGTTTATGTAGTCTCTTCATTCATATCTTTGTGACCTTATTAATAGGTTGAATGGCAAATTAGCATCCCAGATGCCCCTATGAAGTTTTTAACAGTGGGGATTCAATCACAACTGTTTCTTGTGGTACGGTCCACCTAAGATTTAGATCAACATCATTTTTAAGATAATGCCCTGAAATTAGTTTTCAAATATATGGACAGGGTCAATGTAAGGCACACATACATGCATTATAGTAGGCCCCATAGTTAGGGATCCACTCAAACCGTGCCCTACAGCTTTTTAATTTTTTTTCCTGTGGGTCCCACTCCTGTACGTGCGCACTCTACCTGATCCAGCGCACCGTAGAGGTAATCTGCGTTCAGGTAGAGAAGCTTAAAGAAGAGCGTTATACCTACTGTGACTGTTACTGTTAAAGCCGTAGCCGAACCACATGGCATTAGTCCTTAGCCAAGGAGCAGCTATGCCAGGATCTCAAGGATATTGTATACTCCAGTTTTCAGTTCTTAGTCTGTACAGGGGTGGGCCATGGTTCAGTGGTCCATACTACTAGCTTGTTAGGCTCATAGTGGATGGGTCTTGTCTCCAAAAAGTTTATGGTGGGACAATCCTAGCCATCCCATTCACATCAATTGATTGTCAGTAAAAAAAAATTATAGTGATGGTCCATGTTTGACTAGACAGGGCCTAGATATAGCGAGTGGGATCACTCAGTCCGGGAGCCTTTTTGAATATGGTCAATTCTATTGAAGTGGTGCTTACATGTGGGGGCACTTTCCTAACTAAAAGGCGCGCATGATCTAATTGAAACTCTACTCTCTCTTTCAAGAGAAGCCTAGTTTTAGTTGGTTAGGAACAAGTTGTCTCTTTGGAGGGACCCCCATTTTTCGCGCTGAATGTGGCACCGAAAGGTATTTTGACTATATGCGCTTTCGTGTATTAGTAACTGTTTTAAGAATGTAAGAATGTCTATAAATACAAGCTCTTCTTAAGTAATGATGTTACTTAGTAAATTAGAGATTCTGAGTTTGATCCCAGTAGAGTTTTCTTTTTGTCACCAAATGTGACACTAAAAGGTCTTTCAACTATGTGGCTTTGGTATATTGACAATTATTTGAGAATGTGAGAAAGTGAGAATGTTTGTGAAAGCAGGCTCTTCCAAAGTTAGTGTTTCTTAGAGTAAGCTAAAAAAATTTGAGTTGGATCCAAAGTATATAGGTGTGATCTAAGATCATAACAACTAATGCTTACAAGTTGCTGCAGGAATTAGAAGCCATTTAGAGTTCACTGTGATGGTCGTGAGAAGTCTACCTCGTCTATCCATTATGCCAACTCATTTTATGATATGAGACAAAAAATGAGAGGATCCAAAGCTCGAGTGGGCAACATAAGATGAAACAGTGAGGATTGAATGACCACTGTTAAAACATTCACAGGGCTATAGGAGTTTTGTATCAGGCTAAGTGTTTTGCCTTTTCAGTTCATCTTAGTGGGAATGACACCATGAATGATTTGGATGGTATATAAACATCAAGGTAGACCCTAGAAAGATTCCAATGGTAGACATTTCTTTTGTCACTTTTTCCTCGTGTGGTCTTGTAACGCCCTGGAAATTGGGGGTCGTACATACGCTCGACTCCCGAGTTTCCGAGGTCACTTATAATCGGTTTTCATTAATATGCATTTAATTGGGTTTAAATGCGCAGCCTGGAGTTCCTGGAACATGAAGCACAAATGCACCTGCCGATTGAAATGAAAGAGAACTAGCATACATATATATATACACACATATATACATGACCAAGAAAAATATAAAGGGTCACACATGGTGTCACCCAACAAAATCACAAAAGAATAATATGTTAAAAAGGAATAAAG
The DNA here is from genome assembly GCF_029962835.1 of Magnolia sinica. Lineage (NCBI taxonomy): Eukaryota > Viridiplantae > Streptophyta > Magnoliopsida > Magnoliales > Magnoliaceae > Magnolia > Magnolia sinica. Next base: position 13,827,327 of record NC_080585.1, on the reverse strand, counting down.
CTGAGCCCTTTACGCAGCGATCCAACGACCCATCTACTAATCCAATGGGGGTCCGTTCATCCGCTGGAACTAAGAGAACTTGTCCTCCTCCTCGAGGCTCGCATCGCCAGGCTCCACGAAGTCTGTATCACCTGCATCTATGAACGGGTCTGGTTGGTGTTTTAAAATACCGTCCCATAGTGGGAGTGAGTGATCAACTCAGTGGGTGCTATTAGCCTTAAGTCGCAACAGACATCAATTATAATAAGAATTTAATGAAAAGCAATCAATCATAAACATCTATCTAGTCTTGTTAATGTGCATGCATGCAGGATGATATGATGTATGCCCTCACCACAACGCTCCCTCGTGCGACAACATCTAACGATCGCCAATGTGAACACTCCCTCAGTGCGACCTCGACTGCCGAGTCGCCAACCTAACTAATGCCATACAATGATGATGTTAACCGGGTTCTTAGTTAAGTCCATTCATCCAGCACATTTGAGAATCTGATACACCCCACGTATCAAATGTCCTGAACTAGTTGCGAGGCCAAGACCCCCCAATGTGTGAGGCCGAGACCCCGCGATCCTTGACCCCGTCGGGTTTTTTTCATTCCCGACTTCAAGCACGTGGGGGGTGTTGAATGTGGGGTCGCTCGCGGTCACTACGGGGAGGCGCGTCACCCCAGCGTAGGCCGACAGCTCGGACATAATGTCCCATTCTACCATGCCCGGCTCACGAGACTGTGGATCAATATTTCATCTGGTATCGATGGGCTACAACGGTGGTGGGCTGTTCCAGTTTCCATACATATGTGAGCAAACAAGGTTAACAAACTAGGTGGGTCATCCAGTGGACTAAACCGCACGAGCCCAGGCAAGTATGTGGGGGAACGACATCGGGTACAAGCGACCCATGTAGCCTGACTACTGCCACCCACACATACTCGTCTAAACCCATGGGTTTAGCCTTCAAGGTGATCCTACCAATGGAACCACCTTCGCTCTCCTCATGTTCCTGACTAACCCAAGGGTAGGAATAGTGACTCATAGCATGCCAACTATCAATGTAACATCAAACATATTCAACACCATGCTCTCATGTTGTTCAACATACAACTCAAATTTCTCTAGCAAGCAAACTATTAATATCATGAATAAGGTGTATGTGTGTGGTGTGGGTTGGTGAGGAAGTTAAGTACTTCTAACACCTCAAGGAATCAAATACATAAGAGCAAATGATTCATACACAATATCAAGCAACACATATGAGAAAAGAAATCAACCAAATATGAGCATGTAATCATTCATACACTAGATCATGAGAGAGGCAAGATTAACATCAAAGAGAAATAAACATGCAAATCATACAATTTCAACAACATGTCATTCCTAGATTCCTCTAGATTCTTCCATACAACATATCAAGCAAACAAAATCATTAAACTTCAACTATAATTGGTGCTAGGCCACCTAAGGATAATAGTCCGCACCTATGGATCGTTGAGATCTTGGAAAACGACCTAGAAGCGCCAAACTCGATGTTGATCGGCCGGAATCCTAAGACAATACACTTGCATGTTAGGATTTCATACAAATCCTAGCTCAACACAAAGGATTACAAAAAGGATGGGTGCTTACCTCCCTAATCGGATGGAAATTGCTTGCATTTGTGGATGTGGGGTTTCTTGAGGAAAGGGAAGAGGGGTTTCTATATCTCACCTCCCTTTGGCCCCACCTTTCTCTCCCTTCTTCCTTCTCTCCTTCTCTCTTTCTCCTCTTTTCTCTTCTTCCTCTCTTCCTTCTCCTTTTTCTCTCCTCTCTCCCTTTGTTCCCTAGGGCAAATTCGTATGAGAGAGGGGTGCCCAAAATGAGGCCCTTTTATAATGCCAGATTTGGTGACAATGGCCCCAAGTGTTGGGTTTTTACTATACTAGACCTATGAGAGGGTCTTTCTAAGCTCTAGGGCCCACTATGGGGTGTACAAGTCAATATACACCGTATGATAGTTAGCCCTAATGATGATCTACGTATGGATATGATCGGCCCGCTATTTGGATGCGCCGATCGACAGATATGATGAGAAGTCTGTTCAACGGTCGCCAATGGTCGATCGGGGCCACGACTATATGGATATGAGCAGGAAAATATCCTCACTCTATGTGTAAAGTTTGGTCGCAAACCGACGGTCCGAAATCCTCAAGTTTGCATAAGAGTGGACGACTCAATTCACTTAAGTTCCAACTCCTTCCTTTAGGGTATTTGCACTTCTCATGCACTCGTCCTTCGGCTCAAGTTAACCGGTTTTGGGCAGTACCCAGGTCTGACTCTCACGATGGACGTCAAGCCCAGTGAGACGGACATTATTCTATAGTTTTGGAACTAGTGACCCACCAACGAGCGGTGTAGAGCTTGTTTAGAGAATTAGGAAAATTCTGGTTGCCCTCTGGCCATGAAACTAATAGGATAGGTGCTCCATGGCCCGATGAAGGGCCATGCAAAATTTGGGGGCAAACGGATGCGGGGTTTTACCGCAACGGTTTGATTTGCGATCAATGGTCACCGTTTCACGATCAGGTCCCAGATTTTGTGGGCGGGTGTGGAAAAATACATTAGACCCTCATTGTAAATTATGAAGAAATCTGACGGTTGAAATGTCTCACATTTCAGTTTTATTTACACGTGCCAGATTCTAAATTTGGCATCGGTGAGGCGCATCTGGCAAGTGTTAGATTCCACTTCTGGGTGTCCACTGGGTCCGTGGTCCGCGATGGTCCCCAAGCCCAGTGAGATCTATGCTCTCTTAAATTTTTATAATTTTCTGACCTTCCCGTGTCACGGTATAGCCCGCACGGGCTGTCGCTAGGTGTTAACGGCCATATGGCTTGGAGGCCCGCATCAGGATCTATCAGGACCCGTCTGAGCTATTCAATTGGGCTAATCTTGGTATAATTTATTTGTGATACCTTACTACGAGTGGCTTAAACGAACGGTCCTATGACAAATCCTACGTGGATGTCCCAGGACACTGTTATGGTTGGGTGGGACGTTACACTACACCTGATGTTCAAGTGATCGGGCGGATTCTTTGGCTTCCTACAGCTGATTAATTGGACTGGTGCGACTCTTTACTGGTACCACCCCTGTATACACTGACATTGAGTGTTAATAGTTATTAAGTAATATTTAGGTTAATTAAATAAAATTAAAAAATAAAAATTGATGGATTTTTGGAAATCCAAAACAGTGAAAATTCAGGATGTTACAGGTCTACCTGAGTTTAGATCCGCCTCACATATTTCTTGTCTTAAAATGAGTTTGGCCAAATGGATAGATAAGGTGGATTTCTTACAAACATCATGGTGGGCCCCACTTAGCTTCTAAGCATAGGAACCTCCTAACACGACAGCCTATAGTAGGCAATCTATGTCCTGTTCTATGAAAGGAGATGGTATACATTGAGAGAGTAATTCCAATATGAGATACTTTGTATGTGGGTAGAGTGGGAGAGAGTCAAGACTTAGTCTTTGATTTCTTGTTTTAACAAATAGAGAGCCTTTACATTGCTGCCTTGTAGAAGTAGACAAATTATCAAATCATATAAATTTCTAGACCTATTATCTATTATTATTTTTTCTCTTTTATTTGTTTTGTCATTTCAAATTTCTTGCATTGATTGTATGTGAGTATTATCTACAATAAATTCAATGTGATGACCAACATATTTAAGGTCTAAATCATGCTTCCCACCCACTTCTATCAAAATTGAAAGTATCAACTGAAAGTAGCACCCAACACACCATAATAACTTAATGTAATATGAATAGTTTTATATTGCAGAATTTATGGATAGTACATGCAGCAATAATGAAGATTCAATGCTTTAATCTTAAAAGCGTACCTAATTGGAAAGATATTTCTAATGCCACGTTATCGTTTTAATAACCATTTATAATGACTACAGTTCAAGTATCCAGCCCCAAACCTATTTGCAATAATTGCAATTATAATAGGGCTCACTAAATCACCCGACTTAAATAATCAAACAGTCAAATCTAAACAGATGATCATGTGTGGCCCACCTATTAAAAGTCTTATATCTAATACACCTTACTCATACACACTTTCGGAGATGGAGACTCGTCTACATCACCTGTCTCTCATCAATAATCAATGGATGAGGAAAAGGTGCGGTTGACACTCACGGAAGCCATTGAATGATAATTCATGTCACTTGTTTGAAGCCCACCTCTACTTATATCTGAAATCGGCATCACCCACAATGTGGGCCTCCAAATATTGAAGCCGAGCACAAAAATCAGGACAACCTAGAACTCATGTGAGTAAAATTGAAGGCGGCCAACGGAGAGGACCCCACCATAGAAAAAATAAACATATTCTATGTGGACCCCACTGCATTGTGCATGTGCCATCTAACCCGTTCATAATGTGTGCCCAACCTGGATGAAGGAATATCCCAAACATCAAGCCGACCAAAGGAAGATGGGCTGTGTCAGCTTCTATATATCGGTTTCTGTTAGCCAACAAGATACACTGAAACCTATTCTTTTAAACCTTTGATATCTATAAAAACTAAAACCCAAGTAAACCATGTATTATCCTCAGGTGGAGAATTGTACGGTCCTAATTGACTAACATCAGCATTTTGGTTGCTCGTGGGTGGGTCCCAGATGTGGGCCGATCCAAACAGCGCGTGCAACAGTCCCTTTTAATTGGCCAGCTTGTTGAATCTGCTTTGTTTCTCTTAGAGCTAGACAGCTGGGAATTTCCAACCACCGTTGCTCGCGAACAGCTGTACAAAGTGCGATTTATGATGCATTTGGATTGCATGAAGAATGGATATTTTCATACAACTTATGACTTGTGTTTCAGACTCAAGCAGTTAAGAGTCTCTTTCTTCTTCCTTTTCTTTTCTTTTTTCTACTTTTACTGCTCCGAATGAATTTCTGAAACATTCGGTAGGGTAGTTAGCTATTACTCCGGTGGGGCAGCTTATGGCGCGAATCTCAAGGAAGCGATTTTTATGAAAGGACACCCTGTTTTGGTGTAGAAGGATAGAACCACCGAAAATAATTATTTAGATGTTGAATTTAGAGGTGTACACGAGTCGAGCCGAGCTGAGCTTTGTCCAGCTCGTGCTCGGCTCGGCCTTCGCGCTCGGAACAACAGCCCATGCTCGGCTCGGTCGAGTTCGAGCCCAGATCTGGGGCTTATCTTTCTGGAGGAAATCAAACAGATCCAGGCCATGCTCGGAGCTGGAATTCACATTGGATCCGTAGAGATAATGGAGGGCGTCAAGGCCAGCATAGTAAGGGAGGTAGATGGCGTTGGCCTTTATAGGGTCCGGTGTTAGGCAGCGATATTCGAGGATCCGATGGTGGAAAATGAGCTCGAGCATGTCAGGGTCAGTTCGGTACCAACTGTGGGAGCGGTTGTAGGTCTTTTGACCAAAGCCGTGGTTGGTGATGTACGGACAGAAGTCATCATAGACTGGGTAGTGAGAGCAATTGGTCAGGAGGTCGAGATTGAAGCGGGAGGGGAGATTTCGGATGTGGATCCAATGGCTGCGGTAGTCTGAGTTTGGAGAGATGGACGGATCTGATTGGGTTAGGCGGGAAGTGGAGAGAGAGAAGGAGATGAGGAGAGAGAAGAGAAAAGAAGGGGAGAATGGAAGAGGGCATGGTGATGACTTGGGGGTTGTTTTTTTTTTTTTTTGAAGGATATATGTACCGAGTCGAGCCAAGTCGAATTGAGTGGAGCCGAGTTTGAGCAGTATTTGCGTCGAGCCGAGTCGAGCAGGGGCAAACTCGAGCTCGGCTCGAATTCATTTCGAGCACCAAAAAATAATTTGACTCGATTCGAACTCAGCTTTGTTCCAAGTTGAGTCGAGCTTTCTCAAGTCAAGTCGAGCGAATTATCGAGTTTTCGCTACTCGTGTATAACTCTAATGTTGACACCTACATATTTAAGGATAAATATTTTCAGGATAAATCACCTCCCGTATGCAAATATCAATTCGGCTAGCTTTCTTCTCTGGTAAAATCTTTTCAACCTTGCTCTTTCTTAACCCTTCTTATCATATTCTTTTCTAGTTTTACACTTTACTCCTTCGAAGTGGTCAAGTACTGTACCTGACAATTGCGAGACTCCATACTGAAGTGATGTCACCACGTTCTTTGTGCCCACCATGAAAGATCATTTTACGGTATGAAACAGAGAACAAGGCATATCCAAAGTTCAAGTGGACCTCATCATAGAAAACAGTTGGACATTGACGCCCAATGTTAAAACCTTCCTAGGGTCAACCACGATGTTTATTTGAGATCCAACCTGTTTATAAGATTAAAAAATAAAAAGAAAATAACAATAATAATAATTGATTGAAAGCTTATGTAGACTAAAGAAGTTTTTAAGTTTTTAATGGTAGGCATTCATTCTCCACTGTTTTCTAAAGTGGAGTCCACTTGAGCTTTGGATACGACTTATCCTTTATCCCATGCGAAAAATGATATCTCAAAATGGATGGCAGGTGTGGATACAACACATACATCATGGTGGAGCCTAGTAAACATGGTGACGTCACTTATGCGGAGTTCAGTAGCTAATCCGCTTACTACTTCTAAGTTCTAGCTTTGTTTGATTGCAATTAATTGCATGTAGTGAATGATAAATAAGTAATAATTGTTTATCTTTATATATCCTTGAAAATACAAGCCTCCGGAAAAAGTCTCACATTGATGTGGGATTTGACGAAATCTTATGGGCCTTAGCATGATGTATGTGTTATATCCACACCATCCATTCATTTTTTCAAATCATTTTAGGGCATGAGTCAAAAAGATATGGCACTTATAAAGCCCAAATGGCCCACAATAAGAATAATTATGTCTACCATCGAACCTACTGTATTATGTGGTGTGGTCTACTTAATCTTTGAAAAGATAAATGAACGGTGTGTATATAACTCATAAATTATGGTGGGGCCCACCAAGTTTTGCTGTAAAAAGACGTCGTTTTCAAGGTGGAATTTCATGTCTTTTGTGATAGCATCATTGTGTTTTTACTACTATTTACCACCATTCAGAGCCATCTCTTTTTGGGATTCGCGGTGTATTGATGGGATCCGCCGTGATAACTATGTTAGATGCATTTCATCTATCAGTTAGGTCTTGTGTTATCAAATGATCTCAAAAAATCAGTTTGTTGGACCCACCGTAAGAAATAGTGGAGATGGAACACCCACAAATTATTTTTTTTTGGGCTCACAAAAGTTTTGGATCAAGGTGAGTTTTCCCTTCATCATGATGGTAATCACCTTATGAACTGGTTGGATGGTATATAAACATCACGGTGGGCCCAATATTTATGGTGGGAATTTCCATCCTAGGGTTTCTTGAGGTGTGGCCCACTTAAGTTTTGATTTGCCTAGTTTTTGGCTCATGGACTAACACAAGCTAGCGAAGTTGATGGATGGATTGGATGTCACATATAAATTATAGTGGAAACAAACAGCCCTTTTAGTTACATAGGCTCTCTGGTAAGAAATTTGTATCTATACTAGCTATCATATTTTGGTTGGGTTTCGTTAAGGTGTTGGACAAAAAGTATTTGTACAAAGTGGGTTTTCATTCAAATTGCATCTTAGATTGTGATCTCAACCGTTAATTTTCTAACTATTGCCTTGTATAGAAGTTATGACCTTATAATCATATTTTACTAGTGAACCTAATGTTTGACTCTTGAATTTAAATATGATTCTTTCAAACTTTACTTTTCATTCTTACAAAATTCATCTTCTTATGCAATCATCTGTCTAACGAGGACTCAAACCCAGAAAGACGAGGATTTTTCTTACTGCTTTATCATAACAGGTAAAGGTATTTCCGTTAAAAAACTAACTTATGCCTAGAAATCATGTTTGGTGAGATAAATTTTCGGGTGGGAAAAAAAAGCCATTGTACGGACAAGTCTGCAATGCTAATTTTTTCCAGTTCATCCTAACCTACTTTATCCTCGGCTGGTGCAAAGAGGACCTGAATATCCTGCAACACTTGTCATACAAAGGCACGTAAAACACTCAAGCTTGTGGGGTCTACTATTTTCTATATGTAAAATCCACTCAGTCCGTCCAGTTCCATCCTTGATTCTAGAATCTAAGGCAAAAAAATCAGTGAATCTATAACTCAGGTGGGCCACAACACATGGAACAATGCCAACCATAGGTTTGTGTTTGGGGCCATCGCCGGGTATATTTTTCAGGAAGATATTTTGTATGTACGGTGAAAATAATGGTTCTTAATTAAAGGATATAGTATGTTTACATATAAAGCATGGTGGGCGTATAGAGCTTGGGCATGCATTGTAGTGGTTCAGTCAATCCTCTACAAGCAGGCAAACCAAAATCCTCTTAACAGCTGTTTTACACATCACCTAAAATATCCCAGCCTATGGGGACCCACCTTCTTGTAAATATAAACTCTAATTAGTCCATCAGGTTCTATCCTTGATGTTAGGCCTAAAGGATAAAATCAACTTGATCTACTACTCAAATGACCACATGAACAATGGGGATGAGATGCTGACCATAGGTTTGTTTGTATGGTCACCATGGTATGTATCTTTTATTGTATTTGGTTTGGTATAACTCACTAAGATGAAGGGAATAAACATAAAATAGGTTGATTAAAACCCATATGGGCCACACTGATGCAAGGATGAATGTGATGAGGTTCATCATTGTCTTCCTCAAGGATAATTACTCCGAATCCACGAGCTTTTTTGGACTCCTCGTTGAGAGGGAAAAAGAAGTAAAATAGAAATAAATTCTATAAAATTCATAATTTAGTTAATGAGTGAAATAAACAAGTTCACAACCTTTTAAATAAGAATACCAAGCAATGAGAGAAATTTCAGAATCATATTACAACTAAAACTCCTATAATTCGCAACTTACAATTTATAGATAGTCATAATGTCTACCAGTGCGCAAGGATTTTGGCCAAAAATAGTAAGTGTCCTATTTAGCTTCACCAAACTATTTCCTGATTATTATAAGCACTTTTCACGTTGCGAGTAACTCCTAAAGCTAGCCAAATCGATAATTATAATCAAACTAAAACTTACTATTTATAATAAAAATAGAATTAAAAAAGTGAAATGACCATCGGTCTAATGGTATCTTGCAAGTCTAATGGCATCTTGCAAATCCGGCTTGCGCAACCGGCCGTAGCAGGGTGGGTGGCTAAAGTAGCTCGTTCTATCTCAAAATCATATATTTTATGTTCGATAACACATTCCGGATTGCGAGATACACCTGATTTAAAGTCTGACCATCTAGATCACTTTTATCGTAGACCGGGCCTTTTCTGATCCATCTTAGCCATGAATCTATCCACAACCCCCACTACATAACACACTATGTGAATTGGATGGTTTTGATAACAATTTTACATTGTTTCCATTGTTGTAGCCCATATTAATTTTTAATTAGGCTTATCTTTTGTACATACAGTTAAAATATTAGTTTTTACCTGATCAAAGTTTGCTGCCCATAGGCTGACAAGTGTATTTATGGAATTCAACACGTCCAAAAAAGTTCCCCACCATGAAAGTTAGACCTCCAAAAATCATGCTAATCCAACCATCATATGAGCTATGCGGAAATTTAGATTTTTTTATTTTTTAATGGTTGTCCACTGCTTTATATGGTGTGACTCACCTAATGATTGTATTGGTACAATCTTTAAATCATCCCATGATCATGGGGGGTCTTATATCATGCACAGGTTGGATGACATAAGCGCACACGCATACACACAATAGGACCACCAAAAGAAAGAATGGACAACCATCCAAAAACTTGCAAATTCACCGGATCTCATATAATGGTTGGATCAACTTAATTGGTGCATGACGGCTAGTAGAAGATCCAAATTTGTAATAGAGCATAACATGTAAAAGGGTACAATAAGAATAAATAAAATAAAAATATTAACATCCTTTCACAAGCCAAGGGGGTATATATGATTAATTAGCCAAATTGGGGGTAAAGCTGAAATAAAAAAAATAAGAGGTGAGAAATTAGGGAAACAAAACTGAGGGGGTGTTTGGCCTGTATCCATTCTTTTCTAGGATTTCGCTGTAAATCCAAGCAGGGGCTTTTTAAATTTGAGGGATCTCTTTTACTATTTTCTGTTAAATTCTGGTAAACCAACTTGGAAACGGTGAAAAGACCCCTCAGCAGTGATCATCGTGGACAAAGATTTGAACCGTTCAAAAATACACTAGCAATGATCTAGACCATTCTAAGATGGTGGATATCAATCTAGACCATTAAAAAAATAGTTGGTCAGTGACTGACCCATTCGAAAGTAAGTGGACAATTCCAAAATATGTGGATAGTGATCTGTAACGTTCGAAGATGGTAGACCCGTTCAAGAGTAGGTGGACGATCAAGATCGTGGATAGCCATCTAGATAATCTTTTCACTAATAGATGAAAAGATGCGGCTATTCTTAGGAATATTTTGTCATTTTCAAAAACAGGCCCTCTTAGAAATTGTACACGTGGCATTCATTAATTCAAATTGACCGGTTAAGTTGTAGATCTGACGGTTAGATAATAATCAAATAATTATAACTTTCTCTTCATGATACATCTAAGCTAGGACCATAGTTTGTGTAATTTGAAATGCTCGTATCCCACAGATGCAATTTTTAGCCAACTTGTAGGTGCTTGTGTATCATCCATCGTTAGTTACACTACCAAAAACTATGGAAGCTTTTCTCATCTAGGTACGTTTTGTCAACGGGTCGGAACCTAGAGTACCTATAACAGGCTGATTACATTCGGGTCTTACTGGGTCCGGGTATGGTTTCTGAGGACTCGGATCTGGATTCCGGATCCGATTAGGTCCTGTATGGTATCCATTGGGTACCAACGAGTCTTTGGGCCTTGGTTTTGCGTTGGGTTTGGGTTGGATCCCAACCAGATCCAAGTCAAATAAGGGTATTTACATGGTCCGGACCACCTGATGGATTAGATTACACATGATTGCCCCTTAGACACAAGCCAATGTCGGGTTCAAACCGACCAACCCGACATTGGCTTGGGCTCGGGCAGAATGTATCGGGTTCGGTCTCAGGCTTGGGCTATACAAACACCAACCCGATAAAACTTGGGTCAGGATCGGGTTGAGGTCTCAGGTTGCCCGACCCAACCCGATCGATATATAAGTTACTTATTTAATAGATAAAACATTACTAATAAAAGTATATGGACCTGGCTTGGACTCTGTGATTTAAACAGGGTCCAAGATGGAGGAAACATGGTCATACTAGTTATACACACACACTAATTCTAATTGATAAATATTTTATATATCTGTCCTTATTTATATCATCACGACTGTTTATTCAACAAATTACGAGTTGATTTCGACCCAGACATTTTCGGTTGGACCCAAACCTGATCCAGTTCCTAAACAGGCCCAAAAATTGGGTCTGGACCGTGAAAATTGGTTCAGGTAAATCAGGTACCCTCCGGTCTGGTACCCATCAACAGCCCTATCTTGGTTGTGTGATTTCTAAGAGTGGTGTGCTGCATTTGATCCCTTGATTTGGTGGAATGTAAGCATTGGGCCACAACACTTCAGAAACTACACGCCCCAGTAATTCGAACACAAGGGTTGTACCATGGAGGCTAGATGTTGGTTTCCAATTCATCCTAGCAATGTAAGATATCTTAATTTCTAGTGCCTTTCTGTAAGAATAAACTTGAGTAGTTTACATGATATCAGAGTTCAGGGCTGAGGACTTTAGAGTAAGTAGTCCATGCCTTACTTTGCCCAGTTATTAGATTTCATGGTACCTAATTATAGAAAAGAAAAAAGAAAAAGGAATAGAAAATTTAGAAGGGTGAGAAGGTACTTATCTTCTTCCTTTAAGATAGACCTTCGATCTACAAGGAAGAAACCTCTTGAACTAGAATAAAAATTGGTAACTATAAATTACACTCTACAACACAATTGATATGACCTATATAAGCCTTAAGAGTCATAATTTTACTCTACTTGAAATAATAGAATTATATGAAGTAGAAAATTTACCAAAAATAGCAAAGACATCAAATTGACCAAACTCATTAATTATAAGAACAATCAAATGCTTCAGAAAGTAGTGTTAGTTATGAATAATCATCAATAAGCCAAGTTGGGGTTTCTGCTTCCTCAAAGAAATCTTGAAAATAAGGACTTTACGTTAGATATGGACTCTTCAAACCCAAAAATGCCGGAAAACTAGCAAATTCTAAAGTTTCTAAAAATAGTGAAGTTTGAATTCGAACACAAAAATGTAAGCCTCATCATTAGCTTTCCAGCAATATCTTACACAGGCAATTCTAATAAGTGGTAACAAAATTCTGCCTATTTGAAGCTATTGCATGTTATACAGTTTTTGCCCAAGCTCAAGACTCTTTAGCCTGACTCCTTTTGGTCCTGGTGCTCTGTAAAGTCATCCCCTGTTCAACATCACTTATCGAAGAAGGCTTCATTTTTGTTAGAAGGGATTCCCCTCGAGCGCATCTGGTTTTTCATATTATGTTGTTGTCGTCAATGGTCACTCACCAATAATCAGTTAGATCAAGAAAATGTTGGAAAAAAATAACAAACTAGAATACAAAGAGGATAGGGGAAAAATATAATGAGACAACTAGATCTATCGGGTTCACAGCTCGACTTGAATAGTCAATTTCTCAGGATAGATTTGCTGTCCTTTTTCTGGTAGTTCTAGTAAATGCAAACGAAGGAAATCTACAAATTATCTTCAGGATACAATGAACTCTCAATCCGAATTTTAACACGAAAATTTGCACATTTAAGTGTTGAACAGATCTCTAGTTTTGACACCGATGTGCCTTTTTAATATATTGAAAAAACACAGTAAGAGGTCAGATTCGAGAGTACTACACAATATAGTGAGAGAAGAATATTTTTTTAGATTATAATATTCAGGATTTATAGCAATTGAATGGTCATGGAGTTATTCCTGTAGAGATACCAGAGTGCCTCTTCAAGACATCCACACCCATTCATGGCAAACAACATACTTTCATGAAAGGGTCATTATTTATGTACCGTTTTAGATAGAAAAAGGTCATCCAACAGTTTAATAATACTTCAGGGTAGTCAAGTTGCACCATGGCCTCTCAATCAACACTAAGGTTAATAATACTTCAGGGTAGTCAAGTTGTACCATGGCCAATTTTTTTTTTGAACCACGTGCCAAAAAGACTAAGGCACGCGTGCGAGGACGGTACTTCGCACCGTACTTGAAGAGATTTGAACCCTGGTTGCAAAAGCAGAAAACTCATTCTCTTACCGACTAGCTATACATGCTATTTATGAAAAGTTTAAATAATTAATATATTTATTTACTTTCTAAAAATAACATTTATTTTTATTACAAAAACACAACAGAAAACAGGCCCCATGCCATGGAATGTGGATAACTTGAGTACATGTGTGTTTCCTAAATGCTAAAATCTTCCAAATGCACATCCATGTTGTCTTGGAGGAAAAAACTTGTGGGCCTGTATCGATGGATCCTAATTACAGTTCAAAACTAACTTTCAGTCTGACATGAATCAATTGACTAATGTCTTGGCTTACCAATGTGGTTGGATCTACTGATAAAGGTTTTAAGTATTTTGATTCAGCAAGAGCCATAATGAAAATCAATTTCAAATTTAAGTATTTGCGATGGATGGTTAGAGTTATTCAAATTTTCGAGTATTTAATCAAGTTTGTCTGTGCTGCTCAAAAAATCTAGAGCTACCCCTATATCTTAAACTGATTCTTGGCTGAGTAGAGTCAGCTCACGTGTACTTGAACACCCATCTACTTAAAATACCATACAACTTTTCTCACTTTTACATGTGGTCTCAAACACTATAAGTGACTTCTTTCACATGTGGGGTCCCCAAAATGCTTAATGGACATGAAAAAAGAGAGGAAAGAATCAAAGCAGCTGCACGTCTTGAAATCAGCTACAAAGTGAACCGAACTGCAAACATTCATAAATAAAGAGGAAATGAGAACATGAATGCTACTTCCTAGAATCCATAATGCAGAAGAAGCCCTTGAATTGTCGTTTCATTTCTTTCGAACTCCAACTTGAAAGTAACAGCATTGTGATTCGGAGCCCAGGCCCTCAATGCCTTGTGCTATGGTTTTCTCCACCTTATTAGACTGACAATTGCATTTCAATCTGATAGTGCATCTGATTGCATTTCTCTAACTTGCATTTAGTACAACTGTCAACAACAATTATGTATCTTTTATGCAAAATCATTTAGGGTTCAACCTGGCTAGAATCTTGTTGAGATTAGGGTTGCAGCTTGGCTGGGCTGACCATGGCTAGGACTGATTGGGTTGGGACTCAAGACCCATGAGTTAGAACTTGGTCAAAGGTTTAGACCTATAACTAGTTGGGCTGGACCTGGTTTGCATCTTCTTAAAGCCTGACAAATAGGCCCCACCCTACCAACCTATAGCAGGTGGGTCCAGCCCAAATCCAATTCTTAAAATTGCAGGATGGGCTGAATCTGGACATCTTTGGTCCAACCAGGTTGCACTCCATCCAAGAAGGAACCACATCCTACATTGAAAGGAATTCTCCAGATGGGTTGGTTGTAGCTTCAAGTATGAGCATACCTAGCATGGCTTTAAGACTCGGATGACTCCTGTGCGACTTGTCCAAGTGGACTCAGACTCAGTCTGACTTGAGCCGGTGCAACACCATTAGTCACCCCCGATTTGAGTGAGTCACGACTCGACTTGAGACTGGATGAACTGGTCCAAGTTGCCAACTCTTTTAACCATGACATGAAGCAGTATTAGATAATATATTAAATGGGAACGGGAACCATATAGTTGGTTATGCATGTGTATATTGGGAAGAACCATCAAGGATATGTATTTACCCATTGCCAAAAAATTCATGTTGGTCAGAGAAACAAAAAGGACATGAATATACATTGATTACCATCAGAAGATGATTCCTACAAATTGTCAAGATCGAGATTGTATCTATTATATTCCAAAATGAATGGGAAGAATTGTTACATTTCAATAATCAAAATGCAACCTAAATGATATGGTTTCCAAAAATTGGGACCTTAGTCCAATGAGAAGAATCATACATCTATAAATATCAGGCAGCTATGCATACAGGAAAATCAAGGGTTGCAATGACGATGGTGACAATGAATGACATGGCACATCACTTTACCTGTTTAAATAAAACATATCACTCAATGTAATACATGGGATTTGGGAGTTTGAAGGATCGAGCTGCCATTGGAGTACCCAACAAATCACTCCATTGATCTCCAGAGCTCCCATGGATCCTGTACCCTTCTGCTTCCAACTCCATTCTCTTCTCTGATTTATAAACCAAGGCAGTTTTGCCCACATCAATCGACCCTCTGTTTCACCAAATATCACCACCATTTAGAAAATATAATCCAGATTTAGATTTCTGTTATAGAAATATTTAAGGTATATATTACTTGAGAGATTGCATCAATGCGATGTCCATTGCCTTCGACGCAAGTTTAAATTCCTTCAACCGCCAGCCAGTTGGTTAGAGTGTGAATCATACTAATAAGGAAAACCTAACAAACTATAACCACATTGGTCACAGTTTTTGCTAAAATATGGTTAGCACCATATAATGGTGCTATGGTAATTGATTAAACTTCCCATTTAAGATTAGACAGGTATGCCGTTTATGCAAGGTGGGGTCTGTCGACTCCGTGCCAGATCCTTGTCAAAGCAAGAAATGGTGACAGTTGTGAAAATGTCATGCGTCTTAATTGATTGTTATTTTTTCATGTTTTCATACAAAATCATTTCTCATGTTTTCATTCAACATCTTAAATTAACAAAACTTAACCTGCCCATATGGGAAACTCAAAATTGAGTTGATGAATGTAACAAGGGCTGCAGAGTGCAGATGGGTGGACCCAGGGGTGGGTTCCACTGAGTCTAAAGTCCAGTGGGCCAAGCTACACCATCATCAAATGATGAAAACTTATAATTAGGGCTGTGGTTGGGGATCAGGACCATTGATTAGATGAACCCATAACAAACTCACAAAGCCCCAAAATCTCCTCGATGGAACAAATTAACCCTTTTTTGGTTGGGTACGATTCAGAAAAGAATACAACAACGGTCTACGCTAAAGAAAGGCCAATTATGGAATGGCTATGATCTTCATCTTTCAAGCTGAGAGAATTTTGAGCATGGTTAATCCAGATAAGATCAGTGGTCACTAAACCAGGAGCCCCACTTTTAAAACCTGAAAACACAAAGAAATCATGCATGTTGTAGGATCAAGGATCATACTTCAACTTAAATTATTTTTCTCTTCAGAGGATCACATTACTCTTAACTAAATGGCCTCTATCATTTTCACTAGTGACAAGTGCCTAAAGGAATGCCAAACCTCTCTTAGATGTTTACTTTTTATGGAATTGAATCAACAGTCATGAGTCCATAAGTAGAATCATGAAACACATACATACGCGAAGATGTCAACTAGAAAACCATGAACATGAAAAGAGATTGGTCACATATATTAAGCCATGCCGAACTGATGTGCCCAACATTCATTTAGGCGGTCAGACTTGACGTTAAATGGCTCTATGTAGATTTTCCTATCTTGCACATGTTAATATGAAGTTTTCTTTTATGATTGGGCTTTGAAACTCCCAGGTTTTTCATAAACCTAAGGCCAAATTGGCCGTATGCACATGCATGCGCATGTGTGTCTACATGTGGGCCACTGTACAGAGGACACACTAACATTTTCTCACTTGGTCCACATGTTAAGCACTTTTTAAGAAAAAACTTATTTTAATTAAACAAATTTTAATTTTGAGATAGACTCTCATGGGCTCTATACTTAAAGAAACCTTTATATGTACATGACATATAAAGGTTTGAATCATTCAATATTTCCCTTTGAATCGCATTGGTCTTGTTGACCCATTTACAACTAACAAACTTGTGATCCTTGGGCAAGTCAATTAGGCCGTAGACTCTATTATGGTCCATGGACTCCAACTTATCTTTCAAGGCATCAATCCACTTAGAAGAATCCTGATACTCCATAGGTTGTGAAAACGTGATCGGATGATTATCATTAATGCCAATGCCATGTTCATATACATATACCACATAATTATCTGAAATAGTTGGTCTCCTCATTCTTTGAGATCTTCTGAGAATTTTCTACAGTGATTCTCCTCATTGGGCACATCAATACAATTTGGGTGTGTAGGGCCAATTCTTAATGTTCCACTTGGTCGTTGTGATCAATGAGTTGTGGAACAACTTGATTATCCAGATTTGTGAGTACCATTACTTGCATTTCCTCAAGCACAGGAATCTAGCATTACCGGTCTCCATGATTCTTATACTATGGTTAGGCAGTAAAACCTATATCCTTTGGATTTTTGTGGATACCCAATAAATTATCCATTTACAGTTATGGAATTCAATTTCTTTTCATATGGGTTGTAAGCTCTTACTTCGGTTGGACATCCACAAATATGTAGATGTGCTAGTACGGCTATTAATGGGCCGGGCTTGGGCTAGGCAAAGTCGAAAATTTGAATAGGCCCAGCACAAACAGTTCAAAATCCGAGCTAAAGCCAACCCCAGGCCCCGCCGGTTGACAACCTTATGTGCTAGGCTAGGTTTTCTATCTGTCCACAACTTAAGAAGACTTAGGAACAACTTTACTGGGATCACAATTTAGGATATACATAATCGTCGAGAGCACTTCACTTCACATCGATTCGAGTAAGGCGGAATTACTAATCGCACTCCTAACTATATCCATTAATGTACGATTACGCCTTTTTGCGACACCGTTTTACCATGGTGTTCCAAACATCATATATTGAGTAACAATTCCATGTTCTTCTAGAAATATAGCGAATGGCTCTAGATGATAGTCAATCACATGATATCTACCATAGATCTCCTCACCTTTATCTGATCTCACAACATTCATTTTTCGAACGAGTTGATTTTCAATTTCAACCTTGTACATTCTAAAGGTTTCAAGAGCATTGAATTTTTAATGCAATAAGTAAACGTACCCATATCTAGAATGATTGTCTATGAAAGTTATAAAACAGTAGTCTTCATGTCCAGCATAACATAAGGTAGAAAAAATACCACATATTTGTTTGTATTATTTCGAGTAGTCTAGAACTCCTTATGACATCTTTCCTTGTGTATTTGGTTTATTTTAATGCAACACACACACACACACACACACACACACACACACAAACACACGCTAAAGATAGTGAAGCCCAGGGATTCAAGGATTTCCAGTTAAGTAAAGAGTTTATTTTTTCTGTTTCTCTTTCTTTTCAAGCTGAGTTCAAACCCAAGGGTGTAGGTTGCTTACGATTGACCTACAGGCTGAAGGCTGGGGGCTGTTATATAACATAAGAGCATTACATTATGTTACATAACACCTTTTTTGACATTCGCTTTTTTATGCATTTCATAACATCTATTACTATTACATAGAGGTAACACAAATAAATTTTTGAGTACTTGCCTATTGAAGAGTGAGACGAAAACTAGTAGGTTGTAGCTAGTTAAGGAAACCAACCAGTAATGGAGCAAAAGCGAGTCTTCACAGGGCAGTTGTCACTACCTATGGACCTGGACTGAAGTGATTCATCCATGACTGAGATGAGGGTTGGGTGAAACTAAGATGTTGAAAAAATCACCAATTGAGTTATGGTTAGGGTGGAGTGCCACTTGAGCCCAAAGCTAAGCTGCCTTGGTTGTAGTTGCCAAACACCTAAGGGTAAAGCACTGTTTCATGGTAGTACGAGTTGGCCATCCTAATGTCAAAGAAAGAAAAATGAAGTACTTTTTTCATGATAGTACATTTCATTATTTTGATTAGCAAAGAAAATAATAGATTCCATGTAGTAATCATTATCTTTTTCTATAATTATGCACAAAATATAAGGTCACCATTGTCTTACAAATATAAGGTTCCGACTAGCTATTTGAACAAAACCCTTAAAAATGAAATCTACGTTTCGATAGGCCTTGTGGAAATCATCATTGGATAATTATTACATTTTTTTATTTCTTTTTTACTAATTAAGTTTGAATTGGTGGAATCGAAAGAGTAACCATGGAAAAGAATTGACCTTGCCGCCAATTGCAATAACAAAGTAACACATGAAAACTATTTTCATTTCCACTTCTTTTACCATTTTGAAATTTACTAATCCTCATTTCCAAAGTTTTTGAGATATGGATTTCACTTTTTAATAATTAGACCATTATATATATATATATATATATATATATAGAGAGAGAGAGAGAGAGAGAGAGAGAGAGAGAGAGAGAGAGAGTAGTGGTCTCCTGCGAACCATCCCGCAGGCTACTTGGTGCAGTCTAATTCCCAACGCAAAGAGGAAATTGGATTGCGTTATGAGTAAACACCGTTGGGCCCCGTGTGAATGGATGTGGTCTATCCACGCTGTCCATCCATTTTTTCAAGTGCATTTTAATGGTTGAGACAAAAATTGAATCATTTCCAATGTTCAAGCGGACCATAGAATAGGAAACATTAGGAATAATAATTTCCACCTTTGAAACCTTTTTAGGGTCTATAGTGATGTTTATTTATCATCCGGCCTGTTCATGAGATCACATAGATATGGATGAAAGGAAAACACAAATATCAGATTGATCCAAAACTTGTGGACCCCAAGAAAATTTTCAACGGTTGACATTCAATTCACACTGTTTCCTGTGGTGTGGCCCACTCGAGCTTTGGATATACTTCATTTTTGGGCTTAAGCTTTAAAATTATTTGTTAAAATGGATGCAAGGAGTGGATGGAATATATAAATCATGGAGGGCCCCACAGAGTTTACTCAGCACGCAGTCCGCTTCCCCGCGAGAGACCTGGGCGCAGATTGACTATTGAAGGGGTGAGAAGTGGCGTCACCAAATTTTGTGGCCCCACCATGATATATGTTTTGTATCCACACCGTCCATCCATCTAGAGAGATCATTTTAGGGTAATATCCAAAGAATGAGTCACATCCAAAGCTCTAGTGGACCCCACCACAGAAAACAGTGGCGAGAGTGACGCCACCGTTAAAAAATTCTAAAGGCCACAAAAGTTTTCGATCAAGCTTATATTTGTATTTTCCCTTCTTTAATGTCTTTCTTAACTTTTGAACAGGTTGGATTTCGAAAAAACATCATGGTGGGCCTTAGAAAGGTTTCAACGGTAGGCATCAATCTTCCCGCTGTTTTCTATGGTGGGGTCCACTAAAGCTTTGGATCTGCCTCATTCTCTGGCTCATGGCTTAAAATAATATCTCCAAATAGAGGGACGTTGTAGATACAACACATACATCATAATGGGGTCCACAGAACTTGGTAGCCTGTAGTGGGAATTGGACCGCACCAAGGTAGCCTGCAGGATGGCTCACAGGAGACCATTACTCTCTCTCTCTCTCTCTCTCTCTCTCTCTCTCTCTCTCTCTCTCTCTCTCTCTCTATATATATATATATATATATATATATATATATATCATCAAAACTCAACCCTTTTTTAGGATTTTCCCACTGATGACAATATGACATTATCCATGGTTTTCTTTAAACATGATGTTTTCTTTTCCAAACTAAATGGTAGTGTTTTCTTTCTTGGGTGTAGACCCTAGTAGACAAGGGTAGTAGGACCAACAAATGCAAGAACAAAATCCATATGCATACTCATACCTTAAGATGAGCCTGTCCCAAGAGCTGTATCCTGCAAATAAGAGATTTTCATCCGTAACGTTTCGCTGATCTTCTGTCCGTCCTGTCAAGAGTATCAATTGAAAACCAAGCCTTTGGAGTTCCTTGTAGAGCCTCAGGCTCGCTGGCAAAGGTGGGGCAGCCGCTAATGTCACCCATTCATTCCAAGCCGTTTCGTTGAAAGCCTCTGATCTGCCACACCACAAGAAAGAAGTGGCATATCTAAGATCAAATGCACATTTCCAGCAAAATTCAGGCCACACGAAGCACATTGGGCCCAAAGGAAGGCGAGACCCATACTTCCGTGATCTAGAATGTGGACCCCATGGCCCCATCCATGGTTGGTCATCCAATCAACGGTTTGCAATGATTCAGGGCCATCTCTTATTAGAATTATTGTCATCCGATCAGGGTGGGGACCAGGAACGGTTGAAAATAATAGCGATAAACGTGCGCCACGTGTGCGGGAGATTTCAGTAGGGATGGAAATGGGTCGGTCTTGTCCATTGGGTTTGACCCGAGAAGATCATGGACGAACTAGGCTTGAGCTGACTCTGAGCCGGGTCAGGACCATTCTGCAGGCCAGCACTCTGTAACGAGTCTTTAACCAATCTAATCATCAGGTGAGCACGTGCACATACTAATGGAAGGACGAAGGATGGCGATCCAATTTTGGGAGTGGGCGTCCCACCTTATCAATGGTACAAATCTCTGAGAAATGTGCCATGGCATGTTGGGCGCTTTTGTTTGGATTGGGAATCGGTAGTGACCCCTCAATTACCGAGGTTGGTGCTGGTTGGTACTCTTGGGCCTCACCACGTTTCACGTTTCCGACGTGGTTTGGCTATGACGCTGCCACCAGCCAGGTCGCTATGGTGGGTGCTATGTGGACCCCACCATGATGTATTTGTTTTATTCACGCCGTCCATCCATTTTGAAAGATAATTTTAGGCTTGATCCCAAAAATGAGGTAGATTTAAATCTCAGGTGGACCACACTATGAGAAAACAGTAGTGATTGAATTTCCACCGTTAAAAAATATATATTAGCTTGATCCAAAACTTTGGTGGTCTCCGGAAGTTTTTAAAATCCATAAAATGATTTGATTTGGAAGAATGGGTGGGCGGCATGGATGAAACACATACATCATGATGGGCCCACATAACACTGACCGCTAATGGCAGGGTGGGTAGCCATCCGTTTCCGTTTCTTGTGTTTTATCCGGATGGACGCGGATTTCCTGCTGAAGGCTTTCGCATGAAGTTCCTGCCCGGGGATGATAGGTGGGGTCCATTGCGATGTTTCTGAAAAATGAAAAATCCACTCCGCCCGTCCATTTTTTCGGATCATTTTAGTACATGAGACTAAATCAGGTGGATCCAAAATTCAAAATGACCTTACAAAGGAAAACTGGAGAAAAAGTTGTCAACCGTTTATAAGGTCATTCCCACTGGGATGAACCGAAAACACAAAATCTAGCCCGAAACCAAACTTTTGACGAATGCTTTAACCGTTTGTCACCAAATCTCCACTGTTTCCTCTCGTGCGGCCCACTTGAATTTTGGATTCACCTGATTTTTAGTCTATTCTCCTAAAATGGTCTGAAAAAACAGAGGGACGGACTGGATTTTTCATAAACATCACGGTGGCCCCACCTACCATCCCAGCGAAGGAACTTCCCCAGAGCCCTTTAGCAGGAAATCCGTCACCAGTTGGCTAGTGGTCGGTGCTATGTGGCCTACCATAATGTATATGTTTTATCTACGCCGTCTATCCATTTCTCCTGATCATTTTAGAGATTGATCCCAAAACATAAGGCAGGTATAAATCTGAGGTGGACCACACCACAGGAAAAAAGTAGTGATTGAATATCCACCATTAAAAACCTCCTAAGCCCACTGTAATGTTTATTTGACATCCAGACTGTTGATTACGGCAGACCCGGATGAAAGACAAAAAAATATATATATACGGCCTTTGATCCAAAACTTTTGTGCCCCGAGAAGTTTTTAACCGGCATTTAATCAACACTATTCTTGTGATGCAGCCTACTTAAGATTTGGATCTACCTCATTTTTTTGTTCATAAGTTTTTAACGGGGCATTTAATCAACACTACCTATTTTTTTGGATTCATATTATAAAATGGATGGACAGCGTGTAGATAAAACACGCACATCATGGTGAGGCTCACAGACCACCAACTATTAGCCATTGGCTAGTGGCAGGGTCACCAACCAATCTGAGCCTGTTGTATCCATGCCGATCCATCCATTCTGACAGACCATGGGACCAAAACTAAAGCAGATCCAAATCTCAGGTGGACCACACCACAGGAAATAGGGGTGATTAAATCACCCTCCATTAAAAACCTTGGTGGTCACAAAAGTTTGGTATGAAGCTGATATTTGTGTTTTCACTTTATCCATCAACATGTAATAAACATTACAGTGGCCCAGTGAAGTTTTCAATGTGGGCGTTCAATTATTATTTCTTGTGGTGTGGTCCACATGAGATTTGTATCTACCTCGATTTCGGACTCATGCCGTAAAATATCTCAAAAAAATGAATGACCAGCATGGATAAAACACATGCACAGTGGTAGGGCCACAGCACCGACCAATACCAACTTCGACAGTGGAGGGGTCACTATAGAATCCGAATCCCTTTTGTTTGGCGTTTTTAGATTCGCATCTCGCATTCCTGGATTGAAGTGCACCAACTCAAGACGTGTGCCATGTGACAGGTGGGGTCCATGTGAACACATCCTGCCCACGTAATCCAAGCTGATCCACTCATCAAATGGGCCGCATGTGGATGATAAATAGAGATACTTGGTTATTTTCTTTCTCATCGTCCATTTTACTCAAACGAGTTTGGCCCACCTGATGATTTGATAGGCCTGATTTATGGACCAGAGTATTTTCACAGTCGGACCACATGGATGCGGATAGCATGCTACACTGCCAGTAGCCGATGCAGAATCCATACTTCACTGCCAGTAGCCGACAGTGCTATGTGGGCCCTGCCATGATGTATGTATGTGCTTTATCCACACCGTCCATTCATTTTGCCCCATCTTTTTGGGGCGTCACTCAAAAAATGAGGCAGATCCAAATTGCGGACCAGACCACAATAAAATAATGGTGATTGAACACTTCTTAGAGTATAGTGTAATATTTTTTTTGCTGAAGGGAAAACACAAATACCAGCTTAATCCAAAACTTTTGTGGTCCTTGAAATTTTTTTAACGGTGGACATTTAATCACCACTATTTCTTGTGGTGTGGTTCACCTGAGATCTGGATCTGATTCATTGTTATACTCATGCCCTAAAATAAGGATGAACCGGGTGGATAAAACATACACATAGGTGTCGGGATCACATGGTGACCTTAGCTGATTCATTTTGCCGTTTTGCAAATGGTACTACTGTTATCTTCAAACTTCACCTAAAATTCCTTTGTTGCACTTGCTGCCAAACCAAGACCGGCCCAACTACCAAAAAAGAGATCATTTTGCATCGGTCGTGACTCAATAACCAGCATGTGTTGCTGCTTACTGGGAACCATCATGCTGAGTAATCGAAACCGTCCATGATTTTGACTCTATATTCTATGGGCCAACATAAAAAGCTCACACAAAATGGACGATAGGGACGATGAAGAACAAGATGTCATGCACATCTAAAATCAAAGGTTAGGTTGGTTAAAATCATCACACCATTGTTGCAGGTAGAAGATAGATAGTTAAAATCATCGTTGGGCATAGTTACGGTATAATAGCTTTTCCCATTGTTGTAGCCTTTATTTGAAATATTGGTATATGGCATTACGTATCCTAAGAATATATGGATATGTATAAGTTATCGCATGGGATATATCGATTGTATCACGTAAGTATTGTTGTGGAAAACATTGAGAAATTGGTCAATTTTTTTTAATAAAACCTCAATTATTATTAAAAAAGATATCAACATATATTTGTAAATCAAAACATTACAATAAACAAGAGCACATAATAAGTTTTGTTTGTATGGGGTGCTAATTTATGCGTCGTCTAACTAAATTAATACAAGCATATTCAAAGTCTATTCATATAATTTATAAGTATAAAAAGATGTGTACAAACACAAGCAATATAATCAAAAGTAAAAGAAAAATCACTAGATCAGGTTACAGAAATATTTGATTTTATGTCTGTACATATATTGCAACCGATTTGCGAGAGATTGAAATTTTTTTATTTTTTATTTTCAATTTTCCGCAACTTGGCCCATCTCCTCTAAATCTCAAAATCGAATATCACAATTCATTTTTTCCATACAAAACATGAAAAATCATGAATTTGTAAATATTTGATACTAATTTAATATGATTTACAAAAAAAAAAAAGAAAAAAAAAAGAAGAGAAAATCACAATCCATTTTTTTCATACAAAACATGAAAAATCATGAATTTGTAAATATTTAATACTAATTTAATATGATTTACAAAAATAAAAAAAGAAGATAAAAAGATTAAAAAATGCTCACTAAATCAAATATATGAGATGTATTCCACTAGTCGTGCATATCATATCGCACAAGTGGAATATAAGATATATCGGCCAATGTCATCGATACTTAAAACACTAATAGTAAGTAGAAAACAGTTAAAATCATCACGCCATCTTGTCAAGAGAGCCTTGTCAAAGGGTAGAGGTGAATTCCAAGTCATTATAGAACAAAAAAGAACTCTTTAAAGAGGATGGTGACGGGCGTGGATCGGATACTATCCCCACCAGGACCTAACCAGAGACGGAGAATCCTATAAGGGCTATATGGAGCCCATTGTAATGTATATGTTTTATCTACACCATCCATCCATTTTGAAAGATCATTTTATGCCATGAGTCTAAAAAGAATGCAGATTGATGGCTCAAGTGGGTCACACGGTGAGTAAGGATTGAAAGCTTATCGTTGAAAACTTCTTGGTGGGTGCAGAAGCTTTGGATCAAGCTGATATTTATGCTCCCCTTTCACACATGTCCATGTGATCTTATGAACTGGTTGGATAACAAATAAATATCATAGTGGGCCTCAGTGAGTTTTCAACTGTAGGAATTCAATTCCCATTGCTTCTGTGGTGTGATCCACTTGAACCTTCCATTTGCCTCCTTTTTGGGTTCGTGACCTAAATGATATGTCAAAGTGGTGGATAAAACATATACATTGTGATGGTCCCTACATATCCCCTCACAAAACCGTCCCCCTCTAGCTAGGTATCGGTGGGGTAGTACTCAATCCGCGCTCGGTGGCGACTCACATTCTCATGTCGATGAGCATGGCCAGCCCAGAAATCACGTGTTTGAACGATCCTAACCATTGGGATATCAAATGGATGGTTGAGAAAAAAATCAAATGATTGTTGTAAATTTAACTGCATAATCAGGTGGTTAAGATCAGTTTCCACGCCATGGATTGGACAGTTGAGATCATCCAATTGAAATTATCCTCAGGCATGGCACACCATTTTATCAGTTCATTTTAGTACATGGTTCCAAAAAAAAAAAAGGTAGATCTAAATCTTAGGTGGACCACACCACAGGAAACAGTGGTGATTGAACGCCCACCAATAAAAACTTCTTAAGGCCTGCTGTAATATTTATTTGTTTGCCTTCCTATCTCTTTGTAAGTTGACACAACCTCGACATAGGGAAATCACAAATATCAGCTTAATCCAAAGCTTTTGTGGCCCTAAGAAGTTTCTAATGGTGGCTATTCAATGACTGTTGTTTCTTTCTGCGGTGTGTGGTCCACTTGAGAAACTCATGCCCTAAAATGAATAAGAAAATCGATGTACGATATGTATAAAACACATACGTTACTGTGGTTGCTTTTTCAGCACGGACAAGGGGTCGCAACCGAATCCGCCTTATCCGGCTAAGCGGAACCACGTTCGAATAAAGGGGAATGAAGGAGATGTGGATTGCGTGGTGGGACATACACCACCGAACTGAGTGATGTGTTGATGTAATCAAGTTATGTGGCCCACCACGATGCATGCGCATTATATCCATCCTGTCCATCCATTTTGTGAGATCATATTACAGGCATGGGTTAAAAAATGAAGCAGATCCGAACCTCAAGTGGATCTGTTACGCCTTCTCATGTCCCAACACAGCTGCAACCTATTGGAATTCCCGTAGGTTCGGATGCATAGGATCATTCCGTAAAGGGCAAAGAGGACATGAGGCTCTACGGGCGCGGATTGCCTCCGAAAGGGGAAGTTCCTGCCCTCAGGAGCTAAGTGGGCCCTCCGTGATCTTTGTGAGCAATCCACCCCGTTCATCCGTTTTGCCACCTCATGATAGGAGGTGAGCCCAAAAATGAGGCAGATACAAAACTCGTATGGACCGTTCCGCATGAAAAAAGTGAGCAACGAAATGCCTTCCGTTGAAACCTCCCTGGGTCCACCCTGATGTTTACATGACATCTAAACCGTTCATAAGGTCACTCCTACTGTGATGAATTGAGAACATGAAACTATTAGCTTGATAGAAAACTTCTGTGGCGCCACGAGTGTTTCAACGGTGAAACTTCAATCCTCACCTTTTCCTATCGTGTGGCCACTTAAGTTTTGGATCTTTCTCGTTTTGGGGCTCATGCGCTAAAATGATCTGAAAAACCGGATGGACGGAGTGGATTCCTCACAAACATCACGGTGGATCCAACCTATTTTCTTAGCGCACGAACTTCCCGCTTCCCCCATTGGTTAAAATTTGGAAAGGATGGGCCCACAGCATCCCTGCGAGAACACCTCATTCGGTACTCCAGCTGACTAACATACCGGCATACGTACCCGTATCCATGAGCGGCGTAGTACGGTAGGTTCGACAGCAGCGTTTCGTCGATGTCGAAAATCCACACGTCCTTCCCATCGCTGGCGATCTCGACGCCCTGCGCGCGCTGGAGCGAGTATCCGGCGACCGCGTCGGAATCTGACGCGTACCTGCTCCCGTTCATGTACTCATCGACGAATCTGACGCACCTCCTCGGGATCTCCTCCCAGACGCCGGCGTCATTAGTCTCGACGGCGTACCGCCAGCTCTCGCAGAAAAGTTCGTCGTCCTTGCGAATATTACCGTCGCTGGTGAGCAGGAGATGGCCGGATCTCTGTTTTTCCGGCAGAATCTTGAGGACGGACTCGGAAACGGCGACGGCGAAGAGGAGAGAGAAGAACAGGAGAAGAGATCGGAAGGAATCCATTCCGGGAAAAGCTACGATCGGGGAAAGTAGCTTTTCCGGTATTCTCACCTTCCTTCCTTTCTCTTCGTTTTTTTTTTAATTTTCCCTCTCTTCTCTCTCACTTTGTCTGTTCTGCAATCATGAGAATGGAATGCGGACTAAAAAACAAAGGGAAATTTCCCCAACAGAAGGGCAGGTAGATTTTTTTGAGTGGCTGAGAAAATTCAATGATTTATGCGATTTTTAAGCGGTTCATTGTTAGGGGAGTTATTTGATACTCTGGAGCGTAGGATGCTTAATACGCAGGCACTCAAAAATTGTATAGGTGACGTACACTAACTTATACTAAACTCATAGACCCAAAAACAGATCTCTCGTTGACGTCTTACCCTCTGATTCGACGACATTTTTTCGTAGAAATAGGGCCATCTGGTGCTTTTCACTTTCAACCGGACCAATCACTGTCCACCAATGCCATAGGTAGAGGATCAAGCGATATTTATTTATGTTCCTGATACATCTAGATTAGAACCATAATTTGGAGAGTTTAATTTGTATTGTATGAATGACAACGGTTGAAAATTTTATTTTCCTTTTTATAAATTCATTTAGAGAGAGTGATGGTCCAAATCAACCATTCAGCCTAATTTTGTGGCGGTGTTTTGAATAGAATAGATTACACAACAGGGATGATTTCAATTATTGGACCACACTTCATGTGAGCCTCAATGGACGGCCAAAAACGCTGGATCAATTCGGATCGGGCAGCATGGGTCGTCTTATTTTGGGCCAGATGTTGAGATGTTCTGATCTTCTAAATCATCTACGTTCTGGATTGCTTGTTAGATTGTATGGTGTGTGCCAGTGTAATAAGCTTAAGTTGGAAGTCCGGGCATTACCAAGTGTACATGGATGTAGTGGATGAGAATCAATTAAAAAAATTCAAAGGTTAGGATTCTTACGGAAGCATGGTTATTGGGCCATTGCTCATTATGGTAGCACAAACAAGAATGACAGTTCCATACATCGGACGCGGATCAGCTGCAACCTCAGATCCAACCTGGTGGGCCCACCTCGATATATGTGTTGCATATCTACTTGTTTATCTGTTTCGCCGGCTGATTTTAGGGCAGGGTCCCAAGAATTAAACAAATACAAATTTTAGGAGAACGACTCCGTAGGGATTGAATTTTCATCCGTGGACTCCATAAAGATGTGTTTTATCCACGTGTCCATCCATTTTCGATATTATTCCAGAGCATGAGCCTAAAAATGAAGCAGATCCAATTCTAAGGTAGACCACACGGTGATTGAACACCCACCATTAAAAACTTCTTAAGGCTGCAAAGCTTTGGATCAAGATGATATTTATGTTTTCCATTCATCCAAGTCCGCATGACCTAACCAACAAGTTGGGTGGCAAACAAAAATTACAGTGGCCTCAATAAGGTTTTAATGGTGGACGTTTAATCACAACTATTTTCCTGTGGTGTATTCCACCTGAGATTTGGATTGGCTCATTTTTGGGCTCAGGCCCTAAATAATGGTCCAAAAAGAAAAGAATGGATAGGGCAGATAAAAACACATACATCACTCATGGTGGGGCCTACAGAACACGTCTAGTAGTCAGTATGCATTCTACATCCATACGTGCGTGACATGCACTCCTCATATATATATATATATATATATATATATATATATATATATATATATATATATATATATATATATATATATATATATATATAAGGTACTATGCGCTCAACCTCACAAGACCGTCCCATGAGGTCAAGTTGTGTGGGCCCCA
This sequence comes from Magnolia sinica, assembly GCF_029962835.1. NCBI lineage: Eukaryota > Viridiplantae > Streptophyta > Magnoliopsida > Magnoliales > Magnoliaceae > Magnolia > Magnolia sinica. The sequence continues at coordinate 13,797,423 of NC_080585.1, read as the reverse complement.
CCGTAATGCGTTTCAAACATCTACCCCATCAGTCAGATGCACTATTCCATCATGGGCCTAGGTCTCAAAAATCAAGTCAATCTGTGACTTTTGTGGGCCACACCACATACAGAAGTGGGGAGGGGCTGTGCACCATTAAAACATTCATAATCATTCTTTGGGCCCACCGAGATGTGGTTTGTAAATCAAGCCCATCCATTATGTGTGTCCCACTTGGATGAGGGTTCAGACCAAGTTTCAACAGCATTCAAAACTCAGGTGGGCCCCACCAAGTGCTTTGATATGTTTTTGGCATGTCTTCACATGATTTTAGATGGTATGGCCCACCTGAGTTCCGTATATGGCTGATTTTTGGGATATCCCATAATTTAGAGGGGACCCATTAAATGCACAGTGTTAATGGTCGACACGCATCACGGTGGGGCCCACACAGCTCGACCTCGCGGGAGCTTATAGTGAGGTCCAGCGCATAGTACCTTTTCCCATATATATATATATATATATATATATATATATATATATATATATATATATATATATATATATATAGGCCTAAACAAAGGTATCAGTGTGAACAGGAAACGCACTACTGAAAACTTCCTGGAGCTACGTAGTTTCGGATCATGCACATACTTAGTTTTATCCTTTCTTCCTGGCCGTGTTGGATGTCATATAAACATCACAATGACACCCAGGAAGATCCAATGGTGGGGCTACTTGAGTTTTGTATCAGCATGCATTTCAGGCTGTTGCAAGTGATAGACGATTTGGATGTCACAGATACATCATGGTGGGTCCCATAGAGATTTATGTTTGCATGAGCCAAGGGAAGGTGAGTGTTGGAATAAGACCCGGTCAAGGGTTCGAGTATCCATAGGTGGTTAAATTCCACGACAGCGTGAGTGTGTTTAAAATTTATTTTTATTAAAAAAAAAAAAAAAAAAAAGTGTTGGAATAAGACAGCAGATGGCACGCATAAATTGCCTCGTACCAAATCGCCATTGCATTACTACACATTGCACTTTACAGGCACAAAATATCTGATAGCATCATTACAGCAGCTTTGCTAAGCTCGGCCATATGAGGGCGGATTAGGTGAGACCCGGGCTTCATCCAAGACGGTGCGGTCCTTACGGTGGTGCCCACCTTGATGTATATGTATTATGATTCATGAAACCACGCCGTTCCATAAGAAACAGTGATGTTTGACCATCCTACCATTAAAAAGTTCTTAAGGCACACCTTAATGTTTCCGTAGTGTTTATTTACCATCCAATCTGTTGATAAGGTCACATAAGCGTTGATGAAGGTAAAAACCAAACATCAGCTTGATCCAAAACTTGTATGGCACATTATTGGTCAATCACCACTGTTTCTTATGGCATGGTCCACCTGATAATTGGATCTACTTCATTTTTGGCATAATGCCCTAAAATGATCTGGAAAAACATATTGACGGCTTCGACACATGATACATACATCAAGGTAGGCCCCACAGTAAGGCCCGCACCGACTTGAGTGAAGCCGGGGTCTCACCTAATCCGCTCTCCGGCCACATGTATTTCCCACTCGTCTACATTCAGCACATATTGAAACATGGAGCGTGTAGAGAGCTTCCCCATGTGATGGACAATTTTTTTTTGGATCACCTGGCCTATATATCAGGCCAGCTCACTCTCCAGGTGGGCCCGTGGGTAAAAACAAGTTTGACTGTCTAAATAAAAATTTTCCTAGATACCCATTTTTCTGAACGATGATCTGAAAAATAGGGCCAGTCAGGAAAGGCTCTAATCTCACACGCATCATATACAAACGTTGAAGCACTCAATTTCAGTTTCAATACCCAGAAAATGAACTTTGTAACTTAAAAATGCTGTAGCCACTGTCCATACAGACATGATCACCTCACAAGAGCTTGCACGGCGTCTTCAGCCACGTCTCAAAAAATGCTCTTTTCAATCTCCACTTTGAGACTTGAGGCTGAAAATGCCCTGTACTGCTAACAGTGGTAGAAGCAACTGTAAGTGATCAACTCTCTTTTCGTTTCATAAAAATGAAAACGTATGATACTTTGGAAGATTGTGATTGGTGATACGCAAGCACTAATTGAAATTTCCAAGGAATTGATTGGTGGTGATACGCAGGCATTTTCTTTGGTACTCCCTTCTCGCAAGTCGCACATGTGAGAGAAATCGAACCTGCTGATGGAGTGGGTCCCGGTTTGTAACTTATGTCACCCATAAATTGGGCCGTCTCATCACTGCAGGCCATAGCTGTACGAAGGAAACGGGTGGTTAAAAGAAATTATCAGCACAAATTCAACACATAAATGTTTATTAGTGGTTCATTTGATAAGTGGGCTATCTGATTTTTTGTTAAATAACATGTTCCTAGGGAGCCCTAACTAGAATGGCCCAGGTCTCTTACATATGTGCCGTACACCCAAATCTCTTTTGTGCCTGCAAATGAAATGTGTCACATGCACCTGTTAGATGTGAGACCCACAACGAATAGACATCAAAGTAAAAATGTGGTCGCATAAAATACTGAATTTGCTTTCTACTATTGGGACCACCACATGTGGCAAATGCACCTAACACTTTTACCATTGGCATGTCATCGCTGGACGAGTGTTGGTTTCGACCTTACAATAAGGGGCCTTCCAGTGTTGGCCTGGACCAAGGCCACCCAAATGCAGAGATTTGCCTTGCTTAATAACCACACTTGAGCACTTGGTCAGTCCAATCGAATGACCCAGATTGGTCATTTAAGTACTACGCGCATTTAATGGCTACAATGCAAACATCATACGGATCAGATGATCTGTCCATTTGTTAAATGGCATATTATTTTTTTATAGCCATATGTTCTAAGGCATGGATGGAATAATTAGAATTGCTTGACAAGTGATTCTACAAAAAAATATGAGATATCCATGATGGCCCCTACAAAGAAATGACTCAAATTATTCATTGGACCTCTTTTTATATAAATAATCTTGACCATTAAAATGCACGCTAGACCTATGATAGTCCAGATCGATCGACCAAATTATGGTATGTTTGGGAGTTTGAGGTTGGAATGCATTAGAATCCAAATCACAATTACACTAGCATAAAAGTGACTCCGAAACCACACTTGTGTTTGGCAGGAGTGCATTGGAATCCATACCATTTGTTTGGGAGCTGATATTTGGAATGCAATGGAATTCTTTAATGCATTCACAAGACTTGAATTAGATTAACTAAATCAGCTTTAATATCCCAAATTGGCGTGTGATATTTGATGGAATGATTATAATAATCCCATTGAAATATATACTTCTCCTAAAATGAGGAAATTTCGAGCCTAGGATGGGCCGCAAATGTAAGGATCACAAAAGAGTGACTCGTCAACATTTTAAACTGTCCATTTCGATGGCTAACGTTTGGACAATTGGTATCTTTATTGCAGCATATTACAACGTATTAATAGCCTAGCAATACCTTTGTTACAGTTGCAACTTCCCCACATTTGAAAGGGGAGCCAAAAAAGGCATCTTATTGAGTGTGTCCAAATCACAACAAAATTGTGAGATTTCAGAACGCACTAAAATTGTGCATTTCAAATACCTATGATTCCATTTACCTCCAAATACTTGGCTGCCAAACGCAAAAAGAAGACTGTTGGATTTTAAATACACCAAGCTACCAAAGGGCCCCTTCGATGTAGCACCTAGGACCACAAGTGCTTTGATAGTTCAGACAAGTTTAGTTTTGAATTGCTTGAATGGACTTTGCTTTAATGGCTCGACAAAGCAAAACATCATATCCATTGGATGAACCTAATCGTCCTTTCCATAGCCTGTGGAATAAACAATTGAGTTCACCTATAATAAAAAGGCTCATCAATCTGGATTGTCCATTTTATGGGCTGCAACTTAGAAATCCCCAAGTCTCCCAAGACCAATTGGGATGTGACTGAACCTAACAATCAAATTGTGCTTAGAGAACACTGTTGCACAAACACAATGATCAACAATAACAATAACAACAAAGAAACAAAGAGGGGAAAAAATAACAATGAGTTGGTGGGAATTTGAAACAAAAGGACAGTCCAGATTGCTGATTGGATGGTCCACATCGAAATACAAAACTATAAAACTAGTTAAACCAAGTCATTTCACATTTCAAAATTCACAAATAAGACTCAGTTGTTCTGAGGCCACTGACCTTGCCATTCGTGAGGGCAAGGTTTTGGTTGTAATTCACCTTTTGGTGTTTTTCAATAATAAATGATTCTTAACCTTTTCAAAAAAAAAAAAAAAGACCGAGAAACCAAATGGTGATTTTCAGCAGCACCTTTGAAATTGTAACACAAAAAAACAAATTTACATTTTTTTTAGTCCAAATTCAAATCAATTGCAATTTTTGGCACCATTGCCCATCCTCAACACTCATGGCACCCTGGTCCAATGGTACAAGCCATCTGTACCACGGTCCCACTGTGGTGGTCCATGGTCCAAAAGTTCATTCCAACTAGATCATATTGTCCAGTCATTGAACCAAGTTCATTCCAACTAGATCATATTGTCCATTCATTGAACTTTTGCTCGTTAAATGCAGACCATTGGTGACTCAGTTTTTAACCAGACTGTTTGCATGCCAACAGTTGAACAGTAAAGATCGGCCAGTTGGCCTGGCTTTCGACCATTGCCTATCCAGGGTGCCTAATGAAAGGACAGTCAAAGCAAGCCCAAGAGCCCATGATTTCATATGAATAAGAAGGAAGGTTTGGTTTGCATAAAATAAATCCCTTGATGGCAGCAAGGATGTGAAAGATGGTGAGGGCTGTCAAACATCCGGATTGTTCAGTTTAAGATAAATCCTTGAAAGGATGCGTATCCAACAATGGAATCCTTTGACAACATAACAAAATGGGATCAGATTAAGGTGAAACTGTGAGAAAGCTTGGTGGTCACCTACCCTATATGCAGCAACTAGGAAAAATCAATCTCTACAATTCTTCCTTGTGGATCCATCGAAGGTTCTAAATCTAAGTGGAATGGAGAAAAACAGCACAATACAGGATGTTCCTGGAAGACAACAAGTTCAGGGTGTCCTCGAAAGTGACCTCAATTTGACATTTGGTTGAATGTTGGTGGTGTGAATATACTCTGAACTCACCAAGTCTTTCAAACAGCATGGGAAAGAAAACCTGAGTAGGTGGGCTATCAATTCTCTTCTTTTACACCCCAAATAACAATTTCGTTCATTTCAGATAAATTAACAGAAAATTAACTTGCAGTATACCATTATGTCCTCCTTGGTGATGGTGCTCCTAATTTCTTTAGGTTCAAGGAGGTTGATATGTTCTGTTATTGGTTCTTCCAGGTAAGGTAACAAGATTTTGCAGTGAAGCACATAAGATCCTTGTTCTAAGGTAGACTATATATTTATGGTCAACCAAAGGGAAAAAGAAATTTCCAAGTTGAGCGAACAATAGCAGATGAATTGTTAAACTCATGTTAAGTCCTTTATTCGCTTTATTTTCATGTGTAGATGTTATCAGGAAAGGTAGATTGTGCCCTAAGACCCAAAAACACAATCAAACCATAGAATACAACAACCAGAAACCCTCACCTGGATATGTAGAGCTCGCCTTTGCCCCCTCCATCTAAGCGGTATAACTCAAGAATTCACTTGAAGTTGTGTAGTGTCTTTGCAGAGTGGAGAGTATTTGATAGAAGCATGGCTATGGTCATTGGGCCAACTCCTCCAGGAACTGGAGTAATAGCCGAAGCCACCTTACAGGCCTCTTCATAACAGACATCGCCGACCAACCGGTAACCTCGTGGACTTTCCGAATCCTGTCACACAAAAATATAATTACTTCTCAGTAACATGGCCTCCTATGGTTTTTCTGACTGTCATTCTATTTCTAAATGGTCCGCTCTTCTTTTTATGTTTTTATGCTATGCTTGGGTTGACAGAAATAAACTATTCCGATTCACATATTTCACCATAGCATAATCATGTTGAAGTGATTGAGTGGTTGAATTTAGAAGGTAAGAAGCATTCATAATTGTTTCAATACTGATTCTGAAAATGACAAATTAGAAGATTGCCAAGTGCTAAGACTATGAAGAAGATTAGGAATTCAAAGACTACTCTCCTATGTGATGCATTGGCAAATGGACACCAGATCATCATGTGGCCCAACATATCACAGTTGTGGCTGGAATGTAACAGGGTCCAGTAAAAAAATGGACCACATGTCTGTCTGATGAAGACCAACAGTGGATCTATTTTAACTGTTATCTTTTCGTACAGGTGTGGCCCGCCGATGACCAGATGGTCGAGATTGGCCAAATTTGGGCCAGGCACATATCCGGTAAGGCCTGCCTCATGAATGGCTAGGATGCCATGTGTGGAGAGAGCAGTGTTTTAAATAGCGAATAGCGTGTAGCACAGCATTCACCCCTCTGAAGTGTGAGGCATAAATTACATGGCATGTAGTGTAAGGTACACACTACTTATATATTTTTAATGAAGGTTACGCTTGGTTGTAGCAAATATCATTAAATTTCATGATATCTTGCACCAAACTAGACTGATTAATTATGATATTTGGTGCAACCAAACACAACCTTAGATAAGAGGAAAAAGAGGGCAAAGATTAATTTTAAAGATAAAGAAATAGCAATGGAACCGAGCTAATACTATTATTTATATTATTTTACTAAAATCATTTAAAAGATAAACTAAATTTTATTGAAAATAGAAAAATATAACATATCATTGAAAATATTAATTAATTTTAATGTTTTGGTGAACAACAACTTAATGTAAGTTATGTATGTATAGCATAGGCTACGTAGCATATAGTATATGACAATTAACATGTAGTGTGGGCTACATGTGACTTAAGCTATTTTCATGAGCTACATAGGGTAAGCTATTTAGAATACTAGAGGAGAGTAGGGCTCAAATTCCTTCTCATACAATTAGCCGTCACCAATGTCATCTATATTTGTATTGACCACAACATTCCATAACGGTGTAACGGTAATGGTGACTGTAATGGCCATCACCCCTACCATTATGATATGAAAACACAAGCAATTTCTCCCATTTTCCCCAAATCCCCAAATTGGAGGTTGAAATCCATCATTTTTTTTATTTGTTTTTTTGAAATTCATCATTGAGCATGCATAATCATGGATTTCCACCATATCTATACTAATTCTAAGCGACTTACATAAAAAAAATGAATCAAAATATTTATAATAATTATTGAAAAAAAAAAAAACTCATCGTTTCAAAAGCAGGCCCCACCCACTGTCCGATCTTGATTTCCGCCAAAAAAAAAAAAAAAAAAGAAGGAAGAAAGAAAGAAAGAAAGCAAGAAGAAGAAGAAGAAGAAGGAAAAAAAAAAAAAAAATCCAGTTTCCTCCAAGTAATCGAAGGGACTTGGTCGGATTCACCTAAAGGGATTAGAAGTAGAAGAATTAAGACAAAAGGTGAATTTATAGTTTGTTTTTTAAAGAAAAATGGGAAGAATGGTCGATATCGGTATCGATAATATCGACGATACATTTGAATGTATTGTTGATGCAACCTTATATATGTGGACAATACGTTGATATTGGTATCGATAATATCGATGATACATTTGAATGTATCGTCGATGCAACATTATGTGTCAACAATACATTAAAAATATCACATTGTATCAGCAGTATCATTGATACAATGCGATATATCGCGATACAATCATCGATATGCTGAAATGGACATATTTTAGTGGTGTTTCATATCGCTGTGGTGCGATACCAATAATATTGGCCAATATTATCAACACCGCAAACACTGATCATCACGTCTCAACAAAAACATTTTAACCATTTAGCTTAAAAACTAGAAGAATTGCCCCAACTTGAAATTATGTTGAGTTGCATCAAGTTTTTTCAAACAATGGACACCAAGACTCGTTAACATTTATTTAAAATCCATTTAGTCTAGGCTATTTGAGCAAAGTTTTGTCAGGTTTTATCAAGCATTTCAAAGTTTTGTCAAGTTAATTCCAGTGGAATTTAGTTGACAGGGTTCTGAACAAATTGTGTTTTATTTCTTTGAGATCTTGATGATATCTAATAGATTCTAGTTGAGTTCTTTCGTGTTTCCAAACATAGTTTCATCCTTTAAAAAAATCAAAGACCCAAGAGCCACTTGTATTGAAAACTCTTGAGCACTCTTTCGGATAGCTTGCAGGAAGAGGAAGAATCCTCACCATCAACAATCTCCAAAAGAGATCAATAATCCTGCCCAATGTATGCGTACTATGGAGGACACCGAAACAGTTGATCATCTTTTCATTCACCGCGAGATTGCTAGGATGATGTGGATTTGCTATTTTTGACTTTTCGAGTTGTCTTGGGTGATGACAAACTCAATTGGGGATCTATTCTTGTTACGGCATGGAGTGGGGTTAGAGAAGAAATTAATCGCTATATGGAGATTGGTCTTGCTAGCTATGTTGTGGGTAGTTTTGGGGGAAAAGGAATGGAAGGCACTTCTATAACAAGTCATCCACGGCGGAGGAGATTCTATCAAAGGCCACATTCCTTGTCCCCTAGAAGATTGTAATTTTTCAATTTTGCTTCAGTTGTAATTTCTTGTGCCATCCCAGCACTTTTTCAATACAATCATTGTTACTCTTCAGAAAAAAAAAATATATATATATAATAATAATAAATGAACATTTCACCTCGTATTTTTGGGACACATCTTTCATTGTAACACAGCAATCAACCAGAAGCATTTTCCTCAACTGTTCGGAGTAGCCGAGGGGAAAAAGAATTTTTTTTTTTTTTTTAAAAAAAATTTCTTTCCCCTTACTTTTTGGCCCCAGACAAGTCACACTCCAAGTCCAAAGCTATGTTTTAAACCTTGCTCAGGACATGCATGAGCATAAGCACATGTTATGTTTAACATGATGCACATTAAGCAATAGTGATTTGGCAAAGAAAACACCATGATGCAGGAAACCGCAGGGTTCTGTACTGCTGAACAACCATCCACACAAGATGCCACAGAAGGTGAGAGGACAGTCTACTTACATCAACTGGGTTAATTCCAACATCGATCACAACAGCACCAGGCTTTATCCAGTCACCCCTCACCATGTTTGCAACTCCTGCAGCAGAGATGACGATATCTGCTTGTCTTGTGATTTCCTCAGGGTTATTTGTGTAAGAGTGTACAATAGTAACAGTGGCATTTTGCCTCTGCCAACAACAATAATTCCAGAAATTAAAACTTGAACAGAGATGGAAAAGCAGATGGAGCATGTCCAAGGATGGATTTTGAGAAAATAAAACAATAATCAATCAATGTTTTGAAATGAATGAAACAAACAACTAATTTTACCTGCAACAACAGCGCAGCAGGCATTCCAACAATATTGCTGCGACCAATTACAACTGCTCTCTTTCCCTTGATATCAACACCACATCGGTGCAATAACTCTATGCATCCTTTGGGGGTGCATGGAACAAATAAGGGCTCCCGACCTCGCATGGCGAGACGACCAACGTTCAGTGGATGGAAACCGTCAACGTCTTTCTCAATGCAGACAGCATTCAAAATGTTCTCCTCGTTCATATGCTGATAGATATGGAGAGAAGGCTATTAGAATGTGAAGTGGCAAAGGCCAACTGCATACATATTACCCAGTTCAAGAGTAACATATAATTTGTTGGCTAGATTGCACTGATTATCACTTTGTTGTGGTCAACTTATCAATGACTCACTTTTCGCACATGTCACAGATATGGGGGATTTTTGGGTGAAAATGGATGTTTCTAGAATAAGCCAACTTAAGCTTCATTTTTTCTTTAAAATGTATCCTCAATTGGAGTGAATTTTTGGGATACCCCTTCCAAGGTAGGGCCTGTCCAATAACTTGTTCGGATCTTGTACAAAGTTTCCATGCGGACAAAACTCATAGAGTTGCCCTGCCTATCTGGCATAGACTATCTGCTACTAATTCAAAGCAGTATAATATTACCATATCATCAACGAAATATATCTAGAGGTTAAATGATATTTGTTTTTTGATGAATCTAGAGTTTAAACATTTTGAGCTGCAAATGCTATGCCAATACTCTCTGAGAATACTAAATGTTTTAGATACATGCACCATGCCACCCAAGATTAGTTGGATTTCTTATTATCTCTAATCAACCTGAGATGTAACCTTTCTTTTTTTGACTAAGTAACATCAACACTTCAAATGAATCATAACAGGTCAACTACCTTGTAACTATATACAATACTAACATGTTATTATTTTGTTCAAACCTTTAGAATAACATAATTTGGCATTCTTGCTAGATACAGAAGCATACCCTGGGTAGAGGCAGCTGGACAAGGATCCCATGAACTGAAGGATCCTTGTTGAAGCCTAAAATAGACTTGAGCACTTCTTCTTCGGTGCAGTCCTCAGGCAAATGAACTTCATAAGATGTGATCCCAACGGCCTCACAGGCCTTTTTCTTGTTGCGGACATAAGTCTGGGAATCCTTCCTTGCACCAACTAGAATAACTGCCAACCCCGGAACTACACCAATTGCATCTTTCATCCGGGATATTTCACTAGTGATTTCATCTCTAATCTGCTTAGAGACCAACTTTCCATCAATCACCTTTGCAGAAGTTTCGGTAGTCATCGCCACTGTACAACCAAATATATATTGGACGATTAAGTGCAAGGAATCGTAAAGCAATACTATCTATCATAGTAATATCCAGAGCATAAAAATATAACAGGTGGGCAGATCGTGGAAATACCACTAATGTTACCAACCCAAACTGATTATGTGTGAAAATTAAAACCTTGAACTGTAACCTACTATAGTGAGAAAATAATGTTTTGAGGGTTTGTTTGGTAGTAGGGCACAAAATATATTGTGGTAGGAACATTTGCTGCAAGATGTGATGATTACAACAGTTCACTTTTATTTGTCTTTTATGGCATGTTTGTTTACCGTGGAACATGTTTACAGGAACATGATGTCATGGTCCATAGCTTGGTCACATAGTTTTTCCAAAAGAGCATATTCCCCAGCTCCTTCCTTTCCCTGCAAAACCCTTTTACCTGGGAAATGGCTTTCTGGGAAATGCTGGGAAAGGGGATCAATCTTGACCCAAATCCCACCATCTCCTTCTTCCTCTCTCCCATTTGGCACCAGAGCGCTCCATCTCCATCTCTCATCCATTTCTCACCTCTTTCACTCTCTAATCCATCTCTCCCACCTTCTCCTTCTTCGTTTCTCCCATCTTCAGCGAATCGAACCCATCTCCTTCTTCCTCCCTTTCACTACTCCACACCAGCTAGACAACAACTCCCAAGATTTCAAGGCTACTCAACATCAACTCCATAAGTACTCCACAAATTCCTCTCCTCCCATTTTTTTAATTTATTTGTTGTCAAGTAATGAAAATATACTTTGTATTGTGCAAGTCATTTTTCTGTAATATTTCTTCCCCGAATCTATTGTTATTGCTTTGGGTTGTACTTGCCCAAATTGTGGATTGAGTTGTAGATGGGCATAGCTCTAAAATCAAATTCATTGGACGATTCTAATATGTGATTGATGGACAATTGATGGACATTTGTTTGTCAAATCCAGACCATTGGCAACTTCCATTTTAACCGTCAATTAAGCGTCTACCATCAGCTAGTTGAATCATCTATTTGAACTGATTTTTGTAATAAAGTTCCATCTACAATGTGACTCGTGATTTGCACAATTTTGATTGTATGTTGTTGTAACTATCGGTCTTATTCTCGGTTATGCCCTATCACATGGGTCCCATGTTGGACAATAGGATTGAGGAACTTGCAAGTGACATGTACAATGTCCGCGTGCATCATTGTGGTCATGGTATTAACTTTCTCAAATCTACCAATTTTTCCTCTAAAATTGTTTGTTACATTCATAGGGGAATTTTATACCATTTTTTTCCTCTTAACAATTCTTTCCTTATAGTTTCTAATATCTTAGATTAGTTTTTTTTTTTTTTTTTAAATTAAAAAAATTAAAAAAACATGGAACTGTAACGTAAAACTAATAGAGCATTGACAGTGTTATACTCTGACGGAAATTTTGACAATGGCCCTGCAATTTCATCTAAAGACTTTGTTAACTAAATTCCCATCATTTCATTTTTTTTTAAAGAAAATTCCCATCATTTCACCAATGATGGTTCCAGTTGGATGGCCCGATTACTAAGGGTGTTTTTGAATGCACAATCAAAATGGATTATAATTATTAGTGTAATGTGCTGGAAATGACAAAACTGTGGTTCTCTTAGCACTCATATCATGCGATTGGGCTTCGAGCTGCAATCCTATTAACTGAATTTTGACAACTACTACCCTGCAATTTCATCTAATGCCTTTTTTAGCTGAATTCTCATCATTTCACCTTTTTATTTTCTTTTGAAAGCAGAACTCCCATCATTTCATGAACAAAGGTTCCTATTAGATAGTGAAATTACTAAGGGTTTGTTTGGATGCAGAATCGAAATGAATTGTTATCATTAATATAATGTGGTGGAAATAACCAACCTGTTGTTCTCTAAGGTATATTTGAGTGATTGGGCTCCACACCGCAATCATGTTAACTGAATTTTGACTACTACTCCATCATTTCACCTTTCCGTTTTCTTTGAAAGCAGAACTCCCATCATTTCATGATAACAGTTCTGGGTAGAAATGAGATTGAATTTCCCCGTCTTCAATCTCATTTCTGGAGACGATTGAATTTCCCTGTCTTTTGTTCTTCTCTCAAGTCCCTGAATTTATGAAGTCTCGTTTCTGTAGTGGACCAATTCGTTTTCCTTTTGCATCTTTAAGTTTTCTATTGAAATTCCAGAATTTCTGCAGCACAAGGATATCGATGAGGAATTCCTACAAATGGTTATGCAGAATACCAGTCGATATGTGGGTATTTTCTTTCTACATGCAGTTCTTGTGAATTTTGGTTTCAGAAGTAAGCAAGTGAGTTTCGCAATTTACAGCCTTCCTGACATGACTATGAAAGAAAGATAACGAAAAGGTCTACACCCTTCAAAACATAACAGACTAAAATGTTCATGATAGACTCGGAAATGCAGGCATCATCAACTGGAAGGTCAAGAATCAAGAGACTATCTTTATATAATCTTCGGACATGAAGTATAGGATAGACCATCATACTCATCATCAACTGGAGCTCAATCAGCTGTTTCCATGCACCAAAATTTGTTTTTTCATGTGAATTGCTTTGGGTTGGGAAAGAAAACCAGAAACACAAGGGGTTACAGATATAAATTTCTATCATTTCTACCTCCCTTGATCCTGCAAAGAAAGCCATTTGAAGATGCAATTGAGCAACAAGCCATTAGTGCATGAGAATCCACTGCAATGGGTTTGAATGAATTCAATATACTTCATTGGGATGAGGAATGACAGAATCAGTTCTGATTGTGAAGGCCCCAAAATCAATCTGAGATGCATGATGAAGGGGATGAGAGTGATATAGTAGGGAACATTCGGTAAAATGAGAACATCCATACACTACTACACATGGTAAACCAAAGTGGAAACAATTTTATTTATAATCCGAGATTGTACATTGTTCCCATACATACCTAACTAGGTGGAAAACATAAAAAACTCAACTACTAACTATTAAACTTCTAGGTGGAAATGATCCACTTCCTTCAACATGGTAAACAGAAAGCACATAAACACAAACATGGCTTAACCCGAGACCTAATGGTCCTGTGAATCAGTCAGATGCGGTGCTGCTCCATCCTTTTGAACACAGCATAACACTTCCTTAAGGGTACGGAAGATCTTCTGGTTCCATTTCTCCTGTTCAGCCATTCGAGTCCTCATTTCAGCCCTCGTATCAGTTAATTCAGACTGAACCGAGGCCAGCTCCTCTTCCACCCGACTAAAGCACTCATGTATAAGTGGGAGGGCTACAAAATCTTCATCGATGTCTTCGTCATTATCTTCCTCCTCCTCCTCCTCCTCTTCTTCCTCCTCATCCTCTTCTTCTTCCTCCGCGGTTTTTTTTCCTCTTTCAACCTCTTCTTCCTCATTCAATTTCATCCTTTTCATAGTATTGGCATCAACGAAACTTTGCGGCTCAAGCCTCGCATTGGGGATGAAACTAAACCCACAGTCTTTGGCCATTTTATAGACCAACCGTCTGAATGGTAAGGACAGATTGGTTTTGGTGGTGGCGGCATTCAAGATATGGCGGATTACAATAGATGGGTAGCAAACCTTCTTGTCCGTGCCCAGTAAATACAGAACCTCCAACATATATTATGTTAGTTGTGTATGATTTCTCTTTCTAGGGTACACATTGTACGTGAATACAAGGTGGAGGAACCTGTAAACTGGAAGCATCCTAGTCACCAATTATCATCCTATATCCAAGACGTACGTTCGCCACAAATTTGAACAGTCCTCTCGTCCCTGTACTTGGATCACTTCGCATCCCTATGTCAAATAATCACTGTCCCACGTGGCACCCCAGAAATCCTCTCAATTTCAGTCACATTAAATGGTATTAGGGACTTTTCGATTGTTAAGTCGAAGGTATATGACTTTAGACAAGGATTTCGAATTGAAGTGTAGAAATGTCAAACAGTCTCGGCGTCGGCATTGTTGTCGGGTGTGAAGATGGGATTCAAGCCAATAGTGGTAAGCCACTTGAGCTCTTCGGTATCGACGAACAAGTCCTTGTTCACGTACCGCTCAAAACATACCTTGCGTTTGGCGAATCTTCCCAAATCCACGGCTTCTTCCACCTCGACTAACCGGCCGCGACTCGTTGACGGTCCCGCCCGAGACGTGGATCGACCCGTGCTCCATCCCGAGACCACTCTCTTAGCCCGGGTAGTTACAACCGTTGAGGTTAATGCTCCAATGTCCTCCCTTCGCTTGGAGCGACGATTATATTATTGTCCATCCGTTTCCTGTGCGTCACACTTCTTCGCCATAAGCCTCACCATTAATGGGAGCAATAGCCAAGAAGAAACAAGAATAAGGAAAGCCCCCATTGGAAAGAAAAATGTGTTTTGTTTTCGTTTTTGTCGATTTGGGTGGAATAAGAAAGAAAAATAAGGAAATTGAAGCAAATGGAAGCAAATGGAGTTGGGTTTTGGGAAAACTAGTGGAAGTAGAGAAGGATTTTAAAAAATGGAAGGAAATAGGGATAGGTTTTTGGATTTGGGTGGAAGTAGAGAAGGATTTGAGAAGAAATAAAATAGGGATAGGTTTTTGGATTTGTAGAGAAATATTTGAGAAAATAGAATAAAGTAGGGATGAGTTTTGAGAGTTGTGTGGAAGTAGAGTAAGATTTGAGAAAATGGAAGCAAATAAGGATGGGTTTTTAGGTGTGGGTGGAGGTAGTGAGAGATTTGTGAAAATAGACAGAAATGAAGATGAGTTTTTGGATTTCAATGTGTATAGAGAAAGATTTGAAGAAAATGAAAATGGGTTTTAGGATTGTGAAAGAAGAGATGAATTTGGGTCTTGATAAAAGTAATGGGAGATGAACAAATAGAATGATATAGGGTTGGGGTTAACCGGACGTGTGCTTGGTGGGAAAGCGAGTCAGGGTCGACCGGGTCAGTATCCAGCATTCCGGGGTCGATCGGGTCAGTGTCCGGAGTCTCGAGGTCGACCGGGTCAGTCCTGATGATCGGACTACGGGCTTGGCTTGAATTTCATTCCACGTCTCTGAACATTCTATTAGTAGTACCTCCAGTGCAGCTTTGGAGGGGTTAAAATCCTGGACTGTATTCATCTGAACAAATGGGAGCATCTTATATGCCAGGCTGATGAAAGTTGTTGCCAAATCAAACTAGTTTACTAGACAAGCAGCGCTATGAAGACAATGGATGGTTTAAAAATACTTGCCAACGCTCCATAGACTAATGTACATCTGTCTCAGCAGTTACACCATGTGGCATATTGTCCTATACTTGGCTTTTTCGTATGGTCAATACATATAGAGAAATGGTCCTCAATTTTGTTTATGGATTGAATGTTGAAACCCATTTGCTGCATTTTATGAGAAATGGACCATCCATAAGTGGGCTATGAATTGGTCAGTCCTACAGTCCATTTGCCATGCCATGAGAATTTAGTGGTTTCTGACGTTCTGTATACTTTTAAACAAGGCGATTGTTGAATTAATTGATTTTTGGATCAAGGCCAAACAAGGAATGGTCTACCTGAGTGATGGGATGGATTTTATGCATGTTAAATCATTTAACCATGTTAGAGAAAGTTACCCACATTAGGTATCTATGTGAGTTAGGCAAGAGTTTTCTGGTTTGATCCTAGAAGTTTCACATGGTGTCATGAAATGGTAATACAGTTTATGATGTTCTTAACAGTCCCAAACCTTTTATTTTCCAAAAATTCGTAAGCATTAGGAGATGAGAGAAACTGAAAATTTAGAATGAAGGTTCATGCCAATTGTTGAGGGTCAAATATTGCATATCATACCCCAGTTATTGCTTGGATTTATGAACATAATGTTGTTTAACAGCCTGTTGTAGTCGTGTTTATGATGCAAGGTGCAATTACAAGCTTGAACTAGAAAGGATGCTAAAAGCATAGATTTGACGCTCTGGCATCACCAAGGCATTAGACGGGACTCCATGGGACCAAGATCGAGGATTTACACACCAGTGATCAAAGAAATTCCAGCCACTCACTTCAAACAGACCTGAAAAAAGTCTAAAATGCAAGATCACAAGGTTCCCACCATCTGATTGGCTCAAAACTTCATACATAGCCTGGAGACCATAAATTAACCGTACACGTCGAATTTCAACTGTTCAATCTCTGTGGAAGTGACCCAATGGACAGATCAGCCCATAAAACAGCGATTTGGGGCCCACCTGATATCTAGATGCGCTTCAATTTTGGTATCAACAGTTTACATGAGGTAAAAAAGTGGATGGATGGATTGGATTTTGCATATACATCAAGGCGAGACCCACTTTATGAAAGTGGAGTGCATAGAAGTCGTGCACTCGCTGTGCACTGAGTGAACCAAGTCGGTCAGCAGGCGCTGACCCGACTTCTCGTACTAAAACGGAAGTTGCCGTTTTAAGCAGTGTGAAAACCGTAACAGGGAGCTAAGGTCGACATTCGGTGGGCCCCCATCATCACACAAATTTATGATCTGCACTGTCCATTCATTCCAGAAGGTCAAACCGACCGTACAAAAGGATTTTCTCCAAACCCATGCGCGCACACACAGGATGTAATAACCCAAATTTGTGTAGTAATTTACACACGCTTGTACTCACACAAAACTACTATACATGGAATGTAGTAAACATCTAGACACATAGCTGATTATAAAAAGTATCCTTATCAGCCCTTTTGGTGGGTGTGCTTGAATTTCCGGGACGAAATTCTTATAAGGGTTGTAGAATGTAATGACCCAAAATTTTGGTACACGTGCGTACGCATACATGTATGTACAATTGCCTTCATTGGAGTATACACACATAGACCCATGCATACATCCACGCACCCATGCACACATGCATCTATCGACTCATGTAAATTGTGACCGTTGATGTGTGATCGTTTTGCTTAGTGTGAACTATTAATTAATGTCATTAATGATTACATGATTTTGGTAGAATATATATAAGTTTATTTATAATGCACTCTCTCAACTCGTATACTTAAGACCACGTGTTTAATTATTAACTAATATAAATCTAGCCAACATCAACTATTGACTGTGCACTGAGATTAATCTGATCTTAACCACTAAATTGTTGTTAAAAAATAAAATAAAAATCAAGAACAACCCATTTTTTGTGGGAACCAACCCCACCGTCCGCTTGTGTGTGGCTCACCTGAGTTTCTGATCAGCCTCATTTTTTTGCCTTATATCTTCTCTTGGCCAGGCCGAGATGGTGGACGGAGTAGATTTAAATTATTGTTAGTGAGACCCACCATATCTTAAAAAATAAAAATAAAATAAAAAAATAAAAGTTATATCTTCCGCACGACTAAACCACTTTCTCCACTTTCCTTCCTTTTTGTACGGTAATGGCCGTCGAACCTCCCACTAAATGAAACTGTCCCATAATTCTCACTCCTCCATTCCATTATGCATCCATTTATAAAAAAGAAAAAAAAAAGGAGAAAAAATCGAAGGAATCAATCAAAAAAAAATTGAGTGAAGGAGAGAAAGATCTCTGTAAATCAAGAGAGAGAGATTAAAGCGGGGCCTGATCATCAGACTTTAAGGTAGGTGATCTTAACATGAAATTTATCATTTTTAGTTATTATTATATTTAGTTAATCCAAGTTTTCATAGAAATATTAGTGTTAGTTAATTTTTTTTTTTAGGGAATCTACTCATTTAGGAATTTCTATTTTATTCTTTTTATAATATTTAATACTAAAATAATTTATAGATAAATAAAATAAAATAAATTTACAGAATAAAATAAATAGTTTATTTAAGATTAATTTATTAATTCTTAAATATTTTGTTAAGAAAAAAATTAAAATTAAATTTCAAATAAATTATAATATCCTACAATATATTACAGTCCAAATAGAATATATAATTAATTATTTAAAGTATTGATGATTCATTATGTAGAATTGTGAATATAAGTGATGTAAGATTGATAAGTATATATAGTCAAATATGATTATAAAAATAAAATAAAAATATATGATAATAATAACAAATTATAAATTATATAATTGTAATATGTAATCAGTATTAATATGATATATAATAAGATATATAATAAAATAAAATAAAATAAAAATATTTATAAGATCATTAAGGTATAGTAAAATATAAATATTATGTTTCATAATAATATAGTAGTAATACAATATAATTGTAGGTTTAAAAAAAAAATAATGACAAAATATATAACATAATTAAAGTAAACATGTGTAAGATAACATTATATTACATAATTAATATATAAGTATTTAATATTATTTATATGATTATCTTATAAGTAACAAAATAGAAAAGTTTTATTTGATAATATATAAAAGTCGTAATAAATATAATTTATTATTTAAAAAAATAAAAATAAATTTGTGTAAATGATGATATTAACAATTTAACATAAAAGTAATATAATAATTATATTAAATGTATCAAACAAAAGTAAATTTATTAATTTAGATAGTCAATTATAAAACAAGGTTAATCATACTGACATAATGTTGTAACAAATAATTTATATAATAATAATAGTATCTAAAGTTCAAATTAATATCTTCCTTAACCTTATTCAATTTAGATTTAAAAATAAATAATAATAAAATTCTGAATTTAGATTTAAATAGTTAGATAAAAATAATAATAATAATAATAATAAATTTTAAATTATCAATAATAATTTAATTACATTATTAATGTTATATTATATAAATCAGTGTGATAATTTTTGTTCTGTAAAGATTAAAATCCAAATTTTAATTCTAAAATTTGAAGAGTTAATTAAATTAAATTTAAATGAACTTAAGTTTAAGAAAATTTTCAAAATTTTGGAATTGAAACTAAATTGATTAGATTTCTATATTTTGGAATTCTAGTGATTAATGTGTATTTAAAACTTTATTAAATTAAAATTTTAATAAAATATAATATTAGATTTTTTTTAACTTTAAAAAAAAATATTTTCCTTATAGTTCAAAATTTTTGTTTAAATTAAAATTTAAATAATTTATCGATTAAACCTAAATATACATTCTCAATGAATTATCAAAAAGAAATTAAAATTTGTTATAAAATAATCAAGCTATTTCAATATGTGTGTGTGCGTATTTGTTAAGTTAATGTGATAAATAAAATAAAAAAATTTACTTTGAGAATTTAGTGAATAAAAATAATAAATATTTTTTATGCTAATATTTAACATTATTTAAGTGAAAAAAATTAATTTAATTAAAGCTAGAATTTAAATAAAATTTCTTGTACATTATTTCATTGTAATTCCTAAATTAAATAATAGTAAAAATAAGATTTTATTTAAGTATTTGAATTATTAAAGTTTTAACAAAATGATATCTAAAATTATTAATTTGAAATAAAAATTTATATTGTTAATATTTTCGATTGTAAAACAGTGATTCATCTTACATACCATATCAGCCCAACAACACGAACAGTAGAAAACCTTGATTAGAAGCAGCCATGGTTAAATAGACTAACCTGAAATTCAAACCATTCATTAAATAGACCACTTAGGTGTTATTTTCTTTTGGTAGATGGTGTCCTAAAACTCAACTTCTCACGCATCCAGCGAGTGTAGATAGCAAGTTAATGCTATGTGTTGCGTCAGTGGGAGAAACTCGTTAAGAGCGTAAGCGTGGGTCAGGTCTAGCATGCGACGCTAAGTAGGTCGTGGGCGTATGGTTTAGTCCAGAAATCGACGGTCTAAATATCAGGTGGGTGATTCTCCTCCATTTATGAACTTTCTGATTTTATTTATTTTAGAAAATTTATTTATTTGACATAATGACTTCAAATTAATATTGTCAAATTCCTTTATACGTAATATCTACTTTTTTAAATTTTAGCATTTACTGAATCTGATTAACTTGTAGAGTTAGATTTTAATCTAACTTTTATTTCTGAAATTTGGTGTTAAGATTTAGACCTTAAATCTGTGTTAAAGTAATTGATTTAAATTAATTAGTTTAAAATAATATTAATTAATTTGATTCTAAATTTTGATTTTCTTTTTTCTTTAAAAAAAAAAAAGGACAGAAAATAGCTTGATGTTTCAGTAAATTTAAGGAATTGAATTTTTACAGCATCGAATTTCTACACATTTGTATAGAACTTGCATTGTTGTATAGGGATTTAAATAATTAAATTATTTCGCTACTGATTTTGGAATAATTCATGACATGCATTCATCTATACTGATTACGGAATTATGGAAAAAGAAAGAAAATTGAGGAAATGATTGTGGTATTAGCAGGTAGGGCAATCGTGTCCCTTGGGTGAAAGACCCTAAAGCCAGCAAGTAGGGCAATCGTGTCCCTTGGGTGAGAGACCCTAAAGCTAGCAAGTAGGGCAATCGTGTCCCTTGGGTGAAAGACCCTAGAACCCGTTGGATCCTTCGGAGTCTCCTTTGTATACGGCGTATGAGTACAATTGTGTGCGCGGACATACGTCAGAGGTACAACTGGAGCAGTAGTCTGACCAGCTAACATATAAATGGATTCCTCGCCACGAGGTACCAATGCGTGGGCGTTAATGCAACGTAACCATACACCTAAGTACGGTGTTATAAGATGTGATGATTATTTAATTTTATTATTGAATTCATGATAGTGTAGCATTCAGTACGTCTTTATGATTCCAACATCGCATTCATGTCATATTTAATATTCAATATTTTGATTCATGTTTTGAATTTCAAGAAAGTAATTTTATTATTTATTTCTTTAATATAAATCTAGAAATTTCAGATTTGGTTGGATAAGATCCCACGAGCGGTTGTGCTCATACTCAAAATAACAGTGTTTCAGGGCATCAGAGTTTAGTCAAGGGTAAAGTGGAGTGAAGATCCAATCATCAATTTACTTATCTTTTATTTGTACCGATGGAAAAAAAAAAAATGTATAATAAGAATTTAGAAGTGAGTTTAGGCTGTAATAGTTAAAGGTTGTATTTGATGAACGTTGTTATTGTAATGAGATTGATTAAGTGTAGTTGTGAATGTTTAATATTAAATCATGACCTGGGATTCGGACCTGGGTCTGGCCAACTCGGGTACCGAATTTCAGGGCGTGACAATTGAAATAGGGAGGAACTCAAATTCTGCGCCTGCGGTTTTAGTGGATTTCGGAATTCGAAAGGGATGAAACGATTTCAAGCATTTTTCGAGGGCATTTCAATGGACGGTGTGGATTCCCTTCCTGACGTCAATCAGTGGGACACCAGCCATCACAGCGTCGATGTGTGTCAACTCTGTTTCGCAACAGAGGTTGCGTTCCATTCCTGTGGGCCACCATGGTCGATGATTTAGATAATCGGGACCGTCCATCAGGCTTAAAATGGCACTATAAACATGGGCTAGGTGGTGAAATTTCAAGATACACCGGAGATCAGTCTCCATTCGTCCAAACAAAAGACTGACGGTGCAACGGAAAAGGCGGGTGGGACACACCAAATTCGGTCTTAAAATTGTCCAATTTTATTGAATTTTCAAGGGCGATCCAATGAATGGATTGGATTTTTCAGCAATTCCCAATAATGGGCTCCACTTTCAACACAGCGTAAGACCGTACGCAGGGATTGCGTAAAACTTCCGCACCTGATATGCGTAAAGAAAATGCCCGCTGCAAGTTTCCACCGACAGCTCCCATCCACCGACTCTCGGCTGCCTATAAGAAAGAAAGAGAGAGAACGTGAATGGGTATTGAACTTTCCAGGGACCGTCTGCACAAGAGAGAGAGAGGGTGGAGGACGTCTTCACAGTGTTTCTTTTCTTCGTTAATTTTTGTTTTGCTTTTATACTTTCTTTTTCTAAGGGATTTTAGCCTCACCACCACCATATCAGGCTAAACCTCTTAGCTAGGGCTAAGAGGTGAAGCTTGTAGCGTGATGGGAGACTTTTAGCTTATGCCTTTTGTTTATACTGAACTGATGTTGATTTTGGTTTAATTAGGGGAATGTTTTTAGTTTTGAATGGTCTGTTGTGACAAATTATAATGGGTCTGTGATAGCTTTGAGCATGTTCCTTTCCTTTTTATGTTTATAACGTCAGGAAGCCCTGTTGTTCACCATCGTCTCCTGGGCATGGTCGGATGACGATACCCTTCTTAACCTTCATATCGTGTTGATTGGTTGTTAATTAGTTTAATTATGTTGTTTACTTTGTCTCTTGGGCATGGTTTGGTGATGGAATCCATTCTAAATCATATACCTTTCATCTCTTAAAAATTATATCAAAGAAAGTGCAGTTTGATTTTCATGGTTATACTCTTCAACTGGATGAAGATGGACTTTAAGTCTAGTTGAGTCCTTGAAGCAAGCATAAGATATCCCTGATCTCTACAAGTGGATCCTCTGAGTCCCTAGAGTCCTTTCCCTGAATTCTTTAAGTTTTAGATAATTATTTCATCATTATTCCTCAATTTACACTCGATTTAGATTTCATCTCATTCTAGTTCTAGTTCTATTTAGTTTCAGCTTACGTACAGGTTTCAGTCCCTTAGGATTCGACCTCAGTCTCACCGAGTTTATTACTACATCACAACCCTATACTTGGGGAGTGAACACCAATGTAACCTCTAGAATTTATTTTCTTTTGCATTGATATTTGCAATATGCATTTCGACAAATATTGGCATTACTCATCCAAATGACACCTTGTAAGGCCTTTCTCTAGCCATATAGATTTTCTCTTTTCAGCTTTTCCCCTGCCAATTGGTCATTTCTTTTAAGGCATTCCTCCTACTTGGGGAATTAATGATGTAAGTTCACTTGGCCCTACGATATTTTCTTTTCAATTTTATGTATTTATGTATCTCTTTTATTAGAGTTTCATGATGCAAGTTCACTTAAGTCGATGATACAACTTAAGTCGATGATACAGGATTTGAAAACCAATCAACGCAGGAGTTGGAATCCAAAAACAAACCAAAACTTGATTGCATAGGACTCTGGGATGATATATGGGTTCTGTCACAAGTTAGCCAATCACACAATCCTAGAGGAGTCTAAATCCTCTGAAGTTCTTGCCCCTTTTGATCCATCAGTTTGATTCAGCTATCTGAATTTCAGTGGGTCCAATGTTGAGCAGGTTCTAAATTCAGACCAACATGTGTTTACGCCACGTATACAATGGACGAGTAGCTACAACCAGGTGAGTTGTAGCCAATGCACAAGGTACTCTAGCTTGGACTTAATATAGATGGTTGATATAGATGTCCAACCTTGTGCACGCTTTTTTCTGGCTTTCGCATGAAGAAGAAGAAGAAGAAGAAGAAGACCAACATCCATATACAAGAAATTGGATTTACATGTACTGTCTCACCATATGAGACTGTTGGATCTTTTTTCATTTTTTCTCTCTAAGAAATTGATTGCTTCTTGTTCTTTGCCTCCCTAATATATTTCTTTTACAGGAATGATTGCTCAATACGTGTTTAGATTCATAGGTTATTGGGTGAATGATGCATGTGAAATTTGCCCCATTGTATTTGATGCCCAAATGCAAGACGAATGCATCATGATGCATGATTTTGAATGAAAAGATTCGCAAATTCATGTTGTTTTCATCTTGCATTAGAAAAATGCTATTCAAATCGCAAATGCCATTTTTCATATTGCAATAGAAAAATACTACTGGAATCAACTTAATGGTTATAATGTGGGAATTCAAGTTGTTGCAATCCAAACAAATAGCATCAATCCAACTTACTCAAGTACATGTGATTGTACCAACCTGACCAGAATTCCTATTGTGTTGTGATTGTGGAAGTTGCAACTTGCTCATTGTCAAATTGCTCTGGGTATGCTTCTAAATTCAAATCAGCCATTTGAAACCAGGAAGGTACTAACAGCAACTAGGTTATAGTGCTGAGTTGTAGTCAATGAGTAACAGGCAGTGCAGTAATGTGATTGTTCTGGTATGCTTCCTATATCCACCGATTCATCCTTTTGTTTTACTCAGTTTTCTTTTATCTTGCATAGGTGCAGTTTCTACCAAAGAAAGCAGCTGTTGACTCAATCTTAGCCCATTTCTATCTCAAATCATCATGCCTTAATCTTTTGTAACTTTTCCTCAATTCTGTCACATGGTTTATTGGAATGTTCTTTTGCCATTTTTCCACATATGTTGGCTTCACTTAGTTGTCTTTCTTAACCAAATGTACCTTTTCTTTTGTTTTTCTTTTCTTTTATTTTCTTTTTTTGTTTTTTAACATTACTCTTAATTTCCTTTCTTCCATTGTGATCTTTGTATCATCATGTAATTCTCCAATTTGAGTTTTATGCTCAGGTGCTTCTGGCAACTTGGTTTTTCACAGTTGATTTTGAACAGGGCTCCTTATGCTTGTGTCGAAGACTCAAACTATCATATCAGTGCCAATATTGTTGGATGCAGCTCCACATGACATTCTCGAGGAGCATGTAAGAGACATTGATCTGTTACCTCACTAACTTGATGCCACTCAATTCTACGCACAGAGCGAGAGCCAGAAATTATTAGAAAAAAGAAAAGAAAAAGAAGAACCCATCCATGCTTATGTTGAGAATGGCTCTAATCAAACTTCCAAAATGATGGACCCTAGCCAATTTTTCTATTTCCTTACAAAATTACACATCGGTAGCACTTGGTAAATAAAAAAATAAAATAATCAGTAGAATGCATGCCATGTCCACGCTAGAATATCTCAGCGTGCATCCAGGTTGTCAAAAATCCTACGATTTAGGATCAAGTCGATTCTTAAGCAAAACAGTTTGAATCCCACCTTTGAATCCCTTTTTATATTAATCATACGATTTTATAAAAACTAACCCAAAATAAAAAAATAAAAAAAGAAATAAATCTTTCCACACTGACCCAGTCGACCGGGTACCAACCCGGTCGACCCTGACTCGCTTTCCCACCAAGCACACACCCGGTCAGCCCCAACCCTATATCATTCTATTTGTTCATCTTCCATCACTTTTATCAAGACCCAAACCCATCTCTTCTTCCACAATCCTAAAACTCATCTTCATTTTCATCAAATCTTTCTCTACCCACATTGAAATCCAAAAACTCATCTTCATTTCTGTCTATTTTCACAAAACTCTCACTACCTCCACCCACACCTAAAAACTCATCCCTATTTACTTCCATTTTCTCAAATCTTACTCTACTTCCACACAACTCCTAAAACCTATCTCTACTTTAATCTATTTTCTCAAATATTTCTCTACATATCCTCCACAAATCCAAAAACCCATCCCTATTTTATTTCATCTTCTCAAATCCTTCTCTACTTCCACCCAAATCCAAAAACTCATCCCCATTTCCTTCCATTTTCTCAAATCCTTCTCTACTTCCACTAGTTTTCCCAAAACCCAACTCCATTTGCTTCCATTTCCTCATTTTTCTCTCTTATTCCACCCAAATCGACAAAAACGAAAACAAAACCTATCTTCATTTCCAATGGGGGCTTTCCATATTCTTGTTTCTTATTGGCTATTGCTCCCATTAATGGTGAGGCTTATGGTGAAGAAACATGTCGCACAGGAAACGGATGGACAACAATATAATCATCGCTCCAAGCGAAGGGAGGACATTAGAGTGTCAACCTCAACGGTCGTAGCTACCCGGGCTAAGAGAGTGGTCTCGGGACGGAGCACGAGTCGATCCACGTCTCGGGCGGGACCGTCAACGAGTCGCGGCCGGTTAGTCAAGGCGGAAGAAGCCGTGGATTTGGGAAGATTCGCCAAACGCAAGGTATGTTTTGAGCGGTACATGAACAAAGACTTGTTCGTTGATACCAAAAAGCTCAAGTGACTTACCACTATTGGCTGGAATCTCATCTTCACACCCTACAACAATGCCGACGCCGAGACTGTTCGACATTTCTACCCTTCAATTCGAAATCCTTGTCTAAAGTCACTAACCTTCGACTTAGCAATCGGAAATTCCCTGATACCATTTAATGTGACTGACGTTGAGAGGATTTCTGGGGTGTTAAGCGGGACAGTGATTGTTCGATATAGGGATGCGAAGCGGTCCAAGTACAGGGACGAGAGGACTGTTTAAATTTGTGGCGAACGTACGTCTTGGATACAAGATGATAATTGTTTGAAGGTAACCGGGATGTTTCCAGTTTACAGGTTCCTTCACCTTGTATTCACATACAATGTGTACCCTAGAACGGGAAATCATACACAACTAACACAGTATATGTTGGAGGTTCTGTATTTACTAGGCACAGGCAAGAAGGTTTGCTACCCATCTATTGTAATGCATCATATCTTGAATGCCGCCACCACCAAAACCAATTTGTCCTTACCATTCGGACGGTTGATCTGTAAGATGGCCAAAGACTGTGGGTTTAGTTTCATCCCCAATGCGAGGCTTGAGCCGCAAAGTTTCATTGATGCCAATAGTATTAAAAAGATGAAATTGAATGAGGAAGAAGAGGTTGAAAGAGGAGAAAAAACCAAGGAAGAAGAAGAAGAGGATGAGGAGGAAGAAGAGGAGGAAGATAATGACGAAGACATCGATGAAGATTTTGTAACCCCCGCACTTATACATGAGCGCTTCAGTCAGGTAGAAGAGGAGCTGGCCTCGGTTCAGTCTAAATTAATTGATATGAGGGCTGAAATGAGGACTCAAATGGCTGAACAGGAGAAATGGAACCAGAAGATCTTCCATACCCTTACGGAAGTGTTATGCTGTGTTCAAAAGGATGGAGTAGCGCCGCATCCGACTGATTCGCAGGACCATTAGGTCTCGGGTTAAGCCATGTTTGTGTTTATGTGCTTTCTGTTTACCGTGTTGAAAGAAGTGGATCATTTCCACCTAGAAGTTTAATAGTTAGTAGTTGGGTTTTTAATGTTTTTCACTTGGTTAGGTATGTATGGGAACAATGTACAATCTCAGATTAGAAATAAAATTGTTTCCACTTTGGTTTACCATGTGTAGTAGTGTATGGATGTTCTCATTTTACCGGATGTTCCCTACTATATCACTCTCATCCCCTTCATCATGCATCTCAGATTGATTATGGGGCCTTCACAATCAGAACTGATTCTGTCATTCCTCATCCCAATGAAGTATATTGAATTCATTCAAACCCATTGCAGTGGATTCTCATGCACTAATGGCTTGCTGCTCAACTGCATCTTCAAATGGCTTTCTTTGCAGGATCAAGGGAGGTAGAAAGGACAGAAATTCATATCTGTAACCCCTTGTGTTTCTGGTTTCCTTTCCCAACCTAAAGCAATTCACATGAAAAAATAAATTTTGGTGCATGGAAACAGCTGATTGAGCTCCAGTTGATGATGAGTATGATGGTCTATGCTATACTTCATGTCCGAAGATCATATAAAGATTATCTCTTGATTCTTGACCTTCCAGTTGATGATGCCTGCATTTCCAAGTCCATCATGAACATTTTAGTCTGTTATGTTTTGAAGGGTGTCAACCTTTTTGTTGGCTTTCTTTCATAGTCATGTCAGGAAGGCTGTAAATTGCGAAACTCACTTGCTTACTTCTGAAACCAAAATTCACAAGAACTGCATGTAGAAAGAAAATACCCACATATCAACGGGTATTCTGCATAACCGTTTGTAGGAATTCCTCATTGATATCCTTGTACTGCAGAAATTCTGGAATTTCAATAGAAAACTCAAAGATGCAGAAGGAAAACGAATTGGTCCACTACAGAAACGAGACTTCATAAGTTCAGGACTTGAGAGCGGAACAAAAGACGGGGAAATTTAATCATCTCCAGAAATGAGATTGAAGTGAGATTACTAAGGGTGTGTTTGGATGCACAATCGAATTGAATTGTGATTATTAGTATAATGTGGTGGAAATGACCAAACTATGGTTCTCTTAGCACTTGTGTCCAGCAATTGGGCTCCAAACTGCAATCACGTTACTTCTATTTGGAGCTACTGCAATTCAAGGGCTACTCCCTTGCTATGAATACTGGAAAGCATCATTAACTTCCGTCATTTCATCTTGGTGAAATCGAACATTTGCATTTCAATCTAATTGCACATCCAAACACGGCATAAATCAACAAGGAATGCAGTAAGAAAAAATACAAGCGTGAAGGCTACTTGTGGAGTAGGACAAGAATCCTAATAGTGGGCACACGCTCCACACTCTATGCATGCGCGATCCAGAATCCTACTACTCAGGCTGGCTCCTACCATGAATAAGCCCTGCCCCAAAAGTCCGGCGGTCTGCAGATTTCGCAGCTGATAGCTACACTTCTACATTGAATATCAACCGACGGTTGAATTTATTTTCCTCAGCTGTCCATTTTCTCCAAATGCATGATTCGGGCTAGACAGATTTTCTGGGCCAGGGCATGGACACGATGGGCCCTGCTAAGCTCGTAGATAAAATACATGAAACATTTAAAGAGAAAACCGCATACATGATTGTACAGTGTATAAACTATAATAAGCTACCCGTAGCATCTGAAAATCATCGACGAGCAACAGACTATACACCGAATAATCCAATGTGATTTCCAGCAGTAATTTCTAAGTAACAAGAAATCGATTAGAAAATCTGAAATGAGAAGAGAAAAAGGAAAAATCGAAAATAGATGGACGAATTTAGGGTTTCGGGACACACGTGGCACAATCGCAGACGACGATTTTCGATGGCTTGGAGCCGTTGGATGGAGAGAAATGGAGGAGTGGCGAAAGAAAAGGGCACTGCTGCGGATTTTACGGAAGGGGAGAAGACGAGCGGTTGCGGAGGAAGAGCAGTCGGAGAAGATCGTCGATGCAGCCATTGTCGAGAGAGAGAGAGAGAGAGAGATTTTAGGAAAGGGAGAGAGCGCGCGCGGCGCGCCAAACTCAGCTCAGTGCGAGGGGTGATTCGCGAGAGGGATTGAATAGGTGATTCGTAGTGCAATAACTAGGGCCGTTGATATTCGTCCATGGTAGGGACCATTCACTGGAGGGGAGCACTCCTTGCATTCCATGATTTCCATCGACCGAATGTAATGCCTGTCCAATGATCAGGTGGAGCACGCGTATGTAGGAAAAATGGACGGTTATAAAAATATGTCCAACGGGTTAATTCGGTGTAAATGTGCCCGGTAATGATTATTGGACAAGCCTAATTTTCAGGCCACTATATATGGGAGATGATCAACGTAATGAATGGACCGGATTTCACACACACTTTGTAGATTAGCGAGGTTTGGGTACGATAAACGATGCTCCCTCGCTCTCATTCTCATTTTTTCTTGAAACAGGGAAAAATTTATCACTGTAGACACCACCTTTTATCCAGCGGTTTTAATGAAGCAATACAAACTTAAGTTACCAAATTAAACTGGAACGTGCGGACAGTGATTTTGAGGACGAAATTACCCCTCCTTTTAACTGCTATTGCTTTTCCTCTCCCTTTGATGGAAAACCCAGGCGCGGTTTTTCAAAACACATCCCTCCGTTCCATTGCAACGAAAAACTGACGCACGCCGTTTTTCTTATCATTTTCCTTACTAAAATTCGAACTTTATCATCTCCGTATTATCATTCTACATTTGGCATTTTCCATCTTGGTGAGGGTTACATGGAATCCTCCAAAACAATTGCACCTCCAATCTTCGAAAAGGTTCAAATTAATCCCTCACTCGAAAGCACCCTTCCTCAACTTGCATTGAAAGAGGCTATGGTTGTTGGAGGTACAGATATTAAAAAAAACCCTAGTGTGGTTTATAGATACTTTCCTTTGTAGTATTGGACGACGATTAATTGACTACATGTGGAAATTCAACTAGTAATTCACCAAGGGTGCTTGGTCAAACTTAGCCATTGCACGCATGAATTTGAAGAAGAACTCACGGAAGTTAAGACGAGCCCAAGTCGACACAATTGATCGACTACTCATCAAATTTCATGTGAAGTTTGGTGAATTTCATGCCAGGCTCTTACAATTTCATTTGTTAGGCTTAGTCAATTTTATACATTGATCGTTCAAATTCATGTGAAACTCGTTCAATTCCATTTGAAGCTCACTCAATTTCATTTTAGGGCTCACTCAATTTCATGTTAGGGTCACTCAATTTAATGTTTGCCTAGCTCAATTTCATGCTAGGCTCACTTAATTCAATATTTGCCCGGCTCAATTTCATGCTAGGCTCACTCAATTCAATGTTTGCCCAGCTCAATTTCATGCTAGGCTCGCTCAATTCAATGTTTGCCCACTCAATTTCATGCTAGGCTCGCTCAATTTAATGTTTGTATTGATAAATTTCATGCTAGGCTCACTCAATTTAATGTTTGCATCGATAAATTTCATGCTAGGCTCACTCAATTTAATGTTTGCATTGATAAACTTCATATTTTCCTCCATGAATTTCATTCTTGTCTCGCTCAATTTCATGTTTGCGTTGCTCAATTTCTAGTTTGTCACAATCAATTTTCAGTTTGCCATGCTCAATTTTAGCATTCCTCGCTCAATTGTCAGTTTGCCTCACTCAATATATAGTTTACCTTGCTCAATTTTCGCTCTTCCCTCGCTGAATTTCTAGTTTGCCTCATTCAAAATTAGGTTGCATCGCTAAATTTCCAGGCTTCCCTTGATCGATTTCATTTTTCCCTCGTTCAATTTCTAGTTTGCCTCGCCTAATTTCTAGCTTGTCTCGTTGAACTTTCGCTCTTCCCTTGCTGAATTTCTAGTTTGCCTCGTTCAATTTATAGGTTGTGTCGCTGAATTTCTAGTTTGCCTCGTTCAATTTATAGGTTGTGTCGCTGAATTTTCATGCTTCCCTCGCTTGATTATTTGTTTTCCCTTGCTCAAATTCGAACTTCCCTCGCTCGATTTCATGTTTCCCTTGCTCAATTTCTACTTTACCTCGTTGAAGTGCACGTTTGCCTCATTGAATCAGATGTTTACCTTAATCATTTTCATGTTTACCGTGCTTAATTTTAGTTGAGGTTTATTCCTTTTTATCCGAAGCTCATTCAAATTTATCAAGTGCTTGATATTTAGTATTAATGTATGTGAGGTAATGCTTAAATTCCTATTACTCTAATTCTATATGGATTAACCATGTGTAGAGAAGTTAGCCTTGTATACCCTTATACATTTGTGATTGCTTAATTATAAGTATATTTCTAGTAGATATGACATGAACCTTCAAATTACATTTTATTTTGTCTTATAAACCGTACAATGTGGAATATATGTTGAATGTTGAATGAACTTTTAAATATTCCAAATTGCTTAACCATACTTGAGATTGATATGCCACGTTTGTGGGCCGTCATTTGAGCTTAGAGGAATTATAAGAATCCATGTTAAATTCATGTGTTGATGTTTAATATCATAATTTGATAATATCTACAATTTAAAGAGCAATCTTGCCAAAATTTAAGGGATGTACGTGAGTACCATGATGCATAACATCCCCCCATGATATAAAAGCTTTACCGGGTGCTCAATGTAAGCCACATTCTGCTCCAGTTACTAGAATAACTATTTGAACCTATTTCGAATTCCCTCGGAACAACGGAAAATTGTGAACCTAGAGACGTAAAACTTTAGGACCCTTAGGAAATTTTAGATTTAGTTGTTTGAATGTAGAAATGAAACTTAGGTTTCCTTGAAATCATTAGAATAGTCATTCAAACTTGGTTGGAATCACTTTGGAATTATGAAATTTGAAAAGATAGAGACTCAATATTTTAAGTTCTCTAGGAGATTGCCTGCATAACCATGAAACCTAGGAACAAAAACTAGGTCCCCATTAAAAATTATTAGAATGATTGTTTGAACTTAGAACTAAACTTAGGAATTATGGGAGAACAAATAAACTGCTATGATGTATATTAGATTAAACAAGAATGCTCATTGAACTTGACCTCCAATGAACTTTTTCGCAATTTAGGATTTAAATTTTTCCATAATTTTCCTTAGTTGAAATGACATCGTGAAGACACTCAATAGACAGTAGGTGAAACGAGTTTAGGCATTGTAAGCAGTTCCTTACCCATTACATTGTACATTAGATCAAATTTAAGCACTCCCTAAACTTAAAACCCGCACTAGGAGTTAAAAATTAAAATTTCCTAAGAAATCTCATTAGTTAGATATGATATTTTACATAACTTTTAGCAATTAACATTAACTAGAAGCGATTTTATAAAGGTTTAAGAAAAAAAAATTAGCTCTAGATAGAGCATATTGAGACTAGGATTTTGTAATTTGAATCCCCAAATATATCTCTTTGATCAAAAACAACATCTATCGTATGTTCCAACAATTAGAAATAATTAATAGTGAAATTTCAACCATAGACTACTTGTTGAGACTAGCTTTGAAAATTTATGTAAGTTTAACATATTTTAAACCCAAATTCTCATGTAGAAATGTTAGGCTCCTAGATATATTTTTTTTTGTTTAAAGCGTACTAGGCCATCATAGAATCGTCCCTTATTAAAATAGAAGACTATATGATATTCCATCATAGATAGCGTCGCTGAATTTAACAAGCACCACATGAAATCATTCATATCTCCGAATTTGTAATCCATATAAGCTCTTGTTGTTTATTTAAAAAATTTAATGCATTGCTTACTCTTTATTTCCTTAAGCTTTCTATCATCCTCATTTATTATGGAACGTGAGTACTCGGTCCTCTATTATTTAATCAAGTTTTGTCTTATGGCAAGCTTCCATTGCTTAACGATTCACTAATATAATGTCATTGTATTGGTTTTCAGATAATGTCTATGAGAATCATCTGTTGTTATGGCGGGGAAATGGAATATGAAAACAAGCGATACTCGTACACTGGTGGGGATTCGATTTTTTTTTTGCCACGTGTCGAGACTACGTATGAGGAGCTTCTATCTAGAATTCACAAGATTATTAAGAGTCAACCAATAGATTGTGATATTAGGATGAAAGTAATATATCCTTACACAAACGAATCAATCCCTCCAACCGTAATCGTAGACAACGATGACGTGCGAGGGTTCCTGGCAACACAGTTGGAGCATTCAGATAAATTCATTTCTTTAGTTATTGAGACAACGCAACACATTAATAGGACAACACACGTGGAGAGTGTGCCTGAAGAGCATGGCGTGGAATTTGAATATATGACATCTCTATTACAAGTGGTAGTAAGCAACGATCAACTGCCCGAGCCGCCTCAAACATCAAACTTTGTGAGTAGCCAAGTCAGCTAGGCACGTGACCTTAACCTCATTTATGAATACATGGCATTGCCTTTAACAACAACAACAGATCTGTCATCATCATCCACCACTCAAGCCGTATGTGTAAGCGAACATGAAATTCAGCAGGCCAAGCTTGAATTTCAATGGGGCAAACATGAAATTGAGCGGGGCAAACATGAAATTTCAGTGGGGCAAACATGAAATTCAGCGGGGCAAACATGAATTTAAGCAGGGCAAACATGAAATTCAGCTGGGCAAACTGAAATTTGATCGGGGCAAGCATGAATTCAGCGGGGAAAACATGAAATTGAGCGGGGCAAACATGAAATTCAGCGAGCCAAACATAAAATTTAGCGAGGCAAACTTGAATTTCAGCGGGGCAAACTGAAAATTGAGCGGGGCAAGCATGAAATTCAGCAGGGGAAACAGAGTATGAGAATGGTTTCTACAATGGTGGCCCACCTGCAATGATGGTGGGTGTGGATCAATCAGGCTATTTGGATTCTTCAAACTCTGTAGTTTCGGCAGCAGAATCAGTGGCTAACATCAGAAATAGGCCCCATGTGTATGGAGGAAGTGATCATGGAAGAGAGACGATGAGCTTGCCTTTCATTGATTTCCTTGGAGTTGGGGCCACATAGAGATAGAGAGGTGTTTTCCATTGAAGTTTCCCTTGAGTCCTCATATATACATGTATTCAAAAAAAAAAAAATGAAAAGTAGAAAAAGAAAGGAATTGAACGAGGGAACCTCGCAATTGAGTGAGGCAACCTAGGAATTGAGTGAGGCAACCTAGGAATTGAGCGAGGGAAGCTAGAAATTGAGCGAGGGAACCTAGAAATTCAGCAAGGCAACCTAGGATTTGAGCAAGGGAACCTAGAAATTGAGCGAGGCAACCTACGAATTGAGCGAAGCAACCTAGGAATTGAGCGAGGGAAGCTAGAAATTGAGCGAGGGAACCTAGAAATTCAGTGAGGCAACCTAGGAATTGAGCGAGGAAACCTAGGAATTGAGCGAGGAAACCTAGAAATTAAGTGAGGGAGGTTAGAAATTGAGCGAGACAACCTATAAATCGAGCGAGGTAACCTAGGAATTGAGCGAGGGAAGCTAGAAATTAAGCAAGGGAACCTGGAAATTCAACAATGTAATATAAGATTTGAGCAAGGCAACCTAAGAATTGAGCGAGGGAAGCTAGAAATTGAGCGAGGGAACCTAGGAATTGAGCGAGGCAACCTGTAAATTGAGCGAGGGAACCTAGGAATTGAGCGAGGCAAGCTAAAAATTGAGCAAGGGAACCTTGTAATTGAGTGAGGCAACCTAGGAATTGAGCGAGGGAAGTTAGAAATTCAGCGAGGCAAGCTAAAAATTAAGCTAGGCAACCTAGGAATTAATTAAATGAGGCAAGCTAAAAATTGAGCGAGGGAGGCTAGAAATTGAGCAGGGCAAGTTAGAAATTGAGCGAGGGAAGCTAAAAATTTAGCGATGCAATATATAAATTGAGCGAGGGAACCTAGGAATTGAGCGAGGCAACCTAGGAATCGAGCGAGGTAGCGTAGAAATTCAGCAAGGCAACCTATGAATTGAGCCAGGTAACCTAGGAATTGAGCGAGGGAAGCCGAAAATTCAGCGAGGCAACATATAAATTGAGCGAGATAACCTAGGAATTGAGCGAGGCAACGTAGAAATTGAGCGAGGCAACCTACAAATTGAGCGAGGAAACGTAGAAATTGAGCAAGACAACATAAGAATTGAGCGAGGGAAAGTATAAGGTGAGCTAAGGAAACTTGAAATTAGGCGGGACAAACTAGAAGTTGAACAAAGCAAGCATGAAAGTTGAGCGACGGAAACATTTACACGTTATGAAATTTAATTCATTATAAATTTTTCTAAAGTACAAATTGTGTGGGATATATACAACACTATATATAATACAACATTCCATAAAATTTTCCTCTTCATCTCATGCCTATGACAAGTATCATTTACAGGTTACAGACAAACAATCATACATTATCGACTTCCTACAATGTATAGCAAATTTTTGCATGTCTGTTCCCTCTAAGGTGCGACCGCTGCAGAGTGTATCGTGAATTTCATTACAAGTATGCCACAGTCAAAACCATTACTTTGCTTTGGCACAGATTTCTATTCTTTAGCGGTCCATGTCTTCCCTTTAAGCGCGGTGACGTCTCCGGTGGCATGGAAGAGAATCGGGAGCGCCTCCGTCATCAATTTGATCTTCTGCTTATATTTTAGGAGAGTATTTAACACTAAGCTATCAATAATAACGATCTCCCGTTGTCTTAGATATAGGACCATCAAGAACCAATAAGAGTTATCATGGTTGAAGGGTACATAAACCTATCATGTTTAAGTAGGCTATCAGTAAAAAAAACATGATCAAAGAACACATTACAACCAGGCTTGATGTTATGTGACAAATGCATTACCCATTCACTATACCAAATCTCCTTGGCATGTGATTTACCCCGCTGCTTGGCAATTGCGATCACATTGTTCATCTTGCCTACCAACTTTGCACGTTCTAAAGCAGACTTCGAGTCCCGATACGCCTTTAGAGTCGGCATACTAGTTTGAAGGCATGCCTATTACAAACGTAATCAAAGATCGATGCAAGTAGAAAAAACACGAATTAATAGAAAAAACAGATTAGCGATAATTCGAAGTAAACATTTACCGTAAAATATGTGGAACAGAACTTGCAATCTTGGGGATATGCAATTGCACAATCAAACTGTCTTTCCTCTAGGAAGGTAACATATTTGTCGATAGCCTATTTCACAAAATAATATGATTCAACAATAATCGATTAAAAGATATAACTATATGAAAGTCAATGTATATAGACACTCTCATACGAATGCTTACCCCACTATCAACCCACGCATCATCTACCCATAAGGACTTGAACCATGAAGTCGTTGTCGTCTCCTTATTTGCTTCATAGTAGTTTTATAGCTCTTTGAGTTCATCCGTCGATAGCATCTTGAATGGATCCAACTGTAGATGAAATGGTATCGGAGATGTAGGAAAGGTTACAGCTTCCTTGGGTCACCTCACCACGTTCAGGATTGTATCGATCGAAGACAAGGACAAGAATGGAGAAACCATATAATAGGATGACTTCATTACCCTTTTAATTCTCCTTACATAAGTGGGTGGAGAAACGGATACTTCATCCAATAGATTACGCTAGGCCATACCATACGTTTGCACCTCCAACCCCACATTTCCCTGTTCTTTTTCTTCCATATCCTCTACCTCCACTTTCTTCTTCAACTCCTTATCCTCATCCTTCAAAAATTGTCCCCTCTATATATAGAAATCTTCCTTCTCCTTCTTCAAGGCCTCACTCTCTTTCGCTAAGTTTTCAGTTTCTCTCAACAACTCACACATCTGCCTATTCAACTCCTCTTTCTCCCTGAAAAACAATTCCTTCTCTTTCTTCAACTGTGCTCTCTCGTTCAGATCTTCTCTCTCTATCTTCAACAATTCCTTCTCTTTCAACAACACCTCCCTCTTATTGAGCCTCTCTTCTCTCTTTCTCAACTCTTCCTTCTCTTTCCTTAGCTCATCCCTCTCCTTCTTCAACTCCTCTCTCTCCTTCTTCAACTCATCTATCCGAACCCTAAATTCATCCATCAAAAGAGATGGTTTCACGATTTTCCCCCCCCCCCCCCCCCCGATCCCTCTCCCTGTACGCCTTTTTCATCACTTTCCGTTGATCCCTCCTCACCCTCGTCATCATTCTCGTTACCCTCATCGCTCAATTCCTGGGTTTCGATGACCTACAAAATGTAGTAATGCACATATAAGAGTCAGAAAACTTTTAATGATGAATTAAACAACATTCCATTTTAATTAAATGTTCATGATATCTCACCTGAAAACTATCACGAAGCAAGCGAACGGCGTCCGTTTCCCATTCTCGTAGGGTGGGTTCCAAGTTCTTTATTAAGATAGTCTAGAAAAGAACCCAAGACTGATGTTAATATACGGAGTGTAAGTGTTAAATCAAGCAAAGTGAACGGCGGAGAAATACATATACTTACAGCTTCACTCTAAAAAATTACATGTATTTTGTTGTACCTCCAACCCTTCCGGCCTCGATATTGAATGAAGCGTGAAATTTATGAGAGAACAAATGAAATAACACACTCTCGTAGGGCCGGTAATCTCTCCACAGCCCATATCTGTTTTAATGAGATTGCATGAGGATAAAAATCAACAATTGAATATAATCATGTAGAATAAAGAAAGAGTTCTTACCTGTAAAGGAAAGACACAACCATATACATTGTAGCGAACCGCACTTGATGCCATCACAGTAGTTGCGACCCCTTGCGACATTGTATTGTAGGCCAAACTACCCCAAGGATAGCTATAGAAATCCTCTATGAAGTCTACTAGGTATATATAATCCATGTTACACATAGTTTTCGATTCGGTTCCCCTAACAAAACACTCTACACACATAAGTAGAGCAACCTTCACGACATCCTCATGCTTATTGGTGTTAACTATTTTATTAAACACATATAATAAATGCTTTTTAAAATCTGAATATTCTTTAAAGTATTTGTCCATTAATGTACTCCTGATGGGACGTTTTATTTTTTTTGGTATTGTAAGCTCCCCAGTCTTAAGCCCCGTTATGAGGACGAAGTCCATCTCCGTGAATTGCAACCGTGTCCCCCATATCTCAAATATAAGATCACCTTTATATCTTATAAGAAGAAGGTGAAATAGAGCCCCTATAAATTGAAAGGATGAGAGGTGCAATAAGAAGGAAAATGGAGATTACTTGAATAGACTTAGCCGAGTATCATGCTTCTTTAATCCACCCTTCACCGTGTCGAACCACCATCTCAATGAACACTTAGAGGATGGGTTTGGGAATTGAGAATAAGAATCGTCACTTATAAACATGTAATGGAAAATATATTAAAAGTAAATTTCATTACTTAAAGAATTATAACGCAAAAAATTAAACATAGTTGAAATTGAGCAAGGCAAATTAGAAAATGAGTGAGGGAAACATGAAATTCAGCGAGGCAAGATGAAATTGAGCGAGGCAAGGTGAAATTGAGCGAGGCAACCAAGAAATTCAGCGAGGGAACCGAGACAATGAGCGAGGGAATCTAAGAATTCAGCGAGGCAACCTAGGATTTGAGCGAGGCAACCTAGGAATTGGGCGAGGGAACTTAGAAATTGAGTGAGGGAACCTAGGAATTGAGCGAGGCAACGTAAGAATTTAGCGAGGCAACCTAGGAATTGAGTGAGGGAAGCTAGAAATTGAGCGAGGCCACCTAGGAATTAAGCGAGGGAAGCTAGAAATTGAGCGAGGTAACCTAGGAATTGAGGGAGGGAACTTAGAAAT
Organism: Magnolia sinica; assembly: GCF_029962835.1. NCBI lineage: Eukaryota > Viridiplantae > Streptophyta > Magnoliopsida > Magnoliales > Magnoliaceae > Magnolia > Magnolia sinica. Next base: position 13,758,047 of record NC_080585.1, on the reverse strand, counting down.
TCAGCGAGGTAACCTAGGATTTGAGTGAGGGAAGCTAGAAATTGAGTGAGGCAACGTAGGAATTGAGCGAGGCAATTTAGGAATTGAGCGAGGGAAGATAGAAATTGAGCTAGGGAACCTAGAAATTGAGCGAGGGAACCTAGAAATGACCTTGAGAACCTCTTGTGGAGGTTGATTTTCACTCCCCAAGTGCGGGGTTGTGATGTAGTAATAAACTCGGTAAGACCGAGGTCGAATCCACAGGGACTGAAACCTGTACGTTATCTGAAAATAACCAGATCTAGAACTAGGCTAAGATGAAATTTAAACCAATTGTGATTTGAGGAATATGGTGAAATATTAATTTAAACTTAAAGAATTCAGAGAAAGTGAACTAGGGATTCAGAGGATCCACTTGTAGAGATCAGGGAGATCTTATGCCTGCTTCATGGATATTATACTGAACTTACTTGATATAGTTTTCAAGAGATGAAAGGTATAAGAATTAGGTATGATTCCATCACAAATCCATGCCTAAGAGACAAGGTAAACAACAGAACTTAGACCAATCCATAACCAACTAAAAGATGTATGAGTGTTAGGAAGGATTCCATTATCCAACCATGTCTATGAGACGATGGCGAACAACAGGGTTTCTGAACATCAAAATAAAAGGAAAGGAATTATTCAAGCCATCACAGATCTACTGTAATTTAAATCACAACATACCATTAATGATTAAAAGAATTTCTTAAATCAAAACAGAGTTAATCAGTTCAGTTTAAATTAAACTTGTAGAAGCTCCCATCACGCCACAAGCTTCACCTCTTAGCCCTAGCTAAGAGATTTAGCCTAACATAATCATAGGAAAAAGAAGAAAAATAAAGAAAAAATACATAAAAATTCCAAACACTTCTCTCTCCGCCTCTCTTTCTCTATCTGACGTCCCCTGTTCAAGCACACCCTCTTCTCCATGTTTGGAACTCTCTTTATAGTTGCTGGAGTGGTGGAAATCGGATTTGGGAAGCTATCCCACGCGCAGCAAAAGCCTTTTCGCAGCCAAGTTTGGGGCTTCATAACTCTCGCGTTCCTTGCATTATTTCTGTAAAATCAACGTCTCTTGGAAGTATTTTGGCTGGCCTACACGATGGACGGTTCAGATCTGTCATATGATCAAAGATGGTGGGCCACAACTGCCTGAAAAATTAGATTTCGCGGACGTGCGTAGCCTTTCGCACGTCCGGCACTGACGTGATCGGTGGGCCCCACAGAGGTGTTTTCAAGGAAATCCACCCGTCCATTAGATTGCCCTCGAAATTTCGGTAAGAAACAGATAGTTTTTCATGTCCATTGACTCAGAATCAGAGAAGAAATCATTCAAATATCAATTTGAACGTTGCAAGGCAGTCCACTTATGGCCTCTGTATCGCGCACGTGTGCTTACATGGGTTCAAAAGTTCAGCATAGGTTTGAAGAATTCATGGCCCTCTACAAGATGGACGGTTTAGATTAGCCGTCAGGCCATGGGTGGGGCCCACTTGCGTCCGCAAAAACGGACAGTTTCCGTCCGTTATACAACGTTAATGCGGCAATTGCCGTTTTAAAGAAGAAGATACGGGTCAGCCGCGCTGACCCGTTATACACGGTATGGTGCGGCTCGGCACATGTGTACCTCATGTACACACTTTGGTTATACGGGGCCCACTGTAATGTATATACAAGATCCGATCCATCCATTTGTTTCCTCATCTTATTTAAACCGCCGAGACCAAAGTTGAGACAGTTCCAAATATCAGGTGGGCCCAGAATCAACGGTTTATGGGCTGATCTGTCAGTTGGGGCACTTCTATAGTGATCCAAGGGCTAAATTTTGATATGTACGGTTAATTTATGGCCCTCAGGCCATGTATGAAGTTTTGAGCCAATCAGATGGCGAGAACTATATGATCTTGCATTTTTCACCAATTTCGGGCCTCTTTAACGTGAATAACTTGATTTCCTCGGATCCCTGGTGTGTAATTCCATCGATCTTGGTCCCCTGGAGTCCGTCCCTTGCCTTGGGTGTCATCAGAGCGTCAAATCCATGGTTTAAGCACCCTTTTTCAGTTCATGCTTGTAAATACACTCTGCATCACAAATACAATTAAATCAGGCTATTAAACGGTATCATGCTTGTAAATCCATGCAATAAATGGGTCTGATATGCAATATTTGACCCTCAACACAACCCCCAACCAGCATTTTGCTAGTCCCGAGCAAAATATGCGAAAAGTAAGTTGAGAATTACAGAACAATTTCTATAAACTCGCGTGATTTTTGTAGAATAATCCAGATATGAGAATTCCCAGATTCATGAATGTTGGATATTACTTCCTCCTAGACTCAAGCGCATGGTAAACTTCATAGTCAAGTTCAAAGTATTATTCCATTAATTAGAAAAATTCTAATCATTGAGATCTATGAGCGTACAGTGTAATCTCAGCTTATCATCATTAAAATTCACTTCTCTATTTTAGGATATCACTGGTAACCAATAAGAAGATTCATGATAACCAAAACTTGCCTCACAGATCATCTTTTCATTCCTTCAGCTTTTGATTTTTTTCATTAAAAGTAAAAATAACAAAAATGAAATCCTACCTACACCACTTTCGCAGGTACTCTTGATTGCATTTAGCGTATGCAACAAGCCTTTAAACCCCTAGGTTGCTCCTAGTGGACGAGTTGTAGTCTCGTGAGGGTTTGCAGCAATGTTACCCACAAACATTGAACTAACTAACTAGGAAAAATGAAACGGAAAGAAAAGTTGGGTTGGCTCCCAGGAGTGCTAGGTTTACCGTCTATCCTAAAACAGTATAAAGGAAACTACCCTAGTCCTATGAAAACAGGAAACCTACTTATACCTCTATCAGACTAGGAGATCAATCCTGGTAAACAGGATCAGTCAGAAGTATGGACATGTCCTCTGAATTAAATTTCTCGACAAATGGCTTTAAGCGATGTCCATTTACTTTAAACTCCTTGCCATTGTCAGGATCTCTTATCTCAACGGCCCCATGAGAGTAAGCAGTGATAACAGTGAAAGGGTCGATCCAACGAGATCGAAGCTTACCCGGAAAGAGATGTAATCGAGAGTTATACAAGAGGACTTTCTGGCTTGGCGTGAATGATTTTCGTAAAATATGTTGGTCATGAAACGCCTTCATCTTGTCCTTGTAAATTCTCGAGTTCTCATAAGCGTCGTTCCGGATTTCTTCGAGTTCATTTAATTGAAGTTTGCGTAGCGAGCCAGCGTTGTCCAAATTGAAATTCAAACTTTTGATTGCCCAGTAAGCTCTATGTTCCAACTCCACAGGCAAGTGGCAAGCTTTCCCATAGACAAGTCTAAAGGGAGACATTCCAATAGGAGTTTTAAAAGCAGTACGGTACGCCCATAAGGCATCGGTCAATCGAATTGACCAATCCTTACGGTCAGGGTTAACCATTTTTTCCAAAATGTGTTTGATCTCCCTATTGAAAATCTCAACTTGCCCGCTTGTCTGTGGGTGGTATGGGGTGCTCACCTTATGAGAGATACCGTATTTCTTCATTAAACTCTCAAATGGTCTATTACAAAAGTGTGAGCCCCCATCACTAATGATAGCTCGAGGCGTTCCAAATCGGGAAAGGATGTTTTCTTTCAGGAATTTAATGACCGTGCGATGGTCATTAGTTCGACATGGAATCGCTTCGACCCATTTAGTGACATAGTCTACGGCAAGCAAAATATATAAATTCCCAAAAGATTGGGGGAATGGCCCCATAAAATCGATGCCCCAGCAATCAAATGCCTCGATGATAAGAATGGGGTTCAGAGGCATCATATTTCGACGGGACAATGCTCCCAATTTTTGACAACGCTCACAAGCTTTGCAAAACTCGTGAGTGTCCCTGAACATAGTGGGCCAGTAAAAGCCACATTGTAAAATCTTGGCTGTGGTCTTTTTAGCAGAAAAGTGACCACCACAGGCCTGTGAGTGACAAAAGGAGATGATACTTTGATGCTCATCATCTGGCACACATCTCCTCAGGATTTGGTCTGGGCAATATTTAAACAAATACGGATCATCCCAGAAAAAGTTACGTACCTTGGTGAAAAATTTCTTCTTATCTTGCGCAGTCCAATGTGTCGGTATGGAACCTGTGGCAAGATAATTAGCAATATCAGAGAACCAAGGTGAATGGGAGACTCTGAACAATTGTTCATCAGGGGAACATGTCATTTATGTGTGTCGTCTCAAGGGAATCAGAAAGATTAAGATGGGAAAGATGGTTAGCCACTACATTCTCTACTTCTTTTTTATCTTTTATTTCCAAATCGAATTCTTAGAGTAGGAGGATCCATCTAATCATGCGGGACTTAGCATCATTCTTAGAAAGAATATACTTAAGTGCCGCATGATCTGTGTAACTGATGATCTTGGATCCGATCAAGTAGGAACTAAATTTGTCCAAAGAGAACACTACGACTAAGAGTTCCTTTTCCGTAGTCAAGTAGTTCACTTGGGCGGGATTTAGAGTCTTACTTACATAATGAATAATGTAGGGCTTCTTTTCTTTTCTCTGGCCTAGAACCGCCCCAAGTACATAATCAGATGTGTCATACATAAGTTCAAAAGGAAGACTTTGGTCGGGTGGCTGTATGATAGGTGCAGTAGTTAATATGCCCTTAAGCTTGGTGAAAGCTTTCTAGCATGGCTCAATCCACTCGTATGGTGCATCCTTTTGAAGTAGATTACATAGAGGACGAGAGATGAGACTAAAGTCCTTTATGAATCTTCTGTAAAACCTGGCGTGTCCTAGGAAGGATCGCACGTCCCTTATGTTCTTGGGTGGAGGTAGGTTAGAGATAAGATCGATCTTTGCCTTATCCACCTCGATTCCTTTGGATGAAATAATGTGCCGAAGGACAAGTCCCTTCTGAACCATGAAATGGCACTTCTCCCAATTAAGTACCAAGTTCTTTTCTTCACATCTTTTCAGCACGCATTTAAGGCTTTCCAAGCACTCGCTGAAAGATGGACCGAAGACAGAGAAATCGTCTATGAAGACCTCTAAATATTGCCCCACCATGTCAGAAAATATGCTCATCATACATCGTTGGAAGGTGGAGGAGCATTACATAGCCCAAACGGCATCCTTCGGTAAGCAAAGGTGCCGTAGGGACATGTAAATGTAGTCTTTTCTTGATCTTCAGGGGCGATCTCTATCTGGTTGTAGCTCGAATACCCATCAAGGAAACAGTAATATGAATGACCAGCTAGCCTTTCTAAAATTTTGATCAATGAAGGGCAAAGAAAAGTGGTCCTTCCTCGTGATAGTATTCAACTTCCTGTAGTCAATGCACATTCTCCAACCAATAATAACTCTAGTTAGCATGAGTTCATTATTGGTGTTGGCTACAATGGTGATTCTGGACTTCTTACGAACCACCTTAGTTGGGCTCACCCATTGACTATCGGATATAGGGTATATGATACCCACATCCAATAGTTTAAGAAACTCGGCCTTAACCACTTCCTTCATGTTTGAATTTAGTGTACATTGTGATTGCTGAGAGGTCTTCGCATTATCCTAAAGATATATGCGGTGAGTACAAATTGAGGGGTCGATTCCCTTGAGGTCCGCGATTGTCCATCCAAGGGCTCCCTTATGCTCCAGGAGAGTAGATATGAGCATACTCTCTTGTTCTTTCTCAAGGTGGGCAGAAATCACCACCGGGTATGTCTCATCTTGACCTAAGTATGCATATTTTAAATCAGAGGGCAAAGGTTTTAGGTCAAGCTTCGGTGGCTTGAGGTTAGACGGTAGAGGCACTTCATCAGTTTGGGGTAACTCTTCAAATTGTGGCCTCCACCGGTTAACTTCAAGTACCGGTACCGCATCAAGCATGGCACACGTCTCCCTAATTATGTCATCATCAAACTCATGGGAGTGGGCCAGGCACGTCTCTAGAGGATCAGAGGATAAGGTAAGGGGTGTCCTGTCATCCACGAAAGTATCGATCATGTTAATATTGTAGATATCGTCATCTTCCTCTATCCGTCTGGCCGTGTTGAAAAAGATATTCATTTCTAATGTCATATTCCCGAAAGACATACTCATGACACCATTCCTGCAATTGATAATTGCGTTTGAAGTGGCAAGGAATGGGCGACCAAGAATGACGGGAATCTGAGTGCTTGTGTTACCGATGGGTTCGGTATCCAGGATGATGAAATCAACTGGGTAGTAAAATCGATCAACCTGGACCAACACATCCTCAATTATCCCTCTTGGTATACGAACAGAGCGATCAGCAAGTTGTAGTGTGGTTAAGGTGGGTTTTAATTCACCTAAGCCCAACTGTTTATATACCGAGTAAGGGATAAGATTAACGCTCGCTCCTAAGTCAAGAAGTGCGTGATCAATTCGATGGTCCCCAATTACACATGATATGGTTGGGCTACCGGGGTCTTTGAATTTTTGCGGCACATCTTGCTTTAGGATGACACTCATTTTCTTAGTTAAGAAGATTTGCTTTTGCATATTCTGTCGTCTTTGGGTCGTACATAAGTCTTTCAGAAATTTGGCATATGAAGGTATTTGTTTCACGACATCAAGTAGAGGAATGTTGACCTACACTTGTTTCAACACCTCTAAAATATCTTGAGAGTTAGAAAGAGGTTTTGGTGCAACCAACCGTTGGGGAAATGGAGCAACCGGCTTTCCTTGAGGTTCCGGTTCTAACTCTGGTGGGGTATGACTAGATCCATCTTCTTTATCCACTTCCGGGTCCTTAGGATTTTCAGCCCTAACCGGAATGGTTTTGTCAATGATCTTTCCACTCCTAAGAGTGGTGATGGATTTAACTTGCTCCATCCGATTTGAAGAGCTTGGGTCGCTAACTTCATATTGCGGTTTAGGATTGGGAAGAGGTTGGTGGGAAGCTCCTTGTTCCCAATCGTATTTTCACCTTAAGTCCTTGTATTGCTTTTGTTAGGTCTTGGAAGGCTTGTAGCATACCATGATTGAAAAGCTCTTGCTTTTGAAAATGTTTGAACCGAATCCTCTTGAGGTTTCTCTTGAGTTGGATTTTGATTTAGGTAACCTTGAGGTGTAGCGGTTTGTCCATTCCTCCAACCGAAGTTTGGATGATTTCTCCAGCCAGGATTGTATGTGTTAGAGGTGGGCCCACTGAAAGGTCTTTGGTAATTGCTTACAGCATTGGATTGCTCATTTAATACCTCTTGAAAGGCAGAGATAGTTGGACAGTTTTCAGTAGTATGAATGTTGCAACCACAGATGCTACAAACAATTTCCTTAGCCTTATCCTTCTTAAATTCTATGGCCTCGAGTTTCCTAGTGAGATTAGCTACCTTAGCATTAATATCATCATCTTCTCTCAGGAGATACATTCCACCCCTTTCCTTGGAGTGAGTCGGCCTAGACGCAGTACTAGGTCTAGGAGAGATATCCCATGTTTGTGTGTTCTCAGCAAGTTTATCAAAGTAATCCCACACTTCATCAACTCCTTTATTCATAAACTCTCCATTACACATCGTCTCGACTAATTGGCGCATGGGAGATGTCAGTCCATCATAGAAAAAGTTCGTGATGCGCCACGTTTCAAAACCATGTTGTGGGCATGAACTGACAAGATCCTTGAACCGCTCCCAACATTGGAAGAATGTTTCATCTTCCCTTTGGACGAAGTTCATGATCGACTTTCTTAGGGTGTTCGTCTTATGGTATGGGAAAAACTTCTTAATGAACTCCCTTGTCATGTCATTCCATCTGCCAATTGATCGAGGACGTAGTGAATGTAACCACGTCTTGGCTTTCTCTTTCAAAGAAAAGGGAAAGAGTTTCAACCTGACCGTGTCATCAGATACGTTAAGAAAGTATAAGGTAGCTATGATCTCGTCAAATTCTTTTAAATGTAAGTAAGGATTCTCTGACTCAAGCCCATGAAATTTAGGGAGGAGTTGGATCACCCCTGGCTTGATATCCATGTGTCCTTCATTCTTAGGAAAAACCATGCATGAGGGCGTGCTCACCCCCGCCGGTTGTAAGTAATCTCGTAAGGTACGAGGCGGGGGTGCTTGATGCACCTCATTCTCATCTTGGAGATCTTCTACCCTAGGTTGGGGTAGAAGAGGTTGATTTCCAGCCATATCCTCCATTAACTCGGGGGATTTCGAGCGGTGTCTAGTCCTACGATGAACAGTTAACCCCTCAACTAATCCTCCTTCAGTCAAGAGACGTCGAGTGTTGTCACGAGCCCACTTGGGCATGAATCACTCGCAGCCCTCAATCAAATTCTAAACCTAATCCTAAGAAGGAAAATAAAAATCTAAACAGAAAAAGAGGGTTGGAAGGAAGTTACCAATTTGGAGTCCCTAAATTGAAACCTGCAAAATAGAACAAAACAAGTTAGTTTCTAAGAATGGCAAGCCTATAAAATTCCTAAGAAGAGAAATATAGAAATAAAAAGAAACAAGGAAGAATTCCTAAATTAGAAAGTAGCAATTTAGAAAGAGCGTACCAAATTTAGAAATTTCTAATAAGCCTACAAAACAGAAAAGTTAGTTTCTAAACAGAAAGTCTTAAAATAGAAAATTTCTAAAAATAAAATAGGAAACAAAATTAGATTCTAAAAAAGTTAGAATTAGAAACTCATTAAAAAGGAATCCTAATCAAGAAATAGTAAGGAAGAGAGAAATTACCACTTTAGAAACCTATCTCAGAATCCTACAAAATAAGAAAGTTGGGTTAGTTTCTAAAAAAGGAAAACTATCTAAAAATAGAAAGTTATTTAAATAGAAGATTTCTAAAAATTAAAGGAAAACATGGAATTAGAAAATTCTAAAATAAATCCTAAAAATCAGAAAAGTCCTAATCCTAAAACCAGTTATCTTCAGGAAACCGTCAGTCCCCGGCAACGGCGCCAAAAACTTGTTCACTCCCCAAGTGCGGGGTTGTGATGTAGTAATAAACTCGGTAAGACCGAGGTCGAATCCACAGGGACTGAAACTTATACGTTATCTGAAAATAACCAGATCTAGAACTAGGCTAAGATGAAATTTAAACCAATTGTGATTTGAGGAATATGGTGAAATATTAATTTAAACTTAAAGAATTCAGAGAAAGTGAACTAGGGATTCGGAGGATCCACTTGTAGAGATCAGGGAGATCTTATGCTTCTTGGATATTATACTGAACTTACTTGATATAGTTTTCAAGAGATGAAAGGTATAAGAATTAGGTATGATTCCATCACAAATCCATGCCTAAGAGACAAGGTAAACAATTGAACTTAGACCAATCCATAACCAATCAAAAGATGTATGAGTGCTAGGAAGGATCCCATCATCCACCCATGTCTATGAGACGATGGCGAACAACAGGGTTTCTGAACATCAAAATAAAAGGAAAGGAATTATTCAAGCCATCACAGATCTACTGTAATTTAAATCACAACAAATCATTAATGACTAAAAGAATTTCTTAAATCAAACAAAGTCAATCAGTTAAGTTCAATCAAACCTGTAGAAGCTCCCATCACGCCACAAGCTTCACCTCTTAGCCCTAGCTAAGGGATTTAGCCTAACATAATCATAGGAAAAAGAAAAAAAAATACATAAAAATTCAAAACACTTCTCTCTCCCCCTCTCTCCCTCTATCTGACGTCCCCTATTCAAGCATACCCCCTTCTCCACGTTTGAAACTCTTTTTATAGCTTTTGGAGTGGTGGAAATCGGATTTGGGAAGCTATCGTACGCGCAGCGAAAGCCTTTTCGCAGCCAAGTTTGGGGCTTCATAACTCTCGCGTTCCTTGCATTATTTCTGTAAAATCAGCGTCTCTTGGAAGTGTTTTGGCTGGCCTACACGATGGACGGTTCAGATCTGCCATATGATCAAAGATGGTGGGCCACAACTGCCTGGAAAGTCCGATTTCGCGGACGTGCGTAGCCTTTCGCACGTCCGGCGCTGACGTGATTGGTGGGCCCCACAGAGGTGTTTTCAAGGAAATCCACCCCGTCCATTAGATTGCCCTCGAAATTTCAGTAAGAAACGGATGGTTTTTCATATCCATTGACTAAGAATCAGAGAAGAAATCATCCAAACATCAATTTGAACGTTGCAGGGCAGTCCACTTATGGCCTCTGTATCGCGCACGTGTGATTGCATGAGTCCAAAAGCTCAGCATGGGTTCGATGAATTCGTGGCCCTCTACACGATGGACGGATTGGATTATCCGTACAGGCCATGGGTGGGGCCCACTTGCGTCCGCAAAAACGGACAGTTTCCGTCCGTTATACAACGTTAATGCGGCAATTGCCGTTTTAAAGAAGAAGATACGGGTCAGCCGCGCTGACCCGTTATACACGGTATGGTGCGGCTCGGCACATGTGTACCTCATGTACACACTTTGGTTATACGGGGCCCACTGTAATGTATATACAAGATCCGATCCATCCATTTGTTTCCTCATCTTATTTAAACCGCCGAGACCAAAGTTGAGACAGTTCCAAATATCAGGTGGGCCCAGAATCAACAGTTTATGAGCTGATCTGTCAGTTGGGGTACTTTCATAGTGATCTGAGGGCTAAAATTTGATATGTACGGTTGATTTATGGCCTTCAAGCCATTTATGAAGTTTTGAGCCAATCAGATGGCGAGAACTATTTGATTTTGCATTTTTCACCAATTTCGGACCTCTTTAACGTGAATGACTTGATTTCCTCCGATCCCTGGTGTGTAATTCCATCGATCTTGGTCCCTTGGAGTCCGCCCCTTGCCTTGGGTGTCATCAGAGCGTTAAATCCATGGTTTAAGCACCCTTTTTCAGTTCATGCTTGTCAATAACCTAGAAATTGAGCGAGGGAACCTAGAAATTGAGCGCGGTAACCTAAGAATTAAGCAAGGCAACATAAGATTTGAGCGAGGTAACATACAAATTGAGCGAGGCAACCTAGGAGTTGAGCGAGGGAAGCTAGAAATTGAGCGAGGGAACCTAGAAATTCAGCGAGGCAACATAGAAATTCAGCGATGGAACCTAGGAATTGCGCGAGGCAACGTAGAAATTGAGCGAGGCAACCTAGAAATTGAGCGAACGAACCTAGAAATTGAGCGAGGCAATTTAGAAATTGCATGACGTAACCTAGAAATTGAGCGAGGCAACGTAGAAATTGCGCGAGGCAATGTAGAAATTAAGCGAGGCAACCTATGGAAATTCAGCGAGGCAACCTAGAAATTCAGCGAGATAACCTAGAAATTGAGCGAGGCAACCTAGAAATTCAGTGAGGCAACATAGAAATTGCACGGGGCAACATAGAAATTGAACAAGGTAACCTAGAAATTCAGCGATGTAATGTAAAAATTCAGCGAGGCAATCTAGAATTTGAGTGAGGGAAACTAGAAATTCAGCGAGGCAACCTAAAAATTTAGCGAGACAACCTAGAAATTGAGCGAGGGAACCTAAGAATTTAATGAGGCAACTTAGAAATTCAGCGAGGCGACCTAGCAATTAAGCGAGGCAAACTAGAAATTGAGCGAGGCAAACAAGAAATTGGGCGAGGTAAGGTGAAAATTGACCAAGGCAAGATAAAAATTGAGCAAGGCAAGCTGGAAATCGAGTGAGGTAACCTAGAAATTGAGCAAGGGAAACATGAATTTGAGCGAGGCAAGCTTGAAATTGGGTGAGGCTAACTTGAAATTCAACGAGGCGAACATGAAATTCAGCGAGGCTAACATGAATTGGAATGAACTTTAAATGTAATTGAACTAACCTAACAATTTGCTCTTTGGTGAATTTGATCGAGCAGTTAATGAAATTGACCAAGCTTTACATGAAATTCTCTTCGGTGAATTTGATCAAGCAATTAATGCAGTTGACTGAGTAGTTCATAAAATTTTCCTTTACATTACATGAATCCGTGGAAGTTTCCCATCATATTTTTATGATATCTCTGTCAAATTTATGAATTGCTTGAGGAATTTCACCAATCATGAACCAAGAAGTAGGTCAAATGGACCAAAACCTCTCGCAAATTGGATTTATAGTTTGCTCAGTACGCTCTTATAGTACTGAGTTAACTGAGTTGAGCACACCCAGAGCCATAACTCAATTGGCAGACTGAGTGGAGATACCTCGTTTCAACACTTGAGGTCTTGGTATCGATCCCTAGCGGGGGTGGCTAACATGGAGTGTGTGTACTGACATGGGTGTGGTTCCACCGTAAAAACCTTGTTATGCCCCCACAATGATGTTTTATTTGTAATCCATCATGTTCGTAGGATGATTTTACATGGATGAGCCGAAAACCAAGATGCGAGCTTCATCCAGCAGTTTAATGGCCCATAAAAAATTTACACCGTTTAGGTAAATATACTACATTATACTTGTGGTGCGTGCTTTCTTCCGTGGAGGGACCATTTTTAGAAAATCGAGAGAATGCTGATGAATAGAGAGGGTGGGATCCAGCTAGAGGATGGTGCGATCCAAGCAACGGAAGTAGTGCAGGATTTTTTGTCTCTCTCTTTCTTTTTTCTTTTTTTGAAAATGGAGCGAGGGAAGGGAGGGAGAGGAAATGCAACAGCAATGAAAAGGAGGGGTAGTTTCATCCTCAAATTTGTTGTTCGCACGTGCCAGTCTAAGTTGGTAACTTAAGTTTGTATTGCTTCATAAAAACTGCTGGATAAAAGGTGGTGTCTACAGTGGTAAATTTCTCTGAAACAGGGATATCGATGGCCTGGATATCTAGGCTTAGGAAGCAGATTTGCTAGTGTACCACACACCATTGACCTCGGGGGTTGACGTATCTGGCTTACGTGGGTATCATAGTGAGAAATTGGTGTTGGCATTTGCTTTGCATCTGTGTTTCAGATGGCTTAATCGAGTTCTACCAGATTATATATGCAAAAGTTCGACAAATTCAATTACACGTTGTGGAAACTTAATATGAATGTGGTGTTAGTGAAGTAAGGATATACAATTACAACTAATGAAAAGAAAAGAAGTTTAAAAAGATGAAAGACAAATTATTTGAGAAGAAAAATCAATTAAATATTATAGACCTTTTTTTATATTAGATAATTCGGTTTTGGTCAACATATCTAATCCAACTACTACAAAATGTTTGTGATACAAATTATGAAACCCATGTGAGGTGAAATCGACGTCAAACTGTAACATCCTGAATTTTCACTATTTTGGATTTCCAAAAATTCTTGAAATTTTTTATTATTAATTAACTTATAATATCACTTAATGACTATTAGCACTCAATAATAGTGTAAACGCAGGTGGAACCAGTAAAGAACCGCACAAGTCCATTTAATCAACTTTAAGAAGCCAACGAATCCGCCCGATCACCTGAACATTAAGTTTAGCCCCATGATTCATTCACAGAGGGCCCAAATCTAACCGACCCATCGTCAATAAATTAAGACAATCATAACTAAATTAAAAGATCCAACCGAAGCCGAGTCAGACAAGGCCCGGATCTTGGCTAATAGACCAAATGAACCCCATTACTCTTTTAGCCTAAAACCGACGGTTTAGAGTGATCATGACCAAATCTCTACTTCCACTAGTTATAAATAGGCCACCCTATAAATTTAGTTAATCTAAACCCTGATCATTGCCCACGAGAAATCTCAATACCTAATTCATTCCAGAAAGGCCCCAATTTTCCAAACAAGATCTATACTGCTCGTTGGTGGGCCACTAGTTCCAAAACTATAGAATAATATCCGTCTTACTGGGCTTGACGTCTATCGCTGGAGTCAGACTTGAGTGCTGTCCAGAACCGCTCAACTTGAGCTAAAGGACGAGTGCATGAGAAGTGCAAATACCCTAAAAGAATGAATTGAAACTTAAGTAAATTGGGTCGTCCACTCTTATGCAAAGTTGAGGATTTCGGACCGTCAGTTTACGAGCAAACTTTACCCGTGGAGTAAGGATATTTTTCTACTCATATCCATATAGTCGCGGCCCTGATCGACTATCGGTGACCGTTAAACAGACTTCTAATCATATCTGTCGATCAACGTATCCAAATGGCGGGTCGATTATATACATACGTAGATCATCATTAGGGATAAATATCCTACGGTGTATATCAATATGTACACCCCATAGTGGGCCCTAGAGGATAGAAAAATCCTCCCATAGGATTAGTATAGTAAAAACCCAACACTTGGGGCCATTTGCACCAAATCTGACATTATAAAAGGGACTTCTTTGGGCACCCCTCTCCCCATACGAATTTGCCCTAGGAGAAAAGGGGGAAAAGGGAGAAGAGAAAGAATAGAAAGAAGGAGAAAGAAGAAAGGAAGAAGAGAGGAAAGGAGAGTTTGGTGGACCTTAGATCGAGGTGGGGCCCAAGGAAATCAAATCTTGTGATCCCCTACCTCCCCTCCAAGAAGAAACTCTCTACCACAACCACACCAATCGTTCCGTGATCGTCTAGGTAAGATCATTCATCCATTTTTCTTAAAATTCATGCCAATCCCATCTCAACCCATGTGTTGAGATGGGATTGACATGAATTTCTAACATGCAAATGCTTACTTTAGGGATTTCGGCCGTCCGACCCCAAAGCCCTCATTCCTAGGTCGTTTCCCAAGTCTCCAATGATCCATAGGTGCAGACTATTATCCTTAGGTGGCCTAGCACCAATTATAGTAGGAGTTTAATGATTTTGTTTATTTGGGATGTTGAAATGAAGAATCTAGAGCAAATCTAGGAATGGTATGTTTGTTGGAATTGTATAGATTGCATGTTTAGTTTTCATTTGATGTTGATCTTGCACCTCACATGATTTAGTATATGGATGATTACATGCTTATGTTTGTTTGATTTCTTCTCATATATGTTGCTTCATAGTGTGCATGATTCATTACTCTTGTGTATTTGATCCGTTGAGGTGTAGGAAGTGCTTAACTTCCTCCCTAATCCACACCACCCAAATGCACCTTGTTCATGATGTTGTATCTTGCTTGTTAGGAGTGTTTGAATCATATGTTGAGATGTCTGTGAACATGATATTGTTATGCTAGTTGATAACTTTGATGGTGGGCATGTTATGATTCGTTCTCAAAACCTTGAGTGGTTAGGAAACATGAGGAGAGACGGCAGCCCCATTGGTAGGGCTACCCCGGGCTAAACCCATGGGTTTGGGCGGGTGCGCATGGGCGGCAGTAGTTCGACTACACGGGCCTCTTGCGCTCAATGTCGTCCGTCACGTGCTCGCTTGACTCATACGGTCTAGCCTATTTACTGTCCAACCCCGTTTGTTAACCATGTTTGCTCACTTATGTATGGAATCTGGAACACCCTACCACCGTTGTAGCTCATCAGTAATGAATGAAAATTGATCCACAGTCTCGTGAGCCGAGCATGGTGGAATGGGACACTGTGTCCGAGCTGTCAGCTTACGATGGGGTGACGTGCCTCCCCGTAGTGACCGCGAGCGATCTCACATTTCAGCACCCCCCATGTGTTTGAAGTTGGAGATGTGGGAAACCTGACGGGATCAAGGATCGCGGGGTCCCAGCCACACGCGTTGGCTTGGCCTCGCAACCAGTTTAGGGCATTGATACGTGGGGTGTATTAGATTCTCCAACCTGCTGGATGAATGGAATTAACTAAGAACTTGGCTAACATGATCATTGCATCGCACTAGCTAGGTTGGCGACTCGGCAGTCGAGGTCGCTTTGAGGGAGTGTTGGTCATACGTGATCGTTAGACGGAGTCGCTCGAGGGAGTGTTGTGGCGAAGGCATGCATCATATCATCTATCATGCATATGCATTAACAAGATTAGTTAGGTGTTTCTGAATGATTGCTTTTTATTAAATTCATAATATAATTGATGTTTGTTATGACTTAAGACTAATAGCACCCACTGAGTTGATCATTATCTCCCACTCTGGGACGGTGTTTTAAAACACCAACAAGACTCTTTAGTAGCTGCAAGTAACGATGAGTTCGAGGAGGACGAGTTGTTCTACTTCCAGCTGATAGGTGGTTCGCCATAGATTAGCAGCCTATTGTGGATCGCTGAGTGGTGAACTCAGCTTATCATTCTTTTTGGACATATTTTTGTAATTCTGTCGGGCAACACCTTGCGCGACCCATTTATATTCTTTTGGATCTGTATATGTTGACCTCTTTCATTTCAGTAGACTAGTTATGATTGTACTTCATGTTCCAAGGAATTCCACGCTACGCATTTTAAGCCTGATTAAACGTAAATTAGTAAAATTGGTTATAAGTGACACCCGGGAACTTGGGAGCAGAGCGTATGCACGACCCCCAATTTTTAGGGTGTTACACAAACAATAGAATCTTCTTTGCAAGAACACTTTAATGAGTCTAACAATTTGATTACTAGATTGGCGATAGTCGATGTGAAAATTGATGATGAAGAAAATGTTGCACGCTCTATTCGATGCCAGATTCATGGGATGGTTTGATTATGAATCTCAACAACGATTCAAATCTCATTATGGAGTTAGTCATATCCATATTGCTTGTTTAAGAGTCTCGTAGAAAAACACAAAAAAATATAAATAAATAAATAAATCTACTGGTGATGCTATGACAGTCAGAGAAAGATCTACTGACAAGGACCAGTATCAGTGAGAGATATCAGACGAGATCCAAGTCGAAAGGGCACAAAACATGTAAGTGTTGAAATTGTGAAAAGAATGGCTACTTTCGTAAAAATTGTAGACTCAAGAAAGAAAATCAGAAAAATTAAAAACCTGATTTACATGATCAAGCATTAGATTGAAATGGTTCCCAAGGAAATCTAGTTGAAAAAGAAAAGTCATCCGAGGATGGGGAAGTATTGTCTGTAGTGATTCCATGAGAGAATCTGAGCCATCAATGGATCTTCGATTCGGGTATTTCATTTCACATGACTCCACGCAGCGATTGTTTCTGCACATACCAGTCATGTGATGGGGGCACAATTTACATGGATTATGATAGCATGTAAAAAATTGTGGGGATTGAAGATGTCAGAATAACTATATTTGATGGTATCACATATATAGTTTCTGGTGTGCAACAGGTACCAAACCTGTGGAATAATATTATCTAATTAGAAAACTTTGATGAAGATGACCAATTTTTTTTAGTGAAAATAGTAGATTGAAGATTGTTAAAGGAGTGATGGTGATGGTAAAAGGAGAGTTAAAGAGCAGTTTATATTATTTTATTAGAGATATTGTGGTTGACATAAACATTTGGAACACATGACTAAGAAATAACTAAAGGTACTTCTTGATTGAAATTTACTTTATGGTTTACAACTTATTAATTTAAATTTTTGTGAGGATTAACAATGTGAAAAACTTCACAGAGCTCGTTTTCCATCATACACTATCACAAGTAACGATGTTTTAAATATAATTCATTCTGATGTTTAAAAGGCTTCAGTCAAATCCTTATAATATTCAAAATACTTTGTTTCTTTTATTGACGATTTCTTTTCAGAAAAATATGGATTTACATGTTGAAAAGGAAAAGTGATGCTTTTACTTTATAAGTTTAAAGTATTAGTTGAAAATTCAAAGGGAAAAAAAATTAAGTGTTTGAGAACTAATAATGGAAGATAATACACCTCGAAAGAATTGAAGAATTTTTGCAGTGAGCATGAAATTGAGAGGCACTACACGGTCATTAGTACATTACAGCAGAATGGAGTTATAAATATATGAACTGTACGCTTATAAATTGTGTTAGGAGCATGTTGAGTTCAGCTAGGCTCGAGCAGTATTTTTTAGCATAGCCCATTAATATGACTAGTTACTTAGTAAATCATTCTCCTATGACTATGCTAGATTGCAAGATTCATAAAGAGATATTATCTAAAAAACTTGTTAATTATTTGTTCTTTCATAGTTTTAGTTGAGATCGGGAAGGCAGAGATGTAATGTGCCGCCCTACTATTGGGCTTGGGTGAGAGTAGTAGTTGCAGACGGTCGCTTAACTGTTGATGGTCAAATAGGAAAAATAAATGCGGCCTCCATTATCAGACTCAATGGCCGAGTCCACTGCCGAGTGTTGGCTGGGAAAGGGGTGTGACAAGCCCAAAGATTGCCTTATTGAAAAAATACGGGTCACCCACACCATCTAAGGGGGCTTAGTCTTGATCTTGGGTGTGGTAGAAATCTCTCTATATATATGGGCCATTGTGAGGGAATAACGTCAAAGTTTATGATTATGATTATAGATACAGTTTAATTAAGCTGTGATGGTATGAATGCGACATGCAGACATGTGTGGTATTCATGCATTTGGGATTGTGGATGCGTAAATATAATTTAAGTGCCACATATTTGTAAGCCATGATCCCCAATTAGTATGTAACTATTTAGAATTATGAGTTTATCATCCTAAAATCACTTTGTAGGTAGGCATTGAACTAACGTGGGTTGTGACCCTTGGTGCGAGGTCTCTACTTGCCCCCGATGCTACGCACTACAACTTGACCATTCATTGTGTGTTAACTTTGTAAGATGCCTACTTATGATAACATGCTTAATGTGCTTAGCAGTATTCTATTATGACTACATCTGTGATATCTCTCGTGATTGACAAATGTCCATGATAAGTCATGCTCACCTTTCAGCGCGCAGTATGATCCATGAGCTTGTGTGCTCACACCTATGTTTTTTAAAATATGCTTTCAGGACACTTCTAGACCCAAGGTGCATATAGATGTTGATGGATGTCCTTCTTATTGCTTCTTTCATTTTAAATTTTGGGCATATAAATGTTATGAACTTTGGATGATACTTTGGTGATATGTGGATATGATTTTAGCATGCCCTTTTGATTTATGGGGATGCAATATTTTACATTTTCATTGTAGCTTTAGCCTGCTTAACTAAAAATAAAAAATAAAAATCCCTCATCCACAAGCTAAATTTAGTGAGCTCGTTCGCCAAGTCTAGTGTGTGACGAGGAAGCTGGAGCAACTTGAGACCAACATTTGGAAAGTTGGAGAGCCTCATTGTCCGTTTTGGGGTGAGACATTGAATTTACCTGATTTTTAGATTCTTATCTTATTGTGGTCTTGCAAAACTGATGGATGGAGTGGATTTGTCATAGGCATCTATGTGGACCCCACACAACTTATGACTACAGGAACCTTCTTGTTTTCCGCAGGCACCGTCTATTAAAAAAAACTAGGTGGGAAAGCTCATAACATTACATATGCGTGCACAACATCTTTGAGCCCATGATGTGCTTATCGCTCAATTCAAACCGTCTGGCTAAGGGTCGTCGAGGATCCCTAGTCTAGAAATGATAACCAAAGGACCATCTGACTTTGTCATCCAATTCCGCCAAAAGACGTTAACTTGATTCAATTGTTAGGATTTCTAACCATCCATATGCTGTCCGATTAACAAGGCCCACAAAATCTATGGTTTGGATTACAACCCCAATTGCAACACTAAATAGTTGAAATAGATAATGATTATTTACTCTTTTAATTGTGTGGTGACATCATTTACATTTGACTACGTACAATTATGATTTTGCTATATTATTTGTTTCACTAAAATCATTATAAAAATGATGGTTGTGTAATGTAAAAATCTTAGTATTATAATTTACTTTATTTACTTTCTTTATTACTGTATTTGACTCTCAATTTATAGACTATAATTTTTATTTAAACAAATGCTTAAAAATGATAATGATAGCTCATATTTATCTTGCATTTCATAAGAATTTTGAAAACCAAACAGGCTTTAAAGAAAAAGTACATGTTCAAAGAGCTGTGATATTCAAATACAAATACAAGAAGCTCTTGGATATCTTCCATTTATGGTGTGGCCTATCATTAAACGGCTTGGATGACTGTAACATCACTCCTGATTTAACAACCCTAGACATAAAATGGCAATACAAGGGAATTGTATAGGCACTTAAGAATTACTTAGAAATTGCATCTGTGGCATGCAAGTAGTTCAAATTAAATTGTCAAAACCATAGGTTCCAGTTTAAATGCACCCCCAAGCAAGTAGTACATTTATCTAATCATCCAGTGTTATACTGGTGGACATTTATTGGATGGGAAAAATATAAAACCTCCCATGGTCTTATTTCAAAATAAGTGTTCACAAATTAGAGGTTAGGGTCCCAAATTATCTAACTTTGGGACTGTGACTTATGGCACATGCCTCTCAGCTGATTGGATACAGGCCCTCTTATGGTATAGTGCGTTGTATTGCATCATTTTCAATGAGAGAATGACACATTCTATTTCTCAGGTTTGAAAACCAGATGTATCATTGTTTTTAATTTTTAATTTTTAATTTTTACTTTGTGATTCACGCCAAACAGATCATTCCAGAGTCAAGTTGTGACTCATCCAGAGCCGAGAATATTTTTGAGGTGACATGTCAAACTAGTTCGATTAATGAATTGGGCCAAAGTCGTCTCAGAAAAGTTGCATCTGAACTGGACAAGTCAGCAGTCCATTCTGTGTATACTTGACAAAAAATGTTGGGTTAGGTATCATGCAATCCCTCTCAGTTAGGGCGACTGTGGGTCGGGTTCGGTTAAGTAGGGCTAATCCACGACCCATTACCCTTTCACCTCATCGAGCTGCAGCTCAACTAAGTCCAGTCCATCCAATCATAATCAGGTCTGAGCTCAACCATCCCAACCTGACCGGCCACATCCATACTGAACAGGTTTAAAGATGGAACATGGAGCTCAATGCACACTCGATCCAACTTATATATATATATATATATATATATTTTATATATATATATATATATATATATATATATATATATGCGCTCGAGCTGATGGGACCGTCCCATGAGGTTGAGCTGTGTGGGCCCCACCGTGATGCGTTTCGAACATCTACCCCATCAGTCAGATGCACCATTCCATCGTGGGCCTAGGTCTCAAAAATCAAGTCAATCCGTGACTTGTTGGGCCACACCACATATAGAAGTGGGGAGGGGCCGTGCACCATTAAAACATTCATAATCATTTTTTGGGCCCACCGAGATGTGGTTTGCAAATCCAGCCCATCCATTATGTGTGCCCCACTTGGATGAGGGTTCAGACCAAGTTTCAGTAGCATTCAAAACTCAGGTTGGGCCCCACCAACTGCTTTTATATGTTTTTGGCATGTCTTCACATGATTTTAGATGGTATGGCCCACCTAAGTTCCGTATACAGTTGATTTTTGAAATATCTCATAATTTAAAGGGGACCCATCAAATGCACAGTGTTGATGGTCGACACGCATCACGGTGGAGCCCACACAGCTCGACCTCATGGGAGCTTATCGTGAGGTCGAGCGCATAGTACCTTTTCCATATATATATATATATATATATATATATATATAGAGAGAGAGAGAGAGAGAGAGAGAGAGAGAGAGAGAGAGAGAGAGAGAGAGAGAGAGAGAGAGAGAGAGAGGAACGCTTACTGCGCACCTTCTTATGTGAGCACCTTAATTTGCAGATGTATCATGGGCATAGAATCTAAACCGTCCACATGATGTGTCACCCCTTGAAACCTCATAAGCCTAATTTTCAGCCCGATACGAAATTCTGATGGGCTATGGAAAAAGGAAAAAGTTTCCTCCCTTGATTTGCATTTCTCTTTATTATAGCCCAAAAGAGTTTTGGATTGGGCTAAAACTTGGGCCCAAAGAGTTTCAGGGGGCGCCGCATCACATGGACCATTCAGATTCTGTACCCATGACACGTGTGCAAAGGTGCACACCGAGTGCTCAAGTAAGATCTCTCTCTCTCTCTCTCTCTCTCTCTCTCTCTCTCTCTCTCTCTCTATATATATATATATATATATATATATATATATGAAAAGTTACTGTATACTCGACCGCATGTTTCCCTTCCATGAGGTCGAGTGCTGGCACTATGCTAGCGGTCGGATGGTGAAAGTTACAAAAGAAAGGTGAGATTTTACGGGAGAGTGGAGAAACAAAATGCTCTCTCTCACATATATTTCATACGGAAGCCTACTGCATGAAGGTTCTGCCCTAAAAACTTAAGTGGGGGCTACCGTGGGGGTTTTTTGTGAAATCCACCCTGTCCATCCGTTTTTCTCATATCATTTTAAGATATGATCCAAAAAATGAGTCAGGTCCAGGGATCAAGTGAACCACAAGTTGGGGATTAAACGTCCACCATTGAAAACTTCTTAGGAGATGGAGAAGTTTCGGATCAATTTGATATTTGTGTTTTCACTTCATCCACGTCTACATGACCTTTTGAATAGGTTGGATGGTAAAAATAACATCACGGAGGCCCTTAAAAAGGTTTCAAAAGTGGGTATCATTATCACCGCAGCTTCCTTTGGTGTGGTCCATTGGAGCTGTGGACTTGCTTCATTTTTAAAATCATACCTTAAAATGATCTGAGAAAGGCAATGAACGATGTGGATAAAATACTTACATCACGTTGGGCCCTACAGATCCCTACCGTCTGGGCGGGGGTAGGACACAATTCACGTCCTCTTTCTCTTGGGTAAGGCGGAATGGGCGGAAATGTATTGGCTACTCCCCTGCCACTAGCCCGGTGGTGGTGGTTGGTGCTTCACGGGCCCCACCATGGTGTATGTGTTTCATTCATGTTGTTCATCCATTTTTACATATCATGTTAATGCTTTATCCAAAAATAAAAGGAATATAAATATTAGGTGGACCACACCAAGGAAAACAATAGTGATTGGATATCCACCATTAAAATCCTCCAAAGGCCCACTGTACTGTTTATTTGACATCCAATCTGTTGATTAGGTCATATAGACCGAGATGAAGTGAAAAAACAAATATCAACTTGATCCAAAAAATTTTAATTGTCGATGCTCAATCAACACTGTTTCCTGTAATGTGGTCCACTTGAGATTGGGACATACCTTATTTTTTGTCTCATACCCGAAAATGATCTAGAAAAATAGGTGGATGAAACACATACATCATTGTGGGGCCCACGGAGCACTGACCACTCGCTACTGGCCGGTGGTAGGGGAGTAGCCAATTCGTTTCCGGAACCGCCCCATTTGACGCTGATTAGATATGACAGGTTGAGTAGAGTCATCTACTGAAGTGACGTCACCAAGTTTTGTAGGCCCCACTATGATGTATGTGTTGTATCCACACTGTCTATCCATTTTGAGATATCATTTTAGGGCATGAGCAAAAGAATGAGGTAGATAAAAATCTGTAGTGTGCGTTACCATAGAAAACAGTGGGGAGAGTGATTCCCACAGTTGAAACTATCCTAAGGCCCACCATAATGTTTATTTGAAATCCAACCTGTTCAAAAGTTAAAATAGACATGAAAGTAGGGAAAATACAAATATCAGCTTGATCTAAAACTTTTGTGGCATTTAGAAGTCACTGTTTTCTGTGTTGGGGTCAACCGGAGCTTTGGATTTAACTCGTTCTTTGGATATTGCCCTACAATGATTTTTCCAAGTGGATGGAAGGCGTGGATATAAAACACACATTATAGTGGGGCCCACGGAACTTGGTGACGTCACTTCAGTGACGAGTCCCGCTACTTAACCTTTCAGTATGGAATCCGCGCCCCCGTCTGACGGAAGCAGATTGCGCAGTAACTCACTGCGCTTAGCGGACTGAGTAAACTCTGTGATGTCCACCCTGAATTATGTATCTGATCCGCTCCGTCTATCCATTTTACCATATAATTATAGGGCATGAGTCCAAAAATTAATTATATAAAATGTTCAAATGGACCACACCACATGAAACAGTTGAATTGAACGTCTACTGTTGAAAAATTCTCGGCGCCACAGAAGTTTTGGATCAAGCTTATATTTGTTTTTTCTCTTCATCAATGTCTGTATGATATCATGAACAGATTGGATGACAAATAAACATCATTGTGGGGCCTAGCAAGATTTCAATAGTTGAAATCACTATTCCGACAGTTTCCTGTGATATGATTGACACCTGGTTTTAGGTCAATTTTAGGCTCAACTCCTTAAATGATATGGAAAAATGGATGGACCGGGTAAATTTCTAAAAAAATCCTACCGTACGCCCCCCACCTAGGTTTCCAAAGCAGTACTTCATGCTAATCAGTTTCATGGGTTTTGTTTCTCCACTCGTCCTAGTTGCCAGCTCTTGACCTCATGGAAAGGTATTATGCACTCCTTTTCCATATATATATATATATATATATATATATATATATATATATATATATATGGAAAAGGTACTATACGCTTGAGCTCATGATAAGCTCCCATGAGGTCGAGTTGTATGGGCCCACTGTGATGCGTGTCGACCATCAACACTGTGCATTTGATGGGTTCCCTTTAAATTATGGGATATCCCAAAAATCAGCTGCATACGGAACTCAAGTGGGCCATATCATCTAAAAAAATGTGAAGACATGCCAAAAACATATAAAAGCACTCGGTGGAGCCCACTTGAAATTTTCATGCGTCTGAAACTTGGTCTGAACCCTCATCCAAGTGGGACACACATAATGGATGGGCTGGATTTGCAAACCACATCTCGGTGGGCCCAAAAATGATTATGAATGTTTTAATGGTGCATGGCCCCTCTCAACTTCTGTATGTGGTGTGGCCCATACAAGTCACGGATTGACTTGATTTTTGAGACCTAGGCCCATGATGGAACGGTGCATCTGACTGATGGGGTAGATGTGGGGTAGATGTTCGAAACGCATCACGGTGGGGCCCACACAACTCGACCTCATGGGACGTTCCCATATAAAATTTTAGGTCAAGTCAGGGCCCAGTCCATCGATCAGCCATATGGACCATGGATTGGAGACTCGTCCATGCCTGATGCGACTCACCCTAGTTGACTCAGATCCAATTGAGTCCACTCCAGTTGAGAATGGCCCCACCTGCTTAGACCATTAAGAATGGCCACAGCATGGCAACTTGTGTGGCAACTTGTAGATGGCATGGATGCCTTGAACATGGCCCCACGCGCAGCGCTAATGGATGCCGCATCATCCCGCAAAACGGTTATTACAGAATTCAAGCGGTTTGCCTTTCACGGTGCTTGTGCTTTCTAGGGGTGCACATTTAACCGGGTTATTTGACCAAACTCAAAAGGGACATGGAATTTTTAAGAATATTTAAAAAACGAGGCGGAATTTTAGTATAAGTCATAATACAGGGATTTATATGTCCAAAGCCTAAAAAATGCAAAAAAAAAAGAAAAGAAAAGAAAAAAGAAAAAAGAAAAAAGCCTCCTCAATCTACAAATTCATAAATACTCATGTCCTTCAGATATGTGATTCCCACAGGTGGATTGGGAGCTTCATAGCTAGACTCAATGGCATTGGTGTCACCAATATTGATACCCATTAGGAGATAACTATCTGTTTGTGATGATACTTTAAGCTTATGTTTTTTTTTCCTAAAACTCCTCTAATACTTTCAAGATGCTAATTAGGTTTATGAAGGTAAAATAACGAGTGATCAAACCTTGGATCACTATACACCCACACTAATCAACTAACGAACCACTGATGATACTTTAAGCCTTGATCATAACCCCAATTTTAAAACATGGGTCTCCCTTACTTTTGTTGTATTTGATGTCTTAAATCAAATCAAATTTTGCACAGATTTTTTCGCAAAACTGCAAAAGTGCGGGATTTGTTTTCGATTTCGTTTATGATTCTTTATAAAACTATACATATGGGTGTAAACGGGATTGAAATGTATTCTAAGAGATTCTGAGGCTTTTTAAAAGAGTTACAGGGCTTCTAAAAGGGTGGAGCAAGAGAGTGATTTGAGGATTGCTCAAGTTTGGTAAGTCCTTCCTCTTTGTAATTTCTGCTTTCATAATGAAGATCCGTTGCTTTGTGCCATGGTTTTTTCTCGAAAAGATTTTGCATGTTAAATCTTTGTGTTCTCTTATGTTTGCTTGGTGATCTTCGATTATTATTTTAGATCCATCTCTATGCGATTCCGCAATTCAAAACCCAACTTTTGTTTTGTAAAATAAAACAACATGCATCTCCATCCATTTGATAAGCCACTTAGATATTCTTATTTGTTACATAGAGCCAATCCTCAAAACAAAGGACATACACCATGCAGAACAGTTAAGAGGAAAGGAAGAAAGGAAAGTAAACCATAGCTCAACTGATGTAGTACATAGGGTCAGGGACCTTAAAGGTTCGCTGGCCCACATTGGTTCCAAGAATATCACTCCATTGATCTCCCATATTCCCAACAATTCTATAGCCCTTGTCTTCAAGTATCCTTCTCCTGTTAGATTTGAATACGATGGCTGCTCCCTCTTCTTCAGGCAATCTGCATATCAAATAACCCAAATCTTAATATAAAAAACAAACTCCAAAATATGGTTTACATTTTGAGAGCCTGGTTTGGTACACAAACTGTACATTAAGAGGGATACACATTCCTTTCACCTTCATTGAAAATTAAAGGACAGACAGCATGAATTCAATATAGATTTTCATGAGTAACTTGGAAACATCACTTTAAATGTGTTGGGATTCTTGTCCCCTATCTTTAGAAGGTAGGTCTGCACAAGTCAGAGGTAAGAGACATGATATATGGGCACAAGTGGAAGTGTCATATGGATCACTTAGTGGGTCTGATCATGTGAATGGTTTGGATCATTGAATACAAACCAACCATGTGAACGGTTTAGATCGCTTGGCCATTGAAAACAAGCGCACTTATATGGACAGCTGGGGTCGCTGAATAAGAGCCAATCATATGAATAATTTTGATAATTTAACCATTGAAAGTCTATTTGCATCAACAATTTGGATCACTGAATATGGGCCCATTAAATTAATGGTTTGAAAAGCATAAAGGAGGTTGTGTCATCGGAAGCCATTATTGCTGTAAAAAAAAAGAAAAAAAGAAGTGAGAACCTGTTCCTTTCAAACCATGTAAAAAAAGGCAAGAAAATTGCTTAAATGATAAATGTAAGAGATCATTTCACAGCAAGTTGAACTGGGTAAGAGATACTTTACATTTTTATCATTGATGTTTCAAAAGAACGTGCCACAGATACATTATTAGCATGGCTGGACCAAAAGAATGTCAACTGGAAGAAGAAGCAGTTTGTCAGATCTGAGTCTAATCTTATGTAGGGTATGATGTAATTGGCCCCAAGCACATCGGGTTCGAAGAAATTCATTGAAGATAGAAAAAAAAATTACCATTTAAAATGCGAACCATAAATTAGTTGTAACTTTTGATTAGTGACTCATCACCGAACGCACAATATATTAATCTCTATTTAACGATGGTTTCGGGCTCAACCGACCTGCATGCTAGGTCTCGATTTAAAGTGTGATTGTAAATTGGTTGTAACTTTTGATTGGTGAATCATCACTAAATGTACCATCTATTGATCTTTACATAATGATGGTTTTAGGGTCAATCGACCTCCAAAGGTAGGTCTCGTCCGTTTGTTTTGTGAGAAAACACACATTCAGCTCAAAATCAAGATTTTAGAATAAAAATATACTATTTTTAGTAAATCCAATTTTGGTCGTGTTTTCTTATTTTTAGAGTTTCAAATTTTCATCTTTTTTAAAGATTAATTGTAATTATCCCATAATCCTCTAGTAAGGTTAATTTAGGACTTTTTATTTTTGTCAAAACTTTCTATTTCAGATAAGTTTTATTCTAATAGAATTAAAACTTCTATTAGGGCTAGAATTTTACTATTTTTGGTAATTTTGAATCAGGATTTTATTTTTTTTATTAGTGGCGTAATCGAGAAATCATAAACATTAAATAATAAAATTTTGAACTAAGTTCTTTTTTTATTTCGTGGATTTAAGATTAACTTTATGGATTCAAGGTTTTACTTAAGGCTGATGGTGATCTTTCTTTTCACACTCTTTCCTACAGCACAAGTGCAATCCATCGGTAAAGTGTGAACCCACCCACTCTAGCAAAACTTGATGGATGATTCATAGACAAAAGATTGTACAAATAACATACAAGTAATTCAAATTGAACTAATCAAATCATCAGTCTCCCTTTACATGTATCATAAACCTAAAGTTATACTATAAACCTAAGTTCACTGGTTTGATCATGTAACTATTGGATTGGTGGATGTTTTTATTGGATGATTGAGATGAAAAAGATGCACCAATTCTATTTCAACAAGCAAGCTCTCATCGTGTCATTTTTTTTTTTGGGTCCGACGGTGAGCTCAATAGGACCAAGTGTATATTGGTTAAACAAACCATTACGTAGAGCTTCGGGCGCTACTTCATCAACCCCTCATGAATCTATACAAAACTCACTAGAGGAACAACTTCAAAGGTCCCATTCTAGAAATAAATAAATAAATCATCAATCTGATTTGGCATTGTTATTTACATGGGGTTCAACAATTTAAGCTTAGTGAAATTAAAAATCTTGCAAAATATAAATATTAAAAGAATAAAACAATTCTATCCAAAATGTAAATTGGAAAATTATGTTTAAAATTAAACTGCATTATGTTAAATAAATCAAAGTTTTAAAATTATTACCTTAGTATGACTTTCTCCCAAGTATGAAAGCCTGCATTCTTAAGATTCTTCTCAGTAATTTTTCTCTTTACTTCTCTTCTTCCAGTTAAAAATACAACCTTAATTCCCAATGAGAGTAATTTCTTATATAGCTTCAGGCTCTCAGGCAATGGAGGAGCTTTTCCGAGGTCTACCCATTCATTGGATAGGGTGGAATTGAACGGCTCTGCCCTGAAAATAATGAAATATCCCATTTGTAAGTTTCCATCAATGTGTTCAATACGGGTGGCTTATGAACTACTAAGTGAGCAAATTCATAGGTTCCAACCCACCGCTCAGTAGTAAATAGAGTGCATTTCAACACCGAGGTCATGAATTCAAGTGCCCATGTGGAGTGTGTTCTTGTGTGAGTGAGTGTGTTTCAAAAAAGGGCAAGCAGATGGATGGTTGCCATATTTCACTGTCGACAGAGATGAGGAGATCATATCTTCAGATTGTGTTGGGTTATTACTTTAACAGGCATAGAGGGCCAGTACCACTTACACCCATGTGGATAGAACAACTTCACGTGGATGAAATCCACCCTGTCAATAGGTGGACTGCCCTGTGTTTGTACTGGGTGGCCCACTCAAAACCTAGATGGGCTACAACATGGGAAACAAGTGAGATGGGAAATCACACAATTAAAATTGTCAAAATATCATGTGCGTGTGCGGGCAAGTTCACAGTTGTGTGTGTGTAGAGACTATAGAGAGAAGGTCTCGAGTCCAACCAGTTGGGCTACAAGTTACAGTCCACCCAGCTGATAACTTCCCATCTGTTAAGTGCATGTAACATTCAACTCATCCAATAGCTTGCCCAAACCAGAAGGATCAAATAGTGCAAAAATCATTCATACCCACTCATCTAATAAGTCACATTTGTATTTTTCTATTTATAAATGGCTAGACATTGTTTTCTATGGTGTAGCCCACTTGAGGAATGGACAGAGCTGATTTTTTCATAAGGGAATCCTTATTGTGGAGCCAAGCTATTGGATGGGATAAAATGTCACATGCACTTAATAGGTCAGAAGTTATCAGTTGGGTGTACGGTAACCAGTAGTTCAACCGGTTGGACTTGAGACTTGCTCATACACACATTCCATCCGGTCCACTCATCTCAGGCACGACACTCTATTGAATGGAAACGTAAAAAATCAGAAAATTCCAAAACTCATGTGAGCCACACCTTCTCAATTTTAGAACTTTCATGTATGATTTTTCAATAGAAGCAAGATTACTTTTGAAAGGCTAAGATTACTTTTTAGGTATAGTCTAGCCTTCTTTGGATGGGCTAATTAGTGCATGCACGTGCCTCACCTTTCCATGACTCGGGACATATGCTTTCGTCACGAGAGAATAAAATAATACCATGCATATGAAGCAAGTACAATGTAATTGGGTGTGTCTGTGGTATATATCTACGCTTCCATATTTGAGATTGTATGTTGCCTCGTGATCATCCAAATGGGATTTGCTAGAAATGAGGGGAGTTGCATGGCAGCTCCACCAGTGCCTTGTTTCCACTGTTGGATGGCATGACTTTCCAGATCTCACCGATTATAAGGTGGGGTAAACTAGCAATGAACCCTAAACCAAAAATGACATTGGTCTACCAGAATAATAAGCCTAGTGCACAGGTTTTTAGCACATGGCATTTCCAAAATGAGCAGTATCTGATGAATGGTCCAGATCTTTGAAATATGTGCATATTATTGGAGAACAAATTACCGGATGGGAACTGCCTATAACCATGGTTGTAAAGTCCTATGTTTGTAATCCTTTACATTGCCCTGAGTGGGATATGCAATTATTAGATGACATGTTTATACTCCAAAACATATAATTTTTCTACCTAAAAATACCAGAACTTCCCTTTTCACGGAGATTTTGCATTTATCAAGCGTACATGGTGTTCGCCTGCTACAGGCTTTCGTAGGAAGTTTGTCTGCTAGGAAGCTAGCTATGGCCACCTAACTCACTATGTTGTTTTTTTATTAATCCACCTTATGCAACTGCTGTGCTACCTCATTTTGTAATGAGATAAAAAAAAAAAATTAAAAACAAATAAATAAATAAATTGAGATGGAACCAAAACTCAAGGATTACCCACAAGAGGGAGAAGTGGGGAAAGAAATCACTACAGTTGAAACCGTCCTGAATATATTTTGATGTGGATGAATTGAAAACACAAAAATCTTAGCCTGGTTCAATACTTTTGTGGCCATACAAATGTTTCAACAATGGTTATTCAATCCCTACTGTTTCCTCTCTTGTGGCTCACTTGAATTTTTGGTCAGCCTCATTTTTTATAAGGATCCTTAAAATGAGCTGGCATAACAGATGGACAAGGTGGATTAACCATGAACATAGCGGTGGGCTTCATCTAGCTTTCCAGAGGAGGAACTTCCTACCAAAATGCATCCTGCTTTTTCATTAAGCAAAACCTTAATTATAAGCAATTAAAGTCCACGAGGAGCTCTTGCATGAACCGGTACTCTATTTAAAAAAGAAAAATAAAATAAAATCTCATCCATCATGATAAAAAATAAAGCAGCTGCATACACTGAACAATGGAAAAATATTCTCATCCGTCATGATAACAGATAAAGCGGCTACATACACTGAACAATGGTGTATGAATCTAATTAGGCTTGGATGCTCATATCATCCATCTATCTCACGGAGGGTCTTTATCTAGAGAAATGACAAGAAAACAACATTTTTATCTTCCACTCATGGTCACCTAACTGGAGCATGTACGGCGTGAAAACAATGGGCCATACCGTGCAGATCGACCGATGAAAGATTGAAATATTCTACTCATCGACCTTCATGCTGTGGCCCACCTTATGCACGGACTGGATGTTAAGATTAGAAATCATCATACAGAACGTCTATTTTGTTTTAAAAAAATATATTATTTATTTATTTTTTATTTTTTTACTTATGTGCCACTTCGATGGAGCATCTGAGCCATCAAAAAGGTCTACCATACGATAAAGATGAACTTTAGTGATAGTTGAAAAACTACTCATTAGGTGAGTCACTTGGTTTATATTAAGTCAAACCATAGGCTGGATATTAATTTCAGTGGTGTAGCACACGTTATGAATGAATGGTTTTTGTCTCAGTTGATCTATGCAATGTGGCCCACCTTTTGTACGGCTAGGATGTTATAAACAAGTGACACGTGAGAAATCTACAGTCTATAAGTCAGATGAACGTTACCCAAATCCATGCTTAGCGAAGTATGGTAGATTAGAGAGCACGGTTTCATCAACGTCGAATACCCATATGTCCTTCCCATCCCCTTTCAGCTTAAGACTAGCGGCGTAGATCGCTGCCGCGTCAGCAACTACCTTCGAGTCCTTACGGTATAGATCACCCAACATGTAGTGGCCCACGTACTTCTCGCACGATAGTGGGACAGTCGTCCAATTGCGGATATTGTTAGTCTCCACCGCTAGCCTCCAGCTTGTGCATAAGATACCATGGACATGGTGGCCCCCCGATCCGGTGAGTGGACGGAGGAGATGAATTGGGAGAGGTTTTAATGCCTCTCCCACGTGTGAAGCGTGGGAAGTTGCCAGGATGGTCGTGAGGAAGAGTAGTGCAAGGGCTTCCATGGCCACAGGTTGTGTTTTCCTTATCTCTTGAGCTCCTTATATACATCTCTCTCAAGACAAATAACCGTAGTTTTGTAGAGTAACTACGATAATGCCCCTGGTTTTTGGAGGACGCGGATTGCGTCCTACCCCCGCCCGTTTCTAGCCCCGAACGGGCAGTTCTTTGGGCGGGCCCACCGTGATGTATCTGTTTATCTAAGCTGTCCATCCCCTTTTTCAGATCATTTTAAGGCATAAACGCGAAAATAAGTTAGATCCAACGCTCAAGTGGACCACACCAACTAATAAGCTTGGTTGCATTAAATGCACCAACCATTAACGTCAGTTGCATTAAATGCAAGAGTCATCTTTGGTGTGGTCCATTTGAGAGTTGGATCTGCCTCATTTTTGTGCTAATGACTTAAAATGATATTAGAAAAGAGATGCACGGTTTGGATAAACAGATACATCAAGGTGGGCTGCCCGTTCGGGGCTAGAGACGGGCGGGGGTAGGACGCAATCCGCGTCCGTTTTGGACGCATATGAGTAAACCTGGAAAGTGTGTGAAAAAGCCGGACAAAGCATAAGGTGGACCCAACCCTAAAGAGACTCGGATTTCCCGAGACCTCGTGATAAATCCACTCCGTCCATCCATTTTTCCGGCTAATTTTAGGACATTAGCCCAAAAACGAGGTAGATCCAAAACTTCAGCGTGCTACGAAACGAGAAACAGTGTGGATTGAATGCAAAACCTTCATGAGGCCACAAATGTTTTGGATCAATCTAATATTTTAGTGTTTTCATTTCATCCCAGTTGGAATGAGCTTATGAACGGTTTGGATGGCATGCACACATCACCGTGGACCCTGAAATGTTTCAACATTAGGCATTTCCCTTCTCCTTTTTTTCCAATCGTGATCCACTTGAGTTTTGAATCTGCCTCATTTTTGGACTCTCGCAGGCAATCTGCATCCACCCTAAAGGCAGAAACCGTACATTAAATGAATCGACGGCTTAGATAAATTTGCTGACCATCCACATTCAACACAACGGTTGCTTGCTTGATTCATGGATTGGACGGCCTGATCATCTTCACGGTGGGGGGCCACCTTATACACTTTTTTTTTTTTAGGTTAGCTTGTTGGTACACACCCATGTCAGTACACACACTCCATGTTAGCCACCCCGCTAGGGATCGATACCAAGACCTCAAGTGTTGAAACGAGGCATCTCCACTCAGTCTGACAGTTGAGATATGGATCTGGGTGTGGCACCTTATACAATGCAAGGATGTTTGACACGCCTGTAGGTTCGCATGCGTGCTGCTGTAGAAGTGTGCGTTGGGCACTGGGGCCTGCAAATCTCCCGCTTTATTTCTTAAGCAGAATTTTGCTGCCATACATCATACCATATTACTTTTTTAAATTTCCTTTGTTTTTTCATACGGTGGACTGTAGCCATTGAATCGGCATCATTTTCAAATAGTACAAACCATTCATGCGATGGACCTCGCCATGTGTGTATGATGTCCGTAGAAAACTTTTAAGATTAAAAGATTATTATTAAAATAATAATAATAATAATAATAATAATAATAATAAGAAAAAAAAGAAAAAAAAAAAAAGAAGAGATAAAAGGGATAGCGCCAACTTGATGTATTCTAGGGGTTGATTAGTAATGCCGGTTTATGCATACTTTAGCTCATTTGGTGGCATGAATTTGTGGGTAAATGAAATTAGAAGTGATTAAAATTCATAATTTTTGTATTTTGAAATATCTTATTTTTTTTACTTTGATTCGAATATAATTCAAATGAAATATCTTTTTTTTTTTTGCTAGGATAATTACATTGGTATCAAAGGTGTTGTTGATGCAGTTTTCCGATAGATTTAATATGCGAGACTCCCCTGAACCTGTAGATGCAGTAAAGAGGGACAAAAGAAGCCCTGGTTAATTGTAACGCCCTGAAAATCGGGGGTCGTGCATACACTCGACTCCCGAGTTCCCGAGTGTCACTTATCATAAATTTTATTGTTTTAAGGTTAATCAAATTTAGTTGCGCAACTTGGAATTACTTGGAGCATGATCACAACCGCAACTAGTCTACTGGAACGAAAGAGATATACATATATACAGGTCCAAAAGAATGCAAAATGGTTGCA
This sequence comes from Magnolia sinica, assembly GCF_029962835.1. Lineage (NCBI taxonomy): Eukaryota > Viridiplantae > Streptophyta > Magnoliopsida > Magnoliales > Magnoliaceae > Magnolia > Magnolia sinica. The sequence goes on along the minus strand of NC_080585.1, from coordinate 13,723,689 downwards.
CAAGGCGTTGCCCAACAAAATCACAAAAATATGTCCAAAATGAATAATGAATTGAGTCCAACACCCAGCGATCCGAATCTGTCTACTAGGCTGGTGGAGAACCATCCATCAACTGGAAGTAGGACAGCTCATCCTCCTCGTCTAAGCTCGCGTCGTCAGGCTCCTCGAACTCCTCGTCACCTGCAGTTATGGAAGAGTTTGGTTGGTGTTTTAAAACACCGTCCCAGAGTGGGAGTGAGTGATCAACTCAGTGGGTGCTATTAGACTTAAGTTGCAACAAGCATCAGTTATAATATGAATTTAATGAAAAACAATCAATCATAAACACCTAGCTAATCTTATTAATGCGCATGCATGACGGATGATATGATGCATGCCCTCACCACAACTCTCCCTCGAGTGACTCCATCTAACGATCGCGTATAACCAACACTCCCTCAGAGCGACCTCGACTGCAGAGTCGCCAACCTAGCTAGTGCGATGTAACGATAATGTTAGCCATGTTCTTAGTTAATTCCATTCATCCAGTAATTTGGAGAATCTGATACACCCTACGTATCAAATGCCCTGAACGAGTTGCGAGGCCAAGACCCCCAACGTGTGAGGCCAAGACCCCGTGATCCTAGATCCCGTTGGGTTCACCGTCCCCTACTTCAAGCACACAGGGAGTGCTGAGAGAAAGGGATCGCTCGCAGTCACTACGGGGAGGTGCGTCACCCCAGCGTAGGCCGACAGCTCGGACACAGTGTCCCATTCCACCATGCCCGGCTCACAAGACTGTGGATCAATATTCCATCCGGTATCGATGGCCTACAATGGTGGTAGGGTGTTTCAGATTCCATACATAAGTGAGCAAACATGGTTAACAAACAGGGTTGGACAGTAATTAGGCTAGACTGCACGAGTCAGGCGAGCATGTGACGGACGACATCGAGCACAAGAGGCCCATGTAGTCGAACTACTGCCGCCCACGCGCACCCGCCCAAACTCATGGGTTTAGCCTTGGGTAGCCCTACCAATGGGGCTACCGTCTCTCCTCAAGTTTCCTAACCAATCCAAGGATTTGAGAATGACTCTTAACATGCCAACCATCAAGGATATCAACTAGCATAACAGTATCATGATCACATACATCTCACCATATGATTCAAATATTCCTAACAAATAAGCTACAACATCATGATCAAGGTGCTTGTGAGTGGTGTGGATTAGGGAGGAAGTTAAGCACTTCCTACACCTCAAGAAATCAAACGCACAAGAGTAATGAATCATGCACAACATGAAGCAACACATATGAGAAGAAATCATACGAACATGAGCATGTAATAATCCTTATACTAAATCATGTGAAAGGCAAGAATCAACATCATATGAAGGAAAACAAACGAGACATACGACTTCGTGCAATTCCAAACAAACCAAGTAATTCCTAGGTGTTCTCTAGATCCTTCAACACAACATCCCTAAACAAGCAAAATCATTAAACTCATGGTATAATTGGTGCTAGGCCACGTAAGGATAATAGTCCGCACCTATGGATCGTTGAAGACTTGAAAATCGACCTAGGAGCGTGGATTTGGGGTCGATCGGCCGGAATCCCTAAAGCAAGCACTTGCATGTTAGAATCTTATGCAAAATCTCCCTCAACATGAGGGGTTCCAAAAAAAATGAGAGATTTACTTACCCAATCGGCGGAGAGGGGTTCTCCCGGTTGTAGATGATGGATTTTCTTGAGGGAGAGATAGGGTTTTGTAAGATGGGACTCCCTTGGGCCCCACTTTGATTTATGGGGCACCTTCACTCTCCTTCACTCTCCCTTCCTCTCTTCTTCCTTTCTCCTTTCTCCCTTTTCTCTCTTCTCTCTTTCCTTCCCTAGGGCAAATTCGTATGGGGAGAGGGGGTGCCCAAATGAGGCCATTTTATAGTACCAGATTTGGTGTAAATGGCCCCAATAGCTAGGCCTTTACTATACTATCCTTATGGGAGGGTCTTTCTAACCTCTAGGGTCCACTATGGGGCGTATAAGTCAATATACACCGTAGGATAGTTAGCCCTAATGATGATCTACGTATGGATATGATCGGCCCACCATTTGGATGCGCCGATCGACAGATATGATGAGAAGTCTGTTCAATGGTTGCCGATGGTCGATCGGGGCCGCGGCTATACGGATATGAGTAGAGAAATATCCTCACTCCAAGTGTGAAGTTTGGTCGTAAACCGATGGTCCAAAATCCTCAACTTTGCATAAGAGTGGATGACCCAATTCACTTAAGTTTCAGCTCCTTTCTTTGGGGTATTTGTGCTTCTCATGCACTCGTCCTTTGACTCAAGTTGAGCGGTTCTCGGCAGTACCCAGGCCCAACTCCTGCAATGGATGTCAAGCCCAGTAAGACGGACATTATTCTATAGTTTTGGGACTAGTGGCCCACCAACGAGCGGTCTAGAGCTTGTTCGAAAAATCGGGACATTTCTGGAATGAATTTGGTAATGAGATTTCTCGTGAGCAATGATTAGGGTTTGAATTAACTATGTGCATGGTGTGGCCTATTTATAACTAGTGAAAGTGAAGATTTAGTTATGATTACTCTAACCCGTTGGTTTTAGGCTAAAAGAGTAACGAGGTTCATTTGGTCTATGATCTGGGCCTTGTCTGACTCGGTTTTGGTTGGATCTTTAATTTAGTTATGATTGTCTTGATTTATTAACGATGAGTCATATGTGAGTAAATCATGGGGCTAAACTTGTTGTTCAAATGATCATGCGGATTCGTTGGCTTCCTACGGTTGATTAAACGGACTTGTGTGGTTCTTTACTGGTACCACCCCTGTATAGACTAACATTGAGTGCTAATGATCATTTAAGTGATATTATAAGTTAATTTATAAAAGAAATTTCAAGGATTTTTGGGAATCCAAAATAGTGAAATTCCAGGATGTTACATTAATGTAGGGGACTCTCCGATGCCTAAGTTAACATTAGGGTTTTTCTATGTGAACATATTTGGATGGTGGACGATACCTCTTGGGATCCGATCTTACCCCCTAGATTTCTTGAAAGATCCTCTGAGACCCTAGAAGTTTACCCAAATCTTCTAGGTCGATCTTGGGTCAAGACATAAGGTGGGTCTTAACTTTATCAATGAATCATCCCTTGCTACCTGTGAGCCAATTGAGAGCATCGTTGATCTGTGGTCATGTGGCTCCTGACCTATAGTCGATCCGTAATCGACTTATGGCAGATTTATAATCAATCCGTAATCGACTTATGGCCGATCTACAGTCGATTTGTAATCGTCTATCGGCTGAGATACAATCAATCTATAATCGACCAATTCCCGACCTATGGGCTAGGTCAGTAGTACATGGCTATTAAAAGAACTCTTTGAGTATCCTTAAAGTTGCATCATCCTCCTTAGAGGTTACGCTCTTTGGATACAAAGGCTTTGTTAGGTTCGACGCTTAATGAACCTGAGCCAAATTAGTAGATTTGGTCCATTCCATAAGTTGACTTATCAACTTGTCCGTTTTTTCCCCCAACAGAGGTCATTAAGTTACTAATTCATTGTATATATGGCATGTCGATGATATCTTAAAATAATTTAACTATTAGCTGCATCATTAAAATCACATCAATAGAATAATCTGTGTAATCCAAACATTGGATATATAAATCGATGGTTAAAAAGCATTAATGAGTCGCTCGTTTGTGATTCTTATGCTTATAGCTCGTCCAAGGCTTGAAATTGTCTCTTTTTTTTTTTAATTGTTAAAGTATATATTTTAATAGACTTATTATAATCATTTTATCTAATATTATATGTAAACTAATTTATGATATTAAAGTTGATTTAGTAATCAAATTCAAATTCTTATGTATAAATGTACTATAGAATTTCGATATATTTTTATTTTAAAATTCAATGCATTTTAGTTATAGGCTGCAAAACATAATTAAGTCTTGAAATCAAATGTAATTGTGATTTGGATTCTAATACATTCCCACTACAGGCTCCCAAATAAGTTCTTAAAAGGAAATATAACTACATAATTAGAGAGTTGGTATCTCCCATTTATGATGTGGTTCATCGTATAAATAGTTAATTTGAATCATTGTAAAATGGCTAATGATCAAACATCTCTTGCACGAATGCATTATATGCACTAAGGAATTATTTGAAAATTGCATGTGGCATGCAAATAACTCAAGTTATCTAAACCATGGTTCCTAATTTAAATACACCATGAACCAAATAGCCAAAATAAAGTTTATAACATTGGAAGTCAATATATACCGTTATGTGTCTATATAGGGGTGGATAATTGGACCCGCAGCTATATGGTTGAATACATTAAAAAAAAATGATTGGTGGAGTAGAAAATTGGTCACTATAGATTCTTTATAGCCGTGGATTTTTATTTCCACCTCTAATATCTGACTACTATATATTTTATAAATCGATACCAACACTCGAGGCCTTGGTATCGATCCCTAGTGGGGGGTGGCCAACACGGAGTGTGTGTACTGACATGGGTGTGTACTAACAAGCTAACCCCCCCCCCCCAAAAAAAAAAAAAAAACTGATTTTAATGACCGAAAATAAAACTATTGTAAACGTTTAGGTGATAAGCTCTTTTAACTTAAATGTGCCACATTTTCCAGCTGGCCCAACTTACTTTAGGACCGAGCCAATTGACATCGGGTTAGAGGTATAATCTTAAATCAGTAATAAGCCTTTGCAAACCGGCTTGGCTCACCGGCGACACTACCCTACGGTGCGATACAAACCTGTTTCCATGATTTCAACCATCGGTTGAAATGCGGGCTCACCACACCCTTTGCCAGCCCTGCATCTACACTTTGTTATAAAAGAAAGTGGCACGAGGGTTAGTTCTAAATTTTTTAAAAAATAAAATTAAAATTTTAAAAAATAAAATAAAAGTAAAAATAAAAATAAAAATTAAAGTTGAGAATTATAAAAACGAAACACCGAAAGTGCCTGGCTAGAGAAATAAAATAACCAGCACGTGGAAATGGAGATGTCCCTGTATTTGATGGGGCCAGTGAGGAAAAGGAGGTGGAAAGGATGTTCGCTCGAAGAATATCGAAGAGGATCTTTTGACCACAAGTTCCCATATGCTACATGTTCAGGGAAACGGATTGGCTACGCCCCTGCCACCTGCCCGGTGGCTGATCGTCGGTGCTCAGTCGGCCTCACTATGATGTATGTGTTTCATCCATTCTATTCATCCATTTTTACTAATCATTTTAGGGCTTGATCTCAAAAATGAGAGGGACATAATTATAAGGTGGATCACACCATAGGAAAACAATAGTGATTGGATATCCACCATTAAAATCCTCCTAAGGCCTACTTTACTGTTTATTTGACGTCTAATCTGTTGATTAGGTCATTAAAATCCTCCTAAGGCCCACATTACTGTTTATTTGACATCCAATCTGTTGATTAGGTCATACAATCCCAGATGAAGCGAAAAAACAAAGATCAACTTGATCCAAAACTTTTATGGCCCCCAAATGGTTTTTAATGGTCAATGCTCATTCAACACTGTTTCATGTAATGTGGTCCACTTGAAATTGGGATATACTTCATTTTTGGTCTCATACTATAAAATGATCTGGAAAAATAGATGGACGGCATGGATGAAACACATACATTATGGTGAGGCCCACAGAGCACCGACTACCAGCCATTGGCTGGTGGCAGGGGGAGTAGCCAATTCGTATCCCATGTGTGCATAGCCATTCATCAGGCGGGCCCAATGTGGACGGAAGTGGATTGCGACAAGAGCTCCTATGGGGCCCTTGATGTATCTGCTTATTCATGCCGTCCATCCATTTTCTCGTATCATTTTAAGTTATGTGACCAAAAATGAGGCAGATCTAACGCTCATGCGGACCACCCCAAATAGTGAGCTAGGTTTTTATTAAATGCAAGAGTCATCTCTAGTGTGATCCACTTGAGCGTTGGATCTGACTCATTATTGGTCCCATACATTAGAATGATATTAGAAAATGGACGGGTAGCGTGGATAAACAGACACATCACGGTGGGCCCCATAGGAGCTCTGATCGTACGGCTTACTGTCCAACCGTGGTTGGGATGCAATCCAGCGATTAAGCAGATCGAACGTATGTGAGAAAGATGGATGGTTTTTTTTAAAAAAAACGACCGTTGGCATATAGTTAATAAAATATTGTGGCAGTCTGATGTGTAGACCAACTCTACGATATGTCTGGGATGGTCACGGCTAGATCAACGGTCCAGATCGCACACATCTGCTTCTCGGATGGCTCTTCACATAAATTCCTAAGCAGGTCTCGAGGATATCGGGTTCGTTAATCTAAGAATAGGTGTCCCTGACTGACACAGACAGTTATTTGGTCCGTAAAGCACGCGGCACTCATGTGCAAGATCTGAGCCGTTCATTAGCACTAGTCCAAGTCACCCATAGGCCATATGGGATGATCAAAATCGAGAGCGTGCAAAACGGACACGAAAACCATTTTTATTCACTGCGCATCAAAGGCTTCGATTTAAGGAGCCATACCTGTAAGGCTGTAACTTGAACCAGGTCATATTTTCATTTGGTGGGCCACACGCTCAACTTGAATAAGGCTATTTTTATTAATGGCCAAGGAAGCAGCACACCCGACAACGATGATTTCGGGTCCATGAGTAATCCGTGGCAAAACCCCATCGATCCATCCAGCGGTCATTGGTAGCCATTAGCGGGCCTACCGGGGTCATTAGCGAACGTGGAAATCTTTAATACTCTTTATTTATGGTGTTCATGATACGCTGGCACAAATAAATTATTTTTAAATCGATTTGGTGGGATATAAACAAATAATTTAAATGAAGTGTCTGGATTGTGGGATAAGGATTAGGTGGAATGAAAACAAATGTGAATGAATTAATATAAATTGATCATGTGGAGTACAAACAAATGTCGAGATTAGGATAGTTCGAACGATCTGATTTTGGGAATTTGACACGTGGACAGTAGGTCCCACAATTTAGTCGGTTTAATATAAGCTAATAAAAGGCACGTGTGCAGTGTATGAGTACGTGCGAGTGTCATAAGTAGCCGGAGTGTCAAATAACTCTGTGTGGCCGTGCTTTTGCTTTTCAAGGAGACCTTGTTCCCATTAGGACCCGGGTTCGGTAGGTGGGTCCCTGACTGTGGGACCCACCTCGATGTATCTGTCTTATATCATATCCATGCCGTCAATACGTTTTGCCTGATCAGTTTAGAAATGAGAGCAAAAATGCAGGAGATCCAAGCCTTGGGTGGACTACACGAAAGGATACCGTATTGATTGAATGCTCGCGATTAAAAACTTCTTCAGTGCCAATGGAATGTTTATTTTCCATCCTTCCCGTTGATAAGGTCACACAGATCCAGATGAAGGGTTCAAAAAAAATATAAGCTTAATCCTGAACTTTTGTGGCCCACATAAATTTTTGATGGTCGATCTCCATCGTTTCCTGTTTTGTTGTGCATCTGAGATTGGAATATGCTGGGTTTCTGGTCTCATGCAATAAAATCATTTTGCTTAATGTATGGACCGTGTAGATATAATACACGTACGTACATCAAGGTGGTCCCCATAGTCAGGGATCCACTAACCCCAGTGGATCCGGATCTACCCACCCTGTTCTCATAAGTGAGGTTATTAATTAAAGTTGGCGTCGTAATTAAATAAGTCGGTGACATCACTTAAATGCTACTTTACCGGTCGTCCCTGGTATGGCCATGGCCTTGGACTTTTTAAAATAGAGTAGGGGCCCACTAAATCATACCCCAGTTGATTTTGTCTGTTTACTTTAATTGGACATCCATAAACTCACAATATGAACATTATCAAAAAAAAAATAAAAAAATGAAGTTTTTGTGGCCCACAAATGCACGAGCGTTGTGTGTTAATTCCAGACTATTTCCACCAATGTGATCCATCCTCGATAACTTCAGCCCTCAAACTTTGTCCAATAAGCCTGAAATTAAAATCCCATTCTTGTTGGTGACTTAGATTTGTTTCCAAACAATCTAGTGAGTCCTACATAGGATCTCACGAGGTTTCACCTTACAACACAAGGCCATTCAGTCCTTTAAAAAAAATAAAAATAAATAAATAAATTTCTTTTTCCTTCTCTCAAACAAAGAAGAGCGGACCACAACAAAGAGGCAAATCACCCTAGTCAATTCAATGGGCCCCATTGTGAGATTGGTTAAAAAAAGGTTGGGCCCCTGCCGCAAGATACTATTGGGCCTTCTTCGACATCTATTTTTTATTTTATTAATATTTTTTAAAAATTTTAATTATTTTTTCAAATGTAAGAGAACCACGCAAAGAGTCAAAGCGTCTTCAACGGGTAGTAGTTGTACAACTGAATTCTACACTATCCGAGTAATAACTTAGACCTTTAACACATGACAATCATAACCCAAGCCCTTAACACATGATAACCTAAACTCTTAGCACATGACAACCATGATTCAAACCCTTAACACATTATATCCTAGACCCTTAACATATGACAATTAAGACTCTTAACACATGACAACCTAAATTAAAATTCTTAATACATGAGAATCTAGACCCTTAACACAAACAACTTAGACTCTTAATACATGACAACCACTTTAACCAAGGTAATAAATTACAAAATTCAAATTTTATTACCTTCATTATCTTCCACATGACAACCATAATCATTCTTATCTACCTAAAATCCTTTCTGACAATCACTTCTCTCCCACGACAATAACAATCATAGTCATTCCTCTATATCCACAGCAAAAAGTGACTTTCATAAGAAAATGCAATTCTATAATAAAATAAAATAAAAAATTCATTTAAAATATCTTTCACGTTTTAATTGTCTCTTGATGTAGAACGTGTCACAGATACGTTCCCAGCATGGTTGAGCCAAAAGAAGATGGACCGTGAATTGACCATAACTTTTGATCCGGGTATTGTTATGGGGTGTACAACCTATCAATCTTTACTGAAACGGGCCATCCGAGGTGAACTGACCCACAAAGTGGGTCGCATCTGTCCGTTTCGTCAGAAAACGTGCGCTTTTAGCTCAAAAACGAATTTTTAGAAAAATTTTACTATTTTTAGTAATTCCGATTTTTTTAATATTTTTAGAATTTTAGATTTTCTTTCATTTTAGAAATAATTTTTAGTTATACTAGAACTCTTCTAGAGAAAGTTTATTTGCAATTTTTATTTTTAGAAATTAGGCCTTAGAAGAGTTTTATTAGAATTTGGATTTTTATTAGAGTTAGAGTTTTGCTATTTTTGGTAATTACGAATTTTAGTTTTTTTTTTCTATATTAATGGTGTAATGAGATACATTAAACAATTATCAATGATCAATTAATCAATTTCGAATTTATTAGAATTTATTTCTATTTTCTGCTTTCTTTCCTCGTGGATTCGAGAAGTCTCTATGAGGGGTCCAGAGAAGCTCTGTGGATTCGGAGTAGTTATCATCATCACATCCATCCCTGCGTCACCTCTATATGTAAGAAATGTGTTTGTCGGAATAAAAATAATATTTTTTTAAGGCTTTAGAAATTATTTGCGATGACAGTGAACATACGCCAGAAAATACCGTCAAAAGGTTGGTGGTGGGTCCTTAAAAAACATGTTCAAAAAGGAAGAAAAAATTCCAAGAAAACAACAAACAAAGAAAAAAAGTTTCACATGGCCACCAAGTCCTAAATAAGAGTAGTTTTTATTTGCTAATTCTTCAAAAAGTAATTAAAAGGCAAATTAAAGAATATATCTGATAAGTAAAAAATTTTTAACTTTTGACAATACTGCGAAGCTATTACAGTTAGGTTTGAAAGTTGGGTGGGTTGAACCCGACCGACCCGTGACCGACTTGACATTGGGTTGGGCTTGGGCAAGATGTATCGAGTCTAATTTCGGGCTTGGGCTATATGAACACCAACCCGGTAAATCTTGGGTTGGGCTCGGGTTGAGGTCTTGGGTTGCCCAACCCAACCTTAACCTGATCAATATATAAGTTACTTATAAATTATAATTGAGCGTGGATCGTATGTGTTAAAGACACAGGAAATTCTAGTGTTGTTAGGTCTCATTGGTCCACATCATTTTCGATGACTCAAGCTAACTAGAAATGTTGGATTTCTCTCTCCCAAATAGATTGTATGCTACCCAACACGACTTTTAAATAGTAGTTGTCCTGTATTTTAAAATCATTAGTATAAAACATAAAATCCTAAATATAAAAAATTAGATGTGTATTAAAATATAATAAACTAATACAATTATTAAAATATTAGTATGTATCCACCTGACCAACCCAACTGAACCCGCTTGGGTTGGGATTGGGTTGAGAATTCCCAACCCGAGGTTGGGTTGGGTTAGGATTGAGGTACAAAACCTTGGATTGGGCTAGGGTTGACCACCAACCCGGCTCGACCAGTCCGACTTTCACCCCTGGTTACAGTGAAAAAATCCATATCTTAGACCACTCCTGAAAGAATATTTGTGCCTTCCTTATAATGCTTCTTTTACCTTCACGAGGCTGACATGACGGTAATTGATTATAACAGTCCAAGTGAAGGGCCCCACACCTTCGAGTAAGATACGATGATCAAGAGATAATAGATATTTTCTTGGTACACTGGCAACTATGATGGCCAATATCCAGACAGAGGGTACTGAGAAATTATTAATTTGGCATCAACCGGAAACGGATGGGCTACTCGCCTACTCCCCCTGCCACTTCCCCTGGTGGCTGATGATCAGTGCTCTATGGGCCCCACCATGATGTATGTGTTTCATCCATGCTGTTCATCCATATTTACGTATCATTTTATGGCTTGATACCAAAAATGAGAGGAATATAAATCTCAAGTGGACCACACCACAGAAAAATAATAGTGATTGGATATCCACCATTAAAATTCTTCTCAGGCCCACTGTAATGTTTATTTGACATCCAATCTGTTGATTAGTTCATACAAACCTAGATGAAGGGAAAAAACAAAGATCAGCTTGATCCAAAACTTTTATGGCCCCTAAAAAATTTTTAATGATCAACGTTCATTCAACACTGTTTCCTGTAATGTGGTCCATTTGAAATGGGATATAGCTCATTTTTTGTTTCATGCACTAAAATGATCTAGAAAAATAGATGGGCGGCATGGATGAAACACATACATTATGGTGAGGCCCACAAAGTACCGACCACCACCATTGGCTGGTGGCAGGGGAGTAGCCAAGCCGTTTCCGAAAAAACCTATCTCACGGTCAATAGCAATCACTGGTATAGATGTATGCCATGTGTATCATTTCTAAGTGCTTGAGTATCAAGAGTCATGCAAAGCCGTCGAAACAAATAACTCCCCGATAAGCAAACGTAGAAGACGATCGTAACCTTTGGATCATTGGACCCGTAGATTTTGAAAAAGAAAATCTCATGTGGGGGTGATGGGAAAGGATATCTCGACGTGATTTTCCGCGTGGCTCATGATATTGGTGGTTGTGCATGAGTACAGGACAAGGCCTAAAAGTTTCCACTTGAAATCACGACCTAAGAGGACTTGGATTGGGTATGGGTAGTGACCCCCACTACTCCCTTCGGTCCACGTTGGTGCTGGCAATGCTCTATAGGTCTGCCATGATGTTGTATATGTTTTATCCACTCCATCCATTCAATTTGCCAGCTTATTTTAGACATGAGCCCAAAATTAAGGCAGATTCAAATATTAGTTGGACCACATTTGCCCTTCTTCCATGTCTTTGTGAGCTGATTAATAGGTTGAATTGCATATAAACATTATTGTAGGCGTTGGGAAGTTTTCTATGGTGGGTGTTCAATCACTAATGTTTCTTGTGGTGTGGTCCACCTAAGATTTAGATCTGCCTTAATTTTCTCATGCCCTCAAATGAGCTAGTAAAATGGATGTAGCATGGAAAAAACATATACATTATGGTGGATCTCGTATAACTTTTCTTACCAGCCCCGAGAGTGGGGTACAGAGGGCCCAACTGAATCTCAGTCTTTGACTGACCCATAAATACTTTTATGATCGGTGCTTTGAAAAGTTCCTTGAGCTCACTATGACCCATGTGTTTTATCCACCCCTCGTTCATTTTCCCAACTCATTTTAAAGCATGAACCCACAATGAGGTCAAACTAAATCTCAAGTGGACCACATCATAGGAAACAATGGTGATTAAACGCCCACCATATATTAGAAACTTCTTTTGGGGCCTCAAAAGTTTTGGATCAAGCATATATTTGTGTTTTCTTTTCATCTAACTCTATGTAATCTAATCAATAGGTTCAATGAAAGTAAACTTTTTAGCGGCCGGTAGAAGCTTTTAATGCATTCAATCACTATTATTTCCTATGGTGCAGTCCACCCAAGATTTGGATTGTCTCATTTTTGGGATCATGCCCTAACGAAGATAAAGTACATAGACTATGGTAAGGCCTACAGAGCTTTTCTAGAACTGGCCAAATCTGCGTCGTACAACCCAAGCTGGGTTATTAATTATTTCTTTGCAGATGAAAAAGGATCTAACCGTTGCTTGCCCTTGGCCACGAGCCAGTGCTGGCCCCTACGTACCTCTGAAAGGGAGTTATCTTGAAGCATATCCACACGGAAATGGTGCACGTGGTACACAAGCACTCAAGTAAGACCAGGTAAATTGTGGAACCTACAGTCTAAGAAGCTAAGAGTCCAAAAATTAGAATGGTTAAACAATCTCGACCCTTAATTTATAGACATTTGTTTTCTGAAATAAAGCCATCGGATATTTTTCAGTTTTAACTGTCCAAGGGGTTGCACCTGTAGAGTTTTATACGTTTGTCTTGTGCTACTCAAATAGAAAGAGAAATTTTTTATGAGCTTAGCCACGCTTTATGCTACAAAATATTGAGCAGTTAAGAATAATGATGTGTAAGTGAAATGAAGATGCTGAGATGAGTAAATATCCGGATGAGAAAGAACGGAACAAGAAATCATTGAATTGGAGGAGATTTCGGAGTACTTCAATAGGTGATAGGTCAAGTGAAATTAGACATAATGGTTTAGTCATATGTAATAAAGAACAAAAACTATGTCGATAAGAAGTTAAAAGAAACAAATTAAATGTTTTAAAACATCAAGGAGGGGTCTTAAAATGATATAGATAGAGATAATAAGAAAAGACATGATGGTATGTGGTCTAATAAGAGTTATAGCTCTTGATGATAACGGAAAAAGATTCTTGCAGCTGACCTCAATTAATTGGAATAAGGCTTCGAAGATGATGAACCATCCAATAAGTGCCTACCAATATGATAGTAAGATAATCAAATTATGGTAAGATAATCAAATTATGGTACGCCACATTGTACAATCTTTAAGTGGTTTCAAGCTCTTGTTTACCATGGGTCATGATGGTCCATCAGATGGTAAAAGTGTTTCTCACTTCTAAAAGAGTCAAGTGGAGGAGAGTAGCGGGCATGCCTACAACACTTCGTTGTGGGGAGCCCATGCAACAAAAAAAATAAATAATAATAATAAATAAATAATTCATAGGGTCAACAGTGGTGTATGTGTGAATCCACTCACTTTACACAAATTCTGCTAGCTCATGTGAGGATGTGAGCTGAAAAATCATACATGTTATTATCAAATGCACCACACAATAGGTTAGAGTGGGAATGGAAACACATACTTGGGGTCATTGAAGTTTCAAACTAGATCGAGGTTTGTGTTTTCCTTTCATCGCGGTGATACTCATCTTGTGAGCAAGCTGAAAGGCATATAAACAACATTGTGGCCCAGGAAGGTTTTAACAGTGTGCGCCTCCATCTCACTGCTTTTTGTTGTGTTGAGTTTTTGACTTGCTCGATCATAGGCTTATATTTTAGCGATAGGTACTGTTTGATAAACTGAAGAATAAGCTATGAAAATTAATTTAGGTGTTGAAAGTTTAAAGTGCTACATTGTAATAATTTGAAGGTTTTTTAGTCAAAAGTGAAAAGAAATTTTAATGCCCCATTACTTTAATCGTTCAACCTTCAGCACTAAGTGAAGGGAGGGGATCTAAAAAGAAAACCTCATTTATATTTTCAATAAAAATTAATTTAAGCACTTAATAAATTAGATTTTTTCAAACCATCTAAATCAATGGAAATATCAAATTTCAGTAGTAAGAGACGAAAGTAAATTTTATCAAATGGCTCCTTTGGTGTAACTATGTATGGAGAGGATGTTACGTGAGCATCATAGGCACCCCTCATGGCATTATTTTTTTAAATTTTATTTCGGGGGCATACTTCCGACAAGTTATAATTATCTGTTATATCAGTTTTACCCAGCATGTAAAACAAGAATCCAGATCCTCTGCTTGCCACGAGCAGTAAAGTCATCCTTATTAGTCAACAACATCATTGACATTGTTTGATGACGTGACCCAATTAGATTACAACAAACAGAATATTTTATGCTTGAGGATTTAGATTCATAAAACAACCAAGCTCCCCTAAGTCCCATATGTATATGTGAAATCCACTCCGTCCATCAATTGAGAACACTTATTTTTACCGCACATACAAAATATCGTATGAAGAAAAACAAACATGGCCACATCAACGGGACAATGTAAAATTGCACATAAAACTTTCAAGTTCATAAGTTGTGGTCTACCCGAATTTTGAGTCAGGCTGATTTTTGTATAATCACTTCATCCTTGTGATTGAATGGGTTTGATGAAAGATACATACCACAATTGCCCCACACAAACCTACGGTTGGCATCCCATCTCATTATTTCCTGTAGTGCGGTCTTCCTGAGTTATATATTTAGATGATTTTTTGCCCTAAGACCTAGCACTGCAAAGTGCACTTGATGGACCGAGTGAAGTTAAGAAAAACATGGTGGGCCCACAGAGTTTGATTGTTGTACGGGCTGCAGGTAAAACAGTCATCGTGGAGAATGAGCAAAGGCGACTCTGTTTGTGCCTATCTCTATTCAGCATCATGAGGAGATCTCTCCCTTTGGACTACCTGGTTTTATGCTCTCTTTTGATAATAAAGTAGTTCACCGAAAAAATGCCTTCCTTTGGACTCAAATGGTCAGAGCCATCCATTTGTGTACTATGATCCAGATAGCCAAACTGAAATGATTATTTTTCTAGAGCTGAATATGAGCAGTTGTCTCTAGTCATAGTAGTCCAAACAATTATGGACGGCTACTTTTTAGGCCATGACCTGACTCAAACAAATGCTAGCCATTAATATGAGGAAAACTATAAGGGCCACTTAACATTCTTAAAAATCTAAGATTTTGGAGTAGTTGGAAATTGAAATTCAAGATTTGAAAACAGGGTCATTCTGGCACCTCTGGAACCATGGATTTCAATTCGAGGAAAAATACCCTTAATCTAATTTATTTTTTTTAAAAAAAAAAAAAAAAAACAAACAAAACAGAATAAAAGACTAGTTATAAAATTTAAGATTTTTAATTTTTTTCCAACCGTTACAACTATCATTTTCTACCCTCTTTAAGATATCCACACTCATTAAAACAATTTTTATATTTTCATTTGCATTCATATCATGAGGATGATGCATTAGAAAATAAGCTAATGAAATTATTATGTGTGACACATTGTAAACAATTGATAATCACTCAAAAAGAGAAATAATATTTGGAGTTTCTCCCTTAGCCAAATGCTAGCTCACAGTAAATTCATAATAATATTAATAATGATTTTTGTGCATGTTATATACATATGTTGCGTCAAAAATATTTGTTAAAATGTTTGAGATAACTTATTTCATTACATTTATTATTATGTGAATATATAAAAAATAATTTCAGAAACCTTCAAAGTTAAAATGTTAGATTATACCAAACACAATTTCTAAACTCTTAGATTTTGAAAATACAATTGAAAATTCAAGATCTAAAACCTAGCTAGTGCTTGAAATTCGAAGTAAGAATTTAGGGTTCAAATCCAAGCACCCAAACAACAATTAACACTTTGCCATAGTGTTATACACATATGCAACCTTGGATATTGATGCAATGTGGTGAAGCAAAGCTGCTGATTTGCAGTCTCAGGAGTAGCACAATTCACTCAAATAGAAGAATTTGCAATCTTCTCATATTTTCTCTGTATGTGGAGAGAAAATAAATTCGTTTCTTCCTTCCCTGAGGGAGGAAGACTTAATTCTCATCTTAAGTACCTGTTTGTGAAGCAACTTTTTTTAAATTTAGTTTAATTATTAAACTTAAATAGGTAGCTTAGTAGAAAATTAAACTTATTTCCTTCAAATTTTTTTATTTTTATTTTTTGCTTTTCAACTACTAAAAAGTAACTTACCAGACTCATTGTGACTAGTGCGCTCGAAGTTATGATGCTCCACATGATGAATGGATCAGATCTCCAAGTGATGAATGGATCCAAGCTCCATCTGTGCCATGTTGGAAGATTCACGCGAGATGTTTTTGAGAAATCCACCTCATCAACTATTTTATTCAGCTTATTGTAGGGTTGAATACCCCACAAATGAGGTTAACATTAGCAGAGTCATAAAATTTATTAAATTATTTTTAGGGTAGCAAGAAAATTCAATCTAAGTCGATAAGTTCACACTCCATGCTTATAATTAACTCAGGCCACACCTATTAATAACCCTATTTGTTCCCAAGTTTCATCCAAAGCTTAAGATGACATCATAAACCACTTCTAAGGTGGCATTTGTTGAGAATTTGATATTCTCAAATTACATATTTATAATTTGTGTAAAAAATAAGGAAAGAAACTGAAAATATTAAGGATCAACTAAAGCACGTGTGATCATGTTGTCCTTAAAGCGTTATTTATCCCTTCTCAAAATTAATTGAGATTCCTAATAGATGATCAACTTAAAGGAAATTTTCTATGTCAATGAGAAGAACAAAAAAGAAGTTACTGGTTAGACCACTACACTAATCTGTTTCTTGTGGACTTACTGGCTTCGGTTTGTATTGAACCTTGTTGGCTTGGCCAGAGAACTATTAGAGCTTTACCGATTCATATAAGATAGTGAGTCATGTGGTTTGTAGTAATGAAATGAACCGGTCAAGATCAGTTTATATAAGTTATGGTAGTTGGATGTTTTAGTCCAGGGTCATAACTCCAATTGACTGTTGGTGAGAGACTGGCCGTTATTTGACAGTTTCTAACTATTTTGCATGTGAAAAAACTAACTATATGCTAGCCATTTAGACTCAGTGACTAGCCATTTATAACTGTTAGGCTAGCCATATGTAACAGTTTCTGCATGGTTTAGTTTATTACAACATGTGCAGTTATACTAGGCCTCTTAAACGGCAAGTCTTGATACTCTTTGGATTCACCAAGCAAATAATAAGGTACTCAATACCTTACTTATTAATAAAATATTTTCTCATCCCCTTTTCGATATGGGACTATTCCCAAAACATAGAAAACCAATTTTTTTAAACAAACCTTTATATATATATATATATATATATATATATATATATATATAATTTTAATCAAAACATTTTCCATAATAGCATTTGGCCAAGCTAAGATTGAGCTAGGGTTGGCCCTAGTTCTAATTAGGATAAAAATGTCATGGCATGGTCCTAGTTCTACATGCATGATCCCAACTACTGCTTAAGTCGATCTTATATTGGAGGTGCCTTGCCAAAAATCATACTGATGCACAAATTAAGTGTGCCACAAGTACAATTGGCCCATGCTAAATCTAGCTTGGACACCAGGCTTAGATTTTAAGACCCCCCATGCCCCTTAGGCCAGGTTCAAGGGTCTAGTCCCTGGTTCTAAATGACCAAGCCAACCTCCTCACTACCAGCCCTAAGCCTATTATAATGAGAATGGTCATTTTAAGTAGTTTTAACTAACTATACAACACCTTTTAACTGTTGTTATTTTCTTAGCAAGAGCCATATATAATCATGGTTGTCTATATAGAACAACAATCTATATAATCTACACTTGATGATGCTTTTTCGCTTCAAAATGGCCTAACATCATTCCACTACAACCGCATTGTTATAATTTCAAAAGATCAATTTTCAAACCTTGGTTTCACTTTCTCCCTTTAATCATTTAATTAAAAAACTTGCGCACATTGCCATCTATAGATAAGCCAATAGGTTTTCTTATTCAATACATAGGTATACTCTATACATTAAAACCCATAGAAGAAGGAAAGCATACAACATAAGGACATAGTAACCAAGGAAACCAAACCCTAACTTAACTGATGTAGTACATAGGGTCAGGGACCTTAAAGGTTTTCAGGCTTGTAGGGGTGTAACGTCCTGGATTTTCAAAAATCCTTGAATTCTTTTTTTATATATAATTAACTTATATTATCACTTACCGACCATTAACACTCAATGTTAGTTTATACACAAGTGGTACCAGTAAAGAACCGTACAAGTCCGATTAATCAACCTAGGAAGCCAACGAATCCGCTCGATCACTTAAACACCGAGTTTAGCCACATGATTTGCTCACACAGAGCCTAAATCTAACCGACCTACCACTGATTAATTAAGACAATCATAACTAAATTAAAAGATCTACCCGAAGCTGAGTTAGATAAGGCCCGGATCTTAACTAATGGATCAAATCAACCCTGTTACTCTTTTAGCCTAAAACCGACGGTTTAGAGTAATCATGACGAAATCTCTACTTTCACTAATTATAAATAGGCCACACTATGAATATACTTAATCTAAATCCTAATCATTGCCCACAAGAAATTTCAATACATAATTCATTCTACAAATGCCTCGATTTTCTGAACAAGCTCTAGACCGCTTGTTAATGGGCCACTAGTTCCAAAACTATAGAATAATGTCCATCTTACTGGACTCAACGTCCATCGTAGGTGTCGAACCTGGGTAGTGTCTAGAACCGCTCAACTTGAGCCAAAGGACGAGTGCATGCGAAGTGCAAATACTCTAAAGGAAGAAACTGAAACTTAAGTGAATTGGGTCGTCCACTCTTATGCAAAGTTGAGAATTTCAAACCGTCGGTTTATTACCAAACTTCACACATAAAATAAGGATATTTTCCTACTCATATCCGTATAGCTGCGGCCCCGATCGACCATCGGTGACCGTTGAAGAGACTTCTAATCAAATCTATCGATCGGCGCATCCAAATGGCGGGCCGATCATATCTATACGTAGATCATCATTAGGACTAACTATCCTATAGTGTATATTAATATGTAGGCCTCATAATGGGCCCTAAAGGTTAGAAAGACACTCTCATAGGGCTAGTATAGTAAAAACCTAGCCCTTGTGGCCATTTACGCCAAATTCGGCACTATATAAGGGTTTCGTTTGGGCAACCTCTCCTCCCATACGAATTTCAACCAGAGAAAAAGGGAGAAGAGAAAGAAGAGAAAAGAGTAGAAAGAAAGAAGGAAAGCTTGGAAGCATGAGGGTTTGTGCACCTTCACCCTCTCATCTCCTCTATAACAATATTATCCTCCACTAGTGTCAATTCGAAGACGATTAAAAGTAAGTATTGAGTTATGTTTATAAATTTAGATCTTGTATTTAATTCATTCCAATTCTTACAAGCTTGTATGCTTACTTAGGTTCTTGACAATCTTTCACCAACGCCTAAATCTTACGAACACCGTGAATTGGGCGAAACGTCATAAGGTGCGGACTATTATTTTTAGGTTTTCATTTATCGACCCTTGAGGGTCTCAGTTAATGATTAAATGTTTGTAGATGAATTTGTACATGCTAATATGTTGACATTTTGATTTTTCTATAATATATGTTATTGGCTGCATATGGATGCTTACATGTTTGATAAAAATATCTAGGTGATTGAATGTGTTATTTCATGGATGCTCATATGCTTGATTGAATGCCCAACTGAATGTGTTATTTTTTTAATGCCCACATGTTTGATAAAATGCCTAAGTAGATGTGTTGTTCCAATATTGATGCTCACATGTTCGATGAAATGCTTGAGTGATTGTGTAGTAGAACCCCTGCTATAATTGTGTGATGTAATGTTTAGTCCGTAACGATACTTAGGATTTCTATGATGTTGGGTCGATTGGCTAACTGCCCGAACTAAAGGAGTGGACTCAGTTAGGGCGACCACCCTAAGCTTGTTCGATCGACTCGGGTTGAATGTGGACGACCGACAGTAGTTGGACTACACAAGATACTTGCACCCAATGTCGGTTGTGTCATGGTTCTCCTAAGTTAATCAAATTAGCCCACTAGCCAACTGATTATGTACGTTTACAATGTATGACACGACTAAATGGAATCTAGGATACCCCGTTCTTATTGAATTTGTCCATTCATAATTGTTATTACGATACGATCCACTAAGACTCATGAGCCGAGCATGGTGGTATGGGTCATCGTGTCCGAGTTGTCAGCCTACGCTGGGTAATGAGTCTCCCCGTAGTGACCAGTGAGTAACTAAGACTTATGAGTCGGGCATGGTGGTATGGGACACCATGTCTAAGCTGTCGGCCTATGCTGGGGTGACGAGCCTCTCCATATTGACTAGAAGCACTGATGGAGGTGATAAACCATTGTTCGAACGACCCTCGTCAAATTACCCAGCCGATGGTTCTGTGCCAGAGTACCGTTCGAATGATCGGACGTGAATGAAATTGGGCGACGAGCCCTTTCCTTTGTATTGATTTGATTTAATGTGATAAGCTCACACCTCTATAACACCCCAGCCACTGTTCATCCGGGCTATAGTTCGAGCATAGGTTGTCATCCGGGTCCATGTGTGGGATCAGTCGGGCTTCAAAAATAGTGTTCCAGTCAGTCGGGGTAGCGTATTGTGGGCTGTTACAACCTCGGAACTAAGTCATCATACTCGGTTTGGGTGACGACCCATACCGGTTTAATCCTCATACGTTTGGGTATCATATCGTATCTTTAAAATTATTGATTTGTGATACAAATGAGTGGAACCTAAATTTGGATCAAGAGACATTGGTAAAGAGCCACTGCGTGCGGCAACGATTCACGTAATCCGGATAAGGACTTGTGATATAACGTCAGTATTCTACCTTCGCCAATATGTTGGATGAATTGAACTTAATAATTACTTGATTAATATGATCATTTACTACATTGTGTTAGCTTAAAATGTGGCAAACAAGCGTGGTTGTCGCGTGATAAGGAAGTGTTGTCATTTGTGAAACAGGTGGTCGGAGTCGCGTGTGAGGGAGTGTTATTTGGAAAGGGCATGCATCATGTCATATCTTCATATGCACATTTAACAAGAGTATTTAGAAAATGTTTGATTTCTTATTTTATCATTACTTGCGCTGATTGTGTCGATAGCATATGTAACTTAGAACTAATGGAACCACTGAGTTAGTTACTCACTCTCACCTGGGACAGTGTTTTAAAACACCAACCAGGCATATCATTGATGCAGGTACTAGTGAAACCTCAAACAGGTAGACTTATATCGAGTTGTGCCAATGCCGTTACGTTTTAGAGAATTGGGAGTAAACTGAAAGCTTTATACTTTAATAATCTTGGGCATGTATATTGTGGCTTGTACAATCCCATTTTGGGTGATAATCATAATTGAAATTATATCTTTAACTTTTAGCCCCATATTTCTGAAGATATGATACTTCCACCTCTAAATGGTGGAAGATATGATACTTACCAAGTAAATATAGTAAAAAAAATCCATCTCTCTCATGTGTAAATTGAAACATTATCTTAAAATATTAAACCATATTAGTTTCCACAAAACAAAGTTTTAAGTTATACCTTAATATCACCTTCTCCCACGTGTGGAACCCTGCATTCTTAAGATTCTTCTCTGCACTTTCTCTACGCTGTTCACCTCTTCCTGTTAAAAATACAACCTTAATTCCTAATGAGAGTAGTTTCTTGTACAACTTTGGGCTCTCCAACAATGGAGGAGCTTTCTTGAGTGCCGCCCATGCATTGAACAGGGTGGAATTGTACGGCACCGCCCTAAAAATTATGAAATGGCCCATGAGAAAGTTACCATTAATGTATCCAATTCTACTTATTTATGGATTACTAAGGGGCCATTTGGGTGCAAGAAAATTCATGTTAAGGGCAAACAACTTAACCCATTTATTCAGCTTAGTAATGGGTTAGGCTTAGACCTAAATCTTGAACGGGTCAGGCTGGAACTTTAGATTGGGCCCATTTGAATTTTGATTTTGGTAGGCGTAGGCCCGCTCATTGCCCACCTTACAATTTACTAGAAGGCAACAAGAAAAATAAGGATTTTGTCCCGAAACGTGGACTAAAGCAAGAATAATAAAGCTCGTGTACACACTGCACATGAGATAGTATGGAATATAAATATGAGATACAATCCATGTATAAGTTAGCACAATTACCTACATTTTTTTTCAAAAATTAAATATTGTTCACTCAGCATGTAAGACTCGTATCCTAGTCCGTACTGTTCCGTTGACTACCGCGATCCTTCCCGTTGAATTCCGGCAACCTGCGACCTATAATCAACGTTTGCGCGCAATCCTAAGTCATATCCTATAGATTTGAGTCGGTTTAATCTAAGACTTGTACTATTACGAACGCACCGTCGCCGCGGTTCCACCGATCCGATACCCTGGCCAGGAGATATGGATCGGCGTTTATTTCGAAGAAACGCTACGCTTTTATGAACTCAAGAGAATCTCTACAACCCATCCCATCAATCAATCAAAGTACACACTCATGCTTTCTTTCTCCCCAAGTCAAGCAACTACCAAGTCAACTCTCAAGTCAAGTACACTATCACCTCACATTCATCACCTCTCCCTTACAACCAACCATTCTCTCTCTCTTTCTCTTCTCATTTTCCAAGCAACCAAGTAAAGAAAGAGTGGTGGACGTCCAAGCTTTTCCATGAGAAAAGAGTGAGTTATGTGGCCCACTTCCTCTCCCAAAATTCTTCATCCTAGCCCTTCATTTCTCATCACCCTCCATTAAAGTGACACAAGGAGATCGACGTTCCATCCGACCAAGAAGATCGAACGGTGGGTGTTTCTATAAGCCTAGATTTCTTGTTTTGATGATGGGCCAAGTGAGGCCTACCGATCGATGGTATGGATCTCACTTTAGACCCTAGATGTGGCCGATGGACCACTTTGATTCTCATGATCATTCCATGATGGGACCATTCTCCATGGACCCCATCATGATGCTTATTTTTCTTACATAAATAGGGGCATCTAGACCTTGCATTTTGGTGGAGAAAGGATCTCCACCGTTGATTTCAATCAGTGGGCCCATATGTAATGGGACCTACTTGATGTATGTTGTAAATCATGGAAGGGAGGGCCCATAGTGCCGGGGTCCCTCCATCACTCGATCTCTCTCTTTCTCTCTCTTTTCCCTTATTGTTGGGCCCTTGATGTATGCATTCTATCCAAGTCATCCACCGTCGTGGGACCAACTTGATGGACGTGTAGGATCTACACCATCCAAACCATGTGGACCCTACCTTGGGATGATGGGAAAACATGAATATCAGATTTATCTAAATCAGGTGGGCCACGTCCACGTGGGACCCACCAGTCATGGTCCCCACACGTGGGACCCACCCTGACAATATATGTATACACGCCATCCGTCCAGGGACGCTGGACGTGTTCTGTAGGCGTGAACAAGCAGTCGGTTGTCCTCATTGCAGCAAAAAAAATATATACATAAAATAGCTTGGTTTTGCTTTTTGGGTGGGCTGCTGATGCAGGCCCCACCTTGATGTATGGGTCCAATCCACGCCGTCCATCCCAATCCCTATATCATTTTAGGCATTGAGTCGAAAATTGAAGCCAATCCGACTATCTGGCGGGCCATAGTATAGCAAACAGCGTTTTTACCATTGAAGTCCATCCTGATGTTTCTGTACCCCAAAATATTTTGAATAGTGGGCTTGATGGGTCTGTCTTGAGCAGTAAAAACCAACGGGTGGGGTGGATTTTATTGATGCAGGCCCCACCCAGGAAAAACCTTTGGAAAAAAAAAACATGCAGCGCCTAGTGCTGCAGCGTCAGCAGCGCAGGATGCTGCCACCTGCTGGTGACGGGTAAGAGAGGCAGGGACCCTGGGTCCCAGCCATGGGCCCCACCGTGATGTGTGTTGTCATCAACACTGTGCATTTGGGTGGGCCCCATTTAGGCAGTGGGCCCCCCTAAAAATCAGCCGTATACAAGCTCAGGTGGCCCACGTCACAGGAACAGTGGGATTGAACGTCTGACATTGAAACCCATTTGGGTTTTCATAGAAGTGTTGGATCCATATGAAATTTGTTTTCCCTCTTCATCCGAGTCTGTGTGACCTTATCAACGTTGGATGGAAAATAAATGTTACGGTGGGCCACACATGTGGACCCACCTTATGAAGTAGATTGGCTGGAGTACCACACACCAGCTGTATAGCTGGTGAACATGACGTCACCAAGTTATGTGGGCCCCACCTGTTTCACCCTTGCCGTCCATCTATGGGACCCACCATGATGCTTGTGTTGCATCCAAACCGTCCAACCATTTTGAAAGATAATTTTATGGCTTGAGACTAAAAATGAGATAGATCTAGGATCAGGTGGATCACATTACATAAAACAGTGGGATTGAGTGTCCACCATTAAAACCCTTGGACTACAGGGTTTAGACCATTATGATATTTGTTTTCCCTCTTAATCCAAGTCTTTAAGACCTCATGATTAGATTGGATGAAAAATAAACTTTATAGCGGGCCTTGTGATTTATTTAATAGTAAGAATTATTATCTCCACTGCTATTTGTGGTATGGTTCAAATGATCCTTCAATATGACTCTTTTTGGGTATGTATGAGGCTCATCTTGATGTATTGGTGGTCCGTTCGTTGAGGCTCACTTTGGTATATATATGAGGCCCATATGATTAGGCCCATCTTGATGTATTTATGACCTTCCGTTGAGGCCCACCTTGATGTATATAAGGCCTATGTTATGCGGCCCATTGTGATGTATTCAAGACCCATGGGTTATGGCCCATTGCAATGTACATAAGGACCATTGGTGCGGCCCATTGATGTGGCCCACTTGATGAATATAAGGCCCATGTGATATGGCCCATTTGATGTATCGAAGGCCCATAGGTCGAGGCCCAACAGGATGTCTTTAAGGTCTATTGCAATGTGTGATTCCACCATGGTTTGTGTGATGATATTTATGACAGGTCGTGCCTTGGGAGCAATGATAGTTTGACGTCCACATTATAAGAATAATGTTGGTTAAATGTCCACATTATAACCCTCCTTAGGGCCCATTGATAGGCCCATACTTGTTGTGTGTAGGCCATCTAGGCCCATCTTCATTGTGAGGACAGTTCATCACTTTATAACATGCTTAGTATAATTCTATTACTCATGTCATACACATCATATGCATACTTGATATGAGTAGTGACTGATCATAACATATGCCATTGGGTAGATTATTTATGGGATTCACTAATAAGAGTTACCCACATGAGCGCGTGGTATGCGTAGGATTGTTGTATGACTGGACAGTGTGATTCATACATCTCGCATTTATGTGTAATGATCATTGTACGCCCTAGCGACATCAGAGCCATGGCTCCACAGGCATATCAGATACCGAAAATACTTGGTTCGAGCACTGTGGGCACTTAGGATGTCATTGAGTGAAGTCCCAGAACTTTTTTGGTACTATTAGATGCTCTAACGTCTAGACCGAATGGATACACGAGCACCCGAGTGCCGAATACTAGTAGGCCGCGTCTCCCACTATATCGTAGTCGGTTGGAAGGGGGTGTGGCCTTATCCGCCCGAGTGAGGGGGTTGTAAGCTAAGCTAAGTTTGACCAGCTCGTAAATGAGTCCGCTATCGACGAGCCGGGTAGGTATTAGCAGACTACTGGTCAGGTAGATAGTGTGGTCTTTTCCACTCGCTGGGCTATGTGGCTAGGGAGGCGGCAGTCAGTGTGGAGTGTACTAGACCTCGGTGATATCCCAGAGAGAAACTGTACTGATATGTGTACTTGATGAGGACTGACATACTTGCTTTGCATCTCGCATATGACATTTGACTACATAGGCCTTGCATCGCATGACCTTGGTATAGCCGATAGCATTCATGCCTTGCATCACACAACTTTGGTAAAGCTGATTATATTCATGGACTTACCCGCATATCTTTACATTACTCTGATATTGTATACTTGGCACTTGCCTTGCGCACACACTTACACCACCCTCTAAGCTTTTGTAAGCTTATGCACAACCGTTGCGTGCAGGTGTTGTTGGATCACAGCAGTGCTGAGGCAGGAGCGCGCAACAGATTATTTTGGAGGTTTTTGATCACCCTGTATTTTCCTTTCCACTTTGTACTTAAAGTTTTTGATATAGTGGATATGTGGTGATGTTGTTTTATGACTTGGTTATGCTTGTGGTTATACTCCATTACAAAATTTCATACTGAAAATCCTCCTTGTAGGATCCCAGGATCGGAATCTGGCATATGAATGCCGGGATCCAAGAATGGGGCACTATGGAGGCTATCGGCGCCGGATTCGGCGATCGAAAATTTTGTAAACCCGGTTTCCGAGTTCGGGGCATGACACAACATGTGAATCTAATATTTGAAAAAAGGTTATTAATTCAAAAATATTCACCTAAAACATTTGTTTTGCAAATTGATGATCGCTTGATCGATAAATCAATCCATTACTTAGATACAACATTAATATAGAGGTTCCCTTTTTATAGGTATATTGGATCTCAGACCTGTGCCATGCTGGCACATGTGTGATGCATACATTAAGTTGGTTGCACACACGTGCACTTAACAAAGTTATTGCTTTTATAAGGAGGAATGACATAAGGCATATGGAGTAGACACTTAGAGTGACAAATATTGGCCAGATTTCGAAAAAATATATCACAATATTTTCACTGTAAATGCACTAAACAATTTTACAAAGATATTTTCAAACTACAGGTAGATTTTAAGATATGACATTGATCTTATTGTTAAATAATAGTGACTTCAACCTAGAAGATAGTAAAAACCTTAAACAATTAGTTTGTTTATATATATATATATATATATATATATATATATATATATATGTTTATTTATATATATATATATATATATATATATATATATATATGTATATATATATATATGTATGTATATATATATATGTATATATATATATATAAAGATACCGCTTGGATTTTAGAGTCACATCACGTTATGATGAGTTCTCAAAAAAATATCGCTTGATAGCTGAGCATTCGGGTACACACACACACACATATATATATAGAGAGAGAGAGAGAGTCATGCTTACCTTGCGCACCTACAGACGTGTTGTAACACCCGGGTCAATAAGAACAGTGTTCTGAGACGTCCACGAGTTGATTGCCGAAGGACCGCACAATTCGATCGCATGTGCGAGGCCCACCACCAATAAATTAAAATGAATTAAGCCGCTAATGCGATCAAGTCTGAATGTATCGGGTCAAACGAGGGTCGTAAAGCCAATCTGCCCAATGATACTTGGCGACTGTCTGTACGGGCCGTGCAATGCCAGAAAAAAGGGGCAAATAAATTCGAAACTATGGGAAGCTAGGGACCTCACTGGGCTTGTGGTCCATCGCAGGCAATGGACTCAAACGATACTTGGAAATGAACGATTTGCGCCATCTAGCCGGCGCTTGTGAAACGTAACTCTCCCAAGTAATAGCCTAAGATCTGAATTTTTAAAATAATTAGTCATGCCACTTAGGACAATAAATTATGACATTTCGACCGTTAGATTTCACCTAGACCATACGTCGAAGATATTTCCTTGCCTTCGTCCACCAAATCTGATCCTTGATCGAAAGACAGTGACCGTTGATCACGAATCTGACCCTTGCGGTCAATTTTCGCATCTGTTTGCCACCAAAATTTGGATAGCCCCTCATCAGACTATGGGACACCCATCCCATGGCACAGATGGGCCAAGGGGCCACCAGGGCAACCCCGAAAATCGTAAGTGTGCTCCAAAGGGTCACTTGTGGTAGGAATTGCCACCCCAGGGCCAGTTGGGCAAAAACTCGGGCTATAGAAGCCTTTAACTCTCTCTCTCTCTCCCTCAGTCCCACAACACATTTCCAGCAAAAGAGAGAGAGAGAGAGGAGAGAGAAGAGAGAGTGAGAGTGAGGGAGGAAGGGGAGTTGTGATAGGAAGGGAACTGGGAATTGAGTAATCCCCCTCTCTACCGCTGTAGAGGTGGAGTATCGCTGATCAGAAGGTAACCACTCAAACTCCCCTCAAATTTTTGTAGGATAGGCCACTTGCATGTGTCCTGACATGCCAATTCCTCTGGCACAGGGCCCCAGCGCGTCAATTTACGGACCCGGCACTGCTAGAGCAACTCCAAGAACCTCCAACCGACCATAGGTGCGGACCATTACCTCTAGATGGCCTATTATCATACCTAGAATGAATCTTAGTGATTATGTTTGATATGTTGCCTTGCATGTTGCTTCCATGGAGTGGAATGGCTAAATTCAGAATTGTGCAAGTAAATTTCCTAAATTGGGGAAGAAATCCTGGTTTTAACTTCCCTAATACATGCATAGCTTGATTTGTTTGATAAGTGTGAAATTATAATTATAATGTTCCTAAAATTGTTGATTTTATGGAGTGAATCCGGTTGCATGTCCCTTATATGTGTGGATTAGGTTAATTAGCTGTTTGCATTGTTGATTTCTTGACAAATGTGGAATTCCTGATTATGATATCCTCAATTTTACAAAGTTAGCAAGATAAATTCGGACGCATGTCTCTCACATGCATGAAGTGGGTGAATTGACTGCCCACTTTCTCCAAGTATGTTTAAATTCTTCCTGTATTCGGCTATAGTGCTCGTTCCCTTCCATGTTCTCTTGAAGCCTAGACCCATGTCCATGTCCATCAGGAAATACCCTGAATTCTTCTAAAACAGTAACTTCTGTACTGATAGTGAATGTGTTTTATCATTATACATGCCTAATTATCTCACAACTATGAGTATATCGACTTCTACTTTATTATATTGCACCTATAGACTGTTCCCTCTATGGATCGACCAACAATTCAAAACCCACTTGTGCAACCCTTCTGATAGGCCCACCCATGGGTAAATTTGGCCCGACCAGTCAAACTGCGTGTTGTCGGCTGCAATTGGACTACGTGAGACGTTGCTCTTAAGCCACACAGCTCGTAGTTCACCGCATGGGGACAAATTGGCCCACCAGTTGGTCATCCATGTACGTTAACCATGTTTGTACACGCCTACTTGAACTGGAGGCACCCTGTGTCCGTTTGCGTCTATTGACAAACCGCTAGTTACGGCCCACAAATCTTAAGAGTCGGGCATGGTGGTATGGGACACTATGCCCGAACTGTCGGCCTACGTTGGGGTGACGAGCCTCCCTATAGTGACCGCGAGCAAAGACCCCTTCTTAAACTACCTTCGTATGATTTTAATATTGATAATGACAACCCCAAACGGGCCAAGGTCACGAGAGCCATACGGCCACGGCCGCCAGGGCCGCGCGATCGGGATATGACATTGATCTGACAAGGTGTCTCAATTTTCCCAAATTGCTGGATGAATTGACGTAATTAATCAACTTGGCTAACATCCTACATTACATTGCATTAGCTAGTATTGGCGATTCGGCAGTTGAGGTCGCATTGAGTGAGTGTTGGGCACTGCGATCGTTAGATGTTGTCGCTCGAGGGAGTGTTGGAGGAAAGGGCATGCATAATGTCATTCAAACATGCATTTACATTAACAAGAGTAATTAGGTTTCCTCGAATGTTTGCTTTTCTCTAAATTTGTTCATGCGTATGATAACATGTGTAACTTATTGTTAATGGTACCATTAAGTTAGCTACTTACTCTCACTCTAGGAAGGTATTTTAAAACACCAACTAGAGCCTGTCTTAGACACAAGGATTACAGCGCTGGACGCGCTTAATGGAGCAAGTGTGGATGACGAGGAGGAGCTGTCTTGCTTCCGGATCTTTGGCGGATCCTCTTAGTCTGCTGTAGGGATGATTGTAGGGCACGGGCCAGAGTCCTAGTCATTTTGGGGATTATGCATTGGTGGGACTAGTCCCTCTCATCTTTACTTTACTTTGCATTTGGACATGAATATTTTATATTTATATAGTCGCACTTGGTATTATGAGTCTAGCTCGTGATTCCTAATGGCTACGCTACAAATACTGCGGTTATAAACCGTAGCCATAGGTCTACAGAATGGATAGTACAACTGTGCTGAATGCAAGGGTATTTTCATCCGAAAATAGTGTCAATATAGAATGGTTTAGTTTGGGAAAGTAAAGTTTGGGAGGTTTGGAAAGGATGGTGGGTTAAAGGTGGGCTTTATAGTCAAATATTTCTCGATTTATAACTTCAAAAAAATAAAATAAAATAAAAAAATAAAAAAATAAAAAATCTTCTTTTTCTATTTTCATTGTCAAGTGTGGAAGGGTGTGGTGTCTCTAAATGTATGGAAATTCCCAATCAACATAATGAAGCATGTAATAGCATTTTAGTTGTCAGACAATAAGTATCCAAGTTCAAGGAGTTGCAACAAAATCATGGAATAAATGAGGAAGAAAATCCATTTTAAAAATCATAAAATAATAATAATAAGAAGAAGAAGAATCTCTTATATATACAAGACAAGTAGCCATGGACAACTTTAATAAGCAGTTAGTCTTAAGGAATTTTGAATTTTGAATTGTTTAAAAAAAAAAATTGAGAAGGATTTGAAATAAAGAGGGTATTATTATCGTTTGGGTTGTCTTAAACTGGGGTCATTTCTGTACATTTTGATACTAGTAACCTGCACCCTTTCCGTCAGTGTCAAGGTCCAAGGACTCATAACAAAATCATGAAATATATGAGGAAGAAAAGTTATTACAAAAATCACAAAATAATAATAAAAATAAGAAGAAAAAAAAAAAAAGAATTTCTTATGTAATATCACACAAGTTGCCATGGACAAATTTAGTAAGTAATTAGTCTCGAGGGAATTGTGAGTTTTGAATTTTAAAAGGAAATTGAAAAGGATTCGGAATAAGGAGGATATTGTCTTAAAATACACATTAAGGATCAATGGGATGTCTACTAATAACAGATGGTCATAAAGATCTACAACAGAGATCACCCAATACACATGCACATAGCTAATGGGTTCAGGCTCACGTTGGTTTTCCATGGCACTGGCTCCAACACCGACAACAAGTGCCAAGTCTAAGATAATTATTAGATGGTGGCCACTCGAACAAATGAGGTTAAGATAAGCCGCATTATATATACTTTTTATTGAATTATTTTTTGGGCAGCAAGAGATGTCAAGCCCAGCCAGATGAGGCCCAAAATTAAATTAAACCTCACCTATTGATAACCATAATTGTTTCCAAAATTTCATCCATGGTTTAAAACAACATTAGGAAGCCCTTCTAAGATGGCAATTGGTCGAGCTAAGATTGAGCTAGGGTTAGCCCTGGTCCTAACCAAGATAAAAATGCCACCACACGGTCCAGTCCTCTAGGGACCCTGGGAGGAAACAGGGGAATAAAAATGAGTCACGTATGCGTGCATCATCCCAGCTATTACTTAGGTCAATCCTATATTAGAGATGCCCCACTGAAAATCATGCCGCGATTTGTGAATCAAGTGTACCACAAGTACAAAGCAAGTGGATGACCAAATAAATTCCAAGTTTCTCTTGGCGGTCCAAATATTTCAAACAAGGTGGCCACCCTTTTGTGTGGGAATCCTATTTTTCAGTCAAGGCATCTATGTATATGAAGAAACCCTTTAAATAGGGGACCATTGACAATTGACCCAGACTCAATCTAACCTTGGGCACCAGGCTTAGGTTTTAAGACCTCTCCTATCCCTTGGGCCAGGTTCAAGGACCCAGTCCTTGGTCCTAAATGGCCAAGCCACCCACCTCACTACCCACCCTAAGCCTGTTACCATGAGAATGGTCATTTTAAGTGGTTTTGACTAACCAAACAACACATTTTAACCATCCGTTGTTATTTTCTGACATTGGTTGCACTTCACATTGCTTTTTCACTTCAAAATGGCCTGATATTATTCCATGACAACGGTCTTGCCAACACATTGTTATTAGTTCATAATACCAATTTTCAAACATTGGTTTCACTTTCTCCTTTTTAATCATTTAATTAAATAATTTGTGCACATTACCATCTATATGATAAGCTAATAGGTTTTCTTATTCAGTACATAGGTCTCCTCCATACAAGTCCATAAAAGTAGGAAAGGATACAACATAGTAACCAAGGAAACCAAACCGTTGCTCAACCTATGTAGTAAAGATACAACATAGTAACCAAGGAGACCAAACCCTAGCTCAACCGATGTAGTACATAGGGTCAGGAACCTTAAAGGTTCTAAGGCCTGTAGGGGTCCCGAGAATATCACTCCATTGATCTCCCGAGTTTCCAACAATTATACAACCTTCTGCTTGAAGTTCCTTTCTCTTTCCAGTTTTGTATACTAAAGCTGATCCTGTATCCGTAGCTTGCCTGCACCGTATAACCCAAATCATCATGTCAAAACAAACTCTATTTTGGTACCCAAAATGTACATTTGATAGTGTGTACACATACCCCCCCACAATCATCGAATGCATGGACCTCAAAAATCCAACATATACTTTTGAAAGTATCTTTGAAATATATATTGAGATTCATTTCCACCAACTTTGGGTGGTGGGACATATGATACTTTCCAAATACATATATTAAAAAATTCCCAATCTTTCTCATGTGTAAATTGAGACATTAGTTTAAAATTTTATACTATTTTAGGTTCTATAAAACAAAGTTTCAATTATACCTTAATATGAGCTTCTCCCAGCTGTGGAACCCTGCTTTCTTAAGATTCTTCTCTGTAATTTCTCTCTTCGATTCACTTCTTCCCGTTAAAAACACGATCTTAATTCCCAATTTGATTAATTTCTTGTACAGCTTCAGGCTCTCCGGTAGTGCAGGAGCTTCCCCGAGATCCACCCATGCTTGGAATAGGGAATTATCGTACGGCTGCACCCTGAAAATGATGAAATGGCCCATTAGAAAGTTTACATTAATGTATTCATGAACTAGTAAAGGGTCATTTGGATGCAAGAAATGTCATGTTGGGAGCAAACAACTTGTTTATCATTTAACTCATTTACTCAGCTTAGTAATAGCCTAGCACTGAACCTGAGTCTTGATCAACTAGTCGGATGGGGGCTTTAGAGGGGGCCATTCAAATTTTGATCTTGCTATGCTCAGGCCTGCCCATTACCCACCCTAACATTTACTAATATTAGGGAAGAGGAAAATAAGAAGTTTATCCTTAGAAGGTTTACAACAACAAGGATAACTTATTTTTTGAAAATAAATATTATAAAATACTAGGCTTAGCTCAGTGCATGCTTGAATATTTTTTTTTTTCAGGCATACCTATTACATTTGTTAAGTATACCAAATGTGTGACCGTCTGTATATAAGCAACTCTTAGGTTATTTCACCACCACAAGAAAGGGTGTGGACTACACTACCTAATCCGCATCCTACATAAATTTATTATGTCCACGTCAGCAAAAGTATCCTCATCCATACAAAATTCAGGCAAGTGTGTTTTAAAAATGAAACTTTGATTATATTGCTAAGGTCATGCATGCTTGTGTAATAAAACTTGCACGCACACACCACATGGGACAGCATGGCACACACATAGGTGCTGGATCCATTCCATACATCAGTTTCGCCCAACCATCAGCATGTTTTTTCAAAAATAAATCTTGTTCGCTCCGCATGTGGACCCAATATTGGAAATCGGTCATTAAATTGGAAATTACTAGTCAATTATTTCTTTGTTATGGTAATAATATAATAGTTCTTTTTTTTATGGATGGATTTGATGTTAGACATATCTTGCAAAGGTGGCACATGTGTGATGTGTACATGATGTTGATTGCACACATGTACACTTAACAAAGTTCTTGATATTGTAGGGAGGCATGATAGCAAACTCAGTGTGCCAAATATTGCCTGGATTTTAAAATCTCATGATATAATATTATAATGATATTTGAAAACTATAGGCACATTTTAAAATACTGCATTCTTACTATTAAATAATAGCCAGATCAACCTAATATATATATATATATATATATATATATATATATATATATATATATATATATATGTGTGTGTGTGTGTGTGTGTGTGTGTGTGTGTAATCTTAATCATTTACTTCTACCGAGATCTTTCCAATAATATCCTAAGAAAAATCTGAAGATGTCCGGAGAAATTTTCATGCTGAGAAATTGCCGAAAACCGAACTCGCTGGTCACTGCAATGCACGGAACGCTACGGCGGTATCGTCGCTCTTCCCGCATCTCTTGTGCCACAAGTTCCGAGACCATACATCAGTAAGCTGGGGAGAAGTGGTAGGGTCCAGGTGATATATTCATGACATCCAACCGTTCATCAGATGCATGACCTCAAGTTACATCCGGTATACAAACTTCAGACTGATGCAATACTCATATGGAGCACACCACGGGAAAAAAGGTGACGATGGACACCTACCTTTGATTTGATAGGAGCCTCACCATGCGGGGTACCGGCAATCGACACCATTCAGACACTTCGTATGGCCCGGATGAAGGGTATGAGACAAAACCAGTCCGTGTTTCGAGTCAGGTGGGTCGGGCCCTACTGAAAATCAAGAGTGGGAGCTCCATCCCATTTTGTTCCCTGTGCTGTGGTCTACTTGACCGTTGGATCGGACTGACATTTTATACCTGGAGGCTAACAATAGCTCGATGGATGTCATGCATTCGTCACGTGGGCCCCACATCTGACCAGTACCACTGTAACCACCTCTAAAAAAATAATAAAATAAAATTAAAAGGGGGGGAGAGAATAGTAAACGAGAGCGGATAAGGTACGCCCCAGCCTCATCTATGAAGGTGCATGTAAGCCCATTACCATGGGGACCACCTTATGTATGTATTCGATGTCCATTATGTATGTATTGGATATCCATGCAATCCATCCGTTCTTTAAAGATCATTTTAGGATACGAGCTCAAAAATAAAGCAATCAAAATCTCACGTGACTGTACTACAGGAAACAGCGGTGATTAAATGCTCTGCCATAAAAAATTTCCTCAGGGCCCTATAGTATTTTTATAATGTTTATTTACCATCAAACCTGTCTAGAATTTCAACGCAAACCTAATTTCCTTAGGGCCCACTGTAATATTTTTATAATGTTTACCTACCATCCAACCTGTCTGTAATTTCACGCAAACCTGGTCGATGGAAAAAAAAACAAAGAAGAAGCAAATATTGCTTAAAACTTAACTTTTGTGGCCCACAATAAAGTTTTAATAGTAAATAACCACTGTTTCCCATGGTATAGTCTAACTGAGATTATATCTGCATAATTTTTGGACTCACGCCCTAAAATGATATGGAAAAGCGGATGGATGGGGTGGATATATAATAAATACACCAAGGTGTTCTCCACAGTCTAATCCGCTACCACAGAAAACATGCACACCCATTCACAAGTCCCTTTCATCGAGAGAGCTCGGTACTCTGAAAGCATGTGATGGATGATACGCAGGCATACAGAAATTACTCGGAAATTGCATACATGAGATACAGCTAAGTTAAATTAAACTGTCCAAATGATGGTTCCCGTTTAGATGTATCCCCAACCAAAATATTAAACTTAATTGATTATCTGACCATCAGATTGGTAGACATTTATAGACAGTTAAAAAACCTATTCGATGGTCCTGTTCCAAAAACCCATGTCCACGAATCAAAGGCTAGGATTTTTCAATCAATCTGATTTTGTGACTGTAAATTAGACACGGTGGGTTCCACAATTTAGCCTGTTTAAATACAATTAATCTATGACATGGGTACAAGGTGCAGGCGTATAAAGCTTTACACATGCCTGACTCCTATTCTAATACATTTATCCACATGTCATTTTCATAGGATGGAGGACCGCATGATATCTCCCATGCGGTGCCTACTTCCTACCGCCTAGTTGCACACGTATCTGAAATCTGGACCATTCATCAGTTAGGGAATGCTGTGGCCAAAAATAAGGATGGTGATACGCTTATTTTTCTAAGCACCCATTTTTCATCTGCCTGTTCAGCCAATCATCGATATTTTTGGTTAGGGGCATGTTCAAAGTCTACCCTCTTCCAGATGAACGGCTCAGATTCTAACACGTGTGCCACTGGACAGTAGGAAGTAGGTACTACATCAGTTCTGTAAAAACCCCCCACAAAAGTATTAAAATGAACTGCCGTACGTAACCACTGGGAGAGTGTTGTTTCCATTTTCGGCCCAGATATCCGGCCAAATTAGGCGGGCTGAATCATAGAAAACATTGACAACAGTTAATCTGGTCATAGTATACATAAGGTACATCTAGTGAGTGGATGGTCCCGATTTTTTAGCTAAGTGATCTTCATGATGAGTTTTACCTGATGGACGGGTTGGATGTCAGACTAATCTGACACGTGAGCATTTACGTGGTCCAACACAGGCTGGTTGTTTTTGAAAGAGAGGAACGGTCTCTACAGTTGCACGCACCACTAACTGAGGCCCACATTCCAAGATAGTCCGACTATTTAAACCGTCCATATTCTCCACTCATTAAATAAAAAAAATTAGGAAAAAAAAAAAGGCTATTGGCATATGATGACACTACTGCAATGATTCTAACCTTCAAATTTTAGGCTGAAAATGATTACTGCAAAGAAAAATTCACTATAAGATAGTGATGGTCATAATAATTGATTAAGCTTTATTTTCTTACAGTATCCCATTAAGCATAGAGTTCATATCATGAACGGTTAAGATCATTGGACCAGTAGTCATGATGGGCACAATGGACGGCGATGACGCTGGATTCTGATTTGCTACAGAGGCAAAAAGGAGAGAGTGTGAATATATTTATTTCACGTATTATTGTATTCTTTGGTCAGCTGGGAAAAGATGCTAATTCCAAGCGCTTGTGTAGCAGCACGCCGGCACACGTGAAAATATGAAACGCACGTGTGAGATCAGATTTTTCCATAGTGTGGGAAATAATGGTTAGATTCTTTACCTAAAGAAGAAAACAATTTCACGCACCTAATGGAAAAGTGTTTATAATTGCATGTATGCCCACGTGCAGATGAGTGGTTGTGTTCGAATCCCTTACACGTGTGTAATTAGTAAACTTATGTTTTTAAGTAGATTTTAAAAAATCAATAAATTCGACAAATTGACTTTATGGCCAACCGTTGGATTAAACCCTACTGCTTATTAAGGTTCCAATCAACAAACTCCATTCGTTATTGTCGAATGTTGTGGATAGAATGCAGCCCTACGTATTTCTGTAGATAATAGCCATTGATTTAGAATTATACATGGTGTTCCAAACCGTTTACACGATGGGCCTCTAACGTGGAACGGAATGCATCAGCCCAGATTAGATCACCTAACATGACCCCAGATTCAACGGCTATAATCACGATGCATAGCAAACCTCTAATCAAAGGAACTCACCCAAATCCATGTTGCGCATAGTACGGTAGGTTAGAGAGCACGGTTTCATCAATGTCAAACACCCATATTTTCTTTCCATCACCTCCCAGAGTAAGATTAGCGGCGTAGGACGCTGCCGTGTCAGCAACCATCTTCGAGTCCTCACGGTATAGATGACCCAACATGTAGTGGCCAACGTAGTTCTCGCAAGATTGCGGGACTGTTGTCCAATCACGGATATTGTTAGTCTCCACCGCTAGCCTCCAGCTCGAGCATGAGATACCATGGATATGGAGATCCCTCGATCCAGTAAGTGGACGGAGGAGATGAATTGGTAGGGGTATTCCACCCCTTTCCAAGTCTGAAGCGTGGGAAGTTGCTACGATGGTTGTGAGGAAGAGTATTGCAAGGGCTTCCATGATTAGTGGTTGTATATGCCTGACCTCACGGGGTCCTTAAATAGATCGCTCCTTGAAGAAATAGCCTTAGTGTGGTAGAGGAACTACGATCGTGCCCCTAGATTTTGAAATTTTATAGGTCCACGTAAGCATTGCCCAATTTGTCACGCTGACTTCCAGCCACCGTCATGGTTGTAAGAAATCCACATGCTCATCCATTTTTTCAGTTATTATTAACAACATGCCCCGAGAATGATTCAATCCAAAACTTAAGTGGGCCACACGACCGGAAATAATGAGGATTGAATCTCTACCGTTGAAACATTCATGGGTCAACGAAGTTTTGTATGAGCTGATATTTCGGTGTTTTCAGTTCATGCTAATAGGAATGACCTTATGATATATATCGATCGCATTTAGACATTATGGTGCAGCTAGGGTGGTTAAAATGTAGTTATTTATTTATTTATTTAATATTTCTTGTGTGGCTTACTCTATTATATTTTGTTTCAAAATTTATATTAAAATTAAAATTTTAAATATTTTGATTTTTCTTCACATTTAAAATTCTTGAAACTTTCCAGCCGTGGATTTTATCTAACATTGAATTTATCAAAAAGAAAAAAAATTATATATAAGATAGATTTGTTTACCTTAGGACTTGAGCCTCATTTAGAGAGCAAATGAATTTGGCAATTCTTTATTTATTTTTTACCTATTGCATTGTGTACTTAAGTTTTAGACTCATTTTTTGGTCCGTCCAGAAATATAGATGGAATGGGTGAATTTTTCATGATCATCGAAATGACCGCACCTAGCTACCTAGCACAGGTAGTTCCCGTGAAAGGCTTTTGCGGGCGATCCATATCCGGAGCAGATTAGTAACAGTGATTAAGGTGTTATCCTAACTTGGCAGCTCGTGATGTGTGCGGAGAAGCTGTCTTATCTCTAACAAGCATCCGACGGCCAATGATACGCCACATAGGATAACATTAATTAACACCTAATCGGCACCCATCCGACGGCCACAAAAGTTTCTAGCCAATATAATATTTGTTTTCTACGTTCATCCAAATTTGTATGACCTTTGTATGACGAATAACCATTAAAGTAGCCCCAAGGAAGTTTTTAATGCTGAGGCCATCTATTTCCACTATTCATGTAGTATGGTCCACCTAAGATTTGAATTTGCTTCTTTATTTGAAATAATAATATAAAATAATTTGGGAAAAGGAACAGATAATGTTATATTTAATGGAAGGAATATTCAAAGAAATTTTTGTGGTAAAAATAATCTGGACAGCAATTTTAAATGAGTACATTTTAATAATTTCCCTTTTTTTCTAAAAAAGTAGCACAGTGTGAGTATTCTATGCCACGTGGTGTGTCCATGACAGCTAACCCATCCAATAAGTGTATCCCCATGACTATAGCACAAAAAATCAGATTGGTCAAATTATAAAGTTTGCCATAAAAATCAGATTGGTCAAATTATCAAGTGGGCCATAGGTGAATTGAGAGTTTTTGTGTGCATTTTCATACGATGTGCCGTCCTGGATGATTGGATAAACATGATTTTTTGTTCATGTGATCATCATGGTAGGATGAAACTGTTGCACGGATTAGATTTAATTCACACAATGTGTAAACTGTTGCACGGATTAGATTTAATTCACACAATGTGTACCCTACTATGCTAGGCTCTACTACCTTTTGAGAAAGAAAATCGAAGAGGGCCTTTCACTCATTTCCTTCGTATCGGGCACGTGTAAAACGTGGGAGATAGGTCAATTCAATAACTTGGGGAACCCGATAGAGTTGGAAAATCCAGAAGGATTAAAAAATTCAAAACCTTGCATATGATAAGTTCGTAATAAAAAAATTAATTAATTACATGGGATAAAATATTCTAAGACTTAGAAGATTCGCGGATTGGGTACAACACCCATAAGGACGAGGCTAGAGTCGGACGGTCCTATAAGAGGATCTGTGGGTCTGTCATAGTGTATATGTTTTATCCACACCATATAAATCATTTTAGGGCACAAACCTAAAAAGGATGAAGATTGAAGGTTCATATGGACCACACTAAAGGTAACAGTGGAGATTGAATTCCTACCGTTGAAAACTTGTAAGGGCTTACCATGATGTTTATTTACCATCCAACATGTTTATAAGGTCACGTAGACCCGTATGGAGTGGAAACATAAATACCAGCTTCATTCAAAACTTATGTCCCAAAGAAGTTTCAACTGTTAGCTTTCAATCCCCACTTTTTCATATGGTGTGGTCTAATTAAGATTTCAATCCATGTTATTTCTGGGATCATGCATTAGAATGATCTATAAAAATGGATGGACGGTGTGGATAAAATATAATATCATGATGGGCCCCATGGAACCCCTGATAGGACCGTCTATCTGTGGCTAGTTCCTGATGGGGTAGTGCCCAGTCCGGGCCCCCTGCAGTACTGCTTACGACTTTTTTCTTTTTCCAAGGCAAGTTGGGCTCTAAGCCTCTAACCCTATGGCGCAGCTTCGTGTGTAGACCCAGACTGTGGGGCCCACCTCGTGTGTGCGCCTTACATCTACGTTGTCAATCCATTCTGACAGATCATTTTATGTCTGGGTAAAAACAATGAAGAAGGTTGATATCTAGGGTGGACCACACCACAGGAAACAATGGTTATTGACAAGTAAAAACTTCCTGTGGGCTTGAAACGTTTTGGATCAAGCTGATATTTGTTTGGTCCTTCATCTAGGTTGTTTTTTTTTTTTCCTTAACGTTATCAACAAGTTGGATGGCAAATAAACATTCCCTTGGTCCCTAAAATGTTTTTAATGGTGGATATTCAATCACCACTGATTCCTGTGGTGTTGTCAACCTAAGATTTGGATCTGCTTCATTTTTGAGACTGTGATTTAAAATGAGCTGTCAAAATGGCTGAATAGCATGGATGTAATCAGGAATTGCTCCACCCACCTCCAATCCAGCAAAAGCCGCTCCCCAACCTTAGACCTAAGCGCTAAAACGGACCCCATCTATTACCGGGCCAATGGCTTAACCCAGTGGCATTTTCAAAGAATCCGAACAAAAGATTGGTACCAATGTGCACAGTTGGATCTATCAATGCCATTGACGTTTCTTAATTTCATAGGCTCGTTTTTTTTTTTTTCTTCTTCTTCTTCTTCCTCTTTTTAATCATCAAGAGGGGAACCGTGAAGTAGTTGCAGATGTATGAAATTTCCAAATGGACATTGTCAGGTTTATATTGCATGTGATAGCTTCTTAGTTCTCACACAGCCAGTGTCCAGGATTGAGGTGTTGCAATAAAATCACAGAACATAGAGGAAAAGGTTGGCTAAGCAAATGGACGCCGTTTTATATATACAACGCATACATCATGGTGGGCCCCATGGTCAAGATTGCACTCACCTAACCATGTTCCTCCCTCTACATGTATATACAAATCCTTTCTCTATGTGTAACCTATGCCCTTTCTCTGTAGCCTATCATGTACTGAACAAACTCTAAAATTATAATGATCAAGAAATCATAACCATCCAATTAATAACATTTAAATGTGGGATTAAATGTAAAATAATATGATCCAAATTCAAGAGAAAAAATCAAAAGGTCCGAAGTTATTGACCATTGATTCTATCAATGTGGGCCTGAAGAGCTAACCAGCAGGGAAAAAGAATAAAGAGTTGACCATCTCAATTTCCATGCAGGTGAGCCCACCAGTCAGAGGGTGCGGGTAGGGTGGATCGCAAACTGTGGGGCCCACGGCAACGTATGTGCCTTACATCCACACCATCTATCCATTTTGATAGCTCATTTTAGGGCATGATCCAAATGTTAGGTAAACCATACCATAGTAAACAAGCACGATTGAATCCCTACCATTAAAAACTTCACGGGGAACATGGAATGTTTATTTTCTATGTTAATAAGGTCACAATGACCTGGATGAAGAGACCACACAAATATCATCTTGATCCAAAATGTGTGGCCCGTGATAAGTTTTTAACAGTCGATTACCACTGTTTCAAAATGGATGCACGGCGTGGTATAAGGCACATACATCATGGTGGGCCCATGGTCAGGAATCCCGCCCACCCACCTCGGTGGATGTGGGAATACACGTGCACTACCCAATGCAAAATGTGGTAGGCTGCAGGTTGTGGCACGCAAGGGGCAGACAAATGGAGAGATAGATTCAAAACAGAAACTTTAGAAAGAAACATTCCAACAAAAATCCAAGTCATTTGCCTTTTTCGTGTAAAAATCTGAATTGTGTGTTAATGTACAGTAATATAAAAATAGCCCTACTACTTAGCATTTTATATAAAGAGAGAACGCACTGAAGAAATAAAAAAACAAAAACAAAAACAAAACTTCTTTCACTTGAAATAAGTAAGTTGCATTTAGAGCTAAGCATAGGAGAAGTCAACTAGGCAGACTCGACTGAATCAAGTGAGTGGGTCAATCCGAATCAAGCAGACTTCGCTCAATCCAAACTCAAATCGAGACGAGTTCGGATCACTCAGTATCTTGACTCCACCCAAAATCTAGCTCAATATTTACCAACTCAATCTGAAACCCAACATGACTCGGGTTCATAGAGAGAGTGTGTGTAACTAAATCTAATCTAACCTACCTGCCGCACCCAACCCGACCTCTCTTCCTCCCTCCTCATCCTCTCCTAAGTCCAACAGCCACCCCTCTCTCTCTCTCTCTCTCTCTCTCTCTCCTTCAAGGTAATTTTGTGTTCGGGAAGACTTTTTTTTTTTTTGGGTTAGCTTGTTAGTACACACCCATGTCAGCACACACACTCCATGTTAGCCACCCCCACTAGGAATCAATACCAAGACCTCAAGTGTTGAAATGAGGTATCTCCACTCAGTCTGCCATTTGAGATATGGATTTGGGTGTTGTGTTCGGGAAGCCTTGATATATTTCATTATTTCTATCAATCCCTGTGAAATACATTATGTTATGGTATTCTAATTTGGGAGTTTTGTGAAATTAGAGTTAAAAAGTAAGAATTTAATGCTCAAAAATCACTAAAGCAAGGGGATGGATCTTAGGAAACCAAGATTGAAGAATTCACATGCCAAAGATCCAAGAAAACCAAGTGAGGAATGAAAAGAATCGAAGATTTGAAGTGAAGAATCCCGAAATCGTCTTGAAAAGTGTATACTAAAGCTCTGAAGTCTATTTTGGAAAACTAACGCAGCAGGAAGTTTGTTTTAAACGAACTATGCAGTGAGAAGTCTATTTTGAGAAAATACGTATATTTGAGCCGTTTTCTAGGGTTTTCAACTTTGTACGAAAATTGGAGTTCTCTACTTATAAATAGGGCCTCCTAGGGCATTCTTAAACATCATTAGAAGTATTCAAGAGCAATATTTAGAGTTTTTTAAGAGTTCTTTAGTTTTATTAAAGCTTTATAAGTTATTTTTTTTATTTTAGATCTTTTCTATTTGCATTTTTTTCTTCTTTCTTTCTTGTTGCTTTTTATTTCTGCAATTTAATTATGTTTTTCTAAGTTCCCTCTAGCCCAAGCTAGAAGGGAAGCACATGGGTTTAATATTTCTTTAAGTTATGATGATTGATTGTTTTAATAATGAGAAGAATGGTGTATGCATGTTATCTATTATTTAGGTTTTGTTTTTTATCCTCTTGTGAGATCCATATGTTTCCATCATATAAGATCCACATTGATGGATAGGCTTACCCTAGATCAATCAGATTTCCTAAATAGG
Organism: Magnolia sinica; assembly: GCF_029962835.1. Lineage (NCBI taxonomy): Eukaryota > Viridiplantae > Streptophyta > Magnoliopsida > Magnoliales > Magnoliaceae > Magnolia > Magnolia sinica. The sequence continues at coordinate 13,679,802 of NC_080585.1, read as the reverse complement.
AGAGGTTCTCAACCTGTTATATTTCTTTGATATTCATTATCCTATAGATATTGAATACTTAAAATCACTGGCGCTTGAGAATATATGTCAATGGTGCAAATCCATTATTTTCTAATCTTTTATATCATTTATTAAAATATTTAAACTGTTTTATTTTTCTATTAGGCTGACCATAGTGCTCAGATCCTAGTTATGTTATCTAAGTCATCATGATTTTGGAACATTAACCTACATGTGGAACTTTGAAGCTTGGGTGTTATTTTATTCAGTTGAATTACATCCATTAAAAAAATTCCAAAATCAAATCATCAATTTAGTTTTTATTACTTAGTTTATTTTGTATTCGATTTTTTCCTTCTTGCAATTCATCTCCCCGTGGGATCGACCCTGTATTCACGGGATACTAATACCAAGACCTCAAGTGTTGAAATGAGGTATCTCCACTCAGTCTGCCATTTGAGATATGGATTTGGGTGTTGTGTTCGGGAAGCCTTGATATATTTCATTATTTCTATCAATCCCTGTGAAATACATTATGTTATGGTATTCTAATTTGGGAGTTTTGTGAAATTAGAGTTAGGTAGGGTTGAATCGACAAATTGAAATAGGTTGGGTGCTTGTATTTGGTCCAGGTTAGCCCAAGTATGTCTAGGCTAGCTCAAGTGCAGCTGGGTTGGTTCAAAGTGAGCTATTTCTAATCTCTAAACCCTAAACACTACCTTTTAAAGAAGAGGTCAATTCAACCCAACTTGGTACTGACTCGACCCGGCTCAATCCCTGTGAACAGGTAGGACTCGGCCCGGGTTAGTTGAGGCCCGACGAGAAGGCATACTGGACTTGGTACCAAGTCAAGTCAAGTTTAGGTCAAGTCTATTTCAAAATCAGGTTAGGTGATGTCACCCTTAAGTCAGTCCAACTCAAATCGATGCCTAACTTTAGTTGCATGTTGCTATTTTTGTGAGTGAAATCCAACACATAAGTTGGTGAGCAACCAAAAATAAAAGGTTTGGAGAGGGTTGAAATTTCCGTACTCATCCAACGGTGGGCAAACCATCTTCCTATTTCCATTGTTGTGGTGGGACTGAGATCTAGATCTTCCCCTCTTTTGGGCTAGTGTCCTAGCAGGAGCATATGCACCTGATGGAGGGAGCAGATGTCACAAATATCACAATAGCCTCCACGTAGCCTTTACTGGTCAATGCTTTCCTAATTAATTTAATCCTATCTCCGGATTGTTAGAACCTGTCTAGTATGACAATAACAACTAACAACCATACTTATTGTTTATTGAAGCATATCTATAGTTTCAACCAAGATAGTGGGGCCCTTACCGTGAGGCCCACCTTGATGTATGTATTAAGTATCCAAGCCGTTCAATCACAAGTGTACCACACCATTAGAAACAGTGTGATTGACCATTAAAAACTTCCTGTGAATCACAAAATTTTTGGATCAAGCTGATATTTGCTTTTTCCTTCATTCGGTTTACGTGACCTTATCGACAGGTTATTGGATGGTAAATAAACACTGCAGAAACATTATGGTGGACCGTAGAAAGTTTTTAATGGTAGGGGTTCAATCACCACTTTCTCCTATAACATGGCCCTCCTGAGATTGGTACCTGCTTCATGTTTCCGCTCATGCCACAAATTGATTTGGAAAAACGAACGGACGGTATGGATTTAGAAAACATACATCAAGGTAGCCCCATGGTAAGGAGCGCACTGTCCTGGGTGACGCTGCGCCGCACCTAATCCACTCCCAAGCTCTTCGCTCGTATCCACCGTAAACTTGCCCAGGTTGAACTGTTAGTGGTAAAGCCCTGGGCAAGACAGAGAAGAGAACGTTTCAGCACGTGAACCATGTGCTATTGCATAGCCCCATTTGCTTGGACGTAAATGCCCATCGTACCCACACGCCCCTCCTGTATCCATTTGGCTGTACATGACCAGCTATTTGATACTCTGACTGTATACGGTCCTTGATATGCATGCAAAAATTGTACAGCATACAGTAACAAACATATTTTTGTGTTTTCAATTCATGCTTATAGGAATAACCTTATGTATTGTATGGATGTCATATAAACAATATGGTGCAACCATGGTGGTTTAAAGTAGGGCTGTACATCGAGTTGAGTCAAGTCAAGGTGGGGCAAGCTTAGCTTGACTTGTCCATGCTATACTCGAGCACGAGCTCGCCCTCGACCTCAACATTGAAGCTTGGCTTGTTTGCCAAAGCTTTCGAGTTGAGTTCGAGTCGAGCTAGTGGCTTGAGTCGAGTCCAATATACCTCAATAGGATAAGGGAAAAAAAAAGAGAAAATGGGTACAAGTGGGGTTTTTTAGTACAAAAATTTTAGTTTTAACTTTTTTTAAAAAAACTTAAATATATATATTCAAAATTAATATTATATATATATAATATATTATTAAAATATATTACTCGAGCCGAGACGAGCTCGAGCTTCGAGCTCGAGTCAAGTTCGAGTCAAGTTAAGTTGAAATACACCATGGTTGAACTTGGCTTGAACTCAACTCGAGCTTTGGTAAACAAGCTTGACTCACCTTGAATCGGCCTTTCAAGCCGAGTCAATTCGAGCTGAATCGAGTCGAGTTGAGCGAGCTTTTCGAGCTACCTTAACTCATGTACAGCCCTAGTTTAAAGGTAATTATTTCTGTATCTAATTATTATTTATTGTGGGGCTTACTTTGTTGTATTTTGTTTCAAATTTTATTTTAAAATTGAAATTTTAAATATTTTAAATTCCTTCCAATTTTAAAATTTCTAATGCTTTTAGGTTATAGGTTTTGTCTCGTATCAGATTTATCAAAGAAAATTTTTCTGTATATAAGATAAGCTTTTTGTCTTAGGACTTGAGCCTCATTTAGGGGCATATGAATTTGGTCTATAAGAGACTAGGCCAATAGCTCTAATATATACCATTAACCATATATGTATGAGTATTCGTAGAACCTAACATAATCAGAGAGATGTGATTGTGTTTCATTTTCAAAAGATAAAATATTTTCTAATATTCTAAAAACTTTTTCTGTCTTTTGATTTATGAATTTTTATTGTTATATTCGTCGTTGACTTAACTCAGCACTTTCAAATTAAACTATAAGTGGTTTTGTGACTACACTGCTAAGACTGGGTTATAGTCATTTATCTTGGAGGTTGATTGCTCTGGAAACCTTTTGCACTTGGAACACTGTTCAAGGAAAGCAAATTCAATTTCAAGCATAGACGCATTAACTAAACTCTGTAAATTTTCTATATTAAATTTTATTTTCTTTTTGCTTAACTTATTAAGATATTATCCTAACTTTTTTTTTATTTGTTTACACGCACACACATGCCTTAGTGGGATTTCACCACCTATGGATAGTCGAACCTGGATGAGTGTTGAAACTTCCAGGAGTCTACCACCGGAGCAAGAGTAGCGAACCAGGTGTTATCCTAACTTGGCAGCTTGTTTTTGGTGTGGAGAAGCTGTCAAAACGGCCCCTCGAGTTTCATAGGTTGAATGTGTGCTCGGGCTTGATCTTATCTCTGACAAGCATCCAACGGCCAATGATACGCCACATTGGGATAACATTAATTAACACCTTATCAGCACCCTTCCACCTTGGTCAGGCCGCACCATGTGGCGAGATGTGTCTGGTCAGATATGGTACGAGTATCTGCTCTGAAAATTCTGATTTTATTTTTCGATAACGCCTGACTTATCAGGGAGCAGATAAGGTTCATCATTTGGTCGCAGATGCGCCGAGTACCCGCTATGCTGATAATTCTGATTTTATTAGTCAACAATAATGCCTGATTGCGTGGCTCTTACTGTAGGTCCAACCACCTTGATATATACATTTTAAAATTCATGTCGTCCATCCATTCTTTCATATTATTTTAGTGCATGAAACAATAATGCTGGATCAAATTCATATATGAGATGAACCATATCATAAGACACAATAGTTATTGAACGTTAAAAATTCTTGCATGCCACAAAAGTTTTGAACTAATATAATATTTGTTTTCTACATCCAAATTTGTGTGACCTTAAATACAGTTTGTATGGCAACCCAGAAAGTTTTTAATGGTGAAGCCATCTATTACCACTATTGATCATGTAGTATGGTCTACCTACGATTTGAATCTGCTTCAATTTTTTGAAATAATAATCTAAAAGGATTTGGCAAATTAAAGGGATGGATAATGTTATATTTAATGGAAGGAATATTAAAAGAAATTTTTGTAATAAAAATAATCTGCACCGCAAAAATTTTAAATGAGTACCTTTTAATAATTTCCCCATTTTTCTAAAAAAGTAGCCTAGGAAAGTCTTTCAGAAATCCGCGTCCGTCTATGACATCTAACACATCCAATAAGTGCATCCCCATTGGTCAAATCATCAAGTGAGCAATAGGTGAATTGAGAGTTTTTGTGTGCATTTTTATATGATGTGCCGTCCTGGATGATTGGATAAACATAGTTTTTTGTTCATGTGATAATTACGGTAGGATGAAACTGTTGCACGGATTGGATTTAATTCACACAATGTGTACCCTACTGCGCTAGGCTCCACTATCTTTTGAGAAAGAAAATCGAAGAAAGCCTTTCACTCATTTCCCTCGTATCGGGCACATGTAACACGTGGCAGACAAGTCAGTTCAACAACTTGGGATACCCGATAGAGTTGAAAAATCCAGTAGGATTAAAAAATTGAAAATCTTGCATGTGAAATGTTTGCAGAAAAGGTAAATAAATTTACATGGGATAAAATACTCTGGGACTTAGAAGAGGGCACGGATTGGGTAGTACCCCGTGAGTACCAGTCTAGAGTCGGACGGTCCTATGAGGGGATATGTGGGCCTATCATGGTGTATATGTTTTATCCACATCATATAACTCATTTTAGGACACAAACCTAAAAAGGAGGAAGATTGAAGGTTCATATGGACGACACTAAAGATAACAGTGGAGTTTGAAAACCTACCGTTGAAAACTTGTAAGGGCTCACCGGATGTTTATTTACCCTCCAACATGTTCATGGGGTCACGTAGACATGTATAAAGTAGAAACATAGATACTAGCTTGATCCAAAACTTATGTCCTAAAGAAGTTTTCAACGGTTAGCTTTCAATCCTCACTTCTTCCTATGGTGTGGTTTACTTGAGACTTCAATCTACATTCTTTCTAGGTTCATGCAATAAAATGATCTATCAACGTGGATGGACGGCGTGGATAAAACATAAATATCACGAAGGGCCCGATGGAGCCCTTGACAAGACGGTGGTTAGTTCCTGATAGGGTAGTACCAAGTCCGCGCCCCCTGAAGTCCTGCTTCGGACTTTTCTCTTTTTATTAGCCGTAGGGACGCGGATTGCGTACTAACCCCGCCCGTTCCTAACTCCGAACGGGCAGTTCTTTGGGCGGGCCCACCATGATGTATCTGTACATCCAAGCCGTCAATCTCTTTTCTCAGATTATTTTAAGGCATCAAAAGAAAAATGAGTAGATCCAACACTCAAGTGGACCTCACGGTAAGGGTCACACTGTCATTCCGTACGATGAGGGAGTAGCCAATCCGTTTCCCACCGTTGCCCACTTCAGATTAAACACATACAAATGAGGTATTTGTTTCAAAGGTGAACGTCGTTGTTATCGCTGTTTTCTTTGGTGTGGTCCACTTGAGGATTTTATATATTTAAATCTTATATTCATGCCCTAATATGAGGTGTAAAAACAGATAGACGGTGGGGATAAAATGGATTCCTCTGTTATCCGGTCATCAGGGATTTTCTGTTACCCTAATGGTTTGGCGTCCGAAGCTTTTTTTTTATTATTTTTATTTTTTTAGTGAGTGGTGACGTGGACCAATGAGGATTAGGGTATCAGGAAATCTCTGTTGACCAGATAACAGAGGATCCGGACTGGCATTGAGAATTATTTTGAAACAAGAAAGACTCATATCTGACGATACGTTGCAGTCCAACTCAAACACGATGGGTAGTACCCACGTGCTTCTTCATTTAAGATAATGGATAACCGTTGATATAATTATGAAAAACAGATGTGAACCACAAGATGGGTGGGACCAGATGATTTTTGCATATGATGATCATCATGTTAGAGATAAACTTTTGTATGGATTGGATGTCACTCAAACACGATAGTATGAAATTATTCTGTGTCTGGACGGTAAATTACCGTACAATGGGTGGAACACGAGCATCTCTTTTTTAAAATAAAAAATAAAAAAATTAAGTATGATATCTTGATTTCACGATCTGCAAGGAGATTCGTTTGTCCTTTTCATTTTTTGTTTTACTTATTTTTCTGTTTTTAATTTGCGTTTGGCGTGTAACTGACGGTTCTGCCGACACGAAATGCATTTGCTCCTTTTGATGTGAATGATTTAGCCCGTAGAACTGGAATGCACTGCACCCATTTCTCGACAGCACAGGTGGCCGGGCAAGGTATCGATCGGAACCGTTCATCTGGTTTTAAGAAAGGTTGGATGAAAAATGGTCCAAAATACAAATCGATTAGATGTTCTAACCATCTAATCAGTTGAATTTAGATCGATGGTGGTAAGAAAATTAGTTAACGGCGAGCACCCAACAGGAGAACGTGAAGAAGATTTTTTAATTTTTTTTATGGTACGCTTTTCTATGCATCGTACGGTCGTAAAATATCACTGGATGAATGCCTCCCATTGATTCATCGCCAGAAGTGGATTGGCTACTAGCCGACGGAAACGGATTCGCTACTCCCTCTGCCGCCAGCCAATTGCTGATGGTCGGTGCTCTGTAGCCTAACCATGATGTATGTGTTTCATCAACGCCGTACATCTATTTTTCCAGATCATTTTATGGCATGACACCAAAAATGAGGTATATCCTAATCTGAAGTGGACCATATTACAGGAAACAGTGTTAAATGAACGTGGACGAATAAAAAAAATTTTGGGGGTCATAAAAGTTTTGAATCAAGTTTGTCTTTTTTTTTCCCTTCGTCTGGGGCTGTATAACCTGATCAACAGACTGGATGTCAAATAAACAGTACAGTGGGCCTTAGAAGGATTTTAACGGTGGATATCCAATCACTATTCTTTTCCTGTGATGTGGTCCACCTGAGATTTATACCCCTCTTACTTTTGGATCAAGCCCCAAAATGATCAGTAAAAATGGATGAACTGAAACACATACATCATAGTGGGGCCCACAGAGCACCGACCATCAGCCACAGGGCTGGTGGCAGGGGCAGTAGCCAACGACGGACGGTCCTGCAGGGGCTCTATGGGTCCCACATTAATGTATTTGTTTTATCGACGCCGTCTATCCCATTGTACAAAGCATTTTAGGCCATGATCCCAAAAAGAGGTAGATGTAAGTCTCAACTGTACCACACGGTCCACACCTCAGGAAGCAGTCGAATGGAACGGAGATGATGATATTTTCCAAAAAATATCATCATATCCAAAGACCATCTGGACCACACCACTGATAGCGGCAGAGATAATGATTTTCTCCATTAAACAATTCGTAGGATCCATCATAACGTTTATTTTCCATCCATTCTGTTGGTAAGATCACAAAGACCTGTATGGAGAGAAAAAACAAACTTCATGTTATCCGATACTTCGGTGACTAAAAAAGATTTCAATGGTAGACATTTAATTCTTCACTCCTTTTTGTAGTGTGGTCTACTTAATAGTTGGATTTGTTTTATTTTTCATCTCAAGCTTTTAATGGTTAGATCTGTTTTAACAGATACCTAAGACCTACAAAATTTGCTGGCGTCAAATACAGCCGTTGTGTATTTGGTATGCCAATCCGCTCATGTAACAATAGCGGATTGGCATGTGTACCGCACACCAGTTATATAGCTGCTAGTGGTACGTGTCGATGCGAAGATGAGCACTGATGCTCCTCGACCTCTTAGATGAATGGTTCAAATGAGATCAAGGTTACATGGCCCCTACACTGATGTATTTATCATATCTATACTGATCATCTATTTTTAGAGATCAGTTTAGAGCATTATCCAATAAACAAATCATATCCAAAGATCATCTGGACCACATCACAAATAGCAATAAAGATAATGATTTTCACTGTTAAAAAATTCGTACGGCCCACCATGGCATTTATTTTCCATCCAATCTGTTCATAACGTCACAAAGACATGGGTGAAGAGAAAAAACAAATTTCATATTAATCTAAAACTTCTATGACCTTAAAAAGGATTTTAATGGTAGACGTTCAATCCCCTACTACTTTTTTCAGTGTGGTCCACTTGATAGTTAAAAATGTCTTACTTTTCACCTCAAGCCTTAAGACGAGCTTACCAAATGAATGGATGGTTCAGATATAACACATACCTCATGATCAGACACATAAAACTAACTAACGTAAATACAGCAGCTATGTCCCTGGTGTTAGGTACACCAGCCAACCCTGGACCAAAGCTAACGTGGTATACGAGTGAAAAATACCTCGTTTCAACACCGAGGTCTTGTCTCGATCCCCGGTGGACTGGCTAGCAGTGACGTGTGAACTTATTCCCTAGTGGGGTGGCTGGCACTGACGTGTGAACTGACAGTAGGGCATGCTAATAAGCTAGTGGGGTGGCTGGCACTGACGTGTGAACTGACAGTAGGGCATGCTAATGAGCCAGTGTGAACTGACAGAAGTGGGGAATACTAATAAGCTAACAAAAAGGAGAAAAGGGTACACCAGCCAATCCGCTTCCTCCTGCGGAAGCCTTCCGCACAAAGTTCCTGTAAACCTGGGTGGGGCTCACCATTGCATGAAATAGTATTGAATGAGTGCTTACTATTAAAAACCTTTTGGGCATAAAAGTTCTGGATCAAATTGGTCTTTATTTTTTACCTTCATCGAGGCTTCTATGACCTAATCAATAGATTGGATGTCAAATAAACAGTACAGTGGGCGTTAAGAGAATTTTAACGGTGGATATCCAGTCACTATTGTTTTCATGTGGTGTAGTCCACCTGATATTTATAATCCTCTCATTTTTAGCATCAAGCTTTAAAATAATACGTAAAAATGGACGAAACAAATACATAATGGTGGGCCCACAGAGCACCTACCACCAGCCACCGGGCTGGTGGCGGGGGAGTAGCATCCGTTTCCGGATCAAAGACTCAATGGGGTCAACAGTGATGTTTACATACCATCCGTACCGTTCGTAATGCCATATCCTACGATTATTTCAACTGTGGACCTACAATCCTCACGTTTTCAGCTCACTCGAATTCTGTATGTGGCTCATTTTAGGCACCAAGTACTAAAATGATCTAAAAAAACGGATGGACGGGGTGGATTTCTAAAAACACGTGGAAATATTGTTTTCCTGCGTCATGATTCGGTCAGGTCTTCGATTCCTCTCACTGATGCTCTGTGCCAATTGATGCCCCCATTAATATCATCATGTAGGTTGCACGTGTATTTACTGCAGCCTTTAGCAAGAAGTTTATGTTTATGAGAAATCTACCCCGTTCATCCTAACAAAAACTAGATGGATCCATAACTCAAGTGAGCTACACGGGAGGAAACAACGGGGATTCAATTACCATCATTTATACATTCGTATGGCCATAAATGTTTTATATAATTTTTGGTTTTTCACTTCATCACAGTGGTGATGACCTTATAAGTGGTTTACATGGTATATAAACATCAAGGTGTAGCTCGTAAAGTTTTCAATGGTAGTCATTTCTTTTTCCAATTTTTCCTCCCGTGTGGCCCACTTGACTGTTTTATTCACCTAATTGTTTTGAACTTATCCTAGAATAAGACCGCAGAATGGATAGATGGTGTGGATTTCTCAAAAACATCACTGTTGAGCCCACCTAACATTCCAGTGTAGAAACTTTCAGAAATCCACTTCCGCATTGTATCAATTTAGGCCAACTAAATTATGGAAGTTCTATAGCTAAGTGAAATCCCTAAAATCAGATTAGTTTAATAATGCTGGGATAGGGAGGGATTAGGTGAGACCCCATATCCACCGAGGTGGGTCGGAACCCTGACTTTGGGCCCACTGTGATGTATGTGATTACGTACGCGTACACTTCATCCCTATTAAAAGTTCATTTTTTTTTAAAAAAATAAAAATAAAAATAAAAATAAAACAATAAAAAAATGAAGCATATGACTATAGTACAGAAAACAGTGGTAATCGAACGGTGAAGACTTCTCGCTGGCCACAAAAGTTTTGGATCGAGCTGATATTTGTTTAGTCTACTCATCAAGATCGTTGTGACCTTATCAACAGGTCAAAAGGTCCAAGTGAGATTTAGATTTGCTTCATATTTTGAACCATGTCCTAAAATCATGAGCTTTCAAAATGGTAGATATGAGCCTCACTTAATCCGCTCATGCTGGGATAGGAGAAATGGATTATTTCTACCCGTCTAATAAAGTCCGCTAATGTGACATCAAGTTACATTAAATAAGAATCAAGATCCTCTGTTTGCTACAAGCAATGATTTCCTGACTGCTGCAATATGATTGGTCCACCTACATTGTTAGTACTGCTGCATTAAATGTAAAAAATTTCTGCACGTTGTAAGCAAATGATCCTGACTCATTAAATAATTTTAATTTTTAAGATCTTATAAACTAGCACTTAATTTAGACCGTTGAATCTGAATCCGTGTGTATACCGATTCCTTCAACAGCCAACACAAAATGCCTTCGCCTCTATGGATTTGAAAGATTTAGCCCGTGCACTTGGAATACGTTACACTCCTTTCTCCACAGCAGAGGTGGCCTGGGAAGGTATCAATAGGAACGTTCATCTAGTTTTGGACATAGAGGATGGAAAATGGTTCAAAATACACATCCATCGGAGGATCCAACCGTCTGATCAGTTGAATTTAGATCAAAGATGGTAAGAAAATTAGCTGATGGCATGCAACCAACATGTAGGGCTGTGGATGGGCCTGGATTGGGCCAGGCAAAATTGAAATTTTGAATAAGCAGGTTCTAGCAGTTCCAAATCTGGGCCAAAGCCAACCCAGGGCTGGCCCATTAAGAGCATACCAGTAGGAGAAGGTGAAGAAACAAATCTGATGGTGTGCTTTTTTTATGCGTCGGCCAGTCTTGAAAGCACAATGGATGGCTCCTATCGATTCCCTGCCATGTGTACGGTGGATAGATGTCTCTTTCCTGTTATCTATAAAATTATCAATTATCCGCGAGAAAGATCTACGTACTGAAATTCTCTCACATATACTATCAGTAGAGCTGGGCATCGGACCAAGTCGAATCGGATTGAGTCCAACTCGACTCGGTCCGAAATTAACATGGACTGACCCGAACTCGATCCAATCCAGGACCGAGTCTGGGTCATCTGACTTGAACCAATCCGGACCACTGCTGGCCTGATCCAATCCGAGTTCAACTCGGTCAGGAAAACCGAGTCAGATCGGATTGGGCACGGTTCAGATCGGTCCAAAATTTTTGTTTTTATTTTTTTTGAAAAATTTAAAAAAAAAATTAATAGTAAAAAAATTGTAACAAAATGGTGGTGATTCTTAAATCATACAGAAGGTATAATTTCATGAAAATCTAAGCCGTCAAAGTTGCCGACTTAAGTATTTATGTCTTGATGGTGCATGGCCTAAAAGTTTTACTTAGAGTCTAAGACGATAATACTAATTATCTGATCTTTCCATTTGAATAACTCTTGTCCATTGATAATATGGGTAACATATTTATTATTTAAGAGATATGCTTCATCCAGTGTGGCTCATAAATTATAATAAGAAATTAAGGGTAACATGCATATACTGACATATAGATTAGGTAAAACTAACATGAATATACTGACATAAAATAAATAAAGTAAATAAACCATGTCCAAAATCAAAAGCAAATAAACCTAAAATGCACGTACTAACATATAAATTAGGTAAAACTTTTATACATTCAATATCCTCTATATAATGAATGCCTTTGTGGCATGTAACTAAATGAACCTTGTCCATCGTAACCGTAATAGTAACCCCCTCCTTCACCTCCACCTTCGTCGCCAGATTCATCCTTCGGTTCTTTTTTTATGGATTCAACTGTAGGAGAAATCTCGGCCGACTCCGAATTCGATGTATCCAAAAAACGGTCATTCACCTTTGCTGAATTTGATGGTGGGGATGCCTTCCCATCGTCCTCATTCATAGATACAAGAAGTTTTTTCAGACGCTTTTTATGATCCGATTTATACGAGATTCTCAACCGCCTATAAAATACTGCAAGACTTTTAAAAAACTTTGATGTTTTACTCGTACCTGCTTCAACATCATATTGTCTCAGAGGTGGATGTTGTTGTTTGGTACTCGATCTGGATGCCATTTATAAGCTTTCTTTAACGGCCTCTTTATAATTACATTATTCTTGTTCTCTTAAAATTCTCTCTCATCATTCTTCTCTAGTAATTGTGGAAGGCCTGGAACCAGAGGCAGTTCCTCTGCTTAACCCTTCTTCATTTATAATAGACTTTTATATATTCTTTCGTTAGTTGTGTTGGTTGTAGTTGTAGGGTGAGGGGTGTAGGAAGTCTTTGTATTTGAGTCGAGAATCGCTCTAAATAAATCTCGAACTTCCTGAGAAAATTTGCTACACGGTACGGCATCTCCTCCCCGACAAGCCAAATGTAATTTGAGCCGTTTGTTTTGTTGACAAATTGTTTTCCACACAACTTACATTTTCACTTTATCTTACCATCCTGGGAGTAAACTTAGACTTCATAATCCTAAATATCTGCCAATGCATCATCTTCCGATGACATATCTAAGTTATGAATGAACGCAGTTACCCAACAATATACTAAGAAATTTAAACAACATTAATTAATTAAATAGTAAAAATGAAAAAAAGAAAAATATCCATCCACCCATAACCATAATATTACAATATAACTGTTTTAAAAAATTACAAATATCATAATATAACTTTTAAGCAAATCCAATAGAAATATAAGGTAGTGTCTCATATTGCAGTTGTAGGTACAGTCTCATCTAAGATTTTGGAGTACTTGGAAATTGAAATTCAAGATTTGAAAACGGGGTCATTCTGGCACCTCTAGAACCATGGATTTCAATTCGAGGAAAAATCCCCTTAATCTAAATTTAAAAAAAATAAATAAATAAATAAAAAAAAAAAAAAAAAAAAAAACCAAAACAGAACAGAATAAAAGACTAGTTATAAAATTTACGATTGTTAATTTTTTCCAACCATTACAACTATCATTTTCTACTCTCTTTAAGATATCCACACTCATTCAAACGATTTTTATATTTTCATTTGCATTCATATCATGATGATGATGCATTAGAAAATAAGCTTATGAAATTATTACGTGTGACACACGGTAAACAATTGATAATCACTCAGAAAGAGATATAATATTTTATTTTATTTATAAAATTAGTAGACGAACTTTTACCAGCTTCTTGATATTTGGAGTTTCTCCCTTTAGCCAAATGCTAGCTCATAGTAAATTCATAATAATAATAATGATTTTTGTGTATGTTATATACATATGTTGTGTCAAAAATATTTGTTACAATGTTTGAGATAACTTATTTCATTACATTTATTCTTATGTGAATATATAAAAATAATAATTTCAGAAACCTTCAAAGTTAAAATGTTAGATTATACCAAACACAATTTCTAAATTCTTAGATTTTGAAAATCCAAACCGTCAAATACAATTGAAAATTCAAGATCTAAAACCTAGCTAATGTTTGAAATTCAAAGGTAGAATTTAGGGTTCAAATCCAAGCACCCAAACGACAATTAACACTTTGCCATAGTGTTATACACATATGCAACCTTGGATATTGATGCAATGTGGCGAAGCAAAGCTGCTGATTTGCAGTCTCAGGAATAGCACAATTTACTCAAATAGAAGAATTTGCAATCGTCTCACACTTTCTCTGTATGTGGAGAGAAAATAAATTTGTTTCCTTCTTCCCTGAGGGAGGAAGACTTAATTCTCATCTTAAGTACCTGTTTGTCAAGCAACTTTTTTAATTTTAGTTTAATTATTAAACTTAAATAAATAGCTTAGTAGAAAATTAAACTTATTTCCTTCAAATTTTTTATTTTTTATTTTTTTTGCTTTTCAACTACCAAAAAGTAACTTACCAGACTCATCATGAGCAGTGCGCTCGGAGCTATGATGCTCCACATGATGAATGGATCAGATCTCCAAGTGATGAATGAATCAAATCTCCATTTGTGCCATGTTGGAAGATTCACGTGAGATGTTTTTGAGAAATCCACCTCATCAACTATTTTATTCAGCTTATTGTAGGGTTGAATACCCCACAAATGAGGTTAACATAAGCAGAGTCATAATTTTTATTAAATTATTTTTAGGGCAGCAAGAAAATTCAAGCTCGGTCAGATGAGTTCACACTCCATGCTTAAAATTAACTCAGGCCACACCTATTAATAACCCTATTTGTTCCCAAGTTTCATCGAAAGTTTAAGACGACATCATAAACCACTTCTAAGGTGGCATTTGTTGAGAATTTGATACTCTCAAATTACATATTTATAATTTGTGTAAAAAATAAGGAAAGAAACTGAAAATATTAAGGATTAACTGAAACATGTTTGATCACGTTGTCCTTAAAGCATTATTTGTCACTTCTCAAAATTAATTGAGATTGCTGGTAGATGATAAACTTAAAGGAAAATTTCTAAGTCAATTAGAAGAACAAAAAAGAAGTTACTGGCTTAGACCACTATACTGATCTGTTTCTTGTGGACTTGTTGGCTTAAGTTCGTATTGAACCTTGCTGGCTTGACCAGAGAACTATTAAATCTTTACTGGTTCATATGAGATAGTGAACCTTGCTGGCTTGACCAGAGAACTATTAAATCTTTACTGGTTCATATGAGATAGTGAGTCGTGTTGTTTATAGTGATGAAATGAACCGATCAAGCTCAGTTTATATAGGTTATGGTAGTTGGACGTTTTGGTCCATGGTCATAACTCCAATTGACTGTTTCTGACTATTGGTGAGAAACTAGCCGTTATTTGACAGTTTCTAACTATTTTGCAAGTGGAAAAGCTAACTGTATGCTAGCCATTTAGACTCAATGACTAGCTGTTTATGACCGTTAGGATAGCCATATGCAATAGTTACGTCAAGTCTTGATACTCTCTGGATTCACCAAGCAAATAATAAGGTACTCAATACTTTACTTATTAATAAAATACTTTCTTATCTCCTTTCCGATATGAGACTATTCCCAAAACACAGAAAACCAAGTTTTTTTTAATAAACCTTATATATTATATATATAATAATTTTAATCAAAACATTTTCCATAATAGCATTTGGCCAAGCTAAGATTGAGCTAGGGTTGGCCCTAGTTCTAATTAGGATAAAAATGTCATGGCATGGTCCTAGTCCTACATGCATGATCCCAGCTACTGCTGAGGTCGATCCTATACTGGAGATGCCCTGCCAAAAATCATACTGATGCACAAATTAAGTGTGCCACAAGTACAAGTGGAAGTGGATGACCAAATAAAATACCAAAGTTTTTCGTAGCAGTCCAAATATTTCCAACACTGTGGCCCACCTTTTGAATGGGTGGCTTACCTTTCAGTTAAGATGTCTACAGGAAGAAACCCTTTTAAATAATAGGACCATCAACAATTGGCCCAGGCTCAATCTAGCTTGGACACCAGGCTTAGATTTTAAGACCCCTCATGTCCCTTAGGCCAGGTTCAAGGGCCCAGTCCCTGGTTCCACATGGCCAAGCCACCCTCCTCACTACCAGCCCTAAGCCTATTATAATGAGAATGGCCATTTAAAGTAGTTTTAACTAACCATACAACACCTTTTAACTGTTGTTATTTTCTTAGCAAGAGCCATATATAATCATAGTTCTCTATACAGAACAACAATCTATATAATCTACACTTGATGATGCTTTTTCGCTTCAAAATGGCCTAACATCATTCCACTACAACCGCATTGTCATAATTTCAAAAGACCAATTTTCAAACCTTGGTTTCACTTTCTCCCTTTAATCATTTAATTAAATAACTTACGCACATTGCCATCTATAGATAAGCCAGTAGGTTTTCTTATTCAATACATAGGTATACTCCATACCCTAAAACCCATAGAAGAAGGAAAGCATAAAACACAAGGACATGGTAACCAAGGAAACCAAACCCTAGCTCAACTGATGTAGTACATAGGGTCAGGGACCTTAAAAGGTTCTCAGGCCTGTAGGGGTCCCAAGAATATCACTCCATTGCTCTCCCATGTTTCCAACAATTGTATAACCTTGCACTTCAAGTTGCCTTCTCTTTCCAGATTTGTATACTACAGCATTTCCCTCATCCTCAGGCTGCCTGCACCATATAACCCAAATCATTGCATCAAAACAAATTTCAATTCGGTACCCAAGAGTGCGTAGACACCGCAGAAATCCAACATATATTTTTGAAACTATCTTTGAAATCTCACTTTAAAACATATGTTGAGATTCTTTTCCACCACCTCTAGATGGTGGGAGATATGATACTTACCAAGTAAATATTTTTTAAAAATCCATCTCTCTTATGTGTAAATTGAAACATTATCTTAAAATATTAAACTATGTTAGGTTCTACAAAACAAGGTTTAAAGTTCTACCTTAATATGACCTTCTCCCAGGTGTGGAACCCCGCATTCTTAAGATTCTTCTCTGTACTCTCTGAGTGATTCACCTCTTCCTGTTAAAAATACAACCTTAATTCCCAATGAGAGTAATTTCTTGTACAGCTTCAGGCTCTCCGGCAGTGAAGGAGCTTTCCCGAGTGCCACCCATGCATTGAATAGGGTGGAATTGAACGGCTCCGCCCTAAAAATTATGAAATGGCCCATGAGAAAGTTTCCATTAATGTATTCAATTCTACTAATTTATGAATTGCTAAGGGGCCATTTGGATGCAAGAAAAGTCATGTTCAGGGCAAACAACTTAAACCCAATTACTCAGCTTAGTAATGGACTAGGCTTAGCCCTGAATCTTGAACTGGTCAGGCTGGAGCTTTAGAGTGGACCCATTTGAATTTTGATTTTGGTAGGCGTAGGCCTGGCTCATTGCCCACCTTACAATTTACTAGTAGGAACCAAGAAAAATAAGGATTTTGTCCCAAAATGTGGACTGAAGCAAGAATAATAAAGCTTGTGTACAGGCCACACAACAGACAGTACGGAATATAAATATGAGATCCAATCCATGTATCAAGTTAGCCCAATCACCTTCATTTTTTTTACAAAAATTAAATATTGTCCACTCAGCAAGTGAATCTAATATTTGAAAAATAAAAATGGTTATTAATCTGGAAATATTCACCTAAAACATTTATTTCGCAAATTGATGACTGCTTGATTGATAGATCAATCCATTTCTTGGATACAATATTAATACAGAGGTTCCCTTTTTATAGGAGTATTGGATCTCAGACCTGTGCCATACTGGCACATGTGTGATGCATACATTAAGTTGGTTGCACACACGTGCACTTAACAAAGCTCTTGCTTTTGTAGGGAGGACTGATATGAGGCACATGGAGTAAACACTTAGCATGACAAATATTGCCCAGGTTTCAAAAATATCACAATATTTTCACTATAAATGCACTAAACAATTTTACAAAGATATTTTCACACTATAGGCAGATTTTAAGATACGGCATTGATCTTATCGTTAAATAATAGTGACTTCAACCTAAAAGATTGTAAAAACCTTAAACAATCCATTTGTGTGTGTGTGTGTACAGGGTTGATTTTCCCACAATCTCCATGACAACACATGGGGCCACCGCGATGTCCATCAATTTCTCCAGCTCGATCATGGGAGGACATGATCCCAACCGTCGATCAATGAGGTACAGGGTTGATTTTCGTCACCCCAAAAATCTTCAAGAGATCCAAAACATGATCAATAGCCCATAAAACAATATTTAAGAAGACGCCCAAGGTAGAAAATTGGAAAATTACACAATCGAAGGGTTGAGAAAGTGCCATATGAGAGATTTTATGACTAGTCCCCATCAGTCATTAAACCATTTCCATTTTTTATGTAATGCATGGATTGGATGGAACGCAGACAATGTGTGGCGCACCATGCTCGACCCTACTACTTTTAAGTAAAAAATATAAAAAAAAAAATCATTTCCTTATAGTCCACATGTGAAATGTGGGGGAAATGGTTGTTTTACGGCCATGGTCATTAATGGGGCTTTAAAGATTAGGTTTGGAAGTTGAATGATTGGGATAATACGACAGAGTTGAAGACAAAAATTCAGAAGAATAAAACAAATAAAAATCTTGCATTTGATAAATTCTATCAAAGAAAGTGGAGAAATCTGGCAGAATACACATGCAGAACCACTTTAGATTTTTGTGTGTAAGTTTGAACCCAGAGGCACTTTCAAGGCTTGTGTCTCGGGCCAGCTGGTGTTAGCCTCCTGGCAGGGGGTCCATTTAATAGGTGTGTTGGAAGTTAATGCCGGCTAAATGTTAGGTGTGGCCTGACTGATCGCTGATGTTGCCATGTTTGTCACTCTGTTGCTGTCCTGTTTCCAGGGTGGTTGGATTAGCTATTGATGTGAATGGTGAGGCCTTGTGTGTGTCCTCTCTTTGTCGTGGCTCTATTTTCTCTCATATATTTCTCTTTTATGTTGTAATGCAGTGTTAAACAATAGGTGAGGACTGTTACTTTTTTGTGGTGTCCACCTGAAAGATTGTAGAGATTTAAAATATATAAATAAAATTTCAGGTAGTATGCTTTCACCTTTTTGGATAAAAAAAAGAGGCAACTTCGAAGAACCAAAACAAAAAATTAGTACCTGCCACAACCATTGATGCTTTTTTCAATTTTATAGGTGTTTTGAAAGATCTGCTGAAAAGAAGGCAGTTATAGATTTACAACTCAAACTGTAGGCAGTCTATACAAAAAGTGTGTGTATATATATATATATATATATATATATATATCTTCTTTTTCTATTTTCATTGTCAAGTGTGGAAGGGTGCGGTGTCTCTAAATGTATGGAAATTCCCAACCAACATAGTCTGACTTTATGAAGCATATAATAGCATCTTAGTTGTCACACAGTGAACTTCAGGTTCAAGGAGTTGCAACAAACTCATGGAATAAATGTGGAAGAAAATCCACTTCAAAAATCATAAAATAATAATAAAAATTAGTGGAAGAAGAAGAATCTCTTATATATACAACATGTTGTTAACAAATGTCTTAAATCTGAGGAAATTCGACTAACCCGAGAAAGTTCAGGTGAAAATTCAGCAACAATTTATTTTGGAACTTCCGAGAAATTCAACCAGTCGAAGGACAAGTTCGACTAGCCGAAGTGTCCTTCGACTAGCCCGAGCTCTGGTTCGACTAGTCGGAGGTTACATAAATTGTGCGCGGACTGCATAAATTTGAGGCAGTTTCTGGATTATTCCAAGTCAGTGTGGAAGTTGGGGTTCCTAATCTAAAAATAGGAGTTCCCAGGGCAATTCTTACATATTCTAAGGCTTCTTAAAGTACTCTAAGGGTTTCTAAAAGTGGTTCTAAGGTTTCAAAGGGGTGGAGCAAGGGAGAGATTCAAGGTTATTGAATTGGGTAAGTCTTCTCTCTTTGTAATTTCTGCTTTCATAGTGAATATCTGTTGCTCTGTGCCGTAGTTTATTTCCGAAAGAGTTTTCCACATTAAATCTTTGTGTTTGCTTGGTGCTCTCAAATTGCTATCCTAGATTCATCTATGTGTGATTCCTTAGCACAATCCCTAACAAGTGGTATCAAAGCAATCGTTGGGACACAGATTTGAATCTACAGGATTAACATCAATGAGAAGCACTAGGTATGATATTGAGAAGTACTCAGGGAAAAATAACTTTGAGTTATGGAAGATTAAGATGATCAGTTCATTAACCAAGCAAGGTGAGGATGGTGCTCTTGAGGAAAGAAAGTCTACTATGACTAATAATGAATGAAATACTTTTGATAAGAAGGCCTTATCCTCGATCCGTTTATATCTCACGGATGAGGTCCTATATAATGTTTTAAGAGAGAAAACTGTTGTAGGTTTATGGGCGAAGTTAAAGGATATTTATCCTAAAAAATCTACTGAGAATCGCTTACACTTGAAGCTACAGTTATTCACATTCAGATTGGTAGAGGGTGGAGATGTGGAGGCCCACATCAGTAATTTTAATAAACTGATTTGCAAATTGTTGGACACCATTATCTTAGTAATTCAGATCGGGCATGTATACTCTACCGCCATTGTACGAGTCATTCAGGGACTCATTGTGCACCGGAAATAAAACCTAAGTGTGGACGCCATTATCTCAGTCCTCAAGGGAAGGTCATGAGAAAGATAAATGATGGCTTTGGGTTATCTTCTAATGCACTGTTTAAAAGGGGAAGAAATCTGAGCGAGGTATAGGATCTTCAAAACCTAGATCTAAATCAAAGGGAAATGGCAAAGGAAAACTAAAGTGTTGGAAGTATAGGATGAATGGACACTTGAAGAAGGAATGCACAAATCCTAAAGCGAAGAAAGAAAACTCTCGGACAATGAATTCATAAACAATGCCATTGACCTTAATCATGCTACAGCCAGGAGTCTACTCCACGCCTCTCTCTCATTGCGACCCACACCTTCCTAGCTTCACCCCACATGTTCGCTTCCATACACATGTTCGCAAGCAGCACAGATTCCACTATCATGAGGGTCCAATTCAAAGAGTTTTGATGCGGCCTGCTCTCCCATCACAACATTGCCATGCATCCTACAAGCAAAAAACAAGGCTCCCCACACCACGGCATCCGGCTTCTTGGGCATGGTCTTGATCAGGTTCTCTGCCTCATCTAGAAGCCCAGCTCTGCCAAGAAGGTCCACCATGCATGAATAGTGCTTGAATTTCGGAAATAGGCCAAATTTTCTGCTCATTTGATCGATGAATCAATGACCCTCATCTACTAATCCAGCGTGACAACAAGCTAATAAGACCTCCACAAATGTAACCTCGTCTGGGGTCAAACTGATATCAATCATCTTCATGAAGTAGCTTATAGCATCTCGTCCACGCCCATGAATGGCCAAACCACCAATCATGGCCGTCCATGTCAACGTCTTCCTCTCAGGGATCTCTTCAAACACTTGGAGCGACTTTTCGATATTCCAACACTTGGCATACATGTCCACCAAGGTCGTGCCCAATGCTACAGTTTGAGGAATCCTGTGTCTATCGATATAGTGATGAACCCATATCCCCGTCTCGAGCGCTCCGATTTGTGCACACGCAGACAACAGGCTAACCATGGCAACCTCATTGGGCTTTACACCTGTAGCTGGCATTCCCTGAAACAAAGCTAGCGCATCCTTGCCTCGCTTGTGTTGTACATAGCCAGCAATCATGGAATTCCACATCACGACATCTCTTTCGAGCATTTCATCAAAACACTCCCTAGCAGCATCCAGATAACTGAACTTCACATACCCCATGACCATTGTAGTCCAAGAAACTACAGTTCTTCTCGGCATTTTGTCAAACAATAGCCTTGCCTGCTCCAAATTCCCGCACTTCACATACATGTCCATGAGAGCATTACTGAGAGCTATGGTGAATTTCAATCCTCTTTCTTCGATGTAGTGATGAAACCCTCTTTCGAGCTCCAAATCTCCTAATTGGGCACAAGACGAAACTACCCCAATCATTGTCACCTCATCAGGCTCAACCCCTTCTCCCTCCATTTCCCGAAAAAGCTTTAACGCCTCATCCACCCGCTCACTCCGTACATAGCCATTTATCATAGAATTCTAAGAAACCAAAACTCTCACACAACTTCCATCAAACACCCAACGCGCATCTTCCAATCCACTGCACATTACAAACATATGAATAGCGGCATTGTGGACAAAGACATCTGAATCAAAGCCCAATTGCCAAACATGCCCGAGAATCCTGGCACCCAACTTGATGGCGGACAATCGAGCGGATGCATTGAGCAAGAAGGGCAACTTGTAATTGTCGGGCCGACAGCCCATCCCGAGCATCCGCTTATACAGCAAAAGAGCCACTTTGGGGTCCTCGCTTTCCGAAAACCCTCTAATGGTAATATTCCCCATATATGCATTTGGGTTTTCGATGCGGACCAGGATCTTGCAGCAATAATCGGGATCAACGAAATTGGAATCCACACAAAATGCGATAAATTGGCTTGAAGCGAATGTGTCAAGGATCAATCCAGTTAAGATCATCTGGGCATGGATTTGCTTCACATGTCTGATGTCGCCGTTGGATTTTTGAAAGAGAGAGAGAGAGAGAAGAGGGTTTTTGAAACGAGGGGCGGTCGCGTTGGATTTCGATCATGCGGTGAGAGGAGGCAAGTGTGGAGGAATGAGATCTGTGGGAATGGGATTGAAGGGTGTTTGGGAAATGAAGGGATCGATCGGAGAAAAAAGAGTGAGGATTTGAAATCTTTTGGCATGGGAAGGGGGTGCAGGTTAAGGCGAAAAGAGTTGTAGGTTAAGGTAGAAAAGAAGGGAGGTTGGGGGTGCAACTATCGGAATTTTAAAAGATGGTTGAATCGTTTGAAGTTCCCGCCACAATAAGGCTCAACGACCGCTGGTTCGCCCGACCCCACCACACGCACACACGTGCTAACGAGACAGCGTTAAACCATGATGAAAAACTCTTCAAGGGGGATACACCGTGGAAATCAGTGTAGCACTGATGGCCTGACGCAATGTATGTTTGTGCCCACCTAATGAGTGGACAAGTCAGAATTTTGGCCCCACAGAGATCCACCCGTGCTTGGAATAGGGAATTATCGTACAGCTGTGCCCTGAAAATGATGAAATGGCCCATCAGAAAGTTTGCATTAATGTATTCATGAACTAGTAAGGGGCCATTTGGATGCAAGAAATTATCATGTTTGGAGCAAAGAGCTTGTTTATCATTTAACCCATTTACTCAGCCTAGTAATGGCCTAGCACTGGACTTGAATCTTGAACTGGTCGGGTGGGGGCTTTAGAGGGGCCCCATTCAAATTTTGATTTTGCTAGGCTCAGGCCTGCCCATTGCCCACCCTACCATTTACTAATATTAGGGATGAGGAAAATGTTTGTCCCTAGAAGGTTTACTACAACAAGGATAACTTATTTTTTGAAAATAAATATTATAAAATACTAGTCTTAGATCAGTGCATGCTTGAATATATTTTTTTTATGCATACGTACTACATTAGTGAAGTATACCACATGTGTGACCGTCTGTATGTAAGCATCTCTTAGGTTATTTCACCACCACAAGAAAGGGTGTGGACTTCACTACCTAATCCGCATCCTACATAAATTTATTATGTCCACATCAGCAAAAGTACCCTCATCCTTACAAAAATCAGGCAAGTTCGTTTTAAAAGTGAACCTTTCATTATATTGCTAAGGTCATGCATGCGTGTGTAATAAAACTTGTACGTACACACCACATGGGACAGCATGGCACACACATAGGCGCGGGATCCATTCCATACATCAGTTTGGCCCAACCATCTGCATGTTTTTCTAAAAATAAATCTTGTTCACTCAGCATGTGGACCCAATGTTGGAAATAGGTCATTAAATTGGAAATTACCAATCAGCTCTAATTTCACATGATTTGAGAATCATCAAGCATATATCCAGCCAGCTCTAATTGTTTGGCCAGCTGCACCAAGCATGCATAGATCTGTTTGGTCTGTGGGTGTGATTTGTCTCGGCCAATGAATTCATAAATAATACCATTCACCTCAATCAAGCTACAGCCAGGAGTCTTCTCCAGCCCTCTCTCTCTCATCGCGGCCCCCACCTTCCTAGCTTCACCCCACATGTTCGCTTCCATACACATGCTCGCGAGCAGCACACAGATTCCACCGTCATGAGGGTCCAATTCAAAGAGTTTTGATGCGGCCTGCTCTCCCATCACAACATTACCATTGATCCTACAAGCAAAAAACAAGGCTCCCCACACCACAGCATCCGGCTTCATGGGCATGGTCTTGATCAAGTCCTATCCCTCATCTAGAAGCCCAGCTCTGCCAAGAAGGTCCACCATGCATGAATAGTGCTTGAGTTTCGGAGATAGGCCAAATGTTGTGCTCATTTGATCGAAGAATCGATGACCCTCATCTACTAATCCGGCGTGACAACAAGCTGATAAGACCTCTACAAATGTAACCTCGTCTGGGGTCAAACCGATATCTATCATCTTCATGAAGTAGCTTATAGCATCTCGTCCACGCCCATGAATGGCCAAACCACCAATCATGGTCGTCCACGTCAACGTCTTCCTCTCGGGGATCACTTCAAACACTTGGAGCGACTTTTCAATTTTCCCACACTTAGCATACATGTCCACCAAAGCCATGCCCAATGCTACAGTTTGAGGAATCATGTGTCTGTCGATATAGTGATGAACCCATATCCCCGTCTCGAGCGCTCCAATTTGTGCACACGCAGACAACAGGCTAACCATGGCAACCCCATTGGGCTTTACACCTGCAGCTTGCATTTCCTGAAACAGAGCTAGCGCATCCTTGCCTCGCTTGTGTTGTACATAGCCAGCAATCATGGAATTCCACATCACGACATCTCTTTCGGGCATTTCATCAAAACACTCCCTAGCAGCATCCATATAACCGAACTTCACATACCCCACGACCATTGTAGTCCAAGAAACTACAGTTCTTCTCGGCATGTTGTCAAACAACAGCCTTGCCTGCTCCAAACTCCCGCACTTCACATACATGTCCATGAGAGCATTACTGAGAGCTATGGTGAATTTCAATCCTCTTTCTTCGATGTAGTGATGAAACCCTCTTTCGAGCTCCAAATCTCCTAATTGGGCACAAGACGAAACTACCCCAATCATTGTCACCTCATCAGGCTCAACCCCTTCTCCCTCCATTTCCTGAAAAAGCTTCAACGCCTCATCCACCCGCCCACTCCATACATAGCCATTTATCATAGAATTCCAAGAAACCAAATCTCTCACACAACTTCCATCAAACCCCCGACGCGCATCTTCCAATCCATGGCACATTGCAAACATATGAATAGCCGCATTGCGGACAAAGACATCCGAATCAAAGCCCAAATGCCAAACATGCCCGAGAATCCCGACACCCAACTTGATGGCGAACAATCGAGCGGATGCCTTGAGCAACAAGGGGAAAGTGTAATTGTCGGGCCGACAACCCAT
Organism: Magnolia sinica; assembly: GCF_029962835.1. Taxonomy (NCBI): domain Eukaryota; kingdom Viridiplantae; phylum Streptophyta; class Magnoliopsida; order Magnoliales; family Magnoliaceae; genus Magnolia; species Magnolia sinica. The sequence goes on along the minus strand of NC_080585.1, from coordinate 13,654,491 downwards.
CCCGAGCATCCGCATATACAGCAAAAGAGCCTCTTTCGGGTCCTCGCTTTCCGAAAACCCTCTAATGGTAATATTCCACATATATGCATTTGGGTTTTCGATGCGGACCAAGATCTTGCAGCGATAATCGGGGTCAACGAAATTGGAATCCACACAAAACGCGATAAATTGGCTTGAAGCGAATGTGTGAAGGATCAACCCAGTTAAGATCATCTGGGCATGGATTTGCTTCACATGTCTAATGTCGCCATTGGATTTTTGCAAGAGAGAGAGAAGAGGGCTTTTGAAACGAGGGGCGGTCGCGTTGGGATTTCGATCGTGCGGTGAGAGGAGGCAAGTGTGGAGGAATGAGATCTGTGGGAATGGGATTGAAGGGTGTTTGGGAAATGAAGGGATCGATCGGAGAAAAAGGAGTGAGGATTTGAAATCTTTTGGCATGGGAAGGGGATGCAGGTTAAGGGGAAGAGACTTGTAGGTTAAGGTAGAAAAGAAGGGAGGTTGGGGGTGCAACTGACGGAATTTTAAAAGATGGTTGAATCGTTTGAAGTTCCCGCCACAATAAGGCTCAACGACCACTGGTCCGCCCGACCCCACCACAGGCACACACGTGCCAACGAGACAGCGTGCGAGAAAACCACGCTGAAAAACTCTTCAGGGGGGATACACCATGGAAATCAGTGTAGCACTGATGGCCTGACGCAATGTATGTTTGTGCCCACCTAATGAGTGGACAAGTCAGAATTTTGGCCCCATCGAGATCCACCCATGCTTGGAATAGGGAATTATCGTACGGCTGTGCCCTAAAAATGATGAAATGGCCCATCAGAAAGTTTGCATTAATGTATTCATGAACTAGTAAGGGGCCATTTGGATGCAAGAAATATCATGTTTGGAGCAAATAGCTTGTTTATCACTTAACCCATTTACTCAGCCTAGGAATGGCCTAGCACTGGACCTGAATCTTGAACTGGTCGGGTGGGGGCTGTAGAGGGCCCCATTCAAATTTTGATTTTGCTAGGCTCAGGCCTGCCCATTGCCCACCCTACCATTTACTAATATTAGGGATGAGGAAAATAATATGTTTGTCCCTAGAAGGTTTACTACAAGGATAACTTATTTTTTGAAAATAAATATTATAAAATACTACTCTTAGATCAGTGCATGCTTGAATATATTTTTTTTATGCATACGTACTACATTTGTGAAGTATACCACATGTGTGACCGTCTGTATGTAAGCATTTCTTAGGTTATTTCACCACCACAAGAAAGGGTGTGGCCTTCACCACCTAATCCGCATCCTACATAAATTGATTATGTCCACGTCAGAAAAAGTACCCTCATCCTTACAAAAATCAGGCAAGTTCATTTTAAAAGTGAACCTTTCATTTCACTGCTAAGGTCATGCATGCGTGTGTAATAAAACTTGTACGTACATACCACATGGGACAGCATGGCACACACATAGGTGCGGGATCCATTCCATATATCAGTTTGGCCCAACCATCTGCATGTTTTTCTAGAAGTAAATCTTGTTCACTCAGCATGTGGACCCAATATTGGAAATAGGTCATTAAATTGGAAATTACCAGTCAACTCTAATTTCACATGATTTGAGAATCATCAAGCATATATCCAGCCAGCTCTAATTGTTTGGCCAGCTACACCAAGCATGCATAGATCTGTTTGGTCTGTGGGTGTGATTTGTCTCGGACAATGAATTCATAAACAATGCCATTCACCTCAATCATGCTACAGCCAGGAGTCTTCTCCACCCCTCTCATTGCGGCCGGCACCTTCCTAGCTTCACCCCACATGTTCGCTTCCATACACATGTTCGCAAGCAGCACATAGATTCCACCGTCATGAGGGTCCAATTCAAAGAGTTTTGATGCGGCCTGCTCTCCCATCACAACATTACCATGCATCCTACAAGCAAAAAACAAGGCTCCCCACACGACAGCATCCGGCTTCATGGGCATGGTCTTGATCAAGTCCTCTGCCTCATCTAGAAGCCCAGCTCTACCAAGGTCCACCATGCATAAATAGTGCTTGAGTTTCAGAGATAGGCCAAATTTTGTGCTCATTTGATCAAAGAATCAATGACCCTCATCTACTAATCCGGCGTGACAACAAGCTGATAAAACCTCTACAAATGTAACCTCGTCTGGGGTCAAACCGATATCAATCATCTTCATGAAGTAGCTCATAGCATCTCATGCACGCCCATGAATGGCCAAACCACCAATCATGGCCGTCCACGTCAACGTCTTCCTCTCGGGGATATCTTCAAACACTTGGAGCGACTTTTCAATTTTCCCACACTTAGCATACATGTCCACCAAAGCCATGCCCAATGCTACAGTTTGAGGAATCCTGTGTCTGTCGATATAGTGATGAACCCATATCCCCGTCTCGAGCGCTCCGATTTGTGCACACGCAGACAACAGGCTAACCATGGCAACCTCATTGGGCTTTACACCTATAGCTGGCATTTCCTGAAACAGAGCTAGCGCATCCTTGCCTCGCTTGTGTTGTACATAGCCAGCAATCATGGAATTCCACATCACGACATCTCTTTCGAGCATTTCATCAAAACACTCCCTAGCAACATCCAGATAACCGAACTTCACATACCCCATGACCATTATAGTCCAAGAAACTACAGTTCTTCTCGGCATGTTGTCAAACAACAGCCTTGCCTGCTCCAAACTCCCGCACTTCACATACATGTCCATGAGAGCATTACTGAGAGTTATGGTGAATTTCAATCCTCTTTCTTCGATGTAGTGATGAAACCCTCTTTCGAGCTCCAAATCTCCTAATTGGGCACAAGACGAAACTACCCCAATCATTGTCACCTCATCAGGCTCAACCCCTTCTCCCTCCATTTCCCGAAAAAGCTTCAACGCCTCATCCACCCGCTCACTCCGTACATAGCCATTTATCATAGAATTCCAAGAAACCAAATCTCTCACACAACTTCCATCAAACACCCAACGCGCATCTTCCAATCCACGGCACATTACAAACATATGAATAGCCGCATTGCGGACAGACATCCAAATCGAAGCCCAATTGCCAAACATGCCCGAGAATCCCGGCACCCAACTTGATGGCGGACAATCGAGCGGATGCATTGAGCAACAAGGGGAACGTGTAATTATCGGGCCGACAGCCCATCCCGAGCATCCGCTTATACAGCAAAAGAGCCTCTTTGGCGTCCTCGCTTTCCGAAAACCCTCTAATGGTAATATTCCCCATATATGCATTTGGGTTTTCGATGCAGACCAGGATCTTGCAGCAATAATTGGGATCAACGAAATTGGAATCCACACAAAACACAATAAATTGGCTTGAAGCGAATGTGTCAAGGATCAATCCAGTTAAGATCATCTGGGCATGGATTTGCTTCACATGTCTGATGTCACCGTTGGATTTTCGCAAGAGAGAGAGAGAGAAGAGGGTTTTTGAAACAATGGGCGGTCGCGTTGGGATTTCGATCGTGCGGTGAGAGGAGGCAAGTGTGGAGGAATGAGATCTGTGGGAATGGGATTGAAGGGTGTTTGGGAAATGAAGGGATCGATTGGAGAAAAAGGAGTGAGGATTTGAAATCTTTTGGCATGGGAAGGGGGTGTAGGTTAAGGGGAAGAGAGTTGTATGTTAAGGTAGAAAAGAAGGGAGGTTTGGGGTGCAACTGTCGGAATTTTAAAAGATAGTTGAATCGTTTGAAGTTCCCGCCACAATAAGGCTCAACGATCGCTGGTCCGCCCGACCCCACCACACGCACACACGTGCCAACAAGACAGCGTTAAACCATGATGAAAAACTCTTCAAGGGGGATACACCGTGGAAATCAGTGTAGCACTAATGGCCTAACGCAATGCATGTTTGTGCCCACCTAATGAGTGGAAAAGTCGGAATTTTAGCCCCACCGAGATCCACCCATGCTTGGAATAGGGAATTATCGTACGGTTGTGCCCTGAAAATGATGAAATGGCCCATCAGAAAGTTTGCATTAATGTATTCATGAACTAGTAAGGGGCCATTTGAATGTAACAAATATCATGTTTGGAGCCAACAGCTTGTTTATCATTTAACCCATTTACTCAACCTAGGAATGGCCTAGCACTGGACTTGAATCTTGAACTGGTCGGGTGAGGGCTTTAGAAGGGCCCCATTCAAATTTTGATTTTGCTAGGCTCAGGCCTGCCCATTGCCCACCCTACCATTTACTAATATTAGGAATGAGGAAAATAATATGTTTGTCCCTAGAAGGTTTACTACAAGGATAACTTATTTTTTGAAAGTAAATATTATAAAATACTACTCTTAGATCAGTGCATGCTTGAATATTTTTTTTTTATGCATACGTACTACATTTGTGAAGTATACCACATGTGTGACCGTCTATATGTAAGCATCTCTTAGGTTATTTCACCACCACAAGAAAGGGTGTGGACTTCACCACCTAATCCGCATCCTACATAAATTTATTATGTCCATGTCAGCAAAAGTACCCTCATCCTTACAAAAATCAGGCAAGTTCGTTTTAAAAGTGAACCTTTCATTATATTGCTAAGGTCATGCATGTGTGTGTAATAAAACTTGTACGTACACACCACATGGGACAGCATGGCACACACATAGGTGCGGGATCCATTCCATACATCAGTTTGGCCCAACCATCAGCATGTTTTACTAAAAATAAATCTTGTTCACTCAACATGTGGACCCAATATTGGAAATAGGTCATTAAATTGGAAATTACCAGTCAGCTCTAATTTCACATGATTTGAGAATCATCAAGCATATATCCAGCCAGCTCTAATTGTTTGGCCAGCTGCACCAAGCATGCATAGATCTGTTTGGTTTGTGGGTGTGATTTGTCTCGGACAATGAATTCATCAACAATGCCATTCACCTCAATCATGCTACAGCCAGGAGTCTTCTCCACCCCTCTCTCTCTCATTGCGGCCCGCACCTTCCTAGCTTCACCCCACATGTTCGCTTCCATACACATGTTCGCAAGCAGCACATATATTCCACTATCATGAGGGTCCAATTCAAAGAGTTTTGATGCGGCCTGCTCTCCCATCACAACATTACCATGCATCCTACAAGCAAAAAAGAAGGCTCCCCACACCACAGCATCCGGCTTCATGGGCATGGTCTTGATCAGGTCCTCTGCCTCATCTAGAAGCCCAGCTCTGCCAAGAAGGTCCACCATGCATGAATAGTGCTTGAGTTTCGGAGATAGGCCAAATTTTGTGCTCATTTGATCGAAGAATCGATGACCCTCATCTACTAATCCGGCGTGACAACAAGCTGATAAGACCTCTACAAATGTAACCTCGTCTGGGGTCAAACCGATATCAATCATCTTCAGGAAGTAGCTTATAGCATCTCGTCCACGCCCATGAATGGCCAAACCACCAATCATGGCCGTCCACGTCAACGTGTTCCTCTCGGGGATCTTTTCAAACACTTGGAGCGACTTTTCGATTTTCCCACACTTAGCATACATGTCCACCAAAGCCGTGCCCAATGCCACAGTTTGAGGAATCCTGTGTCTGTCGATATAGTGATGAACCCATATCCCTGTCTCGAGCGCTCCGATTTGTGCACACGCAGACAACAGGCTAACCATGGCAACCTCATTGGGCTTTACACCTGTAGCTTGCATTCCCTGAAACAGAGCTAGCGCATCCTTGCCTCGCTTGTGTTGTACATAGCCAGCAATCATGGAATTCCACATCACGACGTCTCTTTCGGGCATTTCATCAAAACACTCCCTAGCAGCATCCAGAAAACCGAACTTCACATACCCCACAACCATTGTAGTCCAAGAAACTACAGTTCTTCTCGGCATTTTGTCAAACAATAGCCTTGCCTGCTCCAAACTCCCGCACTTCACATACATGTCCATGATAGCATTACTGAGAGCTATGGTGAATTTCAATCCTCTTTCTTCGATGTAGTGATGAAACCCTCTTCCGAGCTCCAAATCTCCTAATTGGGCACAAGACGAAACTACCCCAATCATTGTCACCTCATCAGGCTCAACCCCTTCTCCCTCCATTTCCCAAAAAAGCTTCAACGCCTCATCCACCCGCCCACTCCGTACATAGCCATTTATCATAGAATTCCAAGAAACCAAATCTCTCACACAACTTCCATCAAACACCAGACGCGCATCTCCCAATCCACGGCACATTGCAAACATATGAATAGTCGCATTGCGGACAAAGACATCCGAATCGAAGCCCAAATGCCAAACATGCCCGAGAATCCCGGCACCCAACTTGATGGCGGACAATCGAGCGGATGCCTTGAGCAACAAGGGGAACGTGTAATTGTCGGGCCGACAGCCCATCCCGAGCATCCGCTTATACAGCAAAAGAGCCTCTTTGGGATCCTCGCTTTCCGAAAACCCTCTAATGGTAATATTCCACATATACGCATTTGGGTTTTCGATGCTGACCAGGATCTTGCAGCAATAATCGCGATCAACGAAATTGGAATCCACACAAAACGCAATAAATTGGCTTGAAGCGAATGTGTCAAGGATCAATCCAGTTAAGATCATCTGGGCATGGATTTGCTTCACATGTCTGATGTCGCCGTTGGATTTTTGCAAGAGAGAGAGAAGAGGGTTTTTGAAACGATGGGCGGTTGCGTTGGGATTTCGATCGTGCGGTGAGAGGAGGCAAGTGTGGAGGAATGAGATCTGTAGGAATGGGATTGAAGGGTGTTTGGGAAATGAAGGGATTGATCGGAGAAAAAGGAGTGAGGATTTGAAATCTTTTGGCATGGGAAGGGGGTGCAGGTTAAGGGGAAGAGAGTTGTAGGTTAAGGTAGAAGAGAAGGGAGGTTGGGGGTGCAACTGTCAGAATTTTAAAAGATAGTTGAATCACTTGAAGTTCCCGCCACAATAAGGCTCAACGATCGCTGGTCCGCCCGACCCCACCACATGCACACACGTGCCAACGAGACAGCATTAAACCATGATGAAAAACTCTTCAGGGGGGATACACCGTGGAAATCAGTGTAGCACTGATGGCCTGACGCAATGTATGTTTGTGCCCACCTAATGAGTGGACAAGTCAGAATTTTGGCCCCATCGAGATCCACCCGTGCTTGGAATAGGGAATTATCGTACGGCTGTGCCCTGAAAATGATGAAATGGCCCATCAGAAAGTTTGCATTAATGTATTCATGAACTAGTAAGGGGCCATTTGGATGCAAGAAATGTCATGTTTAGAGCAAACAGCTTGTTTATCATTTAACCCATTTACTCAGCCTAGGAATGGCCTAGCACTGGACCTGAATCTTGAACTGGTCGGGTGGGGGCTTTAGAGGGGCCCCATTCAAATTTTGATTTTGCTAGGCTCAAGCCTGCCCATTGCCTACCCTACCATTTACTAATATTAGGGATGAGGAAAATATTATGTTTGTCCCTAGAAGGTTTACTAGAACAAGGATAACTTATTTTTTGAAAATAAATATTATAAAATACTAGTCTTAGATCAGTGCATGCTTGAATATATTTTCTTTATGCATACGTACTACATTTGTTAAGTATACCATATGCGTGACCGTCTGTATGTAAGCATCTCTTAGGCTATTTCACCACCACAAGAAAGGGTGTGGACTTCACTACCTAATCCGCATCCTACATAAATTTATTATGTCCACGTCAGCAAAAGTACCCTCATCCTTACAAAAATCAGGCAAGTTCGTTTTAAAAATGAACCTTTCATTATATTGCTAAGGTCATGCATGCGTGTGTAATAAAATTTGTACATACACACCACATGGGACAGCATGGCACACACATAGGTGCGGGATCCATTCCATACATCAGTTTGGCCCAACAATCTGCATGTTTTTCTAAAAATAAATCTTGTTCACTCAGCATGTGGACCCAATATTGGAAATAGATCATTAAATTGGAAATTACCAGTCAGCTCTAATTTCACATGATTTGAGAATCATCAACATATATCCAGCCAGCTCTAATTGTTTGGCCAGCTGCACCAAGCATGAATAGATCTGTTTGCTATATCTAAGATATCAAATTTAATTCTAAAGAAAATAAACTGAAAATCAAGTTTTGCATAAATCTTACAAAGAGGAAATAAGAATAGATCCGGAATCACTTCCAAATCATTTCCTTCAAACATCCAAAGAAGCAACAGATCTGGACCCCTTTTCCCCCAAAAGGAAAAGTTGGTGGGGCCATGTAGGTCGTCCAATTCAAACTTGAATGAACTTTGGATTTTATTTTATTCAAACTCTCAAATTCCTTTCTCCTTGTGGGAGTAAGTAAACCACTGAGGGGCCCGGAAGTCTGGCAGCGGCCGGTCCTGTTGGCAGGCCCCACTCGCCCTCCACTCCCATATATTGGACCGGATACAGCGCTGCGCCTCAGTACAATAGCTGCAAGTGAAAATGCTCATCTACGGCTGTACCACAACTTGTGGTACACCACCTTTTCTGTAAGAAGCATGTCTAAGGGCCTGTTTGGATGCCTGTAAGTTGGGTAAGTGGGAAGTTACTTACAAGGAAGTCACTTACAGGTGGTGTTTGGGGGAGAAAAATCATCTGTAAGTAACTTACAACCTGTAAGTCACTTACAGGCAAATCTACCAAAAAACTGCAGGGGGATGGGGGTGGGAAGTCACTTCCCTGTAAGTCACTTACAAGCTCAACGGTCAGATTTTTAAAAAGAGGGGAAGAGGGAGAAACGCACCAACCCACCAAATCTCTCTCCGTCTTTGCAATCTCTCCCTGCAGTTACTGCCTTTTGTCTCTTCTCCTCCTAAAATGGTAGGGTTTCATCTACCCTTTTTTCTCCTTTGAAAACGGGAGTGGTTTGACGTTACTCTATAAGGCATGCTGGCATCCAAACAGTCACTTATATGCACCTGCGTATTTTTTCACACGTGTCATGGGCCTCTAATCCGAACGGACCATGTGATGCAACATCCCATGAAACCGTCAAGGGCTGTGGCCTGTGGTTGGTGATCCTGTAGATCGTTTATCTGGTTGGTCTCACTGTGGCCTGTGGTTGGTGATCCTGTGATGTACTCGCAGTGTTGGTGAATCTCTTAGATTGCATAGTTAGAATGCAAGTAATTTAACGATCTACATCAGTGTTGGTGAATCTCTTAGATCCTGAGCATCAAACTCCTCATTAGAGAATGAGAAAAACTTTGATGATAGAGTGGGATTGATGATGCGCTGGCCCTTGGAAATTACATCAGATTGCACAGTTGGAATGTAAGTAATTTAATTATTAGATTTTCTATTAATGTTTTTAAGTTTATTCTCAATGCTTAAATTGAGTTATTACTCCATATTATAGATTTTTTGAATTTGTGGGCCCACTTTTATAGCCTTGATGATTGGTTTAGCTTAATAATTATCTCAAATATTCATCTTGATGGGCTTAACAAAATAACATATTTGATCCCATGTTTTTTTATATGATTATAACATTTTAGAATGATTCCCCAAGCTAAACTATGCTCGATGTGAATATACAGCTTTCTACCTATAAGTAACTTATAGGTTATCCAAACAGAAAAAGTAACTTACCTGTAAGTGACTTACAACTTACATCCAAACAGGTTACCTGTAAGTAACTTTCACCTGTAAGTCACTTACAGGTAAGTCACTTACAACTTAAAAGAACTTACAGGCAAGAAGCATGTCACTTACTGTAAGGAATCAGAAACATGAAAACGGTAGGCCCCACCACGGAGCTAATCTGAAAGAGAAACCATGGCGGCCCGATTATCAGGTGCGCCACAACGTTGGAATCAATATATAACCGTTGGTGTGGCCCACCAAACATATCAACAGGTTGTATGGCAAATACACATTCCCATGGAATCCACCCTAAGATCCGAAAAACCCTAAATCGGCATTGAGATTGAGAGAGAAATACCTCAATGTTCCTGGAGATTTAAGCCTTCAACCACAGATTCAGAGAGAGCGAGAGGGCGTGCGTGGGTAGGGCGGTCGGCAACAGGATCTTGGGTGGGGATAGAGAGAGAGACAGTGGGAAGAGAGATCGAGCAAGGAAGAGAGAGAGGAGGGAGAGATCGACAGGAAGAGAGAGAGGAAGGAGAGATATGTAGGAATAGTGCATGGCTAGTCCTACACGGGATTGGAAGCGGAGTGGCTGGGGTACCATACACTAGCTATATAGCTGGTGTATTGACGTCAGCTAGTACTGTGGGTCCCATCATGAGGTATGTGTATATCCAAACCGTCCATCGATTTGGAAAGCTCGCGTTAAGGCTTGAGACGAAAGATAAGACAGATCTAACTATCAAGTGGACCACACTGTAAAAATCAGTGGAGGATTGAACGTCTACCATTAAAACCCCTTCGGGTCATGGAAGTTTTGGATCAATATGAAATTTGTTTTTCCTCTTCATCCATGTATTTGTGGCCTTATGAACATATTAGATGAAAAATAAAAAATGTTATGGTGAGCCATACGAAATTTTTAACGCCGAAAATCATCGTCATGCTGGTATTTGTGGTGTGGTCCATTTAATCCTTGGATATGATTCATTTTTTGGATAATTATCTAGAATGATAGCATAAACTCGGTTGGGCCCATCATGAATGTATTTATCTTATCCACTCCATCCATCCGTGTTTTCAAATCATGTTAGTGGTTCAGCCCAAAATTGATGTATATCTAAAGTTCAAGTGGACCATACCACAGGAAACCATGAGAATAATGATTTCCACCATTGAAACCTTTCTATGGCCAGCAATGATGTTTATTTGTCATCCAACCTGTTCATAATATCACAAAGACATGGATGAAGTGAAAACACAAATATTAGATTGATCTAAAACTTCTGTGGCCCCACAAAATTTTCAATGGTAAATGTTCAATTCACACTCTTTCCGTTGGTGTGGTCCATTTGAGCTTTGGATATGTTTCATTTTTGAGATAAAGTCCTTAACTTATCTGCTAAAATGTATGGACGGAGTAGATAGAATGCATGAATTACCGTGGGACCCACAGAGTTTACTCAGTACACTAAGCCTACGGAGTTGCTCATTACACAATCCACTTCCTTCCAAATGATACCTCCGCCTGGATGGATTAGTCTAGGTAGGGCTCTGTGGGGCCCATAATGATGTAAGTATTTTATCCACACCGTTCATTGTTTTTCTCAATTCATTTTAAGGTATGAGCAAAAAAATGAGGTAGGTAAAGGGCTCCAGTGGACCACACCAAAGGAAGCTGCAATGATAATGACACCCACCATTGAAACCTTTCTAAGGGCCAGCGTGATGTTTTTTTACCATCCAACCTATTCATAAGGTCATATACGTGGATGAAGTGAAAACATAGATATTAGCTTCATCTAAAACTTCTTCAGCTCTCAATAAGTTTTTTTAATGGTGGACGTTCAATCCCCACTTTGTAGTTCACTTAAGCCTTGGACCCGCCCCATTTTTTCATTATTATCTTGAAATGATTCGAGTAAAGCATTAAATGGTTTAGAGAAAGTCAGTCCATGACTTGGGTGGGCCAAGAGCTCAACAATAAAGTCAATACATGACTTGGGTGGGCAAAGGGCTTAACAATAAAGTCAATCCATGACTTGGGTGGGCCACACCACATAATATAGTGGACAGGGGTTTCCTTAAAATGTTCATAATCATATATAGGGCCTACCTAAATGTGATTCATAGATCCAGCCCATTCATTATGTGTGTCCCACTTGGATGAGGGGCCAGACCAAGTTTCGGCTGCATCCAAAACTCATTTGGGCCCCACCAAGTGCTTTTATATATTTTAGGATGTCTTCACATAGTTTTAGATGGTATGGCCCACCTGAGTTTTGTATATGGATGATTTTTGAGATATCTCATAACCTAAAGGGGACAAATCAAATACACAGTATTGATGCTCGACATACATCATGATGGAGCCCACAAAACTTACTAACATTAATTCTTAGGTTTTCACAACGTTAATAAGTTGGGTTACAATTTTAACCTAAATATTTGGCTCCTTTTAAATGCCTGGTCCATTCACTCCATTTTACTGATCAATACCCTCAATTTGACTAGTTACTCACTCCGATTAGGCTATATATGAAAAAAATATTGGGCATACAAGATTGATCAACAATTTAAGTGAAATTTGATTTAAACATATGAAGTTATGATTTAAACATATGAAGTTATTTGCACTTCAATTTGGACTGATTAGATTGTCCGAAAATGATTAAAGGTTCAATTAGTGGATGTGCCTAATAATTTAGTAAAAATAAAATAAAATTTCACAAATATATCTCAATTTTCATTTAAAAATCACATTTTTTTCAAAATGTATATTTTGTTTACTCTTAAAATTTCTTTCAAAACTTAAAAAAAAATATCATTTTTATTATCAAATAAATCAAAAAAATTAAAATACAATTTCTGAATTTTTATTTTCAAAATCTCAAAAAAAAATCCCAAATTTTATTTTTATTTTCCTCAAAAATTTCAAAATGCCGATTTTTTTTCTTCAAAAGCACCATTTAGTTTTCAACTTTTCAATTTTCTTTTTTTTAAATGTTATATATATATATATATATATATATCAAAATCTCGATGTTTTTATAAATAACTTTTGCTTTTAATTTTAATTTTCGAACATTTTCAATTATTTTTCAATATTGCAAAAATTTTCAACTTCTTTATTTTCCTTTTCAAAATGTTTGTTTTTTGTTTAAGTATCGATTTTTTAATATCATTTTATCTTGAAAACTTCAATTCTTTCGAACTTCTTCATTTTTTTTTTTGAAGTATTTTTTTTGAACTAGTCAATTTTTATTGAACTTCTCAATTTTATTTTATTTTTCAAAATACAAACTCTCATTTTCTTTTTCAAAATATTTTCATTTTTCAAAGTTGTCAAAAATTTCACATTTTTTAAAATCTTTTTAATCTTTTTTTAGGATATCATTTTTTTCTCAAAATCAAATTCTTTTTTTCAAAATTATCAACTTTATTCAATATTCTTTTTTTTTTTCCTAAAAAATAGATTTTTATTAAATCACGATTAATCTTTTCGAAATCTCAAAATTTCTCAAACATTGTTAAAATTTTTAAACTTCTCAATATTCTTTTTCATATGATATTACAATCATTTAAATATATGTATTAAATAAAAAATTAATAATAATTTCCACTCATTTGATATAAAAACAAAATAAAAAATTCTTTGCATTTAATCAATTGTTAAAAAATAATCTTAGATATGTACAATTAAACCATTGAAATTCTATTTTAAAAAAAAAAACGTAACTTTCCATCATATTCTTAAAAAAACGAAAAAAAAAATTGTTTCAAGGCAAAAGTCATTGTACGACGGACCATAATGCGTCGCAAAAGCAACTAAATCCGTCGCTGAAGTATTATTTGGGGCGTTACTTTTACAAAATCTGTGACGGATTAAATCCGTCACAAATTTTGGGCGTAACTTCTCAAGGTAAAACTGATTTTAGCGACGGATTTCGGTCCGTCGCTAATTTCCGCCATATTCTGCACCGGATTTTCGCGAAAGGAGCGACGGACATTTTCCCTTAGCGACGGATTAAATTCGTCGTTAAATCAAGGAATTTTTGTGACGGATGATGTCCGCCGCACATTCGCGATTGTAGCATACTGCCCACCTTTAACCCACGACTGGCTCTTACTGTAGGTCCACTTTGATATGTACATTTAAATTCATGCCGTCCATTTATTTGTTTAAGATTATTTTAATGCAAGAAACCGAAACATAAGCAAATCCTTATATGAGATAAACCATGTCGTAAAAAACAATGGTGCTTGAACATTAAAAAATTCTTGTGAGCCACAAAAGTTTTGCGCCAATATAATATTTGTTTTCTACGTTCATCCAAATTTGTATGACCTTATAGACAGGTTGTATGGCAAATAACCATTAAGGTAGCCTCCATAAGTTTTTAATGGTGAGGCCATCTATTGCCACTATTCATGTAGTATGTTCCACGTAAGATCTGAATTTGCTTCATTTTTTGAAATAATAATAAAAAATGACTTGGCAAAAGGGACAGATAATGTTATATTTAATGGAAGGAATATTCAAAGAAATTTGTGGTAAAAATAATCTGAACCGCAGAAATTTTCAATGAGTACATTTTAATAATTTTCCCTTTTTTTTCCAAAAAGTAGCAGTGTGAGTATTCTATGCCACGTGGTGTGTCTATGACATATAACCCATCCAATAAGTGCATCCCCATGATGACTATAGCACAAAAAATCAGATTGGTCAAATTATAAAGTGGGCCATAGGTGAATTGAGAGTTTTTGTGTGCATTTTCATATGATGTGCCGTCTTGGATGATTGGATAAACATGATTTTTTGTTCATGTGATCATCATGGTAGGATGAAACTGTTGCACGGATTAGATTTAATTCACACAATGTGTACCCTACTATGCTAGGCTCTACTACCTTCTGAGAAAGAAAATAGAAGAGGGCCTTTCACTCATTTCCCTCGTATCGGGCAGTGTAAAACGTGGGAGACATGTCAATTCAATAACTTGGGGAACCCGATAGAGTTGGAAAATCCATAAGGATTAAAAAATTCAAAACCTTGCATGTGATAAGCTCCTAATAAAAAATTTTAATTACATGGGGTAAAATATTCTAGGACTTGGAAGAGGGCGCGGATTGGTTACTACCCCCGTAAGGACCAGGCTAGAGTCGGACGGTCCTATAAGGGGATCTGTGGGTCTATCATGCTGTATATGTTTTATCCACACCATATAAATCATTTTAGGGCACAAACCAAAAAAGGAGGAAGATTGAAGGTTCAGATGGACCACACTAAAGGTAACAGTGGAGATTGAATTCCCACAGTTGAAAACTTGTAAGGGCGTACCGTGATGTTTATTTACCATACAACATGTTTATAAGGTCACATAGACCTGTATGGAGTGGAAACATAAATACCAGTTTGATCCAAAACTTATGTCCCAAAGAAGTTTTCAACGGTTAGCTTTCAACCCCACTTCTTCATATGGTGTGGTCCACTTGAGATTTCAATCCACATTATTTCTGGGTTCATGCATTAAAAATGATCTATAAAAATGGATGGACGGTGTGGATAAAATATAAATATCACGATGGGGCCCATGGAGCCCCTGACAGGACCGTCTCTGTGGCTAGTTCCTGAGGGTAGTACCCAGTCCGCGCCCCCTGCAGTACTGCTTCGGACTTTTATCTTTTTCCAATGCAAGCTGGGCTCTAACCCTAGGGCGCCGCTTCGTGGGTAGACCCCTGACTGTGGGGCCCACCTTGTGTCTGAGCCATACATCTACGTTGTCAATCCATTTTGACCGATCATTTTATGTCTGGGTAAAAACAATGAAGAAGGTTGATATCTAAGGTGGACCACACCACAGGATATTGACAATTAAAAACTTCCTGTGGGCTAGAAACGTTTTAGATCAAGCTGATATTTGTTTGGTCCTTCATCTAGGATTTTTTTTTTTCAATTACGTTATCAATAAGTTGGATGGCAAATAAACATTCCAATTGCCCTTACAATGTTTTTAATGGTGGATATTCAATCACCACTGATTCCTGTGTTGTCCACCTAAGATTTGCTTCATTTTTTAGACTGATTTAAAATGAGCTGTCAAAATGGATGAATAACATTGATTATAACACGTGATGCATGTGGACGAAACATTGCATTCTTTTATACACTAAGATTAGGAATGCATTTTTCTCATCCATATTTTACATTCTTTTCTTACAAGGCATCTTATATGAAAAACCATGGAGAAGCTGTCTATGCAAATTTCTTTTGTGGGCACAACTTTAATTGCATCCAAACTGCCCCTAAATCACTAGGGTTAAAGGATAAAGCCTGACTTCTTGTTTTAACGTGGATGGTATGGTGGGAATCCTTATGCACAACTCCCAACCTATGTGGGGCCACAATTTTGTGCATGTACGTGACATACACTTCATTTATCAGGTCTTCTCTATAACGTAAGGCCTTGCAGAAAAATATCTGCTTAATCTACAAATCAGGTGGGCCACACACAGTAAACAGTAGCAATGGGACGCCAGCCACAGGTTTGTGTGCAGGCCTACATGCATGTGTCTATTTCATCTAACCCATTCATTTATGCTAATAATCTAGATGAAGAGATTTCAAAAAAAATCCGATTGATCCAAATGATATCCAAAAAATCAGGCCTACATGCGTATCACTAGATTATTAATCTATTAGAAACATGACCCACTAATGATATCATAAAATAATTAGATTATCAATTGCATCACCATAATTACTTTAATATGATGATCAGCACCGCTATTGTCCATGTAAATCAACGGATAAAAATAGTTGGTTAGTCAATCAGTCGTGATCTTGTACTTGTGGCCCATTCGAGACTTGGGTTAGGGTTTAGGTTAAGGTAGGGTTTAGAATTAGGGTAGGGTTTTGGGTTCGGCTGGACCACCAACGAGCCAGAGCTGGACCACCAGACCACCAACGAGTCAGGGCCGGACCACCTGACCACTGCCGGACCACCGTCGAGTCAGTGTGGTCCACCAGTGAGCCACTGGCTCGAAAATACATTGAAAAAAAAAACACAAAAGAACTTACCGGATCGAGATTGGATGGTCGGACAAGTTGCTGGTAAGTTCGAAGTCCGGATCAAGCACGGTTAGACTGTTAGAGAATAGGAGATTGGTTACGGTTTGGATTCGTTCAGTTAGGATAAAAGAAATAATAATAATAAATAAATAAAATACCTACCGGATTTGAAGAAGATAGGGACTGCCAGACGGGTTGCCGACTTGCCGGGCTGATCGGTGGTGCACCGGTGGTGGTGGACAGGTGGGTACGGATCGAGAGAGAGGGGTTTGTTCGTTCGGTTTCGGGACGGGTAGAGTAGAAAGAGGGGTAAACGTTAAAGGTAAAATGTTTTTTTTTTAAAAAAAAAATTTAAAAGGGTAAAAAACTATATTAGGACCTGTTCCGGATCAGGTCGGATCGGATCTATTCGGATCGAATCGGTCTGAATTGACCACGATCCGACGAACGATTGAATTTGATTGGCCCTACTTGAACCGTACCGATTTAGGCATTCGATTTGGTTCGGATCGGGTTGGATCCACCGGATCGGGTCAGAAATGCCCAGCTCTAACTATCGGTCAATAGATGCCCCATTATTACCTTCACGTGTTGATACACTAACGGATTCTTGATAGGCAGGCACTCAAAGTTGTACACGTGGCATAAAAAAGATCAATTTTGACCAACTAAATTATTAGGACTTTCTAAAATCAGATTAATTTAATAATGCTGGTCCAGATGCTTGTTAGGATAGGGATGTTGGATATATTTCAATTTCTACCCCTCTAACAAGGTCCACCAATATGACAGCCAGATATTTTTAGTTCATTAGAAGCTGGCCCATATTTTGGACGGTGCCTGTATCCCACGTAATGAAATTTTAAAATAACTTCTGTGGGCCCACTTACCATCTATCACAATTAATTAAGGAGCGGATGCGAACTGCCTACAACACAGGATTACAGGAATCGCAGGCACTCCTGACATGGCTCATAACTGCACCATGTGAGCATACCCAAGGCATGGCCCATAAATCACTTTAAATAATTTCCTTATTCAAATGATAACATTACCTTTTCATTGCCGGCCCTACATTCATAGGAGCCGGATTAGGTGCGCCCTGGCCTTAGCCAAGAGGTAGCAGCCCTTACTCTCGCCCCACCTCGGTGTGTGTATTCTATTTCCAAGCCGTCCATACGTCTTGCCAGATCATTCAAGGGAATGAACCCAAAATTGAAGAAGATCCAACTCTCAGGTGGGCCATACTATAAGAAATAATTACTATCATTAAACACTTTCTACAGCCCACTGTAATGTTTTGGTACTATTTTATTTCCATCCAACCTGATAATAAGGTCACATAAACTTTGATGGAAGGATAAAACAAATATTAACTTGATCCAAAACTTTTATTATCCATTAATGGTCAATCGCCATTGTTTCCTTTGGCATGGTCTATAGAAAATTGGCGGTGGCGTGTCGACTTACAGGAAATGCAGCTAGCTTGCCAAACCAACTATTTATATTTGAGCTTGCTGCATTTGATTCATTTTTTGGCTCATGGCCTAAAATGAGGCAAAACAGATGGACATAATACATATATCAAGGTGGGGCCCACAAAGCTTTTCCGGTACTAAGAACAGTACAAGCTTGGTAGTTGAGGAGTCACTACTGAATCCAGAGTTCATACATGTGCACTTTAGGAGTTGTATATATGGCATTAAGTCAAACTAAATTGAGGAAATTATGGTTTGCCATTTTATATGTTCCGTGAATTTAAAAAAAAAAATGCTTTTATTTGATCATCTAACTATCTGATTGGCTTATTTGATAATTTGGTTGTCTGATTGGTAGACATTTATTGGACAGTCAAAAATGAAAGATATCCAATGGTCCGATTTCTACAATAAGTGTCCGCAAATCAAAGGTTCAACTAATCTGATTTTTTGGTTGTGACTTACCAACATGGGATCTAAATTTAATTGGTTTGATTTGATATGTACCACGTGTATAATTTCTGAATGCCTGATTATCAAGCATCATGTGGCGTGGATGATCATGTGACTTCCTTTGACTCTGTAACAACTGTTTTTGTACAATGGTGGCCCACTTAATTAGTAAAATGTTCTTGATCACATAAATCTTTGAAGAGTGGCCCACTTCATGTAGACTTTTTTGTGAACTTTAATCTTTTGAAATGCTGAGGATTTTTTGTCCCAAGAAAGACAGGCTTTGTACTTGCAAATGTAAACATGGAAATTGACCACTGTAATCACCACCTTTTACCCGGCGTCTTTTAGACGCACTCGCAAATTTTACTTTCTTATAGTAAACCATTTTGTACGGCCACACCATTGGCGAGGAAAATGCCCTTGGCTAAAAACCTATAGCTGCGGTTATAATCCGTAGCTAGATGGAGTAAATGCAGGGATACGGTCGGTATGTCCGTACAGAATAGTTTACTCTAAGAAAATAAAGTTTGGGAGTGTCTTTAAAAGACGCCGGGTAAAAGGTGGCATCTACAGTGGTCAATTTCTCCATTAACATGTGGTGGGAGCGGTGGATGCAAGTGTGTAGTGCTTGCTTGCCTACCTGTTTTGGTATCTCTCACCTAATTTACAACAAGTCCATTTGATAAAATTACCTTTTATAATTTTTTTTTAAAAAACTCTTATTTGGAGCAAACAATCTTACTAAAACATTTAAATAAAAGACCTTTTAGGAGCAGTTGATGTCATTTTTTAAATTTGTAACTACTCGGCCTTAAACAAGCATGCTCCTTCATACTCACTTTGGATGTGAGTCGTCCATTCATGTTAGACATTCATGCTTATATGCCGTCCAATCCATTTATATTACTGATCTCAGCAAGCTGAAAGTAATGTCCAAAGATCACGCTGTTATGAACCTCAGGTAGACTACACCATGTAAACTTATAGAGTTTCTAGGCAGATTTTACACTATTTCCTGTGGAGAGGCCCATCTGAGTTTTGAATCAGTGTTATTTTTTGGATCATGGCCTAACATGGTTTGACACACCTGATGAACGGTACGGATCTCATCCATATCAAGTTAAGAAAGTAATATAAGCATTTTCGTACCTAAATTCTTAGTAGAATCTTTAGTCTACCTGATCTGACCTTTCGAGTTCCGATGAATGATTGCAGCCATCTAATTGATTGGTATTTCTTGGATGGGCCATATCCTGAAAATTGTGCTGACTAAAATGCTTTTGATCATCGGTAAAGCTTGCGTGATCCTGACTGTTGATCTAATGGGCCATGGCCAAAAATCTCCCTGACCGGAACAGATCTAATCATCTACTTGTTGTGAGCTTTTATGGTTCAATGTGAACGACTTTGTTATGGCGGTCACTCATCCATAACCGTTGATTTTTTGCTCTTTTTTTTAAAAAAGTTGTTCTTTCCTTATATGCGGCGCTGAGTCTCTCCATGCACTCATCTATTCAGGTGGGCCATATAACATAGATTGTCTGGCCGATGGTCAACTCATCAGGTGGACCATACATGCATTTTGAGGAGGGGGCCATCAGCAATTCTTTTGAAACCATGTATTGTTATACTACACTTGGGTGCAGCTGATCAATTGTCAGGCCTAATTCTTTGGACCGTACAATCTACCTTCCACTGCCCAAATTTTGCACGGCTCGGATGATCCATATATGGGTACGTGTGGGCATGGCGTGCACGTGTGAACTTAGCATTTCTCTTGCGAGTTTGAGTAGCCATCTGATACTTGAGTTGGTAGGCTATCAATGGGCAAGATTGGCCCGTGAGCTTTGGGCCTGGCCTAATTTGGGCCGGGATCAGTCTCTAGTGCTGGGCTGGGCCTAAAATTAGAACACGTTCGTTAACAGGCTGATCCATTCTGGCTCATTTGAGGTTTCAAGGCATTTCTGTGATATATCATGGGTGGTGGCATGGTAAATGAACGTTCCAGATCTTCTACAAAAGTGACGGCCTGGCTCAAACTTGGGCCGTTTGTTTAGTACATCACAGTTGGAGCTGGTCTTCAGTACAGGTTATAATTTCCGGGCTGGGCTTGGACTGGCCTCATCCTTACAACCCTATTGGCCTGGTCCATCCATGATAAAGTATTCTTAAGTCCTGGCATGAGATAATGACTGTGATCTACGGCTCGTACCCATCCCAGCACATCCCGTGACTTGAATCAAAATCAGAGCAGGCCAATCATCCAAATGCTCGTCCCACCAGTGCTCTCCTTGGGCCTAATGTCAACCCAAAGACAGCTAAACTAACATACAAGTGGGCCCAGACCAGTTTCTATTTTACTTATAAATGTTGTGCTCACCGTGCAGGTGGCAATCTGTTCGTGATCCCATTCGTTGATCTAGTGTGCAGAACCTGAACGGGCCATAGGCTGCAAAATGAGGAGATTGGATGATTGGATGGTTATGAATTCATTGAATATGGATGGAACTTTGCTAACCGCACATTTTCATTCAATGGATGGGATAGTTACCATGGCACCATGGGGTATATCCAGACCATTTAGTGGCCCATCGGATCAGCGACACCATCAAAGCCTGGGACACTTTCTTAATGAGTTTTTGAAATTGGTTTGTGATACAGCCCTAGTACCACCTTGATGGAGCCTATGTGGTTGCAATAGACTAATTAAAATTGAAAATTTTTACAACTACAGGTAACTGATGAACCGAAATCACGCCATGGGTATAAGTTGGAATCACTTATAACCAAAGAATAATCATTAACTCTCTTTTGCTAGAAATTTTGCTAGAAATTCTGTAAGAAAAAATCTTTTTTTCTTTTTTTCTTTTTTATAACTAAAAAATATGAATATTTTCAACTTATGAAATAGGTCCTTATATAGACTAATCATACCAACCCCTTTTAATTACATTGAAGAACAACCATAAGTTCCAATACATACTACAGATTTCTAAAAACAAAACACAACTATAAAATATGTATTTTAAAAAAAAAAAACGAAAAAAAAAAATCTTCCTAAGGCATCTTGAATCTTAAAATTTCTTTCATTTTTTATACACACGGCATGGTCTTAGAGCTATACATTATAAATATATTTAAATGCTTGGGCTAGATATCATAGGCTGCATGCAAAGGCTTGGGCCTAATTTATGGATGGGGCTTGCTTTCTGAATTAGGACTACATTATTCTCACCTTCTTTAAAAAATGCTTGGCCTTGAGTTTGAAGTGCAATACTTTTTTAGAAAATTTTAAATTATCTTCTTCTTCCTTGGTGCTTGATGGTTTTATTGGGCATTCGTTATGCTTTATCTCTTTTGAATGTCTAAATGAAGTAAACCATTTGATTTCACATGGTTAAAGAAAATATATGACTTCCTCTTCATATGACAAAAAACCCATCTACTTCTTCAACTATATTGTACAAACCTTCATTTAAGAGGCTGATGTGGGAGAAGATGGTGGTCACTTCTTTCTCATGTATTGGAAGATCTTTGTCATGCCAAACTCTCTCGTTATCATTTTGGTCATGTGTTTCTTCAACTTTACCATCTTCATTAAAAATATCATGTCTAAACATTTATCCAACTTCATTTTCATATGCAATATTAAAACAAATCTCTTTATCAAAGATAGGTGACTTACTCCAATTAACAATCTTTATACTACAATATTAGAGAAAGTAGGAAAATTCCACTTCTTCAATATGAAATTAAAAAATGTTCAATTGTTATTCAAATTAGATTCTTTCACGATAAATCAAACTTGCCCTAATGTTACTCCGATGCAATTCTGATACCACTTTGACACAACCCGATGTGGTGGTAATGGACTATTAAAACTGAAATTTTCAGCAACTAGAAATTGCCAATGAATCAGAAATCACTTTATTAGTGTGAGTTGGAATTAATTACGACCAAAGAGAAATTAATCAATTCTCTTTTCTGTTAAAAATTACAGAAAATCATATACGTTTTTTTATAACTAAAAAGTAATAGATATTTTCTTATTGCAAAACTAAGTCCTTATATAGACCAATTACACCAACTTCTCTTAGGGGTGTGTTTGTTTAACCATTTACCCCGTAAATGTTACTATTACTTTTAGAATGCATTAGGAGAGAGATAGAAATCACGCCTTAAATGCGCCTCCAAAATCGAGATTGCATCACAGGTATCAACTATTGAAAATCTGCCTCCAAAATCGAGATTGCATCACAGGTATCAACTATTGAAAATCTATGAGTCCCACCGTGATGTATGTATTTAGTCAGTGTTGTCAATTTGCCTTACCAGCTCATCTTAGGGCATCAGCCAAAAATGATTTAGATTGTGAGCTCAAGTAGACCACACCATGGAAACAAGCGAGAAAATTTTGTGCAAAGCACATAGTAATGTGTATATTTCGTCCAACCAATTCAAAAGGTCAGAAAGAGATAAATGAATTAATAAAAAAATAAACTTGCATATTGATCCAAAACTTTTATATTCCCCCAAAAAGCTTTCAAGAGTAGATGTTCAATTCTCATCCACCATTACATGTGATCCACATCATGCCATAAAATGAGCTAATAAAACAGATGAACGGTGTGGATCAGACATATATCACAGTGGGCCCACAAATTCCCATGATAAGTAATTATTACTAATTTTAGTGCATTTACAATTTTACCCTTCAAAACAAAAACACCTTTAATTACATTTAGAATAACCATGAGTCCCATTCCCATTATATACTACAAATTTCTAAAAAGAAGATACAACTTTAAAAAGAAAATTAAAAAGACCTTCACAAAAATACATGAATCTTAAAAATAATAATAATAATAATAATTTCCCAATCATACCACATGGTTCTAAACCCATATATTATAAAGATAATTAAATGCTTGGTCTGAAAATCATAGGGTGAATACTGAGAATTGGGCTAGTTCATGAGTTGGGCTTTCGTTTTGAAATGGGATTGCATCGGTTTGATCGAGCATGGCCGCCTATACATTCATGGCCTTTGGATCGGCCCACCCTTTTATTGAATTTATAGCTCATGTGTCCCATACATTCACTTGTTTAGGCCCACCTCCATCTGGAAGTTTCTACGGTGGGCGTCCCCCTACCCAATTCCTCCATTGTTCCTTTTGGTGTGGCCCACCTTAGTTGTGGATAAGGATACATAGATTTTGGGATTCAAAACTAACATTAGAGAGAGCATCTATTGGACGAGTTGGATGGTACTCACACATCACGGTGGACCTCACACTGCTAGAACTCACGGTAATTGCCACCAGTCCAACATATGTGATCATCCGTAGATAGTAGTAAAGTCTAGCCCAGCTACGTAGACATTCCTTCGGATTTAATGGCTGAGATTTCGTTCTTAAAAGCAGCTGTTTTAGCAAAATCCAAAAAGAAGACCACGTTCTCTTATTCCCACACCCACTGCTAATTTCCCTTTTCAACTGTGTGGGCCCAAATCAGCACATGGGATTATAGGAACCCTTAAATTGCTAACAATGAAGGGAATCATATCACACGTGTCAATGTGGCACGCGTACACCGAATCCCCAACATTTATCCGTTGGGGTCTACTACAAACATGCCTTGGCCCAGAAATAAGCTCGATCATCAGTTGCACCAAACATATTTCTTTAATATGTACGTAATCACCCATTTCTTCCATTCGTGTGTAGGGTTGGATCTGCCTGATGGGTGGCTTGGATTTCACTCAAGCGGGCCATATTAACACGTGTGAGAGGCAAGCGCTGGAACACGCTATATATTTCCGCATTCCTCGGCAATGGAACCTCTTTCGAAAGCATCGAGAATCTTCTATAAAGAGAAAGAAACGAATATCAACTTTTTATGGTGGACCATTGCGTGGCCCTCTTTTCGATTGCGTCTGGAGAGGGACCCGCTAGCGGATAAACTCCCGTAATAATTCACCACCACTTTAAGCCTCGATCTTCACCGTCCAAATCGCAATAAGCTGATGATGGTCACTGTTGCGGGTAAAAATGATTTGACCACCCATAGGATTAGCTCGGTCTCACTAGCACATACTTTTCTACAGCAAAGGGTTCCCGAATAACAATCTCAAATTATTCCGGAAAGAGAGTAGACTTCACACTCCCAAGCCTAATCCTCCCTATTGGTATTTTTGAGCTTCGAGCAAGCTTATTTGTCCAAGCTTCGACCAAACTAATCTGTTTGAGCTTCGACTAAGCTTATCTATACATCTCTAATAATCGTTCAGATGTATACGATCAGAGGATGACCAGAAGACTGATCGGCTAGGCAAGATCAAAGGGACGGTCTATCAAGAACGACAAGTATCATCGATGAGATGGGTCCGCTCCCTATGCTCGGAACCTAGACAGATTAAGGTACACGAAGAGCTAACCAGTGACAATCAGTGTAAATACTCGTTCTGAGCCGATCATGGAGATCTGCCTGACCAATCAATGGCGTGGCTCAGCTCGACTTCAGCCTAAGTAATTGAGGGTTCAACTCAGGTTAGTCTCGACCACCCGTTGCATGATTCTATGGTCACTTATCACTTACATGAATCACGTGTAGGAAACCTACGCAAAGATGGCACCTAATATCACGAATCGTCTTCAGCCCACCTATATTATAAGGGGCTCATCTACATGAAAAGGTACACAGAACCTACTCAAGACCTCTTGATATTACTATACTGAGATTCCTAACCTGACTTTGGTAATGAAAGGTCTCCTGCTCTAGCCAGGGTCTCTTTTGTCTTCTTCCTATGCAGGTATCTGAAGGTCTAGAGAGGGTGGATCAAATTTTCGCATCAACATGTAACCATCTATTTCGCCTATTATATTTGGATCACCAACTCTCTTGCTTTTAACCATCCATTTGATAGACACCAATTGGATGGCTAAAATTACTCAACTCGTGAGATTTTAGAACTATGTTCCATCCACAATGTTCTTTACAATTTGGATGGTCTGGATTATGGTACATGTGTGCCCCATCACTTGAATAGAATGCATTATGGTACATGATACACTGGAGTAGAGCTGTCAACAGGCCAGGCCTGGGGTAGGTCTGGGTCAGAATTTTGAATTGTTTCAGCCCGGTCCGTCGGGCTAGCCAATTCAAAATTCTGATTTTTAGGGGCGAGCTCCGCTCATTGACACGCTTACGTTAGAGTGTAGTGCTGTCAACAGGCCTGGCCCGGGTTAGTCTTGGCATGGATTTTGAACTATTTCGACCTGGGCCAGCCCCGTTCAAAATCTGATTTGGTGGGCCCGAGTCCGGCCCATTGACACCCTACCAGAGTGTTGTGGACGCACGCATAAAATGATGTGACTCCTCATTAGCCATGGCCTGACATTCTGTAATCCTTGTAGTCCAAAACGAACCATTGATTGTCCTGAACATCTGAACGGGTGACTTATCACCAACAACTCGTGACTGATTGTCATATGGCCGATCACGTGGGTCCTACTCATGGCTCAGCGGTGGACTTTGTGAGTTTCAACACTGTCGTCATGGGTTCGAGTGCCCAGGTGTTTGGGTGCCCACCAGTTAGGCAGCTAAGATAGCTCTGCATGCACTCAGCCCGGTGGCTACTGGAAAATGCCTTGTGGGCCCCACTATAATATATGTGTTTTATCCATGATGTTAATCTATTTTGTAGGTCATTTTAGGGCATGAGCCTAAAAATGAGACAAATCCAAATCTCAAGTGAACCACACTACAAGAAAACAGTGGTGATTGAATGCCACCATTAGAAACTTCCTAGGGGGCTCGAGAAGTTTTTAATTGTAGATGTTCAATAACCAATGGTTCATGTGAAATTATCCATATAAGATTTGGATCTGCTTCATTTTTGGGCTCATGCACTAAAATGACATTGAAATCTAGAGTGTCCAAATTAATAATGATATTAGCCATCTGACTTTTCCCTTCAAACTTGGACGCTTGCTATTTCAGTTTTAACTATTTATTTGATTGATTGGTTAGGATTGCTTGAACAATATGATTTTAAATATACACTCCTTTGACAATGGGACTCATATGTTGGATGGTCTTGATAGCTCTTCAATTATGTAACCTTTTAATTGTCACTGTGTATTGCAGGACACGTGGACATTGAAAAAAAATACTGGGAAGTCATTGCAAGTAAGACTGTGGCATTTAAAATGTTTTTTTTAAAAAAAAAAAAAGGAATGAGACAGATCACGCGTACGGAAAAACACTTGGCAGCTTACATTTTACCGCAAAAAGCCTGAACCGCTTACATTTGTATACCGATGGACGTGGATTTCATATTGAGCATAGTGTCCTTAGTAAACTCTGTGGGGCCCATCTTGACATATCTCATCTACTTAGTCCAGCCGTCCTATCAATTTGTTTTAGTGGACGAGCCCAGAATTGAAGCATATCCAAAGCTCAAGTGGACCACACCACAATAAATAGTGGGGATAAAGATATATACCATTAAAACTTTCATATGATCCACGTTGATGTGTATTTGCATCCTACTTATTCATGAGATCACACGGACATGGTTGAAGGTAAAACACAAGTACGAACTTGATCCAAATTTTTTGTGGTCCCAATGAAATTTTAAATAGTGCACATGCATTTCCTACCGTTTCTTCAATTTTGGACCCATACCTTAGAATGAGTTCGCAAAATAGATAATACATACAAGGTGGACTCCACATACTCAATACAACATGTAATCTACGTTCTACACCGAACCCATTGCTCATAAGAAAATTTAAGCATATCCAAAGCTCAAGTGGACCACATCATAAGAAATATTGGGGATATCCACCGTTGAAGCTTTTCTAGGGCCCACATTGATGTGTATTTACATCTAATTGTTCATAACATCACACAGACATGAATGAAGGGAAAACACAAATACTAATTAATTTGATCCAAAAAAATTTGTGGTTCTCATGAAGTTTAGAATGGTACATGTACAATTCCCACGGTTTCCTGTGGTGTGCCCCCCTTAAGCTTTAGATTCAATTTTGGACTCACTACAATGAGCTGGAAAAATATATGGAGGGCATAGATATATAAGACACTACATCAAGGTAAGCTCCACAAAATTTACTCAGTACGGGATTACGTTCTTGCTTATCCTCTCTTGTTGCATGTAGTTGGCAATCACTCTCCATAGCCCCCCAGGCGCTGATTGGGTAAAATTGATGGAATGATAGACAGTTTGTCAAAGATGGAGCCCACATAAAGCTAGTGTGTTGCATGGTGACCCTGCCACCACCAACCTTTGAGTTCTTAGGACCCTGTGAGGCCCACTATAATGTATGTGTTTTATCCATACCATCCATCCATTTTTTGGCTCATTTCAGGGCATGAGCCCAACTTTGAGGAAGATACAAAGTATTAGTAGACCACATGACTAGAAACAATGGGGATAATGGTGCCCAATGTCGAAACCTTCCTAGGGCCTACCATGATGTGTACTTGTCATCCAATTTGTCCATAAGTTCACACATACCTAGTTGAAAGGAAAACACAAATATCAACTTGACCCAAAACTTCTACGCCCTAAGATGTTTTCAAAGGTAAGCCTTCAATCCCCATTGTTTCCTATGGTGTGGTCCACTTGAGCTTTGGATATATATGCTTCAATTTTGGGTTCATGCCTTAAAATGAACTAGTAAAATGGATGGTAGCCCGTGGATAAAATACATACATCATGATGGCCCCCAAAGTCCTGCCACCAAGGAGTTTGGTAATGCAGGCTCACCACACAATCCACGGTCATTTGAAAGTTGTTTGTTACTTGATCCAGTGCTATCCTTGACAACAGCTTGTCATCCAATCAAATCTCACTTTGTAATATAGACATCTCTCTTTTGCCATTCTTTCAGCATTAGCAACAAAGCCAGTCTCATCATTTTTGTGTATAGTCACCATCCCTTCCCTCCTAATAATCCATCAGGAACATCTATCTTTTTCTCTCCACCTGCATTATGTTGCATTCTATAGTAAGAGAAAAATAATTAAGTTACCATCCTTTTGTAATCGTGAAAGCTAACATTGGAACCTAGCCCTTTAATGCTTATACTCTGAAATAGGCAGCCTAAAATACCTTAGAAGCTACTTTATTTATAAGTTTTCTTTTGGGCCCTTTATGCTGCATGAAACTACAACGAAAGCGTCCATGGGCTAAGATACCAACCCATATGGCTTCTTACATGCACGTCAAAGAAAAGTTTCAGGGAAAACCGACCATGAACCTCTCTCTCTCTCTCTCTCTCTCTCTCTCTCTCTCTCTCTCTCTCTCTCTCTCTCTCTCTCTCCCTCCCTCCCTCCTGCGTGTGTGGCCCTCGCCCCATTCTCTGCAAGTAGCACACATCATGTCTCTCTCTCTTTTTATAGCCCGCAGCAATGCAGTCCTTTTTGTGTAGCCATCACCCTTTCCATTCCCACCTGATAATGCCTCCCAGGTCGCTCTCTCCCTCCTTTTCTCTTCACATTCATCATCGTACATGCCATATCCCCAATGCTCTATAGTGGGAGGAAAATGAGTCATCACCCTTTTTAAATTGTCCAAAACTAACATAGGAGTCTAGCGCTTTAATTGTTATATTCTATAGTGGCCAAGCTAAACTACCTTTAAAGCTGTTTTATTTAAGAGTTTTCCTTTATGCTCTTTATTCCATAAGGAACTACAACGAAGGCAGCGAAGGGCTGAGATACCAACTAATACAGCTTCCTTTCATGCACATTCATGAAAAGTTCCAAAGCAAACAGACGATGAACGTCCCACACTACTCTCTTTCTCATCCTGCAAAAACAAAGAGACTGGCCCGTCCTCGTGGAAAACAAAAAAAAAGGCTCCCACATAGATTAGAATAAAGCGCCAAAGAACTCCTTTTCCATTTTCCATGGTAGGATAAGCTAAAGAGAGTGTATTGAATGTGGTTTGTGATTGGAATATTGATTTCTATTGATTTGCATACACTCAGGTTCCATTTTTGAAATCTAAACAATGCATTTTCTAAAATGAAAAGTGGAACTGTGAATATATATATTTTTAAAAGTGTGTAAATAGTGACTTATGTTTTTACCATAAAAATGGCTTAGGGTTAGTAGGAGCATGTTTCTTTTGGTATGTTGGACTAGACTAATATAATAGTTCACCGCCAGTTAAAAATAAAAAATAAAAAAATGGGTGGTGCATATTCATCCTTAAGCACGGAATAGTTATGGGCAATCCTAGACCATCCAAATCGCCGCAACCTAAATGCATGTGAGGCGTAGAGAAATGCACAGAAAGAACATGATATTACCATCAGATTATCTCTTGGAATTGAAATACTCGCTATTTTACTTCTAACAACTGGACAGTTACGATTCCCAGCCTGGAGACTGTTTGGTGCATATTTATCCTTGGATAGAAGGGCACATCAGATCAACGGACCATATAAATACACAAAACCCTTAAATTCATAAAACCCTTTGAGCCTACATAAGTAACAAGTTCCTTCAAAAAAAAATCCCATGTTTTTTTTTTTCCCTTTGAGCTCTTAACATAGGTAGAAACAATAACATGAGAAGAAGACAATGGTCAAAACAACTATTGTACAGTGAAAAACTAGAAATGGTGGAACAGTGGCACCCAGGGGCATTATAATGGATGGTGCGGATGATTTCCATGAATGGTGATTTGCTTTGGGCATTTGGCTTCCCTTCTATTGTCATCAATAGCAGCTTTTCTTTCCTTTTCCTTTTCCTTTTCCTTTTTTTTCTTTTTTTCTTTTTTTTTTCTTTTTTTTTTTCTCTTTCTTTTTTCTTCTTGTTTTGGTATTTCTGTCTTTCCAACTTGGACTATTGCACAGTTGGTTTATGCAAAACCCTAATAAAGAATAAGAGAGGGAATGATGCTTATGTTGATGTTGACGATGATGGTGTTTTTTGTTGTGGGATGTTAGGGTTTTTCTCCTTACTGTATTTTGCTCCTACCCCTGATTAG
This sequence comes from Magnolia sinica, assembly GCF_029962835.1. Classification (NCBI taxonomy): domain Eukaryota; kingdom Viridiplantae; phylum Streptophyta; class Magnoliopsida; order Magnoliales; family Magnoliaceae; genus Magnolia; species Magnolia sinica. Next base: position 13,623,858 of record NC_080585.1, on the reverse strand, counting down.
GGGGGTGGTTGTCAGGTTCAGACCAGTAAGAATACTTTAGCCATTCTGTCTCTTGAGGGTTTGTGATTGACGCATCCTGCAACAGAAACACACGCATGCATGAAAATTTTAGGTTTTTATATATTGCACAATGCTTTGTAAGATGAAGCTTTGATACTCTGATCATGCACATAGAAATTGTACATCTGGAATACATGTAACTCAGTTAAACCGTTCAAGTCATGGGATCCACTCTAAATGGATCATAAACCAAAAATTGCATTGAACCCATATATTAAATGGCCAATTAGTATAAATTTAATGGATGGTTAAAATGAAAAATAGTCGATGGTCTGAATCCAACGAAGAATATCCACTAATCAGATAATAGAATGGCCCAATCAATTTGATTTTAGTGCTATCACTTATCTAAGTGGTTCCCTCGATTTGGATTTTTGGACCGTTTAATTTCAATTTTGTGTCATGAGTAAAATCTCGGAGTGCATGTGTATGAATGATCAGACTCAGCAAATGCATAACTAAGTACCCGACAAAAAGAAGAATACTGGACTACAATGCACATTCGCCACACATGACTCATTTGCATAAACTTGATGTGGATCGTGGCATACATGCACACAAATCCCGACCGTCCAAATCATGTAAGCTGAGCCTGGCCTGAGAAACACTGATTGAACAATAACCTCAGACCAATAAAAAAGAAACTGGTCTGGATCCGAATTAGATGGACAAAATCAGCTGCTTAAGATCATTTAATCAATGTAGTTTCAGTGATGGTCCATCTGTAATACAATTTGGACGGTCTGGATTGGCATGCATTGACGTTGTGTACACTGTACATGAGTTGCCACAGCATTAAAATCTGGACCTCATCTTTTTTTCTTATTTGTTTTTTCTTTCTTCCACTTGGGTTTTGTGTTAGTAATCAGTAGCTGGCTCATAAGAAAAGAATATTCATGGTAAATGAGTGTCTGTTGCATGCTTCCTGTGACAGAACCATGCATGAAAAGGGCTTCTCTTTTTCTTTTTCTTTTAGCTTTGCCAAAGCCCCAAATGGTTTTATTTTTTAATCAAAGAGCCAAATGGTTTTATTTTTTAATCATGGAGACCGGTCTAAAAGGAAATTAACCACCCTACAACATAGGCTTTGATTTTTTGTATTTCCAAGGAAAAAAAAAAATGGAAGGCTGATCTGTGTTATCTTATTACCAAAATAATAGCCTTTTATCTCTTTCCACCATTTTAAAAATGGTAGTGACTGACCCACTATACTCCAAAACGTCCAGATCGGGGATGGAGAAAACCACATCGATCAGATAATGTTAGAGATATGATCCATTGAATTTGGACCTCTCAACACTTTGTTTTAAATCGGCCATTTGGTACTGAATAATCGACAGGTTATTATCGTCCGAGCAGTGCCTCTTGGTCTGTGGTCCATCCACATTGGGTCCCATGATTTGGACACTCCAGATTGATGTACATGCAAACTATGTGTATGCTGAATGAGTCACCACCGTTTCCAAAATGGTTGTGAATTTTCACCATAGTTTCTACCAAAAGACAATTGCTAAGTCTCCATAACTTAAATCTTTTCTTATTTTTCTTCTATTTTGTTCTTGAGATAGGTGGGAGCATGCCAACTTGATCTTATTTTTGCAGATCTATTGCTTACCTACAACCCATCACACACACACACACACACACACACACACACACACAGAGGAATGCTCTCCTGCCCACCAGTTCTCACGCGAACTCATGAGAACTTTCTCACATGATGTATGCTCAAAATCCGAACCGTCTATGTGATGTAGTACCCCATGAAACCCCCTAGGGCCTGACTCTTACCCTGTGAACGGTTCAGATTTCGGGCCCACATCACGTGAGAAAGTTCTCACGAATTCACGTGAAAACTGGTGGGTAGGTGGATCCTTGCTCTTGTTCGAGAGGTAGACTCCCGGGAGTTTCAACACTCGGTCAAGGGTTCGAGTATCCATAGGTGGTGAAAGCCCACTACGGCGTGAGTGTGTGGGGTGTGTGTGCGTTTGTTAAAAATAAAAATAAAAATAAATAAATAAAACTGGTGGGCAGGTGAGCATTCCTCTCTCTTTACATGTGTGTGTGATAATGGTAGGATTTTACATCTTCTCTTGTTTATTTTGCAAATCCTTAAAATCCACCCCTTTCTTCTTTGTATAACCATTATGTAAATATTATCAACCCTACAAATGTTAATTGCTATATTTTAGCGATGAATAGAAGCATTCAATAAGTGGACCACCTCTTAGATTAGCCTAGCCTAAAAAATATCATTTTCTGGATAATCAAGAACGTTTTAGATCAGTGTTCAAGATTTCAGGAAAAAAAAATCGCAGATGGAATAGTTCTTGAGAAACTGCCAATTGCCACAATTTATTACCGTTGGACTATCCATGAGGTCGCCCATTGGGTGATGAGAACGGATTGATTGACATATTCACCAATGATATGAGTTGCACGGTTGATACTTGACAACATTTACTAATGGCACGTAAGACACACTGGATCCTGACCCTTTAATTTGTGCTATCATCATGTTAAATTGCACTCGCCTCACATGCGGAAATTAGCCGCACACGTGTGAAAGATGGAACATGTAATCATCAGGTGGGCCACAAATGTACATGGAATTTGAACCATTCATCAATTTGTTTCAACCGTTCATTTATTTTGAAGACTTACGGCGAACCTGATGATCTGAAAGGCCTTGTTTTTTACATGTGGAATCTAGATTGTAGGGATACCCCAACGGGCAGCTTTGATCTCTCACACGTATGCGTTTCTTTTACTTGTGGGGTTGAGGTTCATGACTTGCAATGTGCATTAACTTGCAGGACAAAAAAAAAGAGAGAGAGAGAAAAGAAGGCTGGGATTTGAGCCTTTTAAGCCTTCCATTTTGGTGGTGTTTGTCTGATGGAAATCATATGTGTGGGACATGCAATCCACATGGGTTTCAGGGACAAAAGCTCAAACCTACTTCTTTCACTGCTCCCGAAGTGCACCCCAGTATTATTTCTTCCAAACCAGAAGCAGATCTTTCTGCCAGTTTTTGTTGATGATGCTGTTGCTGCATTTGGTAAGTGAATATGATTATATTTTGCCCAAAAAATCATAATTAAGAAGAAAATAACAAGGTGGGCCCACCTTTTAGTGGCCCTTAGTGTCCATTTGGTGGCCATTGGTAGGAGACGGGCCAAAAATCTCCTCCATCCAAATCCCACCCATATGAACAGTTGGGTTTTTTTTTTCTGCGTATATATGGACCATCTACCATATTTCGTTATCCACTAATAAATGGATGGCTGGGATAGAAGGGCCCAGAAGTTGAAAGGTTTTGATAACCGATAGGCAGCCCCGCCTGAATAGAGTGCCGGCCACAACTAAAAACGTAGCCAGCTACACCAAGTGTTGTGCATTTCCTCATTGAGGAAAACTTAAATACTCTGGTAGAGTGTGATGGATGATACGCAGGCACTTAGAAATTGCATATGTGACATGCAAGTTAAGTCAAGTTAAACTGTCCAAAATAATGGGTCCCAGTTTAGATCTATCGTGAATAAAAATTGCTCGTATTCCATTATCTATCAGATTGGTGGACAGTTAAAAGTGAGAAATATCTATTTCAACTAACAAATATCCACGAATCAGATATTAGGATTGTTCCACAATTTCATCCGTTTACTTTGACTTAATTATGCCACCTGTGCAATATCTGATCGTGCCTGCGTATCAAGTGTCATGCGCTACCTGAGTATCCACACCGTGTATACATGGCAAAGTTTTATGGCCCTACCAAGATGTTTGTGTTTTATCCACACCGTCCATTCATTTTTGTCAAATCATTCTAGATAATGAGCAGAAAAATGAGGGAAATCCAAAGCTCAAATGGACCACTCTACAGGAAACAGTGGGGATAACAACACCCAACGTTGAAACCTTTCCAGGGCCCACCATGATATCTATTTTCCATCGAGCTGTTCATAAGGTCACACAGACATAGACGAACGGAGAACACAGATATCAGCTTAATCCAAAACTTCTGTAGCCCCCAAGATGTTTTCAATGGTAATCATTCAATCTTCATCGTTTGCTGTTGTGTGGTCCACTTGAGCTTTAGATCTGTCTCATTTTTGGGCTCATGCCCTAACATGATCTGGAAAAATGAATGGACAGCATGGATAAAACGCATACATCATGGTGGGGCCCACAGAGTTTTGCAATATAGACAGTACCAATGTCAGTGCTGTGCTTTACGCTAGCCAATCCGAGTCCTATATACACCGTTATTCTGAGTGTAGTTAAACGCCCACCGTCCAACTTCCTTCGGAATGCTGTACTTCCTCAAGAACGATTGGTCGGATGATGGACCCTACACAGAGTATCGGAGTATAGTCTATACACGTATGAAATTCAATTACCTGGAAATTTTCATGTTGGAGGATTATAGCTGGGACCTGATAGGGGTCATCAAGAACAATGGAAGTTTGGGGGAGGGGTTGAGAAACAACGGTGGTGATTGGGTTTGATTGCCTGCTGATTTGGTAAGCTGATGTTACGACTGGATTCTCGTGGGTCACGTGGAGAGACTTTTGCTGGTCCAGCTCTTCATGCTCGGTGCACATGCTACCTGATGCCTTCCTTGCATTTGAAGCTTCTCTCTGACCAACCTACCAAACAATCCAAAGTAATAATAATAAGTGGGCCATATCGTTGGAATCAATGGACAAAAGACCTGGTAATTTAACATGGTGTGGCCCACTTAGTTGATATGGTAATGATTTCCTAAACAAGTGGCATGTCATATCACATAATCTCTATTATTATAATAAATACTGGTTGTAAAAATTAAAAAAAATAATTAAAAAATAAAAAATAAAAAGATAGCAGCTTAGTTTAGATGTTGTGGGTCATGATATTTTCTTAAATTAGACCTTTTATTTATGAGACTTGAAAAGTAAATAGATAAATTTGAAAATAGAGTGTGTGGGTACATATGTTAAAAAATAATTTTGAAAATATAGATCTGTTTATGTATATTAGCTGTGCATGATCATAAAGGTTCGTAATTCAAGGCAGAATAGGTGTCTTAGATCCTTTTAGAGGGCATACACGTAGGAGATCGGGGCCATTCATCAGATAGGATGCACTGTTAACAAGCCATATACCAAAAGAAAAGAAAAAACAAGGCAGTGCATTCATCGAGTGAATCCACACGTTGAATTTGAGCTGTTGGAATTTTTTCTAGCAGCCATTTTTTTCTTATAAAGCTGGAGCTGCCTGATCAGTGGATTAACCTTATTTTTGGTCCATGGCTTCCTCACGATGTAGTTACTATTTGATGAGTGGCCTAGATCTATTACATATATGTGTTGTCTGAACAGATCTCTAACACATATTCCACCTCCTCACATGAGAAGGCCCTCATTAAATCACAGACGATAAATAAAATGACTATTTTCCTTTTCCCTTCTCTATGAATTGTGAAAGAAACTATAATAATAATATTTGCGAAAGGATGACCATGAGGACCATGAATACATGCTTGAGCATACATGCATTAAATAAATAAGTTCCTACTCAAAAAGCCTAAGCTTTCCTTCTTAATTTCTCAAGCTTTTCTTTGTTGATTGGCTTGGTCTATGTTATTTTAGAACTAAGCAAAGGTATAGTTGAGCTGGTGAACTGTTAAAGAGCCTTCTTGTGTAGCTTTTTATAGGGGTATGAAACATGCCCTGTCCTATTAGGTTTAAAAGGAGTTTCAAATCAACACATACTTCAGGTGAAGAGAGGGAGGTAGAGGCTCTGGTGCTCTCGAGCACCATAACTTATAGTGCTCTTAGTTGTGTTGGGACAGTACTTTTCACTTGCACATTTCATGGACTACAGTGAAAACATCACCCTAATTTGACAAATATTAACCATTTGATCAGTGGTATTTCATAACTGACGGTCAGGATTGTTTACACAAAAATGTTTCCAATCAACAATTTGATCCATCTATTCATTAGGGCCTATCATGGTTATTTTAAAGAATTGCTTTTGTTCAGCCATTGTAACCATCCCATCAATGGGTTGAAAGAATGATGGCAGTAGAAAATTAGGCCAAATCATGGATGGATTGGATCATTGGATCAATGCAATTTTTGCATGTGATTTAATAGATAGTTCAGAATCTTCAAGTTGATGGATTCAATTGTCCAAGTGAACCAATGCAACTAGGAGCACTGTAATTTATAGTGTTATGGGCATTTTTATAATTCCTTGGAATAAAATCAGTATCTAATTTCAAATGTATCAAGCCGTTTGTAATTTTTTGCTGGAATTAGGAGTTCAAACTGCTTAGTAAAGATGCAATGGTGACTTACATCTTTTAACAAATGCTAAGATAGTTGTAATGGTGTGTAGTTATACACCTCACCATTCCTATGTGGGACGAAATATACACCAGTTTTCAGTTTGTAGTTGATCATCCCCCATCCATTCCCAAAAGAGACGTTTGAGATAATGTCCCATCTTCTCGATGCAGGGCTGTATATATAGTCTATACAACTGATCCACATTCAGTCGTGTGGGGCCACCTTGATGTGGAGTACCATCCAACCCGTCCATTTGATGTGTCCCAGTATTGGGCCTAGGTCTCAGAATCCAGTGAGATCCATAACTCAGTTGGGGGCTGCACCAAAGGGAGTACACCAGGGAACATTGAGGGGTGCCCACCATTTAAACTTCTACATAGAATGTACGGTCCACAGTGCTGCTTATATGTCATCCAACCCACTAATTGGGTGGGCCCCAATAGGATGAAGGGACACACCTAAAGATCAATTCATTCAAAATTTTAGGTGGGCTAGTAAAAGTGAATTATATAGAGTTTTTAGGTTTGATTTTACATTGCTTTCTGCCGTGTGTCCCACATAAGTTTTTGATGGGGATGATTATTGGCATGTATAGTAAACATGAGGAGACGCACCAGAAGCACGGTTATGATTCTACATGAGTGGACCCCACACAACAAATGGCAGTTACCATATGTTTGGACGCATGTGATCATTCCGCGAGATATGGATACACAGGTAAATTTTGGAAATGCACCAACGACGCATGCACAAATGCAGAAGTATATGAGGGAGCACAGAACTATTTACCTCATCAATGCTCTTCCCCAGTGGACCAAAGATAAAATGATCAGGTTTCAGCCGTTGGATGTCCATGGAACTGTAGCTTGGAATCCCAACCACCGACAAATCATGATCTCTATTGCTGGTAACTTCTCTAGAAGAACAGCTCTCACTACCAGTCTCCCTTCTATGCTCAATGCTCTCTCCACCTGCAATCTTATCCGTCCAATTGCATTGCCTGGGTTGGGTCTGGTAGAAGATCTTTGAGACCACAAGTTCACCTTCTTTCTCTTCATCAGACAGACCCAAGTGGTATTGATGCATGACCCAGTTGGTTTTTTCTGGCTTTCTACGCTTCCCAAAGTTAGTGTACAAGACCAAGATCTTCTTGCATCCTTTTTGCTTCCCAATCACCATCACAGGCCTTGTTTTGCCTGTTTTGTGCCACCTTGTTTCACCTCCTTGCAGATCGCATTCTGTTTGGATTTTCCTCCTTTTCCTCGTTCCAGTGGTGTAGGCCTTGGATGGCCTGTGGAAGAAATGCCTGATTAGACCGTCCTTTGTTACACCTGATAGACATGTGGGTTTGCAAAATCAAGTAGGGTTTTAGGTGTAAGTAACAAAAGAGATGCGTGCATGACACACATATGTACGGGAAAAGGTAATGTGATGCCGACCTCATGGGAGCTTCCCATGAGTTCGAGCTCTGTGGGCTCCAACATGATCTCTGTTGGACATCTACCCCATCAATCAGATGCATTCTTTGGTGGTGGGCCACGGGCCTAAAAATCAGGTCAATCCAGAACTTAGCGGGCCACATCATAGAAAAGAGTTGAGAGTGAATGCCCACCCATGGCCATTCCAAAACCAAGTGAGCTCCAGTAAGTGATTTTAGATGTTTTAGACATGGTTTCACATTGTTTCAAATAGCGTGGCCCACCTAAGCTCTGGTTATAGTTAATTTTTATGACATCCCATAATATATAGAGATCCACCAAATGCAAGGCATGGATGTCCAACACACACCATGATGGGACCCACAGACCTCATGGGAAGCTCTTGATCAATCTCTTTGTTAGGTACCATCGTGGATTGCTTATAATTCTAAAGAATCACTTTTGCTAGGCAATCTCAACCATTGCAACCATAGCTTGGAAAAAGGACAGCTATAGAAAATAAGGCCAAATCAAAGATGGATTGGATCATCTAAGCAGTATGAGTTTTGGACTTAATGGACAGTTCAGATCGAATGATGGAAGTGCTCAAGTTAACTGATGCAACCAGGAGCACCATAACTTGTAGTCCTCTGAGAACACTGTAGCATCTCTCTCAAATGAATCTAATACCCATATGGGGTTTGGCTATTTTATCTGTATGATTTTCCGACACCCGCCAAGGAGGAGAGAGAGTGTGTGATATCTACTATAGGAAATCTATGAAAGACTAGTTTCATGTCAAAAATAGAAGGCATGGTTATAGAGATATCTATTAATGTTAGAATCTTCTAACCTGGAAGTTTTTCAGGATGGGTGTAGCAGATTCCATCTTCCCCTTCTATTGTAGGGATGAATTCATCTATCAGAGGATGAGATTTCGAGTTCCCCGATTCTTCTTCTACCTTCGCCTCAAGGTGCTCTATCAACTCTTGATCTGTTGGATCAAATTTCACTCCGGCTGGAAGCCCTAACCAGTCCTGCATATCCAAACATACATTTCAATTTCTTCTCTTCCATTTTTTCATTTCCTTTTTGTTTGTTAAAATGCAATTCACTAAAATTCAAGACGCGGAAAACCACAACGTATCTATTTTATTAATTTAAACTTTTATAACCATATTAAAGGAATCCGAAATTATTAGTTATTTTACATACCCGTTTTCGATCGAGCATGTATCCACAACCCGGGCACCTTACGGTTAGACACATCTGATGCCGTTCAAGCTTTGCGTCGATGAGATCAGAACTGCTAATGGAACCGATACGACTCTTATCCATTGCTATTTCACATTGGTGATTGGTTCTTTTACGTTGGCTTTTATTGGATTCCTTTCATAGAATCTTACAATAGGTTCGATGAAAGACGTCGAACAACCAAATATTGAATTGAAGGAAAACCCATCAATGGAATCCATGTCTAATCGAGATCAGATGATACTGAGTGAAAGAATCCATTAATAAAAACTCCCACAACGAAGAAAGAAACAACAACCATGAAATATCGGCCTTTCTCGAACCGGAATTCGATCTAAAGATCGAAATTGATGAAACCCAAATGAGGAAATAGACTTACAGTGAAAACAAGATGGCTCACTTGAGAATCAGAGAGAAGGAGAATGAAATTCTGAGAAGAGAAAGGAAAGAAGAAGCTGTCACTGTGAGATTGAGCCCTGAACTTGCTTTAAAACGATGAAAAACAGCAGATCTTCCTCAGCTTTAACCGAAGCCATGAGAAAAAGGAAAAGGTTCCAAACATACCCCTTTAAGCCTATGCTAATTTAAGCAATGCATCTAGACAGTTGAGAGAGAGAGAGATTGCAGTAGAAAAACATCCATGTCTTATAAGGCTCTCCCCCTCTCCACTCCACCTTTGTATTTTGGAGAGAAGCTGAGTGCACTCGCACCACACATGCAAAATAGTCACACATGTGTGAGATCTTAGCCTCTCATCATTCAATCCCCGATACCTTGTCTTAAAAACTAGCCTGTTGTACTCATCATTTGGGCCCCACGTATACGAGACAGACGAACTGTTAAGAAAAATTGACCTCCGGCCAAATGTTTATATACTTATATGGACGGATTAACGGTCTTATTAGGCTAATTTTTTGAGATATGCCATCCATACAGTGCGGATTAACGGATGACCAGTTCAGATTTACACACTTATATCTAGTCTGCACGTGTGATGCGAGTGCACTAGCATTTCTTTTGTTTTTGGCTTTGCTACAAAAGTAAAAGCAAGACCAGAAAAACTCTGATACTCTGGCAGAGTGTGATGGATGATACGATACGCAGCACTTATAAATTACTTTAAAATTGCATGCTTGGAATACAAGTAATTCAAAGTAAACTTGCCAAATTACTGTCCAGTATAGATGTATCATGACCCACAAAAATTACACTTATTGGATTATCCGACTATCGTATTGGTGGATAATTATTAGACGGTTAAAATGAAAAATATCGGGGGTCCTATTTCACCTAACAAGTGTCCACGTTACACAAGTTTAAGGATTATTCAACGAAACTGATTCTGTGACTTTCACTTGGAGATAGTGAGTTCCACATCTTTCTCGTTTAATCTGAGTTACTTTATGCAACGTGTACAAGTTTTGAATGCCAGCGTATCAAGCGTCATACGTAGCCGGAGTATCAAGTAACTGCCCAAAGAAGAAACGGCCGGGCGCAAATTTTCTCAGAGAAATTTCCAACTGTACGACCAGTATATGGCCCACAACCATTTTAAGCCCACTCGCTTTTTACCTTCCAAGAATACTCCCCAGCTGTACGGCCTCATTTCTCAGGTCGAAAATGCCCCTGCTTTCCTTCGTGAGGCGGATCGCCTGGTGCTCGAAGACGAGCGCTTACGCTCCTCGAACTCCGAGTTGTACGAACGGTTCAAAAGATATCAACGTTGCATGGCCCCCACAGTTATGTATTTATTATATCCACAACGTTCATCCATATTTCGAGATCATTTCCGAGCATTATCAAAAAAAAAAAAGAATCATACCCAAAGATCAACTGGACCACACCATAACGAGCAGCGGGGAATTGATTTTCACCGTTAAAAATTTTGTAGGGCCCACCATAACATATATTTTCCTTCTAATCTATTCATAAGGTCACAAATACCTGGATGAAGAGGAAAAAAAATTTCATAATGATTCAAAACTTCTGTGACCCATGAAAGGATTTTAATGGTAGACGTTCAATCCTCCACTGCCTTTTACGGTGTGGTCCACTTGATAGCTAGATCTGACTTATTTTTTGTCTCAAGCCTTAATACAAGTTCACCAAATAGATGGACGGTTTGGATATAATACATACATCATAATGGGACCCATAAATAGCGATAGGATTACAATAGGGAAAAAAAAAAAACACCAGCCTTATCCGGTCGACCGGGTCGTCGACCCCGACTCGCTGTCCCACTGACCCAGTCGACCGGGTCGACCCCAACTCGCTGTTCTACTCTTTTTTTTCTTTTTTTCTTTTTTATTTTTGATGTGGAGAACTTTTTCTCCCTTACATTTTTCTAGTATACATAATTATATAAATATGTATATATAAGTATATAAAAATAATTTTTTATCTCTTAATTCATTTCTTTGTCTATTTATTTAACAAGCATATCTCCTAAACTAAAATGAGTTACTTAATATACTATATATGATTTTGGGGTAGGAGAAGCTAATTTAGCCAACCAACATATTAATTTTCCAAGAATCCATCGGGTCGATGGTTAAAAATTCACTTCACGGTCAATTCACTTCACTTCACGGCCATTTCCACGCACTTCGCGGTCAATTCACTTCACTTCACCATCATTTCCATGCATTTCACGGTCATTGATTCACAGTCATTTCGTCGCACTTCACGGTCAATTCACTTCACTTCACGGCCATTTCCACGCACTTCGCGGTCAATTCACTTCACTTCACCATCATTTCCATGCATTTCACGGTCATTCCCGGCGATTTCGTGTTGATTCACGGTCAATTTGACGCACTTCACGGTCAATTCACTTCACTTCACGGCCATTTCCACGCACTTCGTGGTCAATTCACTTCACTTCACCGTCATTTCCATGCATTTCACGGTCATCCCGGCAATTCCGTGTTCATTCACGGTCATTAGCACTTCACGGATATTCACTTCACTTCCGCCATTTCACGCACGTCATTCACTTCACTTCACGCATTTCATGCATTTCAGGTCATTCGGATTCGTGTTGATTCAGGTCGATCGACGCACTTCACGGTCGATTCACTTCACTTCACGGCCATTTCACGCACTTCCGGTCAATTCACTTCACTTCACGTCATTTCCATGCATTTCACGGTCATTCGCGATTACGTGTTGATTCATGGTCGCACTTCAGGTCAATTCACTTCACTTCATCTTATTCAGCGATGGTGGCTCGGATGCACTTCACTTCAACATCTTTTCCATGATTTCATGGTCATTCGCATTGTGTTATTCACGTTCTTTCGACCCTCATGGAATTACTTCACCGCTCTATTCACACCGTCGATCACTTCACTTCCGCAATTTCCATGCATTTCACGGTCATTCTGGCGATTCCGTGTTGATTCACGATCATTCCGCGCACTTCACGGTCAATTCACCTTCACTTCAGGCCATTTCACTCACTTGGATCGAATTACATACTCAATTTCATCTATTCGGATGGCCGATTCACTCATATCTTTGTTCAAATGTGATTACGTCATTCCTTCACTTCATGGCATTTCACTCATGGAATTCACAAGTTCACTTCACATTTCATGCATTAGGTTCTCATTCCGAAGCTGTGATTCATCGTTCCACTTGCAACTTCATAATATTCACTATCAGCGGCCGTATTCACTCACTCCGATACATTTAACACTCCGATCCTTACATATCATGTTAATTCGAATAGATGTGACAATTAGATTGCACTTCAAGGATTTCACATGTAGCAGGTCTTCTCACTTGATATGCTTCACGGCATTCCGAATTAGATCAGAGTCACGGTCATCTCATTGCCATACCCCATATCACTTCACTCACGCCATTTCATGCATTCATGGATTCAGTAACATCGATCAATCGAGTTCTTGATCCATATGTGCTCGACTGCATTTCCGACCAATATTTTCAATTACGTCGGCATTACTCTATGACTTCAGATGCATATTCCAATCCTGGTCATTATCGAATCCATTTAGAAATGAGATTGCATTAAGATGGAATATAGTCACTTCGAAGGTCTTCGACTGATTTGATTTCATAGTGTTCTCTATTGACGTGAATTGCCGAGCCATTAATCAAATGTTCATGAAGGGTGATACATAATTAAACCGCTGAAAATAGCATGGAATGATAGAGCATGAAGTGTGGCGAACTTGACCATTGAATTGTACAAATCGAGAGGATTGACCGTGAAATGATCGAAATGTAACCGAGTGACATGACCATGAAATACAATGGAAATTGAGCTCGATGAAGTGAAGTGAATTGACGACTGAAGTGCTACGAAATGACCATGAAGATGAAGTGAAATTGATCCGATGAAGTGCAATGTGACGTGAATGATCACATCGAGAATGACCGTGAAATGCAGGAGAATGACGTGAAGTTGAAGTGAATTGAGCGATGGCAGTCGTAAATCATGAAATGGCCATGAAGTGAAGTGGAATTGACCATGAAGTGGGTTGAATTGACTGTGAATGAACACGGAATCGCCTAGAATGACCGTGAAATGCATGGAAATGACGATGAAGTAAAGTGAATTGACCACGAAGTGCGTGGAAATGGTCGTGAAGCGAAGTGAATTGACCGTGAATGAACATGGAATCGCCGGGAATGACCGTGAAATGCATGGAAATGACGGTGAAGTTAAGTGAATTGACTGCGAAGTGCATGGAAATGGCTATGAAGTGAAGTGAATTGACTGTGAAGTGCGTCGAATTGACTGTGAATGAACACGGAATTGCCGGGAATGACCGTGAAATGTATGGAAATGATGGTGAAGTAAAGTAAATTGACCGCAAAGTGCGTCGAAATGGCCGTGAAGTGAAGTGAAGTGACCGTGAAGTTAAGGGAATTGATCGTGACTGAACACGGAATCGTCGGGAATGAACGTGAAATGCATGGAAATGATGGTGAAGTAGATCATGTACCCAAAAATGAAGTAGATTGGCCGTGAACTGAAGTGAATTGATCGTGAAGTGCGTCGAATTGACTGTGAATGAACACGGAATTGCCGGGAATGACCGTGAAATGTATGGAAATGATGGTGAAGTAAAGTAAATTGACCGCAAAGTGCGTCGAAATGGCCGTGAAGTGAAGTGAAGTGACCGTGAAGTGCGTTGAATTGACTGTGAATGAACACGAAATCGTCGGGAATGACCATGAAATGCATGGAAATGACGGTGAAGTGAAGTGAATTGACCGCGAAGTGTGTCGAAATGGCCGTGAAGTAAAGTGAATTGACCATGAAGTGCGTCGAATTGACCGCGAATGAACACGAAATCGCTGGGAATGACCGTGAAATGCATGGAAATGACGGTGAAGTTAAGTGAATTGACCGCGAAGTGTGTGGAAATGGCTGTGAAGTGAAGTGAATTGACCGTGAAGTGCGTCGAATTGACTGTGAATGAACACGGAATCGCCGAGAATGACTATGAAATGCATGGAAATGACGGTGAAGTGAAGTGAATTGACCACAAAGTGCATCGAAATGGCCGTGTAGTGAAGTGAATTGACCGTGAAGTGCGTCGAATTGACCATGAATGAACAAGGAATCACCGGGAATGATCGTGAAATGCATGGAAATGACGGTGAAGTGAAATGAATTGACTGCGAAGTGTGTGGAAATGGTCGTGAAGTGAAGTGAATTGACCGTGAAGTGCGTCGAATTGACCGTGAATGAACACAGAATCGCCGGGAATGACCTTGAAATGCATGGAAATGATGGTGAAGTGAAGTGAATTGACCGCGAAGTGTGTGGAAATGGTTGTGAAGCGAAGCGAATTGACCTTGAAGTGCGTCGAATTGACCGTGAATGAACACAGAATCACTGAGAATGACCATAAAACGTGAAGTGAAGTGAATTGACCGTGAATGAACACGGAATCGCCGGGAATGACTGTGAAATGCATGGAAATGACGGTGAAGTGAAGTGAATTGACCGCAAAGTGTGTGGAAATGGCTGTGAAGTGAAGTGAATTGACCGTGAAGTGCGTCGAATTGACCGTGAATGAACACGGAATCGCCGGGAATGACCATGAAATGCATGGAAATGACGGTGAAGTGAAGTGAATTGACCGCGAAGTGTGTGGAAATGGCCGTGAAGTGAAGTGAATTGACCGTGAAGTGCGTCGAATTGACCGTGAATGAACACGGAATCGCCGAGAATGACCGTGAAATGCATGGAAATGACGGTGAAGTGAAGTGAATTGACCACGAAGTGCGTCGAAATGGCCGTGTAGTGAAGTGAATTGACCGTGAAGTGCGTCGAAATGACCGTGAACGTAAACGGAATTGCCGGATATGACCGTGAAATGCATGAAAATGGCCGTGAAGTGAAGAGAATTGCTCGTGAAATGCTTGGAAATGACCGTAAAGTGAAGTGAATTGACCGTGAAGTGCGTCGAATTGACCGTGAACGTAAACAGAATTGTCGAATATGACCGTGAAATGCATGGAAATGGCCGTGAAGTGAAGAGAATTGATCTTAAAATGCTTGGAAATGGCCATGAAGTGAAGTGAATTGACCATGAAGTGCGTCGAAATGACCGTGAACATAAACGGAATTGCCGGATATGACCGTGAAATGCATGGAAATGGCCTTGAAGTGAAGAGAATTGATCGTGAAATGCTTGGAAATGGCCGTTAAGTGAAGTGAATTGACCGTGAAGTGCGTCGAAATGACCGTGAACGTAAACGGAATTGTCGAATATGACCGTGAAATGCATGGAAATGGCCGTGAAATGAAGAGAATTGATCGTGAAATGCTTGAAAATGGCCATGAAGTGAAGTGAATTGACTGTGAAATGCATGAAAATGACCGTGAAGTGAAGGGAATTGACCGTGAAATGCGTGAAAATGACCCTGAATCAACACGAAATCGCTGAGAATGACCATGAAATGCATAAAAATGATCGTGAAGTAAACGAAATGAACGAAATTGACCGCGACCAGATTGAAATTGACCGCGAAGTGAATGAAATGGATTTTTGACCATCGGCATGATGGAATCTTGAAAATTAACCAGGTTGGTTGGCTAAAGTAGCTTCTCCTACCCCAAAATCATATAAGGTATGTCAAGTAATTAATTTTGGTTTATAAGATATTCTTGTTAAATGAATTAAGAAAGAAATGAAAAAAAGAAAGCAAAAAATTTATATGCTTATATATATATATATATATATATATATATATATATTAAAGAAAATTGTAGGTAGAATAAAGTTCTCCATGTAAAAAAAGAAAAATAAAATAAATAAAATTTCATTGAGTGGCAGATACTATAGCTATGGCTACGGTTATAATCCGTAGCCATAGAAAAGCCGTAGCCGTAAGTTGTTCCTGGTTTTTTATTATTTATTATTATTATTATTTCTTTTTTTGCTGTTGTAATCCCCACCGCTTTTGGTGGGTCCCATTATGATGTATGTGTTATATCCAAACCGTCCATCTATTTGGAGAACTCATATTAAGCTTGAGACGAAAAATAAGACAGATCTAGCGATCAAATGGACCACACCGTAAAAGACAGTTGAGGATTGAATGTCTACCATTGAAATCCTTTCAGTGGTGACAGAAATTTTAGATCAATACGATTTTTTTTTCCCTCTTCATCAAGGTCTTTGTGACCTTATGAATACATTGGATGGAAAATATATGTTAAGGTGGGCCCTATGAAATTTTTAACAGTGAAAATCAAGTTTCCCGCTGCTATTTGCGGTGTGGTCCAGTTGATCTTTGGATATGATTCTTTTTTCCGATAATGCTCTGAAATGATCTCGAAATATGGATGAACGGTGTGGATATAATAAATACATCATTTTGGGGGCCATGTCGACGAGCGTCAGCGCTCGTCTTCGCACCCCAGCCAATCGGCCTCCGGAAGGAATGAATGACGGGGGTATTTTGGTCCCTTGAAAAGTCGGCCGTACACAGGGGAGTATTCTTGGAAGCTTAAAAAGAGGTGGGCTTCAAATGGCTGGTGGGCCATAAATGGGTCGTACAGTAGGAAATTTCTCATTTTCTCACAGCCTGTTACCGGAGCCCGTGTAACAAATTATGTGGGCCCCACCTGAGATGTTTCTGTGACATCCACTCCGTCCATCAGTTTCTAGAGATCATTTTAGTGTGAGAACCTAAGAAAGAAGAATATCCAGAGTTGAAGTGGGGCACACCACAGGAAAGAGTGCCGATAGAAATGCCCACCATTGAAAATTTCCTGTGGCCCACCGTGATGTTTCTATGCGATCAACCGGTCCATAAGGTGATTCCCATATGGGTGAAGGTAAATCACAAGTATCAGAATGATCCAAAACTCTTGTGGCCCCAAGAAGGTCTCAACTCAATGGGGGGCGTTCAATCTCCGTTGTTTCGTGTGATTTGGCCTACTTGAGTTTTGAACGGTCCAATTTTTGGGTTGTATAAGCTGGCCCAGCGCAACGGATGGACGGAGTGGATTTCACATAGACATCACAATAGGCCGTAGAGCATTTTGTTGTGCGTGCTTACTGTAACAAGTCTCGTGGGAAATTCGCGTCCGAAACGGACCTCACAGCTGTTATGTTGAGAGCTGATTAATTGGACGGCGTTAACCTGACTACGTGTAGACACACTGAGTGCGTGCCTACAACTTTACCGAGCACCATGCGCAAGAAAAAATTTTCATGAGATCCACACCGTCCATAAGTTGAGTCAATACATTTTAACCGTGGATCCTAGAGATTGGTCCAATCCGAGGCTTAATTAGGGCAAAACACAGGTAACCGTAAAATCATGCGTAAAAAACTTTAAATCACGTGATGTAGCATACGTAAATATTGGAATGTTGTGATCTTCTGGAAATCAATTTATCCTCATGTGGTACGTCAGATGAACGGATGGGATGGAATATACCCATAACGGTGGACCCCATCCAATTTGGACGATTTTAATGGTGGGATTTCCCATCTCAACTGTTGCCAATGTTGTAGCCCACCTGAGTTTTGAATCCACCTGTTGTGTTGTATCCGGTCCAAACACAGGGTGGCGCACCTGATAGACGGGGTCAATCTTATCCAGATAAAGAAGTCAGACCACGTGATTACCCCGAGTCAAGCAAGCGTTTTCTTAATTAATGTTAGTGAGATAAGCATGATTTTATTTCTAAAAATAACCCAATTAAGTTTAGTGGCAGACAAAAAATAATTAATATTTTAATAGAATGATTTATGATATTTTATATTTTAAAAACCACAGGAAGTACAAATCATAATTCATTTGACAGAAAAAGAGAAGGTTTAAAATAAGAAAGCAATGAAAAAACGTTTTCATAAAAAATATTATAATTTTGTATTTTTAGATATAAGTGAAAAGTGGAGCCCATTAGTTTGGAATCTGGCTCACCCAAGACAGTGTGGTACTTACCGAAGGGCCCATTTATCCACGCACTCTATCTCTTTCATCAGGTCATTTTAAGTAGTTATTTAAAAAATGGAGCAGATCCAATTATCAGTTGAAACATACCATAAGAAACAGTGGTGATTGACCGTTTGTGGGCCACAAAAGTTTTGGATCAACTGATATTTGTATTTTCCTTCATCTAGGCTTATGTGGCCTTATCAATAGATTTGATGGCAAATAAATGGAAACGTTAAGATATGCCCTAAAAAGTTTTTAATGGTAGGGCATTCAATTCGTGATGGTCTAATAATGGACTTGCTTTATTTTTTAGATAATGTTAAAAATATTTCTATAAAAAAGGGATAGAATACAGGATAAATAATTGAGGTGGGCCCATGTGAACAGAATTGGCCTAGAGAAGGGGTATGTGGGGCTCTAATTTTTCAGACCATTAGGGTAGGAGCCAAAAAATAGGCAGATCTAAGGCTGAAGTGGACCATAATGGGGATTGAACTCGCACTGTTAGAAACTTCTCATGGCTCAAAGAAGTTTTGGAATAAGCTTACATTTGTGCAAATAAACATTACATTGTGCGTCATCATCCCCGTTGCTTTCTGTGGTGTGGTCCACTTAAGCCTTGGAGCTGCATTATTTTTGGTCTCCGATCTTGAAATAATTTAAAAAATTGAATGAACGGCCTGGATAAAACCCATACATCATGGTGGTCCCACAGAGCCATTCCCTGATTGATTTATGTCCGGCCTGGGCAGCACGCAATCCGCTTCCTGTCAACTTGGCCAGTATAGATCTAAATCCAAAACGTCCAAAAAGTGGAGCCTGTTCTAGATGAATCATACCCAAAATAGCAAAGAACAAAAAGAGACCGATAATCAACACCTCAAAATCAACAAACAAGATGCTTTGGGCCCACTTTAGATCATCCAATTGAAGTCATGTTTGGCTCGTGACAATCTAAAATCGACCCAATATTTGGACGGATTGGATTGATTTGAATGCATGCCAGGTGCATGACAGCTGTGTGCATGTGTATGGATAGGCCTACTCTGCCAGCGTACATTAACCTTCACTTTGGGTTGGGATGATGAAATCATGGTTGTTTTGCCATGAGAGTTGAGATTCAAGAGTTGCTTCATTTGCAAGGCAAATGAAGAGTACACTTGATGCACCCAACTGAAATAATGAATAAATAACCTGAAAACTTCATACACAAGCAGCATTTCAATTGAAAAAAATGTCCTGATTCACTCAAAGATTCAGCCATACGGTTCACATGTAAGAGATCTATGTCGTTCATAAGCTAGCCTGCTTTGTGTATATGTAATGTATGAAAAGCTAATGTGGTAGTGCACTCGTAAAGTGATCCACACATATACGCTGAATTTAGATTGTTGGATTTTTATTTTTAACTAAACATCTTTATCGTATAGGTACAACTTACTTACCTACCGTCCAATATAATTTTTAGTCAATGACTTTTTCACAATGTTCACGTTGTTAGGCTCTATGGAGCTTGATTATCAGAGATGTAATGTCCATCCCGTTGTCATTGTCACTTGGAAGGTAATTTTATAATTTCACATGATTTTTTTAAATGTAAATCCTTATTCATTTGGGATGATATATATTCTGTTATAAATTAGATTGCAGTTATCATATTAAGAGTTTTTTATTTTATTTTTTTTTCCTTTGAGCATAGTGGAGTATTAATCTGTGGATGTATTAATGAAAGAAAGTCATGTAAATCGTTATATTGTAGTTTGCATCTTTTTTTGTTTTGTTTCAATTTCGATATTGTTGTGTATGTGATTGAGAATAGATCTCCTCCTAATACACAGCTGATGAATGGTCTAAATCTCTGACACATACGATATAACCTCATATTTAATGCACATCTTCTTCAGCCACGTGTAGAGGTGGGCACGAGACGACCCGATCCGGCTAACTTGAGTTGTTCGACTCGACCCAAACCGAATGGGTGAGTCAGTCTAAACCGAGTAAGCTTTGCCCAATCCAAACTCAAATCAAGTCGAGTTCAAGTTACCCAGTAACTCAACCTGAGTCGATCCGAAACTTAACTCAACCCGACTCTCTAACCCTATCCCAACCCGATCCCAACCTCTCTCTCACCCTCCCTCATCCTCCTCCTCTTCCAAGCATAGCAACCACTCACCACCATCACCCTCCTCCTCTTCCTCTTCCTCTTCCAAGCCTGGCAACCACCCACCACCATCACCCTCCTCCTCCTCTTCCTCTCTCTCCTCTCCACTCCCTCCCTCATCTCTCAATCTGACTCGGTGCTAACTTGACCTGACTTGGTACTTCTAACCGGATCGGACTCTCGGTCCGAATCAATCCAAGCCAAACTGAACTCGGATCGAGTCAGGCATGTTGGACTTGGTATCGAGTCGGATCGAGTTTGAGTCAGGCCTATTTCAAGCCCTAACTCAGTCCAACTTGACTTGATGCCCAACTCTAGCCACATGAGTGGTGTCTCGTTAAATCATGACCTTCGAAAATAAATAAAAAGAGAATTGGTTTGTGCTTTTCTAATTTTATTAAGGGAATTTTAAAGTTTCATATTATAGTTTTTTATATGTAGAAGAAGAGAAAAGTGTAAGTATGGTTAAATATGAGCTTTATTAAGCCCCCAAACATGTAGAATACTATTTACACACATCACCACATGTACTAGCTTAGACAATAGGTAAGATGTCATATGGTACATTGAGTTAAACTGTCAGTTGTCCATTGATTCCAATGGTGAGGCCTATCTGATGAGCAAAATCGCCTTATGTCTGCCCCAAGTGTAGTAGAGACTCAACTTTCATGTTACCGATGTTGTCACGTCCCAAAATCTGGGTACAGAGAGTACGCACCCTTAGACCCGAGTTTCGGTTCATAACTCATATACAAAGTGTACTTAACTTTATTGGTTGAATAGTTTAATCAAAGGTGGAGATTGTGTCTATTCTAAGTTCCACTTAAATCCCCATCGTTTTTCATTCACACATACATAACGCTTAACATTAATCAACCATGCACATATGGATTTTCACAACCATTCAAACAACATAAATCTTAAGCATCATTCATTATCTATAACAATCAACTAAGAATATACTTATTTCCGACTTAAAATGTCTCAATTAGATGAAATCAAATCAATTTCTCAAAATCCAATAATCAATACAATTATTCGATATACGTTAATCAATTATCCTAACAAATAAAATCAAATATTCATGAATAATCCAATGCTGCCAATTTGTCTTCGGACAAGTACAACCACATTTCATGTGGGTCGTGTTCAGATTCCACTGCATGCTACAATTCCTATGCAATTTCATCAATTGTTCCTCCATCCGTATGATTTTTCCATCATGAAAAGGTAAGTTGAGCAAACTTAATGAGGTAACCTAGCATAATTCATGCACATAACAATTAAAATAGTACAAAATTAATATGAAATGTAAAATGAATGCACATGATGTATGAATGTATCAGATATAGTGATCATCTCTATCTACTTGGGTTAGAGATCGTCAACTTGCATCCATTCATTGGGTAGGCTTTCACCTTTCAATAAGTATAGATAGGACTCGCATTTAGTAATAATTCTACCAAGATTGACGTTCTCCCGAGGAGGTCTCCCAGGATTGACAATGCAATGCGCGTATGCGATTAATGATGTATGATTTCATCACTTCATAGTTGTTCATAACCACTTGTCTAAATTAGAATGTACACATGTGATTTCATCATATATCCAGTAATTAAATGTAAGAGCATAGCTTAGCATATGACACAATTTCATATATTACCATCAGTTAAATCATCAAAAAAATACAACATATCCATCAATCAACTATACAACCAATTATATTTTAATTTTCATGAGCATGAGTCATGTTAGGGTTACTCACCTAAGTCTAGTAATATAGAATCCAAAAGGTGATTAGGCTAGTTTGAATTCTGAAATCCTAGCAATTATATTAACAACATTGCTATTAATCTGGTTATATTACACAGTGGGGCCCATCTTTGATTAAACATCCTGGGTAGCCAACCGCTACTCAGCAAACCTTAGATGATCAAATAATTAAAATTCTCATATATAATAGTTCATTAAATTCAACTACCAAAATTCATATTTTTAAGTTATGTCCAGACAGTTATCAATCGATTAACAATTCGGTCAATCGGTCTTTAAATCAAGAAAATAAACTTTAAGGCAAATAGTTCGTTGGAAAAAATTTAGCACATTCGATCGATCGATCGATGATACTCAAATTGACCTCATTAAAATAAAATACCAAATTGAAATTTTCTTTTGTTCATTTAACCAATTTGGACAAATCTACATCCATCATTGGTCCCTCCTCAATTAATAACTAAAGAATGCCTATTGATTTGTTAACCTAAACCATCCATATGCTTATTTACATCTAGATTCCAAAATTAAATGGTAAATGATAGATCAGATTAGTGCAGTCTATCAATTAATTAATTTGATTAGGTAATTTGAGGATCTTGATATAGTTTGATCCTAACGATTAATTAAACTAATCTGATCTAACTGATTTCACATATTCAAAAGTTTCAACATGATTCAAGATAATGATAGATCTATCATACTAATTTGATCGGTGTGGCCCATCGGATGATTGAATCATTCAAATTTTCAAGATCTAGTTATATTTTACCTCCAAAATTTGGATGAACGGTGTGAATATAATCACACACACTCCAATGACCCATCTTAACATCTTATGCTAAGTGATACCAAAACTTGCGTAGAAATCTAAACTTTATCTAGTAAATGCTTCAAATCTAACAACACAATAGTCTTATATCCAATCCAGCTCATTCATTGTGTTATCAAAATTCATTATAACTTGACCTACTTTAAAATCATAAATTGAACTATTTATTACTATACAATGGAAAAATAAAAATTAAAAAAAATTTATACACGTAGACTAAATTACGCAAGAAATAGATCATTCTTATTCAAGCATGTACAATAATAGTAAAGAAGAGTCCGATAGGAAATTGAGAGATATGGATAGAGTTGGAGAAAAGCGAGAGATCAGAGAGAACGGTTGCAAGAAAATCTCTCTCAAAATTTAAATTTTAAATTTTAATTCAAGAAAAATCTTTTTTTCTAATTTATATACATTACAAATGTCCTACACAAGTAGTATGTTAGCAGGAAAGATCCTATAGCGCTACAAGTTGTGGCACCTTTCTTATATGTGATCACTTCTCATTTCTGAGTGTGTTACTACCTAAGATGAATATAAGAAAACCTTGCTGAGTAACAAAATATTATGAAAACCTTTCGTTAGTTTTTTTTTCCCCACTACACTCTCATTGTCCAAATGTGGCTAGTAATCACTTTCATTAGGGCATGTACTGTTACAATAATATCTTGCACTTCCGAAACAAACATGCCCTGGTCCATGATTGCAGAGAAACTAAGGCCGCCCTTCTTAGCTTATTATAATGCGTATTATGAGTTTAAAAAATTGAATTAATTAAAATATGTGTATTCCAAAAAAGGGTTCTTGTCCCATGTATTACGCTTAAAAGCAATAATATATTATTATATCAATAACTCTTTAATTGGATTGAAAAAAAAAAAAAAAAACATAACTTCAATGCTAATAATAAGTTGCTTGATGGTGTGACCTTCTATTTTAGGGTATGTTTGGTTGCCCCAAAATCATAAAATTTCATGATTAAGTCTAATTAATTTGATGTAAATTTTCTTGAAATATCGTGATATTTGGTGTAACCAAACACGCCTTTATAATTCCACTTTTTCCTCTCTGGTCCCTCCTTGAATGTGATGTCAAGATGATGGAGACGACCTTGTAAATCCTTGCAGCCCTAGGCAATTGAACTAGGGCCCACATGATAGACGATTAGGGCTGTCAACGGGTGGAACCAGCCTATGGACTTTCGGGCCGAGCTAACATTTGGGTCATGTTTGGGCACTGATCTTGGGCTCCCCTTCACCTAACTTGGGCCAGCTTTTGATCCCATATATAAAAATATCTTAAATCCACTAGTGACAAAACCACCGTTGATTTTTACCCAATGGTGTATATTTAAGGAGTTAAAGAAAGTCATGCGTACATACATGCGTTGGACCAAATAATTATGTCTGTTGGATATTACATGCATGCGTTGGACCATATAATAGTCGCATCTATTGAATATAAAACCAGTCTACATGCAATTAACCATTTAAAGGGAAGTCCATCTAACCTACCTCTGCTTTTCTTACCCTCTTTGTATCATATCTCTCTTCATTATATCATGAGCTAACTTTCCTGCCTCTCTCCCTCAAACCCGCCAACAACAATGGTTAGGTTGGAGTTTCTAGCCACTCTAGCTTATTGTCTGTCAGTCTCTCCTCTCTAAGCTCTCACTTACAACTTTGGATCAAAAAAGAATAATAAGAAAAAGAAAGATTAATTTCTTTTGGTTCAGTTTCGTCTGCATTTTTGAGTTGGAACATTTACATGAGATCCACCACATATGAGGTTGGACAACTGATAAAATGAGACTCTTGTTGAAAAGCCCTTTTATTATTTAGTTGGGCTGTGTGTTTTTGTTCAATTTGCATTATTAATTTTATTTTTTTTTTTGGTTTAGATCTTCATACCATATTATGCAAAAATCTCAGCAGGGAGTGGCTCAGATTTCACAATTTTTTCCTACTCAGGCAAGTGGACAGGGGCTTAGCCAAGATGGCTATAAGCATATAAATTACCATTTGAGTTGGGCCTTGGCATTAGTTTCTTCTTCTTTTTTAAGCATGGGCAGGGCTTGAGCTCGCCCAAAGATTTTTGGTCTTGGCAGCAAGAAGTCTGGCGGGCCCATATAAATTTCCTCTGTTTTCTTCTATCTATCTGCCTTGAATGTGAGGTCTACATAATGGCGAGACCAAAGCAATTCATAGCATGTAGAAGTTTGGTCCACACGATGGATGTTATAGGATGGTAAGAGCCTGTGTTTTTTTTATTTTTTACTTATAATAATAAATAAGGTGCTTTTTTTTAATAAAAGTTAGTTTGATACCACGTTTGTAAAAGTAGTTCGTTAGATTAAATTTATAGTCCTGGTTAAAATTTTATTGCTTTTTAACTTCTAACTTTTTAACTCGCGCTCTCTCATTTTTCTCATTCCCATCTTTCTACGTCATAAATAATTCATATAATAAGGGACCCACGTGGTGGATGATCCACATGGAAGATGAGGCTCATATGATGGACAATCACATCAAAGGTAAGCCTCACATAATGGATGATCAACGTCAAAGATTGCCCCCTAATGATGAATAGCACACATGGAAAGTGAGTTGTGTGAACGATCAACTTCGAAGATGGGGCCAACACAATGGATGGTTTACATCAGAGGTGGGTTCCACATTACAATGAACATTTAAGGTGGGCCCACATGATGGATGACCCGCATCAAGGAGGACCCACATGCTGGACGACCCATATCAAAGGTCAGCCCCTAATAATCAATGGCCTACATCCACAGTGGGCCTGACTGATTGCCAGCCCACTTCAAAGTTAGGGCCCACGTGATGGATGGTCTACATTAAAGGTGGACTCCACATGATGGCAGTAGCAATTGAAGGTGAGCTCCATACGATGACAATTAACATTAATGGTAGGCCCCTCATGGTGGATGTCCTACATTTAGGTGTGGACCCCATGTAATGGACAGTCCACATCAAAGGCCAGCTCCTTCTGATAATGGACTGCATCCGATGCGCATATCACGTGATAGAGGCCCACTTCAAAGTTCGGCCTTATACAATGGACGATCCACATTAAAGGTGAGCCTCACATGATGGATAGTCCACATCCAGTGTACAACATGATGGACACCCCACATCCGAGGTGGCCTGCATGATGGATACCCCATATGAGCATAAACCACCATTAAATGTGATTTTGATGGTCAAGAGAACTTGAAGGCAGGACCACATAATGGACTATCTAGAACCATGATAAGATCTTATACCGTATGATCCATTCGCTCCTTTCCATTAATTAGATGGTTAGCATCGGTAGGGATGACTCGCCCATGAGTCATGGGCAATCGCATGTGAACCCCAGATGATGGACAGTACAGATCCATGATTCAGAATCTCCAATAGAATCAATCTAGAACGCCCATTTCCTTACCTATGGATAGACCAAAGTGACTTTTGTAAGGTACAGATGATCCAAGGTGGGGCCACATGATTGATGATATAGACCAATGGTATGAAGGAAAAAAAAATTGAAGGATTCTAAATTTAAAAATTCTGGAAAATAAAATAAAATAAAATAAAACAAGTCAGCGAAAACTTGAAGAAAGTTTGTAAGCGTAGAGCATAGATGTGCTACGCTACAAGAACCTCGTGATTTGGAAGATCCTAGCCATCCGTCCAGTTATTGGACTCTTCCATGGATGTGGATAGCTGCTGTTGGTCTATCCACCAGTTGCATTTGGACAGTTATATAAATCAATCCGGACCATCCATTCAATCGAACGCGCTCTTTATGAATCCTGATGCAAAAATCACATTGGTTGGATTTCTCCATCCACCTGATATTGTACTGAAAAACGAGCTGTTTTGATCATGTGGGCCCAACCCGACCCTGACCAAAACCCAAAACAAGTTAATAGATGATGAGTATGGATATGTATGCTGCTAACAGGGCAGGATGGGCACACGTTCCACTCTTAAACCCAAGTGTGGTTGTGCGGGTTCAGGTCGGGTCAGGTTGGGGTTGAGCTTGATGGGTCTATAGTAATGGGTCATGGGCCGGGTTTGGCAGGAATTCTTGGACCGTTTAACGAATGGATTGGACTCGTGGGCTAACCCTAACTCAACCCGAACCCAACCCATTGCCACCCCTACGAACCATTGATCAGTACGGCATGGGTTGGGGCTACCATAATGTCTGAAAGATAGGCCCCAGTCAAACGAATGGGCCTGAAAGTTGAGCCCAAACGATTGATAAGGCGGGCTAAACTCAGGTTCTTGAGATTCACTTACGTTGGGTGATCCTCAGCTTCTGACCAGAATCCTCTACAGTATCTGTTTTACCCAGTGCATGAAAGACCAAGCTCTTTGGCCCATCATGTTGTATATATGGAATCCATTCCATCCATCAGGTGAGCTCCTCGATGCCAGGTCCTATGGGAAAAAAATTAGCTAGATCCACATCTCAGGTGGGACACACCATAGGTAACATTGAGAATGGGACGCCAACCGTAGGTTTGAGTGTGGGAACAATATGTTGTTTATCTTTTACCAAACCCGGATTTTCACATATACAATATGGTGGGCCTCAGAGAGGTTGGATGTTTTACACGCAGGTGCCGTCGGTGACTCTAGTTTGCGATTTCCTATGTGGCTATGGAAACTAGGTTAGTCTGAAATAGACGGTCGGATTTGATGATGGGGACCGCCCTTGTGTCCAAAAATAAACAGCTCTTGTAGTGGGCTGTCTGGGACAGAAATTGATGAGCCGTTGGGTAGGTCTCATCATGTGAGTACAAGCCATGGTCCGAGATGGAACTCATGAGGCAAAGTATCCCAATTTATTGGGATGGGTAGCCTGCCCGCGTCACCCAGCCCGAAGGACTGAGACTTGGACCGCTCACCTGGCCAGGGCTAACAATGAATAGCCAGCTCACCCGGCCAGTCCATTACCCTTATGTATGCTATACAATACTTAATTAATTATTAGTATGTGCTATATATACAATACTTATAGTAATAACCTGGAAAAACCAATGTTTAGGTTGTGCCTAGAAAACCAATGTTATTAGACTTCATGGATTGCATGATGCATTTATTGACCTTTCAACTTAATTCATTTGGAATACGTTTGTTTGGGTTTGAGAGGTATATCCTTGAGTGCTTTTAGGCACTTGAGACCAGACATAACGACTTGCCAGTTGTACCGGCCATGATCACTCACGTAGGTTTCACAGCATATTTATATTTATGATGTGACTATGATCATATAGGTTTCTAAGTATACTTATGACATGATTAAATTGTCGTCTTAATAGAGAAGATTGGCTTAGTATCAGGATGAATAGTCTTCAATCACTGGGGACAACTTTGCGTTAGTTTGCATCATTTCCTACCTCACATGAATGTGTAAGTATGAATATACTGGAAAGGAACTTTGTTCACTTACATTAGCATAAATGGATTACAAAGATCAAGATTGGAAGACCAATCATGCTTAAATTTAAATAGGCTTATAATGCATTAGCTTTGTTAAAATTCCCGTCATTTGATCATGTGTGAATAGAGAAGCTTTAATTGATCATATTTTGGCTCTTCTTATAGAGTTTCTCCACGGCCATTGAAAATAGATGCAAGTGGGTTTATTCATCAAGGTTATCGAAGCACACACAATTCAACATGGGATTCATCTTATCTTTTCAGGATACGAATAACATATGAATATGTGGTTGACCTTAAGGTTTGGACAATCTATTAAGTATTTAAAAAGTCAGCCGAAACTTCTTGGGTTTTCAATTAGTTAATTAAAGCTTCTGATCATTGGCTTTCATTCTTAATTGTTGATTTATTTTAAATCATGCTTGATGGGCATACAATGGTTTAGATTTTACATGATCCATACCTGAGTAATATAGAAATTGCCTAAGGAAGATGACCACTGACAGTGTATGTATTTTAACAATTGGGATTATGGAGTAGACATGTATATGGACATCATTCACAATATGGTACATATATGTTTATAGGGTGGCAGAGCGTCATATCAATGTATTCTTATATAACTAGGAGCTTCCATGCTTGGCCTATATCAAGTCGGGCTTGGGTTAGAGTATCGGGCCCCAAGGCCGAGTTCGTACTTAAAACTCCAGCCCGTTTCTCAAGCGGGCCTAGCTTAGACTTAGTTGTCTAAAAGTCCATCAACGCAACTCAATAGTTAATCTTTTCAAAAATCAGAATTTAAAAATAAATTCAAAAAAAAAAACTTCTCAAAATTCAAAATGTTCACCATCTTTTCCTAAAACACATCCTCTCTCTCTCTCCCAATTTTTTTCACAAAAAACAAAAAGAAGAAGTTGATTTTTCCACCCCTTGATTTTAATGCATACACCCCTATTTTTCTGGTTGCTTCTAACATTTATAAAGGAGAAATGAGCTACTTTTTTTTTAAGGAGAGAATGTGATGAAGAAAAGAGGGTGGGACGCAGATGTCAGGAGTGAGAGGAGAGGATGGAATGATAAAAATGCCCTCCTTTAGAGCTTCTTCTGTAACTTCCATAATGTTCTAGATTTTGCTCTCTCTCTCTCTCTCTCTCTCTCTCTCAAAGCGGTCGAGTTCAAGTTTGAGTTTAGGCTCAAGTTGTGCCATGCATATGTATTTTGGCCCTGGCTCAAACTAAACTATTTTGGCCCGTCACGAGCCCAAGCCCAGTTTGGGCATATGTTAAAGAAGATGGGTGGGCTTGGACAGAGCTCGAGCCACCCTAGCCTAACCTGTTGACACCCTTACCTATATAACTTAAACTCATTATAAAGATCTTATTTTAAAAGGGGGGAACGTACACGGGCCCCCACTGAGAGTGAGAGAGAGAGAGGACTATGTTAAAGTTATGATACCAAAATCATTATTGGGTCTATTCACTTTTATGAGCTTACATGAACCATGTTTCACATGCTAACAAGACCCAAGTGTTAGTAGATCATTGTAGACACCTTTACCCTAGGCTAATAATCTGATTGAGTTTGAACTGAAGGATGGTCAATCAAATCCTAACCCTGAAAGCCTGAATCCTAGGAACCCCAGTCCTACATCCTAAACTCAGCCCATTTAACTAGATAAACCCAGTCAACATAATCAACCTAATCATAAACCTTAGGAACCTAAAACTCTATAACATTCAATCAACTCGACGAGTCGACTCGCCGAGTCAACTCACTCGGTCAGCCTACCCGATCCAACAACTTAATCAACTCACCTAGTTAAGCCCAAAACCAGGCATGAACTGAAGCCAAACACAAGCCCAATCAGAGAAACGTGCAAAACCTCGAAGTGACAACATTCATAGCAAAGTCTCCACACGCTTAGAGGATACTTCCTACCAAAGTAGAGAGTCCAAGTGGGGACCGACGACAACTAGCTTGCCACCGGCCACATGGCACTCCCCCTCTTTGGGGTGGGGTCCCTCAAGCATGTGGAATCACTCATTTTCAGACCCTAAGTATGTGGTTGAAGTGTATTTACTCCGACATCCATCTCATTACCCAAAATTACACTTTTACCACCCATCCAACTTATTGGATAATGCCATGTAGCAATCTCCAAGTATAACCTTTCAACCGCCTTTTTCCACCAAGATCACTGGGAATT
Organism: Magnolia sinica; assembly: GCF_029962835.1. Lineage (NCBI taxonomy): Eukaryota > Viridiplantae > Streptophyta > Magnoliopsida > Magnoliales > Magnoliaceae > Magnolia > Magnolia sinica. The sequence continues at coordinate 13,592,919 of NC_080585.1, read as the reverse complement.
ACAAGAAAATCATGTTTGGAGGTTATAAATAGCCCCCTCCCTTTCTCATTTCAATCATCCAAAACATTTAAAAGGGACTCATCCACTCCCATTTCAAAGCCTCTTCATCCCTTAGGGTTTTAGTCATTCAGTCATCCCTTCACCAAGGAGAGTAAGAGTGAGAGTAAGAGAGTCCAGCCCTGGTCTAGCTCAGCCTAGCCAAAGTCCAACCCTAGTCTACAGTTATTGATTATAAATTTCTTAAGGAAGTATGGAGTGGTCAAAGAGTTGATTACTCAAGTATGAGAATTTTTTATTGTGATACTTAATCTCATGTATTGTCTGTTGAGATAGATAAGCTAGACAAAAGAGCAAAAAAATGCACATTCAGTGGCTATGGTTATGGGTGAAAAGTTATAAGTTGTTAGACCGTGCTTCACGGAAGATCATTATTAACTGGGACATAAAATTTGATGAGGGTACTTTGGTCGACCAGTTTATTTAAGATAACTGAGTCGAGCTCCATCCAATAACGCACGATAACTTTAACCCCCTAACCACGATCATGGGATAACTGATAGCATCATCATGTACGCAGTTCTGGCTTAATGGCAGAGATCGTGCCGAGAATAGCGGACGTCCACTCTGACCAAACAATATAAATAAGAGCTTAACCTATTGAAACAAGTACGCAAAATCTCTCACCCTAAACCCCATCTACACAACTTAGACCCAAATTTCAGGTCTGACTTTAGCATCGGAGGATCCCCTGCCCTGGCCAAGGTCTCCATTGTCGTTCATCTGTGCAGATGCTCAGATAAAGGGTGAACCAGATTTTTGCATTAACAAAGGTTTCTTATTTCAGAAAGATGAGCAAAATAAAACAAAAAAAAATAATTGTGATGTAGAATTAGACAATGATGAGATACTTGAGGAACCTAAGTTGCGGGTTGAGGTACATAAAGAGGTAAAGCCGCCACTTATTGGGAGAAATCCATCGATGGATCACAGGCTACCGTTGAGATACCGGGATGACTCAAATATTGCATTTGCTTTCATTACAAATGAGAGGGATCCATTTACTTTTCATGAAGATTAAAAAGATAAAAATGTAAAAAACTAAATGGAAGTTCTGCACGAAGATATGAATTCTCTATATAAAAATTAAACATAAAAGATAGTTGAGCTGCCCGTTAATAAGAAGGCAATCGGTTGCAAGTGGATATTTCATGAGAAATTGATTAGGTACAATACCAAATTGGTAGCGAATATATCTATTCATAAGGAAGACGTCGACTTCACTAAGATTTTCGCGCCAATAATAAAACATATATTTATCATATTTGTATTAGCCCCGGTTGCCCAATACAATTTGGAATTAGAACAGTCAAATGTTAAAATTGTGTTTCAACATGGGGAATTAGAATAATAGATTTAAATGAAGCAGCTGGAAATGAGCGAGGTGTAAGAAAAGAAAATTCTTGTTTATAGGTTGAAGATATTGTATACCTTGAAACAGTCGTCTAGGAAGTGGTATTATAAGTTTGATTCTTTGATCATGTTTAACCAGAATTTTAGTAGAACTAAATTTAATTATTTTGTTTATTTTAGATCATTAAGTGGCAGGGAATTCACCATTCTAGTGTTGTATATTAATGATACGCTCATTGCCAAATATAACATGTCTGAAATCAACATGTTAAAGGCTCATTTATCCAAAATGTTTGAAATGAAAGATATCGAGGTTGCAAAGAGGATTATTAGCATTGATATGTAGAGAGACAGGGAGTGGAAAAAGTTATAGTTGTCTCAAGATAAGTATTTTGAGAAGGTTTTAGTCAAGTTTAGATTTAAAAAGGTGAAACCAATTAACATTCTCTACGATGCTCACCTTTGACTTTCTTCAAAACTATATCCTACGTCAGATGAAGAAAAGCGGTATATATCTCGTATGTCATAGTCGAGCACAGTTGGCAGTCTTATATATATCATGGTATGTACAAGACCAAATATTTCATATGTAGTTGGTGTCGTGAGTAAATACATATCAAATTTCGACAAGCAACATTAAGAGCAGTAAAATTATTACTTCGGTATATACGAGGTACAACGGACTACATCTTGTGTTTTAGAGATTCAGATGAGAGACTCATAGAGTATGTTAATTTAGATTATGTAGAAAATGTGAAAAATAGAAAGTCTACTTCCGGTTACTTGTTTATGCTAGTGGATTGAGTCGGTTACTTGTTTATGCTGATGGATTGAGTTATCAGTTGGATATCTAAGCTTTAGTTTGTAGTTGCACTTTCCACAATCAAATTTAAATATGTTGTAGTGACGGATACATTCAATGAAGTTATTTGGTTAAAAGATAAGATGAATGAATTGAGACTTTAGCAGGAAGTTATGCCTGTGCATTATGACAACGAGAGCGTGATTTATTTGGTAAAGAACTGGATATATCACTCTCGAACTAAGCACACGTCATCACTTCATCCAGCATATGCTAAAAGAATGATATGTTACTCTTGAGAAGATTCTTAAGAGTAGATTCTTATAAATGTCGTTTTTGCAAAGAAGTTTAAATTTTGCTCGACTTCTCTAGGCTTGACAACAAAGGAATAGAGATGGAGTGTGTACGAAATGATGATGTCGATGCTTAAAAGAATATTAGCAAAACAATGAAGTGATTTTGCTATCAAGATAGAGATTGTTAAAATTGTGACACCACAATAACTATTGGGTCTATTTACTTTTATGAGCCCATATGACCCATGTTTCATATGCTAACAAGGCCCAAGTGTCAATGGACCCTTAAAGGGATATTTTTTTATATTTTTCTCATGAAACGGTGGCTTTTAGGGTTAATTATACTGGAGTTAATGGTGAGTTATGATTTTGAACTATTTTTGGTGTTTTGAGAATCTCCAATAAGAGAGACTTAGAGTTTTTGTTGTAAGTTATTTTCTTCTATGTAATCTTCTCTTAGAAATAGATTGATCGTCGCTTTGTGTCTTGGGTTTTTTTCACAAGAATTTCTACATAAAAATTACGTGTTCTCTGTGTGTTTGTTTGGATTTTTGTTTTCTCTTATTTGTTTCAATCCAGATTAAAGTGCTTCTGCATGATTGAATTTCCATTAGGCCATGCCCTAGTCTCCCACCTTCCTATGTCCACACACCCTATGCATAGGGTCCTCTTCACAAATGACTCAAAGATTAGATATGACCCTTACAAAGATTCTGATGATGGCTCTCTACTGTCTCTTCATGTGGGATAAATCCGGTAGAGGCGCCCTGTTTTGAATGACTGACAGTGACATACAATCCACGGTTCTATTTTAGATGTGTAACTTAAATTAGATTTGTTTAATTTTTAAAAGACATGGGCTAATCTATATAGATATCCTGTGTATATACTGAACTCAAATTTTGAAGAACTCTTTTATTACCCTGCCTTTCAAAATTCAATCCAAACCAAATATACATCCTCAATTGTGCATGTAACGTATATATAACTTACAGGGCCTGCATTGCCCTGGCCTGAAGCCAACTTGCTCATGTCTTGCCCTAACCCAGCACTCTAGGGTGAGCGCCAGGGCCAGACCCTCTTTAGCCAACCTCGACCTGGCCTTGGCTGAGCCTATTGCCACCCCTAATCCCAACTCTCTAATGGGCTGGACTCTAGTTAGAGTCCAAGATCCCTGAAATGTATGCTAAGACCACACACGTGTGAGTCCCATCAGTCCACGCACAAGCAACACTTGCCAATATGGCACATGTGCGTGAGATTGGACTTTTCCATGAGATGGGTCACACCGGTTATATCACCCGACCTTAGAAATTAAGCTGTTTCATTCCCACGTGGGCCACATCGTACAAAACAAATGCTTGGCTGGGCATGGAAAGTCCAAAATTTTGGACATGAACCGTATTGACAGGCGTGCTTGTACGTAAATGGCCGACGCGGATTGAATACCGACACGCTTGTAGGGATGTCGCTACTAAATTTTAATTTACTACGTGGACCTTGTATCTGTTTCATCCACGTTGTACATCCGTATGATGTATGTGTTTCATCCGTGCTCTTCATTCATTTTTCCAGCTCATTTTAGGACACAAACCCAAAAATGAGATAGATCCAAATCTCAACTGGACTACACCACAGGAAATTAGTAGTGAATTTAACGACCACAATTAAAAACTTCCTAAGGCCCACTGTTTTATTTATTTGCCATCCAATATGTTGATTAGGTTTGGATGGAGTGAAAATACAAATAATCCAAAACTTTTGTGTGCCCAGGAAGTTTTTAATGGTGGGCGTTCATTCACTTTTTTGCGACGTAGTCCACCCGAGATTTGGATCTACCACGGTTTTGGCTCATGCTCTAAAATAAGCTCGACATATGGATGGACGGCATGGATAAAATAAATATATCCTGGTGGGTCTGACATAGCACCGTTTATCAGCGAGTCGGTACTGGAAGTATCAGTTGCAATCCCTTTCGTGGACTGCGGGGTTCCATACACGTGGCGTGTTGGCAGGGCTTCCGTTTCTCATTTTCCGGCATTCTCCAGGAAACGGACTGGCTACTCCCCCTATTGGCTGATGGTCGGTGCTCTGTGGGCCCTATCATGATGTATGTGTTTCATCCATGCCGTCCATCTATTTTTCTAGATCATTTTATTGCTTGGAACAAAAAATGAGGCATATCCCAATCTCAATTGGAGCACATTAAAGGAAACAGTGTTGAATCAATTTCGACCATTAAAAACTTTTTGGGGGCTATAAAAGTTTTGGATCAAGCTGATCTTTGTTTTTTCCCTTCATCTGGGTCCGTATGACCTAATCAACATGTTGGATGTCAAATAAACAACGCAGCGGGCCTTATGACGCTATTGTTTTCCTGTGATGTGGCCCACCTGAGATGTATATTCCTATTATTTGTATCAAGCCCTAAAATGATACGTAAAAATGGATGAACGGAATGGACTAAGCACATACATGGTGGGCCCACAGAGCACCCACCATCAGCCACGGGGCTGGTGGCAGGGGGAGTAGCCAATCCGTTCCCCGTTCTCCACGTCCATGTCATCAATATCTGTTATACCGCAATAATTCGGACGCTCATCATGGTGGGTCCACCTGACGATGGTCAAGGCTATATCAAATATCAAATGTGCGCCGCCTAAAAAGATAATGGTACAGAAGCAAGAAATATAAATTAGAAAATCGGACCGTACGTTTGAGGGGTCAGGACCAAAAGTGGGCTCTGGATAGCCAACAGTCACGGACGCGGATTAGCTACGGGCAGTAGCGAGACTCGCTACTCAAGTGATGTCACTACGTTATGTGGGCCCACTATGATGTATGTGTTGTATCCACACCATCCATACATTTGGAGAGATCATTTTAGCTAATGATACAGAGAATAAGTTACATCCAAAGCTCAAGAGGAACGCACCGCAAAAAACAATGTGGACTGAATGCCTGCCCTTAAAATAACACGTCTCAGAGGCTACAAAAGTTTCCGATCAAGAAGATATTTATGTTTTCCCTTATTCCATGTCTTTGTTAACTTATAAACAGGTTGGATGTCATCTTCAACTGTGGTGGGTGTCATTGTCCCACTGTTTTCTACAGGGGATCCACTTGAGATTTGGATTTACTTCATTCTTCGGCTCATGCTATATAGTGATCTCTCCAAATGGGTGAACAGTGCGGATACAACACAGTGGAAACGGATTGGCTACTCCCCCTGCCACCAGCCCCGTGGCTGGTGTTCGGTGCTCTGTGAGCCCTACTATGATGTATGTATTTCATCAGTTCCATTCATCCATTTTTAAAGATCATTTTAATATTTTATCCCAAAAATTAGAGGTATATAAATCTCAAGTGGTCCACACCACATGAAAACAATAGTGATTAGATATCCACCATTAAAATCCTCCTAAGGTCCACTGTACTGTTTATTTGACATCGAATCTGTTGATTTGGTCATCCAGGCCCAGATGAAGGGACAAAACAAAAATCAGCTTGATCCAAAACTTTTATGACCACCAAATTTTTTTAATGGTCGACGCTCATTCAACACTGTTTCCTGTAATGTGGTCCCCTTGAGATTGGGATATATCTCATTTTTGGTCTCATACTGTAAAATTTTCTGTAAAAATAGATGGACGGAATGGATGAAACACATACAGCATGGTGGGGCCCACAGAGCACCGACCACCGGCCATTGGTTTGGTGTCAAGGGAGTAGCTAATGCGTTCCCTAACACATACATCATAGTGGGACCCATAGAACGTGGTGACGTCACTTCAGTAGCCAAACTCGTTACTGTCGCGCTCAGTAGCTAATTTGCGTTATCAGTCACGTAATCACATTGTTTTGATGGTTAGAGCCATTTGCAAGGGAAGCGGATTGCGTACCAAGTAACTGAGTACAATTAGCATACTGAGTAAACTTTGTCAGGTTCATCATGATTTATGTATTTTATCCACTCGGTTGATCTATTTTATAGGATAATTTTAAAATTCTAAATAAAAAATGAAGTATATCCAACGCTCAAATGGGCCACACCATAGGAAACAATGTGAATTGAAGATCTATTGTTGAAAAATTCTTAGGGGCCACGGAAGTTTTGGATCAAGCTTATTTTTATGTTTTCCCTTCATCCATGTTTGTAAGATTGTTTGAACAATTTGGATGACAAATAAACATCACTGTGAAGCTTAACAAGGTTTCAACTATGGAAATCATTATTCCCACTGTTTCCTGTAGTATGATATGCTTGATCTTTGGATATTCTTAAATTTTGGACTCAACGCCTTAAATTATATGGAAAAACGGATGTATGGCGTGGATAGACTACATACATTCACGGTGGAGCCAGCTGAGTTTACTCAGTACGATAAGAGCGTACTGAGTTACGCATTACGCAATCCAATTTCATTTGCAAGCGTTGACTTCGATAAGCAAGATCCAACAGACGTAGGTCACCTGAGCTGTGCGTGGCCCACCATGATTTGCACGACATCTACTCCATCCATCCGTTGCAAAACCTTATCCGACTACACGTAACAAAAATCAGTTCACTTCAAAACTCAGGCGGGCCTCAGAAGCCACAAAGTAACAATGTCGAATTAGGCCTAAACATCTAAACTCATGTGGTGTGGCTGGGTCAGGCTAAACTATGGAATGATTCCTTGAGGGAGCATATTAGGTGCGGCCCCAGCCTGACCCAACGTTGTGCAGCCCTAACTATGGGGGCCACCTTGATTTATGTACTATATTTAAGGTTGTCCATCTGTTTTGCTTATTTTAAGAAACGGGCCAAACAATGAAGCATATCCAAATCTCATGTAGACCACGCCACATCAAACAGTAATGATTGACAATAAAAAAAAACTTTCACGTGAACTTATCCATATGTTACTTTCATCCACATCCGTGTGATCTTACCAACGGGTGGGAACGAAAACAAACATTAATGTGCACCCTAAGAAGTTTTTAACGATGAGCGTCCAATCACCACTAAAATGAGCTGAGATTTGTATGGTGTGGTTCAACTATTGTGTTTGATTCAACAAGCACGAGGCCACACGTGTGATTAAAGGCTTGCATTCAAATTTCATATATAATTATAATTATGATGTGCGGGCGTGATAGAGTCTACTCAACTTAATGTCTGACTAAACCATTGGTGCCTTATGTTGAATCAGACTAGTTAGAGATTAGATATAGGATCAAATTATCCTCTCAACCACCAATTGTGATCAACAGTTGGGTGAATTGTGAAATGGTAGGGGTTAGCCTTTCCAAATGGATTCTTTTTACATTTTGTCTATAAACTCAAGGACTTATTCTTTCGATGGTAACTTAGTTTTATACTTCTTAAATGAATAAAAAATGAATAGATAAAAATAAAATAAAATTAAAGGATATTTTAATGTATGGTTCATTACAATTGACGAAGTGTCAAGCAATCAAGTAAATAAATAAACGAGATAAATACTTGATCCATCCATCGAAACAAACGATTGATGCATGTAATTGCCTTAGTCAAAACTCAGTTGATCATGATCAAATAACTTAGAATTGCAGACATTTAATCTAATCATACGGTACCGTAGCGGTTGTCGCTAGGTAGTAGCGATTTATGCCATAACTAGGTTATGATATATGATAAGATAAAATATGATAAATGTAAGGTAAATTGAAAAGTAGATATATGTGTTTCACGCAGGGCCTCAAGTTCTTCTTCGCGTGTTCCTTTTATAGCTCATTGAGGCGGCAAAAACTTCATTAGTTTCCTTGCTCATCATGGATCATTCGTGTTTATAACTTTTATTCAAAAATTTTTGAAAAAAAAATCATAGATATATCCATAATTGTTGACTTCTAGAATCTTCTTCTTGTACATAATCTATTTTATGAAAGATGCTTGTGTCCCACTAATCAAATTAGAAATCAATCAGGGGAACCTTTAGGATCCCATACCTCAAATTAATCACGGCCACTCATATGGTCAGTCTCTCTAACTCATCCACTTGAGTTATTGGTTGGTCCGGATCCACTTAATACCGTTCTTTTATCAGAGACATGATAGATCTAGTTCTCCCATTATCTTTATTCTGACCAACCAACAGCTCGAGTAGAATGTCTTTGTAAAAGATATGTTGGACCCAATTTGGTTGATGTCCATTCTCTCCTAAATTTGGTTTAAGTTATAATTGGCTTTACTCGGATAAGGTTTAATATTCGGATATTTAAAACATTCTCGAACGTCTCTCGGAAGATATCCCATTTTAGAAGGACTCTGAAAGACTGCATTGTTGAGTGTATCATAACAAAATTTGTGATAAGATACGTTATCTCAATGGATCTTTTATAAACGCAGTGGGCACATTGCCTTATTAATTTCTACGTTAATCCAAAGCTATGTGGCATTCAACAATTTGCTGCCTTAAAGGTATGCAGAAGGGTCAGTGCGCATTAATAATAGAACGCATACCATATAATAGCCTTTCATTGGTCCACATTAGGGCACCAAAAAATGGGCATAAACAATGTTGTCCACTCGAAATTTGGGTGGTATGGTCCACCTATATATTTCCCATTGATGGATGGCTCAAATATATAATACAAACCTGAAGGTGAGCCACATGGTCTAACGAAGGGATTGGATTTCTTACACACACATCACGGGTGGGCTCACAAAAGCTGGGGTGCTGCGTGGTTTTCCCTTCTGTCCAGAGCTAAGCCGCTTGCGTTGCAGGTCTCACCTAGCTCTGCTTGCTTTGCAGGACTCATCGTTAATGCCTCGTTTAAAAAATAAGAAGAAGAAAGGAAAAGCTAAAATGACACGGCAGTTGGGAGAAAAGTAAGATGAGACATGAATTGCAAGTAGTAACAAGACCCCTGAACCCTGAACCTGGCGGCCTGTGTTAGTTGTGGGCCCTACAAAAACAAACAAGTATTCTCGAGTGTGAAAAGGTGTTGTTGCCCTTTCACTACCGAACCTGTCTTTAACAGACTTATGAGACACTACTTTCATTAGGATATGTTAGGAATTACAAGGGCCAAAATCCTGAAGGTTGAGCCTGTTTGTTTTCCTATTTACTATTGTAAATGGTGGTAAATAGATAATTATAACCTATTTTTATTGTTTGGAAGAGATAAAATATCAAGGGTAATTACACCTCGAATTTTTTAATTTACTTTTTGAAGAAAAGAGTGAGAATGGCTGGGTGAAATTTTTTGATCGCACCGTGATGTATGTGATTGATCCACGCTGTTTATCTATTTTATCAAATCATTTTAGTGCTGGTCTCAAAAAAATAGGTAGGTTATAAGCTTAATTGGACCACGCTGCAGCAAACAAGGGGATATTGACATCCATCGTTGAAATGTGAAGCCATCTGTAGGTCCCACACTGATTTGTATATGTGATCCAACCTATTCATATGATCACATGGACAAGGATGAAGGAAAAACACAAATATCAGCTGGATACAAAACTCATATGGCCCACAAGAAGTTTTCAATGGTCTGTGTTTAATCCTCGTGTTTCTTGTGTTGTGGTACACTTGCACTTTGGATTTGGCTTGATTTTCATTTTATGCCCTAAAACGAGCTGTTACCATGAATGAACAGCTTGGATCAGACACATATATCATGGTGGGCCCTGCACAAATTTGAAATTTTTTCCCCATATTAGTGTCGTCAAATCAAGGCTTACTTTGCATGGCGGCTGCGTGCATTTCTTATGGAAAATAATGATGGCTTATTTACTTTTACTTCCAGCTAGAAATAAGAAAACAAACACCCCACAATTCACATTCAATACCACAATAGACAGATGTAGATTTCCTCGGGTTATTAAGCTATAACGTGGGGCCCACTTGGATGCATGTGTTAGATATCCGCATGGCTTGTCTATTTTACTAGCCATGTTAGGGCATGAGCTTAAAAATAAAGCATATCCAAATCTTAGGTGGACACTGCAGGGATCAGTAGTGATTGACCACTGAAGATTTCTTATAAGCTATGGAAGTTTTGGATTAAGTTGATATTTATAGTTTCCCTTCATTTAGGTTTGGTTGACCTTATCAACGTGTTGGATGACAAATAAATATTAGGATAAGCCGTTTAATCACCACTGCTTTCTGTAGTGTCGTCCACTTGAGATTTGGATCTACGTAATTTTTTAACTCATATATTAAAATGAGCAGGAAAATGGATGGATGACAAGGATAGACAAGTACTTACATCAAAATGGGTCATGCAGTCACGACCTGACTAAATCCTCATCTTGGCAGAATAATATATCTATATGGCGCGTATGCAAATCAGGTAGTTTCCCATGCAGGGCAAGTGGATTGGTTAGTTGCCTTGCTACGACTGGGAGGTGGTTTGGCGAGTGACATTGACCGTAGCTAATTCTCTTCGTTTTGTATCCACCATCCATTCATTTTTCCATGTCTTTTCAGTGCTCGATCCCTAAAGCTAAGCAAAGCTAAATCTCAAGAAGACCCCGCCGTAGAAAAACAATAGTGATTGAGTGTTGACCATTAGAAACCTCTTAGGGCCTATTGCAATGTTTATTAATTTGACATCCAACTTATTGATGAGGTCATACAAACGTGGACATAGGGAAAAAATAAATATCAAATTAATTCAAAACTTCCGTGGCTGATAAGAAATTTAACTGGTGAGCTTTCATTCAATATTATTTCCTGTGATGTAGTCCACTTGAGATTTGGATCTAACTCATGTTTAGGCTCATGCCATAGAATAATCTATAAAATTGGATAGACGAAGTAGATGAACCACATACATCATGGTGGCTACTGGCAAACATAGCCAAACCACATCCCTATGACCTTGTGAGAGATGATCCATCATGAGGTTCCACGGAGCCATATACAGTGATATATGTATTTTATATACACTGTCCAGCCATTTTTCACATGTCACTATTAGGCATGAACTCAAAAGGAGGCAAATTAAATGCTAAGGGGACAACACCTCGGGAAGTAGCTGTGGTGGTGACAATGAAACCTAATGCATTGTTCATAAGATCACATGAATTTGATGAAGGGAAAACATAGATATTAGTTAGCTCGATTCAAAACTTTCATGGCCTTTAAGAAGTTTCAATGTTACTATGTTCTTCAATTCCCATGCTTCCTGTGGGTTAGTCTAGTTGAGCCTTCAACCAACTTATGTTTTGGGTTCATACCTTAAAAAACAAAGATAAGCTTGATCCAAAACTTTTATGGCCCTCAAAAAGTTTTTAATGGTCGACGCTTATTCAAAATTGTTTCTTGTAATGTGGTCCACTTGAGATTGGTATATACCTCATTTTTGGTCTCATATGATAAAATAATGTGGAAAAATAGATAGACACCATGGATGAAAACACATACATCATGGTGGGGCCCACGGAGCACCAGCTACCAGTCCTTGACAGGTGGCAGGGGCAAGGTGGTACATGAACTGAGTTAGCTCGGTTAGCTCGCTTGACTCAACTCGAAAAAGCTCAGTTTGAAATTGAGTTCGAGCCAAGTCGAGCTAATTTTTTGAGCTCGAAACAATTTTGAACCGAGTTCAAGCTTGCCCAAGCTTGATTCAATTCGGATTGAACCTAACTCGAAACGAACTCGGATCGAACCAGTTAGGTGACTCCGTTACTTTGATATTGATGTTGCTCCCAAAGTGTTTGATGAAATGACTCAATGAAGTGTCAACTAATGGCAAGTAAGGTATGTATATGAAACAAATACTATTTTTTTTCTTGATTTTGATGTTGCGTATAAGGCATTTGATGAAATATCTATGAAATTGTTATCATTTTACATACAATGAGAATTTGAAAGTGTAATCCATATATTTGTGAAAATGCTACACGGGTAAACTCGGCTCAATCTTGGCTCAAGCTTAGCTCGAACTCGACTTAAATTGGCCCAAGCTGTTGATAGAACCAAGCTGAGCTCGCCAGTCAAGCTCAAGAACTGAGGTGAGCCGGGCTTAAGCTGGGGTCAACTAGTTGCCAAGCCAAATCAAGTTGTGCCAAGTTCCTCTCGCGGTTCACCTGGTGTACACCTCTAGTTTTCGAAGGGGGAGTAGCCAGTCCGTTTCCCCACGGAGCCCCTGCTAGGATTGTCTGTTTGGGCAGTACCCAATCCCCGTCTATACGCAGGAATCTAGCGCGGATTGGTTACGAATAAATATTTGCTCTAGTAGATAATACTTTTTCATTTGATTTCATAATAATAGTGGAAAACAAAAAACAATTGGCAGTCCATGCGGTGATAAACGGTATTAAAAAATAAAGCGACAGGATTATATCATGGCTTTTATTTTTAAAACGCAAGCCATCTGTTTTAACACCACAATATGAGTGGACCTGACCCATGCATCACACTGCCACATGTCTCATGGAGAGATTGCTATTCCACATTGCGGACCTTCCAGCGCTACCCTCACAATAAAATCAAGCCAGCCTTCTCATACAGTGGCCCACACACTCACACCAAATTTCAATTCTTGATCAGTTTCCTCGACCGTCCATTTTATGTTGTACAATGTGCAGATTGACCTGATCTTTGGGTAAATTGATCTGTATGGTTTATATACGAGCGGCCTGGATCTCACACACTTCCACCATGTTGATGCTGTGATAGCTATGGATGGACCCGGAATCAGCCCTAGTCAACTGCAGTCTTACATTCAGTACGGGGCTTGGCGTGGCCAGATCGGCCCCACCAACAAATCTAAGGAAGCAGATTGCGTACTGAGTAAACTCTGTGGGGCCACTATGGACGTATGCATCCTATCCAAACCGTACATCCGTTTTTACATATCATTTTAGGGCATGTGCCAAAAATCGAAGCATATCCAAGGCTCAAGTGGACCACAGTACAGGAAAGAGCGGGAATAATGATGTCTACTGTCGAAACATTCGTTCGTATGGCCCACAGAGATGTTTATTGATCATCCAACCTGTTCATAATATTACAAAGACATGGATGAGGGGAAAACATAAATATCAGCTTGATCCAAAACTTCTGTGGTCATCAAGAAGTTTTCAACGGGTAGCTTTCAATTTATACTTTTTCCCGCGATGTGGTCCACTTGAGCATCGTATATCCTTCAATTTTTGGAATATAACCTAAAATTATCTGTTAAAATGGGTGGACGGTGTGGATAAAAGATATAAATCACAGTCGACTCTACAAAGTTTATTAAGTACGCTTAACTCAGCACGCAGTCCGCTTCCCAGAGTTAAGTATCGCCGCACATGCCCCACGTGGTGCAGTGGCAATAAAGTACCATTATTTCGCATGGTATCGAAGACCATAGAAACTCTATCAGCCCTACATAAGCCGAAACCCTTCCCCCTTTTCCCCCTTTCGTATGTCATTTCCCGCCTCCCGATTTTCCCTATTTTCCCTCTTCTTTTTTCTTTCCTGCTGCGAGAAAACCCTAACCCTAGCTACGGTTTTCAGGAATTAAAAATGGTGCCGAAACAAAAGGGCAGCATCGATCTCCCTACAGAAGGTAGGAAGCGAAGGCGAGGATTCGCAGCTATCGGTAAGTTCTCGGAAAAATAGTTCAAAACCCTCCTTTTACCCTTCTTTTCTTCGATTTCAAGCTTTTTCTGTAAATTCTTCCCTAAAATATAGCATTTCATCTCTGACTAGATTTGTTTTCCAAATTTTTAGCTGTAGCATGAAAAAACCTTCGTTATTTTTCTGTTTTTAGTTCTAATTTGCCTGAAATGTCGATTTTATTTAGGTCAGGCGTTTCTGTGCTTAGGCGGGGTTTTTTTTCTTCTGTAATTCTTTTGAACTTTGTGTCCTAAACTCGAAAATTTCGTTTCTGCATTTTTCTTATATTTGTTCGCTGATGATTGCATTTTTCTTTTGGCGCAGATGTTGGAATCGAGGCGAATGAATGCATAAAGATATATCTCGGTATGGATTTATTTACACGCACCACTAGTTTTCCTATGGTAAGACAAGAAATTGTATTCCAAAATCTCACTGTCCAGTTAAGGTGGGTGGGAATCCCTATGCACACTTAAAATGGGATTTCACTAAGGTTGTCAGCAGGTGGGCCTTCGGGCACCATAGTTCGGTTCAGACCTCAGTTCCAGAGCTGGGGCCACAATGATAATATTCATGTCGGTTGCTTGTGTGTATATATATGTATGCGATGCCACTAATATACATATCAAAATTGATTTTAAGGGGCTGCGCTTGGGCTTGACAAGCTTTTATTTGGTTGGGCTCAGGTCTAAAAAAATTGGCCTGTTTCCGTTTTCATTTGGGCCTGGGCTTGGGCCTTGTATTTTTGGGCCTGGACTGTTTTGGAACTGCCTCATGCCAAGACGTTGATTGTTGATGGCCTTAACCGTTGCTTGATGGTTGGAAATGTGGGAACATAATCTTTTGTGCACTCAATGGCCTAGGCTGAAGCATGTCCACTTTCAGCCTGTGAGTCAAGGACCCAAGATGGGGTTCAACCCAGCCCTCAGGCTAAGTAGCCATACGTTGGCTGATCAATGCCCGCTCGTCAAATATTCATCATATCGATGTTAAATAAATAAGTCGAATCAAACTGGCCTACTTGTTGGGCACGTGGTAGGGCTTTCAATGAAATGGGTCTGCATTAGGCAAAATCAATATTTTGAATAGGGCCGTCTGACCAGCTCAAATGCAGGCTGGAATCAACCCCAGGTCCCGCCTGTTGAGGCGCTGACAGCCCTAGTCCTTTGGCCTATTTAAGCCATTTCCAGCTCGATAATTGTGAGGCCTAAAATTCAGGCAAGGGTCATAACTACTTTTTTGGAGGCTCAACTCAAATTCCACTGCAAAGCTGGCTGGACTCAGGCCAAGCAGAGCCAGCTGTGCACTGCTGCAACTATAATAATAAATCAACATCTCAACTTGTTTGCATGCAAATATCATGAACATAATGATGAAACTCTTTATGTTTTGCTTATGGCATGAAGTGGTTGAGAAAAGCACTGTCTAATTCTGCATTATATATATATATATATAAATTGAATTTATTAAATTGTGACAAAAAGGTATCATGGACAAGTTAAAGTGTCATCTAACACAATCGCCTAGTGGGCATGTTGAGATTGATTTATCCATGCTAGTAGTGGTTTATGTTTTGTGCCAATGTCTATAAACTTGATAATGTGTTATCATTTTTTTGTTTTTTAAAAGACAACAGTGAACTTCATAAAAGGGCTGCTGAGATAGGGTGAAAATATGTACAAAAACGCAAAAAACGAAGAAAAGGAAAATATTACATATGCCCCACCCAGCCTTTGCGCACCGCCCACTCTACAACTGAAATCCAAACATCACTAGCTGCTTATCCCACTTCATTACTTCCATTACGGAAGCATCTAGCATTCCTTTCATCCCAAATCCTCCAAAGGCCAGCAAGAAGACAAAGCCTCCAAACAGCTATGGAGCATTTGCGGTGTCAATAAGTTATTTCCACCTCATAATGTGTTATTTCCACCTCATATTTTCACCATCAGCTTAAGTCAATAAGTTAGGTTTAACTTCAATAGTGTAATTCATTAAAAAACATAGCACTAGATATAAAAGTTTGTATGTGATCAACTAGATGAGTGGTGCCATGTTAAGTGCTTCATAGAGTTCCATCAAGTCCAATAAGCTAAGTTTAGCTTCAGTTAAACAGAAATCAGGTTTAAAGGTAAGCATGTGATGAACTAGAGTAATGGGACCATGCTAAATGCCTCACAGAATTCCATGAAGCAGTCCAAAACATTTTCACAAAAGCATGGTGCTGGTGCATGGTGGTCAGGGCCATGGTATTAAAAAACAGTTGCATAACGGTAACAGTTATGCGTTACGGGTTTGTAATGGTTGTAGCAGTCATTATAGAAAATTTGTTCCATTACGGGGCTGATACAAGTTTTTTTTTTCCTTCCGAAAAAAGGGTTGTAGTAGCAACTGAGGTGGTTGTTACGACTATGGTTACCATTATTGAATACCTTGGCCAAGGCTTTTGATTGCTTAGGCTGTTATGTGGATGTACATAACTATAAGAACAGCCATGCTTTACGGGACAAAATGTTGGGCAATTAAGGAACAAAATGTTCATAAGATGAGTGTGGCTGAAATGAGGATGGTAATATGGATGAGTGACAAGATGAGGAAGGACAAAGTTAGAAGGGCACACATTCGAGGGAACTTAGGAGTAGCACCAATATGTAAAAAGATGAGGGAAGTCCTACTTGGATGGTTTGGTCATGTGTAACGGAGACTGAGAACCGCGTTGGTTAGGAGTGGGTTGGTGTAAGTTGAAGGCTCTAAAAGGACAAGGGGAAGGCCCGAAAGGCCATAGGTAGAGGTAGTAAGAAAATCTTTGATGACCTATGGTCTAATTGAAGTTATGGACTTAATAGAGTGGAATGGTGGAATAGGATTCATGTAGCTGATCCCAATTAGTTGGCATAAGGCTTTTGATTATGATGTTGATGTTATGTGGATAGGTCATTGCTAAAAAAAAATCATAGTGGTTGGGCTATAGTAGCCATTTAATTACTAGTTGCGGATGGACAATTAACCCAAAGTTAAGAAATTGTCAGCAATTGTCCACATTCAACAATCAAAATCTATAACTATCAAATGGTCAAGATCGTCTAATCACTATAATTTTTGGGCTATGGCCTAACAAGGTGGAGTTTTGTGAGATCACTGATACCAATCTTCATATATGATTTTCATGTGTATGGTCAAGATTATACTTTACAGAATGCCATTGAGACATTTCATATCATGTGTCAATAAACTAATATGTTTTCTATCGACAACAAGAATTTATTGAAAAGGGGAGCGGGAAGCATTATTGATAAGGGTAGAGAAACGTGACTAAACTCTAGTGAGAAGGTGACCAATCATTAATAAGGTTGCTTACAATGAAACCCTGATTCCATGGTGGGGTCCTCAACATTCAATTTCGGAGTGGGACCTCAAAGGTGGGCTTGTAGGCTTTGAATGATCTCTCTAAATTAACCAGTTGGTATTCATTAAGCTAATATGTTAGGATTCACAAGAGTTCTTATTGCAAGCGTCGAGTAAAAATAACTTTCTCGTTCCTTGATAATAGAGAATGATGAACCATTTTGATTAGATAGGGATGAGATGAATATATCAAAATGTTGGTTTGGCTTTGTGCCAGGAAGGTCAACCGGTGAGGCTATTTCATACATAAGATAGTTGATGGAAAAATATATGGAGATGATCTCCATGTGCTCTCTAATTGACTTAGAGAAAGCATACAATAGGGACCTTAAAGAGCTAATTTAGTAGAGTATTGCGAAAGAAAGGAGTCTTAACTCTTAAGAGTACATATTGACATGATTAATGATATGCATAATGGCGTGGTAACAAAAGTGAGGATCATTAATGGAGAGAAGTGAGTTTCCAATTATTGTAGGCTTACATTGGGGGTTGGCCTTGGTCCAATGTCTTTTTACATTGTTTATGAATGAGTTGATGAGGCATTTATAGTTAGAGGTCTCTTGGTGTATGCTGTTTACATCATATATCGAAAAATTGGTATCGTATCGGCTTGATGCGATACACGATACGGGCTTGTATTGGTTGTTTCAATATTGATTGTACCGTATCAGGTGACACGGCCCGTATCAACACAAATATGCTATACTTGTATCGACCGATATGGGTATAAAAAGGGTAAAAATGGCAACCTCCCTATATCCCCCCCCCCCCCCCCCCAAAAAAAAAAAAAAAAAAAAATCTCCTCCAAATCAGTCACATACATCAACCTATAGGATTTTCGGTGCCATTAACAACTTATCAGAGGATCAAAACATCGGATTTTAGCCGATATGAAGGATCGAAACAATTTCTGGCGGTTTTGAAAAATTGGAAAAGGTTAAAAAACCATTTTTTGCTGTTGATCCTGGTTGAAATCCATATTTATGTTTATTATACCCCTAGATCTACAAAAAAAACTACCAGATTTGAAGGTCTTTTTGATCATTTTTGGGTTTTTTGGGCATTTACGCTTAATTTTGTTGTTTTTCCATCGTATATGAGTAGTTTGGTGGGTTTTTTTTTTTTTTTTTTCCAAATGTTATGTCAAGTTTTCTTCAATTTCAATTTTTGTTCATGCCTAGGGGGTGGAAGTTTCTTGGTTGATGTCTTGATGATGTAAATTGATAACACACATTTACAAGCAAGCATGTACTAGTGACTAGAATAGTGAGTAGTGATTCTTCTTGGACATATCAAACTATTAGCAATATACGATATCAATTTACGTTATATGTCAACAGTTTATATAAAAAAATTTAACACCAGAACTTATAGTAGGCAACCCGCCATGCCATCATTCTTACTAAAGAATGGTTTGATATACCATTGAATACATGGTAAAAATAAAAATAAAGATGATAGATTCGTGAATATGTCAATTGTTTTTTTGTTGTCAATATCTTTCATATTTTTTTGCTTTTTAAAAAATAAATTCTGACTGATACGGGGCGATAAGGCCTCGATTCTGATACGCGATGTCGTATCGTATTATTTTTCCGCAGTGCAGATACAACGGCCGATACCGTCATTCAGAACCATGGTTTGTATATAACATAGTTTTGATTGACGAGTTGAGGGAGGGTAATGCAAAGCTAGAACTTTGGAACAGAATCCAAAGGTTCTAAACTTAGTTGGGACATGGGACTAAAATAGAGCATATTGAATGTAATTTTAGTAATTATATGAGTGGAAATGAGGAATTAGTTGGGATTGTTGACAAAGAAGTACTCCAAAAGTACCATTTTCGATATCTTGGGTCAGTAATTCAGGACATTGGAGAGATTAAGAAGGATGTTGCTCTTAGAATTATAATTGGGTGGATGAAGCGGATATGTGCCTTTGGAGCTATATTGGATTGATGCATACCAATGGAAGTAGGGGAAGTGAAATTCTATAGGAAACTATAATACCAGCCATGCAGTATGCGACAAAGTATTGGGCAACTAAGGAACATGTTCATAGAATTAGCATAGCTGAAATGCGGATGTTGAGATGGATAAGTACAAGACAATGATAGAATAAAAAATGAATCCATTTGGGGGAATTATGAGTAGGACCATTGGGTAATAACTAATAAGATGAGGGAAAGTAGACTCAAATGGTTTGGCCATGTGCAACGGAGACCAAGCACTACATTGGTTAGGAGCGTGTTGGTGCAAGTTGAAGGATCTAAAAGGGCATGGGAAAGGGCCAAAAGGATGTGATGGAGGTAGTAAGAAAGGTCTTGATGACATAGTTTTCTTAAGGATGTGTGTTCCTTGATAAAGTGGAATAGTGGAATAAGATTTGTGTAGTTGACACGAATTAGTTGGGATAAGGCTTAGATGGTGATGCTGATGAGTTAATTGTACAGGCATGTTTGTTTTGAGAAGAAAAGTTAAAAATGTGACAATCATAATATGAGTCTAAAGATATTTAGTACAATCAATGTGTCCAAAGAATTCTGCATCGTGCTCACTCGCCCTAACTTCTAAAGCAATGAAGGGGAGGGGTTACCCCCTCTCCTCTTACTTCAGGAACTTGTTTGAGACAGGGACTTCAATGAAGGGCATCATATTTCTTAAAAAGAAAGTAACTATATTAACCCCACCATGAGAGGAATGCAAAATCCAAACACAGAGTGCTTATGATATGAGAGGAATGAATACTTCGGTGAAGTTGGTCAGAATCATCACGTCAATAAAGGGGAAATCATGTAAAGGGGCACTCAATTGACGGTACTTTGGGAAGTGGTTTCTTTTCTATTGTACCCTCCCTGCTCGCTATGTGACGTTTGACGCACAAGTCTCTCTGTGTAGTCGTAGTCATTGCAGTCAATATTCTATAAGTGGTAACTCCCCACCTAGAATGTCTCTTCCTACAGCCTCCTTTCCCATGCTAGGGAAGCTCTTAGGGAACTGGAAGTTGACAAAGGCAACTTTTGTCTCTTTTCGTGACTTCTATGGATGACGTTAGCTAAACTCCAGCAGTCGCGACCATGACGGTTTGATTGCTGCACAATCTATCGTTGCCTTTGATCTTTCGGAAGTGCCCTTGCCTTGGTATGCAATATGTATTTAAATCATAGTTGAGTATTCTTGAAGCAAATGTCCTTTTCATGGTTAGGCTGTGTTATGTCCCAACATAAGTTATGATGTCAATATCCCTAAAAAGGAAGATTGGGTCATGCTCCAACATAGAAGGAATTTCCATCTACCAAGTTATGGATCAGCTTGATGCTTAGCTCTAGTAACACAAACACATCCCAAGGTAATTTTCCAAGACAATGTTTGCCGAGTTGTAAAGAATATCCTACATGATGAATGCTCAAAAATAGAGAGGTGTTGCCCAAGTTGCAATGATTAGGCGAAAACAAATTAAGTAATTACAGCACTAGGATTATATGCTTCATTTGCATGGTGGTGGCTATGTTATCTTTCCTGTTTGTGATTGATCTTGCACATTTTCATAAACCCTACTCAACATGGTCTTTGCTCTCTTCATCTCGGCTGACTGTGAGTAGAAAGTTTAGTTGGAATTAGAAGAGGGGCTTTATCTTATTTGCAGAGAACTCAGTTGTAGTTTCACAAGTTGTTCCTCTTGTCTCGTTGGTTGGCATTTTGGTGGAGGATGAGTTTTTTGCAAGATGACAACATAGTCTTCTGCAAATTTTTATTGCATTTTCCCCTGTTCGAGCTTTTTGATTGTTTTTTCATTATTTTTCTGGCTTTGAGATTTTTGTGGCTTTCAGACATACTGGGATGGAGACGACAACTTGAAAGCCTTTTAGGATATGCTCATTTATTTCCTATACAAGTGAAATGCGTTTAATATGTTGCTTTAATTAATTTAGCTTTCCAATATTATATTCTCATATTTTAGTGCATACCTATGGTCCTCTGATATATGGTTCACCAGATATCTCAGCAAGGTTGTGGCACACAAGGAGAACTGTGAAGATAATGAATCATGCAAGATTTAAGACTATAATGGTCCAGCATAACTCAGAGCTTAAGTAATCCTATAATATTCTCCCAAATGGATCCTTTTTTCTAATTGAATTTGGCATGATGGGTCTTCTTTGCACATGAGGACTAAGAATTTGAACCTTTAACCTTGTGGCAATGATCTGATTATACGGGGTCGAATTCATGGGTTTATAACTTCATTCTTCGTGTACGTATCAAATAAACAATCACATTATTTGTACATAACAATAGTTTTTACATATTTATGTTTTTAATTTTCTTTTGAAGATGAACCGTTACACATTTATCACTTTTGTTAACTTGCGTTGTCTTTGTTGGTCCATGTTGTAGTAAATAGTGTGGATGAAGTGGATACTGCAGACAGCTTTTGTTTTGAGCCAGTTGATCTGAATCGTTTTTTTGGTGAAGATGGAAGAATATATGGCTATAAAGATTTAAAGGTGACTCCAATTCAATTAAGTTGCAGCTATCTTGTAGTCAAGAGTTCCGACATTAATTCCTTTGCTGCTTTGGATATAAAATTAGCTATTCCTTTTTGCTTTTGCTACATCTAGTCTTTCAATTTGATTCGTTATTATCTTTTGTTGCTTTCATTACGATGGTAGGTCTTTTGTCCTGCCATTTTATCCTTAATGTCCATCCCATCTTTGAATAGTAAATTAGGTTCATAACTTCATATTATATTTATTGCCAGAGCACTATAATTATTGGATCTCATTGTCTTTAGAATGTTAAATGTAGCTTTGGTTGAACTGGCAATGAAAATTTCAGGTCTAGGACATCTAATGCCATATTTCTTATTCTTATGAACTTGCATATATGAATACAATATGAAGTTGTGATTGAGAAGAGGAGGTCATTTGTGGAATGTGGTGATTGAGAGAATCGGGTGGAAGAGTTGTTTTTTCTTTTTTGGCGGAAAGAACTACTCTCGTTAAAACAACTATATCTTGCATGCTGATGGACTTCATGTCCTTATTCTACTGCCTAAGCAATGTCATTAGGAGGCTGGAAAATATCCAAAGGAATTTCTTACGGCAAGGAACAAAAAGTAGAAACACGTTCCATTTGGGGCTGTTTGGATGGGAGTAAATGGAGTAAATGGGTGGAATTGGGAGTAAATGGTATTTGAGGTGTGTTTGGATGGGAGTAAATGCATGTGAATGAAATGAAATTGGAGTAAATGTGCATTTTAATGAAATCCTCTCTACGAGAGAGGATTTGGAAGTAAATGGGGTGAAATGCCTTTTTGAGCTTCCTTGGAGAGTCACATGTGTAAACAAAGGTGCCACTATGCGCATGCCCACCACACACATGTCACACTAACGATACTCCGAAACAATCCAATTATCGGCCACATCACTACCAAAAGAATGATCCAAACCGTCAAAAGGATGACCATCTTTCTATTAAATATCGCATATGTACACTAAGTTGGGATATTAAAGTGGATTTGGGATATCATATATATTCCTGTGAATATATTGAAAAATTCAAATGCATTCCAATTCCTCCCATTTACTCTCATCCAAACAAAATATTTGCATTTCAAATGCATTTCATACTCCCATCCAAACACAACTGTGTAAGCCATTTACTCCCAATTCATTTACCTCCATTTACAAGCACCCAAACGGGTGCTTTGGTGAAATGGGAAGAGGTGTGCAAACTGAAGGAGGGTGGCTTGGGAATCAGAAGATTGAGAGCCATGAATGAAGCTTTGTCGAGGAAATGGTTATGGAGGTATGGGGAGGAGGTCAGCCTTTGGAGAAACGTCATAATAGACAAGTATGGTGTGGTAGAGGAAGGTTGGTTTCCTAGGTCGACTACGATTTATAGGGCATCCGATATGTGGAAAGTGGTGCTCGAGGTTGTTCATAGCTTTAGCAGGAAATTTGCTTCTTGTTTGAAGACGAAACTAGAATTAAATAATTTAAATTTTAGTATGATAAGTGTTGTAGGGATATGCCTTTGAAGATGAGATATCCTCACATATTCTCCTCAGCGTTAGAAGAGGAAGGCAATATTTCTTATTTTATGTTGATCGAGGACAACAAGGTGGTATGGTTCTCTCGTTTCTGAAGAAGCATGAGTGAAGATGAGATTCAAGAGCTTGCTAATCTGTTGAACCTGCTGCATCAAGTTAAGGGGGATGGCAGGCCCCAAGATAGATGGGTTTGGATCTCAGAAAGTCAAACGGCTTTTCTGTCCTTTTATTGGTCTCTCTCTGCTCAATTGCATCACTCCGATCCAAATCCTCTGTTCCACATTTGGAAGTATAAAGGTCCTCCTAGGATTCTAGCCTTTGTTTGGTTGGTTAAACAAAAGAAGGTTCTCACCATCAACAATCTAGGGAAGAGGAAGATGTTCATTATAAATGGTTGCCCTATGTGCCTTATTGGTGAGTTGGTGGATCATGTATTCTTGCATTGGCTCCTCTTCAGAAATATGGTGGCAAATACTATGCCTATTCAAGGAGGAATGGGTGATGGCGCAGTATGGGGGCACTCTTGCAGGCATGACATAGGGGGTTTAGGGTAGCAAATAAAAAAATCAGACATGGAAATTAGTGGTGATAGTAGTGGTTTGGGCAGTGTGGCTTGAATGTAAAAATTGAATTTTCAAGGACAAGGTATGCCCTGCAAATGTGGTGTTTCTAGGCCAAAAGAATGATTGCAGAATGGGCCATTGCTGCAATATTCAGCAAGAGCTCCCTGGGGAAGTTTTGTGGCTCTAAGTCTGAGTGGTTTACTATGTTGCTTTGTAGCTTCCATGGATAACGTGCCATTATATTTTGTACCTTTTTTGCTTTAGAATATATATATATATATATATATATATATATATATATATATATATATATATATTCGGAAGCCTTCAAAAGAAGAAGAAGTGCTTGCTTGCAAATAACTTGCTTTGCAATATCAATCGTCTATCTTAGATCTTGGACTCTCAAGGCTCCTCTCTAGTTAAAACATGGAAAAATGAATATTAGAAGCCTTATGGAATGGTTACCATTTTTTTTTATAGATACTATAGAATGCTCGCATAAAAGCAAGGTGTTGATCATGGCTCTTAAAAGAGGTTTGATGTAATCCAATATGGTCTTACATTGTAGACCTAATTAATCTTTTGGTCGGATTAGGGTCCAACTATCCAACAAATCTATGGACCACCTGTTGCTTCACTACCCCTTCTCTGCTCAGATTTCGAATCGGATTCTTGGTTTGTTTGGAGTTCAATGGTTGCTGCCACAGTCAGTGCCGCAAATGCTATGGGCTTGGCATGGAGTACAATTGGAGAAGGATAGGTTACCCATATGGATGCTTTTTGTATTGTTTGGCTGGTTTGCTTCCATTTGCTTTTTTCTTATAAATTATTATTCATAGCCCTTAAAAAAACAACTATCCAAGTACAATTAGAAATTGGGTCGGGCTGGGTACCCGAATGAGTGTAGTGGGAATTCAACAAGGTAAAACATATGTGCAACACATAATTGAAATGCACAAATTTGTTCTCTGAAATTAAATCTCTTCCCCCATGGCAAGATTTTTCCTAAGAAATGGGGAGAAAATATGATTTTGGAAGGATGTGTGGATCGGCGAAACTCCCCTTTGGATTATGTTTCTAAGATTGGCTCGTTTGGCAACATATATTGATATTTCAATCTTGAGGTTGTACTCTTATGCCACCACCGTTCATCTTTGTATTTAATGTCTGGATGAAGCATTAGAGCATTACACCTGTGAATATAGTTGCAAGAACCGTTAATTGATGCAGCAAAAGATACAGGACGGGAGCAGGGAAGTGTTTGTTTCCTAGTGTAGTCAAGTACAAGCAGCTAGAAAGCAGGAGTGGAAGCACAAGTCCGAAGCATGAAGTGGACGTGGCACCTAGTTAGAAGGATCACACAACTAAGCTTAGGAATGGTTGGTTTAGGCATCCAATGATGTCATCTTTGCTTCTAATGTCTAGAACTAACATTGAGCGGTTAGATGGGTATTCGGGTTGGTAAGGATTTCACCCTGGGACCAACCTATTTACTTAAATGGGCCACATGTTCTAGCTTGAGCCCTACCCACTATGCATTTAGCTTGGTGCCAAGCTGCCTCAAAATTAGGTCCGGCCAGTTGACCTATGGGCTGACCTGACCCATTGCCAACCCTAGTTCTTGACACATACCATCATACCCATGGTGGCATGAACATTATTGATTTGATGATTGAGATGATCATTGCGATGTTACTCACCTACGTTATAAATGGCAGGTTCATTGACAAGATTAGAACTGACGTGAGCCAAATCGAGTTGAGCTTGGCACATCTTGGCTCGGCTTGGCTCGGTCCTCAAGCCTAGGCCAGCTCGGCTTGGTTCGGTCAGCAGCTCGGGTCACCTCGAGCTGAGTTCAAGCTCTAGCTTTCGAGCCGAGTTCGAGCTCAAGCTTTTGAGTCGATCGTTTTCTTTCTAGTTTTTATATGGGTGGGCCCTTTTTTTATTATATATTATATATAATATAAAATATAATATATTAATTAAGTTATATATATAAATATAATATTATATAATTAAGTTATGACTCGAGCCAAACCGAGCTGAACCGAACTGAGTCAAGTTCAGGCCGAGCTTTGAGCCAAGTTGAACTCAGGCCAGCTCGAGCTCGGCTCAAAATCCTTTTGAGCTCAAAAAATCAGCTCAGCTTGGCTCAGAATCCTTTCGAGCTCAAAAAATCAGCTCGGCTCAGCCCAAACCCAACTTCAAGTTGAGCTGAGTCGAGCATGTCCGTGCCGAACCAAGCGAGTTAACCGAGCTAGCTCAGTTCATGTTCAGCTCTAGACAAGATTCAAGCCACTCCGAGTTGTCTGTTTGCATAAGTTTTAAGCTTTCATTACGAGCAGGGCATGATATTCCTGACATAAATAAATGTGAGTTTCTATAGATATTTTTCTAGATTCTAGTGCATTGCAGAGAAAATAAAAAGGAAAATTGCCTCCCCCCTTTATATTTTTTATTTTTTTACATTTCAACTCGTTTGGTGCAGATCGACATTTGGTTGAATGGCATATCATTTCATGCATATGCTGATATTTCATTCCAGAGCACATTCAATGTAAGTGTTGATTACTGGTTACCCAACATACCATCTGTAACTATTTGTATTTTTATTCTGAGTACATATTTGTTTGTGTTGGGCACTCCTTTAATAGAGTTCCATGAAACTAAGCCTTGAAATGCTGGGGAACTGAAATCAGCTAAGTCAGCCTAGTAGGAGATTAGTAGTGGTTATCTGGATGAGAAAGATGGAAGGCAGATTTCATTCTATGTTGTGAAGTGTCAAGTTCTCTTTACTGTTTGTATGTTCCATCGAGGAATGTGAATGAGACTTGCACGTGTTGGTGATGGGGTGGCCTCGCTGCATAAGCACTAACGAGGCGTTTTTGTGAGAGATGCATTCCCTGATCACTGTGAACATTTCTGTGCTGAAAAAGCAGGTCATTTCATCAGTTTGGATCACGAGTTTAAGTTGAATACGAACCATTTCCCATTTATTCCAACCATCCTCTATCTCAAAAAGTGTTGACCAGCCTGATTTTGGGCTGGAGGAGATGTTCATGGTGGTTGGTCCCCATCTGATGAAAGGCTTGGATCTCTCACATGTATGCTACATAGAGTTGTGCATGCGATGTCCCTTCACCATCTTAGCCGTGCTTGTCCCATTGGCAGGGTCTTTTCCATCTAGCCTTTCATTCTAAACTGGCTTTCTTGGTGGATTTCAGCCAACTCAATTCCATTTGGCTGCTAACTAGGTTTTTGTTAAATCTTAAAGTTTGTAGCGGTGTATCTCATTGCAACATACTCATGCTAAATATTGTTAATTGTTTTAAGGGATCGAAAGGGACCACAGATCTGGACCCTGCCCTTAAGGTATGCATTAATAACTGATTTTAAACTATCTTTAATTTCCTCTACTGCTATACTTACTCTTAATTTTCAAACAGAAAATATTCGGTGAATCCCTGGTTGAGAAAAAAGAGGAATTCCTTCAAACTTTCACCACAGACAGACATTATATTAGGTATGGTCCCTTCAATTTACTCATCGATCATTGCTTCCTCTGTCCATATGGTTCAATCGTCAAAATTTCATTTGTATTTTTGTGCATGTGCATGTCTTTATGAATGTGTTTTCTTTTATACATGCTCATATGCATTTCTTTTTTGCTTTCCTTTTATTATCTCAGTACCATTATTTCACATGGAGAGGTTGTGCATTGTGAAGCCTCCAAGGGACGTGATAACACTACACAGGTAGTCTCCAGTTTGCAGTTTCTCCTGTTCTCACCTGCATTTATAATCTCACAAATCCTGCCAATGTCACAGGAACTGATACACTATGCTTCCTGTAATATCTTGACAATATTAGTTTTATTATTGCTGCTGCTACTATAACTATTTATGAATCATATGGTCAGACACCTAGCTGAAAAAAAAAAGCATGATATTTGAAAATGGTTACGTAACAATGACTTCGGGACCTGTTAGCAATACAGGGCTATAACCCCCGTTCTGAAAAAAATGGCTCATACGAGCCTGTAATGACTGTTACGGGGCCCCTAATGGACTGGTATAACAGTCCAATACAGGGCTGATACATTTTCTTCCTTTAAAAAAAAGTTGACTGTTACAGGGACATAATGCCCATTACAGGAGCCATAATGGCTGTTATGGCCTGTATCATAACAGCCATTCAGCTGGCTGTTATGGCCACCGCTACTGTTATTGAATACCTTGGCCTTAACTGGTGCTGCACAATGAGGCCCATCTACTTGCAACTAGAAAAGCTAATTTCATGTAGGTGGCCCCGCCCCTATTTTGTTGCCAATCAAAGTACATATACTTCGTATTTTTGGTTGGACACATTCCATGTTATTCTTCATTATCTAATGTTCTACAGTCCCATTGTATGATTTATTTACTTTGTTTGCAAATACCTTTCATTTATTGGCATTTCAGGGGGTTAAAATTTATGCTATATTTATAAAGTATTTTAAAGTTTAAACTAGTCTCCACACAACCTTTCAGCAGTTTACCTTTTAACCCTTGATTAATGCATGCCTTCGGGACACAGAATATCCACAGATCCCACCAATGCTATATTGTTTGATTGTAGGCTAGTGGATTCAAGTATGGACATACCTATTGCATTAATTTCAGTACTTAAAATTTTCATGTGAACTAGATAAATCTACCTCATTGTTTATTTCTCCACTGCAAAATCATAAAAGCATCCTTTTCCAGCCCATTGTGTTCTCATGCCTGGTCCAACTCAGTCCAGAAGTCTAGGGTGCTTGGGCCCAATGTGTGGGCATTATATTATTGGGCTAGAATTGGACTGACTTTGACCGGGGCAAGCCTGGCCATTGGCACACATTTGCATCTTTTGGCAGCAATTGAAGTTCGTAAGTGCTAAACTACCATGATGGTGCTTTCTCTTCCACAGAACCTCGTCATTCGCATGGGTCTGCGCAGCATGCCTGTTGGAGAGCTCTATAGTCGTCTGGTACCTCTTGTGTTTCTTAATGTGGAAGGTAACCTTCGATGTTGTTTTGTGCTGTGATATTTTATTCTTGTGTCTACCTGCGTCAAGTTTGGGGTTTGAATTTATAATATGTGCAATGCTTTGTTCAGGTGGTAGTGCTATAGATGTAACGGATCCGAGATGGGATATTTATCTAGTTGTTGAGAGAAAAGCTGGTCAGTCAGGGACTATTGATTCTAAGTTGCTTGGTTTTGCCTCTATCTATCGCTTTTTCCACTACCCTGACAGTACGCGTTTACGAATCAGCCAGGTTTGCTCTCCTATATTGTCACAATATTAGTTATTTGTCCCATGGAGAAATGAAGCACTGAGGAAGGGTAAATGCACAATTCATCACACCATTGAACACATGGCAGGCATGTACAGGGTCTGGAATGCTTCTCCGCCCTGACCATGAACTTGCCTTGGCCCAAAAACCAGACCATTCAGATGACCCTAACCCTAATCTCTTGATTTGAGGAACAATGTCTGTGGACTGCGTTTGGGTGCTGTTCTTATGATGAAGTGGGATCGTCTGGTCAGCTCATTTTTGGGTCACAGCATGTCCTTTGTGAAGCCTGCTGGATAAGCAATCTGGCCATCTTGGTCCCTTGTAGATGCCTGCGTCTTGTTCCTGTTGGAACTCTGCAACAATTTGGGACAATTAGTGCTCCCTAAGCAAAAATGGTAAACCATGCTAGCATGCAATGTTGGTTGTGAGTAATAAAATTGCATGTGTCTGGACATAGATTAATTATATGTGAGTGATAGCTGCTAGAGCATGATTTGCGGTGTGTTCCAGCTCACCATCATCCAGATTTATGCAAAGTGGGTGTTTATATGTATGTTTTTGGGGAATGGTCATATTTGCAATGGTGTATGTTACCATCCACCACTGGCAGTGGTCCCAACATGTTACACGTACAATATCTGAGATGTTCAAAACATATACCTCCCAACCCAGAAAAAAAGGTTTTCTGGTGCAAAAATCAGGCATAAAATGAAATAATGGGCTGTTTAAGTTAGATCTGCTGACGTTCTGATTCAATGCACCTGTGTTCCACCTGATGAATGGACTGTCCCTTTGCGATTTCATGCCGGGGCTTTACTTTCCATGGCTCAGATGCTATGTACACATGACCTGTTGCCACGCTTATTGGGATGGATGGTAACTTGCAGTCCAATCAGTGTGTATGTGATCATTCCTATAATATCTTTTGACTGCTCACTAGGGATTAACTTGGATCTGGGTTGTTTTAGCTTTCACCTAATTGATGATTTTAGCTTAGCATTCATCAACAGAAATGAGGTGAATGTTGTATCTTGACATCCCGATTTTCTTGGGTGGGCGGTATGCTTCCCCTCCCAGATGAAGATTGGCTGTCAGGTTGGAGCTTTAACATCCCAGATGTTGAATTGTATGAGAAAAAATGCGGGAAAAAATCCATGATGCTCAAAATGCACAGCAGTTTACCCCTTCAGGGCCCATTTGATAGCATTCGTGTCTTATTAGAAACAGCTAAATTCAGATCCAGATTAAGGGTCCTATCAAATGAGCAACATGAGCCATAAATGACCATTTTGCCCCAAAATTTCCTCTCCCGAGCCAATCACCATGAGGGTGCAACTTGTGCAGATTGGGTTGGGTTCAGGGTCAGCCTGAGCCCAACCTGACATCAAGCTTGGCCAACCTGTGGCCCGACCCAACCCGAAGCCACATATCCTCAACCCTAACCCTCTCGAGTTGGGTTGGGTCAGGTCGGGATGAGGCGGAGTGCAATCAGGCCTTCCAACAGTGGTCCTCGTGGGTGTAACCCCCAATTCATGCCAGTCCATTATGATGACTTGAGCTTCTAAATCAGGCCAATCCACGCATCAGGTGGGCCACACACGATTACAAATCAGTCCACTATTTTATGCCTGCCATGGCAGCCAGCAGTCATTTCTTGAAAATGAAAATTGATCTCCACCTTTGCCTGAATGGTGAAATTATATACATGATTTCCAACCCTTTTAGCTCTTTTTCAGATCATGAAGCCATTAAATGATGGTTTACGTCTTGCTCTCATGGCAGATACTCGTCTTGCCTCCTTACCAGGGCCAAGGATATGGCCGTTTGCTTCTCGAGACTCTCAATTCCATGGCAATATATGAAAACGTGTATGATGTGACTGCTGAGGAGCCCTCTGATTACCTCCAACATGTCCGAGGCTGCATCGACACACTTCGCCTGCTTGCTTTCGAGCCAATCAAGCCGGCAATTACATCAGTCACTTCTCAACTGAAACAAAGCAACTTCTCAAAGAAAACTAGCAAGTTCCACTCAGACCCACCTGCAAATGTGGTTGAGGGGGTCAGGAAACTCTTCAAAATCAACAAGAAGCAGTTCCTTCGTTGTTGGGAGGTTCTTATCTATCTGAGCCTCGATACCAAGGACCGCCTGTGCATGGAGAACTTCCGGGCCTGCATCTTTGATCGAGTGAAGGCGTATGTCTTAGGGAAAGATGTTGGGAGTGCTGGGAAGAATCTGACCGATGTTCCGAATGACTATGAGCATGACATGACATTCGTCATGTTCCGATCGCGGGCTGCTGGAGGCGCTCTGGATGCTGAGGTTGATGGGAACCAAAAGGTTAAGGAAGAACAGTTGGGTCAGGTAGTCAATGAGCGGATGGAAGAGATCGTGGAGATTGCAAAAAAGGTGTCATTGCATTGTAGGTCTTAGGTAAGTGTCGTACCATATTGATCTTGAAATGTGGATTGCCGGAATCTGACATCGTTTATGTTGAATGAGCAATTGGGCTGCTGTATTTTCAACTTGTCCACCTGAAAAAAAGCAGTCCTTGAAATGTTCCTTCTATGCCATGAAGCTTCTTTTTGTATATCTTTTGCTACATCTGGATATGTAGCGAGGATAGGCTTGCACCATGTATGTTGATCCATCCTAAGCTATCATTTGGGGGTCGTTTGGATATGAGGAATTTAAAATAGCTTAGAAGAATTTGTTTCCAGGAAACAAAGCCCCTGAGAAGAGTTTATGTTTGTCACATTTGGGTACTTGGAATATAGTTGTTTGAAAACCGGAGAATGTGTTTAGGTCATTCGAAAAGAACTGCCAGGAATTACACTCTGCATAATTCACTGGAGAGGGAATTAGAAAAAAAATGACCATCAGTGCGGAATTCATTACTCGGAAATTGCAAGGTAGCTCCTCCCAAAGGAACTTCAGAATGGCCCTTTTGGTGGAAATGGACTCCAAGAGGAAATGAATTCCTAGTATTTCCAGGAGACTAAATGCAGGAAATTTCATCTACTTTTGGATTTCATTATTGTGGGTTTTCGGGACACCCAGGGGACCCGAGGATGGGTTCCTGGTAAAAGGTATTGTCTTTATTTTATTTTTATCACCTTTGTTTGTTCAGGAACTTATCATAGTGATTTTGATGCAGATTCTCTTGATCCTATAAACACACCGCGGCTCTTCTAAAAATCTAATCTAATGCGGTGATTATCCCAAAGCCGTGGGTCCCACCAGCTTTTGATGGAGTGTGAAGCATTGCTGTATTTTCTTATCATAGCCATTTACTCTGTCCACCTATCGAGGGGTTTACATCTTTGGAGATTTTGGTGCATGGACCGTCTCAGTGTGTCCATAATATTAATAGCCATGATCAGGAGGTAACTGGTGCTGCCCACGAAATGTGTGTACAGTACTGTTTTTGGTTCTTATTATGTACAGGCATAGCCCCTTGGTCAGTGGTCGAAACCATTGATACAATTTGCCCCCACTGTGGATGGTCGATGATCCATCAAATAAAAATGTCCCATAGTAGAGTCATAACCCTTCAATAGGTGGCCCAGCAGCTAGATGGTTAAGAAAGCAAGCATAGCTAGGATTAACATTCGAAGGGCCGCCAGGGGTGTTTCTGGTGCATTGACCGTCCAAACTGAGGCCGATGGCACTGTTGATTTTTACCTGACTGAACCGTGGCTCCCCCTAGTACAGCCCAAAGACTTGGATATGCCATACAAATTCACGGACTGATGATTGTGTGATATCCACTAGGATATTATCTACTGTCCACTTGTATATTCATCTGGTGGGTCTGCTATAATCGACCGTTGGAATATTTTGACTTTCATTCCTATTGTAGCCACCAATCCAAAGGTTAGGATTGTTCTATCCACGCCATTTTTTAGGCACCGTGCATCCAGTGGGACCTAGCAGTCCAATGATAAAGATCACTTACAAATGAACTTCTACTGTCTAAAATCTGTGATTGGGCAATCCATCTACCCCTGTTTGATATGCTTAGAAAAATGGATTGCCCGTTTTGCGTTTTGATTATAATATAAAAGGTTTAAGCTTCGTAGGGAAGGAGTATTATGTTGGAGCCACCTTTGGCGCAACAGCTTTCAAAAGGCACTTTCATAAGATGACCTGACCAACTGATCAATAGCTAGGAAAATGCACAGTTCATATTCAAAATCATGATGAATAGATGACCAAATCCATCTTACTATTCGCTTGGGAAATGGAAATGGACATTCCATGTTGATTAATGCTAGAAAGATATAAATGGATTGTCCATTACAAGAGCCCACTTTATTGCTATAGAGTGATGAGAGACTCCTGTAAAATTAATTTTTGCAGCGATCTAAACCATTGATATGATGGGCCTCTGTGGATTCCTGTGCATAAAATTCCTCCACGGGAAGATACCATTACCCACGGGATCTTTTTCAACTTTAGGCCAACATGATAAGATGGTTCCATGACTTGAAATTCTGTCTGAAATACGCTGTTGTCCCATTATCCCGCTTCAGTGATGATCTTTGCCTCAGAACTCCAGCCAATGGGAAATTTTCTCTCCTGCTCTAAATTCAGGTAGTGACGTTAACAACCATAGGCTGGCATAAGTTTCTTACCGTGGACCTTATAGCATAAAGTACAGAACATGGATGTTTATGATCACCGGGCCTCTCAGCCAGTGGCAGGACGTACGCTCGATCCTTCGTAGAGACGGGCAAAACCCTTTTTTTCCTTCCTTAACCTGACGTTTGTTCGGTGACTGATTGACGGTTGGGGGGTTTTGGAGAATCTGCCATCCAGAGCGTGAATTATAATTCCAACGGCTTGGACCACTGAACGATGGCCCCCCCATTTATACAAACTGAAACTGAAAGCCCAGACGTTGCTGCACGTGCCTCCTAAATGGTTGATCAAATCGAGTGGACCATTATCTCTTCGAAGACACTGATCAGATGACCAAAATTGTCCAATCAGCACGAATCTTAGACTCTGGCCAATCCGTGGCGGGGCCCACTTTGTGGATGGCTAGGATTACCTAAACCGTGCAGCAGCCAGGTCGTCCATGCGACCGAGGCTACAGGGTAGTTCGCACGTGTCGAGAGAATTCCCTGCACTCCTTGCTCGCACGTGCTGCATTCCCTTCTTGCCGCACAAAATACAGGCTGCCATCTCGTTAACAATCCTCATTTTTTCAGAACTCCATTGCTCTAGGGTTTTCGTCGCATCGACCATGTACAGAGCTGCAGCTTCTCGACTCAGAGCTCTCAAGGTCAGTGCTACAAACCCTAATCTAATATCTCTTCTCATTTCCTCAGAATCCGTAAACCCTACTTTCCTTCGAACCGTCTCCTCTTTTTCATCCATGGATCGCATTTTCAACCGCTGGGTTTTTTTTTATATTTCTTCCTGATCCGATTTTGAAGTTTCTTTCCTTTTTTTTTTTTGAGAAATTGATTTTGTTCTGAATCGCATTTCAGTTTGTTCTGTTTGATTGTGGTTTTATTTTTCGGAGGAATTATGTGATACGTGACCACTTCTTTGCAGACTGTAAACACGTTTTCAGTTCTGAAAAGTGGGTCCCATGGTCCGGTAATCCAGACCATTGATCTGTTGAGTCCGTTTCTGGATGAAGCATGCCCAGTGGATCTCTTAGTTTGGAAGATCTTAGTGCCAGCATTAGGACCTTTTTGAGTTGAGTGTGGACCGTTGGTGTATTCGTCTTCTTAACCATCATCCTCTAGGCCAGAAATCGGAAGGTTAAGGTTGTCCGTTGGAGGAGATTCCTGAGGCATGGTCAATGCATGGGAGGAAACATCAGCAAAATGGTCTAGTTGCTGTACCATGGTCCCGGTTGCGGGAACTGAAAACTCGTGGATACTATGCGGGCCAAGCATCATAACTCCACTTTTTTTTTTTGGTTTTTTAAAAGATATCTGAATTCATGAATTCCTTTTCATATATATTGTTTTTTTTTAATTAAAATAATAAATAAATAAAAGGTCCGATAGGATATGCTGCGCTGGTTATTTATCAGAAAAAGAAGAAAAAAACACATGACCCAGTCTGGGAATGGAAATGCATTTGAGCTTCTTAATTGTAGAGCCAAAATGAAAGGAATGTGTCTTTTGAGGATATTTGGGTATTTGGTTTCGTTGGTTCATTATGAATGAACAAAATAAGGGGAAGGCACAAAAGGCAGTAATAATGTTGGATTCAGGCGTTATAAACTTATAATGAATGAACAAAATAAGGGGAAGGCACAAAAAGCAGTAATAATGTTGGATTCAGGCGTTATAAACTTATAATGGCTGCATCCTCATTGTCGGTGGCAGCTGCATTATGAAGGAGAATATTTGCCCACTATACTTCTTTAACACGCCCTTTTGTGTCCTTAACTAAAGTATGTGGCAATTGTTGCAATGTTCTACATTAGGGCGTGGGTATCGAGAATGGGGATGTAAATATGTTATATTGTTATTATTCGTACCCTTCTTTATAGATATATTGCTATTGTGGATGATACGATTGTACAAACTTGTACTACTAACACATTACCAAAAATGTACAAGAAGTCAAGAAGTGTTTGTCTATCAATACAAAGGTTTGTAAACTGTGGCTCCATTATTATTTATTGTCAGTTCTATTGTTTTCGTTGTATATGCATAAAGCGCTCTTTTCAATGACAACCTGTGGTCTGGTGGACTAATATTTGTAGAGTATGTGATGGTTTTTTTAAAAATTTAATTGTAAGGAGTTCACACACACTTTTTGGTCCTGAGTTTTTCTAGTACTTTACTGGCTTCTCCTGTTTTAGTTTTTGAAAATGTTATGGACTTTTCAAGTGCTTCAACTAGGTCCTTGTTTGGTTTTAAGAAAATTGAGTCACTTGTCTTTTTAACTCGACCCAAGTTCGATTGAATGAAGTCATCTGGCAACTATTAGAACCCTCAATTGGTTTCTAAACAATGGTGATCTATTTCATATGCTTATATGCTGTCTGAAATTATGAATGACTTGTTGCTGGCATTCCCAGAGCTGTTCCAGTGATAGGGCAACTGCATCCAGATATGCTAGTACGAGCATCGCAAAAAGCTCCTCCTCTGGAGGTCTTTTCAGCTGGCTTACGGGAGAACGCTCTAGTTCACTTCCCTCTCTAGATTTTCCACTTCCGGATGTCAGTCTCCCACCTCCGTTGCCAGATTATGTGGAACCAGGCAAGACGAAGATAACAACTCTTGCCAATGGTGTCAAGATCGCCTCTGAAACATCTGCAGTATGTGTTTTCTTTATACTTTTGCAAATATTGGCATCTTTCATATATGGCCATTGCCGAGGCTACCTTGCTCGATCAGGCTTCTCAATCCTGCTCTTGCTCCATAACATGTATGTGAGATCCAGTCATTCATCAGGTGGTGTGTGTTCTGAGGACCGAAAATCAAGCTGGTCCATGTGCGACAAATGTGGACTGTTGGTCATTTTTCTGACTGTTCCATTTTCTTTATACACACATGGGCCACCTGATGATTGGACTGGGCTGATTTCCAGGCCCTGATATATTCAGTGGGGCCCACCAAATGTATAGTTTTGCAAACATGTGCCTCATTGGCACATGTAGGAAGTAGGATTGAGATTCCGACTCCTGCAAGCATTTCTCATTGTTTATTCTGTTAGCCTCTTATTTACTTCAGTTGGCGGTTTTAACCATCGTTTGGTGAGCTCATTGAGCAGAGTGCTGCTGCCTCGATAGGGTTATACGTCGACTGTGGTTCTGTCTATGAAACGCCCATCTCAATTGGGGCCACACACCTGTTGGAACGAATGGCATTCAAGAGCACAAGAAACCGGAGCCATCTACGTATTGTAAGGGAAGTGGAGGCTATTGGGGGCAATGTCACGGCATCGGCGTCTCGTGAGCAGATGGGCTATTCTTATGATGCTCTGAAGACGTACCTGCCTGAAATGGTTGAGGTGCTTATTGATTGTGTAAGGAATCCCGTTTTTCTTGATTGGGAGGTTAATGAGCAGGTATTCATTCTTGGGTGCCAGATTCTTCTGTGGTCTTTCCATTAGTTGTTATCATTGGATAGTGCAAGATGCTGAGATTTTATTATATTTTGTTGCAGCTACAGAAAGTGAAGGCGGAGATAGCGGAAATTTCTAACAATCCGCAGGGTTTGCTTTTAGAGGCAATTCACTGTGCCGGATATTCTGGTGCCTTGGGGAATCCTCTCTTGGCCCCAGAATCTGCAATTAGCCGAATAAATAGTACAGTTTTGGAGGAATTTGTTACTGTAAGATTGAGGGGACCATATCACTGAATCTGCTTCATTCTGTTATTTCCTAGTTGCTTCATTTTCTTGTTTTCATACCACTCTTATGTTTTTGGAATTTCAGGAGAACTACACTGCTCCCCGAATGGTTCTTGCAGCATCGGGGGTGGAACATGAGGAGTTGTTATCATATGCAGAGCCTCTTCTATCTGACCTCCCCAAGGTTCCTCCCCCCACGGCACCAAAATCTGTTTATGTTGGTGGTGATTATCGCTGTCAAGCTGACTCACCGGTGTGTTTTAACAATGTCCTCTTTCTCGCATTGATAATTCATGCTGTCTTGCTTTTGGATTACTTGGAATATGCTGTTTGTTATCATTTTTTCCCGTCTGAGCAGAGCACTCATGTCGCACTTGCCTTTGAAGTTCCTGGTGGTTGGCTCAATGAGAAGGAAGCCATGACATTGACAGTACTTCAGGTTCTCCAGTTTGTGCTTGCCTTTATGAAATGTTTCTCTTTGTCTAGGGTTATGGTGTTTTGCTTCTGTCGTATTTGTTCTGTCTTATCTAGTTATTTCTTTTGGGGTATGTCAATATTGACTGTCATATTGACTTGACACTGTGTATTGCAGATGCTTATGGGAGGGGGTGGCTCTTTTTCTGCTGGAGGTCCTGGGAAAGGGATGTACTCTCGGCTTTGTAAGTTATTTATTTATCAGAAACGAAGGCCCTACAGTTTTTAATTTTTAATGAAAGCATTAGCATGCAATTTCAGATTTGGTCTTGAATCTTGATTTAACTTCTCTATTGCAAATGTGTA
The DNA here is from genome assembly GCF_029962835.1 of Magnolia sinica. Lineage (NCBI taxonomy): Eukaryota > Viridiplantae > Streptophyta > Magnoliopsida > Magnoliales > Magnoliaceae > Magnolia > Magnolia sinica. The sequence goes on along the minus strand of NC_080585.1, from coordinate 13,554,374 downwards.
ACATTGTTCACTGATGCAAATTTGATCAGATCTCCGCATCTTAAATGAATTTCAGCAAATCCAGTCATTTTCTGCTTTTAACAGTATCTACAACAACACCGGCATCTTTGGGATTCATGCAACCACTGTAAGTCGCCCACTGGATTCTTGATCTACTTCAACGGAGGTGGTTCATATTCTGTTGGATATATACTCATATTTTTTAGTGATTCCTGTTTTTTCTATTAGCCAGCCGGCAAAGAATTGTTTGACTTTGTTTAGAGACACGTCTGTTTTGTATTTCTCTATCATCTATCCTCTTAATTGTGGCTGCACTTCAATTTTATTGTTACAATTTCCCATATTTTATGAAATTCCTATATTGACAGACCAATTGATGGCCAGGTTTTATCGGTCCTTATATTGATACATCAACATTTGTCCAGATGTAATGAAACCCCGTGTATATTGATGTGCTTCAATTCTTAAAGGCGGTCAATAGGTCAATCAAAAGATCTTTAGACTAGCTGGTTTTTATGACTCACAGAAGGGATTTCAACATCATCTTGTCAATTGGAAGACCAGTAGTAGCCAACATTTACTCTGTGATGATTTATTATTTTTCATACATAATCCAAGCAAGGAAATCTATCTAGAGGTTGCATGGCTCACAACATAGCATCATGATCCAAGTGCCGTGACCAAGACGGTTGCATATCTCTCTTCCAATGCCTTCCAATGCCTCCACATCATTTATAGTTAATAGCTCATCTTTAAGGTTGTAGGTAGATCCCAATGCCTGCCTAGAATGCCAATGCCTGCCTAGAATGGTCTATCCAGCACTCTCAACATTTTTTAGCCTGTCGCAGGATCGTCAGTGTAATTTTGCTGTTGTCCTGAAAAGTTAACTGTTCAAGGTCTTAGTATGTGCAAATGTATATTTTGGCCTGTTCTTAAAACAGTAAAGGTATCGCCAACTTGACATACTGTCCCAAAAGGAAAATGATAGGTTGATGATGTAAGTGTTCCTTTTTTGTTCCAGGAAAATATTCTAAATATTTCGTATATTTCTTCTGAAAATCGCTAGATAATCCTTTTAGTTCATCAAAGCTATGTAGTGTTGATCATGTGGAAGTGGGAGTCTTTCTGCATGCACCATTGCTTCTTGTCATTTGTACCCTCACATCACCAGAATATATTCTTGCAACACCCTATGACGATACCACTTCGAGAGCAATGTTCAAATCTGTTTTTCCCCCTGTCAGCTTTACCGATGTTCACGGACTTGACTGATTCTTGCTCTTATTTATCCCCTCTAAGCTTTGGATATTCTCCTTCCAATTAGGGTTCTGAGTTCGTATCTAATGCTGTCGATTTAGCAGCAAGAGAGCTTCTTGCAGTTGCAACTCCTGGACAAGGTTTGATGTTGGTCTCTATATCTCAGAAGTGTTTCTCAGTGAACCCAACTTAATGCTTTCTGATTGCAACCCCCCCTTTCCCCTGGCAGTTGACCAGGTGCAGCTAGATCGTGCCAAGGAGGCAACAAAATCTGCAGTTCTGATGAACCTGGAATCAAGAGTACGCATTTATTTTATCTTATTTTCGACTGCATATTTGTGTTTGTTATTATTAATCTTGTCCGTGTTCTTTTATTTTTAAGATTTTTTTTTTTTTTTTATAAATGTTCCAACCAACCGTTGCAGATGGTTGCATCAGAAGATATAGGGAGACAAATTTTGACATACGGGGAGAGGTGAGTCTTTGCCATTACTCTTTTGTGTTTTTGCTCTAGTTTTTTTTTTTTCATTCTGTGCACAGTTTTCCATTACCTTCTTATTCTAGGTTGCTCGCTTGTATCTTGTAGTTTCTCTGTACAAATATCTAGTTGTAAATGCTGGAAGAAGGTTGTGTTTGGAGGTTGCTAAGTTAGATTATAGTTACAAGAGTATAACCTTTTTTTTTTTGCCTGTTAGTTGCAATGTCAAGCACATGACATTGCTTAGCAGCAGCTTGAAATTATAATTTTTTGGTACTGGAAATCAATTTCATGAGACTTATATTGGTGAAGGAAACTATATTTTCATTAAGTGTGCTTTTTAGAAATGTGCCCGAAAAGATGGCATTTATTAATTGACAGAAGGCCTTCGATGTGACTCACAACCAGTGATGTCAAAATCTTACAATTTACAATTTACTATTTGAGTCAAATTTTAAGCAAAATGATTTGAATCCCACATTTGAATCCCTTTTAATATGAATCCTACGATTTTATGATTTGAATCCTACGGATTTACAACTCAAATCCCGATTTATGATTCAAATTATACTTGTTTTCTTCTGTTTTGAGCTTCACTTGGCTTTCATTTTATGTTTCTAAATTGGTGGCGGCTTTTAGAATTGTTTAGAAAAAAACCTTTCAAAAAAGAAAAAAAATCGTTTAGAAAAGGTAAACTATTTTATTTTGATCTTTATAAGAGATAAAATTATATATATATTCTCTTCAATGTTAAATCGTAGAGCTTTTTATTTTTATTTTTATGATTTCTTTTTGGCTGGTCGAAACACCAAATTGATGTATGACTTATCCAGAATGTTTTTATGGATGGTTACGATCATGTTGACTTGTATGTATTTTGGAATGATGGTTAGTAATCAAAATATCCTTTGTCGTTGGTTTACATAATCAAATGCCGCTTTTCCGATGTGATTCTACATTCAAGAAACGTAACAAGAACATAAATTATTGAAGTATCCTTGAATGTCTGTTAAGGAAGATTTCTTAAAAGACAAAGAAAGGAAAGATAAGAATCCTTTAACACTATCATGACATGGCATTACTTGGTTCATATTGATGGCAAAGGATGATTCTTGAATTTTTGATTTTTGATTTTTTTCTGATTTATTTATATTTTTAAGAAAATAAAAAAATCTTACGATTTACGATACGATTTGTGATTCAATACGATTCAACCCCTATTACTATTTGTGATATGATAACGATTTTGACAGCATTGCTCACAGGTCACAACTTCATTCAACACCTTCCAACATACACATCAAAATCTCTACAACAATATTGCACATGTTCTTGATTCAGGGAAGATGATTGGACTTCTCACTTCCTTTTGTATTCTTCCCTGACAAACCTTTTGTGTGGATTCTAAAAGAGAGTCAGTCCACCAGAAAAGGGTTCAGACACCCAATTTTCACAATCAAGCCCCAATTGTGAATGTTAACATTGGAATAAGATGGCAATGAAACTAAACTGGAAATTTTATAGGACCGCTATAAGACCAGCCATTTATGGGACAGAATATTAGGAAGTCACGGAACAACATGTTCATAAGATGAGCATAGCTTAAACAAGGATGGTGAGATGGATGAGTGGAAACAAAAACGAATGATAGAAGAACTAGAAATGAATGCAAATGGGGAAGGTCAAGAGCTATGCTAGTTAGAAGGTATGAGTTGGTTCAAGTTAAATGCTCCAAAAGGGCAAAGGGAAGGTCCAAAATGATGGGTGGAGGTAGTAAGAAAAGACTTGAGGGCCCATGGTTTAATTAAGGATATGGCTTGTGATCGTGGAATGGCAGAACAAGATTAATGTCGCCGTCCCAAATTAGTTGGGATGAGGCTTAGATGATGATGATGAATAAGATAGGCCTTGCGATGGACCGTAATCACCACTTGGTATGTGGAACTAATGTAATCTCTCGCACTCAAATACAGCATGTACTTAACTGTGGGATCAACTTATATCCCCTGTGTCACTCCTACAATCCCCAAGTTTAAAGCACAATTGGACTGCAATTTGACACCTGTTCTGAAATCCAACTGGGCCCATTCCCTGACCATACACAACTCTACCCACTTTTTGCTTTCCAGTTCATCACCCTAATGCCCTAAAAAAGTCTCCTATTGAACCTGCCACCCTACTTTCCAACTCATCACCCTACTACCCTATACAAGCCCTATACAAGCCCCTATCAACCCATCTCCAACTCATCACTCTACCGTCCTTCCATGGTCTCTCATCAAGCCTCAAGCATACCTCCCTACTTTCCACTCCACCACTTACTCCGAAGTTTAATTACACCTACTTACCACCTATTTCCACTTTCTCTATATCACGTAACTGCCACCTACCAAGCACACTATCTACCTTCATTTTAAAGTCAAGGAGATTTACAGATGGTCAAAATTATCGTTTCACTACTGATAAAAAAAGAAGAAGATCATTTTATGCTCAAAGGTATCTCAATATTTATAAAGAAGGGCCATATCCTGTCATTTTCTATCACCAAGCTAGAGAACTGAGGAAACTCTACCTCTCTCTACACCTCTCCTTGCACTAAAACCACTCCACATTACTACCCTTCAAATCACTCTCCTACAACCAATACCAACCTCCACTAAAGCTACCAGTCATAACCACTCATTAGACCAAAAGCACCCTCAAAACCACATCTTACACCATAAACCACTATCCAAAAGACCCGTATATGCTAATTCCATGTACAAAATAATGCAAGCCAGGATGATTGCAGAACATCTCTCTCTCTCTCTCTCTCTCTAAAAAGAATGGGTCCCTCAGTGAACCCATAAATCAATCCATGGCGAGGTATGTCAGTGGTTGGGTTATAAACTCCAACAAAGACTTCGATGACTAGAACATGGGATGCTTTCCTATTTGCATTGAAAGCCTAATAACATATAAAAAAAGGATGTGGGCAATTCAAATTCCTTCACAAGCTTGTGAAAGGAAATTCGGATGGTCTTCTTTCGAATCTGAGCCCAATGAACCCTATACATCGTGGAGGAGGAAATGAAAAGGAAATGGATCAACAGCCACATCACATTTTCCCCCCCTTTCCTATGGACAATGCTGAATTTTATTGACAAGGAAAGCTGCATCTTGTGCATAACAGGGATTAACCAAGGAGCTACAAGTGCTCTTTCTGAGGGGCAACCAACCATTTATTAGGAGGGCAAAAGCTGATGCAGAGAAGATGTTGAGGCATCATCCCATTAATACGAAGAAGATGAACCCCCCAATATCCCGATGACATCTATATAAGCCTATCTTCAAAATTCTTTTGCTTTGTGGTCCATTCAATGACCACCTATTTACCCTTTAGGAAAACCACTCCTGATGAAAGTGACTTGTCCAGTAATCCCCTGTTATTGTGTTCAAAGCGATATTGCCTTGCCCTCAGAGTGGCCAAGATAATAAGCTGCCATAAAGAGGTTGTCCTTTTGCATTCCGTTCTTCCACCATGCCAAGCATGAAAGAGGTCTCCAATTGAACACTTGCGTGACCCTTTCCACGCTGAAAGTCTTGAAGAATTTCCACCAAACCTCTAGGGCAAAGGAGCATAGCATGAATGGATGGTCCATCCGTTCAGCATTCCTGAGACATAATATGCACGCATTTGGAAGAATCGTCTTCCTATTTCTCAAGTGATCTATTGAGCACCTTGTTTTTACCGAGCAGCCACCCAAATGTCAAATGCAAGGAGGCCCCATGTACTTCCATATTCAATGCATAGGGCCCAGTGTCCTAGAAGAAAGAGGTAATGAGATGACCAAAGGGAAAAATTTGACAGAAAATTGTCTCAAACAGCCATTTTTTCACACCCACCTATGCTGACCTAACATAGTAATACCTTGGTCATACAAATTTACTGTGAGAACCAAAAAATTGATGATCTCCTCATCAGTCCAGTTCCTTCAGAAACAAGGTGCTGAGAAAACTCTGTCTCCCACCTTAAATTCACACTGAGAAATGGGAGCCTCTTTCTGAGTGGCAAGAGTAAGGACCGAGTAAGGGTCCATTTAGTCGCATCAAAATTGTGTTTGGACTTTGGATAAACTAGTTTGGACACTAAGGCTGGATAGGCTTGTATGGATAGCCCATTCCGCTATCCTGACTATTGTTTGTCAAAAACCCTTTAATAAGGATGGAGGGACATACATGTGGCACTTGTACATATTTGGTACATTGGCACATGTGGACATGCAAGGCGCATGTAGATTGATAGTGGCACATGTGGGACATTTACATTGTCTCTTTAGGGGCTTCTTTTTCTTTTGGAAATCTAAGGCTTATGTGAGAGTGGGGACTCTTTTTTTTTTTTCTCTTTTTCCTTTTTCTTGTAGGAAATGTTAGGCTGATATGTCTCTTTAGGGGCTTCTTTTTCTTTTGGAAATCTAAGGGGTTGTTTGGCACCATGGATTTGGGGGGATTTGAGGGGATTTCAAATACCCTGATATGTTTGGCACCATAAAGTAACTGGAGGTTTCAAATACAGGGGATTTCAAATCCCCTCAAAGAGGGGGTTTGAAATCCAAGGTGGAAGCTTAGTTTACACCTAAAATCCTTCCAAGAATTGCATGTGTAACATGTGTGTCACTAGGCTACTAATCTATTGGGCACATGACCCACTGATGATTTCCCAAAACAATTAGATTATCAACTGCATCACTATAATTACTTTTATAGGATAATCTGTGCCGTCCAAACATTGCCCATGTAAATCAATGGTTAGTCACTTGGATGTGATCCTGTGCTTCTGGCCCATCCGAGACTTGGAATTTCATTATTTTCGGGCAAAGTATATATTTCAATGGGCTTATTACAACCATTGTGTCAAACATTACATGCATACACTAATCAGAGATATTAAAGTTGATTTAATAATTAAATTCAAACCCCTGTAAATATACTATGCATAGCTACTTTTGGATTATAGGCGATTCTGAATCCAGGGTGCCAAACACAAAGGGAGAATTCCAAATCCAGGGGGTCCCAAATCCATGCTCCCAAACAGGCCCTAAGGCTTATGTGAGAGTGGAACTTTTTTTTTTTTGGTTTTGTTTTGCTGATATTTAGGACTGTTTGTATTTGCCTTGGGGTTATATAAATAGAGAAGGTCTCAAGTCCAACCGGTTGGACCACGAGTCATGGTCCATCCAGAAGATAACTTCCTATCTGTTAAGTGCATGCAATCTCCAACCCATCCAATAGCTTGGTCCCACCACAAGGATCACCTAGTGCACAAGTCATCCATAGCCACTCATCAAGTAGGTTACACTTGTATTTTTCTATTTATCAATGGTTAGACATTGTTTTCTATGGTATGGTCCACTTGATGAGTGGATAGGGCTGATTTTTGCCCAAGGTGATCCTCATGGTGGGGCTAAGCTATTGGATGCATTGGATTAGGCATGCATTTAGCTGGATAGAAGTATTCCACTAGGTGGACTATAACTTGTGGACCAACCGGTTGGACTTGAGACCTGCTCATATAAATATTAGTTGTGCAAATGCAATTTTCATAGCATTTACCTTGTGGCTTTTGGGGGGTTTCTTTTCTTTAGAACTTGGAATTTGAATGTCTGATATTTAGGACTGTTTGTAACTTGATATAAATATCAGTTATGGATGCCATATGGTCAGTGTTGTGGGAAACAAAGAATTTTTTATTTTTTATTTTTTAATGAGAAGAATTCTCTTGCAGAGGGTTGACATCCTAGTTCCATTCTCTTAAACATGGTGTGTGAAGGTGATAATAATCAAAACCAAATCTGTCAATATCGGTCTTCTTTTTTCTGTCTTCCTACAATAACCCATCTATCCTGTGTTACAAAACCACCATCCTACTTTCTGTCTTCCAACAATAACCCATTTATCCTGTGCTACAAAACCACCATCCTACATCCCCATCTGCCACCTTAAAACCATTTGTCACATTGAAATAATCTCATCCTTACTCAAAGAGTGTATAAGATCTCTTCAAGCTTTTGGTGGTCTGGCCCTCCACCGATAGCAAAAAAGATGCTGACATTCCTGCAGGACACTAGCATGCTCACTGTAGTATTCACTCTCTAGTGCTCAAAAATGAGAGGGGCATGCTCATTTTATGTATCTTATAAATTAGAACTTCCGGTATTTAGCACATATTCAATCTCAAGGCCCTCTTTCAGTTGAATGTGGACTGTTGCCACATTTCTCTCCTTAGCCGTCCATTCGAAAGGTTAACATTGTCTCATCTAAGAGATTACAGGCACTGCCCCCCCCCATGTCAGATCAATTTTCTTCTGAGGCATTTGTTAGGTGAGCTCTCTGGTTCTGCTGTGGGGGTTAACCCTTCTGCTCTAGTTGGCGCATGTTTTGGCTTGTTGCTGGCAAGCAGCTACCAATGGAAGATCTTGGCACTTGTAACCTCTAGGAAAGCACATCATTGCCTTCCCAATATGTGCTTTATGTGTAAAGCTGTGACTGAGACAGTAAGTTATCTTTTCTTGAGAGTGTTCTCAGGCTCATTGGAGACTGGCAATGAGAGCACAAAACTCCCATAGACACTATGTAATAGTCAATTACAAAGGTTGATCAAACTCGACGAGTTAAAATTTACTGGAGTTATTTTTTGGGAGGGTGCGCTGTTGGAGGGGAGAGGAAGTTGATTCTGGTCTCTAATTCCTTTGCTTTCCAATGTGGTGTTTGGAAGAAAATTAATCATTGCATTTTTAAAAATGAAATCCTCCCTATTGATAGTGTTTGAAGGACTATCAAGAGACCCCTATTAGCTGGGCCTTGTGAAGTGTTGACAGGTGCGGATGCAGGAAACCTCTCACATAATTGGAGATTGGTGATTTCTAATGTGGAACTGTCAACTGGGTATGCAGTGACTAGTTCTGTCTGTTATGGGGCTTTGGAACCTCGCCATTGGTTATCATTTATCAGGGAAGAGAGGTAGTTGCAGGAAAGCATTCTCTGGGCCTATTAATGCTTTGGATATCTTTGAGGTGGAAACATAAGCCCTCAAGCTGGGCCTTATCTATTATATGGGGCTGGTGTATAGTGTCAAGTTCTCTTCATTTAATTGGAAGCTCCTTTTCCATTCATGAATGGATCTCAAAATCTAATCCAGAGCCGTGGAGACACTCTTTTGCAATGAAATTAGGGGCCTGACCCTGAGGTTAAACGTTTTTTTTTTTTTTTTTTTGCCTCATCAAGGGCCGATAATCCTTGGGTGGAGTTGCTAAATTTGGGGAATTGCCTTCTGCTTTTTTTATGTGGAAAGACGTGCTCCCTTGGATGCAATGTTCTATTCAGAGATAGTTCTCTTCTAGTCTCTGTTAAAAACGGTCTGGTTCACTTAAATCGAAAACCTAGGCCCCACTGTCCAGACTGAAATCGCGAGTATGATGTTCATGGATCTTGAGGATCATATAATCCTTTATAAAAGAAAAACAAAAAGAACTAATAATTTCATCAACATTAGTTGATGTTTCTATTCTTTTCCTGTTTATTTATTTATTTATTTTTATTTTATTTTGTTATTATTTATTTTAAATTTTAAATTCCTATTAACTTAGTATCTCGAAAGTAATATATGTTTTGACTTATTGTGCACAGAAAGCCCATTGAGCATTTCTTGAAGGCCGTAGATGAAGTTACTCTAAAGGACATAACTTCCATTGGCCAGAAGATAATCTCTTCACCTCTCACAATGGCGTCATATGGAGATGGTAATCCAAATTGCAAAAGAAAATCCCCAGTTTCTTCAATTCCATTAGCATTTATGTGAACTCATTACCCTTCTTTCTTTGCAGTTACTAAAGTCCCCAGCTACGACTCCGTTGACAGGAAGTTCCATGCCAAATGAGCGTAGTAGCAACCACTGATCTCAACATCTATATTTTCTGTGATTTTCAGGGCTTTTCTATTTTCCGGTCATGGCTGTAGCTTCAGATTTTTATTTTATTTTATTTTAAAGTTGTGAGAGAAGCTATTGAAAATTCCCATTTGGATCAATAAGCCAGTGATCCAGTGAAGTCTTTGGTGCCCAAGACTTTCGATCTGCCCAGTGAGCCCAAACTTCCGTTTGTCATTGGGTTCAGACAGGGATTCATTTGCATGAACGCTGTAATATCCCTTTTTTTTTTTCCATGGGAAACATGTTTCCTGCAATTTTTTGGTTCAAATAAATTCTGAATTATTCTTAGACTCTTGAAGTGTTCTTTTGAATGACCTCTTGCTGTTTCTATGCACTCATGGAATATACCTAGTATGGTTGTAAGTGGTTGAAGAGATCATGCATCAGGATGTGAAAAGTGTCCCTATGGTGTGTGTTGGCACAGTTGGGTTCCATTGTTGCTTGGTTAGGTGATCCAGACCATTGAGTTGGTAGGCCTACCAAGGGGGGCAGATGCGCCTGAGATGTTCCCGATTGGCAGATCCTACCATCAATTGTCTGGCCTTATTTATGGACTGTTGCTGCACCTTTTCCAAACCATTATTTTGTAGGGCATAATTGAAGTGTTAAAGAACTTTGAAAGTAGAAGATTTTCAAGATCCCCATTCACAACAGGGCACTTGAGATGAATGGATTCTCTCACTAAATCATGTGCCTGCATACAGACTGGATCAGGACTTTATAAATTCTCTTAGTTAAATAAATGATATGATAAAATGTCAAATTATAGGGCCTTTCATTTCCCTTGGTAAGTGAGTATGTTGTGATATATTTCTCTTAGGGCCTGTTTGGGTGCCACTTGAGTTCATCTCCGTTTTAGTTAGTCATAATTATGCATTAGAGATCACATTAAGGATTGAAAATGATGTAGATAAGGGACAACCATCATGGGCGTGTTTGGTTGCACCGAATTTCAGTAAATATCATGAAAATTTGCACCGAATTGACTGGTTAACAATGAAATTTTATGATACGTTGCGCAACCAAATGCACCTATAGTGAGTCTCACAGAATGAACCGTGTGGATCATACTGATGGCATTTTGGTGGGTTAATCCAGGGTTACCCTGATATAGAGAGGCTACAAGGAATCGTAGCCCGCATCTGATCAGTTCATCTCGTAGAGAGCTCTGGAGAAGTTTGGGTTCTCTTGTGTTTTGAGATGACGGCAAATGCCACAGATACTAGAACAAAGATGTTACTTGCAGCACATGTGCAAGTTTCAGACTGCTCATCAAGGGGGCTGCTGTCAACATGCTCGAGCCAAAAGACCTCCTCCTGGTCAGTTGCCTGTCATTTTGCTTGGAAACTTTTGGCCCACCTGATAAGTAGGCCCCCCCAGAAATGGTCTGTATTTTGCGTTTGGTCGCACCAAATATCATAAAGACTAATTAATCATGAAAATATCATGATATTTTGCACTAAATTAAACTGATTAATCATGAAATATCATGATATTTTGTGCAATCAAAACGCAACCATGGCATCTATTGCATAACTACAATGAAGAGGCATATTTGAATTTGAGGAATTCCCCGGAAAACAATTGTGATATTTATATTTGTTTGGGTTGCAAAGAAAATCACAAAATTTATATAATTATTATTAAATTAATGTAGGATTGACCGTTGGATGAAGGTGACCTTTGTCTAAAGGAAAAAGTCATTTTGGCTTACCATCCAAGATCTGCCCTCCATGGCGAGTGGTGTTGAAAAAATTGTAATAATCCTTGCAAATCATCCGTGTGCAGCATTTCTCATTTTGGGATTTGGGATTGAAGAAAATTTTCCAAAAAGTACTACAAGTTGTCACGTGCCAGGATGATGACATGCTTGTGCAAGATCCTGGCTGTTCATCTCGACCATGAAAAGGGATTTGGTAGAGCGTTGGTATTGATAGCTGAACATGGGGGAAACGGAAACGGACTTGGTCGATTCTATCAATCGAGACTGTCCATTTAGTGGCCCGTCATTGATGGTTGATTTTTCATAAATAAGATCAATCCGTGATTGTTCTCTACCGTCGCTCTGAAGTCTGAACGCCCGATCAGATGGTTAGGACCACCCATTCCGCTAACAAGTGGGGCTCACCCGACCGGCCTGTTTCTCGGGCGAGCCACAGTACATGCACTCTACGGCACAACTGATGAACGGTAAGGATTTTTCTTTCCAAAATGACCAAAATATCCCCCCATGCATCTCTGTTTCTCTCCGTTCCCTCTCGAAATCCAACTAACGGAAAACAAAACAAGATGAGACATCACCGTCCGCTGCGTCGTCTACTCCGCTTCAGTCCATCTCCCTCCCACCGCTCCTTCGCCACGAGCTACAGCGGCCGCGTCGTGAAAGAAGCCTCAGACGGCCGATCCTTCGCCATCGAGGTCGAAGCCCCTTCCGTCCTCCGCGACGTACGGGGATACTCCCTCCCACGCCGCGACCTCATCTGCCGCGTCTCGAAAATCCTCCAATCCTCACCTTCTTCTCACATAGAGGATCCTTTCCTCCAGCTCTCCGAATACCTTCAAACCCTAACCCCAACCCTAACCCCCTCCGAAGTCTCCGAAATCCTCAAATCCCTCCGTAGCCCCCGCCGAGCCCTCGAATTCTTCCGCTTCACCGCCGACTCCCTTCCCGGCTTCCGCCACGACTGCTTCAACTACAACCGCATCCTCACCATCCTTGCCCGGTCGGTCTCGTCGTCCGAGGGCGACCGTGATCTCATCCGTAGTATCGTCGATGAGATGGATCGGTCAGGCGTCCGCGGTAGCATCTCGACCGTCAATATCTTGATAGGTATTTTCGGGAGTGGCAGCAATGGCGGAGAATTGGAGAGGTGTTTGCAGCTGGCCAGGAAGTGGGAATTGAGGTTTAACTGTTATACTTACAAATGCCTTCTTCAGGCGCATTTGAGGTCGTATGAGGTTTCAAAGGCGTTTCGAGTTTATGAAGAGATGAAGAAGCGAGGGTATAAATTAGATATTTTCGCATATAATATGCTGTTGGATGCGCTTGCGAAGGATGAAAAGGTATGGACATTTTTACATGCACATAGGATAATGTTTGGATAATCTGAATTGTGGGCCCCAATTCATTGTTTGTGAAGGATCACCCAAAAATTACATGAATCGGACAATCGCACTTTCTGATTAGTGGCCATCAAACGGACGGTTAAAAGGGAAGTGTTCTACTTTCCACATTGAAAAACGGTTTCATCAATGTGATTTTGGCTATCCTCTATCCACAATGTTGCATCCAATTTGATTACTGGGAGTGACATACAGGTATGCCACACGTACTGTGAATGTATGTCAATCCTGACTGTCCAAATTGTGGGCCCCATTGTGGATGTAAGAGAGCCAAAGAACACTCTTATAAGGTGACATTTCCTGTCAGATTAGTGGCCACTGAATAGACGGTTGAAATGAAAATAATCAATGATACAAATTGGGCCAATGGAAATGGGTGGTTAAATGTTCATTTGTGTTTTTTTGGGATGTACTCCTTCCACAATGGGGCCTACAGTTCAGTTTGACAGTTAAGATTGATATACTTCTATGCCACATGCACTGTGGATTTGTTGCTAACCCTCCCTTATCAGATAGCTAACTCACATCGTGGTCTAGCCCTCATCTTTTTTCTTTTTAATATTCTTTTGCTCATTATGTATTTTTTAAAATCCTTTATTCACTAGGTTGAGCAAGCTCAGAAGGTTTTTGAAGATATGAAGCATAAGCATTGCGAACCAGATGAGTATACTTACACTATACTTATTAGAGTGATGGGAAAGATGGAGAAGTCGGATGAGTTCCTTGCTCTCTTCCATGAGATGATCACAAAGGGTTGTACTCCTAACCTGATTGCCTACAACACTATGATTCAGGCACTTGCTAAGAGCCGGATGGTGGATAAAATGATCTTTGTTTTCTCGAAAATGGTAGAAAACAATTGCCGCCCTAATGAATTCACATACAGTGTGATCTTGGATGTACTAGTGGCTGAAGGGCAGATCAGTAGATTATATGAGGTTGTGGAATTATCTAAGAAGTACATTACCAAATCTATCTATGCATTTTTAGTAAAAACGCTGAGCAAATGGGGTCATGCGAGCGAGGCTCACAAGCTATTCTGTAATATGTGGAGCTTTCATGACAAGGGAGATAGGGATGCGTACTTGTCCATGTTGGAGAGTCTATGCAATGCAGGAAAGGTGCTAGAGGCCTTAGATTTGATGGGTAAAATTCATGAAAAAGGACTAAGTACAGATACTGTCATGTATAACATGGTGTTCTCGGCGCTTGGTAAATTGAAGCAGATATCTCATATTAATACCCTTTTTGAAGAGATGAAGCGAGATGGCCCTTCGCCGGACATATTTACATACAATATTCTTATCGCAAGCTTTGGCAGAGCAGGCAGGGTTGAGGAGGCTTTAAAACTCTTTGAAGAGATGGAGAACAGCAATTGCAAACCGGATGTCATCACTTACAACTCTTTGATTAATTGTCTTGGGAAGAATGGTGACTTGGACGAAGCTCACATGCGATTCATGGAGATGCAAGAAAAGGGACTGAATCCCGATGTCTTCACTTACAGCACACTTATCGAGTGCTTTGGTAAGTCAAATCGTGTTGAGATGGCATGCAGATTGTTTGATGAGATGCTTGCCGAAGGCTGCTACCCAAATATCGTGACATACAATATTTTACTTGACTGTCTTGAGAAGTGTGGCAAAGCAGCAGAAGCTCTTAAGCTATATGAGAAGTTGAAGCAGCAGGGCTTGACTCCAGATTCTATTACTTATGCAGTCCTTGAACGTTTGCAAAGTGGATCTCATAGGGTTGTGAGAGTACGTAAACAGATTCCTATTACTGGTTGGATTGTTAGCCCTTTAAGGTGATGGAAGCAGTACAAGGGGCATAGAAATTGATACATTTTGCGAGTCAAGGTTTTCTAGATTTTTAAACATGCTGCATGGATAATGGAACCAGAAGGGAAGATGGTTGTGTATTTTATTAGATGAGAAAACATGGGCTTTCCTTGGTTCTCTTCACATCCATGAGCATGCAACAAGAGATGCCACCTGACTGTTGTCCATGTGCCATTAGTGAACCAGCCATCAGATCACACATACTTGTGTCCTTCTCAGTTTATGTTCTATATCTTGAGCAACCCGAGTACCCGATGATCTGTCTTTGGACTTTGGATGCTATTGTGGTTTCATTTGAGATGTTCCCTTGGAGAAGTTGGTAGAAGTTTTCTGGGTGCTGCACATGGCTGTCAGACCAATGATAAACGAGAAGACACAAAAATTTTAGGGGCAAGCTCCAAGCTGAAGATGGTGGATGGTTAAGGGCATCTTGTGTGCAGCTGGTGCATTTGTTTGGGGCTAGGATATCATTGATTGCGCTCTTCCGCTGCAATCTCTGCAATTTGGTATTACTGGGGGTGTCCTACATTATCAACCTTTAGAAATGGAATTTCAATACTTGAAAATCAATCCTTTCTAAACTGTGGCGGCAACAACGGTAATGCTTGTAACATTTTTCTGCTGTTTCTTATTTATTAAGCCATGATGTTTCTTGAAAAATTTAGAATATTTTCCCTTCTTATTGAAGTATTGATTTTCATGTGACTTCGATAAAGGTCCATTCGGGTAAGGGAACCTGCAAAATCGGGATCCCAATATTGGCAAGCTCTGTGACCTCAACGTTGGGTTCATGTGTGTTACAGGGGCACTTTCCTCCACCCAATCACAATTTTGGGATGTTTTACTTCTTTTCACAACTTCCTCAACTTGTGATTAAGATGGTAAAGAGCTGCTTTGACACACACAAAACTGACAGGGTGGGCACGTGGCCCACCAAAATAATCCCAAACTTGCAAGATCCCGGTGCAAATGGAGCCTAAGCATATTTCAAAAATAATAATTTGTACTTTTTTATTAGTCTCAATCCCATCTTATTGGAATTCCATGTTACTTTGATGGACAGTTATAACATACTCTAATTATGATTCTCTTGAATTGGAAAATCAAGTTTTCAGATTCTGGGGAGTGGCTCATATTGTATATAAATTTTAAAGTAATTTGGTGCTTGTACTCCACTGCCTTTTATTTGTTTTCCATCTGGGCTTGTTTTTCTTTTAAAATTTTTTTCTTTTATTAATCTCCAAAACCCCCCTAATCCTGTATAGCCAAGGATTTTCCTAGTCACTTTGTCATTTCACCTTGTTCATCATCAATAGATTCAAT
The DNA here is from genome assembly GCF_029962835.1 of Magnolia sinica. Taxonomy (NCBI): domain Eukaryota; kingdom Viridiplantae; phylum Streptophyta; class Magnoliopsida; order Magnoliales; family Magnoliaceae; genus Magnolia; species Magnolia sinica. Next base: position 13,538,386 of record NC_080585.1, on the reverse strand, counting down.
ATTAACCCTTCATTTTCCGAGCTTTGGCTCTGTCAGTTGGAATTCCCATCAAAATATGGGTACTTGAGAAATATATTTGACTCAAATTAATTAGGCATGACATTACATAGAGAGATACAAAATTATTGTCTTTGGGAGGTTGCTAGTTTCTCAAATCTTGTGAAAAAACTAATTGGAGCAAGGGTGGAAGACCCCTGAATTGGACTTGACTCAGTCCACCTTGACATTTTGACTCATGTGGGTTGACGGGGTGACTTGGGTAAATGTCGTAGCACTAGTTAAGTTATTTAACTGGAAATACTTGGCTAATTCAATTTATTGTCAGTGTTTCAATGTGATTATAACCTATTTTTGATGGGGACAAGTGGTTCATGGTTGCAGGGAAATACATCTTGATGGCAATTTGAAGAATTGGGAAAAAGGAAGGAGGGTTGTTGGTAATATCCCAGAAAAAAAGAAGGTCATTGACTTTAATGATAGGATGTGAGGAGGTTTTTTGCTTCTGACCAGGATTAGTCTGGTCATTTTAACAGTAGTAACCCGTCATAATTCATGACTGGGGAAAGTGAAGATGATTTTGGAAAGGATAGCGAATGCAAAATACATTCAAACGCAGAGAGGAGCATGCCTTGGTTACTCAGCGCCAAGGGGAGATGACAAAGCTCGAACTTGAAGTATGCATATCCGTTGCTAAACCAGCTAGACAGGGAAGGGATCGAGAGGGAGGCACTGTAGAGAATTGCAAATTCAAGGTTTTGTTGATCTAGCTCTGTCATTGCTTTGCGGACAATACTCTTCTTTTTTGTGAAACTTACAAGTTTAAGGTTGACAATTCGAGCATATGATTATAAGGTGATTTGAGGTGGTTTTGGGGCAGAAGATTAATCTGGCTAAATGGTGAGATGCTTAGAGTTCATATGTTACCAAAAAAAGGAAGAAGAAAAAAGAAGAAGAATTAGAATGTTTCGTTGGGTTATTTGGTTGCAAAGTGGGCTCGTTCCCATTGACTTGTCTAGGGTTCCCCCTTTATGTTGGGATGCCTGCTAAACATTTATGGGAAAGAGTGGTAGAAAGATTTGAGGGGAAATTGACGACTTGGAAAGGATGGTATTTGTCTCTTGGTGGGGAGATTACTATCATAAAAGTGGCATTGTCAAACTTGTCCCTTTATTTTATGTTGCTATTCACGTGCTCAAGTCGGTTTTAGCTTCATTTGGAAAGGCTAAGACATGATTTTCTTTGGAGGGACACGGTAGAGAAGAAAAAATTCCATCTCTTGGAGTCGGGTGAGGTTTGCATATCTTTTGATGAGGGTGGTGCTGGCATCAAAGATTTCAAAATGATGAATTTGGTTCTCTTGGGAAAATGGTGGCTGTGTTTTGGTTTCGAGAGGGGATCTCTTTGGCGAGAGGTCATTGAAAGCAAATATGGGGTACCTTGAAGGGGGTTGGTGGACTAAGGTTTCTCTGCTTTATATAGTGCCAACAGTTTGGAAAGGAATATCCAGTATGAAAGCCAAATTCAAGCAGGGCACTTCTCTTTAGGTAATGGGGAGAAGATTCGCTTTTAGGAAGATGTTTGGAGAGTTGACTTACCCTTACACATCATGTTTCCTTTGGTGGTCTGTCTTGTGCCGGATCGTAATATTATGGTTGCTAGATGCTATTTTGTTCGTGGAGGATTTGTTGTTTGGGCATGGAATCTTCAGGACAACAAAGTCACCAAATTTCTCTCTATTTTGGAATGGTTGCATCTTTGTTGCCCATCTGGCGATGATTGTGATAGGATGGTTCGCTTCAGTCTTTCTATTTCCTGCTTTAAAAGAAGGGAGCGAAGGTTGCTCAAATGGGTCAAGTGTGGCATTATGGTGCTCCTCCAAAGATTCTAGCCTTTTGATGGTTAGTTGGGCATAAAGAGTTTTTACTATCAACAACCTTCAGAAGTGATCATCCCTAATATATGTCTCATGTGCATCTCTATTACTGAATCTATTGATCATCTCTTCATCCATTGCCCTTCTGCATGTGGAGTGTGGTCAGCTTTCTTTAGAAGGTTTGTTTTAGCTTGGTCACATGCCTCTTGACTTAGGAGATCCTTTTCAGGCTCGGCATGGGGTGTCTCTTCACAAGGAAGTTAAAATTTTATGGAGATTATGCTTGCCGGCTGGTTTTGTGGATGATTTGGGGAGAAATAGATGGAAGGTGCTTCCGAAATGAAAGCAGCCGGGAGGAGTGGGTTGCTAGTAGAGGAATGTTTCTTGTATATGAATGGGCTGCTAGCCTAGGATGCATTTTTGAGTTGTAATTTTTTGGGCCTTCTTCCTTGTTTTCTGCTTTTATGTGGGTTGTATTTAGTGTTACCTCAATGCTTCCTTTCATTTTTAATGAAAATTCCTTTGCCTTAACAAAAAAATAAAAATAAATTGTGTTATGATTGTTGGATCTCTCTTGGGGATTACTTGATTCTAATTTATTCTGCTGGAATCACAATTGTAGAGCTGAAAATCCATTTCTAGCTGTTGAATATTTTCTTTTGAAAGTTGATTATTTTAAATAGAAGAAGAGCTATAAACAGAAAGCGACCCATTGCAAGTGACTTTCTCATCACTTAACAATAAGGCCTGCCAAAATGAAAACAAAAATAGGGAAACTCAAAGCCCCAAAAGCTATTAAGAGGGCTGCCAGCAAAAACAACGACAAACACTTCCAATACCCAACAAGTCTGCCTTGTTGTATCCAGTAGGAGCTCCTTGCAGCAGAGACATCTTCATGGGATCTCCTTGCAACCCTTGAATAGCCTGCCAAGCCACTCCACCACCATGTTACCAATCGTTATGTCAAAGCCCCATCTTCCGTAGGATCTCCAATTCTGGATTTCCGATCTAAAAATCTCTAATCGAACTGATAGCAGAGGCCCTAGTCATAGTTAAACTCAAGCCTTTTGCCACAATAGAAAAGAGGAGAGGTGATAGAAGGTTTCCCTGACGAGTCCATTTAGATTTTGAGAAGAAACCAGTCGGCGAACTGCATACAAGAAGTGTAATGCTACCGCAATTCGCCTGTGGGCAATTTGCATGTTACAACGACATGCGTCCTCTCCTCCCAATGCTAAGGTGTTCCGTACCCGTTACGATACGAGTGTAAAGGTCGATAGGTATAGGTAACGGCCGTGACCGTTACGCGATATGGGGGTGAAATGTGGCAGCTGGTTTTTTTGGACCATATTGGCCGTTATGGGGCGTAACGACCGTTACCCCCATAATGGTCGAAAAACGACCACTCGTTTTTCTTTTTAAATCCATTTTTTCATCTTTTTTTCACTATTCTCATTCCAAAAACTTTCCTAAATTATTCTATAACAGATTTTGACCGCTCTTACTATAGTTTTTATGATAAAACAATAGATTGAAGTGATTTAAGCGAATAGAAGCTCCGAGGGCCATTTTTTCAAAAAATCAAAAAAAGTGTTATTTGTCTTTTTTTCTTTTTCCGATTTCTTGTTCTAATGCTTGATTGTAATGTGTAAATATTAGAGACACATAACCATGTTCATAAATTCACCAGACAACCAAATACAACTTCCAACCAAAGAGTGGACCGTTATGTTACCATAAACATATTAAAAAAATGAATACATATTTAGAATATTTATATTATTCTGGTTCTTCTAAATATTTTTTCAGAATTTTTCGGGCGACAAAAAAATTTCAACCGTTACGGGGGTCGTAATGGTTGTTATGACCCCATTATCGCCAATACCCGTATCGGTAATGGTGGTGACTGTTACGACCACCGTTACCGATGCCCGTATACGGAATACTTTGCCCATCTACCGTGCAACATAAATCTCTATGGGGCTCACCATAATGGATATGTGACATTAAATCCGTCCGTCACTTGAGCCAACAAGTTTTAGGGGGTGAGCCGATCGAAAGATCAAGTGGCCCACACCATAGGCCAACAAATGAGTAGAGACATCCACTGATGAAATATTTCAATGGCCCACACGGTGTTCATATGACATTCAACCGTTCATAAAGCGAGTACATGGAGGATGAAGGGAAGAACCAAGATATGCTTTATCCAAGACTTCGATGGGTCCCAGGAGGATTTTTTATGGCGTGCCATTCTATCCTGTTGGTCCTCGTGGCGTGGCCCCCTTAAGGTTTGGATTGGCACGATTTCCAAGGCCAAGTCTTACAATAATCTCTTGCAAATGATGAACGGAATGGATTTCATGCAAACATCATGATGTGCCCGATAGGTATCGTTGTCTCACCTACTGCCTCCATCCAAAGCAAAGGACACACGTCAGTACAATATAGTGAATTGCTGTAGCATTACTCTTACCAAAGTCAACAACAAAGCCGTGGAGATGCATTGATTCTCCTATCCACCCAATCCATTTTTCAGCAAACCCCATCTTGTGTAGAGCATAGACGAAGAAATCCCAATCCACATGATCGTTTGCCTTCTCCATGTCAATCTGGTACAAAATTCCCACCTCATCCCTTTTGGCCCTAAAATCAATGAGCTCATTAGTTACTATAATGCCATTCCAAATCTGCCAGCCTTTTTATAAAGGCTCATTGAAACAACGAGATAACAGAAGCCATGAAGATCTACTCCCATCAGCTGCTGTTCTTGTTCATAAGTTACTTTGGCCGCCTTTCACTTTAAAAAAGTCATAGTAGTCATTAAATAAAGTTTAAAGAAATTGAAAAACCCGAAAATTTTCCACAATATGGCCAGTGCCAGGGCAAGAATGAATAAGTGACTAGTTTGATAGTGGATGGAAGGATCATCTTTGTGAGGCAATGGTGAATTTAATAAAAATATACTCTCCTCAGAGGATTGGAATAGGCCAAGGATTGATAACCTTCACTTTAGTTGGATGTCGCAAGAGTAGGTAGTTTTATTAGAACGTCCTTTTCCAGAAGAAGAGGCGAAGGCCACTGTTGAGTCTCTATGTATAGACAAGGTGCTAGGTCCTGATGGTTTTCCGATCGTGTTCTTCCAAGTGTTTTGGGACGTCATCAAAGGGGACATGTTAGGCTTTATTTTTGAGTTTCAAGAGGGAGGTCGTTTGTTAGTAGACGCTGGTACATTTTTTATTGCAATCATTCCAAAATCTCGAGTGGAAAACATCAAGGACTTTAGATCCATTGGCTTGATTGGAGGTCGCTACAAAATTCTTGCTAAAACTCCCGTGTCCAACTTCCGATTGGTGTTGGAAAGTGTTATTTTCGATAACCAATGCACTTTTGTTTCGGGAAGGCATAATTTGGATTGTGCCCTCTTGGCCCATGGATGTATTGTATTGTTTTAAGATTTAAGGAGGGATCAAAAGGTTTGGTGTGTAAATTGGACATTGGAAAGGCCTATGACCACGTTGACTAGAGTTTCTTGGACCACATGTTAGCAATGTTTTAAATGTCGACAATATCAACCAATATATCCCACGATATATCTTGCATCCCACTTGCGCAATATGAAATGCACAGGCAGTGCCGATATATTCCACATGTTCGATCTAATGAGCATTTTTAATTTTCGATCCCCCCTTTTTTTGTTGAAATTATGTTAAATCAGTGTCAAATGGTTACAAATCCATTGGTTCTTCATGTTTTGCATGAAAATTCATAGAGTTGGAGCTTTGATTTTGGTATCCATTGGTTCTTCATGTTCTTCATTTTTTTTTTCTTTTCAAAAATTTCTATTAACCATCTGTCAATTGAGACGAATTTCAGAGTATTTAGGATTATTTGATGAAATGATCATCACATGCTCTCTAATTTCGAAATTTGAGTGTAGCCGGTCCCGATTTGGGAAATTCTCCCAAATTGCTTGTAATGTTGCACACCAAACATGAAATCAAGCATGTATGAGGGTTGATCTACTGATTTGTTAAGTCCTTGTCAATTTTCGAAAAATAAAAATCATTAATTAATTAATATATATATATATATATATATATATATATATATATATATGAAATTTCTCTTCAACCAGCTATCAATTGAGACTAATTTCAAAGTATTTAGGAGTGTTTGATGAAATTATCATCACATACACTCTAAATGTTATGTATTCAATTTGAATATAATTGCATTAGTTTAGTCAGACATCGCATAGCTTAGGACCATATATAAAGGAAACCTACTATGTGCACTTTTTCTTTGAGATGCTATGATTTAAAAGTATGTATTAAGGCCATTTTTAATAATCTCTGAAGTTTAATTGAAAAATTCAATCATTTCCCCAATGTTTCCTTATGTTTCTCAAAAAGTGCGATAAATTAATCGATACAAACGATATATCCTGTGCGATAACTGGTGTGTATCTGTATCCCAAGGGTGCGATACGTAACGCGATACTGATATTTTGAACACTGCATGTTAGGCATGATTGGGTTTGGTGAGAAGTGGAGGATGTGGATGAAAGGGTGTGTTCGATCTGCAAGGTTTTCTATTCTTATAAATGGGTCTCCTAAAGGTTTTTTTTTTTTTCCAGAAGCTCGAGAAGGTCGAGGCAGGGGGATCCCTTATCCCTGTTTCTCTTTTTTGGTAGTGGCAGAAACTCTGGATAAAATGTTGTTAAAAGGGCAGCAGATGGGCTTTCTCAATGGATTCAAGGTTGATAGGAGTGGGTCCTCAATCTCTCGACTTCAGTTCGTGAATGATACTACTATTTATTGCGATGTGGATCCTGATATGGTGGATAAGCTTTACATGGTAATAACTTTTTTAAAAGCAATCTTGTGGTTGAAGGTAGTGTTGTCAAAATCCTACAATTTACGATTTGAGTCGAATCTGAAGCAAAACGATTTGAATCCCACCTTTGAATCCTTTTTTATATGAATCCTACGATTTTATGATTTGAATCTTACGATTTATGATTCAAATCCCGATTTACGATTATTTTCTTCTATTTTAAGCTTCACTAGGCTTTCATTTTATGTTTTTAAATTAGTGGGGGCTTTAAGAATCATTTAGAAAAAAACCTTTTAAAAAACAAGAATTGTTTAGAAACGGTTAAATATTTTATTTTGTTCTTTATAAGAGATCAAATGATATATATTCTCTTCAATGTTAAATCGTAGAGCTTTTATATATATATAATGATTTTTACTTACTGAACTGGTCGAAACACCAAATTGATGTATGACTTATCTGGACTGTTTTTATGGATGGTTACGATCATGTTGACTTATATGTATTGTGGAATGATGGTTAGAGTTCAAAGTATCTTTTTTCATTTGTGTATGGAATCAAATGCCACTTTTCCAATGCGATTCTACATTCAAGAAAGGTAACAAGAACATAAATTATTAAAGGATCCTTGTATGTTTTTTAAGAACATTTTCGTGAAAGACAAAAAGGAAAAAGGAAAGATAAGAATCATTTAATTTTGAAGTAATATGAGAGTTTTGGAATCTATGAATATTGTGCTTCTTGGGAAGTGGTGGTGGAGGTTTGGGTAAAGGAAAGCTCTCTTTGGAGAAAAACAGTCGTCTCCAAGTATGAGTGTAAGGGTGGGGGATGGTGGACAAGGAATGCTTCCTTGCATAGAGCGTCTGGGTTATGGAGGGGTATCATAAGCGTAAAAGCTAAATTCAAAGAGGGGATTAGTTTTTTGGTTGGAAATGGCGAAAAGATGATGTTTGGGTGATGGATTCCCCCTTAATGAATGGGTTTCCAGGTTTGGCTAGACTAGCGAAGGGTGTTGACATTTCGTTTGCAGATTGTTTGTCGGCTAGTGGCTCCTTAGGGATGTGCTAACCCCCTTGTCATCAAAATCTTTCTGATGAAGAATTTGAAGACTGTGCTTCTTCAACAAATCCATCTGGTTTGTCCAATTCTTGGGGAGCAAATTGAAAGTTCAGGATGTTTTTCAGTTTCATCTTTCTATGCTTTGTTGTGTTCTCCCCCGCTTGAGGTCTGTGCTTCGATAGCCATGCGATGGAGGTATGGTTCTCCCCTGAGAGTGACAGCCTTTGGGTGCCTCGTTGGTAGAAAGAGGGTCTTGACCATCAACAATATTTGGAAGCGAGAAATGGTGATTCCAAATATGTATGCTTTATATATGGGTAGTGCGGAGACAACTGATCACCTATTCATCTCGGCACCTTAATAAATTCCCGTTATCTTTCAAAAAAATAAAATAAAATTGAAGATATTAATGTCATTTCAAAATTTCAACTACTGAGTTTCAGAAGTTCAAGAAACAGATCAAACTACTTCATTCTGTGGCCTTGGAGTTCAGCGCTTCATTTGCTAGATGAGTTCAAATAAAATCTTCTCATTGCAAGCCAGCTGTGATAGGTTGCCGTGTTGGAAGGTTCTTAGCTGATCTGGGCATCCCAAGCCAGCTGGGTGTGGCTTCAATCTTGTGTTAGCTTGTTAGTACACACCCACTGTTAGCCACCTCCACTAGGAAATCGATACCAAGACCTCAATGTTGAAACAAGGTATCTTCACTCAGTCTACCACTTGAGCTATGGATCAGGGTGTGTAAAATATTTTGGTCATTTCTCAAGCTATCAGTGTTTCAATTGTGGCAGCAAAAAAAAATCATATTTTACTGAAATTACTCGCACTTTCCAACAGATTGAAAGCGAGCACATTTCCGTGCATAAGAGAAGCACGAGCTCTGTGAAACCTTGGTGACTAAAGCGGCAGGAAGCATGAGTGGCTGCAAAATGGCATATAATGAGGTATTTTATGATGTGAAGCATCTAGGAATCGAACTATATTTCTAAGGGTTTCAACACCCGGTCAAGGGTTCGAGTATCCATAGGTGGTGAAATCCCACTACCGCGTGAGTGTGTTGGAGTGTGCGCGTGTGTATAAAAAAAAAAAAACTATATTTCTAAGGGGGAGCAACAGCCACCATATGTGTGCAATACTAGTATTTGCTCACATCATAGTCATCATAATGAGTGGGATATATTGGGAAAATTTCACTTCCATTTTCCGAAAGATAATGTGGGTGCGAACCAAAAATCCGAGCCAAAACCTTTGCGCCACACAAGTTAAGGCAGCTCATTTGCATAAATTTCTTTTATTAAAATATGTTCAAACTCTGTCTAGGAGCAATCTAAAAGCAGGTCCCAAGCCTAGGTAAAGGAGGGTTGATGTAGGTGATCCGGCAATCATCAAAGAAATCATGAGAACTCATGATCCCAAGTCCGGTATATGTTTATGATGATGATGATGATGATTCTGGAGTTTATTTTCTTTATTCCATGTTCTAAATCAGAACTGGACATGCATTTCTTTTTTATGTATGAGAAGTTGAGAACCATCACCCACTAGTGGTAGATGGGCAACTAGCTGGGCACACTGGTGTATGCATTGTCTGGAGTATCCTCGATATTATCAAAATGTCCCCTCTATTATCTCTCATCTCCAGCTCAGTGATATCGACAACATTGGTAGCGATATCGACAACACTGGTAGCATCAGAAATTCTAGGTATTGGCAATGTATCGCTAAGTATTGTCAATGTATTGATATTGCCAATGTATCACTGATATTTTTGACTGTATAAATTTTAGGTGTTGCTTATATCGATATCTGTATATTGGCAATCAATGTTTTAAGTATCGACGAAATTGGCCGATATATCCCACGATACATCTTTTATCCTACCTGTACAATACAAAACACGCAAGTAGTGAGATATATCCCACATGTTTGATCCGGTGAGCTTTTTTTCGATCATTTTTTTTTCTTCTTCTTCTGTAAATTATGTTAAATCAGTGTTAAATTGTTATAAATCCATGATTTAAAAAAAAAATGTTTTGCATGAAAAATTATGGATTGGGAGTTTCGATTTCGAGATTTAGAGGAGATGGACCGAGTTGTGGAAAATTGAAAAAAAATAAAAATTTCTCAATTTCTCGCGAATAGGTTACAATCTTTGTGCCCAAACATAAAATCAAACATGTATGTAACCTAATCTAGTGATCCTTCTTTTACTTTTGAATGTATTGCTTGTGTTTCACATGTTTTCTTACATTTATAAATTATATGAATATATTTTGAATATACTTGCATTAAATCAGTTAAACAACGCATAGATTAGGACCCCATACAAAGAAAACCTATTATGTGTACTTGTTTTTTGTAATGTTTTAATTTATAAGTGTGTATTGATGTCCTTTTTTTTAAAAAAAAAATTATTTTATTTTATAAATAATCACTGAAGTCTCTTTGAAATATTTGACTAATTTCCCAATGTTTTCCCATATTTCTAATAACAACGATACATTACGTGATACAACCAATATATCCCATGCGATAATTGATACATATCCGTAACCTGAGGATGTGATACGTAACACGATATCGATATTTTGAACATTGTTGGCAATCGGTGTCTGAAATATCAGTATCGTGTTACGTATCACACCCTTGGGATACAAATACACATCAGTTATCGCGCGGGATGTGTCGAGTAATTTATCGTACTTTTTGAAAAACATTGAGAAAATTGTGGAATCTTTCAATAAAACTTCATGGATTGTTAAGAAAAATCTTAATACACTTTTAAATTATAACATCTTAAAAAAGAAGTGTACATAACAGGTTTTCTTTGTATCGGGTCCTAAGGTATGCACTGTCTGACTGAACTAATGCAACTATATTTATATTGAATGCATAAAATTTATAGTGTGTGTGATGATTTTTTCATCAAACACTCTTAAATAATTTAAAATTAGTCTCAATTTACAACTGGTTGAAGGGAAATTAAAAAAATATATTTTTAAATAATTTTTTTATTAATTTTTAATTAAAAAATAATTTTTATTTTTTAAAAAATTGACAAGGATTTAACAAATCAATAGACTAGCCCTCATACATGCTTAATTTCATGTTTGGAGTGCACATTGCAAGCAATTTGGGAGAAATTAAGAAAATATTGATTTTTTTTCCAAAATTTTCCAAATCAAACCACCTACACTCAATTTTCAAAATTATTGAGTATGTGATGATCATTTCATTAAATATCCCTAAATACTTCGAAATTAGTCTCAATTCACAAATGGTTGAAGAAAAAATTTGAAAAAATTTATGAAGAACATGAAAAACCAATGGATATCGAACCAAAGCTCCAACTTTATGATTTTTCATGCAAAACGTGAAAAGCCAATGGATTTGTAACTATTTGACATTGATTTAACAAAATGTTAACCAAATAAAAAAAAGTGAATCAAAAATTGAAAATGCTCAGCGAATCGAACATGTGGGATATATTGGTATTACATGTGTGTTTTGTATCGCACAAGTGGGATACAAGATATATCGGTTGATATCGTTAATATTTAAAACATTGTTGATAATATTTTCAATTGTGTAAATTACATGTGGTGCTTGTATCGCTAGTGTATCAATGATATTTCAATAATATCGCCAATATATTGATATCGCCAAAAATCTATTCATTGAAATTTTATGGGCGCATGGTTATATTATTAAATCATGGACAATTTCTTGGGGATATATCATGTGTTGTCAATATTTTGAAATACTAATAGATATTTGTATAGAAGGTTGGATGGTTAGATAGATAGTTGGATGGATAGATGGGATTGAAGGGATGGTTGGACTGATTTTTTACAACAACACATGCTTTTAAGCCCCCCATTAAATAAAAACTTATTATATATGCATTCTTTTTGCAAATGTTATTCTAAATATGCAAATACATATATTTTAACATCTCTTAGAGTTCGACTGGAAAATTCTATCAATTTTGTCTCATGTTTTCTCAATATTTTCCTGCATTTTTTATTGTCAGATATATTGATATGATATTGTTTCCGTATCCCATTGAGCGAAACTTGTAGTGATGCCGATGCTTCAAACACTAGGTGTATGTATGGCATCCTTCACCTCACTATAAAAATGGGACACGCTAACAATCAGACCGATCCAATTATCAGGTGGGCCGCACTGTAAAAAAACAATGGAAGGGTACCCAAACCCTACCAAATCATGTGGTGGTCCACCTGATGGTTGGATCACCTGATTTTGAGGCGTCCCGTCTTTGGATACCATAGACACCACGGTGGACCCCACACACAGCTAATGGCATAGTTTTCTCATCGAAGGCTAGTTGCAGACAAGACATTCTCTTTATATTGTCTGTCTATATGTCATCGTTCTTGTTTTGTAGGCTACATCTAGGGTTCTACCGCTACCCTTGGCTACCTGAAAAAAGCAAAGGGGCATACATCTTATCCACTTTACACGTGCGACCCGTATCATGGATGGGTAGAGCTGAAAAAATCACGGATTGGATGATCTGACTGTCCGAATTTGCCTATTGAATTTGGACAACTGACCATTTTCTTTTAAAACCTTACATTTAATGGTCACCATTGGATGGTCTGGAGCTAATGATCAGTGGACCATTTTCTTTTAAAACCTTACACGTGCAACTTCTTTTCATTGTGGGCCACTGCACTAAAGGTAACGTCCGGACGGGTTGGGCCCATGTACAGTTGAGACCGTTCAAAACACACATTTTACTTCCGCTATCATACATGCATGGATGGGCCTCCTTAGACTGCATTTTCTTTATGCTAAGGACAGACTACGTTGATGGTTCATTCCTTTTAAGTTGTGGTCCCTCATCCGCCGTACACGTGGCATATATTAACGTCCATGGATGGAGGATGACCCCCAAAATTTTCTGATTGAATGATCCTAACCATCCTGATTGATCAGCTATCAATTGGATGGCTAAATAAAAACTGGTCCAAATTCTTTTACCTAAATTGGACGGCTAAGATTATCTAATCAGTGAAAATTGTGGTCCTTTCTCCATCCAAAAGGTGGTCCCTTATTTGGACAATGCGAATTTCTTTACACGTATGCCACGAGTACGGTGGATTAATACCGCAGCTTAAAATGGTGGTGAACCTGACAAAGTGAACTTGAGCGATTGCACTTTGTTTGCTGCTCGCCTCTCACACGTGACAACATCCCATGAGTTGGGAGAGACATCTGAGCCGTTCATCAGTTGAGTCCTGCCGTGTATGTTCCTAAAACCAAAAAGAAAAAGGGTCAATCTGCTCATTAGGTGATGTTTAGAAAGATGGATCATCGGTATGTATTCAACGTACATATGTGCCTGCCTGATAAATGGATCTACCTGACGTGGCACATGTATCAACGTATCACGCATTGGCCGCGTCATTTTGTCTGTCCCTTTAATTCCATAAAAGAAACTTTCCATCCATTTGATGGTCCACTTGTTCTGCACGAGAATAAAACTTCACTCACTACGCTTTTATCGTACCGAGTAAATTCTATTAGGCCCAGTGTGAATGTATTTGATTTATCCATGCCGTTCATCCGTTTTTCTAGTTCATTTTAGGGGTTGAACCCAAAATTGAATCATATCCAAATCTCAAGTGGATCACACCACAGGAAATAATGATTTCCACCATTGAAACCTTTGTAGGGCCTACAGTGATGTTTATTTATCATCCAACCTGTTCATAAGATCAGGTAAACATGAATGAAGGGAAAACACAAATATAAAATTGATCCAAATTTTCTGTTTCCCTCGAGAATTTCTCAACGGTTGTTCAAATTACACATTTTAATTGCACACCTAAACTGAATACAAACTATTGATTATATGTGTGGGCTTGTATTTGATTGAATATATATATATATATATATATATATATATATATATATATATATATATATATATATATATATATATATATATAGTGTACCCACAAAATTTACTCAGTACCCTCGAAGCGGATTGCATAGTGAGTAACTCACCATGCTTAGCGTACTGAGTAAACTCTGTGAGGTCCATTATGAATTATGTATTTTATCCGCTCCGTTCATCCATTTTAACAGATAATTTTAAGTCTTGAACCCAAAAATGAAGCATCTACAATGTTCAAATGGACCACACCATAGGAAAAAGTTGAATTGAACGTGTACTGTTGAAAATTTCTTGGGGCCTACGGAAGTTTTAGATCAAGCCTATATTTTTAGATTCTCTTCATCCATGTTCTTATGATCTTATGAACAGGTTGGATGAAAAATTAACATCTGTGGATCCTAGCAAGCTTTCAACGGTAGAAATCATTATCCCCACTGTTTCCAGTGGTATGATCCAATTGATCTTTGGATATGCATCAATTTTGAGCTCAGCCCCTTAAATTAGATGGAAAAATGGATGGACGGCGTGGATAGACCATATACATTCAAGGTGGGCTCAACTGAGTTACTCAGTACGCAATCCAGGGAATTGGAAAATCAAACACGCCCTTAGGGAGTTATTTGATTTGATACTCTGGAAGAGTACGACGCTTGATATACAAGCACTACAAAATTGTACACGTGGCATAAATTAACTTAAATTAAACCCACTAAATTGTGGAATCTTCGGTGACCAAGTCACAATCACAAAATATGAGTGGTTGAGAAATCCTAACCTATGATTTGCGGACACTTGTTTGTTGAAATAGGACCATTGGAATTTTTCATTTTTAACGGTCCAATAAATGTCCACCAATCCGCTTGTCAGATATTCGAATGAGCTTAATTTTTTGTTCATGATACAGTTAAACTGGGATCCATAATTTAGACATTTTTATTCGAATTGATTTTACGCCATATGCAATTTCTAAGGGGCTGTTTATCATCCATCAGTCTGCCAGAGTATTACAGTTTTCCTCATCCTATTTTCCAGTGTTGTTTTCTTTCGGCATCAGAATCTCTCCTACAAATGAATTTAAATGTGTAGCTGATGAGATAAACTAACTTGCGCACGTATGTAAATGGTATTAACATGCGCCTACCTGAATTTTAGCCAGTGAATTGGAATATTAGAATCTTTCTGTTTGAAAGAGAACGTACTCTAGTTTTCTTAAAATGTTTCTAACTTCTATGCTTTTCGAGGTATAGGAAAAGAAAAGAGGGCCATATTCTAAGTTCGTTATCAAGCATTTTATAATCTGGACCGTTCATCTACTGGGCCCTACCATGGATAAGACATACTACTGCAAAAATCACATCAATCAGTTAATCCCAGAGACTGATTGAGGAAATATGAGGATTACAGCAGGGCTAGGAAAAACTCCAATCAATGCTCACGTTTAATGGAAAAATTCATCCAATAGATGCCTAGGATCATCGTACTGGTTTGATTTTTGATACATGGTACGTTAAAATAGATGGACAGTACTGATCTTGTTCATGAGCGCTGCATGTATATAATCAGTGCCTGATGATAACTACTTTAGAGGTTAGCAATTAGCATTGGATACTTTCACATCTGAAAATGGAAATTATACCGTTTGATGCCCTTTTGAATTGTGGACATACCTATAAAGCATCTTTTCAGATGCCCTTGACTGTAGATGCTTTAATTATTGTTGTTGATGTAGGTAACGGTCAAGAAGAATGGATGGTAAGGATGAGTTTTGCTAAGCACTGCACATCTAACTGCAAGCATATATCTCATTATGTCACATCTTTGTGAGATCTGATCTTTCCATCAGGTTCACCGCACTGATTAGATCTTCTGGCCAAAAAGATGGGCCTTTTCACTCCTCATGTGGGCCACAATGTCATATGGATGGATAGACTGCCCACATGGAGTGAAATGAGCTGATTTATTAGCCAAAAGATCTAAACACTGTGGCCCACCTGATGGAAAGATTGGATCTTGAACATGCATGGCATATTAGCACGCGCACTTACCCTGTTGGAATTATTCAATCAGTGCCATTTCTGAGCCATTTACCATCCAAGAGTGGCCCATCAATTGGATGGACTGATGATGACATGTGCACTAATTGGATACCACAAAAATGATACTCTTTTGTTGTGATAGATATGGAAAGTTTTGGGATAATACACAGAATAAAGTCAGCATAATTCCTGAAATGAAGAACATTCCTTAAGAATGTAGGATGTTGGAGAGTTGGAAGGCAGCTTATGCTAAAAAGGATTCCTGACTGAAATGATAAATTTCTCAACTTTTATAATACCTTGGAAAGAGATAAGCAGTAGTCATTGACATATAGATGCGATTAGTTATTATTCCTATCGTTTTCCTATAATTGCGTGTCTATCGCTTATTTTGGTTAGTTTACAGATTATGTATCGAGATTATCTAAATTAGGAAGTGGGCCTGCTTCGATTCGGGTCAGCAACAAATTGCAATTTCAATTCCATTGCTCCTACTTGTGTTAGATGAGGATTCTTTCACCATTTGCCCATCCATATGCAGCCTTTTCGGTGCTATTTATATCATACATGGAACCTCTCACGGCGATGTAATCACGCGCTGTTTGTAATTTTGATGATGATGGCGGCAGTGGCAGCGATAAATTGGCAATTGCCGGGCTGGTGCTGCCACCGCTTATCATCGGAGTCAAGGATTTCATGGGCTGGGAATCACAGCTTCTGTGGGGCAGCTGGAGGTGGGTTTATCTTGCTATGGTCTCTCTTATAGGTTTTGCTAAAGTAATTCATTGGAATGTATGCTCCTGTTCTTATACTTTAGTTTCCAGGTAGATGTCTTTGTAGCTACTAACTATTGGCGATTGTAGTCATTGCTCTTTTAGGGGGGGTTTGGATCGTTAAGTTACTTAAGATAAGCTACTTATGCCTCAAGTAGCTTATCTTAATTTCGACTTATTAAGCAGATAAGTATGTTTGGTAGACAACATACTTATCAGCTTCTCCTCTCTTTTGTCCCTCCTGCTGCAACTCTTCAGCAACTTATAAAAGGTAGAAAAGCTTTAAAAAAAAATAGCTGAAGTGATTAACTGATTTTAAGCAAAAAAGTTACTTATAACCAATCATAAACCAAACCTACTTATCTGAAATAAGTTACTTATCTACTGTTGTAAGTTTTTTTTTTTTTTAAAGTAACTTATTTGGTGGTATCCAAACGGGCCCTTATAGTTAGGTTGATCCTACATGAATCAATCCCCCATTTTCCACTGCAGCAATGGCATTTTGGCACTTGGGTCATAATCTTGCTAGCACAGCTACTCAACCATTCTTGTTGATTTCAATCTTAGACAGCATCATCTCCGAAATTCATACCGACATCAGTCAGCATGACAATCTTGCTTATTTAAATGGTCTCCTATTTTCTGTTATACTCCATTGAACTAGAACTAGTTTAAATTGAGACTTCTCTAATAGTTTGATTCCATTTGATAATCCAGCTTTGGAGTTCAAACAACTATGTCTGTCGAAGACTTCCTTCCCCATAAGTAAAAATGCATTATCTTTCCGCGGCAATGCAACCAATGGAATGCGTGCCAATGTCGCCTCTCCCAAAAAATCTCTGAACAGAAGACTCGATATACTTGATGCCTATGAAGATGAATACAATGGGATGATCATTGATCCGGAGTGCTTGCCATCAAGTGCCAATGCATTTGTGTCTGTCCTTCGGGCTTCTATTGCTGATTGGAAGCAAAAGGTAATGCCTCTTCTTGCTGAAGGTTTCTATTCACTGCTTATTTTCATGATGCACGAAATTTGCAGTCCCTTTTTTTTTTTAAAAATAATAATAAAATAAAATTCCCTGTCAATCGACATTTTGATTCTGATCAATGTCTATCAATTTTTCATTGGATGATTGCAGGGAAAGAAGGGGATATGGCTCAAGATACTGGTGGAGCAAGCTGATCTTGTTCCGATCGCAATAAAGGTATCTGCTGATCTTGTTCATTGATATTTAGCGGGTAGGGATCGTTCAATACTTAGCTAATTCTCGATTGAAAGAAACAACCTTTTTTTTGGGTCTGACGACCACGATCCGTTTGTCCATTGATCATTGTACATGATCTAGGAGATGTCATTGTGTTTGATTTCTTTTATTGGATTAATTGAATATACCTAACTCTAATATCCAAATAAATCGAAAACCCATGTATCTGTTGCATTTTTAAAGGAAAAGGACAATATACTTGGCTTGTCACTGCATGTGCTCACTTACAGGCCTGCACTCTCATCTAGTTTCCAAGATGATTTCACAAGGTTTCCTTTCTACTTGGATTCAGGAAGGTTTTAGCTACCACCATGCGGAGCCAGGATATGTTATGCTAACATATTGGATTCCTAAAGAGCCGTGCATGCTCCCAGCCAATGCTTCACATCAAGTTGGCGTTGGTGGATTCGTAATCAATGAAAAACGAGAGGTGATTTCATTGCTCTTCTCGAAGGATATATGCTCGAATTCTAATGATTAGGAAGGCATGCTTTTCTATCAGTGTTATGAGAATAGTTCTAAAATTCAGTAACTCAATTGAAACTCGGATGAGTCAACTCGAATAGGCAAGAAATCAAGACAAGTCACCATGAAACTTGCTGGCAAGCTTGACTCGGCATGACTTGAACCAAATCACTCACCGAGTAAGTTCATTTAAAAATAAAATAAAATGTGCAGTGGGATTTGAAACCCCAACCTCAAACAAGCAAAATCACTCCTGCAAGCAAGCCAAGCAGCTATTTTTCAATTTTGCTCGACTATTTTATACTTCTATCATTCTATCTGGTATCTATTAGTGAAATATTAGTCCTAGTTTAATATTTTGAACATCGAGTCAAGTCTCCAAGTCAACCTGACTGGGCTAGATATTGAGTCGAATTGAATTTTCAAGTTGTTAAACTATGGTTATGAGGTGAGTATGAAATTATTGAAGGAGAAAACTTGTATCTTTACAGAATGCCGTCTCTTGGTATAAGGCAATGGCTTACCTCTTTAAACTGTGTTTCCTTCAACATTCAGGTGCTTGTTGTGAAAGAAAAGCAATGTCCTTGTAGATGCTCGGGCACATGGAAATTGCCGACGGGTTTTATCAATAAGGTACTTATCTTTTATGGGTCATTTTTAAAATTTTACTTTCTTGTTATCGGTTTAGGATTTGTGAATGATAGAAGGAAATACTGTTGCAATGGGAGAGGAATTATAGGATCCTCAACCCTAGGCTTTACACAACATACTCAGGTTTCGGGTTCTGATAATCGTGCACATGATTCAGTAATCCAATTTCTGGTCATTCGGATCCTTCATGGATGGACTGTCCCAAAGACTTCCTCCATGGGAAAATTCTAATCCTTTGGTTTGTTGCCTAACAATACAGTCAAGAAGAGAAATAGATCATGGTCCACTCCCAACTGAATAATGTCCCATCATTGGTGAGGATCTTCGAATCTAGAATAGTTTTGGAGCATGGTCCATCAACAAAGAACACAAACAGACCCATGGTCTTGATTATTGAGCCATAGGCTCCACTTGACAGCACTGAAAACCTGAGTAAACTATGAATTCTTTGGTTCAAGGATGCTATAATTCTTCACAATGTAGTATTGTTCTTAATTTTATACTATTAAACCCTGTGATAAAATGGTTGGAATAAAGCTATGAACTATAGTATTGATATCATGGTTTTAGAGGTTATGGTAGTTAATCCACTCATCTATCAGTTTGGCTTATAATGCATTGATTACATTACTGCACATTGAATTTTAGTCCATTATTTCTTGTTTAAGTTTGACATTTTGTTCAGAATCACAATGTTCGGCCTCTTTTTTTTTCTCTCTTTCGTTCTTTCTTTTGATAAGCATATGTTTCTAATCAGAAAGTAAATGCATGTTTCTCTGTTCAATGCTTCTCAGTCTGAAGAAATCTTCACTGGAGCCATAAGAGAAACGAAAGAAGAAACCGGCGTAAGAAGAATTAATTTCCTCATTTATCATTTGATAACTGCATGTTTCTTTGTTTGATGTTTCTCAGGAACAACTGAAATCTTACAAATTATGGTTTTGGTTTTTCCTTTTTTAAAAAATAATTTCAGATAGACACTGCCTTCTTGGAAGTGATCGCTTTCAGGTAAAGAAAAAAGAAGAAGAAAAAAAAAACTCTTGTTCCTGAAAGTGCTACTTGTCCTTTGTCAAAGCTCTTTCTTCGACTCCTTTTGTACTTTAAATAGGAATGATCTAGTAATATCATATACATAAAGTAAATGGTGTATATATGATATGATACACCACTATCAGATTGTGATCACATGGTAGGGCCCTCCAAGTAGGCCAGTACTTGAGCAAGGGGCAGTCCCACTCTAATGACTGTCAGTTTGGGGCCTGATGGTTGCTAATATGCGTATGTACACTACATGGTTATACCTTAATCCGAAATTCAATATATAAAATACAAATAAATTAGATGCTGATCTTTCCTTTTTTTTTTTTTCTTTTTTTTTTTTCTGCTTTCGTTGTCGATTTGTAGGCATGCCCATCTTGTGTCCTTCGAGAAATCAGATTTGCTCTTCATTTGCATGCTCAAGCCGTTGTCTTTTGACATTACCATCGATGAGTCAGAAATTGAAGCTGCAAAGGTAATCAGTATAAAAGTCACATAGGAAAAGACAGTATAAACAGCTATCCTTCACCATCCAAAGAAGGTGGGTGGCAGTCCAACAAACATTTTAGAATTGGATTTCCAAATCCTACTTTGAAACATGTTGTGATTTCCACCCACCATCTTCGGCACAGCGGGACATGTGTGCACCATCATTGGACCCAGATAATGATTTCATCTTCTTAGTAAGTAGCAGCATGGACCATTCACTGACTTAATTGATATTGGTTTTGGTCAGTGGATGCCACTTGATGAGTTCTTAGGACAACCATTCTATCAAGAAGACTGTATGTCGAAGAAGGCGATCGACATCTGTGTTGCAAGATATGAAAACAGTTACAGCGGATTAACCGCCCATCAGCTGATTTCAAAACTTGATGGACAATTATCCTACCTCTATTATAATGATTTGAAGGAAATTGAAGAGTAGATTGTCCTTAAAAAATGCATGAAACACATGCTAGCAATTTCTATGTATTTCCAATGTCACAGGTGCATCTCAATAAGATGATAAATGTGTAATATATCTGTGGTTGTAGCATTTCAGATACTGGCCAAATTATCCCATGCAAACTAGTTTTAATGTAGTAAGCCATTATGGAAGAATTATGTGATCCCTTGTTGGAAAATGTGGCCCACGGTTGGCGATCTAGACCATCGATCTGATGTACCTCACTGTAGATGGGAACGTGCCCTGGAATGTTCCCAGATTGGAACATACCAGCCATTTGATTTTGGATTTCTTATTTTTGCTGAATGTTAACTGCTACTGTATTAATTTCTTAACTCTCTATTTGAAGGCCAATGATCTTGAATGATTTGGGATTGTACCATGAGGTGGATCTTTGGCTCATGATCCATCCATGGTGGGGCCTAATCAATGCTCCTGAGGGTCCCTTTTATACAAACTTTAGGTCCAAGGGGCATGAATCGTGTAGTTCTTTCCAATAAATATCCTTTGAGACTTTATATGGCACTGATTTGATTATACTACATAGAAAGTACAGCTTTCCAATCCACCCATTGCTTGGACTAGGGTGCCTGTAGCCCTTCAAGGGTGCCATGTCATGCCCTCAGGCCCACTGCATTTATGGTTAGTGATAAAAGCTCACAAGTACATGAGAGAGACATTTGAGGAAGATTTCCATTGAAGATCAAAAACCAAAAGATTGAGAAGTGATTTTTTTTAAAAAAAAAATTATCAAGCTACAATGGAGAACAAGCTCTGCATCTACTATATTAGAATAAAGTGATTTCCAAACAGAGCAGCCTATGCAGTCTACTTCTGTCCACCCCCCCCCTTTTCTTAGTTTTTCTTTTTTATTTGGAAAGTAAAGATAAAAAGGTATAGAGGGCTGTACAACTATCTTAGTTTTGCGTGATTAACATATACAAAAGCTGCACATCTAAATGATATGCGTCTATGTGCCTTTACCTAGACTTTAAATTTAAAAATAGAGCTAAATGACTTTAGGATAAGTATTTGGGTGTCTTTTCATGTTTTAATGTAAAAACAAAGATCTCTTAAAAATAGACCTTTAGGTGCTTTTATATAGAACTTAACATGAAAACATTAAAAGTAGGCTATATGCATCAAAGATAGACATCCATGCACATTTACTTAAGAGCTAGAATTTGAAAATAGAGTTAAATGACTTTAAAATAGGCAATCAAGTGCCTTTTCCTAGAGATCTAACATGGAAACTAGGTAGAATGCCTTTTGGATAGGAATTTAGGCAACTCTATTTATAACTTTAACATGAAAAATGAAGAGTATGCATTTTTTTTTCTTTGAAAGACAACACAGTGGCCTAAAAAATACAAGGTGGCTCACACGAAAGTCTGCCTGGAAGAGTGGGCCAGCAAGATTCCACGGTCTACTTGATTTGGATCATTCACAAAGGCCGAAGATGAATGAAGCATATCCAGTAGTCTGTCTAACCATTACGGGGGTAGAGAAGTCTGATCACCCATCTGATTCTATGGACAAAATGGCCCCAAATTACGATCAATGGTTTAGATTGTGTTTACTTTCTTGTGTTTATAAAAAAGGATGGAAAGATGAAAGATGAGCTTGGATGGGACTGATGCGGCACACTTAGTTAGCCGTTCCAAAATCCAAATCACTAATCTAATCGACCTGGCTGAAGATGGAACTGTGCCACATGGCATTTCTAGATTGGAACATGCTAGCCATCTAATTTCAGCCTTTTATTTTTGATGGGACTGATGCGGCACACTTAGTTAGCCGTTCCAAAATCCAAATCACTAATCTAATCGACCTGGCTGAAGATGGAACTGTGCCACATGGCATTTCTAGATTGGAACATGCTAGCCATCTAATTTCAGCCTTTTATTTTTTCTGTGATGCGGCACACTTAGTTAGCCGTTCCAAAATCCAAATCACTAATCTAATCGACCTGGCTGAAGATGGAACTGTGCCACATGGCATTTCTAGATTGGAACATGCTAGCCATCTAATTTCAGCCTTTTAGCTTGGATGGGACTGATGCGGCACACTTAGTTAACCGTTCCAAAATCCAAATCACTAATCTAATCGACCTGGCTGAAGATGGAACTGTGCCACATGGCATTTCTAGATTGGAACATGCTAGCCATCTAATTTCAGCATTTTATTTTTTTCTGCTGAATTTGGACTGCTGCTTAACCATCTATTGTTCCAAAATCCAAATCACTAATCTAATCGACCTGGCTGAAGATGGAACTGTGCCACATGGCATTTCTAGATTGGAACATGCTAGCCATCTAATTTCAGCCTTTTATTTTTTCTGAATGCACACTTAGTTAGCCGTTCCAAAATCCAAATCACTAATCTAATCGACCTGGCTGAAGATGGAACTGTGCCACATGGCATTTCTAGATTGGAACATGCTAGCCATCTAATTTCAGCCTTTTATTTTTGATGCGGCACACTTAGTTAGCCGTTCCAAAATCCAAATCACTAATCTAATCGACCTGGCTGAAGATGGAACTGTGCCACATGGCATTTCTAGATTGGAACATGCTAGCCATCTAAGATGAAAGATGAGCTTGGATGGGACTGATGCGGCACACTTAGTTAACCGTTCCAAAATCCAAATCACTAATCTAATCGACCTGGCTGAAGATGGAACTGTGCCACATGGCATTTCTAGATTGGAACATGCTAGCCATCTAATTTCAGCCTTTTAGCTTGGATGGGACTGATGCGGCACACTTAGTTAGCCGTTCCAAAATCCAAATCACTAATCTAATCGACCTGGCTGAAGATGGAACTGTGCCACATGGCATTTCTAGATTGGAACATGCTAGCCATCTAATTTCAGCCTTTTAGCTTGGATGGGACTGATGCGGCACACTTAGTTAGCCGTTCCAAAATCCAAATCACTAATCTAATCGACCTGGCTGAAGATGGAACTGTGCCACATGGCATTTCTAGATTGGAACATGCTAGCCATCTAATTTCAGCCTTTTATTTTTTCTGAATTTGGACTGCGGCACACTTAGTTAGCCGTTCCAAAATCCAAATCACTAATCTAATCGACCTGGCTGAAGATGGAACTGTGCCACATGGCATTTCTAGATTGGAACATGCTAGCCATCTAATTTCAGCCTTTTATTTTTTCTGAATTTGGACTGCTGCTTAACCATCTATTTAGGGGCCAACAATCTTGAGTGATTGGGGATTGTCCTATCAAACAAATATTTCGATCATGGCCCATCCATGATGAAGCCTATCAGATCAACGGTCTGGATCTCCAAGCTTGGGTCCTTTTATACAAACTTCGGGCCCAATGGCCTTGGATCGTACCATTTCTTTCTAATAAAGATCCTCTGAGACTTTTCCTGACCCAGATTTGATGGGACCACATGCAAAGTATAGATCACCAACCCTGATTTGAAGGTTCAGTGACCCACAGCACTGGTTTGGTGTACCCCACAATGCAGTGGACCAAAATCTCTCGTATTCTAAGATCCTAGCCGTCAATCTTGTGTGCTTTCGTCAGTAGAATGTTGACTGTTGCTGTAATTTCTCTTCTTAACCGTCTATTTGCAAGCCACAAATTACAAGGTTAGCATTGTCCTGTCGAGGAGATTATTGGGGCGTGGTCCATCAACTGTGGGCCCCAAAAGACTAGTGGTCTGGATCACCGAACTGTTTGCACTACCACCTACCCACACGCTTGTACAAACTGGAGAGAAGAACGAGAAATACTTTGATACTCTGGTAGAGTGTGGTGGATGATACGCACGCAGTTAGAAACTACTAACAAACTACATATATGGAAGACAAAATAATCAAGCTCTATAGCTACTATTTTAGATGTAGCATTAGCCAAAAAATATTTTTATTGGGTAATGTAACTATTAGATTGCTGGACATTAATTGGACGGTCTAGAATGAAAAATGTCCAATGGTCCAGTCTCAAGAAACAAGTTTCCACGAACCAGAGGTTAGGATTGTTCAACCAATATGTTCTTTAGACAGTAATTGAGGGGCTGCCTGTTCCATAATTTAGTCCATATACTTTTGAGTTAATATATGACATGTATACCATTTCTGGAGTTGTACATGAGTTGAGTTAGCTCAGTCAGCGCGCTTGACTCGTCTCGGTAAAGCTCGACTCACCTTGGGTCGAAATTAGATTCGGACATAGTTGAGCTGATTTTTAGAGTATGAAAAAATTTCGAGCTGAGTTTGAGCTTGCTTGAGCTCGACTCGACTCAGTTCGAACCCTGATTCGAATTGACTTGGATCGAATTGCCTCCGTGACTTAGTCATTTTGATCTTGATGCTGCTATTCGAGTGTTTGATGAAATATTTAAATGAAATGTTGTTTTTTGGACTGCCCTCAATTAGGGTATTCTCGAAATGGGTATTCTACGAAAGATCGAATAAACAAATCCCCCCACAACACCCACGCACACATTATACAATTGTTCGCATATCTTGATCTTAATGTTGCTCACCAAGCTTTTGATGAATACCTTCGAAGTATGGGAGGTTAAAGATGCAATTTATGTGTTTGAGAAAACATTGCATACGAAATGGGCTCGAGTTAGCACAGCTGTTAACCAAACTGAGTTGAGCTGGCCAGTTAGGCTCAAGAACTGAGCCAGGCCGAGTTCAAGATAGGATTGGCTGCTGGAAAAGCTGTGTCAAGCTCAACTCACGTACAACTCTAACCATTTCTAAGTACCTGCCCATCAAGCCTCATACACAGCCAAAGTATGAAATAATTCCCTAAGAAGAATATACTTTGCATATACCAGATCAAATGTTTCTTTAATTAGGTTATTATCAATAGACTATCCTTTTCATTGACAAAATAATCGTTTTTTTTTTCTTCTTGCATCAGAGGTTTGCTGGGATAGGTACATCGTACACGACTTTAGCCCTTGATTCGGATCCTTTCGAGTGACCAAAACCATTTATATGATGGGCCTTACTATCTAAAGGACAACCCAAAAGAACTCTCACACTTGGTACTTTAACCCTTGGATTTTTAAAAGCTTATGGGTCTGTCCCTAGTCAACCAGAAAGAGCCAACTTGTCAAAGTGATGAAATATTTTAATTTAAGAGGTTCTTATTTTTAGCTATACCCGATTAAGGTGAGCCCCACCATATGTTTCCGGGTCCAAAGACTAAAATCCCAAGGTGTTGTATATCAATACTTGGAGATGTATTCTAGCAAAGATCTCCACATTAAAATACTTAGCTTCAATGTTTTAGGATATATGTTAGGATTAAGGGTAGATTGGAGGAAAGCATTCAGTTTATATCAATAAGAGGTAATTTGCACTTGTTTGAAAAGTAGATGAGGCCATAAGAAACTACTTGCCTTTGCCTTCTTTCACAAGAAAGTAAAACACTTTTCTAGAAGCTTCCTAGTCATTTTTTAAAAAGTAAAAGCACCTCTCAAGAAAAATAATACTTCAAGATGAAAGTAACGTTTTTTTTCTAGAATGTCAAACTATTGTAAGTGATTTTCTTTTAATATGATGTTTGAAATAGTAAAATTAGAGAAAAAAGAGGTTTTTCTCTGCAGCACACTTTCAAATACAAAGGAAAAATATCATCCAATACTTCCCTTCAACAAAACAAACCGTGCAAGAGAGTTTTCTAGTGCTAACGTCAGTCTACCCCCAACTAATGTCATAAATTTGATTTTCTGTTTGGCTCCACGCAATTACAAGTAAATTAAGGTAAATTTGTAATAATTATTTACATTCATATTTATGGTGGTAAGATTTGACAAGCACGGCATTGCAAAGGGGCACTTGATTTACATGACGTCTTTACAATGTCTACATGGCAAAACTCTATGGGACCCACCTAATGCATTTGTTATATTCATGCTGTTTATTTAGTTTGCCAGATCATTTTAGGACATGACCCTAAGAATGAGCGGATCCTAAAGCTCAAGTGGACCACACTCAAGGAAGCAATGGAACAATGACACCGCCATTGAGCCCATTGTTTTTGGCGGTGTGGTTCACTTGAACTTTGAATCTGCCTCTTTTTAAGCTCATGTCCTAAATAATATGAGAAAATGAATGGACTGTGTAAATATAACATACATGTTTTTGCTTTTATGAGATCGAGCTTTATGCTTATATCATGATTTCCTTGTATTTTCATCGAAACAAACAGGCCCTTGGAGAAATTATATGATATGCATGCCCTGATGTTTCCACAACACAGTTTTAAATTCTAAAAAGGGGGTTCAAGGTTTGTTAACGTAGACCATTGTTCTATTATGTCCCACCTTGATGGACTGCCTAAAAAATATCCTTGATGGGATAATCTTAACTTTTTAAGCTATGGCACATACATTCATGGCTTAAAACAGAAATGCGACAGCAGTCCTTCCTTTTAAAAAATATTAATATTGGTCGCTTGGATATTTAAGACTAGAATATTTTTTTGGGCATTCTTCATAGACTGATTACCAAACATAGGCCCGGCCAATTTGTCTTAAGTTGCAGCAGTGTATTCCGTGAAAAAAGTGGGCCATGTCTGACATATCACGCCATCGAATAGATTTGCCATGTGGCATCATGGCAAACTCCCGGCATCCAGGTTCCAGTCAACTTTAAGTGGGCCTACTTTCGGACAAATGGGAAGGAAATGGCATTCCAGTGCACGCATCTTTTTAAATTGTGAACCAGAAGATCACCTTGATCAATGGTTGGGAAGCAGCATGGTTCATGCTCGTATGGCCCTGCATGCTCCACAGGGTGGATTTATCAAGAAACTAGACTGAAAAACCATTGGGTTTATTTAGCAATAGTTGAATAATAATGCTTTTCAATATGTATTATTATGGGAAAAATGGACCCACTTATAAAGAAGGTCAGGCTGAGACTTGGCACGTCTCATTAGCTAAAGGAGGCGAGAAACCCGACGCCTGTCTAATGAAAAAGGTTGGGAAGACCAAGGTCGTCCCAAAGGTCGGCATGAGCAAGGTTGTCCCAAAGGTTGGCTTGAGCAAAGTCGTCCCAAAGGTCGGCACGAGCTAGAATGGATTCTCCAGGGAAGACAATGAAGAAGTTAATTGAAGATCACAAGGACATCACAAGGACTTTTGATGGGTTTAGTCAGCGGATGATGCCGACCTTATTATAGCTTGGTCGGCATGTCCTTCTGCATTGTAACTTCCACTAGCCGACCTTAATCGAAGCTCGGACGACTATGCACCAGTCTCCAGACTAAGACCGACCTAATATGAAGGAAGACCTGTCCGATCTTTCCTCCAAGAATCATGGAAACAAACTCGCGATCAGTTTGGGATTTCAAGATCTCCCGCTCCGCCAAGAATTTCTGGAGATTGCTTATACGTTAGGAGTTCTAATCCAACTACGATACGATCTCCCCTCTGCTATAAATAGGGAGACCCACACCAAATCTTTCACCCAAAACCCCTCGATACTACTAGAATTCCTAGCCTAACTTTGGCATCAGAGAATTCTCTGCTCTAGCCAAGGTCTCCTTTGTCTTCTTCCTGTACGCAGGTACTCGAAGGTCTAAAAAGGGTGCATGGACTGGATTTTTGCATCGACATATATCTATAGAAACTTTGGCACGATCACTTTGAAAGAAATTTATAAAAAACAAAGAAGTGTGGTGTCTCAATAATGAATTATTCTAATCATAGGATAAATAGATGTTTACTCATCAAATGTAAACAATTTCTCCTGCATACGGACTGTGAATACTTATACGCACTCCGGTTGGGAACGAGTCGTCCTTCTACCAGAGCAACTTGGAAGAGAAGGTAATAAAAACTTGCAAGGCAAAGTAACTTGTATTGAACTACAAAATTAATAACTTACAACTTCCGAGGTCTCTAAAGTTGGTTTTTAAAAAACAGGTTAACAACCTTTTAATTAGTTTATGTGAACGGCTAAGATGAAGCCACGTGAAAATCATCCATCCTCCGGAAAATTCTACTATCCTTCTAGACTATTCAACACAACTACCTTCTAATTATTTTACATGAATGGCTAAAACATTCTAAAGATTGTAATAGACTATACCCATTAACAATTAAATAAATTAAATGAATGGTTTGGATTTACGTCCGTGTGCTTAGGTTTCATTCTCAAATAATCGCGATATAGAAGTTGATTAGGACCACCATAATAAAAGACCATAAAATGATAGCTGAAATATTTTAGGACAAAAGGGGACACATTATTCATATTGTTTATCCAGAGTTGACTGAATTCATTGGGCATGCTTGGTGATGCTAGCGTACGCAGTGGTGTTGATTGAGCACGCGCAATATCGGTCCAAGAAGTCGAAATTATTTATTTATTTTTTATCTTCTTAATTAATTGGTATAGATCTCAAAAGCATAAAAACGGCAAGATATTACCTCCATGGAATGGAAGCAACCAGATTCATGTGATAGTTTCCCATTATTTTGAAAATGGTGTTGACTCCCCTCACGACTGGCACCATGTAGGGTTATCCAATGTGTGGGGCTGATCGTTGACGGATCACTTCTCTGACATCATACCGATAAATGGATCCTAACCATCCAAATAATGATGACTATGCACTGGATAGTTAAAGTAAGATAGTGAGCGGCCTACGGAAAATTAGATGGTTGCTACCAGCTCCTCTATGGAAAATTTCATTTTCCACCCACCTACGATTGGAAGCAATTTGAGTTGAGAATGCAACAAGCCTTAACCCGACTTGTGGGTGCAGAGGCAGTCTCATGTGAAATTAAACAACGTAAAAGAAAGAAAATTCAAACAACTATAAAGAACACACAAATATTATGTGAAAAAATCATTGTGAAAAAAAACTACAACACAAAGCAACAAACAATCTACTATAATCAGAAAGTTAAAGGAGGTGGAACAACTTACAAATTTGAAAACACTAGCTTTCTCTCTATTAAAACCCTTGGCTCTCATGTTGTTCTTAATCCTAAGAGCCTGTTTGGGAGCGTGGATTTGGAACCCCCTGGATTTAAAATCCTCCTATTGTGTTTGGCGCCCTGATTGGGAATCAACTTTAATCCAAAAGTAGTTATATATGGTATATTTACAGGGTTTGAATTTAATTACTAAATCAACTTTAATATCTCTAATTAGTGATGTATGTAATGTTTGACACAACGGTTGCAATAAGCTCGCTGAAATATATGCTTTACCCGAAAATGATGAAATTCCAAGTCCTGGATGGGCCACAAGCACAAGATCATGTCGGACTCTGAGTAACTAACCAAAAAATTTTAACCATTGATTTTCATGGATGATGTTTAGATGGTGTTGATCATCATATTAAAGTAATTATAATGATGTAATTGATAATCTAATTGTTTTGGGATATCATTAGTGGGCCATGTGCCCAATAGAACAATAGAATGGTGACACGCATGCTACACATGCAACTCTTGAAATGATTTTAGATGTAATTCAAGCTCTCACGGTGGATTTCAAAGCCCCTATTTGAGGGGATTTGATACCCCCGGATTTGAAACCCTCATGTACTTTATGGTGCCAAACAATCAGGGGATTTGAAATCGCCTCTAAATCCATGGTGTCAAACGACTCCTAATTATGTAATTAACATGGTATTTATACACCCCATACACAATTAAAAACAAATGCGCACTTATATAAAAATTGCACAAACTCTTGATCGAATCAATTGAAATCGACACACCATCGATCAAATCGACATCTCTGTCAATCGAATCGACAATGTCCAAAAGTATCCAGAAAGTAGACTTGAATTTTTGGGGTTTTCTTGATCGAATTGAAAATTTTGTTCCTTCAACAGATTGAAGGCACTCAATCAACAATTTGGACGATTTGAATTGATTGTCCTACCATTAAAAACTTCTTAGGGCGAACCTTAATGTTTTTGCAGTATTTATTTACCATCCAATTTGTTGATAAGGTCGAAAAACAAATATCAGCTTGATCCAAAACTTTTGTGGCCCATTAATGGTCAATCACCATTGTTTCTTATGGTATGGTCCACTTGATAATTGGATCTGTTTATTTTTGAAATAATGCCCTAAAATGATATGGAAAAACAGAAGGATAGCGTGGATACATAATGCATACATCAACGTGGGCCTCATGACAACACCATGGTAAGGGTAAGGACCACACTGTCATGATGAGGCTGGGTCTCACCTAATCCACTCTCGGGCCCCACAATGATGTATGTGTTATATCCACACTGTCCATCTATTTTTTTCAAATCACTTTATGGCATGAGCCCAAAAATGAGGCAGATCCAAAAGCTCATATGGACCACACCATAGAAAGTAGTGGGGACAATGATGCTCACTATTGAAACCTTCTTAAGGCTTGTCATGATGTTTATTTTCCATCCAACCTATTCGTAAGGTCACATAAACCTAGATGAAGGGAAAATAGAAATATTAACTTGATCTAAAATTTCTATGGCCTTAAAGAAGTTTTCGGTGGTAGGCGTTCAATCCCAGATCCTATGGTGGGTCTACATGAGCTTTGGATCTACTTCATTTTTTGTCTCATGCCCTAAAATCTTATGAAAAAATGAATTATAAGTGTGAATATAACACATACATCATGGTGGGGCCCACATAGCTTTGCTACATCAACACAATACCAACCTCTGTGCTGTGTTCCATGCTATGCAACTTGAGTTCCCTGCGGATGCGGATTGCCTAGTGTCAGGGTTTTGTGGGGCATTTTATCCACGGTGGCGACTTATTTTGGCAGCTCATTTTATACAATGTGCCCAAAATTGAAGCATGTCTAATGCTCAAGTGGACCACACCATAGGAAACAATAGGGAAAATTATGTCCATCGTTGAAACCTTTCTATTGCCATAGTGAGGTTTATCTGTCATCCAAGCTCAGTGATCCAACATAAGAACGGATAAATGAAAAATACAAATATCAGCTTATCCAAAACTTTAATGACCCCCACAGGTTTTCAGCAGTAGGCATTCAACCTTTACTGTTTTTTGTAATGTAGTTCACTTGAGCTTTGGATATATATGCTTCAATTTCAGACTCATGACTCAAAATGTGCTGGTAAAATGGATAGACATGGTGGAAAATACATACATCATATGAGTCTTGCAGAGTCTTGCCACCATGCAATTGGCTTCCAATTGTCTGGTGACCCTATAGCACCGCTTAGGTCGGTGGGTATTGGGATGTGGCTGAGTTTAATTGGCCACATGAGTGGGCGCTGTGAAGTAAGCACACCAGTTAACAACTTTCAAACATGCTTTGGGTGGGCCTCATCCATGATAGTAGCGTGTTGGGGTCACCATGCAATCCAAGTTCATTTGTGGGTAGAATCCAGATCCTCTGCTTACCACAGGCAGGAAATTCAAGTCTTCTTGCATCATGATTGTTCCACATCATTACTAACGTTGTCAGCACTATTGCATTAAATGTTGTGTGATGATGTGGCCGAATTAGATTGTAACCAGCAGAATTTTTCTGCTTGTGGCAAGAGAAGGATCCCGATTCATTTGTGAGTTGAATGAAAAAAATTTGATACTGTGGCAGTGCATAATGGTTGTACACATGCAATTAAAACAAAACACATATCATATATGCAACTCAAATGAAACCATCTACTTTTTAGAACGAGGTGAAGAGACAAAAGTAGATGGCAAAAGAACTGGAAGAAAGGAAGGGAAGAGTCATATCATTAGAACTGGATTCCTCTATGTTGGGGGGCAGGGAAGAGTCGTATCATTAGAGCTGGATTCCTCTATGTTGGTGGGCTGGCGTTAAAGTCGAATCAGGTCTCGCCTTCCTTTAGTTGACTCTGAAGCTTGCCCTTAACTTATTTCATTAGTTTAGCGTCAGTGGATGATAAGGAGGAGATTGTTGATCATGTTGTTGGTTTCTACAAGTCCTTGTTTTCTGCTGAGAATTGGTATAGACCGAAGCTGGACATGCTGGAATTTGGGGCTAGTGAACGCTGCTTCTTCCCCTTCCTCACCCAGGTGTTCTACCTACTTTAGATTGGTTATAAACCATAAATTAACACTTATATGACATCTTAATTTGCTGATAGGTGGACCACCAATAGAGAGTCAAAATGTAACAATCAAGGGATGAAATGAAACAAACAAATTGCCTATGATGGGCCCACGTCTTGGTATTTCCATTTGTCACAATTTAAAGGGAGTATGGCATGTGAGGAGGGAAATGGCATTGACTACAAGTAAGTGCATGATACTTACAGAAAGAAAAAGAGTGAAAGGGCTAATGGTTTACATCTACGATGATCTATCATCACAATTTTTACTTTTTATTTCCTCTGTTGTGACCCACTTAAGTCTCCATGAGATACATGTAAATAGAGGAAAAGGCATGCAGAGTTTCTCAAAAAATACAATTAAAAATTAAAGAGGATAAAAAATGACTTATAAAAACAAAGCTTATGTCGTCTCTTAGAATGCCCATTGCAAGGTAAAATTGGCCAAATCCTCACTGAAATATTAAGCCCTTTAAAAGGTTTTTCATACATTAAACGTAGATAACAATAATATTTTTTATTTTATTTTTAAAATATAATGACTTCATTTAAAATGTCTTCCAATGTAATTTTAATATTCAAAGTTTTACACTATATAAAATCTAATTATAAGGGTGAAAGTGTAGAAAGCAGGTTGTGTTGTACCCTTACCTGGACAATAATCTATCCAGGCGGGGGCTATCTGGGCCCCACCAAGATATATGGGTTTTATCCATGCCACCCATCCTCTTTCACAGATGTATGAGCCCAAAAATGAGGTAGATCTAAGGCTCAAGTGGACCATACCACAGGATGTAGTGGTGGCAATGACAGTCCTCGTTAAAACCTTCTTAGGGGCCACTTTGATATTTATTTGTCATCCAACTTATTCATAAATGTTATATAGAATTGGATGAAGGGAAAACGCAAATATCCAAAACTTCTACGGCTCGCAATAAGTTTTTAATGGTGAGTGTTCAATCCCCACTATGTGGTCTATTTGAGCCTTGGATTTGCTTCCTTTTTAAGATCATAATCTAAAATAATCTGGCAAAATGGATAGACAGAGCTGATAAAACCTATACATCATGGTGGGCCCCACATAGCCCTTGGATAGATTATCGTTGGGGACTCATACCCAAACATACCCAAGCACTCATATCACAGGCACCACAATAGGTACTTGAACCCATGGCTCTTGTTGAAACTCTTGTGAGTCTACACCTATGAAAGGCATGGGTAAGGACCCTAAAATATCAGCTTGATCCTAAACCATGTCATGTGGTACTGAAAAATTGCCTTTGAGGGGCATTCTTTTTTGAGTTACCCAAAAGGATGTTGAAATATTAATGAATAAAACTTTACATGTGAGCCATCTATTATTAATGAATAGGGGCCTGTTTGGGAGCATGGATTTGGAACCCCGTGGATTCGGAACCCCCGGGATTAGAAACTCCCTAGATTTGCAATCCTCTAAGTGTGTTTGGCACCCTGGAGTGTGAATCAACTTTAATCCAAAAGTTCCTATCAATGGTATATTTATGAGAGTTTGAATTTAATTACTAAATCAACTTTAATATATTTAATTAGTGAGATATGTAATTTTTGACACAATGGCTGTGATAAGCCCGCTGAAATATATGCTTTGCCCGAAAATGATGAAATTCGTCTCGGATGGGCCACAAGCACAATATCATTTCTGAGTGACTAGCCAACGATTTTTAATTGTTGATTTATATGGACAATGTTTGGACGGTGCTAGACAATGTTTGGATGATGCTGATTTACATGGACAATGTTTGGACGGTGCTGATCATCATTAGTGGGCCATGTGCCCAATAAAATGATAGTGTATAGTGACACACTTGTTACACCTGCAATTATTGAAATGATTTTAGGTATAATCCAAGCTCTCACTGTGGATTGGAAATCCAAGCTACTTAATGCTGCCAAACGACTAGGGGATTTGAAACCCTCTCAAATCCCCTCCAATCCACGGTGCCAAACAACCCCCAAAGACTTTACAAGTAAACCATTTATTAATGAACAGTTGAGTACATCTTCGTGTAAGTGATTGTGTCCTGCCTCCTGCCTAGGATAAACAAGCAAGAGCTATGTGGGGCTCACTGTGATGCATGGATTTTATACACGTCGTTCATCCATTTTTCCATATCCTTTTAGATATGAGCTAAAAAATATGAGCCAGATCCAAAGCTCAAGTTGACCACAGCACAAGCAGTGATAATGACACCAACCATTGAAAACTTCTTATGGGTCACTACAATGTTTATTTGCCATCCAACCGGTTCATAAGGTCTTATAAGACCTAGATGATCAAGGGACATCACCAATATTAGCTTGATCGAAAACTTCTGCATCTCCCAAGAAGTTTTTAATGGTGGACATTCAATCCCCACAGTGTGGTCCACTTTAGCCTTGGATATACCTCATTTTTGGGTTCATTTCCTAGAATGATATGGAAAAATAGATGAATGGCATGGATAAAATCCATACATCTCAGTGGACCCCAGAAATCTCTGGACGGAGTATTGACCAGGCGAAGGGAGGACACAATCAACTTCCCATGGATCACACGGTGGAGGAGAAAGAGAGTAGATTGAGCGAGCCTTTATTGTTAGGGGACTTCTTTTCGATCTCTTGGCTTCATGCCTTTTTTTTAAAAAAAAATTTAATATCTTTTCTAAATAAGGGTCTCACGGATACATTGAAGCAACAAGAGCGCATTTATGTTGGAGCTTCTGGAAAATGACTCGGTCGTCTTCATCATCGTCCTTCTACGATATCTGCTGACCAATGGACTCAGGACACTTGTATCAACAAATCATGTTATAAAGACGCCGAGTATTATTTATTTATATCTCTAGCTCATTGGGTTACTCATTTTGAAAACTTATTGAGTTTTCTAGAGATGGTAATTGTTTTAGCCAAGTTCTCAAGGTGGCACCTTGTGCCTGTTCCACATAGGATCAAATAAACTTGTCATATTATGAAAGCAATTTGCCAGCAACCCGCCAATGATATCTAATATCATATGAGAGGGAGTGAATCATGCTTTAAGAACAACATATCTAACACGTACTTCAGCCTAATTATAATTGATTAATTTATAATTTATTTTTTGATTTTCAAATTTTTTATTTTCAAAGATTATTTCCAACATAACTCAATCTAGTTAGGGAGTGGATCGGCTCTTACCTGGTAACACTACATCTTAGCGGGTACTACCCTTACCATGTGGAGCCCACCTTGATGAATGTTTTATATATCCAAGCGGCCTACATTTTTTCAGCTCATTTAAGGACGATATACCAAAAGCAGTTCCAAATCTCCAAATCCAGTAGACCACACGGTTGGAAAAAAGTAGTGACTGACTATAAAAAAAAACCTTTCTGTAAAAAGTTTTGGATAAATCTGATCTTTGTATTTTCCCTTCATCCGGGTCTGGTTGGTCTTATCAATGGATTGGATGGCAAATAAACATTACGGATCTACTTATGGTGGGCCCTGGGAGGTTTTTAACAGTGGGTGTTCAATAAATACTATTTCCTATAGCGTGGTTCACCTGAGATTTTGATATACTTAATTATTTGGAGCACCTCCTAAAATGGGCTGAAAAAACGGATGGACAATGTGGACATACAGCACATCATCAAGGTGAGCCCCACAGTACGGGTAACAACTAATCTGCTCTCATTCAGTTAAGTCAGCCCACTTTGTTTTATTTTTTAAATGGATGGTTTAAAGAACATATGAAGTTTAGGGGCAGGTCCTCACCTTATTTGCTAGACAGGCCGCCTGAAAAGAAAAATGATCATATGCACTGAAAGAATTCAAACAGCCTTCTTTTCCAGCCAATGTATCTTGTTTGAAATGTTTAATTTATGCAAATGGTGTCAAGTACATTATTATAACCTTATTGTAAAATCAATGCGATATGATTATTGGGTGGGACCACACAGTACTGAGTAATACATTTGGTCGTCCATTGGTTTTAGAGTTGTTTATGGCTCCACGTATTTACCAACAGCTTACAGCTGTTAAGTCACAGCAACGGTGGGAACTGTTGGCGGCTAGTTACATGGCCTCAATGCAGTTATTATTATTATTATTATTATTCAAAAAGTGATAGTACGTAATTATTATTATTAGTATTCAAAAAGTGATGGTCCGTAATGGTCATTATAATAGCTTATACGGCTAGTAGACCATCATAACCAAAATCCTGTATCAATAACGGTGCTAATGACCTTTAGGGCCTGTTTGATTTTTCAGTGCACCGGTGAATATAAGTAAAAGAGTAATAATTATTTTCCTGTGTATTTACAACATACTTGACTTGGCCACTTACTTTTTTACACATCAACAGAAAACATTACAAAATATATATAGGTCCCACTATGATGCATTTTGCTTATCCACACCGTTCATCCATTATACCATTTGAATTTATAGTATTAGCAAAAAAATGAGGTATATCCAAAACTCAAGTGGACCACACCATACGAAAAAGGGAATCAAATACTCACCGTAAAAAACTTTATGGGGCCACTGTTTCTTTTGGTGTGGACCACCTAAGTGTTGTATCTACTTCATTTTTTGTCTCATGCTTCAAAATATTGTAATAAAATAGATGGATGGAACGGATATATCATATACATTATCGTACCATTTGAAAATTAAAATTATCTACTTTAAACTAGTTTCAATGGCCCAAATATCTATGAATTTCCAAACACGGTTAATCGTAATAATTACCTATTTTCAGTGTGTTTACACTGGCTATCCACACATGCACACACACCTCACACACTCACGCCGTAGTGGGCTTTCACCACCTATGGATACTCGAACTCTTGACCTGGTGTTGATACTTCCAAAAGTCTACCACCCAAGCAAGAGCAAGGCTCCAAAAAAGAGATTGAAAAGCTCGTGTTAGCCTTGTGATGAACCATGGCGGCATTTACCAGCCCCACAACGGGTAGCAGCTATTACAGCACACCATAATAATAGATATAGGGCCGCATACCTTCATAGCAGCCAATATGCCTACAGGTTTTTTTTTTCTTTTCTTTTTTTTCTTTTCTTTTTTTTTAAAATTTAAAACCTGAACCTGCACCATGCACTCATGTAACAGCGGATTTTCAGTACAATGGGGACTCCAATTCGTGACCTCGCGTTGAAACTCTTGTCAGTCTACTATTGAGGCATGATTAAGGAGCCAATTGGTCTTTGAACGGTAATTATTAGTAATTATCTTGTTCAAACTTGATAAAAAAAATTAGCCAGATTTCATATTTGGTGATAGCCGGCGGGGGGGCGTAAACCATCTTCACGGCTCAGGTATTCTACCCACGCGAGCAATTGGACAGATTTCGAATGCTGTGGGGTCCTCCGTGAGACCCACCCACCGTGATCTATATGTTTTATACACATATTTCATATGTTTTGATAGACCATTTTAAAATATGAACTTAGAAAAAGGCAAATCAAAGATTCAAGTGGACACCACTACATGAAGTAGCGGGGATTGAACCCTTACCATTGAAAATTTACCAGGGCTTACGGCGATGTTTATTTGCCATCTAACTTGTTCATAAAGTTGTGTAATTTTATACAAACAGAAAACATAAATATTAACCTGATTCAAAACTTGGGTGGCTTGTAAAAAGTTTTCAATGGCCGAGTTTAAATCTCCACTGTTTCATGTGGTGTGGTCTACTTAAGCCTTTGATTTGATTTCTTTTTGGGCTCATGCCCTGAAAGTATCTGTCAAAATATATGAACCGTGTGGGCCCCACAGAGCCTGACACCACCGTCAGTCTCTTGTTAGGTCCTGGTGGGACTGAATATTCAACACGTGTGTCACATTCGAGTGAAACAATGGCTGTATTAGAACTTCTAATAGAGCCAGTGAACCTAGGATGCCTGTTAACGTAAGTTTGATAGCTATTGGTACACTTGCTTAACATACACTGCATGTGCAAGACTGCGTTCCCATGCAACTCTTTTACTTTTCAACCCTTCACCGCCTATCTTACGCCCATGGCGCACGTTTCTTTCTTGTGACCTCCGATGGCAAGTGACTCGTGGCATATTCTCTTTTTAGGTGGAACCTTAACCTTTTACGTGACACGTTTGTACAACATATGTGGTGTGGAACACCCCATGTGGCACGTTGCTCACGAGACGGAGTCTCGAGAGAATGAAATCTTCTGCAACACCAGCAGCGGTAAAACTCCAAGCTGTGGGGTCCACCATGCTGTATATGCCAAATCCACTCCTTCCATCCGTTTCTATCCTCAATTACAGGCCCGGTGAAAAAAATTGTAGTATATGTATATGTACAACTTAGTTGGACCACGGGATGAGATGCCAACCTTTAATTTGTTAGGTTTGTGTGTGGGTCCATCATGGTGTGTATGTTTCATCAAATCCGTTAATTAGTTGTAAATCAGCAGCATGGAGTGATTATACAAAAAGCATATATGGTCTACCAAGTGAACTTAGTTATTTTAGGAGAAACTTTATATTGATCGCATTTATTTGTCACCCATAAGAGTTCTTCTCTAGATGATTTTTCGTATTACGTTTAAAATAAGGTTTTCCACGTGATGGACGGAGAGGATTGCGTATAAAACATAGAGGACCCCATAAAGCTAGGGTGTTTTACACGCTGCGTGAAATGGCTGTTGTAGACGATTTAATCCCGTTCGAAGCCCCGTGCTCTGCTGCCACTTGGATCAAGCCATAGAGGGCTTCCATGACGAATGCTAACGATTTCCTGTGGTGTGGTCCACCTGAGATTTGCATCTGCTTCATTTTGGAATCATGGCCAAAAATAAGCTGGAAAAATGGATGGACGGCGTGGATATACGGTGCTTACATCGAGGTGGGCCCCACGGTCATGGTCCCACCCACATGGCTGGTTCGGGGGGCAACGGATTGGCTACTCCCCCCTGACATCAGCCCCGGGGCTGGTGGTCGGTGCTTTGTGGGCCCACATGATGTATTTGTTTCATCCATTCCGTTCATCCATTTTTACAGATCATTTTATTGCTTGATCCTAAAAATGAGAGGTGTATAAATCTTAGTGGACCACACCACATGAAAAAAATAGTGGTTGGATATCGATCATTAAAATCCTCCTAAGGCCCACTGTACTGTTTATTTGATATCTAATATTTTGATTAGATCATACAGGCCCCAGATGAAGGGAAAAAACAAAAACCAACTTGATCCAAAACTTTTATGGCCACAAAATGTTTTTAAATGGTTGACGTTCATTCAACACTGTTTCATGTAATGTGGTCCACTTAAGATTTGAATATACTTCATTTTTAGTCTAATAGCGTAAAATGATCTGTAAAAATAGATGGATGGCATGGATGAAACACATACATCATGATTGGCTACTCCCCCTTACACCCGCCAATGGTTGGTGGTTGGTGCTCTGTGGGTCCCATCCATTCCGTTCATCCATTTTTAAAGATCATTTTAGGGCTTTATACCAAAAACGAGAGGAATATAAATCTAAGGTGGACCACACCACAGGAAAACAATAGTAATTGGATATCCACCATTAAAATCCTCCTAAGGCCCAATGTACTGTTTATTTGACATCCAATATGTTGATTAGGTCATACAAGCCCAGATTAAGGGAAAAAACAAAAATCAGCTTGATCCAAAACTTTTATGGCCCCAAAAGGTTTTTAATGGTCGACACTCATTCAACACTGTTTCCTTTAATGTGGTCCACTTGAGATTTTTATATATCTCATTTTTGGTATCATTCAATAAAATGATCTGAAAAAATAGATGGACGGAATGGATGAAACACATACATCATGGTGGGCCCACAGAGCACCGACCATCAGCCATTGGCTGGTGGCAGGGGGAGTAGCCAGTCCGTTTCCGTTCCGGCGGTTGCGTCCGCGTGATCCAAAATAGGCATAGCGACACGCGTGCGCACATGTCGCACCTATATGAGATCCGGGCCATTCATCAGCTAGAAAGAACCATGACGTATCATGGATCAATCAGGGACAGTCAAATCGCAAGGTGGGACATGTTGTGTTGCATACGGACCGTGAGTCGTGTTTTGCTAGCACCCGCATTTTCCTCGTGCAAGCGCGGCTAACCACAAGATTATAACGGACCTGACTTTTGGGCCAAGACATGTCCGTGGTGACCCACATGACGCAAGTCCCGCGTATCCTACACGTGTGCCTAGAGGCTCGTTCCCCGTCTTATTCGTGCGAGTCCAATTGGCAGGATTGTTTCCTCTTTTGAATGCAATTCTCCGCAAAAGACGCCTTTGAAATTCTAGAAAGTAACCGAACACGGATTGACTGCCACCCCTGCAGCGGGAAGTTACTGTGGTCGGAAGGTAAGTGGGGTCCACTGTTATATTTATAAGA
The DNA here is from genome assembly GCF_029962835.1 of Magnolia sinica. Taxonomy (NCBI): domain Eukaryota; kingdom Viridiplantae; phylum Streptophyta; class Magnoliopsida; order Magnoliales; family Magnoliaceae; genus Magnolia; species Magnolia sinica. The sequence goes on along the minus strand of NC_080585.1, from coordinate 13,497,016 downwards.
ATTCCACCCGTTCACCCGTTTTTTCAGCTCATGCTAGGATATGAGCCTGAAAATGAAGAAGATCTAAAACTCAAGTGAGCCACGTGATAGGAAAAAGTGAGGAGAAAAATACTTACTATTAAACTTTCATGGAGTTCCGCCTTTATATTTCTATCATTTGTACATGAGTTGAATTGAGTTGAGCTTGGCACAATTCGGCTCGGCTCGGCCATTGGCTAACCCCAGATCGAGCTTGACATAGTTCGGACCTCAAGATTGACTGGCCGCTCGACTCAGCTCGGGCGTTTAAACCAAGTTCAAGCATATGTGACATTTTCGTAAACACATATAGTGTATCTTCATTTTTTCACAGGTATAAAACAGTAGCAACACTTTACATGTATTTCATTAAACATTAGACGAGCAGCATCAAAATCAAGATATTAAGAGAATGTATGCACTTGAAACATATTGATTTGTTTCAAATCCATTCCTTCATCGCCACCATCCGATCCTGCAAAGAATTTATGCACCTGAAACAGCAGTTTGTTGAGTCATTTCATCAAACGCTTAGTAAGCAGCATCAATATCAAAATAACCGAGTCACTGAGCTGATTTGATTCAAGTCGATTCGAGTTGAGGTTCAATTCGAATCTAGTCGAGCCCAGGGAAGCTCGAACTCGGCTTAAATTTTTTTCAAGCTCCAAAAACCAGATTGACTCGAGTCAAATCCAATTTCAAGCCGAGGCAAGTCGAGCTTTTCCAAGTCAAGCAAGTTGATCGAGCTAATTCGACTCGTGTACATCTCTATTTATATGCCATCCAAATCCTTCATAAGGTCATTCACACCTATATGAACTGAAAACACAAAATATTAGCTCGATCTAAAACTTATGTGGCCCCAGAGATATTTCAACATAGACATTTTACCATTGTTTCTTTTGGGCGGACGGAGTTCGTTTCTTGCAAAATTCATGGTGGGCTCCACTTATAGCTTTCCACATTAGGGTTGTAAGCAATCCACGTCAATGTAAAACGTAGACAAAATTTGGTACATTGAGCTGAGTCGAGCTTAGCTAAGTTGTGCCAAGCTTAGCTCAGCTCAACTCCCACTCTAACCTCACCTCGAGTTTAGCTTGACTCGGCCTTTGAGCTCAATACACTAGCTCTCTTTGATCCGATGGATCCGATGATTCAAGCCAAATCAAGCTTAAATTGAGATAAGGTGAGTTAAGTCAAATTATCTTTAGTAATAGCTAAAAGCCCAAAACTAAAATAGGAACAATACATATAATTTAAAGAGCAATAAATTCAAAAGTGTAAACCATTCAACACCATCAATATTTTAGAAACATATACAATAAAATATAACAAATGTCAAACTAGTAATTGAAAAGTGTAACTCATTTAACACTACCAATAACAACATAATATAATATAATATAATTAACCTCCTCCAAAGAGATGGAGGTGCAGTCTTGCCTAGACTCTTGATCTCGTCATCTTCTCCATCATCGGCGTCAAAAGTGTTATCATCTCAAATTGGTTGTAACTAATCTTGTGTACAAATGATCGCTTAAATTATTTTTTAAATAAGAAAGCTTCGATACTTGCTCACAATTCCATTTTCTACACTAAATGCAGATTCTAATGCCACCGTTGTAATTAAAATTGATAAAATGTAACGTGACAATAACAAAAGTTTATGGTATTTTATTTTACGAGCTCTTATTTTTCACAATTTCAAAACTTCAAAATTTGTGGTCTTTACGATTGGCTTCTTAAAATATATGTTTAATTCCAACTCAGTTGTATGTTCGTTTAAATCTTCCTACTCTAAAGTTGAAAGGTATTCATCAAATACATTGTTATATAGTGAAAATTTCATGTATTATATATAAATATATATATATATATATAAAGAACGAGACAAGGCGATATTTGAATTGAGATTCGAGCTGAGCCGAGTTGAGCTACTTGTTGCTCAATCCCGACTTGTTTTTTGACAAGCCAAGTCATACAAGCTTCGGCCCATCCTGAATCTTCATTTTGGGTTCGGCTCATTTGAATCTTCATTTTGGGTTAAGTCAATTAGAGCTAAACTGAGTTGAGTTGAGTGAGCTTTTTAAGCTAGCTTGACTTGTGAACAACTCTAATATTTGTGGGCACTGTAATAATGCTTATGTTTTATCCATACAATCCATTCATTTTTGCAGCTCATTGTAGGACATTAGTCCAAAAATGTGACAGATCTAAATCTCAAATGTACCATACTAGAAGAAACAGTGGTGATTGGATGTTGCCCAATATTAAAACTTCTTTGGATGAAGTTGATATTTGTGGTTTCTCTTCATCCAAGCGTGTGTAACCTTATTAACATTTGGATGGCAAATAAACCTTTATAATAAGACTAGGGAAGTTTTTTTTTCTTTTAATGTTGTACGTCAATGACCATTGTTTTTATTATGTGACCCAACTAAAATTTAAATATGCCACAGTTTTAGTCTCATGTTCTAAAATGAACTGAAAAAATGAATGGGTGGAATGGATAAAACATTTATAGCCATTTTTATTTTTCAAATTCTATGTAAATGCCTGGTGAATAATTAATTATTACTCCTACACCCTTTTTGAAAATGCGCATGTATTTTTGTTTCTAAAATGGTTCAAAATAACTGGTTTAAATTTGTGGGCCCCATGCATGCTGTCCATCTGTTTTAGTATGACATTTTAAGGCATGAGTTGAAAAATGAGGCCATCTAACACTCAAGTGGCATACACCAAAGGAAACTGTGGCACTTATAAGTGTTCAACGTATATGCTGGATTCCTAAATCTGGTGATGTGGTCCACTTGAGTTTTGGATCAGCCTCAATTTTTTGTCAATCTCTAAATTAAACTGGCATAACCGATGGAACGGTGTAAATAATTCATAGACATTACGGTGGGCCTCACGTATGTTTGGCAGTGTCCTGGTTTCAGAGTTTAAAAAAAAATAAGCGTCAAATCATCGGTAACAATGCTATAATTAGCTAAGGAAACGAGGATTTGGGAAATCAAACGCGCCGACATACCATGATGGCCACCACAGAGCCCACAAAGAGGTCGGTGTTGGAGGGAAGCTGATTGGCTGGTGTACCGTTCCCACCAATGTGGCTGATGTGTTAACGTCACCAAATTTTGTGGGTCCCATAATGAGGTATATATCCAAACCGTCCGTCCAATTGGTGAGCTCGTCGTAAGGCTTGAGCCTAAAAATAAATTAGATTAAAAAATCAAGTAGACCACACTGTAAAAGAAAGTGGAGGATTGAACGCCTGCCATTGAAACCTTTTCGGGGTCACAGAAATTTTAGATCAATATGATATTTGTTTTTTCTCTTCATCCAGGTCTTTTTTACCTTATGAACAGGTTGGATGGAAATTAAACGTTACAGTGGACCCTACCAATGTTTTAATGGTGAGAATCATTGTCCCCACTTCTATTTGTGGTGTGGTCCACTTGAGCTTGGAAATGATTCATTTTTGAATTCAACATCTAAAATGATCTCTCCAAATGGGTGAACGGTGTAGATATGATAAATACACAATTTTGGGACCCACCTAACTTTGATCTGCTTTGAACCGTTCGTACAACTCGGAGGTCGAGGAGCGTGAGCGCTCGTCTTGGTACGACACGTACCCGCACTAGCTAGGTTGGTGGTGTGTGGTACACCAGCCAATCCACTTCCGTGTTCGAGGGATCACTACCGAAGCGACAGCTAAGGTCGACTTTGATCTGTCGAGCTGGATAGGAAATGACGTTGTTCGTCGGTGTGTAGCCTTGCCTTTTAAACAAATGATCTTATCCGTCAGTTTCTTCTGTTGAATCGTATTTCGTGTTGGGCGTTCATTATGAAGTCATTCATATAAGTTATCCCTTTCTCTTTCGTTCAATTTTAAAACTCAGTAAAATTAGCCACCATACGGAGGGTCTGGATTCATTTTATTACCTTTCATGCATTGGTTTAGGCGACGAACCAATCCTACTAATCCAGCGCCACGAATGCAAAATCTTCTAGTGACATCTTCTAGAGCTAAAACAGATAATAGCTGAAGAAACAAGCTAGAGTTACCAGAAGGATTTAAATTTTTTTATTTTTTATTTTTAAAAAAAAGAAGACTAGGAACCGTACCCCGTCAGGACCCAACGGTATTTGGTTGTATCACCCGCGAATCTCGAATCCCTGCTCCAGTCTCCGTAAACGACCAGACCAAAACACCCTCTGCCAAGTGCCCGCAAATTTCGACTCTTTGTTTCAGTCTCCTCAGCTTGATCAAAAACTTCTACGACCCATGAGAAGTTTTCAACGGTGATCCTTCAATCCCCACTGCTTCATGTGGTGTGTTCTACTCCGGCCTTCAATTTGATTCCCATTTAGGCTCATAACCAAAATGGATGTACGGCATGGATAAAGCATATACATTAGGGTGAGATGGGAATTTGTGGGGCTCACTGTGATATATATGCTTTATCCACACCGTCCATCCAATTTGAAAGACTATTTTACCAATGATCCTTATAAGGAGCTCAAGTGGACCACAACACATGAAGTAGCGGGGATTGAAAGTTTTCCGTTGAAAACTTATTGTGGGACGTAGAAGTTTTGGATCATGATGGTACAGGTCCATGTGACTTTATTAAAAAGTTAGATGGCAAATAAACATGACGGTGGGCTTAGGAAGTTTTCAACCGTAATCTTTCAAATCCCGCTGCTTCATGTGGTGTGTTTCAATTGAGCCTTCTTTTTAGGCTCAATGCCTAAAATGATCTGTAAAAATGGATGGACGGCGTGGATAAAACATATACATTATGATGGGCCGTATAGGTATAGATCACCTGAAAGGAGTGTCCGTCTCTACATAGGTCCAGGTCGAGGTAGTACCCAATCCGCGCCCACCAAGCAGCTGCGCGCCACGACGCAGTGGCAAAACGTAAATCCAATGAAAAGGGCGTGGTCCAGTGCTCCTTTCCTCGAGGTTTCTAATTCCCACGCGCGAGTAAAGCTCAACCCCATACACGGGCCAACTTGGCAGAATCGTGTGAGACCCAACCTGTCCAATTAGGTGAGAGCTAACATGCAGTTGCTCTGGCACAAGAATCAGGCCAATTCTAACCGTCCTTTTACCCTCTGCCAATTGAATGGCCCGTCTCATTCTCAACCCAGGATATCTAGTAGTGGGGCCCTGCTAATGGATGGATCAGTTCCACGTGGCACTCGTGGTAGACCACCTGGGTCTAGGTACCGAGGCTATACAAGCATGGTTATCATTCTCAAATGCGCATCTCGTTTCCCTACTGTAGTTGTCACATGGTCCCCAACATACACAGATCAGACGAACCGTCCAGATCGATTATGGACCTGCCACGTGCACTTTGGGGAGATGGGCCACCCATTCCCGTGTCGAGCGGATCAACCGTACCGTATCAGTCTCCCCAGGACCCCCACCCACTATTCAGCATTTCCAGTCAAAAACAAGGGCAGATAAAAACAACGAAACCTCCCACATTTTGGAAAAGCGGACCGCGGTTTCCTACAATACATCCCGACCCATTGTGATTCTCTACATTGGGGCCCTTCCTGTTGGATATGGGTAAATTTTTAAGTGATTTAAGATTAAAATATCTTTTCAAGAGAAAAAACGATAATTGGATAGAGTGGACAATGTTCAAAATGAATGAGTTAAATAATATTTTTTTAAATAATATAAAAATATAAATTTTATTTCATTCCATGAGGTCCATATTATGAACGGATTAGATCATTTCAAAATGACCCCAGATATAATATCTACAGCCACGAGTACAAATAGTTGTACGTAGAGATCTATCGTACCAAAGCTGAGAGTTGAAAACCCGCCCCCTCGTTCTTAAACCGCCAACTCTCTCGCTTTCCATCGTTAGAAAGGTCAAGACTCCTTGATTGGAAACAGTTTGAAACCAAGGGAATCTTCCTGTCTTCCCTCTCCTATATATACTCCTGCTTTTCTCCTCCAACCTTCGTCTCTTCTTTTCTTCTCCTTCTTGAATGAAATCCATCTCTCTGCTTTTTATCTCTCCAAAACTCTCTATTTGATTCTTCGAATTCCAACTACTTCCTCAATCCCAGCAGCTTTCATCCTCTCGCCAGCGCTCCGATCGCTGCAAAAACCGCCGATCTCAAGCTCCGATCTTCGAAATCCATGGGATCTGCCAAAAGATCTCCGCCGAAGATCATTCTCGGAAACGCTGGATATGTTCTTGAAGATGTCCCGCACCTGACTGATTATATTCCCGATCTTCCTGTATGTTCCTTCTGGATCGATGTCTTTGTCGAATTTCGATTGTTCTTGTGGTTTTTTTGCCTGATTTGAAGTGAAATGGAGGTTTTGAAGTAGTGGAATTTTGGAATTCACTTTGTTCTGTTTGTTTAATATATCTGATTATACACCAGAGTTGCTTTTAAGTTCGTTTTCTATCACTTGGATGCTTGAACATTTTTTAAGATGACTTTCTTTGGCTTGGATTTTCAAAAGTAGTGATGTTGAAGTTTCTATTGTCCTTTTTTCTAAAATTTCATATAATGATATTTTTTAAGTTAATTATGTATTATCTTCTTCAATCTTGTTGAAAATCAAAGTCTTTGTGAATGTTAGATTATGATCTTGGATTGAGAATGATCTAAGATGCAGTACTCGAATTTCTTGGATTCTCATTTGGTTGATAATAGTCTGAGCTGTCTCTTTCTTTCTATTGTTGGTTTTCTCTTAAATTCGTTTTTATCTGATTGTGTTCCTTTTATTCCTTTTTTAGGTTGTAGGAAAGGATTATCTTATATAATTGAATTTTAAGTATCTTGTGCTTAATTCTAATATCTATGTTAGTCATCAGACACTCAATCTCTGTACATGTGGCACACATACGATATCAGGCCATTCATCTGTTAAGCCCTAACATTTATGGGGCATAGCCCAAAAATCACACCAGTCAAGCAGCCGTAGCCACTGGCTGGATGACTTTTGAGGATTACTAATGGGCAACCAGAGAGAAGTACAACCATTCGTCAACATTCAACAGTCATCTGACTAGTGTGAGTTCTGGCAAATGCCCATCCACAGGAAGGTCCAACAAGGGAATGGTCCAAATGCTCTACATGTGTGCCACACGCACTGAGGTTGATTTCACAATCAGTTCTGACTTAGACATTAGCACCTAAAACTTGATTCTTTCCCTATCTCTGGCTCATTATATGTCAAGCTTTGCTTATCTATGTTTTCCCTTGGAAGGTTACAGGACTGCTGCCTCTGAGATTTATCTTAGAACATCCTGTTATTCGAACCCTCAAAATTGCAGTAGTTGAAAACAGGATTTATTTTATTTTATTTTTTTAATTTTCTGTTTTACTTTTTGGTAAGCTAGGTGTGTTAGTTTGGTATGCTTCGTCTTTGTTGTGGTTTTTAGGTGAAACCATGTGAAAAAGACAATTTATATTATGCTCAGTGGAGCGTATTTATGTTTTTGCTCAGCCAATTAACTGCATAGGTGGGGCTACCTTTTGGCAATGTGGACCGTTCATCTGGTGCTGCCGATATGGATGGTCCATTGTGCAAAACATTTCCCCTTTCAGATTATTCCAACTGTCCAATTTGTGGCCTTCAAGTCATCTCCATTATAATCATCAGAGCCTTGTCACAGCTATTTGGAGCCAGCTTGTGGCCTGCAAAATTGACTGTTGAAAGAAATAGTGAACAATTGAACTGGGAAAATTCTCCAATCACATGTTAGGATCAGCCAGTGGGAAAGGTTTTGGCAGCATGATCCGTCCATGATGGGTCCACTGATAAACAATCTAAGATCACAGAAATATAGATCCCAGTTAAATGGTTGCTGTAAAGGCTGAACATGCCATTTTTCTCAGTGGGCTTCAGTATATTTCCTCAAGCCAAAATTGGCCCTGGGGATTATTGGTAAATTGGTATTTCGAGTGTTTCTTTTTTTGGTGAATTAAAAGGTTTTTGGTGAATTAAAAGGTTAAGGCACAGCACGTAGCCATAGAAGTTGAAACTGAGATTGATGAGCTGGTTCTTCTTTGTCAAATTTCACGATTTCTGTTTTATGGATTATTATGTCAGGAAGATTTAATTTTCCATTTGGTTGGATCTTTGAACTGTACAATGAATCTATATATTTCCTATTAACGTTTGAAAGAAGTCTATCTAATGGGCTTTGGCACATTTGTCTTTTGCAGACTTATCCAAATCCTTTGCAAGATAATGCAGCATATTCAGTTGTTAAGTAAGTTAATTTAGCTTTTCTACTCAAGCTGATTTCCTTCTCTCTCTCTCTCTCTCTCTCTCTCTCTCTCTCTCTCTCTCTCTCTCTTTTAAATAATAATTACCAACAGCTACAACATTTCTTCTCAGTCATTTAAACTGATGGATGATTTATTGAAATAACTTTTTGTTTACAGGCAGTATTTTGTTCATGTTGACGATACTGTCCCTCAAAAGGTACTTTAAAAGGTTTATTTTTCGTAGATTAGATATATATCACTTGAAGACGTCATCATGGTTAGCTTCCAGAATTGATGCTTATTTATCTTGTTTCCTTGTTTTCTAGATTGTTGTTCATAAAAATAGCCCGAGAGGGATACACTTTCGACGTGCAGGTCCCCGTCAGAAGGTGATCACTCAGACACATGCAGTTGGGAATGGTGAAAATCATGTGAACATTACTGACATGTCCTTGGATGTTATTCAGGTGTATTTCGAGTCGGATGAAGTCCATGCATGCATTGTAACATGTGGGGGCCTGTGCCCCGGGCTTAACACGGTGATTAGGGAAATAGTATGCGGTTTGCACCACATGTACGGAGTCAGCAAAATCCTTGGAATAGAGGTGAGGTTTTACATTGTTAGACTATGCAAACTTTCTTCTTGTAGTTTTACTTTGACCAGTCGTTACTTTTGGGCTTGTCTTTCTTGTTTCTGTTTGTAGTTCCTCTAGGAGGGAATTGAAATAGCTGAGTTGGCAATGATGATATTTCTCATGCAATAAATATTATTAAAAAAACAATATTTGAACACTAAAGAACACGATGGGTTGGAATGTATTTAATTTGGACACGAACACTGCATAGGCATAAATTTGGCATGCCACATCCAGATACAATTAGATTATCATTTTGTAAGATACAGTTGTCATATCTGTATGCTTATGGAAAGCCTCTCTGTATGCCTAGAAAACATAGTAATTATAAAATGATAGTTGAAAAAAAAAAAATTGTCATCTTTTGGCCACGCATGCATAGGACATGAAGTTTACACCTTATGCATGACAAGAATGCCATACTGAATTGTCCTGATATAGCAGGTACTCCGTATTCACAACTTCATCGGTACAATAGACACTGTGCATACATTTGCATGAGTCAACTGATGGAAGCAGTAGGAACATTAGATTGGAACTTGAAAATGGAATGATGAGGGTAGTATTCTTGTCAAGAATATTTGATTTGGATCAGCAGGGTTACAAATGTTAGCCCATGTCACTGAACTTGAATAGTTTAACTATTACTGTGGTCCTAGTCAATTGATGGCAGTATCCAAAAAAAAGGAAGAAAAGAAAAGAAAAATCAATTGATGGCAGCATATTTTAGTTGTTGCAGAAACACCACATTTGTGAGATTTGCAAATATGCAGTTTTCTGTGTCATTCCCTCCTTTGACATGTCCTTGAATCACTATTTGATGTTTAGAGTTGAAGTCACCTAGATGTGAAAATTACTGTTTCTCTTTTTTTAGTTGGTAATATGTTTATGTTTGCTACAGTTAGGAACCCACTGTAGATAATAACGTCCTTTCAACTGATGTTAATTTGCTTAAAAATTTACTAATTAGTACCTTAATTATATATATATATATATATATATATATATTTAAAGTAATACAGTAGTTACCTCTATAATTATTCAAAGTTTCTTCGTCATTTGTTTATAGCTTACCCGGGTGCTACTCCTGCTTTGAATTGCGATTTATGAACATGTTTCCTCTCCGGCTTCCGCCTCCTAGTTGTTTATATTGTTGGGGTTTTGTACTGCGGAATCACACAGATCTAGATCTAGGATAGTAGTCCAATAACGTCAAGCAATCACAAGAGAACACAAAGTTTTAACGTGGAAAACCCTTACGGGAAAAAACCACGGCACAAAGCGACAAAAATCCACTATGAAATAGAAATTACAAGAGAGAGGACTTACCCGATTCGAACAACCTCGAATCTCACACTTGCTACACCCTTTGATAACCCTAGAACCCTTTAGGAACCCTTGGAAAACTTTTAGAAAGCTTTAGAATACCTTAGAATAGCCCTAGGGACCCCTATTATAGTTTAGGAAACTCCACTTACGCACCTAGTCCGAAAAAGTCCAGAAACCGCCTCAAATTTACGTAGTCTACGCAGGATCTGCGTAACCTTGACTGGTCGAGGAACCCCCTTGACCGGTCGAGCCATCCCCTTAACTGGTCGAGCAGCCCGAACACCAAAAATAATAGCACGCTGGACTTTGAGTCGAGCAGTGCTCGACTAGTCGAGCGGCTCACTCGACCGGTCGAGCCCAGATTAAAGGCATCTGACAACAATCTCCAACATGCCTTCAATCTTCAACTGTGTAGCTCCTTGAACTCAGTGTCTTATAATAGACACAATGATCGTATTCACTCTGAGTAAATTTCTGACTCACCATGAAAGAATTAAATTTTTTATACCACTGCCTAGGCGATTGTTTCAGGCCATACAACGACCTCATTAACCCGCAAACTTTTTTCTCTGCCTCTTTAACTTTGTAGCCATCTGGTTGCTTCATGTAGATCTCCTCTTCCAACTCTCTGTGCAAGAATGCAGTCTTGACATCCATCTGTTCCAACTCGAGATCGTATTGGGCAACCAGTGCCAACACGAATCTGATAGACACCTGCTTAACCACCGGTGCGAATATTTCTGTGAAGTCGATTCCTTCTCTTTGAGCGTAACCCTTCCCTACCAATCTAGTTTTGTATCTATCCTATTTCCTTTTGAATAACCACTTGCATCCGATCGCTTTTCGGTCCACAGGAAGCTCCACCAGCTCCCACGTGTGATTTTTGTGCAACGAGTCCATCTCATCGTCCATAGCCGCCTTCCACTTTTCTACATTAAGCTCATCAAGAGCCTCCTCAATAGTAGATGGGTCCTCCTTATCTGTAATGAGGGCATATGCAATATTAGAGTCGTCCCTATATCTTGCCGGTAACCTGCGATCACACGGTGGATTCCTTCTCACAGGTGGCTGCTCCACCTGATCATGTACTTCTGTCTTCACATCTGTCTCTGCCTGAGTATTATCTGTGTCAATCTGGATGTCTATGATCACCTTTTCTGGTTCCTTTTGCTCCTTTTGATCATTCTTGCAAAATAGAGATCTTTCATTGAATCTGACGTCACAGCTAGTGATGACCTTGCGTGTGACCTTGTCAAATAACCTGTAACCTTTCACACCAATTCCATAGCCAACAAAGATATACTTTTTTGCCCTATGGTCTAGCTTATCTCTTTTAACTGACGGTACATGAGAGTAAGCCTCACAACCAAATATGCGTAGATTTGAGTAGTCGATTTTCTAACCACTCTATACTTCCTCTAGGATTTTACATTCAATTGCTGTTGAAGGAGAGCGGTTCACCAAATAACAAGCCGTGTTAACGGCCTCAATCCATAGGTCTTTGCCCAATGCAACACTACTTAACATGCATCTGGTCCTCTTCAGGAGAGTCCGATTCATTCGCTCAGCCACACCGTTTTGCTCGAGCGTGTGGTGCACTGTGTGGTGCCTGATGATCCCTTCATCCTTGCAATAATCATTAAACTCAGTGGAAGTAAATTCTCCATCATTGTCAATTCTTAAAACCTTTATTTTTCGCCCTGATTGTTTTTCCACCATTACCTTCCATTGTTTGAATGTGGTGAAAATTTCGGATTTACGCTTCATGAAGTAAACCCAAACTTTCCTGGAGTAGTTGTCAATGAATGAAACAAACCATAATGACCCCCCAATGGAAACTTTTGGCGATGGCCCCCATACGTCAGAGTACACATAATCAAGTACTCCCTTACAAACATGTTTTCCAAATTTAAAAGACAATCTAGATTTTTTACCATATATATAATACTCGCATATATCTAAATCAGAATTTTTAAAAGTTGGAATCAAACATTGATCAGAGAGTACCTTCATACCTCGCTCGCTCATGTGGCCTAGACGGGCATGCCACATACGTAGAGACATGACATCTGCAGTAGCTGTTGCCGCTCCACCTACTGAAGTGCTCCCAATCAACCTATAAAGGTTTCCGTGCCTCTGCGCTCTCATAACCACAAGTGCCCCTTTTGAAACTTTAAGGACACCATCAATACCGATGAACTTGTACCTTATAGCCTCGAGTGCACTGAGAGAAATCAAACTTTTCTTCATATCAGGAACGTGCCTGACGTCAATTAAGGTACGCTCCATCTCATCAAACATCTTGATGCTTATCGTGCCAATAGCCACAACATTATAGGCATTGTCATTGCCCATAAAAACCTGTCCACCATCGCATTCCTTATAACTGGCGAACCAACTCCGATGAGGAGTCATGTGATATGACGCTCCTGTGTCTAGGATCCACTCATTTACATGATTGTCGTGAACATGTCCGATCATGGATATAGACAGAACTTCACCACCACTTGTCTCTTCATCAGATGTGACAATATTGGCCTCGTTAGAAGAAGCCGCTAAATTTTCTTTCTTCACTTTAGGATTTTTACAATCTTTCTTCATGTGTCTAGACAACCCACAATTCCAACACTTTAATTTTCCTTTGCCTTTGCCCTTGGATTTGGATCTATGCCTTGAGGATCCTGTACCTCGCTCAGAATATCTACCCCTCGTAATCAGTGCATCAGAAGATGCCCCCATGTCGCCGTTTAGCTTTTTCATAGCCTTCCCTTGAAGGGATGAGATAACGGTGTCAACAGTTAGGGTTTTATTTGTGGTGCACATCGTGTCCTTGAAAGACTCATATGATGTAGGAAGAGAATTCAACAATATACATGTCTGTTACTCATCTTTGACCATTTCCTTTATATCCAGCAATTTGCACATCAATTTATTATAGTTGCTGATATGGGCTTCTAGATCTCCACCCTCTGCCATCTTGAAGGTATAACACTGTAGCTTCAAGTGTAGGCGATTTTCAGAGGACTTCTTTGCATAGATGTTCTCTAATTTCGCCCAGAAACTAGCCGCAGTTTTCTCCCTCAAAACATTATAGAGAACCTCATCCGTGAGACATAAACGGATAAAGGCTAAAGCATTACTATCAAGGTTTTCTCATTCATCATCTTTCATGTTAGATTTTTGCTCCTCAAGAGCCTTAATCTCGCCTTGCTTGGTTAACAGGGTAATCATCTTAACCTTCCATAACTCAAAAATATTTTTGACTTAGTATTTCTCAATATCAAACTTGTCGTTTCCCATTATTACTAATCCTGCAGATTCAGATCTGTGCCCCAACGATTGCTCTGATACCACTTGTTGGGGTTTTGTACTGCGGAATCACACAGATCTAGATCTAGGATAGTAGTCCAATAACATCAAGCAATCACAAGAGAACATAAAGTTTTAACGTGGAAAACCCTTACGAGAAAAAACCACAGCACAAAGCGACAGAAATCCACTATGAAAACATCAATTACAAGAGAGATGACTTACCCGATTCGAACAACCTCGAATCTCACCCTTGTTGCACCCTTTGATAACCCTAGAACCCTTTAGGAACCCTCGGAAAACTTTTAGAAAGCTTTAGAATACCTTAGAATAGCCCTAGGGACCCCTATTTATAGTTTAGGAAACTCCACTTACGCACCTAGTCCGGAAAAGTCCGGAAACTGCCTCAAATTTATGCAGTCCGCGTAGGATCTGCGTAACCTTGACTGGTCGAGCCGAGGCCTCGACTGGTCGAGGAACCCCCTCGACCGGTCGAGCAGCCTGAACACCAAAAATAATAGCACGCTGGACTTTGAGTCGAGCGGCTCACTCGACCAGTCGAGCCAGACGCTCAACCGGTCAAGCCCAGATTAAAGGCATCTGACAACATATACATGTCAACATTTGAATTGATGCTTTCCTGCTGCCACAAGCGAATCTATTGCTGCTGCTCTTCATGCTTCATGAAACTATAATATATGATTTCAAACAAATATCAAAACTTCTTTACCCTTAACCTAGCATTGCTAGTTGAACAGAATTCCTTGCATCAAAGGATAGGCATGTGGTATTTGTTCATGTAATTCACTGCAGATTTAGGAATTTTGCAATAGCTAATATTGCAACTGATGAGGGTTGTGGCCTGTAGGGAGGATTCAGGGGTTTCTATTCTCGCAACACTATTTCTTTAACACCCAAATTTGTCAATGATATCCACAAACGTGGAGGAACCATCCTCGGAACATCACGAGGAGGCCACGATACTTCAAAGATAGTTGATAGCATTCAGGACAGGGGGATTAATCAGGTATATGCAGCACAAGACAGTAGTTCTGTCTAATTTTAACTTGCACATGATTTGCAGGGAATAAGTGCTTATTGTCAGTTTTATTGCTAGACTTCACATGATTCGTACCATTCTCTCTTCCAGGTCTACATTATTGGAGGAGATGGAACCCAGAAGGGGGCATCTGCAATATATGAGGTGACTAAATGAAACCAATAAACATTTCCATTCTTCTGTTTCTATTATTAGCTCGAGAGATGCTGCATATGAAGAGATTAGTTTGTTGTATATTTCCCAATTTGGAAATCATTTGGTTACACTGCTTTGAATTTGCTTACATGTCCTAGGTTGAAGAACAGAAGGTTAATGGCTTTTGAATTGTGTTATTCTTAAAGAGCTTCTAATCTTCTGTCATGCAGGAAATTGAAAGGCGTGGTCTTAAAGTTGTAGTTGCTGGAATCCCTAAGACCATTGATAATGACATTGCGGTAATTTCTCTGACCATATTCTTGACATCTGTGGCTTATTTTATGCATTTTTCTTTACTTCCTCCATTGATTATGTTACTTTGGATCTATCCCCATGATATTTTCTGTCGTCTTCCCTTGTTGATTTAGGTAATTGACAAGTCCTTTGGTTTTGACACTGCTGTGGAAGAGGCTCAGCGGGCCATTAATGCAGCACATGTTGAAGCTGAAAGTATCGAGAATGGTTTGGGTGTTGTGAAGCTTATGGGCCGTTACAGTGGTCGGTTTCACTTCTCTTATATACCCTTTTCAGCTTATAAATTTTCATGTAATATTTTGAAGTTGTATGGGAGGAAAAATTAACTCATTGATTGTAATCGACTTATGTAATGGACTATTAGATACTGCTTGATTCTAATCAACCTATGTAATAGTCTATTGCATTGCACCTATGGGAGTTTTGTGCTCTCATTGCCAGTCCCCAGCCCAGATAAAGGAGGGTTGCGCCAGTTCGGCAACTGGCATCGAACTTATGCCATCACTTTCATCATGAATCTAAACAATATGACATCCCAAACCCATGCTAGGGCGTTCTGAAGGTATGGCCCTTGATAGAGTGGAATGGCAGAACAGGGTTCATTTAGCTGACCCTAATTAATTGGGATAAGGCTTAGATGATGATGATGATGTATGGGTTTTATAAAATTGATTATTTCTCTTGCAAAATTGTGTTTGGTTTGATCTTAATGTTCTTTTTCTCTTCCACATCATTCTCTAATTTCATCCTGTTAGCCTTGTGGAATGAGCTTAAAACTCTTAGGGCCCACTGGGATACAACAAAAATTCTGTCATGAGTAGGCTATCTGTGATGTTTTGCTTTTGATGGTCTGTGAGGACACTGTTGGCTTGGATAGGCTTTCATCCATGCCATTTTATGACTCATGATTCCTTTGCTAGCTTTTACCTGTAACCTAATAGGATTTACTGGTGGCAGGGTTCATTGCAATGTATGCTACTCTTGCCAGTCGAGATGTGGTATGTATTATCATTGGTCATCCTGCATTATCCTATCTTCTTTTTTCTGCCATGGTGCCATTTCATTTTAAATTGCATAACCGAAAGTTTTCAACTCGTGGTTTAGATCTTCATTATTTGTATTTTAACATGCTAAGGAAAATTGTCATTGCCATTTTCCTTAGGACTGTTGCTTGATTCCAGAGTCACCCTTTTATCTGGAAGGACCAGGTGGGCTTTTCGAGTACGTGGAAAAAAAACTCAAAGAGAATGGACACATGGTTCTTGTTGTAGCTGAAGGTGCGGGACAGGAGCTTGTTGCCGAAAGCATCCGATCAATGGACCTAGAGGATGCTTCAGGAAACAAGCTACTGCTTGATGTTGGGCTATGGATATCACAGAAGATTAAGGTAGATTCTGAATCCAAAGTTCCAAATTATAGTATCAATGTCATAGGTCTGACTGTATAACATGGGAGTGTATGCATAAGCATGTTAGCCTGTTCTGTCTACATCATCTAAGTTAGTTGTACAGCATTCAGTATCTGTAGGGCATGCGTCGAAAATTGAACCAGACAGGTGATCCTAGCCAGTGTTGGAGGACCCCTGAGGATTACAAATTAGCAGCTACAAAAAGTCCTACTGACAGCTGACATTCAGTGGGCAAAGAAACCTCCAACCAGTGGCTAGGATCATCTGACTGATGTGTTTTTGGCATATGGCCTATCCGCTGGAGAATATAAGATGTGAACAGTCCAGATGCTGTATGTGTTCAATGCGTACCAAGATTTGAGTTCTTGATAGCTAACTTAGTTCAGCATTGGGTACCATCTCTTAATCTTTATCTTCCAAGCCCAATTTTTTTGAAGCAATGGTCCACAAAAAATTCTGTAAGCATGAATTTATCAGGTGTATAAAATCTTTTATATGGATGTTGATTAGAAGACTCAGCTGAAAAATGGACTCTTGTGTCTTACGTCAATTAATTTCATGGCTTTTTGCTTGTAATCTGTAGGATTATTTCTCAAAAAGGCAGAAGACAGTGAATCTCAAATATATAGGTCTGTAGCAAAAAAGAATTAGTTTCTTTCTCCTGGGATATTTAACAAAAATTATGATAAGTGAGCTGATTTAATTATGTGATGGTTTCGCAGATCCAACATATATGATCCGGGCTATTCCAAGCAATGCATCAGATAATGTATGCTGCACGCTCCTTGCTCAGAGTGCTGTTCATGGTGCAATGGCTGGATACACAGGCTTCACTGTGGGACTTGTTAATGGCAGACATACTTATATACCTTTCCATGTAAGTTCCATTAACACAGTTGTTTCCATTTCAGGTTTTGATCAGTGAACAACATGGATTGAAATATCCATAGTGAACAATGTGGATTAACACAGTTGTTTCCATTTCGTATAGGTCCCAGTGAAAAACTGGGCTGTATCAGGCTATATTGGCTGTACAGGCATATTCGCGTTGTTATAGGCCGATACAGCCATAAAGGCCCAAATTTGATTTTTCTTTTCCAAATTTTCTCTCATTTTTCTTCTTCTTTTTTCATTTCAACCAAAGAGAAAGCTTAGAAAGTCATTGTAGATTTAGGCTTATTTTGAGGGTCAAAACAAAAGATTTGAGTGGGATTCAAAGAATCCAAGCAGAATGAACCATTTTGGAAAAAAATGGATAAAAGATTAACCCTTTTTTTTTTGTGTTTTATTTTCTTTTTGTTGTATTTCAATATGATAGAAGATAGATTCTTTCCTTTTTCTGATATTTGTCATTAATTTTTTGGCTCAAAAAGATTTCAAACACAACTCTCTCTCTCTCTCTCTCTCTCTCTCTCTCTCTCTCTCTCTCCGTGTGTGTGCATGTGTATAATATGTGTGGCCCATCTTACACAAGAAATTCCATTCCCCACTAATTTTGATTATTACATGCACTGAAGTCACACTGATAAAGACCCTCTGATGATGGGTCATTGCCCAAAAGGAGAGCTTGAAGTGTTAACTGGAACTTATCATCAATCTAGACTCTCTGATGATGGGCCATTGCCCAAATGTCACACTGATAAAGACCCTTAACCCTCTGACAAATGGACCTTTCAGGGGGACCGTTGCCATGGTCCAAAAGCATGCCATTTGGTTGGATGGAATTGCTGCAATTTTTGTCCCAGCCAGGAGATGATCCAGTTATTGGATAGTCCAGATTGATGGATATGTGGGTTAATTATTGATGGTTACCTTGGGTAGATGAATAATTTGCATGTGGGATCATCACTCACGTGCAGCCACTGGTTTGAAACTGTTGATGTGCAGAGAGTGAATGAGAAACGGAACGAGGTAGTAATAACCGATAGGATGTGGGCGAGGTTGCTGTCTTCAACCCACCAGCCAAGCTTCTTGAGCTCTAAAGACATCTTGGAAGAGAAGCCGGAAGAACCAACCCAATTGTTAGATGGAGCGCATTGCATGTATGATGGTGATGATAAGGTGGTTGCTGACGAAATTAGCAAATGCAACTCCAAGTGAGTTGACACTTCTCATTAGAAAAGCAAATAAGAGACTGAGCCATGTAATCATATAGAGATGCTGGTTTGACTGCTTGTAATGTTTTTTCATGTATCTCCACAGGCTGTTGGAATATTATGTTAGAAGTGCATTCCATTGTATGTATAATGCGGGAAGTAGTTTATTCAATAAAATACAAAATATGAGACACCTAGAAAGCTTTGATTTTGGGTTTGGAACTTGACATGAATTTACTAGAGTTTAACTCACTAGAGCTGCTCAGGAGAGAGAGAGAGAGAGAGAGAGAGAGAGAGGAAAGAAAACAAAAAACAAAAAAAAACGAAAAAAAAAAAAAAAAAAAACCAAGAAGAAGAAGAAGAAGAAGAGAGAGGATGGCATATTACACAAGGTCTGCATCTTGGTATGGTGATGTCTGGCAAGTGGGGCCCATGGTTTGGAAATTCGGAGGACTGGTCTGTTGAGATCCGGGAATCAACGATGAGGCTCATTTGGTCAAAAATGGAAACCCATGTATACCGTGCATATACATGCGAGCCATGTATCATATAAATTCTTTCAGATAAATATTAATGAGCTAATTTGTCAGTGTAATTGTCAGTGCAGCCAGATTCGATCAGATAAATATTAATGAAAACTACAAAGCTGTTTATGCAACTTGCAAGAACTGCTGGCTACATCTTTCAAGTTCCAGCATCAAATAACCGAAAAAACGTGTTTGGCGTTTGATGTCCTGAAAAACATTCATTGGACAGGATGCTTTTTGTATTGGAAAAATTCTAGTCCATCCAGATTCTATCATATATAAACATACACAACCAAATGCAGACTGCAAGGCAGAAGAAAAACTGCTAGCTGCCTTCTTTCAGGTAAGACTGTTTTATGTCCTGAAAAACATTTGGTGGACAGGATGCTGCTTTCTGCCCAAATCAATATCCACAACGTTACAATCTTTGGGTTGGAAATGCAGGGAATCGGGGATCACACGTGGGTATCACCGCCTGCAGATAGTAAATCATTCACAGATGAAACAGGAAAAAAATCCTTTGTGATTTAAAAAAGAAAGAATCTTCTTAAATCCGCATACAGTTATGACAGCCGTTACCATTGTAAAAAGCTACAATGCAATCCATCAATGGTGATACCATACAAATTAACACAACATTCACATGTGCATGAGTCTTCCATCAATGCTGACATGGAAAAAAAAAAAAAAATCCCCCGAAGAGACAGAACCCCGTTCATGAAATCACTCCCTATAGGATGCCTGAGGGATCTGCATCTTGGATTATTTATGGATGCTCGAGAAGCTTGTGTAGTGGGAGATGCTGCAAGGAATCTTTGACCAACATCTGCCCAAAAGATAGATTAGTCTCTCATCTTACATGATTCACTCAATAGTGTATGCTAGTAAAATATAGATGTGAAAAGTCACCTGACTATCCCCCGTGGAGACAGAACCCCCTTCATGAAATCACCCCCTGTAGACGCCTGAGGGATCTGCATTTTGGATTATCCATGGATGCTCAAGAAGCTTGTGTAGTGGGAGACGCTGCGAGGAATCTTTGACCAGCATCTGCTCAAAAGATAAATTAGTCTCTCATCTTACAGTATTCACTCAATAGTGTATGCCAGAAAAATATAGATGTGAAAACTCACCTGACTAATGAGGTCTTTCGCGGAGGAAGAAACAACTGGTTTCGGGGGAAACTTCAGATCGACCTTTATAATCCTGGCAGTTTATAAGGAACATGTCAGATTATTAATCTTCTGACAATCATTGAGAAACAATGAAAAACTGCAAGATGTATATGTGATTTGTATTCCAAATTTTTTTTATCAGAGTTAACCATAAATAAATAAATAACAAAGAAGGAAAACTTATTAACGAGATTTTTTCCATCAGTCCACACAATTTTCATGTATTTTCTAGGCATATAGTTTTCATATATATCTAAAATATTTAAACTGTACACTTTATTTTTAAACTGGTTATCACTATTCAGTACAGTAATGCATCCAAATGCAACAGCTTAAAGCAATCTGGTTCACTTACTGAAAACTACGCATCATTACTTTTCGTGTATTTTCTAGAGATATAGGTTTCATTTATTTCTAAAATATTTACAATTTAGTCTGTCCACTTTATTTTTAACAGGTTATCACTATTCAGTTCAGTAATGCATCCAAATGCAACAGCTTAAATCAATCTGGTTCATTTACTGAAAACCACGCATCATGCAACAGATTAAAGCAATCTGGTTCACTTACTGAAAACTACGCATCATTACTTTTCGTGTATTTTCTAGGGATAAAGGTTTCATATATTTCTAAAATATTTACAATTTAGTCTGTCCACTTTATTTTTAACTGGTTATCACTATTCAGTACAGTAATGCATCCAAATGCAACAGCTTAAATCAATCTGGTTCATTTACTGAAAACCACGCATCATTACTTTTCACTTTTTTTTTTTTTTTTTCCTCCAGATCCATTTCATTTACTTCAAAGAATCCAACCAAACTAAGGACAAAACTGAAATCCAGACTACACCTTCTATATGTATCTGAGTGTTCCTTTGCTTCGAATGGTGGCACCCCATACAGAAATTCATAGCACAATACTCCCAAGCTCCAAATGTCTACTCCAGAGTCATGCTCTACACTTTCCACTGTAACAAGGTCACATATAACAGAGTTCAGGTCTAAATGGATAATCAATCCAGCAGCATTATATTCTTTTAAGGACCTACAGACAGGGACGGCTTTGAACTTACCCATCTCGGGTGGAAGATAATCCAGAGTACCACACATTGTCCGCCTGCGGTTGAACGTGTGCACAGACCACCCAAAATCTGCAATTTTCAGTTCACCCTGTCGAGAAAATGCAACTAAATTACAGCATGAATTTCACTTAATTAATAAAAGAGAGGATGCAACAACCCAATCAGGTTACCTGTACGCCGATTAGAAGATTCTCTGGTTTGATGTCTCTATGTATGACATGTTTACCATGGCAATATATTAATGCCCGTGCTAACGAAGCAATGTACTGTTGCATATAACATAAAACGATATTATTTGGGATTTGGGCACAAATGGGGAAAACCAGGAAATGTCATATCCGCATTTTTCCCTTGATTATATCAGCGATTTCAAGGGAAAAAGTGGAATCAAAAGTTCAGAAGGCATAATAATGCTCAAACATTTTTATCAAACCGCTCAAGATATTTTTTGTGGTATTAGGTGATTAGTGCTCAAATATTTTTAATAATAATAAAAAAGAAAAAGAAAAAGGTGCAGACCAGTGTAAGTCTAAAGTATTGCAGGAATACCATATATATAAACAACTGATTAGTTCCCTTCATAAAATATGTAAGGCGAGAAAAGAGATAATATCAACGCCCGTATAACTCGTAAAGAGAAAAGAATACTCACAGTAGCAGCACGTTTTTCGCTGAAATATTTGCATTTCTGCAGTTCCTTGTATAGTTCACCTTTCGCTGCATATTCTAATATCAAATAAACTCGAGTCTGCAATAAAACAAACAAAAGGACATTTGTATCAATAAATTACAATTCTCTCCTAGTGTTGTGACTCGACTGCTGGAAATATATATGAAGAGGTGATGGAAAAAAAATAGGTCCACCTGATCGTAGAAGTACCCATAAAGACGTAATATGTTTGGGTGGCGAAGATGACTCTGAATTTCGACTTCCCTGCGCAGCTGATGCTCAACCTGAGACTGCTTCAGCTGGCTCTTAAAGAGAACCTTGAGTGCCACAATATGATTGCTCTGTTTCAGGGGGGCGAACAAAAAAAAAAACCTCATTCTCAGTCTACCAGAAAATTTTTAGGAAAATAATCTAACTTTCTTCAATAAGTCTAACAAATCATCTATAAGACAAACTAACTAACATTGATAAAATAAACCCTGTATCCAAATCTTGTTTGCAGAATGCGATAACACTCACAAGAAAAAGAAGCAAAAAGAACATTTATACGAATGTATGTTTCATAATCTAATGGAGTATGAGAATTTCATAGGTTTAGATTCTGAATCTAATTTTATACATGGCAATGACTTTTCGTTACAGCATAAACCATGTATCATTTATTCATGGCTATGATTTCGAACTCAATTATTAATTTCACTATCTTGTAATGCCTTTAGGGCATGTTTGATTTTTTAGGGCCTGTTTGATTTTCCAAGTTCCGTGTAAATGCCCTGGAAATAGCTAATTATTACAATTTCACCTGTTTGAAATTATGATGGTATTTTTGCTTCAAAAAACGGTCCAAAATGACTGACATAAATTTGTGGGCCCCATCGTCATGTATACGACATATCTGCGTCGTTCATCCATTTCACCAAAACATTTTAACCCATGAGCCAAAGAATGAGGCAAATCTAACATTCAAGTGGCCCACACCAAAGTAAACAGTGGGCCCAAGAAGTTTTTAACGGTGAGTGCTCGAATCCATTTTTACTATGGTGTGGTCCACTTGAACTTTGAATATACCTCATTTTTGGCTCATGCCCTAAATTCATTAGGCGAACGGTGTGGATAATCTACATACATCACGGTGGGCCCCACATATATTTGGCAGCATCCTCGGGTTTAGCGTTAGAAAAAGTAAGAGTCAAATCAACCATACGGAATGGTGCGGTAATTACACAGGGAAATAATTATTGCCCATTTCCCATGCATTTACCTTTACTCCAAAAAATCAAACATGCCCTTAGTAAAGGTAAATGCATGGGAAATGGGCAATAATTATTTCCCTATATAATTACCGCACCATTCCCTATGGTTTAGTTGACTCTTACTTTTTCTAATGCTAAAACCGAGGATGTTGCCAAATATATGTGGGGCCACCATGATGTATGTAGATTATCCATACCGTTCATCCATCATGCCTAATGAATTTAGAGTATGAGCTAAAAAATGAGGTAGATTCAAAGTTCAAGTGGACCACACCATAGTAAAAACGGATTCGAGCACTCACCGTTAAAAACTTCTTGGGCCCACTGTTTACTTTGGTGTGGGCCACTTGAATGTTAGATTTGCCTCATTCTTCGGGTCATGCATCAAAATGTTTTGGTGAAATGGATGGATGACGCGGATATGTCGTATACATGACGATGGGGCCCACAAATTTACGTGTGTCATTTTAGACCCTTTTTCCAAGCAAGAATACCACCATAATTTCAAATAGGTGAAATTGTAATAATTAGCTATTTACGGGGCATTTACACTGAATTTGGAAAATCAAACAGGCCCTTAATATATATATATATATATATATATATATATATATATATATATATAAACGAAAAAAAAAAACAAAAAAATAAAATTAAAAAAAAAAACATGAGAACCCCTTTTGAAAACGATCTAAAAATATTCTAAAATAGCTGGTAATGACATATAAGCAAAACCCTATCATCAGGTCATTAGAAACCGACTTAAGTCGAAATTTACAACATATAGGTGTCGTTCCCCAACAAATCATCAGATCTAAAGAGAAAATACAATGAGAAAGAAGAATTTCAAAGAAAAAAAAAATCCTCATAAACAGCAAGAAACCAATGGTGAACAACAAACCTTCTTCTCTCTTGCCAGGTAAACATGACCAAACTTGCCTCTTCCAAGAGGCTTTCCGATGTCAAAATCATTGAGAGTCCACCTCCTCTTCTCCGCTGCTGGAACAACCTCGGACGATGACTGTAGGAGGGGAAAACACCCAAATCAGGTAAAAAGAAACACTCAAAATTCCAATAATAACAGTATCAAAGGCCCAAGAATTCCATAAGAAACCTAAAAATTAATTAATTCTTAAAAAAAGTATTTAATCCAAAAGGGCTCCTGATCATCAAAGAAAAGGAAAATCCCAAATAAGAAAATCACAAACCCCAGATTTCAATCAACCAGTGAAAATGAAATCCTCTATTCTCCAAAATTGCGACAACCAGGGAAAAAAATCAGATTCCAACATTTTCAAATTCCAACAGAAGAAATCCTACATTTAGGTGAGAGAACCCTAGATTTTTACCTGATGGAACCGGCAAGAAACCCGAATTAGAAAATACCAAGATTTTCACATCCAATAGGTGATTGAAAAGGAAACAAAAAACCTAGATTCTCCCCAAATAACATCAGGAAATCTAGATAAAAAATAAGTCCCAATACATTCGTCCAGAATCCATCCAAAACCCTAAAGAAAAGGGACACACAAAAAAAAAAACCCTAAATTTCTGATCCCAAATGCTATCACAAGAAACCCTAGAAATTTCTGAGGATTTCTAGCATGTATTTTCTTACCTTCTTCTCTTCTTGGGGAGTTTCCGCAGCGATCGCCATTGGAGAGAGAAAGAGAGAGAGTGCGTGCGCGTTTGTGTCTGACTGATCTGATGGAAGGGTGGAGAACGGAGGGGGGAAATGCCGTTTGAAAGCCTCTTACAACGGTCGGATTCTGTACGGATTTCACGAGGTCCAATCTAGTTTCCACGTCGGATTTGGTGATAGAGAGAGTGGGGATTTTGAAATGGGGAGCTATTTCATACTCTGGCAGAGTTCGATAGTTCATGCACAGGCACTGAGAAATTTAACACGTTCCATATATTCTATCAAATTAAACCGTCCAAAATTTGGATCTCATAGTAGATAGATCATTGTTTGAATTTTATATTTAAAAAAAATAAAATCTATGATTAATGAGAATATATTGGTAGTAGTCATACTGTTGGCTAATTTTCATTTTAACCGTCCATTAAATTTCTATAAATCGGTAAGTTATGAAATCAAATAATTACAAATTTTGTGTCTTTAATCATCTAAACTACGACATACGATCTGGACAGTTTAGTTTAACTTAGAGCTTCGACAAGTAGTGCCTGCGTATTAACACCTTAGCCAGAGTATCAAAGTTTTTCTCGTTTTAATTTCTCGGCGAGGAGCGGGGGTGAGCATTGGGGAATGTGTGAGCCGTCTCCCACCTCGTTGAAAATGTGCACAGTGGGGCCCATCTGATCCACACTCTAGATATGGCCCGTTTACGCTAATTAAAACCATTCGGACGGTGGGCCCCTCCAAGGAAAGAATCACGATGCAAAAACAGAGCCGACAAATGACACGTGGAGGTATTTGGACATGGCATCAATAATCGTAACATCCAGAACGTTGATCTTTTGGGGAATGGAGATTCCCGAGAATATTATCGAAGATCCCATCCTCTCGGTAGGTTTGCACATATGCAATACAAGGCTTACAAGCTTATCCATGTGCTAAGGTGTCACGCGAGTGAAACATCTGAGCCATTCACGGATGGGTGTATCCATCACGTCCGTCACGTTGATTCTTCGACGAGGGCATAGAGGCCGTGGAATCTACCTGATGGACGGCTTGGAAGTTCTACACGTATGCGACGATGAGACGTGTGAAGGTGTGTATGGTGGACGGGAACAGCGATGGGAATCTTGCGTAGGCAAGTAACGGTAACCGTGAGCCACCGTCCATTAGCACATTCTATTGGTTTGACCCGGGAACCTAAAAATCATGATAATCCAAAAGTGTGGGCCAGTCCATAGGAAACAGGTGGGATGGGACGTCCAACGTTACTTTTGTCTATGGCCCACCGTGTTATTTATAAGCCATGCAATCCATTCATCTGATAGGATTGCCGCCACCATTGAAAAGCTCAAGTGGGCCACACTACCGTGGTAAATTTAGATGTTAATTTATAAATTTTAATTGGGTGGGTGTTGAAACAGCCTGATTTTTGGGATCAACGCCCAAATTAGAGGTGGTTTACCTTATGTACGGAATAGATTTCATGTAGGTGAAAACATTCATGATTTTATTTTTTTTAAAAAAAATGGAAAACAATAAAGCAACAGTCCAATCCTCCTATAAAATAGCCAAGCCAAGTTGAAGGCCTCCTATCAATGTAGGAGATGCTTAGGGTATCCCCGTTCTAAGTAGGCCCATTGTATCAATGATTTGGACACGAACCCATATCACCATATGTTTGAATTCCAGCTCTAAGAATTTTTTGTTTTTCATTTTTTATTAAAAAAAGAAAAAGAAAAAAGAAAAAAGAGGAGTGACTTAGTAGGTGTGTTTTGATGTGAATTGTAAATTTTTTAAGTCATCCAGGAGTTTTCGATTAGTGTGAGTAAATTCAATTATGAATTGATGTTTTTGAAATCTCTCTTCCTTACCACATATTTTACCTACGGTTCAAAATTTGACTGCTGGATGTGAGGGTTTTTAAAATTACCTTTACATCGGTAATGCAGAAGTAGCCCAAGCTTGGATGGGCCCTACCGTGATGTTTAAGGGCATGTTTGAATTTTAGGCTCAATTGTAATTACCTTCTAAATGGGTGATGAATATTTACCTAGGTAATTATTGTTTCTTTCTCAATGCAAATGTGACGGCTTTCTTTTTTAACACTTAAATTGAGAATTTTACAAAATAAATGTGAGGCTCACCATGATGTATGTGGCTTATCCACCATGACCACCAAGTGCTTCACCTTATGTTAGGCTCATGGTATAAAAATATCAACTCATTTCATAATTAGGGTGAGTTATGCAAAAAGAAATAATTGAGAGAGGGATACTCACTTTTGATTTTTGTATAGGCCTCTAATGTTTATGTGAAATCCACTTTAATTTGACCATTAGATGTGTCACCAACTTACGACCAAAGCAAATAAATTAGGTCGACCTTAATTAGAAGGGAGACAGCTACCCTTGATTTTTTGAGGCCCACCATAATGATTAAATGAAATACACTTGAATCAGTAGATGTTAAACTAACATTTACATTCAGGGACATAAAATCAAGCTCAATTGTGATTTAGGTAGGTCACACAAAGGGGTGAATGTTGTCCTATACAATATTTCCAACCATGTGGTCTACTTGAATTATTGATGGGGTTGAATTTTAGTCTTAGGTCTAACTTGGAGGTGATTGTGTTGGTCAAAGTAGATTTCACCTGAACATTATAGTGGGCCTGTGTGAGAATTTGTAATGTTTGGAAAAAAAAAAAAAAAACACTAATTTTGAAAATCAAATTATTTGTCTCTATAAATAGTGGGCTTACTTTTGTGACCCACATGAAATTTGAAATTTCCTCAAATTTAGCCAAAGTATAGCCTATTATGATTATTATATCGAATATTTTATATATATATATATATATATATATTTTAAAGTATTAAAACTGATTTACTTTAATTGAATTTAATTTGTAATGAATATATTATAGAATTCTAATGCATTTTATTATAAGCACCAAATACAAATTTTAAATCTCAAAATTCCAACCACCACTAAGGGTTCCAAGGTATATTAATTTCATAGTAATTTAATTTAGAGCGTACTTCATACCAAATACAAAGCTACCAAATGAGCCCAATGGATGGTTGGTAAAAGCTTTGGCCAATGCTCCTTTTTCATTTTTCAGTCCATAAGCATGCAAGATGATGAGCAGCATAGCCTAATTCTTGGGCTATAGCACACGATTAATGTCGTTGATTGATGGATGGCTTATATCTGCATACGTGCTATGTCTCTGCTAATACGCAGGTCCTTGTTACATAAAAGTTCTATGTAAGTCCCTCCTTAGGGTACGAATGGAGAGCAATTCTAACGATCAGAAGTGTCATTCTGGTGGGCCACCATGTGGATAGGCCATGTCCAAAAACAAAGTAAAGGACATCCCATTAGATCCATTAGACCAAACCAGACCTGTTAGACCTGTTTATAAGCAGGTCTGATTTAGGGTTTAGATATCCCTCAAACAGACTCATTAGACTTGACCCATTTATAAATGGGTTTGGGTGAATCTCCATCTGTTAAACTCAGACCTAAGCCCACTCATAAATGGGTATGGGGTTGACTTAGATTTGACCCAGCCCCACCCATTTAGTAAAATTGCCTAGGTCTAAATTTTGGATCCAAACTCATTTAAGGAAATAGGCGGGTCTGATTTTGGTTAAATTCGTCTCAAACCCAACCACTTACTGCACAAATTAATAGATTTTGGTTGTAAATTTATCGCCCACTTGATTGTTGAACCGGTCTAATTTTTGGGATTAAGGCCAAACAATATGTCTAGCAAACGATGGTTGATTTTATGCATGTTATGTCGTTTCCCTTGTGTTAGAGAAAGTAACATTTTCATAAGAGGAAAGAGAAACACATTTACTTGGTGATTTGCATTTTCAAACCTGTATAATCATCCCAATGAAGAAAGCCTCTTTCAACCTATCCAAGTATGGCGCGCTCAGATTACCAATTACAACGACAAAGTAACGTAAAAATGTAATAATTATAAATTACCCGTCATAGATATCAAGATATTTGACTACTAATTCCTCAGTACAAGTAGATGTAATATACTTATAACAATGATACTTTTACTTCATTGTCGAATCAATAACAAAAATAGTGTGTTTGGATAGGAGATTTCCCCTCCAATCAAATGTAAACAAGTAACTGTTATAAATTTCATTACCTATCTTGTATGGCACTTGTATTTGTCCACTGAATTGTATGAGTAATCCAACACAGTAAAATCATAATCATGACTCTTTTACATTACTATTGTAAGTAGTAATCCAAACATGCCCTAAAACTCCCAAGAAGCCTACCCCCTACGGTCAGATTTGTCTGATCTCTTCAACTTTGGTCCTATGATCCAGCCCCAAAGTAGCCCATTAAAATCATCAGTCTTGATCACAAGCCATGATCGTCCCATGCGGCATAAGGATGGACTGCTATACATAGCAGCGACCTGAGTGTCCTAGTTTGCAAACCAGGACTCTGCTTGGGACTCAGTCAGTCATCGAGTCGTGGATCTTTAAATTGTGGCTCCACTTATACAAAATTAGAAATTGAAAGCTCCAAGTCTGTAACTATGGGACATTCTTATGAAATCACAATCATACATTTGCAGGTCACTGAATGAAGGATTAGGATCTTTTAATTAGTACACACAACCCACTTGAGAATCGATACCAAGACCTCAATGAACTAGTCTATCTCTTAAGCTATGGATTGGTGTAGCTTTCCTTTTCTTTTTCAAGTCATATTTTTTCATAAATAGATTTAGTAAAAAACAAAAAAGAAGCAAGAGCAGATTTCTTTTGAAAAAGAAATAAAAAAGCTACAAACTTTTGTTTTGAAAAATAAGGAAGAAGAAAGCTTGCATCTTGAATCTTCTTTTTCAAGAGAGGAAATGTTAGATAAAAAAAACTGTCGATGAGAGAAGATAAAAAGGAAAAGGAATGTTCCTTTTTTCAAAAAAACCCAGACCAGTGTTAGCACGCAACCAGTACTAAGTAGACCTGGGAAACCAAGTCTAAGTTGCAATGCTAACCAGGGCCCAGCTGGTTTTCCAGGTCCACTGATCAGGTCCATTTGACTCAATCCAGTCTCGGGTCAAACCAATCTGGACCATGGCATCCCTAACTCAAATCCAATAGACTAAGTTGTGGAACCTACTGCCATTAAGTCTCAGTCCCAAATTTTGGCCTTTGTTGGTGGTCACTTGTTTGTTGCAAAAGACCATGAGTTTTTTTTTTTTTTTCTTTCAACTATTTAATAAGAACCATTTGGATTATCAATTACTTGTGTTTTAAGTAGCTTATCTTGGTTTTCACTTATTCAACAAGCAAGTAATCTGTTTGAATACCACCAAATATGTTACTTTTTTCTACTTACTACAATAGATAAACAGGCAATTTATTTGGGATAAGTTTGCCTTTTGATTAATTATAAGTAGTGTTTTTTTTAATTTTTAAACGTTACTTAGGAGTTGTTTGGATTGTAAGTTACTTAAGATAAGCTACTTTAAAATAAAAAAAATAAAAATAAATAAATAATTTTACGCACACTCACACTGGTGGAATTTCACCACCTATGAGTACTCAAACCCTTGACGGGGAGTTGAAACTCCTGAGAGTCTACCACGTGGGCAAGGGTAAGGACCTTTAAGATAAGCTACTTATATCTCCAATAGCTTACCTTAGTTTCTACTTATTAAGAGAAGTGATTAAGTGCCATTAAGTTAAAAAGTTACTTATAATTAATCCTAAACCAAACTTATTTCAAATAAATTACCTATATACTGTTGTAAATAAAAATAATAATAACTTATTTAGTCATTGGTGGTATCCAAAGGAAACTTGATCACTTTAATAACTAGAAATCAAGATAAGTTACTTAAGGCATTAGTAACTTATCTCAAGTAATTACTATCCAATCTTAACTTGTTGATTAGCGAAAAAGTATAACTGTATGCTTGGCTTTCAACATCATATAAATACTTATCCCTTAAATTTGTTCAGTCCATATATAATATTCACTGTCCATTCATTTCCACTCAACACTTGATGTGAATTGTTCATCATATAGAGCCCACCTTGGTTCCCTCTTCAATGTGAACCATCTATCATGTGGGGCCTACCATCAATGTGGACCATCCATCTTGCAAGGCTTACTTTAGACATGGGTCATCCATCACGTGGCCCACCTTGGATGTGGGCCATCCATCACATGGGCCCACTTTTAATGTGGAAGAATTAAGTTGATAGTCACAACAGAAAAAAACATAATTAGATCGTTAAACACATTATCTGGAATCATAATTTGAATTAATTGTTTTGCAGGTCTATCATCTGTCACACCATGCTCAAGTATGAAAGTTTTTTTTTTTTCTTTTTATTTTTTTATCGGTGAAGATAGATTAAATACGGGATAGGCTATCTAAGTTTTCTGGCAGGGAAGACCTGTAAAATCCCTTGATATACATTGATATGGCAGTGGTTATTTGATATGGTAATTAAGGTTAGGATCACACATCAAGGTAGGAGCAGCTGACCAATGGCCTCCATTATGGACGCATGGACCACACCTATCAAACGGACCGTGTTCACTCAAAGCAAAAATTCTAATATGCTAGTAATTTGATATAGTCGGACACCGTTCCTTTTGCGGGCCACTTACCTAATGGCTACCTCGGCGTAATACCCTTGAAATTGGAATATGACCTATCTACGTGGTGGTCTATCAGAACAATGGTCCCGATTATCAGATGTCTCCGACTTGTACTGTGGTGAACTACATTAGTCCAGCCCACGCGGATTACCTACTGAACTTGACAGTAGCGAGTCTGGCTACTGAAGTGACCTCACCACGTTCTGTGGGATCCACAATTAAGTATGTGTTGTATCGACACCGTCCATACATTTGGAGATATCATTTTAGGGTATGCTTCATAGAACTAGGCAGATCCAATGCTCAAGTAGACCCCACCACAGAAAAAATGGGGATTGAATGGCTACCATTAAAAACTTCTTTGGGCCACAAAAGTTTTCGATCAAGCTGATATTTTTGTTTTCCCTTAATCGATGTCTTTTTTAATTTCTAAACATGTTGGATCTCAAATAAACATCATGTTGGGCCATAGGAAGGTTTCAATGGTGGGCGTCATTCTCCCACTATTTTCTGTGGTGGGGTCCACTTGAACTTGGTATCTGCCTCATTCTTTGTATAATGCCCTAAAATGATCTCTCCAAGTGGATGGATGGTGTGGATACAACACATACATCATGGTGGGGCCCAAAAATATGGTGACGTCACTTCAGTAGCCGACTTGCTATTGTCGGGTTCAGTAGCTAATTCCATCTACCTTGGCTAAAATCCGGGAAACGTGTCATACATGCACTCTAATCTGGACGGTTCAAAGTATAGGCCTGGTGGTCGATGGAGCATAACCAGAAAATGTATTGCTTCAACCGCAATACGGCATGGTTTTTACTGCAATCCCGACCGCTCAAATCCCGGAGCTCAACGCCGGAGACACGCATGAGATTTATCCCGTCCATCAGCTGCACTGACTCATGTTCACTATATATGCTGCACCATAGGGAGCAGTTGGGATGGCAACGGCTGCCATTACTTGTGTGTGGGGCCCATCGTGTGTTTATAAGCCATCCATTCCAACCATCTGACGCGCCTCACAAGACGAAGGGACACCCAAAAGTAACGGTACCGCAAATCTCCGGTGGGCCACGCCGCGTTTGTTCATAGGCTTTTAGGCATGATTCACGTTTCCTTGTGGTGTGGTTCACCTGGAGTTTTAGAACAGCCTGATTTTAGAGATCGATCCAAACACAAGGTGGCACACCCGATGGACGGTGTGGATCTCATCACGTGAAGCCGTTCCTCCTCAAATTTGGACGTGGTTTGGTGGGTGACCTGACACCAGCCAGCTAGCAGGTGTCAAAAGCTCTATGGGCCTCGCCATTATTTATGTATTTTATCCACGCCGTCCATCCATTTTTTCAGCTCAAATTAGGCAATGAGAAAAAAAAACAACTTAGATCCAAAGCTCAAGTGGACCACACCATAGGAAAGATTGTGGATTGAATGCTTACTGTTGAAAACTTCTGGGGCCCACTGCAATGTCTATTTACCATCTAACATGTCCATAAAGACACGTAACCCTGGATGAAGGGAAACCACAAATATCAACTTGATCCATAACTTCTGTGGTCTCGGAAGTTCTCAACGGTAGGCGTTCAATCCCCACCGTTTAGTGAGTTATATGTGGTATAGTCCACTTGAACTTTGGATATGCCTCGTTTTTGGTATCAAGATCTAAAATGAGCTGGAAAAATGGATGGACGGCGTGGATAAAACACATACATCATGTTGTGCTCACAGAGCTTAGTCACCAGCCAAACTGCGGGAACGGATTGGCTACTCCCCCTGCCACCAGCCCGGTGGCTGATGGTTGGTGCTCTGTGGGTCCCACCATGCTGTATGTGTTTCATCCATTACGTTCATACATTTTTACATATAATTTTAGTTTTAAACCCAAAAATGATATGGATATAAATCTCCGTTGGACCACACCACAGGAAAATAATAGTGAATGGATATCCACCATTAAAATTCTCCTAAGGCCCACTGTACTTTTTATTTGACATCGAATATGTTGATTGGCTCATAAAGGCCCAGATGAAGGGAAAAAACAAATATCAGCTTGATCCAAAACTTTTGTGCCCCCCGAAAAGTTTTTAATGGTCTACACTCATTCAACACTGTTTCCTGTAATGTGGTCCACTTGATATTGGGATATAGATAATTTTTGGTTTCATTTACTAAAATGATCTGAAAGAATAGATGGACGGAGTGGATGAAATATATACATCATGATGGGGCCCACAGAGCACAGAGCACCGACTACCAGCCATTGGCTGGTGGCAGGGGGAGTAGCCAACCCCCAAACTGCGTCCCTCAAGTTTTCGGTGGGCACGCCGCGTACCAACGCGAGTCACGCAGTGCCTGGAGATTCCGTCGCCTCCCTGATAGAAGATCGAGAGAGAGAGAGAGAGAGAGAGAGATGGGGATCAGATTCATATTGCTGGTGAACAAGCAAGGGCAGACGAGGCTCGCTCAATACTACGAATACCTGACGCTGGAAGAGAGGAGGGCTCTCGAAGGGGAAATCGTCCGTAAATGTCTCACCCGTACGGAACACCAGGTCTTCCTTCCCCTTCTATCCTCCTCCTCTCTTGCATTTCTCTTAACAACCCTATAATTTCCAACTCTCTTCTCGGCCCTTGATTGTCGATTTCCCTTAGATTTCTGATCAGATCCTGTGATATATTTTAGAGATCTCAATTTGCAATTGAACTTCCAAATGAATTCAACAATTCCCCTTTTTTCCCGTTTTACATTGCTTGTCTCTTGATTTTTTTAATTTAAGTTTATGGATACCGGCAAATTTTAATAAAAACCCGCAAAAGAGGATACATAGATCATCAATGCAATGGAGGGCCGCCCCCCCTTTGTAGGGTTCTATTTGTATTTGCTAAAATGGAAACTGAGGAGACACTGTTTCCATGGAAACATCATTTCCATGTTCTGTTTTTGACATTACCATTTTGTTTGGACAAGACCTGGCAGTCCCAGAAGAATGGTGTAGATATGGCCATGTGGCATGTGTGATATCTTTGTGTGATGGGCTGAATAAACAGAACTGAAGACAGCTCTTTATGAGCAAATCTCTTACGAGGCATGCCGAGCATGTGATTTAGAGATAAGGGCTTATATCCGTTAAGGCTACATTAACATGAGAATGTGCAGAAGGTTGTTGACGAGATAAGAACACATTCGACAAGGGCAAGCATGATTAAATGAAGGTAACCGCTACTTTACAGTTGACAGAATAAAAAATTACTACGTAGGCAATGGTTATTCTCACGACTGCATCAAGAATTATATAAATAGTAAAAGAAGGCACAAAGAGAATGATCCATGATCAATCAACTAAACCCAAACACAAACAAATTAGTCAGTGTGACGTTGCTTATCCAATCATCTGGGACACCTAGCTTAGTCATTAGGAGTAGTCCCATCCGTCCCTACGATTATGGCAGACCGACTTAGTGGTAGCTAGCAGATGTAATTCCCTTCCATTTATGCCTGCATATCAGATATGAAGGAAGACCGCAGTAGCTCTAGGAATCGCCCACTTATGCTCATACACTGGGTCAGCAGTAGGTTGTAATCTTGGCATTGCTCAATCCTCGCTCATCAGTGCATTGCTCTACAAAGCACCCCGTTGCTCTCAGCCAGATTGGTGATCTTGACTTAGTGGTAAGTTATCGCTTTTCCGCATCCATCTCCGACCTATTTTCACTTAGTCACATAATTGCTACACCTTCGGAAGCTCTTGATTCTTAAGGCAAAAAAGAACTCATTGGAGGAATATTTCCAACCTTCGCAAATCGGCTAATAGTGCACTTGACAATTGGCTGAATAGACGACTGATCGCGCTCCCAACCTAGCTCCCCTCTATCTCAACGCCAAGGGTTGGTGGTTTCAGTTTGAATTAGACCCAATTGGTTTTGACACGCCCGCAAATCTCATACGTGTACCACATGGTCGAAATTCAGACCAACACCATTTTTTGACACGCTCGGTGAGACAGGTGTGCAGTTGTCAGTTGAACGATTTGATAAAATGAGCAGTCGATCCACAATAAATAGTGATAACGTTGACAAACGAGAACTTCATCAGGGCCTCGAAGCATTCCAAATGCAAGCCGATCCTGGAGTTTCAGAACCAGTGCCTTCGGCTATCTTGGAGGTAGGTTCATCATCGCAAGCTAACTCCCTGGAACAAGTGACGTAGGCAATATGCATGCAAGTTTGCAATAATTAACCAAGCAGTCCAGAGCTTGGGTCGAATCTTTCAATTAGATTTTGAGATTTCTCAATGAGAGGTTTCCTGAAGTATGTCAGTACAACACGGAGGTACCCCTTTTTGGAAACATTCCATAGGAACCACCGATTCCACCTCCATGAAATGTTTGGTTGGATCAAGGCCAAGTCACCTGAAACATACCGCCCCAGGCCGATGCTAGGAGAAATGGCCGACCAAACGGTCAAAATGAATATGAAGGAAATACTAGCGTACCCCTTGCGAGACAATTCATGTTGAACAATGAAGCATTTGGGGGGCAGGGTCCTTTTGTGCAACCACCTTAGATAGTTAATCAAGGACCCCAAGAACACATGGGAATTGTTTTGCCTGCACAAATAAGCCTAGAAGAACTGATTAATTTGATATAATTAGTTATCGACTAACGACGTGGTCGCCGAACTAATTGGCCAACATATTGTAAGTCCTACCCGGATTGGGTCGATCGACTCACTGAGGTATTAAGAGGCTATAAAATGCCGGATTTTTTTACTTTGAGTTCTGGAGAAACATGCTAATTTATTGTATAACACATTGGCCATTTTACTATGCAGTGCGGTGAGTTTTCAACTAATGAATATGTAAAATTGAACTGGTTTCCAAATGCATTGACTGATATTTCTTTCTCATGATATATCGGTTTATTGCCAAATTCAGTACACACTTGGCAAAACATGGAAGAAATGTTTCACTCTTAGTTCTTTCGAACAGAACCCGAACAATCTTTGGCCTACTTATCTCGTCTAAGACAGTTACTTGACGAATCGGCTGAAAGTTATATTGCTCAATTCAATAGATCAAGAAACATATGTAGACTTTTCATGCCAGAGGTACAGTTTGTTAAACTGGGCATGGAAGGTTTAGATATTGAATTTTGCAAGAAATTTGAAGGAATGGATTTCAAAGATCTAGTTCACCTATCCACCAGAGCGACCAGATACAAATGACTTTTACATGAAGAGAGCCAACTGAGGAAATCATCTCCTGGAACGTATTATCGTGACCCGAATTATGAAATTGTGATGGCAGATATAAACTTTAAGAGACCTTTTATTTGCACGGCCTTAACAAAAATTGATGATAAATATTCTGCTCAAAGTTCAAATGCTGCCAAAGAATTTTTAGAGCGTGGCAGTCATTTCTCTGGTCGGAAAAGTTATCAAGTTATTGCCGAGACAGAGAATACCCATGGCTGATGAATTAAAGAAAATTGAATGTTGCAAGTCTTATGGCTCTTGTTCTCATTCGACCAGAAATTGTGTTGTTTTTAGGAATGTTATTGAAGGCAACATTGATTCAGGGACGCTAAAATTCTCGGAGAAAGAAAAAGAAGCCATGTTAGTGGATATAGATCATTTTCCCGTCTTCAATCGGAATTAATATGGTTTCTGCAAATTTGAAAACGATGACCACTCTTAGGAAAAAGTTCGACTTGGTAACAATTGTCGAGTGGCTGCACTTACGTCGGCTAAAGGAAACCGGTGGGAGGTCGAAATTTAAAGAAAAGATAATCAAGAAAAAGAGTCAGAAAAATAAGATGGTCGTTATCGAAGACCGACTATGTTAACGGTGTTATAAAGATGCGCAACGAAGGGACTCTACGCGAGTTTATTATGCATTGTGGAAACAATTGAATGTGCATGGCATTAGCACAATTCAAAATTACCAAGCCGCTAACCCACGGAGGAATTCGTGAGGCTTCACACGGAGTGATGCTCCCGAGGATTACATCATAAAACGACCAAGAATGGTCAAGCTTGGCGCAGGCACAAGCTTGCTCATATTCCTCCGATAGTTGATTTGCCTCCATTTGGTGCAATGCTGTAATCGGACAAGAAATGGCCGAAATATTTGAAATCCCTGAAAGCAAGGTCATATTCTTGGGACAATTCATAAGTCCGTTCTAAGGTATCCAAGATATCCCGCAATTTAGGGTTAGTAAAAGCAAAATTTGTTACATGATTGATTAAAGGAAGGATATCGAAAACATCAGCGGAAGTGCTGATGGCGCTTAAGTCCATCACCAACAAGGTAGTCAAGAGGGCATGAGCCTACATGATTTCAGATGGACCATTTGAGGCCCGATCGAAGTCAGAAGAGCGACCTTGCAAAGAAGACATGATAATTGCACTCGAGCAAAGAAAAGAAACAAAAGGAAAGAGCTGCACAGACTTTGATATCAGCTAAAGAAGGTAGGTATTTATAAGCTCATGAGCTCACCTGAAGTTGGCACGCCACTTGTTCACTATTGACAGTTATGAAGACGTGGACATGGTGGGAACAGTTAATC
The DNA here is from genome assembly GCF_029962835.1 of Magnolia sinica. Classification (NCBI taxonomy): domain Eukaryota; kingdom Viridiplantae; phylum Streptophyta; class Magnoliopsida; order Magnoliales; family Magnoliaceae; genus Magnolia; species Magnolia sinica. The sequence continues at coordinate 13,458,858 of NC_080585.1, read as the reverse complement.
ATCCTGCATGACAAAACTGCCTGCATGTGGAATGCCACTACTTTAGTGCTTGCATAAGACGCGACATTCTCTTAAGGGTTGTCTCTCGTTAAAGTGGGGACAACATACTAAAGCAAAGACAGAAGGCTGAACATGCTATTTGGCCAAAGCGTTCGCTTATTGAGAAATTTGTTAAGTGAGATCATTTGGGTATGCACAACTTTAGTAGTAACCAAAGGTGTCTTTGTATTAATGAACCATCCATTTCCTTTCAAGGTCTGTTTGGGTTGTTTTCCCTTATTGTTTTCATCAAGATTTTCTTGAAAAAAAAATAATCCTCCATTTCCATATTCGTTTTTTGGAAAAATAGAATTTTTCAGCGACAACTTACTTGAAGATGAAAGGTAGCACATGTGTGGCGTTAAAGATTTAGTATGGCACAAGTGTCAGAATGTCACATGTGCGGCATTGACACATATGGAGCATTTGAAGATGAATAGTGGCACATGTTGCACATGTAGGGTGCGGTGCTTGGAGATGAATGGTGGCACATAAGGACCACTTGAAGATGGTTGATGGCACATGATGCATATATAGATCATGTGGAACAATTGAAGATGGACGATGGCACATGCGGCATGATGGCATAAGTAGGGCAACTGAAGATGATGGTGCCACATGTTGCAAATGTGGCACACTAACTGGTGGGGCACTTGAAGGCGGACAAGAGCAGAGGTGTTTTACATGTGGCACAATGGCACATATGTGGTGTATTAAGATTGATGGTGGAACATGTGACACATGTGGGGCACTTAAAAGATGGACGATGACACAAGTGAGGCACTTAAAGATGGGTGTAGCTAACATGCAGTGCACTTCGTACAAGGATGTATTGTTTTCTCTCATTTTCCTCAATTTCTTGGGAATAATGTTCCTTGGGGTTGTTTGACAACACCAGTTTGGGTGTATTTGAGTGCATTCAAATTCCAAAAGTTGTTTGGCAGCTGGATTTTGGAGTAAATGGAATCGAACGTAAATGAAATACACAGCTTTGGTGTGCTTTGAAATCTCATCATTTCACTGTGATTCTAGTGTAATTGGAGTGAAATGCCTTTTTTTTTTTTGCTCATTTTTAAAGACAGGAGAGTCGCACGTGTAACAAAGGTGTTGCTAAGCTTTTAATCCATTGTATACAAGGCACGCTGATGATACCCCAAAACGATCTAATTATTATACCCCAAAACAATCCAATTATCGGTTGCATCACTAAAATCACATCAATAGAATGATCCGAACTGTCCAAACATTGGCCATGTAAACAGACGATTAAAAAACATTAGCGAGTCGCTCGTTTGTGATCCTTATGCTTGTGGCCCACTCGAGGCTCAGAATATCATCATTTTTTGCCAACGTATATATTTCGATGGGCTTATTATAATCATTTTATCAAATATCACATATGTATATTAATTTGGGATATTAAAGTTGATTTTATAATCAAATTCTTATAAATATACTACATAATTTCAACGCATTCCTATTTTATGGATCCTAGTGCATTCCGATTACAAGTTGTCAAATACAACCGAGGATTGGAAATCACCTTGATTTTGATTCAAATGCATTCCAAATAGAAGCTCCCAAATGAGTCCTTAGCTATGGGCAAGGAAATAAAACTTGAACATTTTCTAGGAAATGTGGAGAAATGTGTTGGTCTGGAATTTGGCCACGTGGTACACGTGTGAGATTTGTGGGCGTGTCAGAACCGATTGGGTCTAATTCAAACCGAAACCACCGACCCTTGGTGTCGAGATAGAGCAGTGTTTGGTTGAGAGCATGACTGGCCGTCCATTCGGCCAACTGTTAAGTGCACTACCAAGCGATTTGCGAAGGTCGGAGATATTCCTCCAATGAGTTCTTTTTGCCTTGGGAATCAAGGATTTCGGAAGGTGTAACAATTGTGTGACTGAGCGGAAATAAATCAGAGATGGATGCGAAAAAGCGAGGACTTATCACTAAGTTGGGATCACCAACTTGGTTGAGAGCAGTGGGGTGCTTTGCAAAGCAACGAGTTGATGAGCGAGAACTAAGCAATGCCGAAATTATAACCTACTACCGAACCAACGTATGAGCGTAGGCAGGTGATTCCTAGAGCTACGGTCTTCCTTTAGATCTGGCATGCAGTGCAGATGGAAGGGAATTACAACTACTGGCTACTACTAAGTTGGTCTGGCGTGATCGCAAGGATAGACTGGACCACTCTTAATGACTAAGGTAAGTGTCCCAGAGGACTGGATAAGCAGCATCGCGCTAACTTATTTGTTTGTGTTTGGGTTTGGTCGATTGATTGTAGATTCTTCTCTTTGTGCCTTCTTCTGCTATTTATAGAATTCTTGATGCATTTGTGCGAATAATCGTTGCCTAAGTCGCAATTTCCTATGCTACCAATTGTAAAGTAGCAGTTACCTTCATTTGATCATGTTTGCCCTTTGCCGAATGCATTCTTATCTTGTCAATAACCTTCCGCACATTTTCATGTTGACAGCCTTAACGGTTACAAGTCCTTATCTCTAAGTTAGATGCTAAGCACGCCTCTTCATAGATTTGCTTAGCAATGAGTTGTCTTCCGTATATTTAGCTCATCACTTGAGGATATCACACGTGCCATGTGGCCATGGCCCATATCTACACCGTTCATCTGGGACTACTAGGTCTTGTCCAAACACTGCCCCCCATGTTTCTCTCTTTTCGGCTGAATGGAGAGAAACGTAAAATGATTTGTGAGCATTTATTGCAAAGCCATGTGGCACGATCCCCATTTGTCTATTTACCAAACAGTGTTTCTGTCGCTTCATTCCCTTTCAAATTCGACCACGTGTCCTTCAGAGAGGATACTGTCGCATCTCTGTTACAACTTTTGCTTCGAAAATCCCCCTATCATCATTCGGTAATTAATGTTGCGTGTGTGGCAAGCCTATAAACACCTACTCGTCTTCCTTATTCCTCTTTCACAATCTAAATCCTCTCAAACCCTAACTCTCTCTTTCTTTACCAATCGTCATGGCTCTTAAGAAATCTTCTGCTTCGTCCTCTACTTCAGCATCTCCTCTTCTTTCTCCGTTGGAGCCACTCCGATTTTCTTCCTGCTCAGAGGTAATCTTCACATATGAGTCTGACACTTCTAATTGTACTCTCTTCTTAGGCCCTGCATTTCTTCCTTTTTCTACTCTGAATCTCTCCGATATATCTTTGCATTTCTCTGCCGACTATGGCCCACTCCTCTTGATAACTGGTCAACTGGTACAAACGGGTTAAAGCCAAGTACCATTCAATATGGACGGAACTCGGCATTGCGGAATGCATCCATTTGTCTACCCGTAGAATCAAACATACTCCTTCCCTTCTTATCGTGGTGGCTTGTTTCTGGAGTCGTTTGACCAACTCCTTTCATTTTAGGTGTGGTCCAATGAGTCCAACTGTCTTAGACGTTTGTGCCTTAACAAGCCTTCTACCCATTGGGTTTAAGTTTTACCCCGGGTACTACTCCGGTAAGACCGACAAACCTACTTTCGACATCTCCACCTGTATATCATACAGTTCTTGTATGGTGAAGGAAGCCAAGACCGAGGGTGAGGTAACCCATCAAGAACATTGCATTCCTCTTTATGTGGATTTGCCGCTTTCTTTGTTGCGTTAAAGCTGACCAAAGTGTATTCTGGTTTGGTCGAAGCTCTAGTTGGCGGCAAAAAGATAGCGCTGGCTCCTTTCGTTCTTGCTCATCTATATAAAGGTCTCTATGACCTTTCGACCGAATGTCCTCATTTAGGAGGCTCTTTTTGGTTACCCCAATTTTGGCTCTGTGAATATTTTCTCGAACTTGATAATGAAATCAGTAAACCAATCAATCAATTTTCTTCATATGCCAAGCAATGTGTTTCCATGTTGGTCAAACACATGGATTTCAGCAGTAGCTTGAACCATTTCTTCTCTCCCACTTGATTGACATATTCGCTTATTTTGTCCATTTTCGGGGAGACATATCGGTCCATATTGGTTTACCAACCAAAATTTTGATTTGACCAACCCAACCATGGTTACAAATCGCCGTGATATATGGGCCAGTTATTTGTTGGCTCGACACATACCCGTTGGTGGTGCTGATATAAAATTTAGGGAAAAGCACCAAGAACGGCGTAGAGCTGTACTCTCCCAACCTTCTTGCTCATCAATTTGGCTACGACCAATCCATTCCATTTCCTTCATGCCAACTTTCTCTTAACCAACCTCCCTACGAGCGTCGTCACATCAAATCCACCGAAGAGATTATGACTGCTCTCTTGAATCATGCCAAAATATACAAAATGTTCACCCTGATCTCTCTACCTATCCATCCTTTCTCGACAGATTCCTTCAAATCCTAGTGCTCTACTTATTATGGTCATAGATGGACTCCGTCAATTCAATCGGTTATTGATAAAATTTTGCCGCCTCATCAATCTCCCAAGGTCCAAACAACCTAGCCATCATCGTCTAACCCCCCGGCCTGAAAGAAAAGAGCTAGATCTTGGACCAACAGGTCTGCTCAATTGGCTAGTGAATCTCAGACACCTCAGCCGCAGGACAAACAAGAAGGAAAGAGCAGAAACGTATCACCCCAGCCCAACCAAACCAGGTATCCTTGAACCAATCTCAGTCATTCAAGAATTTGAACAATTTTTTAACATGAAGTTCGACCCTAGGATACCTTTTACCGCATATTGGCCGGAAATGCAAAAAGTTTTTGGCATTGTAAGGATTTCCAATTAAAATAAAAATAAAAATTGTGAAAGAAGGTGGGAAAAGTACATAATTCCTCTCGACAATTGGGAAGCCGAGAGGCGTAAGGCCATATACTTTCCCCCATATAATGAAGAGTTGCCACTATTCCCTAAAGCTAATTTTGCATTGGCCGAACCCATTTTTTACCTTCGTCCTGGGGCAAAGCTCGGCCCTAAGGTGACATTCACTGGTGGGTATATGAGCACACCCACATCTTCTTTGATTAGCTTGCTAGGTATGTTCCTTTATGATCGTCATACTTTCACTGCTTTCTTACCTTGTTCTATTGCTCTTGGTCAAAACTCCTTTGTTCATCACTTCTATTATCCAGTGAAAGAGGCTCGACCAAAGACATCAATTGGGAGCGGCAAAACATTGCACGCCACAGTAAGGATTCCTGCTCCGGTGAGAGAAATGGCTAGGGCAGGAAGTCAAGCGGAGACGCCAACATTAGCTGGTAGAGCTAGACACCGAGCCAAACCGAGTCGAGCTTGGCACATATGGTGCATGTGCACATTGGCATATGTGAGGCACATCACATCAGTGGCCTAGATCCCTAAACTCTGTGTTTCTCACTCGTACGAACTCAAGTCCAAGGATATTGCACACATCCTTGGGCTGAGGATATATAATTCCACTCAACTCAAACCCCACAAGAACAAGTTACAGTTATTCATGGACCATGGTGAAAGAGGGAGGAGGAACTACCCTATGTTCCTTTTGATTTCTACCTACATTTATCTCTGCCTTACAGACCTAATTCACTTAAGTTGATATGTGCTCCCTGGATGGTCCATCGATTTGCTAGTTCTTTTCCTTGTTTGGTCCGTCTGCTCTTCCATGGACTACATTACTTTTGGAACACTTCTTCACAGGATAGCAAATTGAAAATAATGAAAATTTAATCAAAGTAGCACAACTGTCATTTTCATTTCTTACCATAAAGTCATTACCTATTGATTGTTTTATTACTTCTCAACTGCTTCCATTTTTAGAGACCTTGGTTTCAGAAGGACTAATAGGACCCCTTGAAGGCTATTAAATTTTTACCATGACTGTCTTCTCTAACGTAGCTTGCTGCGCTATTTGACATTTACTTCTTTGATGCGATTGGAATTGTCATCTGTACATGGAAATGCTGTTTACTATGATGGATGGATGTTATTCAACATGACAATCAATATATTCACTGTTTCTTTTGTTGCTATTGATGTCCAACTTTGCCATTTAGTGCAGTGTTCATTCGTTGAGCATCGGAATTACAAGGTTATTTACAGGCGGTATGCATCACTTTTTTTCTTAGTAGGGGTGGACAACGATGAGGTGCGTCATCTTATTCTCTTCGTGTGATGTTTTATAAAGATGACTCTCATGATTGCTGAAGCTGGTCATATGAAGCATGTCTTGTTGATTCATGCAACCCACGTAGGGTCTGTTTTGATGGAATGCAAACTGATAAATGGAACACTTGGAAAACAACAGATGCTGCAACAAAGCGTTTGCATTTGCTTTCCCCTCAACAAGGGAGTACAACCTTTTTTTTTTTTTAATACACAAAAAGTCAAATAGGGGGAAAGAAGTGGTCTCTGATGCGGCATTTTAAATGGTAATTTTGGAGGGAAAGGGTTTCCCTTGGTGGGATTGCAATCCAAACAGTTGCAACTGCAGAGGCAAAGCATTTTCCAGGACTTTTTTTAGCAAAACAAACAGGTGCAAATAGTTTGCTTCCCCTAGTACTGATGTTACTATGCATTCTGCTTATGTTACAAGTTTGCTTTGCATTACCTTTTCTGAGTTTGCACTCTACCCAAACAAGTCCTTAGATTAAGAAGCCATGTAGTTACTATCTTTTAAAATTGGTGGATTTTATTTAAGATGCACACTGCATTAACTTTGATTTCTAGGTTTATGTAAATCTGAGCCTACTATGTAAAGCTCGGGGTCGGGAATCAATAAGTAGGAATTTAAGAGTCTCATCCTTGTTGACCTAGAAATCAAAGTTAATGCAATCATCATTATCTAAGCATTAATTGGGATAAGGCTTAGTTGGTGATGATGGTAATTGCATTAACTTTGATTTCTAGGTCTAGACAAGGATGTGACTCTTAAATTCCTACTTATTGATTCATGACCCAAGGCTTTGCATAGCATGCTCAGATTTTCAGCTTTGCCAAGTAGGGTCCATGGCTCAGTCATTGTTTTAAATATTGGTAGAGCTCCCTGCACAGGGGTGGGGTTGGCACATATATTTAAAAAACATGAGCTAAAACTCTCTCAGATTGGAAGATCCTAGCCACTAATTTTGGTACTTGTTAAATGTGGACATTGCTTTGTTTCTCTTTCCAAATATATATTTGTAAGTGAATGATAAAAAGTAAGTCTTGCACCATTCAGTAGATTTTCGTGGAATGCTCCACTCACATTGGGGTCCATGGCACAACCGGCTGATGGGGACGATCTGCCCAAGCGTAGGCACCTCCAAGCTAAGCACAAGAATCATACAAAGTATAAAGAAATAATCTGAAATTTTTATTCAATTCTAAGATGCCTTGGTACTACTCATCACAGGACCTTATAAAAGCTCTTGAAACGTACAAATAAGGAAAACTCATAATGTCATTAACAACCAATGACTTGCTACAAATATGAAAAAAGAAATAAAAGAGATAAGAATGTATTTAAAATATTTAACTAATTGATTATTTATAGCTAGTTGATTGATTTTGCTAGCTAGTTACCCAAATAAGCTAGCTACCTAAATAGGAAGCTTGGGCCTCCTTATTGATGGGCTGGTTGTTGGGCTTGGGCTTAATAGGCCTGGCCCTAGCCCATGGGTCGTGGGCTCAAATCAGCCTACATCGGTTCTCCCCTGCTTGAAAGAACTCGACTCCAGTGAGTTAATGACCTAATCTTGCCCATAGAGGTTAGGATTCAAATGCTGGAAGTTTGTGGCTGTGATCCATGTAGCATCGGAGAGAGGCCGTCCTTGCCAAAAGACAATAAACTTTTGATAACCACCTTGGTGCATGGAGACAATCTAGTTATCGAGAACATCAACAACCATGCCTGTAGGTGGCAAAACGGTCGAAAGTGTGATGGCTTGTTCTTTGATATCATCGTCAGTATGGTGCTCATGATAAATTGAAAGATCTTCCACATTGAAAGTAGGATTCATAGGTAAATCTAGTGAAAGGTCTAAAACATAAGCATTGACACTAATCTTGTTTATGATTTTGAATGGTCTCGCATTGCAAAGATGGAGCTTTTTTGAGGTGTTGTAGAAAAATTGTTCAGGATGAATACGGCCCATAACCATGTCACCTTCTGCAAATTTAACAAAGTGACATCTTATATTTGCACGTTGCTTATAACTTTCATTACTTGCGGTGATATTGTGTCGAACTTCTTCATGCACTTGCTGCATATGGCAGATGAAGTCATCATCTTCTGTGCTTGGTCTCGACTCTATAGATGCAGGAACCAAATTGACTGGAATACACGGTTGTATACCAGTTACTAATTCAAAAGGTGACATCTCTATGGACTTGTTGACTGAGTTATTATAAGCAAATTCAGCCATGGGAATTACTAGGTCCCATGTAGCTATTTGATCGCGGACAGAACACTGTAGTAACTTGCCTAAGCTACGGTTGACTACTTCCGTTTGACCATCAGTCTAAGGGTGGTATGCACTGGAGAACTGAAGCTTGGTTTTCGTTGATGCCCAAATAGTTTTCCAGAAATAACTCATGAACTTGGTATCACAGTCGAACATAATTGTCTTTAAAAGCCCATGAAGACGAACAACTTCTCAAAAGAATTATTGAGCAAAGCATATACCGTATTCGAGCATGGTATGAAATGATCCATCTTTGAAGATCGATCAACCACCACAAAATACTGAATCACTTTTCGAGCGGTCTTTGGCAAACCCAGGATGAAGTCCATGCTGAGATCTTCCCACGGAGCATGTGGGATCGGCAATGGTTGATACAATTTACTGTTTTTCTTTCGACCCTTAGTAAGTTGGCAAACTCTACACAACTGGCAAATCTTTGTGACATTTGATTTTAGACGAGGTCAAAAGTATCTATCTCCAACAAGGGTTAGGGTCTTATCGCGGCTTAAGTGACCACTACACCTACCAGCATGTAACTCCCTCATAACGTACTCGTGGATGGATGTATTGGGTAAACAAAGTTGCGTTCCTCAGAACAAGTAGCCATTATGATTGCTTAAATGTGGGTGTTTCTCTCACTAAGAATGCCTATATAAATACGTCAGAAATCCTTGTCATTAGCATACTCACGCCGTATCTCTTCGAATCTCACCATCGATGACAATAGATGCGTGTGGCAACTTAATGCATCAACAACCTGATTGTTCTTGCCAGCCTTGTAATAAGTGATATAAGAAAACTCTAGAAGGTAAGACTCCACTTGACACTACGGGCACTCATCTCCTGCTGAGAGTTTAGGTATTTGAGTGCTTCATGATCAGAATATATGACAAACTCCTTGCTAACCAAATAGTGATGCCAATCCCGTAAAGTTTGAACGAGGGCATAAAACTCCAAGTCATAAGTAGAGTATCGCTGCTTCGCATTAGAGAACTTCTCGCCAAAGAAAACTATTGGATGCCCTTCCTGATTGAGAACTCCACCAACGCTAATGTTAGAAGACCTCAAATACCTTCTCAAAGTGCGGAAAGCGCAAAACCGGAGCTTTGGTCATCTTATGTTTGATCCTATCAAACGCTCATGTTGCTGCACTTTCATTGAAACTTCTTTTGTTTCATACAATTAGTGATAGGGGCCATGATGCTGCTGAAGTTTTGCGCAAAACATCTGTAAAATGTAGCGAGGTCATGGAAACTGTGAACTTCAGAGATAGTGGTAGGTGTCAGCCAATCAACAGTGGCTTTCACGGTTTCACCTTGGCGAAGTCCACCTCTACACCTTGCGATGAGACAATGTACCCTAAGAAGACCAGTGATGTACTCATGAAGGTACACTTTTTTAAGTTGGTAAAAGCACTCGCGACGAAGGACTCTGAAGATAAGACTTAGGTGATTGAGGTGTTCCTTCCTTGAATTAATGTAGATAAGAAGTCGTCAAAACAAATAACAACAAACTTACCAAGAAAAGGGTGTAACAACTAGGTCATGACGCGGATGAAAGTGCTAGGCACGTTTGTGAGACTGAATGGCATAACTAGCCACTCTTAGAGACCATCCTTCGTCTTAAATGCTATCTTCCATTCGTCACCAAGTCGAATACGAATCTGGTGGTATACATTGCGAAGATTAGTCTTAAAGAAGACAATAACATTTGGCATTGAGTCCATCATAACATTAAGCTGAGGAATTGGAAAGCAGCACTTCACTGTGATTTTATTAATAGCTTGGCTGTCTACACACCAGTGTTTTAAATAGTGGTAGCGTGATGCGTAGCGGTCAACCCTCTATAGCATGTTACGTAAATATGTAGCATAAGTTACACGATACTTCTATTTTTTAATTTAAAAATAGGACAAATATAATAAATAGTGAAAAAAAGGAAAAAATAAAAATAAAAATGCCTAAAAGATGATTCATTTTATCAATTATAAGCATGTTCAAAAAGTTATTAGTTATCATTTATCAAAAGCCAATCCACATATATAAGCCAAATCAAATAATTATCACATCAACAACTTTCTAAGCAAACCACTTTAATTAATAATGTCTAATAGAAACCACAAGTCACAATTATGAAAAGAAATAAAAATCCCATAGGTTAAAAGTATCAAGTACAATACAAGTGTCACATTCCTCAACATTAGAAACAAAGAAAACATGAAAAGAATAATAACTTAATAAAATAGTAAAAAAATACATTGTAGCTTACGCTACGGACACTGCACACTATGTAGCTGTAGTGTATACTATGACCCCTGTAGTGTATGCTATTGGGGATTTACGCTATTTGGGACGCTACGTAGCACTACAACCATGCTACGCTATGTAGTGTACGCTACGGGCGCTATTTGAAACAGTGCTACACACATACACCAACTTCTATCCCTCTTGGGAGTAAGGAGGGTTAGCACCACACATGGGCTTAGGCTCTTTCGGATGGAGCCCTTTTTAAAGAACTCATCAACTTGACGCTTCAACTCAGCGTGCTCGGCAGGACTCATTTGGTATGCTGGTAAGTTAGGTAAAGATCCTCTAGGAACAAAATCTATAACATGTTTAATATCCCGCGGCGGAGGCAACTCCTTAGGCTGATCATCGAGGACCAAATCCTGATATTCATGCAATATAGATTCGACTTCATCAGAAATAAGCTCAGCCTGGTCAGTAACAGGCTCCTGCACTTGTATTGTGACTAGAGCGAACATTACGCCTTTCCTCCTTACTCTCTTCCTCGAATTTCCACATGGTAAGAACACGTGAGTTCGAAAGAGCAGCTGATGCCAATGATGAAGGCGTAGATGTAGGAGGTGGCGTAAGCTGCAATGGGTAAAGAAGGATATGATGACCTCACCATAGGAAAGTATACGTGCTAGCTTCACCGTTGCTTTGTACCTTTCAGTCAAAAAGCCAAGGCCGACTGAGAAGGATGTGTGTGACATTCATTAGAATTATGTCATACCAAATATTATCCTCATATATGGCGATTTTAAATGATACCAAACACCTTCAAGTCACAGGAATGGCAGTGTCGTTGACCCACACAACCTTATATGGTTTTAGATGCCATTCGGTTAGCAACTTGAGCTTATCAATCACATCTTGATATATAATGTTCATTGCGTTGCTTCCATTAATGATCGTGCATAACCTACCTGACATTTTTATCCATGTACGGAAAACATTGGTCCGTCTCCAGTCTTCATCTTCCTCAGTGGTGATAAGGAGGCGGTCTATGATAAGAGTAGGGCCTTCAACCTCAATATCAACTGCAATTTTAGCAGGAGGGTCCTCTGGCTGTGATGTAGGTTCTACATAAGGTTATTCCATCTCGATGTACTCATCGTAATACTCATGATTGTCCAGATAGTAGGGGTCCTCATTATCACAGTAATGGACGCTCCTAGCTTGCGAACACTCATTAGAAAATTGCCTTATCTGTCTGCAATGGTAACAGTCAACACCCAGCCGTTCTCTCTTAAATGAAGGATTAGGATTTAAGACCTCGGCCATTGGTGTCATGTCCTTGCACCGCTGGTTGCTTTTTATGTGAATTTGTGGCGGAGGGCATTGTAAAGGTTGGGGTTGCCTCATAAGAGGAGTCTGCATTTGTGGACATGACTGAAAAGGGTAGGGAGGTGATAGGTAGCCTTGTGGCGAAGTCCGATTGAGATGCAGATCCGAACCCTTTCTCACAGATGGTTCCCTGATTGGAGAGTATGCTGTCACAACTACTGTTCAACTTGTCGAGCCTTCTGATGAACATCATAAACTGACTCGAAATCATACATGACTATCTCATGATGTATCTCTTGGCGTAATCTTGCCCGATCGCGGTTAGTTGTTATGTGATTCGTCTATGCAAGCTTACAATAACAAGAAAACTCACTGTACTTCTCAGTGTAGTCATCTAGAATAGGTTGATTTTTTTTGGGTTTTAATGGGTTGGAATATGAATGATTTTGGGAGTTTTAATGGGTTGGAATATGACTGATTTTGGGGACTTTTAATGAGCTGATTTTGGGATTTTAATGGAGTGGAATGGGGCTGATTTTGGGGATTTTAATGGGCTGGAATATGGCTGATTTTGGGGGGTTTGAATGGGCTGGAATGTGGCTGATTTTTGGGTTTTTAATGGGCTGGAATGGGGCTGATTTTGGGATTAATGGGCCGGATTATGGAGGTAGATGGTTGCCAAAATTTCGACAATCTCCCCTTGTCAATTGGACTTTTGGGCTTTGTAAAAGAAAAGAAAAAGTGTGAGTGGGGGGTAGAAGGGATGGATGCAATGAAGAAAATAAAGAAAAAGAAACATAATTTTATAATTAAAGAACTTGAAAACAATAATATTGAGATTGTTGTTGATCTAAAATTTCAACCTAGCTGTTGGGACCCACTCTGATACAAAACTGGCACAGCGGGCTGATGGGGAGGATCCGCCCAAGTGTAGGCACCTCCAAGTTAAGCACAAGAATCACACAAAGTAGAAATAAACAATCTAGAATTTTTATTCAATTCTAAGGTACCTTGATACTACTCATCCTAGGCCCTTATATAAGCTCTAGAAACGTATAAATAAGGAAAACTTATAATGTCATTGATAACCAATGACTTGTAAGAAATATGGAAATAGAAATAAAAGAGATAATAATGTATTTAAAATATTTGACTAATAGATTATTTATAGCTACCTGATTGGTTTTGCTAGCTAATTACCTAAATAAGCTAGTTACCTAAATAGGAGGCTTGAGCCTCCTTATTGATAGGCTGATTGTTGGGCTTTTGCCTGGCCCATGGGTCGTGAGCCCATATCAACTTGCATTAATCCAGATCACGACTTGCCACAGCTGAAAACTCTAGCGGAATGTCTCAATCTCAGCTGGACCTATTGTTCACCTTGTTTGATTTGGTAAATACAGAAGTAACTTTAGATGGATACTAATCTGGTACACAGTGGGGGCATCTAGTGGAACCAGTAATTTTGGGTACAGAACTTGATGGTTTCTTATCGTTCACATCCAGAACTGATCATGAAGAACATTGACTATGAAGAAGGGGGTAATAATGGAAAACTGTTGATTGATCAAGGGTTTGGGCTGTCGATAGCAAGGGTCTGCAGCACTGATTTGGAAGACTTGGATTTTGGGCATTTGAAACAGAATGACCATCTCAAAAGTTATAATGAAAGAAACTAGCAAGTCCCGCACCCACTTTGTAAGCTTCTTCAGAAACTTTCGTGACCTCACAAAACCTTGAGAGGCCTCCCAAAAACAAACCTCCTGCTCTGATACCACTTTGATGCAGGACAACTAACCACTTGCTCTAAAAGCTCGAACTGATAGAGCATGGCGAATCAATCCCTTTATCTCATAAGCCCAGGCCCCACTTCACACGTGTTCGGTCCCTTGGCCGAACCCTCCTCATGGGCCCTACTTCACATGGGGCTGAACCCCCCTCATGGGCCCCACTTCACACGGGTCTCGCCTCACACAGGCCGCACATCCTGAGTGTGCCCCCACTTCACACAGGCCACCCCACTTGAGCTTGGTGTGAAAATGCCCCTGGGCCTGCATTACACAACCCATCACAGCCAAAGATTTCTTTCAAAAAGTCAGAAGAATCAACATAAACAACTTGGATGAGTTGTGTTACAATAAGTTTGGAAGGACATCGAGAAAAACCTTTAGTCTTCAAACATTTATAAAAAAAATAAAAAATAAAAAAATAAAAAAAAACAAAAAAAAAACAATCACATATTTTTCATAAGTTTTTTCATCGACTGCAAAGGATGTGTAAATTTATAACTGCAAGCCTTCTCTGTCCTTTTTTGCCCATAATGCAGTTGTTTTATATGACAGTTTGTCTGTAGGCTGTTGCGCTAGCATGCCCTTTGCTCGACTAGGAGAATTTTTTCGTTCTTAGTGCTAAGTGCTAACTTAGGAGTTAGAAAGGAACTGCTGTCCATACCCTATGGTTTTGATACATTAACCTGTTTTTCTACTTGGACATTAGAACATCATGCTTTTAGTATTAGTCTAACACCGGAAGTAGAAAAACAGTTTTATCTTAATGCTAACCTTGGCATTTTGGAAAGGGAACTGCTGTTTACACCCTATGTTTTTGGTATATACACCCATTTTTCTAATAGGGTATCAGAATTGTACACTTTTAGCACTACTCTCTGCCTCACTGATACCAAAAGTAGAAAAGCAGGTTTTTCTTAATGCTAACAATGTGATTTTGGAGAGGGAACTGCTATCTACACCTTACACTTTTGGGTATATGCAGCCTCTTTTCTACTGGTCTGATACCATAAAAAAAGGATGCATCCATCAAGAGCATATGGTTTATATGTCGTTTCCCTTTTGAAAATAGTAATGAGTAATCATGATATAAGAACCATTTCTTGTTGGGTAGCACCCTGTCTAACTGCATGAATGTTCCATTCCTTCTTTTTTTTTTCCCCTTTTATTTGGCAGAATGAGCTAGCTATTCTAGAATTCATACATCTGTTGGTCGAGACCATGGACCGCCATTTCGGAAATGTGGTATGTCTATCAAAAACATGTCTGATGAAGGGCCCGTCTGAACGCACCCTCCAAAACGGTGTTTGAGGCCTAAATGCTGTTTTGTCCAAAAAGCAGTTGCTGTTGTGTGTTTGAATGCACTTTGGGAACCCCTTCTGCCCTACTGATCAACAAAATATGTGCGAAATGCCTGAGTGGTTCTTTCTAAGTTGACTGAAAAGCAGGCTTGGAACACCCATTTTCAGAAACCGTTTTTTGAGGAGCTGCTTCCAAACGGGCCTAAACCATCTTAGTTAGAACAGAATCAGCTTGTATTTTCTTTCCTTGTTTGTCAAGGGTGTGTTTGGTCACACCAAATCTCATTATATTTGGTGCAACGAAATGCATCCTAAATAAAGAATTTGAGCAATTCTTATTTTTTAGTTTTCCTTTTTCTTTTTCTTCAGTGTGAACTTGATATCATGTTCCACCTTGAGAAGGCACACTTCATGCTGGAGGAGATGGTCATGAATGGATGCATTGTCGAGACAAGCAAATCAAACATTTTGTCACCAATACAGCTCATGGACAAGGCCTCATAAACTCAATAACTTGTTTCTTCAAGTCAAGGTACAGTTGGTTTTAAGGCTTTTGTATTAATTAGTAAAGATAATCAATGTCAGCTAGATTGGTCTGCAATATTCTCATGGTATACCATGTCGCTTGTCTTATGTGATGCAATTGTAGGTTTATTATATACTGCAACACATGGGTATGCAAAAATAAAATAAAATCTCATCATATTCCATGTGGATTTTTTCATGTATTTCTTTTCTTGAGTTTTGATGGAATAATTGCTATGTTGATGTTTATGTGAGAGTATCTCCTATTCGCATCTTGTTAGTACAGGATCAGTGGTTGTCATGCTTCCTTTCTTGGGGTTCTTTCTATAAAATTGTTAATGCTCCACATGTATTTGGGAAATTGTCCAGTGCCATCACTTGTAAGTTTTCAAGCAATACATCTGTATACATTGTACACATTTGAGATCTAGCTGTTCATCTATTGTGCCCAATCTTTGGTCGGCTGTACCCAAAAAATCACAGCGATTGGATGATCCTAGCACTAATTATTAGAGGACTTGATTACGCATGAATGGTTGGAGATTTTGCAACCAAATATAGCTCCAATCCTACTAGCAATGAGACCAAGGTGGGAGTTGCCACCATATTTGAAGCAAGGTAAAGATAGGAGTGGCCACTGCATTTGAATCAAGGCCACCTTTTGATCTGGATCAACTTTGTATACCCAATTTGCTTGTCAGACTCCAAAAGTGGTCGACAGAACAATGATCCCAGGTGAAGTCCTTGTCACGAATTAGGAAGATGTTAAGAACCCATTCATCTACGCAGATCAATCTCCAATTTTTTTTGAAAGATGATAATTTATTGCTGGAAAAAAACTACAAGGAACACAAACAAAAAGGAAAACAAGAAGAAAAGAAAATAAGAAAGGAGAAAAACAGAAACTAACAAAACAAGACAGACCTAGAAAAAGCAACAGAAAACAAAAACCAGTCCCACGACTGGTGAGGATGTGGACTTAAAAAACAAATAAAAAAATAAAAGGGGGGAAATAGGATGTGAGATGGCAAACATATTGCATATTGTCTGTTAGAAATCACCCACAGGTAAAAAACAAATAAAAGAATAAAAGGGGGGGAGGATGTGAGATGGCAAACATATTACCTATCGTCTGTTAGAAATCACCCACTAGTATTCTAGCCTTGAAATTCACCGACATGCTTTTCTTGTTAGGAAACCTGCTGCTGCTTGCTTACACAGTAGACAAGAGAGGGTTTAAAGGAGAGGATTTGTAGTAGGTGGTTTTTTGTATGAGTGTAAAAGGTGGAGATTGATGGATTTTTTTCCTCTTTTTTTTTTTTTTTTTTAAAATTTTCTTTTTAAAAAATTTTCAGAGGAGATTAAAGGATGAGATATAGAGACTATTGAGATTTTGGATGTGCTTTTAGCTAAGAGGTATGGCAAAGGCAGTGTGTAGTAGGTTGGGATATAAGGGGTGATGAGGTAGCATGGACATATGGAGGAATGGAGGAGTGATGTAAGGGTGATTGAGGTGGTTTGGGGGAGTGGTGTTATGATATAAGGGTGACGGAGAGAGTAGATTAGCATGATGAGGCAGATGCTTGCCTTTGATCATTTTGCACCCAAACTGATGAATTTTGACATATTCCTCAGTTAGGGAATTTTCTACATGGATTTGGGAATTGCCTTTTCCCTCTCTTTGAATTGGACAACAGATTCAAGTGCCAGTATCGTGCCTTCTCTCTTCCATGACTAACAGCCCAAGCAATATGTCCTTTGAATCCCAGTGTTATAAGTGTTTGCCTAGGGTGATTTTTCCTGTCATCAACAACGTAGGAAATTGTGAAAACTAAAAGCTTAATCATCTTCGTGCATCCAACTATGATCACAAACTTGACAAAATTAATCATCTTTGTGCATCCAACTATGATAACAAACTCAACAAAATTAATCATCTTTGTGCATCCAGCTATGATAACAAATGGGGTCTTCAGCTAGAACAACGTAGTGATCCGATTCTTCTTCTTTTTTGACAGAACACGAACGATATTATAAGAAATTAGAAAAGAAAAGAAAGACCAACTGTACAAGAAGGTAATGGATAGCTGTCAGTTATTAAAAACCACTCTAAAAAAAGTTTGCCCAGCAGAAGCCGCGGCCTTAAATCTCATTTACAATAGATATTCTCTTCAAGAGGTCATGTACGACATGGAAGCCCATGTGGTCACAAATCCCCCAACGCAATGATATGATCCATGAAAGCTTCCCTCACCAGCTTAATACCCATACAAATAGCTAACAGTTTGATGTGATCTCCTTCGCCAATTGAACCTGAGAAAACCAACTTAACATCCCCATTTTTGTCCCGAACCACCCAACCAATGCCTGGCTGCCTTGGGTTGCAGAAAGAGCTTCCATTAACGTTTAGTTTCCACCAGCTCCTTGAGCCTATGACTTTCACTGCTTAGAGATCCCATTCTCTTTATTTTCATCAATAGATGGATCCTTGAAAGGCCATGAAGTCTAGACGTCTCTGTTCTCACCTCCATGCCTTTTTAATAAGGCGTGAGATGGAAGGGCTTTGTCTGTCCTCGTGTTCATATCAAACTTTTCCCACTCATAAAATTTAGTTGTCCAATTTTGATGTCTGATTGCTGTGCAATCTCCGCTGAAGAGTGAATCTACAGACACCAAATGCTGATTGCATTTTCGGCTGTTGGATCAATGATCATAATCAGTGTAAATCTCGGCAGAACATAGTCATCAAATGGGGCCTACTCTTTGGGCAGCCCATTAATTCTTCCTCTAGTGTCAAGACCAAGCTCACCTCAAATCCATCTCAACACATTCGTTAGCTCATAAATCTTATGTTATACCCCACCCTGCATACCACAATCAACTTTACATCTAGACCCCATCCACACCACCTCCATTGCCCATTGTATCACAGCTCCACACCTCCATGGTTCTAGCATGTCCTCTCATCTCTCAACATAGAAACAGATCCAGAATCTCCGCATCCTCTTTCAGGTCCCACAGCTGTCAGATTTCGCCTCATGCATTAATGCAAACATGCACCGTCCACAACATCATCTCCTATAACAGGCCTTGTCTCTATCATACATCAATCTACACCATAGTTTTAAAACTTGAAAATCCAGTTGACTCGAAAGTCTTTTTGAGTGACTATGGTGAGTTTTTTTTTTTTTTTTCCCCCCTCCTTAATATCAAGGCTGGGTGACATTTGATCTTTAAAAATTATGAATATTTAGAGCCATAGTGAGTTGAGTTTTCTGAAGTAAAAAAAGTAGAGCTGAGTCAACAAAGTGATGATCAAATCGAGTCTTTTCTTTTTCCCCTTTCAAGTTGTTTTTTTTTTTTCCTAATTGGCAAACATAGGTCTTTACACTGTCCTCCTCAAGTGCATAATCGAGAAGAACTTTGATTGAACGTTGCACATTGACAACTTTGAACGCTAAAACACTACTGTTGAGCAGTTTCCGATGGTCAATTGCCAACATGCATGCCATCTCGTATTTTTCCATTTTCATTCATTTATTTTTTTTTAAGTTAACATGTTTTGTAAACGAAAGGCCTCTCCATCTTAGTGGATTAGGTGTACCTCAGCCCTTACCCTAGATTTCAATCTTGTTGGCGACTTTTGGAGTCTGAAAAGCAAATCAAATATACCATGTGGGTCCAATTCAGGAGGTCACCAATGGGCTTGATTCAAATGTGGTGGCAGCTCTCTTTCTCCTCGTTGTTTTTTTATATTTTTTTTATATTTTTACACA
This sequence comes from Magnolia sinica, assembly GCF_029962835.1. Lineage (NCBI taxonomy): Eukaryota > Viridiplantae > Streptophyta > Magnoliopsida > Magnoliales > Magnoliaceae > Magnolia > Magnolia sinica. The sequence continues at coordinate 13,439,481 of NC_080585.1, read as the reverse complement.
CGTACACACACCCCACACACACGCTGGTGAAATTTCACCACCTATGGGTACTCAAACCCTTGACCGGGAGTTGAAACTCCTGAGAGTCTACCACCCGGGCAAGAGTAAGGACCCCTCTTTCTCCTCATTGTTGGTAGGACTGCACGGCTACATAAATAGTTGATATAAAATGGGCACAAGTCCTCCAATGACAGCTATAGGATCATCTGTCCGCTGATGTTTTGGACCATCCATGGTATGCCAAAAGATGGATGTACTAAATGTTGTGCCAGCAAAGGTATATGCAACACAACCTGTCTAAGGTAGGTATGAGTGTCGATAGTTTGTTAAACTAAACCTATTTATGCACAGGAATAAGGAAAATAAGGACAATTAGTTCGAAATAATTGACTGGGGTAGGTAGATTGTGTCAAACATGAGCCGTTCAAAATGGGTAGATAGTCCATGATTTGTCAAATTCATTTATGCACATGAATAACGAAAATAAGGTCAATTTTTGTGCTAGGCAGGATAATATACATATTTTACTAAAAATGTGAATTAAAGATAAGAAAAGCTTATCTTTAGTTAGGTTCACGTGAGAATAAATGTTCCACGCACATACACTGCACGAGTCAAATGTGCCACATGTGTGTCCATTTAGTTCAACCGCCCTACATGGAGGTGAGATTTATGTTTAAGTGCCCAACATGTGTCATATTTGTGACCGTCCATGTTTAAGCACCCCACATGTGCAATACGTTTGACTTTCATGTTTAAGCATCTCACATGTGTCATCATCAATCTTAAGTTTCTTACATTTGGTACATGGAGGGGTGTACATCGAGTCAAACCAAGTCAAGCTGGCCTCAGCTCAACTTGGCTCGGCCACTAGCTGACCTCAGCTCAAACTCGGCTCGGCTTGGTCCTTGAGCCTAACTGGTCAGCAGCTCGGACTAGCTCGGGCCGAATTCGAGCCAAGATCAAGCCGAGTTCGCCACTGAGGCATTTTCACAAACACCCAGACTGCACCTTCAAAATCTCATTGTATTTGAGATAGCAGCAATGGGTTTACAGGTATTTTATCAAACACCTTCTAAATAACATAAAAATCAAGAAAAAAAAAAAAGGGTGTTGGTTTCATATACATACCTTCCTTGCCACCAGCCACACTTCTTCGAGTCATTTCAACAAACACTTGGTGAGCAACATCAATATCAAAGTAATTCGAGTTGGGTTTGATCCGAGTTGAGTCGAGCTGGGGGCCAGCTCGAACTCGGCTCGAACTCATTTTCGAGCTAAAAAAAATCAGCTCGACTCGGTTCGAACCGAGTCAAATCGAGCTTTTTCGAGTCGAGTCAAGCTAACTAGCTAGCTCGGTTCGTGTACACCCCTAGTTACATGTCCTATCAATTATATTAATATCTTACACATGCAGCGTTTCGTCTTTATTCCTTATTTCAATTTATTTCCGGGAACAAAATAGTTAGCCTAAGACATTATGACTTAGATATCCTATTCAAGACCACGTGTCCGAGATAACTTGTGTCGGACATTCCTTTGCTTGCATCCAAATGGCCCTTGGTATTGGCTACTTAGATACAGGGCCTATGCTTACATTTAAAGAAGAAGAAGAAGATGTAGAAGAATGGCCGTCAAAATCTTGGCCACTGGGTAAATATGCTTCTCATCATCTTCTTATTGAGGTGATTTAATTTTCTATATAAGTGGACCAATGCGTAGAACCATTGCAGACGTGGCAATCATAATTTGAGATGCGTAAAAGCTGATAACCTTGGAAGTATCCAAACTACCTTAAATAAATAAATAAAAACAGAGATGATACAGAAGGTCATGACAACCTGCCCCTCTCTGATTGGATGTCTAGTCTATTTCGGTAGGTCAATGATCTATTGTATCATTTCACCAACAAACACCCAAAACCAGCACCACATTTCTGACGTGGCATTTTGCTAGAGATCCAGGCTGTTCATCAGGATGGTATAATGGTGAATGGGCCGTAGCCCAAAATTCAGGCCAGTATTTTCTTCAGGTACCACATGTTGATATAAAATGGACGGTTAAAGAAAGATAATTGATGGTCCACATTAAGCTTGCACTTGCAATCTAGCTTGTATGAGATCCTAGTTCTCATGGTGGGGTTATTGGGCCTAGACCAAGCCTCGAGCTCCTCTAATTTTCAGGTTGGACATTTTTGCATAAAGGATGGATGATTGAAGAATGTTAAGTAGCAATCCACACGAATTTACGCATGCAGCTCACATGATAAGTGGAGCAGCTTATTTTTGGGCAACCGCACATTTCTTGTGTGGCCCTTCTAACGAATGGCATGGATGCCATGCCACGTCTGTATGCACATAAACTTAGGTTTATCCGACGGATCCGACCCGATCCGAACCTAAGGCCAGGATCAGGTCGGATCGAGTAGGCCCACTTAGATCCAAACATACATCGGATCCAGTTCAGATCAGTGGCCAATTTGGACCAATCCGATCCGTCCATGTCTTTTAACAGATAATTTTAGGGCTTTATCACAAAAATGGAGTGTATCCAATCCTCAAGTGGAGAACACCACCGGAAACAGTGTGAATTGAACATCTATCGTTGAAAATTTATTGGGGCCAAAGAAGTTTTAGAGCAAGCTGATGTTTATTTTTTCCCTTAGACAACAAATAAACATAACAGTGGCCTTACAAAGTTTTCAACGGTGGAAATCAATACTTTTATTTTTTCTTGTGGTATGGTCCACTTGCGCGGTGGATATGCATCAATTTTGGGTTCAACCCCTAAAATGATATGGAAAAACGAATGGATAGTGCGGATAAACTACATGCATTCAAGGTGGACTCAAACAGAGTTTAGTCAATACGATAAAGATTAATGAGGCAATCCAATTCCCTGTGGTACGCGAAGACAAGCGCTTACACGCCTCGAGCTGCGAGTTGCACGAATGGCTCGAATGAGATCAAAGTTATGAGGGCTCCACCATAACGCTTATTTTCCATCTAATCTTTTGATAAGGTTAAAAATACATGGATGAATAAGAAAAACAAATTTCATATTGATCCAAAATTTTTGTGATCTCCAAAAGGGTTTCAGTGGTACACGTTCAATCCCCTTCTGTTTTTTGCAGTGTAGTCCAATTGATCTTAATATCTGTCTTATTTTTCGGCTCAAGCCTTAATACGAGCTCTCCAAATGAATGGACGGTTTGGATATAACACATACCTCATAATTTGACCCACGGACCTTGCTGACGTCAATACACCACCAGCCGATCCGCTTTCGAACTGTGACTTGCACTCCACGTCTCCACCTACTTCTTTCTCCTCTGTCGCAATCAGAAGCGGATTGCGTACTAAGTAACTTAGTACGCTAAGGGTCTATTTAATTTTCCAGCTCAAGTGTAATTACCATGTGAATGGGTAATCATTATTTACCTAGGTAATTACCACATCTTTCCCATTGCAGATGTGATAACTTACATGAGCAAAAAAACGAGGCAGATCCAAAGGTGTTTGTAGACACCCCACCCAGGCTAGTATCTTGAGAAAGCTAAGATAACACAGGGACCATGATCCTAGACCTAACCCTAATCCCAATCCTAACTCAAACCTTAACCACAAACCCTAGTCCAGAATCTCTAAAACTCCCTAGTCGCAACCCGAAACTGTGATCCAAGCCGTTCAGTATACACACAACCTCGCCTATACCCTGGCCAGAACCCTCTATCCATACCCAAATCCACCACTTTGAATCTCAGAAACTCAAAACGGAGACCACCGGACGAACCAGAGCGCCACACGAAGCCCACATGTGCGAATCCGGCCCGAACCAGGCCCGGGCGGTAGTCTGACTACCTCCTGCGGCACTCCGACTGCTGTCACTTGTGGCCCGCGTGTGGACAGCTGTCCCAGCGTCCAAAAGTCAACTTTCCTTCAAAATTACCCCCTCTACCTTCACTATTTACCAATTTACCAGCCCCACAAGCCAATGAGAGTATACCATGTGGCATCTCTCTCCTCTCCACCAACCACCACTTGCTACCTCAGCTTTTAACCCTCTCAAATCCAGTAATTGCAGCAATGCCATTGGAGAAGGCTATAAATAGCCCTCTCCTCTTCTCATTTCCCCACCCAACAACCAAGAGAAAGAGAGTGAGAGAGGAGGAGAGTGGGAAAGAAAGAGAGTGAGGAAGAGAGTGAGGGAAAGGGAAGGAGCTCCCAAGCTTTCAAAATCCTGATTTTTTCAGCCACCCCTTAGCCTTCTTCTTAACCTTTCCAACCCATAAGCTCAGATTAGTCATGGTTCAGTCTATGTTTTAGCCTATTTAAAAATCAAGCTAAGGATCCATCGTCCTACAAGCATTCATCATGACATCTACTCCCTTCTCAACCCTCCTTCTTCTCTAGATCTCTAGTGAACATATGCTCTGTGACTTGCCGTTCATCGGATCCTGTCACATCAGAAATTCCTAGTGATCTAGTCCACTTTTTCTTTACCTTTTTACATAAGTATCATCATATCCGCCTTCTAGACACATTGTCGGACGTATGCTCTGTGGCCTGCCGAAATCTTGGATCTTGCTACATCAAAAATCCACATGTGACTAGTCCCCATCATGACCACAACATTATCATCATCCCTTGAGATTATCTTACCACACTAAGTAGAGACCGTACGTTCGTACGGGCAGAGAGGGTGCCTAATACCTTCCCTCTTTGTAACTGAGGTCCCTTACCTGGAATCCTAGATTGCAGACCAGGAGTCAATCTAAGGTAGGAGAGTCTTCGAATTTCTCCAACCTTTCATGTTTCACGGGTTCTAGCCGACTGCGGGATTCTGAGTTTTATTGGCTAGTGGCGACTCCAACATCCATACTTAGGCTAATCCCACCACCAAAACCATAACATCCATACCAGCATAGGCGCCGATTTTTCAGTGTCTATAGAATGGCGACTCCGCTGGGGATATGCTAGACTGCACTAGTTGAGACCCGAGTCGAAAAAGTGTGTTACTTTAATCCCAAGGGATATCATAACTGCATTCATATATAAAAAAAAATCTTTAACTTGCACTTTCGTAGACACAGATTCAAACCATGACCACTCGAGCCCGCGCAGCCATGGCCTCTCAAGCTACTCATGAAGAAGAGCCGGCGGCCCAGCCAGCTCCCGAAACATCGACACCTACACCCGCACCTTTACTAATAGCTCCAACAGATCATCAAGTCAACACAACCACGCAAGAGCTACTACTTCGAACAATACAAGAGCTATTGCTTCGCCTAGTGCCAAGTGCCACATCGATTACACAGGCAACCTAGCCTAATGTATAGAATAGTTCACTCCCTCAAACCCCTTTTACCTTTTCTCTCATACCCCCAGCAAATCCCGTGCTCCCTCTCTCAGAAGAGTCAGCACAAGATCAACAGCAACCAGCAATCGGGAGGAACCCTCCCACACACCTCTACTCAGCACAACACAACAATCAGGTTACAACATAAGTTCCCCTTCATGGGAACTACAGACAAGAACTGGCGGATGGCCATGAAGGGGGCCAGTTTCGACTCCAACTCACTCCCCCTAACGGAAGTAACATTCCAGAATTGGTAGATGCCCTAGGCAGGAGTCATTTCCGAACATCACATCCTCCTCCGAAAGGGAGCAACGTTCAATTCCAGCTACCTCCCACCACCGGGAGTCCACCATCTTTTCAGCAACCCCCCATTCTTGATCCATACGAAGAGGAAGCAGCACAAGCCCTACAGCAAGGGGCAAGATACCATCCGCAAGGCAAGTCTGAGATTGAAGAACTACGAGAGCAGCTACAAATGGTACAAAATCAACTCCAAAAGCAGCAAGGAGTGGACTTCCTGTCCCCCAAATTCAGGGACCTTTGTCCCTTCCCAGACACTCGAGTACCTCCAAACTTCGAGGTACCAAAATTCAAAAGGTACGACGGTAGTGGGTGCCCCACAGCGCACCTGAAAGCATTTTGTGGGGAACTCAATGCAATAGCAGGGAATGATGGAGCCCTGATACGACTCTTCTAGAAATCCCTTAAGGGTGAAGCTTTGGATTGGTATACCTCACTAGACAGCCATCAAATCAGAACTTGGGAAAAACTCTCCCAAGCATTCATTGATAGGTTCTCATACAACCTGAATATGGCTTCAAGAAGATCTGACCTGGCTGCCTTAAGACAAAAAAGCGATGAATCCTTATCAGCATACGTAGGGCGATGGTGTGCCATGGCGGCTCGAATGAGAAACCCCATCGATGACGAAGAACAGATATCCATGATCATACATTTAGCAAATCCCAGCATTTTAGGATATCTAATCTCATATCCATAAGCAAATTTCTCCCAACTCATCCGAGCTGGAGAATAGGTGGAAGCCGGGATTAGGGCTGTGACCATTTCCCCATGGCCACACTAGACCCCTTCAATAAAAAGAAACAAAATCGAAGGGAAACCCATTGGATATGGGAATGGAAATAGCACTACTCCCGCGCAATGCACTACGGAAGTTAATAACATTGCCACCAATACTCAAGGCAGCCAATATGCTCCACAACCGGAGCCACGACAAGACAGACAATACCAGCCATAATCAAATAGGCAGTACCAACCACAGCAAGCCCAACAGGGATATCAGGCACAGCCATATCAACAACAATCGCAACAGCCTAGGGGAAATGCGCAAGGTCCACACAAGCAGACAATGTTAGGAAAGAAGTTCACCCCTTTAGCACAAACATACAGTCAAGTTCTGACAATGCTAATGCAAAAGTAACTCTTGACACCACTCCAACCTCGACTTCCACATAATCCCTTGCCACCTGGTTATAATGAAAATCAATATTGTCATATCACCAGGCTCTTGGCCATCTAACGGACCGCTACTTCGCTTTGAAACATGCTGTCTAAGATTTAATTGAAAGCTAGAAGATTGTGATCACCCCGCAGGCCAACAACACGGCTCAAGCCAACATTCTCCAAAATCCCCTGCCATCGCATCAAGCGGGACCTAGCACATCTAGCACTTCTACCGTCAACCATATTGAGAGGGGGGTCTCACATACTCCTCTCCACATCATTCCATACAAGCAATATGACCAGTACAACAAATCGGACCTGGGGGTACCGACAGGCACCATCGCTTGGGCCACAGATATTCCTTAAAGCAGCACCTACAACGCAACCTCTCGTATTCCTTGAAACAGCACCTGCAACGCAACCTCTCATATTTCTTGAAGCCGCACCTAACAGGTCACATCCTCAGCATCCTGCCCCCTAAGGGGCACACTCAACTCTGTCCTCGTTACATCCAAAAAGGTCGAATTCTGAACCCGTTGTTCTCCCGATAGGTCTCCCTGATCTAACTCTGCTAACCTTGCAAGGGGCACATCTAGTTCAAGCCCCAAAATTTCTGATGCCTCACCAACTGGCACATGCTTAGAGGACCTCTCCCACACAGCAAATAGAGGAAGAGAATCCTAATGACAAATCTCACTAAGACTTGGTAGTACCTTAAGAAAAATCATCAAGTCTCTCACAAATGATTCCAGCTACAACCCCTCGACCTCAAGAACCAATGATATACCTTGATGGAAGAGTGGTTCCCTCCTACGACCCAAAAGCAATCCCATGGCATTACTCGGAATGGGATGAAGTGGGTAACAATGGGAGGTATTTCAGGAGAGATAACCAGAACCGGAGAAAAACCCGGGGAACTTTGTCGGGAACCACTTGCAAAACCAATGCTGCTTACAATATAGCAACCCAACTCAAAACCATTCCCGCACAAATATCTATCTGGGAACTTCTATACACATCAAAACTGCATAGAGAAATCTTTGTGAAAATATTAAATAACGCCCATATCTCTCTTGATGTACCTCTTGAAATAGTGGCAAGTATGATTGGACAACTCCTCACACCACGGGCCATCACCTTCTTTGATGATGAATTACCGCCTGAGGGGCGCAAACATGGGCGCTCACTAAACGTAATTGCCCGCCATAAAAATTTTAAAGTCCCACTCATGCTCATTAACAATGGATCTAGTCTTAATGTTTGCCCTTTAAGGACTGCTAAACTGTTAGGGATAGAACCATCGTCCTTCAGACCTAGTACCATGAGCGTCAGAGCTTTCGATAACTCTTGAAGGCAGGTCGAGGCAGAAATTGACCTTGAATTGCAAATTGGACCAGACATGACCCTTGTCACGTTTCAGGTCATTGACATTCCTGCCTCATTTAACCTTCTGTTAGGGCGGCCATGGCTCCTTGCTGTTGAGGCCATCCCATCTACCCTCCATCAAAGGGTTAAATTCCCCTCCAAGTTTGCCATTTAAAATGTTGTGACATATTTTAAGGCTATATTCACATAATGAATATTCATTATCACCACTATATAATATTAAATGGAAAAAATAATATTTGCATTGGTTTAAATAATAAAAAAATATTTCAATGTCTAGATTATATAAGGTAATTAGTTATGAATTTTTCAATGGGGAATGATCACCTAACTGCTATGAAAAAATTATGTGATGGGAGGAAAATAATCTGAAGCGATGCTAATTTGATTCAGTCAACTTGGTGGAACGGCTCGATGTACGCTACCTCCACTTAGGATTTCTCTTTCTAGAATAGTTGCAAGGGATATTGGAAAAACCAACAATGCATCAATGGAGATTAAGTCAGTGAGTCATGAACTCGATGTTGAATCCTCACGGATACTCTCCCTTCTCCTGATCTCTCTTTTTCTACTCACAATCTTTCTTTTGTGATTTACTCTCTCGTTTTCTCTAGATAACATAAGAAAATGGGGCATAAAAATAATGTCATGTGAGTTAGTGGGTTGGGAGTCCATTAGACGGTTTTGATTGATTAGTGGGTCCCACCATGATGATACCATGCATGGTGGATGGGTTCACATCCGCAACCGTACCGCGGAGAAGTGAGAAAGAGAGGGAGTCGTGGAGGAGAGGGCTAGTTTGAGGGTGACGTGCTGACGCATGGTGGATGGGTTCACATTCGCAACCGTACCGCGGAGAAGTGAGAAAGAGAGGGAGTCGTGGAGGAGAGGGCTAGTTTGAGGGTGACGTGTGTCAGCACGTCACATACACCAGGTTCCGATCCTGTAACGACCTTGGAATTTTTGTGCTAATTTTTCCTTAAGTAGTTGTTTTTGGGGTAATTAGCGCTTTACTCGATTGCTTGTGAAATTCGCATCAATCACTTTAAATTGTATCTGCATGGCTCTAAACGTATAGATTAGTGAGCGCTACGTTACTCGAAATCTAGGATCCATCGCGAATCAGGTGTTCTGGAGAATTTTTGGAAGATTTGGATCGGACTGACCGCACGTTGAAAGTCCGATGGCGATGGTCTTAGGCTGTTCGGTCACAGAGTTGGGCTTGACCATCTCCTCGAAAATCAAGTCCATGTGATGTTCAGGTCGATTTGCTTAAGCTCGGAGTGAAGAGTGTGAGAACGGTTGGAATTTATTAAGCTTTTTATGAAATCTGAGTCGCGTCGCGACGATTTTAAGCTATCTGACCGTTGGATTCTGACCCAATTTCACCCTCTGATCGGGATAGTTGGCCCAGGCATATCCTAGTGCTTGTGGACTGATCGAGATTTCGTGACCAGATTGAATTGAGTGTGGTCCGTCACGGTTGATCAGACGATCGGTACGAAAACTCAGCCTGACCTAGATCCATGGTCAGTGAGCTTAAGTTCGACCTTTCGTGGTTATAGGTCCACTAGAAGTGCTTCGTTGGATCGAGTAAGGCATGCTTTGGTTATAAAATAAGTATACCTTGTCCCTAGGGTTATTTTCATCAAGAATAGGCCTATTTATAGTCCTTAAACCCTAGCCCTCTTTTCCATACAAATTTTCTCTAACCCTAGCTTGAAAAGAGAGTGGAAAAGAGAGAGAAAGTGAGAGAGATAAGTTGGTGAATCATCTTGATTTCTTCCTTGTTCTTCTTCATCTTTGAACCTTCACTTTGAATCGTTCTTCTGACGGTTCTGAGTTCTTTTGGGGTAAGTTAACCTAACCCTAACCTGTGTTAGAGCCTAGATTAGTTTTGGTGTTGTTGTATCTCATTTCTATCCTTATTTTAGGATATTCTAGCGCCGTTGACGAAGACAACTCGTCTAAATCAGTTCGGTGGTTCTTTCTTCGCTTAAGGTGCGGACTTTAAGTGTATAGGTTATGGTTTTCAAGGCTTTCAATGCCAGTTAGTGATTTATTCTTGTCATGGATGAGATTTCACATGCCAAATGTTATGTTTACATTGCTTTCCTGATATACATGTGCTATATTGAGATCTGTGTATTCTATGTGTATTTATAAAGTACCGTATACGTATAAAATATGCACTTATGTTTGCCATGATTATTTGTCATGTATGTATGCTAGATGCATGTATGACAACTCCTTGGAAAAAGGAATTGTCTAAATGCATGTATTTCAACATACATCATGTATGTTGTTCCATGTATGCTAAGTGTTTGTAGAAAAGCATGAATGATCTAAGTGTAACTTATTACACTGATTGCGGGCGTTGAGAAGTGATTCTCAATACTCCTATTGATGCGCATGATTTCCTTTATGCAAGTTACATTCCATGTTATTTCAATTCAAGCATTACCTATGCTTACATTTATGTTAAGTTGATATTCTTCATATGCGTATGTACCATAATTTAAGTTGTTGTTCCATTACTATTTTACAATCCATATGAGTATCTGTAGTAGTGTAAGATGTTTGGGACTATGCCTTAGTCCAAGAAATCGGTAATCGACCCTATGTTCGTGGTTGAGATTGCTTTCGCCACGTAGGACGTATTAGACGAACCCGAGCCGTATTAGAGTTGTCAGCAGTGGTTTGGCCACGCGGAGTGTTTGCGCACTCTATGTCGTTCAATTCAATGTGCGCTCGTGCTAGTCGAGTTCGTCAAGTAACCCGATTGTCCGATGTATGTTCACCATATATTAGATGCTACTGTTTGAATCTAGGGGTACCGAACTTACCAGTGAAATCCTAATTAACTATGGTACTTGATCCGCTAAGACTCATGAGCCGAACATGGTGGTATGGGACACCGTAGTCGAGCCGTCGGCCTACGTGGGGTGACGAGCCTCCCGTAGTGACCGATGAGCAACTAAACTTGTGAGCCGATTATGGTGGTATGGGACACTATATTCGTCTTTGTCGGCCTACATTGATTGGTGATGAGCCCTCTGTAGTGACCTCGAGCATACCGGATACCGCAATGAGGTGACGAGCCGACTGTGGTAGTAAGGGCATGAAAGGCGTGCATTGATTGATGACGAGCCCTTTGCTACGACCTCAAACATATGATCGTATGAGATGTCTAGGATTGGCGACCCTAGTATGGATCACTGTTTGGATGGTGATATGAAGAAGGTATCTTAGCTTCCCAATCTGTTGTGTGAAATGGACTAATAACAACTTGGTAATCATATCCATACACCGCATTTGCATGTGCTTTGTAGATGTGGCGCACTTTGAGGCGATGTCATGCGTAACGTAAGATGAAGACGCTAAGGGTGTACGCGTGAGGGCACGCATCATATTGCATACATCCTTGCATTAATAAGAGTACTTAGAATTTATTTAATTGTCTGCTTTATCATTCTTGTTTGATTGAGCTGATAACATGTTAACCCAGTGCCTTATTGTTCCATTGAGTTGATCACTCACTCCCACGTTTACGGAGCGGTGTTAAACATCCACCGAGACTCTGTCTTAGGCTCGATGTTGCGAGATGTGGATGCGACTTCGAGGCGAGCGGAGGCTGGATGATGATGAGTGCCTTCTCTTATATGCGGTTTTTGAGACGGGTTCTAGCGAGCCTCGATTGATGCGCGAGATCTTTGGGATTATTTTGGGAACTCAAATGATGTAACTTGATACTTATAATTTTGTTAAATAACACTTTCATACGATCTAGCTTGTATATGTAATTCGGGGTTTACACTTGTACACATATTTTACTATAAGTCTTCCGCTTGCTTATTCACATTTCCTGAATCATATCTGTGTTTTGGCTTAATCTATTCCATGTTTTATGCACTAATACACAACATACATCCTTCATTAAATATGTTGCATAAGAGATGTTTTGGAACTCGGGAGCCGAGTTATGCTCGACCCCGAATTTCGGGCGTTACAAGTTGGTATCAAAGCATGATCTCGGATTAAACCGGACTGGGTTATGGTCACACACCGCACATTGTCTTCACTTTAGTGTATTGGGTGCGGTCTATCATCGCTTTGTGTTTGTGCTCAGTAGCTTCTATCGGCGAAAGTTTCTTGAAAACCTTCACCGAGATCGAGTCTGTACTCTAACCTGATCAACACAGCGAACCGAAACCTTTCCTAGACCCTCTATTAAGGAGTTTAGACGGTCTATCTTCCCCTTTTCACCTTTAAACCTTCAAGAAATCACTATTTGAATCAGATTTCTTCAGAATGACCCAATAGGCGTCAAACTATGCAAGGGGTCAATCGGGGCATTTTTGTGGGACCCAAGGGGGACCACATGTTTTGGACCATGGGGGACCGGAGGGCCTCGCCAAAACAGCGAGGCATCGCCGATATGTCAGAGACCGGCGATGTTATCGCCAACTCAACGAGGCCGACGCAGGCCGATCGTTCCTAGGCCTAATGTGGCCCACCTCTCCACGGTTTTCCCTTTTTATCCCTTCCTTTTATCTATTTCCTTCACAAAACCCACTCCCAAGCTCTCTCTTTCTTCAAAACCCTCTCCAAACCCTCTCAAATCTCTCTCAAATCTTCATCTTCCTCCATTTTTCGTGTAAACCCATCACCCCATCTTCAAATCTTCCTTTCCATTGCTGATTTCTCCTTTCTTCTTTCTCATTTGAGCCCTTGCTTTCCCTATTTGGCTAATAGTTGTGTGGAAGCTTCACCATATTCCTATTTCTCTCTTTCTCTCATTTCTCATGGCCCTCTTTGAGATTGTGACAGCCATCTTTTCCATTTCTTCCCTTCTTTCCTTGATGGAGAAGAAGAGAGCGCCCGTGGATAAAGCCGGGCCGAGCCGCCCAACCCGTGCACGGAGGCCGAGAGGAGCCTCCGCTAGGACGTCCGCCACACGCAAGTTCCAGACGAAGCGGGACCTTGATCTTCGAGCTCCCGTCAGTAGGACTTTGTTGGCGGAGTTGTCGCATGGAGTCTATGAAGGGCGTAGAGTCTTTTTGAGGCTCATGTTGACCTGCGGCTCTTTGGTGAGTTCTTCTTGTTGGAGCGCCTAGAAGGGGCTGGTTGGGGTCCCTTGTTCGAAGGTGAGTATCGCGTGAATGCTAGCACTGTTCGGGCCTTCTATGCCAACATTCTGGAGCCTTCGCTGGAGCCTCTGCAGTTTAAGATTCCTTGTGGCAGCGGTCGAGTTGGTATTGTCAATGTTGCTTTGATATCCCGACTTCTGAGGGTGCCACTTGGTGAAGTGCATGCCAGCGAGAAGAATGTGGACAGTGTGCGCGAGATGGATCGTCGCACCCGATCCTTGTGTGGTCGTCTGGTTGAATGGTAGCCGAATAGGAGTCTTTTGGCTTCTCACATGACAGACGACTTCCGTTTGCTTCACCACATCTTTACGTTCAATGTATATCCAAGGTGGAGCAACCACAGTGACGCGCTGATGGTGGATTTCCTATATCGAGTGGCAAGAAGTGAAGTTGTGTGTGCCGACGTACGTCTGCTCCAAATTATTCTCATCGCTCGTTCGAGTAGAAGGACCGAGTCGCTCCTTTTGGCCGCCTCATTTGCGAGGATTGCACATGAGTTTGGCTATAGGCTTGGAGCCGAGAAGCCGGTTCTGTTCGTTATATCAATCTAAGGACTCTTAAGCCGATGGAGGTTGGTTCGGTCGGCTTGCCTCGGAGGGTGAGGCCGGGTCTGAGAGTGATATGAAGAGAGTTATTCTGAAGGTGGTGCGGAGTCTGAAGAAGAACCAGAGCAAGACGAGGAAGGAGATGAGGCACAGGATTCGAGTGATAGCTCTCCTCCTGTGGCGCTAGAGCAGGGTGCAGAGCAGATTGTCAGAGATGCCCGTCTTCCACGGTTTGAAGAAGGGCAGGCTGCTTTATGCCAGGATATGGTTGATCTTCGAGGCCTTGTTAAACATAAGTTTAAGAAGGTGTCTCGGACTCTGAAGTCTATCCTGTGTTGCTTGCAGGATAAGGGTGCTCCGCCTCCATCTCCTGATTCTGACGAGTAGCTGTCGTCGTGGCCGTCTTTTGCTTTGTTTGTGGTCTTCTTTCTATGTGTAGCCATTGTTGGCTTGTAGTTGGAGTGTTGTAGTTGTGGTAGTTGTTTGTGGTTGTTGTAGTTGCTGTGGTTGTTTGAAGTGTTAGATGTTGTTGTTTTCATGCCTTCCTAGTCGTGATTCATGTATTGCTGCACTACTTGTATTGCGACGATTTTGATTAATGGAATGCATGTTGGCTTTCTTAGTCGCACCCCTTTATCACTATGGTGTTATTATGGGTATGGATTGGCTCACGAGGATGTGAGCTGAGATTGATTGTGAAGCTAGATCAGTGACGATCCATGGACCTAAGGGCGAGACTGTTACTTTCCCAGTTCAGGTCAGTTACCCTCTTCGTATTGATTTTTATTCTTCTCTGTTAGAGAGTTCGGCCGAATCGGTGTTGGTTAGTACGCTGGTAGTTCAGGAGTTTGAAGATGTGTTTGAGTCAATTCCTGGATTACCTCCTCAGCGTGAGATTGATTTTGCTATCGATCTTATGCCTGGTGCGGCGCCCATTTCTTTACCCACCTATCGTATGCCTCCGAGTGAAATGAAGGAGTTAAGGAAGCAGATAGATGGTTTGCTAGAATTGGGTTTTATTCGGCCCAGTGTGTCTCCTTGGGGAGCACCTGTTCTATTTATGAAGAAGAAGGATGGTTCCTTGCGATTGTGTATTGATTATCGCAGGCTGAATCTGGTAACTGTGAAGAATAAGTACCCTTTGCCCAGGATTGATGATCTGTTTGATCAGTTGAAGGGGGCACGGTACTTTTCGAAGGTTGATCTGCGATCAGGTATCATCGATTCGCGTCGAAGGATGGGGACGTGCGTAAGACCGCTTTTAGGACCAACCGGTCATTATGAGTTCCTTGTGATGTCGTTCGGTCGACGAACGCACCGGCCGTGTTCATGGATCGATGAACAGGGTGTTTGGCCATTTCTGTTCCGATTCGTCATTGTGTTTATCGATGACATCTTGGTTTATTCGGCGGCAGAGCACGAGGAGCACTTAAGAGCGATTTTGGATACTCTTAGGGAGCATCAACTTTTCGCACAGTTCAAGAAGTGTGATTTCCGGAAAGAGGAAGTCAAGTTCTGGGATATGTGGTGTCCAAGGAAGGAATAGCCGTCGACCTTGCCAAGGTAGTTGCAGTGAAGCAGCCTGGTTTTACTGAGGTAAGGAGTTTTCCGGGTCTTGCAGGCTACTATCGACGCTTTATTCGGACTTCTCGAAGATTGCCAAACCGTTGTCGCGGTGACACGGAAGGATTTGAAGTTTGCTTGGAGTGAGCAAGCGGAGTTAGTTCAGGAGCTGAAGGACAAGTTGACGTCCGCCCCTGTGCTAGTATTGCCAGAGCAAGGGGTTAAGTATATTATATATACCGACGCCTCTCGCATTGGCCTGGGTTGTGTCCTTATGCAGAAGGACAGGGTGATTGCTTATGCTTCGCATCAGTTGAGGAAACACGAAGAGTTTTACCCTACGCATGACCTGGAATTAGCAAGTCATCTTCGCATTAAAGCTTTGGAGACATTACCTCTATGGTGAGGAGTTCGAGCTCTTTTGCGACCACAAGAGCCTTAAGTATATTTTCACGCAGCGTGATTTGAATATGAGGCAGCAGATGGATGGAAACATTGAAGGACTTCAAGTTCGATGTTTCTTACCATCCCGATAAGGCGAACCTTGTGGCGGATGCGTTGAGTCGCAAGAAGGCTATTGAGTTTGCGGCTCCGCCGATGATAGCGAGTGGGATATGTTGGAGTTCGTGCGTGATTTTGAGCGAAGCTTACGGTGGTTGAGCCGTATGAGGTTATCGCACACATTCGTGTACGGCCCGCTATCGACGAGAGGATCGTTGCGGCTCGAGGCAGATGATGAGCTTTTGGTGAAGATGAGGCGGCGGGTTGGTACGGATGAGAACTCCGACTGGAGTGTTAGTTATGATGGGAGCCTACGTTTTCGTGGTCGGTTATGTGTTCCTGACATCCCTGACTTGAGGCGTGAGGTTCTCGAGTTAGCCCATAGTTCTAAACTTGCGATGCATCCAGGTAGCACGAAGATGTATCGAGGATATGAAGAGGTCTTATTGGTGGGACAATATAAAGGTCCATATTGCTGAGTTTATCATTACTGTTTGATTGAATCGATAACATGTTAACCGATGCCTTATTGTTCCACTGAGTTGATCACTCACTCCCACATTTAAGGCGGTGTTAAACACCCACCGGACTCTATCTTAGGCTCCGATGTTGCAGATGTGGATGCGACTTCGGAGGCAGAGCGGGAGATGATGATGAGGCTGCCTTCTCTTATATGCGGTTTTTGAGACGGGTTCTAGCGAGCCTCGATCTGATGCGTGGGATCTTTGGGATTATTTTTGGGAACTCAAATGATGTAACTTGATACTTATAATTTTGTTAAATAACACTTTCATACGATCTGTCTTGTATATGTAATTCGGGGTTTACACTTGTACACATATTTTACTATAAGTCTTCCGCTTGCTTTATTCACTTATCCCGGAATCAGCTCTGCGTTTTGGCTTAATCTATCCCATGTTTATGTGCTAATACAGTCAACATACATCCTTCATTAAACATATGCAACGGTGGGTTAACGGTGGAACCCACCATTTAAAAGAAACAGAGTATTACAAAAGGTCAAGTGGACAACACCACAAGAACCAACGGGAATCGAATGCCTACCATTAAAAACTTCTTAGGGCCCTTAAAAGTTTTAGATCAAGCTGATATTTGTATTTTCCCCTTATCCACACCTGTGTGACCCTATAAATGGGTTAGATGATGAAAAAACCTCAATGTAGGCCCAGTGAAGAAAATAATTTTCAATGGTGGACAAATTAAGGCAACTGTTTCCTTTTGTGGGCCATTTGAGTGTTGGATCTACCTCATTTTTAGTTCATGCTTCAAAATGTTCTAACAAAATGGATGGATGGTGTGGATATATCATATACATTATACATTACAGTGGGGTCCACATATTTAAGTCAATACTTTTATTTCAATTTTCAAGGTGGAATTACTCTCATATTTTCAAACAAGGTGAAAAAGTAATAATTACTTATTTACCGTGAGCGTATTGAGTAAACTCTGTGAGGTCCACCGTGATTTATGTTTTTTATCCACTCCATCCATCCATTTTAAAAGATAATTTTATGTCTTAATCCTAAAAATGAAGTATATCGAAACATTAAGTGGACCACACCAGAGGAGACGGTGTTAGTTGAAAATTTCTTGGGGGCCACAGAAGTTTTGGATCAAGCTTGTATTCGTTTTTATCTTTCATCCATGTCTATGTGATCTTATGAACAGGTTGGATGAGAAATAAACAACACTGTGGGCCCTAGAAAGGTTTCAATTATGGAAGTCATTATTCCAACTGCTTGCAATGGCATAGTCCACTTGATATTTGGGTATGCTTAAATTTGGTATCAACCACTAAAATAATACGAAAAAACAGATGGACAATATGGACATACCAGATACATTCATGGCGGGCCCAACAAAGTTTACTTAGTACGATAAGAGCGTACTGGGTAACTCAGTAGGCAATCCGATTTCATCACAATCCAATCCCTCCCTACGAAGTTGGCCCCAATTCAAACTGTACCTAACCCGTTTTTCTGACCGAGTCGGACTCGGTTTAGGTCAGGCCAGCAATGCATCAGGTCAGATCGAGTCAGTTGATCCGGAATATGTCCCGATCAAATCGAGTTGGATCAGTTGCTTCAAAATTCGGCTCGAGGACCCAATCCGGTCCAACTCGACTGGATGCCCACCTCTAATTAAGGCCCGTTTGGAAGGTTTAGTGCTCACTTACCTCACGTTTTAGGCGACAAATAGAGTCCCGCGCATTCGGAGGGGATTGCCTGCATCGAGCGCCGGTCTAATATTCCTAATCAGAACCCAGCTCTTTGGGGTTCACCGTGATGTATATATTTTATCCACGCCGTCCATACATTTTTCCAGCTAATTTTAAGGGATGAGCTTAAAATTGAGGCAGATCCAATGCTCAAGTGGACCACACCACAGAAAACAGTGGGGATACTTACGCTCAACCTGAAAACCTTTCGAAAGCCCACCGTGATATTTGTTTGCCATCAACTTATTTATAAGGTCACACAGATTATTTGGGCGAGGGAAAACACAAAATTCAGCTTGATTCAAAACTTCTGTGGCCTCAGGAAGTCTCTAATGGTAGGTATTTAATCCCCATTATTTCCTTTGGTGTGGTCTATGTGACCTTTAGATGTGCCTCATTTTCCGGCTTATGCCTAAAATGAGCTCGCAGAACGGATGAACAGCGTGGATAAAACACATACATCCTGGTGGGCCCCACAGAGCTAGTATGAAATCAAATAGAACTAACGAACTGCGCATGGAAACCTTTCCATGCGCATAGTTGTAGTTGGATTAGTTGGCATCGGCATCACTTATCTACCGTTCATTAGGTCCAGTGTACTCTTCATCTGCTGACTGCTAATGTGCCAAAATATCAGCAATAGGATGGCTCTCTCTCTATATATATGTGATTGGACATGTCTTATGGATGGACTAGATCATCCGATCAGTTTAACATTTTGAGGTCAGCCATTATAACTATAATGCACTGGTTCTGGTTTCCATGCACCAGGTGACTAGATGACTACTTCGCCAATATAATGGACGCGGATTGCGTCCTGCCCCACCGTGATGTATATATTTTATCCAACCCGTCCGTTCATTTTGCCAGATCATTTTAGAGTATGAGCCGAAAAATAAGGCAGATCTAACGCTCAAGTGGACCACACCACCACAGGGAGCAGCGGTGACCCACAGTAGAAACTTCCTAGGGCCCACCGTGATATTTATTTGCCATTCAACCTGTGCATATGGTCACATGGACCTGTACGAAGGAAAAACACAAATACGGCTGGATCAAAAACTTCTGCAGCTCGCAAGAAATTTTTAATGGTGGGCTTTCAATCCCCCACTTTGGTCCACTTGCACCTTGGATCTGCTTCATTTAAGGGCTCATACCCTAAAATGATCCGGAAAAATGGATGAATGGTGTGGATAAAATATATACATCACGGTGGGACCCAAAGAGCCCACGGGCAGGGAAACGGATTGGCTACTCCCCCTGCCACCAGCCAAGGCCTGGTGGTCGGTGCTCTGTGGGCCCCAACATGATGTATGTGTTTCATCCATGCCGTCCATATATTTTTATAGATCATTTTATTGCATGAGAGGAAAAGTTGAGATATATCCCAATCTCAAGTGGACCACATTACAGGAAACAGTGTTGAATGAATTTCGACCATTAAAAACTTTTTGGGAGCCATAAAAATTTTGGATCAAACTGATCTTTGTTTTTTCCCTTCATCTGGGTCCGTATGACCTAATCAACATATTGGATGTCAAATAAACAGTACAGTGGGCCTTAGGAGGATTTTAATGGTGGATATCTAATCACTATTTTTTCGTATGGTGTGGTCCACTTGAGATTTATATTCTTATAATTTTTCTAGTAAAGCCTTAAAATGATATGTGAAAATTAATGAACGGAATGGATGAAGTACATACATCATGGTGGGGCCCACAGAGCACCGACACCAGTCCGAGTAGCCAATCCGTTCCCTACGGGCAGGACGTAATCCGCGTCCCAATGAAATCTCTGACGAGTGATGGCAACAACTCCACGTGTTAGCAATATGCGTCGACGTGACAAAATGTCCAGCGTTAATTGGACACGCGGTCTCAACGAGAGTAAACTGAACTAGAGCGAGTACAATTTTCCTGACACTCGCAAGTGCCAGGTATGCAAGATCAAAGCCGCTCATCAAGTGCATCCAGTGGATGGATAGATGGCCTTTAAAATAATAATAATAAATAAATAAATAAGAGATCCAGTGATGAGATATGCCACGTGTCCAATCAGGATGATTATCCTTTTCTCTTAACCGTCCATTTTCCAGATTTCTCGAGATCACATGCGCCAAAAACATGCTGAAAGTAAAATCTAAATTCCTTCCGTTCACGGCCTACCAATAGATGGCTAACAAAGAAAACGCAGCAACCTCGTTGAAGAGAATAGAGGTCAAATATTCAGTGGCCAGGATCTTCCAATCTATTATATTCTGAGAAAATGGAAGTGGGTCCATCCTCGAGGATCGAATCACATGCAACTTGCAAAAAAAATCCATATGGGAATAGATTTTATACTCCGAACCGTTTATGGTTGGAGACGGTTTAATCGTACATCCTAATTAAAACACTACCACATTGGTACCATTGCCTGCACATGGTTCCATGAATTGCTCAAGATGACTGACCTTTGATCCCGATCTCTGGTGTTGGACGTATGTAAGGTGGGGACCACCCTATGGACGCCTTGGATCTCTCGGTGGATTACCATTTGTATTTGCCTAGTGAGCTTTTTCTCGACTCGCAGCTCGTTTGAAGAGGGTCCACTGACCCACCAGGCCACCACTACATTTTTGTTTGTTGCAATTTAATTGGGTCACATCCTTACCCAGTGCATTTAATTCAATAGTACTGACAATGACAATGACAGTAACGGTGGACAGTTAAGTTATTCAGTTTAATTTAAGTTATTGTATGCCATGTCTACTTCTACAAGTTCAAAGTGAATGCGTATCAAGTGTCATCCGTAGTCTGAGTAGCAAATAACTCACCCAGTATGATTAGCCTTTAAGCTTTATCTTAGCGTTGGACACTAGCACATGGTCATATATTGTGCACACGTTGCTCACCGATTAAACTTCGTGCCCGACTTGTACGCTGTAGCGTTGGACACATGCACTGAGACCTCCCTATACCAACGGCTGGCATCTCTTCTTGAATTAGCATTCGTATTTGTGCAGTGAACCTGACAAAAGGGTTTGATTTTCACGTGTTTTGTTGCTCATGGCAAACAAGCCACTCTAATTTTTTAAGGGAGTTACTTCGTAAGCTGGCAGCGGATGACACTTGTTATATTAAGGCCGTAGTATGGGAAAAGCTCCTACATCGTTTCTCATGAGTATGTAGTCACGTACATGTCTGCACGTTTCTAACTTGAATCCTAATCTTTTTAAAACTTTAATACGTGCTTTCTTCATGAGTGAGGAAGCTTACTGCGTCCTGCTCCCACCCAACTAATAATCTATCTAGGCAAGCTTCTATGGTGCCTACCATGATGTATGAGTTTTATCCACACTCTCCATCTATTTTACCATATTATTTTAGGTTATAAACCAAAAAATAAGAGAGGTTAAAGGTTTAAGTAAACCAAAAATGTATGGATTGAATTCCCACCATTGAAAATATTTTGAGAGTTATAGGAGTTTTCGACCAAGTTATATTCTGACAAAAAAAATTAAGGTAAGTTAAAGGTTCAAATTGACTAAAAAGCATGGAACTCACACAAACCTAAGCATGCAGATTTCCTAAGAAAGTCTTTGACATGAGGTTCTTACACAAGAAAAATTAGTTGTAATACACCATGATGTTGGTGACAAATATACTGCATCATTCATTTTTTGAGCTCACTTTAACACATGAACTGAAAATTAAGTAGATTCAAGTCAAAATTGGGCCTAAAACATGACATGAGGATGGAACTTTTCCGGTTGAAATATTTGTAAAGCCACGTAAGTTTTGAATCAAATTAATATTTATGTTTCTCGCTCATCCCAATAGGAATGATGTTATGACCGGTATGGATGGGTAATGGCGTGTAAACATCACCGACTCAAAAAAGTTTCAATGATGGGAATCTCCCTGCCTATTTTTTAATTTAGTGCGGCCCACTTTAAACTTGCTTGCTTCCCAATTTTTGTTAAAGTCTTAAAATAATCTATAAAAAAAATAATAATAGATGAGTAGGATAGATTTATTAAAAACATCACAATATACGCCAAAGTTTCCAGAGCAGTAACTTCCAGCGCAGGAAATCCGCGTCCCAAACCTCCAACAATGAACTGCTCCTCATTTAATATTTCGTCAGAAAAGTTGACCTTTCATCCCAAGTTACTAAGCCTCTGTCAACCTGATCCACCAAAGTAACTGCGTCCAATACAACACCTGTTGTAGAAAGAGTGTGCAACAACCTAGATCTGTGGACCCATTTTAGTGTACTTGTAAAATCCACTCCGTCCATCAATTGAAAACCCTCATTTTATTATTTGAGACTCAAAATCAGGTGGATCAAATACTCAAATGGGCCACACCAAAAGATCAGAAAGGATGGGGATGCCGACCATCTTAGGGTTGTATATATGCCATCTGACCCGTTCATTTGGGTAGACAACCTCCGATGAGGAAGAATCCAAAAAATCATACCAATGTAAAACTCATATGGGTCACAACCAGTGAATTTATAGATTATAGTAGTGATTTTACAATGTTCAAGTAGTGTGGCCCACCTGAGTCTTTTGGCCTAGTTTTTGTTATGTACGGTGATAATGAGTTATGTAAGCTGGTGGGTGGGGTGGATGTCAAAAAGACAACACGACGGACCCCACAGAGCTAGGTGTTGCTCGCACTTACTATAACCGTTGCTATAGGTGATTCCAGTCCGCACATGACCAGATATGTACACCCATCCTTCTTAATAACGCGCCCACTCTATCTACATTGGTAAACTCATATTTGTAAACTCATTCAACGACCACAAAGCCGTCCCCATTCATTACGAGTCCGGATCCTCCGTTTGCCAAAAGCACTGACTTTCTTGCTTTTTTCGTCCTTTACTGTATATTCATTGGTCCGTCTCAGTCAGAGTTGCAAAATAGAATACGGATCCCCTGCTTGTGTTTCAAGAAATCGGATGGCGTATTGAGTTACTCAGTACGCTCTTATCGTACTAAGTAAACTCAGTTGGACCCACCGCGAATGCATGTGGTTTATCCACGCCGTCCATTCGTTTTAACAGATCATTTTATGGGTTCAAACCAAAATTGATGCATATACAAACCACAAGTGGACCGTACCACTGGAAAAAGTGGATGTATTGATTTCAACCGTTGAAAACTTTCTAAGGCTCCCAGTGATGTTTATTTGTCATCCAACCTGTTCATAATATCAGAAAGACATGGATGAAGGGAAAACACAAATATCAGCTTGATCTAAAACTTCTGTTGTCCCCAAGAATATTTCAACGGTAAATGTTCAATTCACACTGTTTCCGGTGGTGTGGTCCATTTGAGGTTTGTATATACTCTATTTTTGGCATAAAGCCCTAAAATTATGTGTTAAAAGAGATGGACGGAGTGGATATAATGCATGAATGACACTGGGGCCCACGGAGTTTACTCAGTACGCTTACCGTACTTGAGTTACTCAGTACGCAATCCGCTAATTGACCTATTTGTTGTAATCTAATTGGACAGTATCAATGCACACCGTCATTGCTTACTGACATGTACCAATGATGATGATACAGGAAACCAGAAAAGTCATGCTTTTCGCCAACAGAGGATCTGGACTCAAAATCGATGCATTCCACCATCATACGGTCCAATTGGACCGCGACCACCAGCTTGGCGCAAACTGAGGATCCGTATTCGTTACGTAAATGCTACTGTCATATCTCAGCGGGCATGAATAGGAAGCGGATTGGCCGATGTGGCCGGTGTGTTGACGTCACGATATTCTGTGGGTTCCATCATGAGGTATGAGTTATATCCAAACCGTCCTTTAACTTGGTGAGCTCGTCATAAGGATTTAACTGAAAAATAAGACAGATCCAAAAGTTAAGTGGACCACGCTGCAAAAAGCAGTGGGGATTAAACGTCTACCATTGAAACCCTTTTGGGGTCACATAAAATTATTTTTTACCCTTCGTCAAGGTCTGTGTTAGACATACGAAGAGATTGGATGGAAGGTAAACGCACTGGTTGGCTCTGTGAATGTTTTAACGGTGAGAATCATTGTGGTGGGTCCCTTGGAACCTAGGAAATTACTCATTTTGAGATCAAGATCTAAAATGATATGGGCAAAAGATGAACAGTGTATATATGACAAACATTTTATTGTGAGACCCATGTAACTTTGATCTCCTTTGAACCGTTCCTACGAGGAAGCGGATGGGCTGGTGTACCCCACACTAGCTAAATAGCTGCTGTAGGTGCGTTTGCGAAGACAAGCAATGACGATCCTCGAGCTCCGAGTTGTATGAAAGGCTCAAAGGAAATCAAAGTTACATAGGCCTTACATTGATGTATTTATTATATCTATACTGTTCATCTATTTTTAGAGATTATTTTAAAGCATTATTCAAAAAATAAATTATATCCATAAATCATCTGGACCACTCTATAAATAGCAGTGGAGATAATAATTTTTAATGTTAAACAATTCGTAAAGCCCACCATAATGTTTATTTTCCATTCAATCTGTTCATAATGTGACAAAGACCTAAATTAAGAGTAAAAACAAATTTTCGTATTGATCCAAAACTTCCGTGACCCCAAAAAGGGTTTCAATGGTAGACATTCAATCCCCCACTGCTTTTTGCAGTGTGGTCCCCTTGATAGTTAGATCTTTTTTATTTTTCGTTTCAAGCCTTAAGACAAGCTCACAAAATGGATGAACGGTTTGGATATAACACATACCTCATGATCATACCCACAAAACTTACCGACGTCAATACAGCAGCTATATAGCTGGTGTGAGGTACGCCAGCCAATCCGCTTCCTTCCTACAAGCGTCGGCGCTAGTCTTCGCACGACACGTACCCACACCAACTAGGTTGGTGGTACGTGGTACACCAGCCGATCCGCTTCCCCAAGAATGCGCCATTTATAAAACTGGCACACACTCTCCTTACATTCGGAAAAAAAAAAATCCTAAGAAATCCAAACCCCTCTTTGAAATCCCAAAGACACCCAAATCCCAGAAAACGAAGATCAGGAAATGAGAAATCGAAAGCATATGGTGATTGCCTTGACGCTGATATATTGTTTGGGAGCGTTGGGGAGATGTAAGGGAAGGAATGGAGAGAATATTAAAGGGATGTTTGTGTTTGGGAGCTCTTTGGTGGACAATGGGAACAACAATTACGTGAGGAATTCAAGTACAAGGGCGGATTACTTGCCATATGGGATAGATTTCCTACTGGGTCCCTCTGGCAGGTTCTCCAACGGACGGAATCCGATCGACGTGTTGGGAGAGCTCTTGAAGCTTCCTGGGTTCTTGCCTCCCTTCACAGACCCAACTACTAAGGGGAAGAAGATCGTTCATGGTGTGAATTACGCGTCAGGCGGGTCCGGTATATTGGACCAAACCGGGCCTGTTACTGTAAGCCCATTGCCTCTCTCTCTCTCTCTCTCTCTCTCTGGGTCACATCACAAGGTACATGTTATATCCAAAGATCTATCCATTTGGCGAGCTCAATGTAAGATTTGAGTCCAAAAATAAAACAGATCTAAAGCTCAAGTAGACCATAATGCGAAAAGTAATGGGGATTGAACTTCTACCATTGAAACTCTTTTGTGGTTAGAAGTTTTGGATCAATATAATATTTGTTTTTCCTCTCTATCCAGGTCTCTGTAACCTTACGAAGATATTTGATGGAAAATAAATGTTATTACAAACGTTTTAAGTGTGAAAGCATTATCCCAGCTGGTATTTGTGGTCTTATCCACTTGAGCTTTGGATACGATTCATTTTTTTGGCTAATGCCCTAAAATGATTTCGACAAATGGATGAACGGTGTGGATATAATAAATACATCATTTTGGGGGCCCAGCTGCGATCATCTGATGCGTGTGGGCCCATATGGGCCAACACATGCTAACGATCAACGATCACGATATAGGCAAAACACTTAAACTCATCACCATCTTAACGTTCTTCTATTTGTTTTATGCATGGAAGGATAGATGATTAGCATATCGACATTGCGTTTTTCAGGGTGGAGTGATAAGCTTGAACCAACAGATCTGGAACTTTCAGAAGATAACAATACCTGATTTGCGTCTTCAGCTGGGCCACACACATCGACAGCTCTCATCTCACCTCTCCAAATCTCTATTTGTGTTGGGGACGGGTGGGAATGATTATCTGTTGAATTACTTCTCATCTACTGGGGCTAACCACCAGATGAGCTTGCAAGATTTCACAAACACCCTCATTGCCTCCTTCTCTAAACAGCTCAAGGTAATAATACATTACACGTGCCATCACCAGCACACGAGTTCGAGATCTGAACTTTCCGCAGGTGGGCCACATCCTTTACATCTTCTGTCCTTGAAATCTCACGTCGCTTTACTCCTTAGGTGGATGGTTAAAATATATATTTTTTTAATCCATTCCTTTGTACATTGTGGCCCACCTTTTGGAAAGCTCGGATCTCTCACAAATGGACATGGATTGGGGACCGTTGGGATATAACACATACGTCATAGTGGGCTTCACGGAACTTGGTGACGTCAACACACCACTGAGGTCGGTGGTGTGAGGCACACCACGCAATACTCTTCCCTTGGGACGCGGATTGCGTCCTACCCGTCCGGTCAGGGCTCTGTGGGGCCCACCGTGACGTAAGTGTTTTATCCACGCCGTTCATCGTTTTTCTCATATCACATTAACATGTGATCCGAAAAATTAGACAGGTCCAGAGATTAATTGGACCACAAGGTGGGGATTGAACGTACACCATTAAAAACTTTATGGGAGTTGGAGAAGTTTCGGATCAAGCTAATATTTGTTTCTTCACTTCATCCATGTCTACGTGATCTTATTAATAGGTTGGATGGTAAAAAAAACATCACAGTGGCCGTTAGAAAGGTTTCAACGGTGGATGTCATTATCAGTGAAGCTTCCTTTGGTGTGGTCCACTAGAGCTGTTTACATGCTTTATTTTTTAGGATCATACGTTAAAATGATCGGAGAAAAATAATGAACGACGTGGATAAAAAACTTACATCGTGACCCCACAGAGCCCTGCCTGCCCGCCCGGAGGACGCAACGGCGTACCTACCCTTGGGACATGGAAGTCCCATTTATTGTGTATTTGATGTAGATGTTGATATCATTTGCAGGGAATTGTTACCGTTGGACACGTGAAATTTGGTAGTCTATTGTTATAAAAGATTATCTTGTTGGATTCATGTCATGTCATGTACATGGGATACGTTGAATTCGGTGGCTCTCACCGTAATTAAATGGACGCGGATTGCCTAGCTCTATGGGCCGCACCACTAGGGGTGGGCATCGAGCCGAGTCGAGCCGAGGTGGGCTTGTCCATGCTGTACTCAAGTTCAAGCTCGAGCTTGGCCTCGAGCTCAACATTAAAGCTTCGCTTGTTTGCCAAAGTTGTCGAGTCAAGTCGAGTTTACCTCTAGTCAAGCTCGAGCTTGTTGGGTGAGAGAGTAATAGATTCTATTCTTGATCCTCCTCCATTGATTCAGAAGAGAAGCTAAATAAAAAAATTTTAAAGATGCATTTTACATGATGCTCTACCAAGCGAAATTTATTTTTGATTTGGCCCGACAATCAAAACAGGGTGTAGTCTATTTTTCAGCAATCCAGAAAATCCATCTGGGTAGGCCTTATGATAGAAGAACCATGGGCCAAAAGCATCCTCAATTGTATGGTTTGAATTACCCATCATCAAGGCCATACTTTCCAATGGATAGGATTTTGAACAGACCTGGGACCACAAAAAAGTGGGACCCACCTGTATTGTTGCTGCTCAGACAAAAGCGCAGTTTCTGTTACCTTGCAGATGATTTGAGGACTTGTAACTCACAACATATTCAGGAAGAATATGTCTATTCATGTGAGTGCTCCATACAATATACCATTTTGGATTCAAGAGATCGTCAACACCAACATCAAACTCTTCACTATTGGGGTGAAAGCAAAAAGATCCCACTTCAACTTTTTCCGCATTCCCCACAACTTTAATATATTTATTAATGGAGCTGAGTCGAGCTCAAGTTCGTGCTTCAAGTCGAGTCAAGTTGAAATGCCCCCTAGTTGAACTCGGCTCGAACTCAACTCGAGCTTCAAATAATTAGCTTGACTCAACCCGAATCGACCATTCAAGCCGAGTCAATTCGAGCTAACTCGAGCCGAGTCGAGTGAGTTTTTCGAGCTAGCTTGGCTCGTGAACAGCCCTACGACCCACCATTATGCATTTGCTTCTCTATGTCCGTCGTTTATTTATTTCCCCAAGTCATTTTAGGGCCTGTTTGGCGGACACAGATTGGCTACTCCCCCTGACACCAGCCAATGGCTAGTGGTCGTGCTCTGTGGGCCCCACAATGATGTATGTGTTTCATCCATGCCGTCCATCTATTTTTACAGATAATTTTACTGTACAAGACCAAAAATGAGGTATATCCAAATCTCAAGTGTACCACGTTACAGGGCATAGTGTTTAATGAGTTTCAACCATTAAAAACCTTTTGGGGGCCATAAAAGTTTTGGATCAAGTTGATATTTGTTTCTTCCCTTCATCTGGGACTTTATGACCTAATCAACAGATTGGATGTCAAATAAACAATACAGTGCGCCCTGGAAGGATTTTAATGGTGGATATCCAATCACTATTGTTTTCATGTGGTGTGGTCCGCCTGAGATTTATATCCCTCTCATTTTTTGGATCAAACCCTAAAATTATCTGCAAAAATTGATGAACGGAATGGATGAAACACATACATCATGGTGGGGCCTACAGAGCACCGACCACCAGCCACGGGGCTGGTGTCAGGGGGAGTAGCCAATCCGTTTCCCTGTTTCGCCAAGCAGGTTGGATGGGATTGGATGGTATTAGAGTGGATTGCACGGATTTCAAGGTAATGATAGCTGCGTCAGTGGATTGATGCAAGATCTATGGGATTGCTGTATACAGGGATTGCTATATCGGGTCTGTTTGGCATGCCCGACCAATCCCAGGATTAAACCTTTCCAATCCCTTTCAATCCCTTGAACCAAACACGTCCCAGGCAATTTTGAAGGGATTAGGGTGGATTGGATGGGATTTAAAGGTAATGATGGTGATGTCAGTGGATTGTCTTAAGATCCATGGGATTGCTATATCCCGTGATCAGGATCCCGTGTCTGTTTGGCACGCCTGACCAATCCCGGGATCTATCTTCCAATCCCTTCTAATCCCTTCTAATCTGCCTGGCCAAACAGGCCCTTAGGGTGCGTTTGGCCGAACCGATCCCATGGGTTTGGGATAGCCCATGGGATATCCAGTAGGGTGTTTGGATGGTCACAAATGGATGGGTTTGCATATCCACTGCTTCTCATGGTGTGCCCTACTCACTACTTTATAGTTGCCTCAAAACAACTTCATAAATGAATGTAGGCAGGTGAAAATGATGGAAGGAGTAGAAATCTCATTGATATCTTGGTGGGCCCTACACAGGGGTGAAAACCTATATCTCGGGATTGGCGGAATCCAAGCGTTGTTTACGAGGGTGTGGTGGAATGGGTTTTATCCAGCCGTCCCAAACAAAAAAGGGGATGGGATGTAAACGGTATAACCCTCATGAAACGTCTTTATCCTATATCCAGCGCCCGACCAAACAAGGGCATGTTTGGCCGGGCAGATACAAATGGATTGAATGGTATTAGGGTGGATTACATCACTTTCAAGATAATGATGGTTGTGTCAGTGGATTGCTGCAAAATCCATGGGATTGCTATATTCCGGGATTAGATCACCAAGTCTGTTTAGCCTGCCCGTCCAATCCTGGGATTGCACCTTCCAATCCCTACCAATTCGTCGAACTAAACACATCCAAGGCAAAATTGAATGGGATTAGGGTGGATTGGATGGATTTTAAGATAATGATGATGATGTCAGTGGATTGCCGACATTCCCACGGCATTGCTATATCCTGGGATCGGAATCTCATGTCCGTTTGGCACGCCAAGCCAATCCTAGGATTTGCCTTCCAATCCCTTCCAATTCGCCCGGCCAAACAGGCCCTTAAGATATGAACACAAAAATAAGCAGATCTAACGCACATATGACTTTGCATCTAATACAACTTAAATAAATGCTTTATGCAGTTCAAGCAACTAAACTTTTTATTTGGTGTGGTCTACTTGATTATTAGATCTATCTCATTTTTATACAATATTTGAGATGAGAATTTGAATGATATGGATAAACAAATACATCACGGTAGACTCACCCATAGAATTGCATGTTTGTGGCTAGAGATTTGCTGAAGTAGGACGCAATCCATTTCCTAATAAAAGTCACGTGGATTGCTTCCTTCCTCGCTTAGGTCTAACCATAAATGGGCATTTATAAGATTGGGTTCATTGTTATGCATCTGGTTTATCTACATTGCCTATCCCTACTCTCACAACATTTTGACATGTGCACAAAATTGAGGCGGATCCAAAGCTCGATTAGATTACACCAAATAATGTGCTTGAGTTGCATTAAATGCAATAGTCATATGGGGTAGTCCACTTAGGGCCCGTTTGGCCGGTTCGATTGGAAGGGATTGGTAATTAAATCTCGAGATTGGCCGGGCGTGCCAAACAAAGTTGGTGATTTGATCCGAATCCCATGGATCTTAAGATAATCCACTGACAACACCATCATTACCTTTAAATCCCAACCAATCCACCCTAATCCGTTCAAATTTGCCTGGGACGCATTTGGTTTGAGGGATTGGAAGGTTTAATCTCGGGATTGGCCAGGCGTGCCAAACAGACTGGATATAGCATTCAAGGCATAGAGCAATCCCATAGATCTCAAGACAATACACTGACATCACCATCATTACCTAGAAATCCATGCCATCCACCCTAGTACCATTCAATCCCTTCTTTTGGGCTACATAAGTTTTGGATCTACCTCATTTCTAGACCCATGCCATAAAATGAGATTATAAAAAAATTGAACAGTTTAGATATAACATCGTGTGTTATTTTCAATAATTTCAAATGATGATGGGTATATCCATTCAATATACCACCGTATTATCAACAAAGCATGGCATTAATCTTATCTCATGATAACAGGGAACAATCCCTGCCATGGATAATAATTGTGTTTTTTGAATCCCATCCTCCTAATCCCTTTTGATCCCACCGCCCAAACAAGCCCTTAAGCATTGAATCTGACCCATTGTTATTCTCATATATTAAAATGATATGAAAGAAGAAATAGACATCGTGAATAAATAGATATGTCACGGTCCCCTCACCCACAGGCAAGGGTCAGGCGCAATCCGCGTCCTTTTTATTACCGTCAAGGTCCCGAACTCCACGTATCCCGGGGTAACATTTGCCAAACATGACATGAATGCTACAAGATAGCGACTAAGGTAAGATTTTCCTGCACATGATATGAATGCGGGTGCCGATTGGATACTGACAAGGCCAGTAGCAAATCATTACTAAAGTAACGGTACCAAGCACGTGGACCTAACCATGTGTTGTATCCATACCATATAATCATTCGTATAGATCGTTTCCTGGCGTTACAAAGAGAAAGAGATAGATCTAAATTTCAGGAGGGCCCACCACAGAAAACCGTGAGAGCAGTCACACCCACCGTTGACACATTTATAAAGTCCACCATAATATATTTTTGAGATCCAACCTATTAATAAGTTAAAATAGAGATAAATGAAATGAAAACAAAAATATCAACTTAATTAAAAACTACTGTGACCCCTTAGGGCCCGTTTGGCCGGGTGGATTGGAAGGGGTTGAATGGTATTAGAGTGGATAGCATGTATTTCTAGGTAATGATGGTGTTGTCGGTGGATTGTCTGGAGATCCATGGGATTGATATATCCCTGGATTGCTATATCCAGTCTGTTTGGCGCGCCCGGCCCATCCCTGTATTAAACCTTCTCATCCCTTCTAATCCCTCACACCAAACACGTCATAGGCAAATTTGAAGGATTAGTGTGGATTTGATGGGATTTAAATGTAATGATGGTGTTGTCAACGGATTGTCTTGAGATACATGGGATTGGGATTAGATCGCGGACTCTGTTTGGCACGCCAGGCCAATCCCGGGATTTGACTTCCAATCCCTTCCAATACCATCCAACTTAATTAAAAACTACTGTGACCCCTTAGGAAGTTTTGAAAGGTGGATGACACTGTCTCCACTATTTTCTATGGTGGGGTACACGCTTGAACTTTAGATCTATCTCATTCTCTTTGTAATGCCGTAAAACGGTCTCTAAAAATGGTTAGATGGCATGGATACAACACATGTATCATGGTGGGGTTCACAGAGCTTGGTGATGTCATATTAATAGCAATTTGGTTACTGACCGTCAGTATCAAATCCGCGCCCTATGAATGCAACAAGATTGGCCTTTTATTACTATAAAACTATTAAATTCCACTTGAACCACACAAAGATGTTCCTGCAAAATATAAACGTCTATATTAATGCACATTAAATGAGACCCATCTAACTTTTATATCCCAAGGTAAGAGTAGAGGATTGCGTGGTGTGCAAGTCAAAGCAAACTGCCTCCTAAAAGACCATATCGCTGTTATGATAACCAAAGAGGGTGAAACAACCCAGCTAAACGGTGTTGGCACTGTAGGACCCACCTTGATGTATTTGTTTTATTTCTATGCTGTGCATTCATTTTCCAGCTCATTTTAAGGTATGACCCCAGGGATGAAGCAGATCAAACGCTCAAGTGTACCACAACTTTCTTACGGCCCACCATAATGTTTATTTGTCATCCTGGATGAAGAAGGGAAAACACAAATATCAGCTCATGTGCTGGGAAATCCTAACGTGAGACACGTGGAATTTGGGATACTGTGAGATCCCTCTCCGCTGGTAGGATTGAAGATCACCCGTATGATGGAAGGGACCAACCGATCGGTGTGATTTTTAAACTGTGATTAAATATGACAAGTTTCAGTAGATGGACGGTGGAGATTTAAAAGTACCCAGCCAGTTGATAGAATGCGGATCCACGTGAAAGCTCTCATGTGGGGCCTGGTCCAATGTAATATGGCCAACATATTAGGGATCCAAGCCGTCCATTAGGCGGCATCCACTGTGACCACGCCATATACCAAAAAATAATTTATTTATTTTTTTTAAAGGAAAATATTGGACTCTATCCTACGTGATGAATGACACAGATCCATAACACATGTGCCTGTCAACGGTGGATCCAATGGCAATATGCTGGCCCACTCATGGAATGATGATCCACTATCATTTTGATTTGTGCAGTGGTTGTACGGACTGGGAGGTAGAAAATTCGTGGTGCTATCGGTTCAAGTGATGGGTTGCATTCCTACGGTGAGAGAGTCGATAGGCAATGGTAGCTGTTTCGAGCCATTCAACGAGGCTGCACTTCTCTTCAACCAACGGTTGAAGTTGTTGGTCGATGATATCAAAACCCAAATGCCAGCATCTAACCTGGTTTTTGTCAACTCCTACAAGATTATCAAAGACATTATTGATAATCCCATCTCCAAAGGTAACCATTATCATCATCATCATCACCGCCATGATTATGGTCTCTTTTACCTCTTTAATATCCGCATGAAATCACGATTAAAAGATTGGGTGACTCAACCTGGCTCATTTAACCCTAACCCTTGTCATGAGTTGCATGAGTTGAGGCTTAAGCATCTTAAGCCCCAACTCATGCAACTCATTTGGGGCTCAATTTGCTTGACTTGCTTGAGTTGAGAGTAACTCATGGTATCCAACCACCTCTTACTTGGCCGAGTCTCAGTCGACTTAGATGTGTCACATCAAACTCATGTGGTTGGTCCCACCCATCACATTATTGCTTGATTGCATTGAGGGTGGTTTGTTAGATATTCTTGCAGCACTGGCATTAACTTAGATTAAACTAATTAAATTGTGGAACCATTTTTGCTGAGGATGTTTTTAATTAGTTCACCATAAATCACGAATTTCATGATATTTCTTGATTAATCAATTTTATTTGATGAAATATTTCATGATATTTTATGGTATTCATTGCAACCAAACACACCTTAGGGTCCTCAAATAAGATTGGTTGAATATTCCTTCCAATTTATAGAACCCTATTATTGACTATGACCATTATCTGTCTGATGTATGCCCACCAACCTGACAATCAAATAATTAAATAACCGCGATTTTTGGTTCATGATAGATCTAAGGTGGGGCCCATAACTTGGACCATTTAATGTAAATTACTGGTATTCCATGTATGCAATCTTAAATAATTTTTAGTGTCATATCATCTATCACATCTACACGGACCATACAAGACTGTAATGGTATTATTGGGTCAGTTGGCATCAACTCTTCTGACAAGATCATTTTGCTACTAAAAACACTTGTCTGCACCATTGTGATAAATAACTCCAAGATTTTAAAATTCTCGTGATTTTTCATAGAAAATTTATCAAATGATATTATCGCTCATTGAGATTTTCAAAATCTCAGCAGTGTTTAAATTTTGTGCCAAGTTATCAAAATTTTAAATATTATTTAAAACTTTAATTAATTATTTTTTTTACCCATGTTCAAAAAAATTTAAATATATTAATTGAATTGTCATAAATATTTTTTAATATTTTATTGTCAGTGAGATTTTTCCAATAATATTGGAATGAGAAAAATCTCGGAGTCATGTTAAGAACAAGATTTGTCACTATATGTCATACTTACCATCAACGGTATAACTTGTGCTGTTGATAGCTGAAAAGGGTGTAGCTATCAAATTGGTGGGTGTAAACATCCACAATCCAATGAGAGGCATTCCTTGCTTAATCAGGTTAAGATTAGGATTGGAGTTCTCAACAAACCCTAATGTGATAGATGCACCCTTTATTCTCCTTCTAAAGTATGGAAAAAAATGAATGTACTTATCCAAAAGTGTAGCTGTAGATATTAATTCCGTGCTGACATAGATATTAAATTACTGTGGCATGTTTGGGTCCCACTGAAAAACGAGTTAATCTCATTTTAGTTAGAGAACTAATTGCACCTATAGGCTACCACACCACTCTAGCTCTAAACCCAGTGTGTCTAAAGATCCTGAATTTCATACTTGATTTTGTATGCAGAAATCTTCTCTTTAGAGAAGTTATTCTTACGTGGATGTTGGCCTCAAAATAACCCATTAACAACCAGCCTTTTTATATTGTATTATGTGATATGGGCTTTTTCAGCCATTGGATGCATTCATTGATTATGTATTATTATTATTTTATTTTATTTTTACTTCCCCCATTTAACGAGTCAATGGCTAAAAAGCCTTGTACCACAATAAGTAGTGTAGGTGCATGATTGTTGGTGCATTTAATGAGACCAATGGCTAAAAGAGCCTTGTACATATTAGGTGTTGTAGGTGGTTGTGGGTTATAAGTTCTCTTTTAATTAACATCAATTTCATATTAAAAAATAGTGATTGTAGTTTACATAAATTAGTTTAATCACTACTAAAAAAATTAATTTCATATACATAATTATAATTAAATAAAATTAGAAGCACTCATTTTATTTAAAGTGGAACACCATTAGGCCCTTAGTGTTGAAAGTAGTTTTCATGCCTTTAGAAGCACCACATTATTTGTGCCTCCGTATCATTTTGAATACATGGCATATATATGGATCTTCGAATATTTATTATTTTAGTAAAGAAGAAGAATATATGGCATAAATGAATCTCTTGATATTTATTATTTTTTTGAAGAAGAAAGAATTATATTATATATGACTACGTACTTATATTACCGAACTACATAAATATGTGCTTTTTATCTCTTATTTTCTGTTTGTCCTTTAATTTTTTGTTTAACCATTTTTCTTCTACTTACAATGTAATTGTAAATATTTTTCTATGATACCATAACTATCTATTATGTGTTTTCAATAGTTATTGGGACATGACTCGAAAATCTCAATGCCAGCCAATTCCAACCCTTTAGTTAGTGGCATGCAACCAATCACTAAAAGACAAAAACCAACTGCAAATCTTACTAAATGAGAAAACGACCCATTTGTTAGATGGTTAAGATGTTATGATAATCTTGTCAAATAAAAATTCGGTTACCAGTCAAACATGTATGGTACAAAATCTAGAAGCACTGATATTCAGTGCCTTCATAACTGGTCAGGAATCTTTGAAAAGTTTGGGCATATAAATGAGCCCAAGTGGTTGGAGGCCCTTTCATGTCCTCCTAAAATTTTAAGCTAATCATGACCTTGCATTAAATGTCAATTGACTAATTAGGGATGGAAATGGAAAATTGATTTATTAGGCTTTTGGCGCAGATGGAAAAATAAAAGGACTTTCAAAGAATATGAAAAGTGATAAAGATACATTTTTCTACAAATTGGGACGTTTGCATGGCCTCACTTACAACTCAAATACATTCTTTATGTGGAAATGCATTCGAGTTTCCACCCCGAAATTTGCATCCTTGCATTTCAGCATCATAGGACCTTCCACTGCAGGATATTCATATTCAATGGTATGATGATTGGATATGAGTTTGTACAAGTGGGGCCCACTTATTAGTAGTCATGATGAATGATCTGGTAGGTTGGTAGTTTGGGATCATTCTATTGAGGGACCCAATACGCCAATGGTCTGGATTATAAACCATAACCCCCATTCGTACAAGCTGAAAACCCACGTGGTGCATGGAGAGTTTTATCAACTCTGTTAATATATATTTTTAGATCATTTTAGGCTATCATCCCAAAAATGAGACAGATTCAAGGCTCAAGTGGACCACACGGTGGATATTGAACTTAGACCGTTAAAATTTTATTGGAGGCCACAGAAGTTTTGGATCAAGCCGAATTTTTTTTATCCCTTCATCCATGTCCATGTGACCTAATGAACATGTTGGATGGCAAATAAACATCACGGTGGGCCGTAGGAAAGTTTCAACCCACATAGGCATTATTTCTGCTGCTTCCTGTGGTGTGGTCCACTTGAGCAGTGGATCAATCTCATATTTGGCTCACACTATAAAATAATCTGGAAAAAAGGGATGAACAGCTTAGATAAAACCATACATCATGGTGGGCCCCACAAAGCCCCTGCCTGGACCGATTTCCGTCCAGGGCGGTAGGACGCAATCCGCTTCCCGACGAACACCGCAACCTTGAAGACGCATAAATGCCCAGCGTTGAAATAAAGAGGTCTCAAGTCCAACCGGTTGGATTTCATGTTATAATCCATCCAATGAATACATTCTAACTTATTAAGTTGATACGAAATCCAACCCTTCCAATAGTTTTGCCCTATGATAAGGATGACCTAGTGAAATAATCAGCCTCATCTAACCATCAGGTGGATTACACCAAGTAAAACCATGTATAGACATGCTCCTAACATATGATTTTGTACCTTTAATCTGATGACTATCAAAACCTGGACACTAAGAACGAACGGTGGATGTGGTGGTTTTCAGGATTCAAGGAGACAAGAAAGGCCTGTTGCGAGAGATCTTCAAACAAAACGAGTGGAGGGGTAATGTGCGAGAGAGGTGGCCGCACGTGCGGGGACAGGGCCTCTTACGTGTTCTTTGACGGACTTCATCCAACGGACGCCGTTAACAAGTGGATAGCAAAGAAGGCTTACGGTTCTAACCGTAAGTCCGAAGTTTATCCCATCAATGTCAAACAGCTAGTCTGTCTGTAGGCTTATATAGACGAGGAATCATAGAGTCCTGATGCATGATGCATCTTAGTGTCCCAATGGGCCAGTCTTATAAGTGGGCCCATGGTTTCGGTGATTCCAAACCGTTGATCTTATGGATCCTGGTTTCAGCCGTTTAAATAAATAAATAAACTTTAATTAGTGGCTTATAACCACTCCATGAGTGTGGTACAAATAGACGGTAAAGATAAAATGGCATCAATGGTCCATAGAAATGGACAGATTAGATTGATAGAATTTTGGATCATTCCCCCATATATGGTGAGGATCAATTGTCTGGATGGACGAACCATGTGCCCCACTTGTATGCAATGGGTGCATTGGGATACTGTTCACGTTTGGATGCATCGGAACCTGTAATTCCTCCTAGGCTTCTGTTGAAGTGTAAATTTGTATGTTTTCCATTCTCTAGATTTCACCGAACCATTAGTTATCATGCGTATCCGTACGTAGGCCAATATTCATTTGACTATTCAAAAGTTAGCCGATTGATCTTATGGGACGGACGGTCCGATTAGTGTTCATCATGCGTTCGGTCCAGGCCAATGTTTATCAAAGATAGACACATGGAGTAAAACCAGGCCCGAGTACATCCCATAATAATTACACATAGCAGAGACCTGAGTTCGGCCAGAGCCCCAGACCGAGCACCCAATTTTGTGCAAGATCTGGGCCGTTAATTAAGTTTGCATCACCATGAATGTTATATGACAAAAATGCCCCTGAAACTCCAAAACAGGCTTGCCGATCTAGGCCAATGGGCCCTTAGATAGCCCAAACCCGGACAAATTAATAGATGGACTTAAATTTAAGGTCTGAGCCTGACGGATGGGTCTGATAAGTCTAGGGTAGACCCGGCCCATTGACAGCCTTATGACTATTAGGGGTGGCATTGGTTCGGGTTTGGACAGGACGAGCTAAGCCCAGTTCGTAGATGGCTTAGCCAAAGTGGGGCTGGCATACCTGCCAGGTGCACACTGCATGTTTGTTGAATGTAGACCCACCCAGATGAGTAGACCAGCCTTATTTTTTGTCATAGGAATATATACCGTAGGGCCCACCTGATGAGCGGGCCTGAGTGAGCTACTAAGAGAACATTCTCCTGCATGCAGCATTCAACGGACGCGGATTGGCTACTGACAGTGAGATGGCTACTGACAGTGCTCTGTGGGCCCCAAAATGATGTGTGTGTGTCCTATCCACGCCATCCATCAATTTTTCCTGACTATTTTATGTTAAGATCCCCAAATGAAGCAGATCCATATCTCATATGGACCACACCACAGGAAAGAGTGGTGATTGAACACTCACCGTGAAAAACTTCTCAGTGTCCACAGAAGTTTTGGATTAAGCTGATATTTGTGTTTGAACTTCTTCATCCTGGTGTGCATGACCTAATCAACAGGTTGGATGACAAATAAACATTACAGTGAGACCCGTACAAAGTTTTAATGGTGGGAATTCAATCTCCACTATTTTCTTATGTTGTGGTCCACTCAAGGTTTGGATCACCCTCATTTGTGGCTCATTTTTTTATAATGATCTGAAAAAATAGATGGACGGATTGGATAAAACGAATATATATTTTGCGGTGCCCACAGAGCATTGTCAGTGGCCTCCTCGCCACTGACGTCGCTGTCTGTATGCAATCCGCGTCCGCATTCAACCCAACACCACAGGTGTATGAGATCCAAGCTGTTCATCAGGTCTGTCCTGACGTTTATGCATCGGTCAAAACCAGGCCAATCCACTCATCATGTGGCCCAGAGGTGTTCCTTGATCGTGAAAATTGGCACATGTGTCATGGTTGAACGAACCTTATTAT
Organism: Magnolia sinica; assembly: GCF_029962835.1. NCBI lineage: Eukaryota > Viridiplantae > Streptophyta > Magnoliopsida > Magnoliales > Magnoliaceae > Magnolia > Magnolia sinica. Next base: position 13,399,670 of record NC_080585.1, on the reverse strand, counting down.
TGTACGCTGGTTTATTTATGTAGATGGGCCAGTCCAATCATCATCTAGAACGCCCATACGGCTTAAGTGGAAATTTAACATGAACTGACCAAAAATACAAAATCAATGTGCATGTGTGGCCCATACGATGATCAGATCAGTCTGTATTTGAGATACGGCATAAAAGCTAGTGGTTGCAGCTGATGAGCTACTTAGATCTTCCAGCGTGTGAGAAGCACGTGACAGAAACTCTAGCCCGCGTTAATTTGACAAAAGCATTCCTTATGCTTTTGATGGCGCACGTCTGTTAGATCTGGACCCTGTAATTGGTGGGGCTCAGTATCTTGAATACCATGCTGGTCTGCTCATCTTAGTCACATGCATAAATTCAGTCTATTGTTGATTTCCTGTAACTATCCATTTTCCTATTGCAAACTTAACCTACTGGATTAGTGGATTAGTCTAATTTGAATGTGGATTGCGTTCAGTGACTTATTAGACACACCTAGCCAATGTTAATGAAAAAGCACTAATGTGTGGGTGTGAGATGAGAAATCAATAATAATGAGTAAAATAATCATTTCATAGGATTTTTACTATTTTATTATGGAATGTTTGTCCACGTGACGCTTTTTCACTGACATTAAAATATAAGGAAAGATTTTTATTTTTATTTTTGAAAGGAAAAAAAAAAAGAGAAGATAATGACCTGAATTTATGTTTATGACCTTGGCAAGCAGACCAACCTCTCATTTCTACACACCAAGCCCCACCGTATGTGAAAAAACTTAAGCCATCTAAAGATGATATCTTGAAGGTTCAGCGCTATCTTGAAGCAGTCCACAAAGGTGACCGTTGGCCGGTCTGGCCAAGTTGCCACGTGCTGCGATTCACCCTCCATACCCATTCTAGGCAGCATTTATATGTTTTAACTGGCCGTACCTTACTTTTCTTTTTTAATGTTTGCTAATTCCACACGCGCATAGAGATATGCACATCCACATGCACGAAACGTGTAATATGAAACACGTGTGCAAGTTCTAATCCTTCTATGAGATTGGAAATAACTGTTAGATACTAAGCTTTAAAAGCCAGTTAATTTCTAAGTTGTATGCATTCATTTGTTTCTGTATCCTATGACCTAATTGAGGTGTGAACGGCCTAAAAACTAAACAGTGTAGCTAATAACCTGATGGACAATTCAGATCTCACACACATAGTATATTGTTGCACATTCGCCTGCGTGTGGATGTGGATGACTCTAACACGCGTGCGGAGTTAGAAAAACTCCAACACAGTGACGTGTGGCCCACCTGACGTGCGGTGCGGCTCATCTCTTCTCATAAGCAACCCGTGAGCAGATAGGACTTCCCACGCTCAACACGCGCACCCGACACTACTTCCCGGCACAGCTCACAACGACACGTTTCCTTCTTCTATCGTCGCCAGTCATGCAAAACAAGTCTCCATTCTCCAGGAGGAAAACCTTAAATACTCTGGTGTGCGGTAGATGATACGCATGTACTTAAAAATCGCACACGTAGCATATAAATGGTCAAATTAAACGACCTGAATTATCTTCTCCAGCATCGATGTATCAGTAACCAAAATAAAACTTATTTAATATTTGACTATCGGATTGATGGGCATCTATTGGACAGTTAAAAATGAAAATATCCAACGGTCATACTTTCATAAACATTTGTCCAACAAATCAACGGTTAGGATTGTTAAATCAAAGTGATTTTGAAACAGAAACTTAAAAACAGTCGGATTCACAGCCTAGTCGGTTTTATTTTTGGTTAACAAGTGCATAGTTTGAAATTTTTGAGTGACCGTGTATCAAGCATCATACGCAGCCAATCATGTAATTCCTCAATCTCCAACGTCAGGAATAAGCGCCATGGGGCCCACACGCCTTCCTTCTCGACATCTTGACCCGTCACGCATTCCAAAGCCTTGACGTGTCTTCTCTCGCCACGTGTCACCCACCCATCACCTCTCACTTCCTATATAATCCCCCAACCACACCCCCATCCTCACTCAAATCACCGTTACCGTCACCGTTAGACGAGAAATGGCAGACCAACCCAAAACAACTCCCAACCTCCCCCAGAAACTATCGGAATCTCCCCCAAACTCCCACCAAGTCGTTAAGTTCATAACGGCAGCTACCATAGGTGCCGTACTCCTCGTCCTCTCAGGCCTAACGCTGACAGGCACCGTTATCTCCCTCGTTGTAGCGACACCCGTACTCGTTCTCTTCAGCCCCATACTCGTTCCTGCGGGCATTGTAATATTCCTGGTCGTTACAGGCTTCCTTTTCTCAGGAGGGTTTGGAGTCGCTGCTCTGTCAGCGCTGTCTTGGATTTACAACTACGTGTCTGGGAAGCACCCACCTGGCTCTGATCAGCTCGACTACGCCAGGATGAGGCTCGCCAACAAAGCTAGGGACGTGAAGGAGAGGGCAAAAGAGTACGGTCAGTTAGTGCAGAACAAAGCACAGGAAGTCACGCAGGGGTCTTAGGAGAAGAGAATGCATGGGTTTTGAATAACGGACGTTAGTCTTTCCGTTAGATTTGGGGATCTCGTTTTGCTTTCTTTGCTGGAGTTGGGAGTGTTCTGGTAGATCGCAGCGCATGCATGTTTGCATTCGCCGTCTTCATTTCTCTGTCTTTTCGTCTCTTTTATTTTATTTTCTTTTTTAAGTTCGGTTTTCGTCGTAGTTATCTGTCTCTGTCATTGTGTTAACGAAGATTTGAGTTGTTTTGTACGGAGTCTACGAGTCTGGAACTTGCATGTTTGTGCTTTGCTAACGTGCGCATGGGGAGTACATCAGTGAACATCGGCTGGGCCGATTATATGCTGAGATCAGTAAATGGGTCTCCTGCCTGGTGTTTCAGCTGCTGTTTTCTGGCCATCCATGCAGCCATTTGCGCACGTTAGCATCTGCATGAGGGTTTTTGCTAACGTGCGTGGGATGGTTGCATGTGTTTGCACTGGTGCAAAAACAAGAAGAGGAGAGAGAAAAGACGGAAGAATATGAATAGTTCCTTTCGTCTCTATCACCTCAGTACCCCAACATCTCCCGCGACGCTGGGCTCACAAGCTGAAATGGTCATCTAAACCGTCCGTGTTCCGATTCTCTGCTACTCGGGCCACATTGAGAAAGTAACCTTTTAACGGGTGATTCTGGCCATCTATATGCCTAGCTAGATTTAGAACATTAAAAAGAACACTTTCAATGGCTTACGTTAACTCCAAGAATCAAAGGTCGGGATTACCCCTGAAGCGTGACTATGGGACCGTAGGATGTATCTGGTAAGCCGCAGGACCATGGACAGTTTATACTTCGAGAACTGATGTAAGAACGCACTGCCCGGCGAACTTGCCTGGCACAAAAAAATGGACCATGGGAGCATCAGGTGGCCCACCGTATGAGACGGCATTGGACAGGAGAATAGACCAGTCGGCGTATCTGGTGGGCCACGAAAGCGGGACCGATCGTAGGAGTCCTTTGCGACGGTCGTACGGATGCACGCTGGACGTTGGTGGGTTTTGCCTGTTATGTTCGAAAGCACCAGATGCCACGCGGCGACGGGAGAGTTTTTGAATGCACGCGTGCCATGCATGAATGTGCGGTTTTGACACGTAGCAGCTGTCTCGTCGCCATCCGTTTAATTTCAAGAATTGAGTATCTCTTGTCGCGACTTGGGATACAGCTGTGTCACCGTCTAGTAAGGCCCACATGATGAGATGGTCTAATGATTCGGACCGGATAGGCCGTTGATATCGTAAATAAGCTCTTATCACAAAATCAAGCCGTTGCAATAATCATCACCACTGATGTGATTAGGCAAGCCTTCGCAATAATCGTCACCACTGATGTAATTAGGCATTAGAATTTTCTTTTAACGGTTACAAATTCATCTCGAAACAAACGGATGGTCAAAACTATCCCTTCCGAGATAAGTTTGAGATCATGGTTTCGACATACCCGTGAAATCCCTCCACTATTCATAGTGGTGTGAGTGGAGGACGCTATCGTTTTAACGCGGCGTGGAAAACACCGAACTTCTGTATAAGTCTCACGTATTCAAGGGGAAAAAAAAATAAAAACATTTAATAAAAAAATAAAAAAAATTCCATTGTCTAGTAGTCCAACATATTCTATATGAAAAAGCGAATTATCCAAAATAATTCCAATTAAAACTCGCATGGGCCACACCAATGAAATTGCTCCCAAAACTGCAATGTAGCCCGCATGAAATTTTATAGTAACAAGGGTAATCCCAATCAAAACTCACTTTAGCCACACCAATGAAATTTCTCTGTAAACGGCTGTGTAGCTCACCTGAAATTCTCTACGTCTATTTCTCCCATGGGTAAAGAAGATAATCTTGATTAAAACTCACATGGGCCACACCAATGAAATTGCTCTCAAAACCGCTGTGTAGGCCGCATGAAATTTTATATTCTCAGTGTCCTGTACATAAAGAGGATAATCCTAATTTAAACTTAGATGGGCCACACCAATGAAAATTCCCTGTAAACCGTTGCTTACCCCACCTGAAATTTTATAGCTTATTTCTTTGGTGGGTAAAGAAATAAAACTCACATGGGACACACCAATGAAATTGCCCTCAAAATCGCTGTGTAGGCCGCCTGAAATTTTATAGTATTTCTCTTGTGCATGAATAATATAATACCGATTAAAACTCACGCGGGATGCATGATAAATACATCAGGGTGGGCCCCACGGTAAGGGCCGCACGGTCTTGGGTGAGGCCAGGGTCTCACCGAATCCGCTCCCCCACACAAATGAGTGTTGACCGACATGGGCTCGGGCTAGCAGTTAAACGTGTTATTCAACCATGGTAAGCAATAAAAAATACGACATTCCTAACTACTACGTCCATTTCGTACGCTAAAAGATATTTTAACAAGGGCAGTCATTAGGTTACAAAAGACCCATTTATTAGATGGTTAAGATGGTCCAATCAAAGAAAATTTAGGTTGATGGACAAATCAAACGGCTTAGACCAAGCATGCCTGGTTCTGATCATCATTCGTATTTGCCACGTGGCACACAATTCGAGTCACGAAAATGACCCAACGCTCCTGCCAGAGGGACCTGCATCCAGTGGCACGTGCGCCCGTAGCACAAATGCGAGATCTCTGACGTTTATCGGGCAGGACGGATGGTGAACGTTCCGAAGCCTGTCTGGTCCATTAACCAGATGGGCTACACTTTAGGAGACAATGGATAAATTAGGGCACGCATTCCCATCTCCTGCGCAATGGTTAATAAAAATGCACAGATCAAATGATACCGGCCACGAGTTTTCTGTACTTTCCAATTTCCCCTTTGAGGTCGATCATCAATCTCTTTTGCTCTCGACCGTCTGTTTTAAAGCTGCTGATCAGATGAATGGATCACCCAGTTTGCTTGTTTTTCGAAATGTGGGCCATCTGCTTTATGGTACATATTTGGGATGCGACTTACATCCACTCCGTCCATCCATTTTGAAAGCTCATTTTTGGGCATGATCAAAAAATAAAGCAGATCCAAATCTCAGATGGACCACACTACATAAAATAGTGGTGATTAAATACCCACCATTAACAATTTCTTGAAGGCCACCCAAATGTTTATTTACCATCCAACCTGTTGATAATGTCATAAAGAACGATGTATGTACCACACAAATATCAGCTTGATCTAAAACTTTGTGGCCCATAAGAAGTTTTTAACCATCAATCACAACTATTTCTTGTGGTGTTGTCCACGTGAGATCTGGATTAGTAAATTCACACCCATTATTTTGTTTGGAGCCTCTAAAGATTTATTAATCTTAGGATTGCTTGGTCTATGACCTACCTACCACTCTTCTGCATCAAACGTAGGGATTCAAGGCTCTCTAAGTGTACTTCTGACCTACCAACCACATGTTTGAATACTTCCAGCCACTTGAGCTATCATTCTTATTTGATATAAATTCCACAATTCACACATAGACAGCCAACACCTCAACACATTGCCACATGTGCCAACCCGGAAAACATGTATGAGATCCAGGCTGCCTATTAGGTGGGTCCCATCATATTAATACCCACTTCCAAGAAACAACCAGGTTCATTCATGAAGGGGTCACGAGTTCATACTTAAGTAATGTTACTCGAGAGAGGGCGTAATTGGACACTAATGCAGAGATTAATGAAGTGAGGTAGGCCCCATGACACGGTAAGCCACGGGCATTGCAAATTGCCAAAAATTATCCTAACCATTAGATCTAGGGACAAATAAAATCATAAAAATATTCAAATTGAGGTTAACACTTTAAATCCCTTTTTAAATGGTTAAGATCATCTTTACAAGAAAGATGCATGTCCATGGCTTATTCCATGGTGAAGCCTACTTTTGAAGTGAGTCTAACACTGATCCATGTAGACAACGTACTACAATCATTTCACTCATGTGGACTTAAGCATGCTTACCTTTTACCACTTGGATATTCGAGTCTTAAAAACGTAGAATGACTACATTGGGCAAATTAAATGTCTCATGTACATGCATGTAACATCCTAGAAATCCATTTGGTAGAGTTTTATGGCCTAAGTGCTCCCCCAAGGGGTAGGCAGTGTTGCATTTGTACACCCCTTTTGGAAAATTAGTTAATACTACCACTCAATTGTAACCAAGTTAAGAAGGGAATCACGTAATTAGGCTTGGCAATGTGTTGGACTTGGGTTTGGATTTTGAACCAGCCCAGTTGGGTTTATTCAAAATTTTGACTTTTCTAGGCCCATGACGGGCTAGCCCATTGTCAACCTCATTGATGGTAATAGATATATCCGGTGTCCGATTAACTTAACACCAATATAGTGAAAGCAATATAAAAGACATATCACGTTACCTCATAGCGATGACTCGAACAAACTGTTAATCTATTCCATTCTATAAGAGAATGGTAAATATTCCACCCATCTAGCAACTCTAGCCAAGATGGATGGCCCACCCAATCATGAAATAAGGTCGACCTACCCTTGTTAATGGAGGAACAAATGGCACCGTATCTAAATAGACTTTTTCTTGCGAGAGAGTCGATGAATCGTAGAGAAAGATTCACAACATTTCTTGGATGTTTGGCTCCAAATATAGGCTTTATAGCAAGGAGCCCTAGCTAATTACAGGATGAAATCTTTCCCGCCATTAAAACAAAAATCTCTCCCAATTGCTATGGATAAAGCCTTTACCATACTTAGAGCCTAACACACGTGCAAGCCATATTTGACTCGCCACGTGTGTGGGCGTTTTGGTGGGGCCCATCACATGGAGTCCACATCCAACACTTGCACATGATAATGATTAGGGTTGTTAATAGGCTAGGCTTAAGCCAAGTAAAACCAAAATTTTGAATAAGCTTGGCCAAAATAGTTCAAAATCTAGGCCGAAGGCAACCCGGGCCTTTAGCCAATTGACACTCCTATTCAAAACAAAAGAACTTGTATTTTACTAGAGAACTCCACTTGCAAGTTATGAGGTTAGTTACAAAAGAGAAGCCATTTTTATATAGATCAGAAAACATTTTAGCTACCTTGCATTAATTGGTAAGCACAAAGCTATGTGGTGATCATCTAATGGAGAAGAATAGTGGGGTGTACTAACAAGCTAACTGTAACGCCCTGAAAATCGGAGGTCGTGCATATGCTTGACTCCCGAGTTCCCGGGGTCACTTATAACTGGTTTTCATTAATATGCGATTAATCCAGTCTAAATGCGCATTCTGGAATTTCCTGGAACATGAAGCACAACCACACAAATCTACTGAAATGGAAGAAAATCAACTATACCTATATATACATGTCCAAAAGAATACAAACGGGCGCATAAGGTGACGCCCAACAAAATCACAAAAAGAATGGCATGTCCAAAAGAATTAAACTGAGCCGCTGCTCGGCGATCCAACACCCATCTACTGATCCGACGGGGTCCCGCTCATCAACTGGAAGTAAGGGAACTCATCCTCCTCCTCGAGACTCGCATCATCAGGCTCCACGTAATCTGTATCTCCTGCATCTACGAGCGGGTCTGCTTGGTGTTTTAAAACACCGTCCGAGAGTGGGAGTGAGTGATCAACTCAGTGGGTGTTATTAGTCTTAAGTTGTAACAAACATCAGTTATAATATGAATTTAATAAAAAGCAATCATTCACAAATACCTAACTAATCTTATTAATGCATATGCATGGTGGATGATATGATGTATGCCCTCACCACAACTCTCCCTCGAGCGACTCCGTCTAACGATCGCATATGTCAACACTCCCTCAGAGCGACCTCGATTGACGAGTCGCTAACCTAGCTAATGTCGTGCAATGATGATGTTAATTGGGTTCTTAGTTAAATCCATTCATCCAACAAATTTGAGAATCTGATACACCCCACATATCAAATGTCCTGAACTAGTTGCGAGGCCAAGACCCCCCAATGTGTGAGGCCGAGACCCCGCGATCCTTGACCCCGTCGGGTTTCCCTCATTCCCGACTTCAAGCACATGGGGGGTGCTGAATGTGGGATTGCTCGCGATCACTACGGGGAGGCACGTCACCCCAACATAAGCCGACAGCTCGGACACAGTGTCTCATTCCACCATGCCCGGCTCATGAGACTATGGATCGATATTCAATTCGTTATCGATGGGTTACAACGGTGGTAGGGTATTCTAATTTCCATGCATATGTGAGCAAACAAGGTTAACAAATCGGGTGAGTCAGCCAATAGACTAAACCGCATGAGCCCAGGCAAGTACGTGGCGGAACGACATCGGGTACAAGCGACCCATGTAGTCTAACTACTGCCGCCCACACGCACTCGCCCAAACCCATAGGTTTAGCCTCAAGGTGGTCCTACCAACGGAACCACTTACGCTCTCCCCATGTTCCTAACCAACCCAAGGGTAGGAATAGTGATTCATAGCATGCCAACTACCAATGTAACATCAAGCATATTCAATACCATGTTCTCATGTTACTCAACTTACAATTCAAATTTCTCTAGCAAGCAAACTATTAATATCATGAATAAGGTGTATATGTGTGGTGTGGGTTGGTGAGGAAGTTAAGTACTTCCTACACCTCAAGGGATCAAATACATAAGAGCAAATGAATCATACACAATATGAAGTAACACATTTGAGAAAAAGAAATCACCCAAACAAGAGCATGTAATCATCCATACACTAGATTATGAGAGAAGCAAGATTAACATCAAAGAGAAATAAACATGCAATTCATACAATTCTATCAACATGTCATCCCTAGGTTTCCTCTAGATTTTTCAATACACCACACCTAACAAACAAAATCATTAAACTCCTACTATAATCGGTGCTAGGCCACCTAAGGATAATAGTCCGCACCTATGAATCGTTGAGATCTTGGAAACGACCTAAGAATGAGGGCTTTTGGGGTCGGACGGCCGGATTTTCTAAAACAATCATTTGCATGTTAGAAATTCATGAAATCCCTTCTCATCACAAGGGTTTTAAGGAAAAAGGGGTGATGGGTCTTACCTAGACGATCAACGGGATGAATGGGCGGTCGTAGAGGAGGGATTCTTCTTCGAGAAGAGGTAGGGAGTTGTGGGGTTTGATTCTTTGGGCCCCACCTCGATCTAGGGTCCACCTCCACTCCCTTCTTCACTCTCCCTCTCTTTCTCCTCTTTTCTCCTCTTTCCTTTCTCTAGGGCAAATTCGTATGGGGAGAGGGGTGCCCCAAATGAGGCCCTTTTATAATGCCAGATTTAGTGCAAATGGCCCCAAGTGCTAGGTTTTACTATACTAGACCTATGAGAAGGTCTTTCTAAGCTCTAGAGCCCACTATGGGGCGTAGGAGTCGACACCCACCATTGGATAATTGGTCCTAATGAGGATCTATGTATGTATATGATCGGCCCGCCATTTGGATGCGCCGATCAACAGATATACTTAAAAGTCTGTTCAACAGTCACTGATAGTCGATCAGGGCCGCGGCTATACGGATATGAGCAGGGAAATATTCTTACTCTACGGGTAAAGTTTGGTCGCAAACCGACGATCCGAAATTTTCAACTTTGCATAAGAGTGGACGACTTAATTCACTTAAGTTCCAACTCATTCTTTTAGGGTATTTGCACTTCTCATGCACTCGTCCTTTGGCTTAAGTTGAGCGATTCTGGACAGTACCCCAGTCTGACTCTTGCGATGGGCGTCAAGCCCAGTAAGATGGACATTATTCTATAGTTTTGGAACTAGTGGTCTACCAAAGAGCGGTTTAGAGCTTGTTTAGAGAATCGGGGCAGTTCTGGTGGCCCTCTGGCCATGAAACTTATAAGATAGGTGCTCCATGGCCCGATGAAGGGCCATGTAAAATTTGAGGATGATCGGATATGGGGTTTGGTCGCACGGGTCTGATTCGCGATCAATGGTCACCGTGTCACAATCGGGACCCAGAATTTGTGGGCGGGCGTAGAAAAATACATTAGACCTTTACCATAAATTTGGAAGAAATTCGACGGCTAAAATGCCTGAAATCTCAGCTTTATTTACCCGTGTCAGATTCCAATTATGGCATTGGTGGGGCGCATCTGGCAAGTGTCAGATTCCACTTCTGGGTGTCCATTGGGTCCGTGGTCCGCGATGGTCCCCAAGCCCAGTGAGATCTATGCTCCCCTAAATTTTTATAATTTTCTGACATTCCCGCGTCGGGGTATAACCCGTACGGGCTGTCGATAGGTGTAAACGGCCATCTGGCTTGGAGGCCCGCATTAGGTTCTATCAGGACCCGTCTGGTCTATTCAATTGGGCTAATCTTGAGCTAATTTATTTGTAATACCTCACTACGAGTGACTTAAACGAACGGTCATATGACAAATCCTACGTGGACGCCCCAGGACACTGTTCTGGTTGAGCGGGACGTTACACTACACCTGATGTTCAAGTGATCGGTGGATTCATTAGCTTCCTACGGCTGATTAATCGGACTTGTACAGTTCTTTACTGGTACCACCCCTGTATAAATTAACATTGAGTGCTAATGGTCATTAAGTGATATTATAAGTTAATTAATAAAAATAAATAAAAATTCAAGGATTTGTTTTTTTTTTTGGAAATCCAAAACAGTGAAAATTCAGGACGTTACACTAACCAAAAAAAAAAAAGAATTTTAAAATCTTCCAGAAAGTCCATAAAACTTTACATACTTATTTACTTTATTCTAAAATTCCTTATGATTCTTGTTTGTGCTAAAATCTAGCAAACCAGATCAACTGTGCAAAGTGAGACATGTGGCACAAAAGATAGTTGAAAAGCACGGGCTAAAGATACAGAGGATGGGTCACCTTTGTGGATTTGCCTTAATATATAGGCTATCTTTGGATAAGGTCAAGTAGCATGCAAGGCTATGTCAACACCGGAGTATGTCCTGGGCATGGGCATTCGATGAAGATAAGACCATAATCAAGGAAAGATAACTACTCTTTCCTAGTTAGTTACCTATGATGGCGTCACACGTGGACCAGCAATTGTCTTCATATCTCTCCAGGGAAAGCTATAAATAGTAAAAGCATATTCGAAAAAAAGATATAAACTCCTCAATCCAAAAATAACTTAATCTATTGCAACGCTATATATCTTAAGTTAGATTCTCCCTACTCATCGGCAGTGGCCCTTTATGGTAGAATTAGTTTCAATCTGTCCCTGCACATACAATGGACCAACCTTTAGCCATAGCCTGTAGTTGTAATTCCCTTCCATATGCACCTGTGAGCCGAATCTAAAGGAAGAACTTAGTTTTCGGATTCGCCCACCCAAGCTCATACGCCGGGCGAAATGTAGTTGTAATTTCCAACTTTGCCGTGATATCGCTCATTAGTACGTTACTCCAGGAGTACCATGCTCCTTTGAGTCAGGTCGGCGATCCCATTTAGTAATAATTTATGCTCGCTTCCACGTCCATCCATTCGTTCTATTTTTTCTATTCGACCATACAACTATTGCACCTTTGAAAGTCCTTGGTTTCCAAGGAAAAAATGAGCTCATTTATAAGAAGAACACTGAACTCTGTTAATCACCTAATTGACACACGCATGTACTGTTGGTTAAATAGACAAACTTGCTTGTCAAATAAATTGGCTAAGCACCTCTCTATATCTACGCTAGTGGTCAATGGTGATCATGGTTTGAATCGGACCCAATCAATTCCAGCATGCCCACAAAGCAAGCATATGTATCTCGCGTCGCCGAAAACCACATCAACAATGTTTTTGGCACGTTTGGTGGGACAATTGTGTGATTGTTAATTGAATATTATGATAATACAAGTGGACGATCTACCAAGTTAGTGAAAATATTGAAGAATAAGATATAAATTAGGCCCTTAAAGCATTTTCAATGTAGGCCTAGCTAGAGATCCTTAATCCTCCACTTTTGGTCATTCTAGAAGTGGGATCATCATCCCAAAACGACTCTGTAGATGCTAATGGAGTTTTGGTTAGCATTAACGTTAGTTTGCGGGAACTAACAGAACAAGGAAGGTGCAAGATGAACACTCTAGGACTTAAACTGAAGTCATAATCAGACTTGTGACATTCCTTAGTGACATGTTGCCCAATTACCAGGTCTTCCATGAAACGTTTGGTTAGTGCCCTCAGAACCACTAATTATTCTTCCATGAAACGTTCGGTCAGACCCAGGTCTAATGGGCCTCAATGTGCCACCTCAGGCAAGCATCATAAAAAATGGACGAAACAACCGATTCATGGCCAAAATGAAATTGATATAAATCATGGCTTACTTGCTATGGGTCAATTCATGTCGAAAAAGGAGGCACTTGGGGGTCAAGTTCCTATAATGCAGCCTACCCAACGTGTATAGTTGCCTTGAATGTCTAACATTAGACTTCCTCCAATCGGTTAAGACAAACTGATTAACTTGATAAATAAAGTGACCGACCAACGTCATGGTCATTGTACTAATAAGCCCATTTACCGAAAGCCATAGCTAGACTTGGCTAATAAGCTTGTTGAGGTGCCGAGAGGTAATAAAATTCTAGAATTTTCACTATTTTTCAGAGATACCAGCTAATCTATAGTTAAGCATATTGGTCGTTTCATGGTATAATATGATGAATTTTCGACTAACAAATATGTGAAAGTAAAATGGTTTGCAAATTCATTGACTGACACTGCATTCACATGGTACATTAATATGTGGGCTAATTCAGTTCAAATCTAGTAAGATATAGAAGAAATGTTCCATGCTCAGTTCTTCCAAACCAAGCCAGAGTTTTCTTTAACCGATTTATCGTGCTTGAGATAATTTTCTAGTGAATCGATAGATATATACATAATTAGATTTAAAAAAGTAAAGAACAAATGTCGAGTATTCCTTCCTCGGGCTCAATCTATTAAAATAATCATGGAGGGTCTTTGTTGATGCTGTTTTTGACTCGCCCCCTCAGTGATCTTGGAACCTGCACAAGTAGAAGGGAAAAGGTGACCTTGGTTTTGCCAAGGGACCCTCCGATGCTTAAGTCAAAATCTGAGTCTTCTTTGAAAGGTTGGTAGGGCGAGAGTTTTTTGCATACCTTTTACCATGAAGGTTGTTGTATTTATAGTACTGTCGTACCCCGTAGGGTTTCCATAATTAGAGTAGATTACGTAATTAGAGTAGATCTCAATCTCTCGAGATTTGTACTCCCTGATACTTCTAGATTCTCGGAGATTTTAATCTTATCTTTCGAAAATCTCAGGTAGAGATCCAGAGTTTTTCTAGGTAACTTCCGGATATGGAGCGATACAGCTCGGCCGACACTTATCTCTCTAACACGGTCTTACCGAGACAAGTTTTACGGCTAATTCTCTGCCTACTCTATTGGCCGACTCAATCTTTAGGTCGGACTAAAGTTTGGACGGCTCTAGGGCCGACTGATCTTAAGTCAGTTTGGGCTTTCCTCTATGAGGCTTTTGATTGGGCCTTGAGGTGCACTTCCTCCTTTAGAGGTTTCATTTTGTGGCTCAGGACGTTCAGGCTATGGCCGGGTCAAGTACCTCTTGATCCGAGCTACATCTCTCCATCTAGTGTTTTTATGAACTTTGGGCCTTATCCAAACTCGGCGTCCGACGAGTCCGAGCCATTGCTTCACTACTCTTCAGATCCTCAAGCCGACTCAAGGACTTGTTATATTTTCCCCTCAACAGTAAGCCCTCCTACGCCGTGCATCGCCTTAAAGCAATCGAGGAGTATTTCTGGATTGAGTTGGATTACATTAGAGTTGAGTAATGATGAAGCATTTATTGAATGTGTGAGGGTTTACGCGACTTCCAAGATATGTCGCTTCGCTTGACCATGCATCGATTCATTTATCGAAATTGCATGAGTGGAGCAGCCATCGTTGCAGCGTCAGCGCGTATGAAGCTCGGACACGTGGCAAAAAATTCGGCGGCAACGCGTGGGGAGTCGCCACGTGTAAAGTTGGGGCACTCAAGGAGGCGTTGCTTTGGCTCCTCATTTAATGTTGGACCCACGTGACAGCTCTATAAAGGGGGTCGCCTTAAACGAGCTTTCGCCATTTTCACACCTTCTTTTAATCTTCTCCTTGTGCCTTCTCTTAATCTTCTCTCGCGAATTTTGGCACTGTAAACCTTTGCGCTGCCACCTGTTTCCGGCACTCTTGGATTTCTCCTGGTGAGCTCATTCTTTCTCCCTTTCTTTTCTTTTAACAATGTCAGGCCCTGTAAGCCCTAGGGAGGGAGAATATAGTGGTGAGGGTGAAGCGAGCGGCTTTGGGAGGCTTTGGAATCACTCTCACTATTCGTGGAGGTTGCTGGAGAGGTGGACCTCCTATTTCACCATTCGTAGAGGGTTATAGACCCTCCGGCAGAGAGGCCAGTGGCATTGATGGAGGCATTGGATTCACTTCCTGAACGTATGGCCATTGGGGGCTCCTCTGGTCGTGTTGACCTTGAAAAGGGTGGCAAGGAGAAAGTTGAGACCGAAGAGCGGGTTAAAGGACCCGTGGCTTCGATGATGACAGAAGAGGAGTTGTCTAAGATCCGGTGTGGATATCACATTCCGGACTTGGTCATTTTGACTCTCCCTCGGCCTGGAGAACTGCTCGACCAACCTCCACCCGGGGCAGTTGCGATTTTTCATGTCGCGCTGCAGTGTGGTCTCCAGTTGCCACTTCAGAGGATTGCTCGGGAACTGCTAGGTAGTCTGGGTATAGCCTCGGGACAGGTTGTATCAAACGGGTGGAGGGACTTGTTCGGCTGTGCGGTGCTCTGGGCAGAGATGCGGCAGCCCAAGCTAAGTGTGAATGAATTTCTCCACTTATATCAAGTGCGGGCGCACACTCAGCACCCTGGCTGGTTCTTCTTCTGCTCCTAGTGGAATACCGGTGGGCCCTTAATAACTGACCCTCCTTCATCGAATAAGCACTGGAGGGATAGGTGGTTTTAGGCCCTCGGTAGGTGGGAGTCGGCTGAGACTGGACCTATCCACCCCTTCGTCCCTCGAGCTTTTTGCGCGGCAGGTAGAATTGATGTGATTTACCGCCTTTTACTTAATGCATCTTCGCCGAATCACGAATGTGACTTCTTTATTTTTCAGCAATACCCAAGCATCCTCCGAACCTTGACTCGAGCTCTCTGACTCGAATTCAAAGTTTTCGAGCCCTTGGCACGGAGAGGAGGTCTTGTAAGAGGCTTCTCCAGCCGGAGCTTCTTTTTGAGTGGGGCCTTGACTCCACAGTGACTGGTGAGAAGTTTATGTTCTTGTTTGTTTTTTATTTTTTCCTCTGACGGTACTAACGTTTATTTTCCTTTGAATGCAGACATGTCTGAGGCTCGACCCTGTCTTCGTCCCCCGTCTTAAATCTGAGCCCCGCCTCGTTCGGGCTCCTGAGCATCGAAGAGGCACAAGGCGGTCTCAAAGGGTCTGGCAAGGGCCGCCCCTCCTGCTCCTTCGGCTGTTATTAAGGTCGATGAAGGCACGGAGGTGGCGGAGGCGACCGAAATGGCCACCCAAGAGGCGGGGGCAGCAGAGGCGGCGGTGGCGTCCTCTATGCAGCCTCAGGAGGCTCTCAAGCCAGAGCCGACTGAGGTGCTTGTCACTCCGAGAACTGAGGAGTGGGTTCCACGGAGGATGGGAGCAGCTGAGGAAGAGAGGATAACCTTCCGCCAGAAGATTGAAGAGATCCTTCCGTGGGCAGATGTTCGCGGGAGAGCTCTTCGGCCTTTTGAAGTCGTCTTCCGTGGACAACACGCTTGGCAGGATCAGGACGCTGTTGCTCGAGGTAATATCACCACTTTTCTCAGTCATTTTGTTTTGGACTTTCTCTATTTTAAAAGATTTTTTTCCCTTTTGCAGTTCACCCCTTGCATGCTGAAGGCTCGTGTTGAAGTATCTACCTTGGCTAGGTGAGCTGTGGATGCGGAGGCTAGGCTATCAGATGCTAAGACTCGACAGTTGGAAGCAGAGGCTCGACTACCATTTGCCGAGTCTCAGGCTATCTTTGCGGAGGGCCAGCTCAAGGAGGCAAAGGCTGCTCTTGTGTTGGTCATGATGGAAAGAGATCGTGTGACCTCGCGACTGGAAGAGGCCAAGTTAGCCTTCGAACAGGCGGCCACAAAGCACGCCTTGGCTCAAAAGAAGTTTCAGGAGCTTGCAAAGGGGACCAAGGCCGACCTCGCGACTACAAAGAATGAAGCAGTGGAAGAGTTTCTTTCATCTTCAGCCTTCGAGGAGGAGTGAACCTTTATCTATTGAGAGGGTTACACAAAGTGTATCGAGGTGATGAAAGGTGTTTTTCCCCATCTAGATTTGTCCAGCTTTGACTAGGGCAAGTCGGGGTCTGAAGGCGAGGCAGCGGCTGATCTCGAGGCATACACTTATGATGCCTCTGCTACTGCTCCTGATGCACCTCTATCAGTATCTCTTGGGTTAGCTCCTGGTGCGGCGGGCGAAGCTGAGCCCTGAAGTTAGTGTGGTGGAGCAAAATTCATTTTTGCTCCCCACATCTGCTTTAGGCACTTCAAGCACACCGAGCTTCGGGGCCAAGCGAATCAACAGCGTCAAGCATTATCTTTTACTGATATCCGAACGTTGAGCACTTATCGTTGTATCAATCCGACACAATTGTAATCAATGAACTAACTAATGTAACACTTTACTGATCAATGAATATATGTTTTTTTGCTTATTCAACATTCTACACATTTTTCTTTCTTTTTTTTCGCAAGTCTTTAAACAATCGCGCCGAGTATGGGTTGCTTTTTAACCGAGCTAAGGATAGTATATCTTGAGATGCTCGACATTCCATGGGTGAGGTAAGATCTGCCCTGTTAGGTCTTCAAGTCGATAAGTACCCGGTTGGATAACGTTTGCAATTATGTACGGGCCTTCCCAATTGGGGCCCAATGTTCCTACTCTGCTTTCCTTGGTATTCTGAAAAGTTCTTCGAAGGACTAAGTCCCCTGCTCAAAATCACCTAACATTGAGTCGGGCGTTGTAAGACCGAGACACTAATCGTTATAGGCGGCTGTCCGAAGTCGAGCTAACTCTCCGATCTCATCTAGGAGGTCAAGGTTGAGAATTAACAACTCTTCATTATTTTGCTCGTCAAACGAACTTACTCGGGCGGTCGGTAGGCCGATCTCCACATGGACGACTGCTTCCGAGCCATAAGCTAGTGAGAACGGGGGTTTCTCCCATCGCAATTTGGGCTGTGGTTTGGTATGCCCAAAGAACTTTGGGAAGTTCTTCAGCCCATGCTCCTTTGGCTGGGTCCAGCTTAGTCCGAAGGTACTGTTTTATAACCTTGTTAACGGCTTCGACCTATCCGTTCGCCTGTGGATGACGCGGGGACGAGTAAATGTTCCTAATTCCTAGATTTCGACACATTTCCTGATATTGTCTGTTGTCGAACTGTTTCCCGTTGTCGGATACAATAGTCCGAGGTATCCCGAATCAACAGATGATGTTTTTTCAAACAAAATCTGTGATTTTCTGCTTAGTTATCTTGGCTAGGGGCTCGGCCTCGACCCACTTAGTGAAATAATCGACGGCGACGACAGCGAACTTAGTCTGACATTTCGATTCCCCACTGGGTAAAAGGCCAAGGTTTGGCTATTGGCGTCAGCTCTTCAGTTGGCTGTCGAGGGATAGTAGCAAATCTCTGCCATTTATTGCAACCTTGGACGAGTTTCCGAGCGTCTTGCTGAATGGTCGACCAATAATATCCTTGTCGAATGACTTTGTGAGCCAGGAATCGGCTGCCCGAGTGATTACCGCAGATGCCTTCATGAATTTCACGCAGAACATAGTCGGCTTCACTCGATTTCAAGCATCACAGGAAGGGTGCGTAATATCTTTTCTTGTACAGTACGTCGTTAAGCATGGTATAGCGGGCAACACAGTTCTTCAGTCATCGAGCTTCGGCCCGATCTTCAGGGAGTTCGCCAGTCTCAGAGTATTTGACGATTGGGTTGACCCAAGATGGTTCAGAATTGATGGGGAGTAGGGTGAAAAATTCAGTTCCCCCGACACTTGGCTCGGCCACGAATTTGATAGGAATGGACCTGGGGATATCATCTTCGTCAGTTGAGCCAAGCTTTGTTAGGAGGTCGGCTTTGGCATTCTCGGCCCTTGGAATCCGGGTAACAGAACATTGGCGGAACTCAGCGATCATCTCTCTGGCCTTTACAAGATAGGCTTTTAGCCTTTCCTTCCTAGCTTAGTATATGTCGGTTATTTGATTGACGACTAGTTGGGAGTCGTTATACACGTTTAGATGAGTGACCCCTAAACTGGTCGCTAGCCGGAGTCATAGGAGCAGAGCTTCATATTCGACTATATTGTTGGAAGCTTGAAATCCAAGTCTCAAGGCATATTGAATGACCGTGTGATTAGGAGTTTCCAGGACTACCCCTGCCTCACTTGCCTTAGATTTGGATGAACCATCAACGTAGAGGACCAAAAGGGGTGGCGAGAGGGGAATGATCAGACGATACTTCTGAGTCAGCAATAGAAATTTTGGTTTGTTCTGTGACTTCGACGATAAAGTCTGCCACGGCTTGTCCCTTGATTGCGATCTGGGGCTTATAATGGATGTCGAATTCACTAAGCTCGATCACCCATTTTGTAAGTCACTCTGAAGACTCTGGTTTTTGTAGTATCTGGAGTAAAGGCTAGTTAGTCATGACAATGATCGAATGAGCCTGGAAATATTGCCGTAAACGTCGGGATGATATAACCAACGCTAAGGCCGCTTTTTTTAAGGGTTGGATATCTCGTTTCTGCTGGGACGAGAGCCTTACTGATGTAATAGACAGGGAGTTATTTGCCTTCATGCTCGCGGATCAAGGCCAAGCTTACTGCTGCAATCGGATACTGCTAGATAAATCAGTAACGGCTCGTCTGGCTCGGATTTAGAAAGTAATGGTGGCGATCCTAAATATTCTTTTATTTGCTGGAGGGCACCTTCGTATTCTTCTGTCTGGTCAACAATTTGTCAACCTTTCAACTGTTTGAAAAGGGGAAGACACCTGTTGATAGCTCGGGACACAAAATGATTTAGGGCTGCTATCCTTCTAGTCAATCGTTGAACATCTTTGATTGTCTTGGGGGACTCCATGTCGAGTGGAGCTTTGATCTTTTCCGGGTTAGCTCCTCCCTTGGCTGACTAAGAATCAGAGAAATTTGCCTGAGCCCACGCCAAATGCACATTTGCTTGGGTTAAGCTTCATCTTATACTTTCGTAAGATGAGGAACATTTCCTCTAGATTGGTTATTTGGTCGGTCGCTTTAATGCTTTTGATGAGCATGTCATCGATGTAGACATCCATTATTCGTCCTATGAGTCAGGCAAACATTTTGTTGACCAATCTTTGATAGGTCGCTCCAGCGTTTTTCAATCCCGGCATTACTCAGTAACAATAAAGACCTTTGTCAGTGACAAAGGTAGTTTTTAATCTATCAGATTGGTGCATTACAATTTGATTATAACCTGAGTAAGCATCCATAAAGCTAAGTAATTTGTGCCCCGCAGTGCTATCAACTAGCTGATCAATCCGAGGAAGGGGAAAACTATCTTTAGGGCAAGCTTTACTTAAGTCAATATAATCTATACAGACTCACCACTTTCCATTAGCCTTCTTAACCAACACAATGTTAGTTACCCATTCGGGGTAATATATTTCTTCAATGAAGTTGGTTTTGAGGAGTTTTCTAACCTCTTCCTCGATTACGGCATATCTTTCAGGGCCGAGGGCACGCCGTTTCTGACGGATCGGTTTGTCAGTTGGGTCGATATTGAGTCAGTGAGTCATGACTGAAAGGTCAATACCCGGCATGTCTTCATGAGTCCACGCAAAGACGCTGGCATACCCGCGTAGCAGGGCTATCAGCTTCTCTTTTAATGGCGAAATCAGGGACGATCCAATCCGGATGGTCTTCGAAAGGTCCGACTCATTCAAAGGCACTTGGATCAGATCTTCCATGGGCTGGTCGTGGCCGGGAGATTCGTCGCGGGGATCTAGGGTTTCGATCATCGTGACCTCTGTAGGTACTGGCAGGGTGGTAGCATAACATCGTCGAGCATCGTGCTGGTCTCCTTTTACCACTTCGATGCCATTCTCAGTTGGAAACTTCATGGACAGGTGATAGGTTGAGACGATGGCTTGAAGGATACAGAGAGAAGGTCGACTGAGGATAACATTACAAACCGAAGACTGGTCGACTACCAAAAAGTCGATCATAATAGTGGCTTGACTCGGTGCCTCCCCGATAGTGAGCGGGAGGCAAATTGCTCATTCGGGAAGTATCTATCTACCCAAAAATCCGATCAACAAAGTCCTTACAGGCCTTAGAGCCGATTGTTTAGCGCTCATCTTGTCAAATGCTTGTGTAAACAATATGTCCGCAAATGAAACCATGTCAATAAGAACTCTGAAGACTCGGCGGTTTGCGATAGTGACAGTGACGAGTAAAGCGTCATCATGTAGGTGATGAATGCCACTCGCGTCTTCCTCAGTGAATGCTACATTGTACTTTTCGAGCTTTCTTTCCTTCGGAGGTCGAGCTAGAACCATGATTTTAGACTCAGGCTGACCAATATTTCTCGCATGATTTTTTCAGGCGTTATTTGAGTCGCCTTCACCCAAATGACCACCAATAATAGTCTAGATATCCTCAGTGGGCAGGTTATCGTTTGGGCATTCTTCCGTGGTTTTGGCTCCAGGGTCGACGTGTTCACCGATATGGCCCGCTCGGATGAGCCTCTCAATCTCTTGCTTTAGATTATAGTAGTCACTAGTGTTATGTCTATGATCATGATAGAAATGGCAGTACTTACTCTTATTCCGTCGGTTCGGATTACTCTGGAGTCTATCTGGCCAGTTGACGAATCCTTCGCCTTTGATCTCCATCAATACTTGCTCTTGTGGCTTGTTGAGCAGAGTGTACGTCGAAAATTTGTGATCAGGCCATTTTTCCGACCTATGTTCGTCGCGAGACCGATCATTTTTTTACTTTTTACTACTAGTCGAGTCAACTTCCTTTTTCGCTAGCTCTTTGGCTAGGGTTTTTCCGTTTTAAGCAGCTTCGCGCAGAATTCGAGTTTCTTCGGCATTTGCATATTCGAGCCATGAATTCAGCCAGAGTAATGGGTGGATTCTTGTCCAGAGATGCAAGAAACGAAATGTTTCTGACACCTTGCATGATAGAATTGAGAGTTGTCTCGTCCAAGTGCTTCCGGACTTGGAGCGACTCAAAATTGAAGCGCTTGATATAATCCTTAAGTAACTCTCCCTCTTTTCGAATTATATTGTTCAGGTGCACAGATGATTTCAATTTGTTCTTCCCACCAATGAAATTGGCGAGGAAAGCATCGCTGAGTTTGGTAAACGAGCTAATGGACTTTAGTTTTAACTTTTTGAACCAAAGCCGAGCTACGTCGCCCAAAGTGAGAGAAAAGGCCCGACACATCACGGCGTCCGAGGCATCATGTAACTCCATATAAGTCTGAAAGGACTCAATGTGCTCGGTTGGATCAGTTTTACCAGTGAAAGGTGAGATCTGAGGAAGGTGGAATTGCTCCGATAACCGAGCTTGCATGATTTCATCCGTGAACGGGGACGCCTTTGCCTTGGGTCCCGTTTGATTAGCGTAGTTATTTTGCTTTATATCTGCGATTTCCTCTCGCATTTCTTTTCGCAAGTCCCGCATCCCAGCCTTACAGGACTCATTGCTATCAGCCGTACCCTCAATGGGGGGCCTGTTGCGCATTCTCCGATCTATTTTGTGTCGTAGATCGGTGGCGGGCAGCGGAGCGGTCATGGAGATATGGGACAGCGTCGGCTCAACCGGAACTTGGTGCTGGCTTTGCTGAGAGACAGTTTGGGGTGCGACGGGCTGAGGATCAACAAATTTTCACTGGGTATTAACCCGACCATCATCTAGCTGGGGCATCTGGACCCGCTAACGATGAATTTGTTCTAGCATCTGCTTCATATAGTTCATGCCGGTCCTGAGATCTTGAACTTCCTTATCCAATCATCCATTGCTTCGATTCCATTGTGTGTGCCTGGTCAAAATGGAGGTTGTCTGACGGGCCGCAGAACCTCGTCGATTATTAGGTTGGCTCTGGGTCCCTTGGGCTTGGGCTCCATTCGTACTAGGCGTGCCTTCGGTCGTCGGTGGTCCGGTGACAAGGACCTCACTGGGCTCATTCTGGACGGTACTCCTCATTCTCGCTATTAGAGAGTGCTCAGTACTTGAAAAAAGGGACTTTTCGTATTGTTTCTCATAGACGGCGCCAAACTATTGATGCTGTTTTCAGCTCGCCCCCTTAGTGATCCTGGAACCTGCACAAGTAGAAGGGAAAAGGTGACCTTGGTTTTGCCAGGGGACCCTCCAATGCTTAAGTCAGAATCTGGGTCTTCTTTGAAAGGTTGGTAGGGTGAGAGTTTTTTGCATACCATTCACCATAAAGGTCGTTGTATTTATAGTAGTGTCGTACCCCATAGGGTTTCCATAATTAGAGTAAATTACGTAATTAGAGTAGATCTCAATCTCTCGGGATTCGTACTCCCTGATACTTTTAGATTCTCGGAGATCTTAATCTTATCTTCCGAAAATCTCGGATAGAGATTCAGAGTTTTTCTGGGTAACTTCCGGATATGGAGTGATATAGCTCAGCCGACACTTATCTCTCCAACACGGTTGTGCCGAGACAAGTTTTACGGCTAATTCTCCGCCTACTCCATTGGCCGACTCAAACTTTGGGTTGGATTAAAGTTTAGACGGCTCTAGGGCCGACTAATCTTAAGTCGGTTTGGGCTTTCCTCTATGAGGCTTTCGATTGGGCCTTGAGGTGCACTTCCTCCTTTAGAGGTTTCGTTTTGTGGCTCAAGACACTCAGGCTACGGCCAGGTTAGGTACCTCTCGATCCGAGCTATGTCTCTCCATCTAGCGTTCTTATGGAATTTGGGCCTTATCCAGACTCGGCGTTCGACGAGTTAGAGCCATTGCTTCACTACTCTTCCGATCCTCAAGCCGACTCAAAGAGTTGTTATATTTTTCTCCCAACAGTCTTAATATCAAATTTTAAAAGAAATTTAAGAGAATGGACTTTAAAAACTTGGTCGACCTTTCTGATAGAGTGATCAGATATAAATGGCTTCTTTGTGAAGAAAATCAATGAAAACACTCGTAAGTGGGAAGTTATTATCGAGATCCAAATTATGAGTTGGCGTTGGCCGAATTACGCTCGCTTTCACGTCCATCCCTTTATTTTATTTTTTCATTCGGCCATACAACTGCTGCACGTTCAAAAGTACTTAGTTTCTAAAGTAAAAAAGAGCTCATTTAGAGGAAGAACCCTAACCTTTGATAATTGCCTAATTGACACATGTATGCATTATTGGTTGAATAGAAGACTTTGCCTATCAAACATACTGGTTAAGCATTGGTTAAGCATTGCCCTATCTCTATGCCAGGGGTTAACAATGATCATGATTTGAACCAAACACAATCAATTCTGACATGGCTATAAAGCAAGCACACGTACCTAGCGTGGCCAGGAACCACACCAACAATTCTTTACACTTCTAGTCCCTCTTAAAAATTCCCTCCAACCTTCTGAGCTTCCCTATTAGCATGAGAAGAGTAAAAAATAAGCGAATCCTTGGAATAGATGGTGGCCTTACATGCGGGGTATTTTAAAAAATAAATAAAAATACGATCTCAGGTGAAAATGTATTAGTCCACCCGAATCTTGGATTGACCAGTCTTTGGATTTGCAACTCCCTTCGGATCTACGTGACAAAAAAGGAAAAAAAGAAAAAAAAATGAAGAAGAAAGCAATGAGAGAGATCCCGAAGGGAGGGTGTTTGGCTAATTTACTAGAAATTTTACAAAATGAAGTAATCCAGCGATTGGAGTACCCTACGAAATATTTTGGGACATAGTTAAAAAACTCGGTGACTCAACTAGAACTCGGCTGAGTCAAATCGACTCGAGCCAATATTCCTTGAGTTGGCTGATGACCAGTAACCTGCGGCAACTAAAACTGAGTCACTTGTCGAGTGAGCGTCTTTTCTAGCACATGAACCTCTCCAACTCTCTCCTCATCCGTTTGCACGCCATTAATTGCCGTGTGCACAAATCCAACGGTTGGTACTTTTCATTAAACTACTAGGGAGCGATGGATTCACAGATCCTCGCAAAAATCCATAGCTTACTCAATCTGGTTCAGAGCTCTGTGCATTTGGGATTATGGTTTGCTGATCCGTGTCATTGATATGATGGGGCCCAATGTGATCAATGTCTGACAAATAGACGGTTGATGAGAATGCATAGCAACGGTCCACATTCAATGTAACCTGTAGTCCATTGATCAAAAGCTTTGCATCTCCTGATCTAAGCAATTTTTGGAACATCTCCAATCCAAACAATGGCCCACCGAATCATAAGGTGGAAACAGAGAGATGGCCCCAGAACTCTATAATTTTGTGCGTCGGCAAAGCATGTATTTTCTGATCAGCTTCTCATTGCCTTCCTTCCTTCCAAAGACGCGTTCGTGGACGCGGATGGACGCGGATTGCATACACACACTGCCGGTAGCGACACGGTGCTCTGTGGTCCCCACCATAATGTATTTGTTTTATCCACGCCGTCCATACATTTTTACAGATCATTTTAACTGATGGAACCAAAAATTATACGGATCCGAATCTCATTTGGACCACACAACAAGAAACATTATTGATTGAACGTCCACCATAAAAAACTTATTGGGGGCCACAAAAGTTTTGGATCAAGATGATATTATTTTTTTTCTCCCTTCATCCATGTTTTTTTGGACCTAATCAACAGGTTGGATGGAAAATAAACATTAAATTGGGACTCAGAAAGTTTTTAATGGTGGGCGTTCAATCAAACCTGTTGTCCTGTGGTATAGTCTACGTGATATTTGGATGTATCATTTTTTGTCTTATTACCTAAAATAATGATCCAAAACGGATGGACGGCGTGGATAAAACACATACATCATGGCGAGGCCCACATATCATCGTCTAGTAACGACGTGACAAGCAATGGCCGTCTGCAAACCGCGTCCCGCGTTTGAGATCTTTTGGTCGCTGTTTCACAAGAGGATTCTGGTGTCCCGCTCATCAGCGCTGGCTAGACGCGGACCAAGATTTGATGGGCCCCACAAAAGATGGTGGATGCCTGAAAGACGGTCTGGATTGGAAGATCCTAATCCTTCATCAATAGCCTACAAATAGAAAATATGGGCAGCGGCCCACGTTGAACGATAAACTATTTAAGGATGGAATGATCGGGACCTTCCAATCTTGGAGATCTTCAGGAGATTCTTTTCATAGTGGGGTTCTTTCTATCAACAGTTTGGATCACCCAACCATGTGAGGAAAAGACCTGATTATGCTACGTCACTTGTATGTTATGCAGTGCGGGAGGATGCAACTCCCGTGCGCCGCGGCCACGATTCTGCCTCTAAGGTGGCATCTGATTCATCAACCATTCAAAGGAAAGCGAGCTTACTGCAGGAAATACACATCCTTCAATCAAGCATTTACCAAGCGCATTAGACAACACATGTAGGACCCACATTTTCCCCATCCAAATCGTTCATGTAGTGGGCCCCACTGTGGATGGGAATAACTTCCAAAGTCTTCCCCCATCTGGTGATCACAACCATCACAACCATCTGATCTTACTCCCTACAAACAGTGGACCGTTCACAGCAACTGTCCATTCTCATCGATTGGCTATAATCACCAGACAAGGTAGATGACAGATGCTTAGGTTGCTGAAAAGTGGGTCCCACCCATATTTCTTCACCGAGGCTTTCTAATTCCACACGCATGTGAAGCCCTGTTCATTAACACGCAGGCACACGCGCCAACATGAAAGATGTATGCGAGAACTGAGCTTTCCATCTGAAAATCAGGTTCATTACTTAGGTGGGCCACAGGGTACAAAGTAAGCTGATGGTTAAGATAATCTTTTCTAGCGGTCCATTTGTTTGGTATCCTCTGGACTTGAGCTAAAGGTGCAACGCACTTGATGGAAAGATATGAAGTTGCATTCGAGTCTATATCGGCACGTGTGCGAGTGTCGATTGCCAGGGCTTCACACGCATGTGGAACCAGCAAATCTCATATTTTTTGTCTGTCACGACGCACGATCCAGCGCTTGAGCACCTGGGTCCACATATTGAAATAGATACGATGGTTAGAGCCGTTCATATTCTTTTTACTACCATAAATAAGCTAGTTCCCTATACTCACACGTCAGCGATAAATCTAACCTTTGATTTTCAGAGCCGAATGCAAGCCATAGAAAATTTTCTTTTCAGTGTTCCAAATTCATTTATTTAGGGTAATAGTAAAAATCATAATTTCAGAATTTTTTTTTTTTATTCTTATGGTAGACATTGAAATCTAGATTCCAAAATATGGACGGTTCCGATGATCGAAATACTCATCAAGTGGGCCCCAGTAGACGCGACAGACACTGGATTGTTAATCGCGACAGAGGCAAAGAACAGTCCTATAAACCACCTCTAATTTTCCGATTCTTGGAAACTCAGGTCTCCCATTTTCTTCGTTTTCGTATTTCTTCGCGGAATTGGTAAACCCCCTCATTCCATCCTCTAAATCCAATTATCTGAAATCCGATTTCTCCGATCCGATTCTCCAAAAACCCTAGAAATCGCGATCGATTTCAATCTTAAGGTACGTTTTTTTCCCTCTCCCGCATCTCTCTTTCTGTTTCTCTCTCTCTCTCTCTCTCAATCGTATTTTTGTCCCCTTTTCGTGGACGGATAGCTCGAAGAATCCCCTTCAATTCTTCGATCTAGGGTTATGGTTAGGGTTTTGAATCACTCTTTTGATCCAGGGTCGAGGATCTCAGCGGGGAGGAAATCATGTTTACGAGGATCTTCGGCAAACCTAAGCAGGAAACCAATGCCCTAACGACTCTTGATAAGCTCAATGAGGTATTTCGATGCCCTTCCTGTGCTAAAGTTCCAGTTCTTTCATGTTTCCTTCTTTTGTTTGATTGGGGTTTGCAATCCCTGTTGTTGAATATTTTATATGGTTTGTTTGGTTTATTGGTTCACGGGATGCAATTCTGGTTAGAGTTGCAACTTTGAAATTGCGTTTGTAATTGACTTTTGTTTTGGTCGAAAGAGGGGGTGATAAAAATCTGCCCCAATATTCGTGGGGTTTTTCATATTTTATCGCAACAGAGTCAGATATGGTGTTTGGTTTCCCTGACCATTTCTATCACGGATTCACGATGTCCAGTGAATATTCTTATTACAATAACTGGCACATGTTGCATTCAAATGGGACCTTACTGTGTTTTTAGAAATTGGGTTATGTGTTCTGTAATTGCAGTCATTGCCTCCTTCCTTCATCTGTTGTGGTACTTAAGAAAATTTCCCTTTAAGTATAGTAACAAGAGTAATTCATGTATGGTCATCATATGTGGGTGATATATGAGCATGAGTTTGTGCTTGCATGTTGATCTTGCCATGCTAGATGGACTGTGTCTGTGTCTGGCCACCCATGTGTGGGAGCAATGCATTTACCAAAACATGCAGATCGCAGCTTTCCTATTTGTGGCATTTGAAACAACTCGAGTATGTTTGTTTGAGGTCCTTAGTTGATGACTTGAAGATCTCAATATTCTGGGTGGTGGCGGTTTTTATTTATTTTTTTGAAGACACAGGGTGTCCCCGCCTCATTTTTGAAGTGAGACCAATCCTTGCGGATACACGCAATCACCTGCAACCACGTGTATCGGGTAAAGATAAGGAGGGGAATCGAACCCTCACCTATAGGGAGCAAACCTGCGGTGAAGACCATTCGCCCAAACCTCGTTGGGTTATTTATTTATTATTGATTATTATTATAGGAAATTCAATACAAGGTTTGATCAGTCATACACACACACACCATGGCCCACCAAAGTTTTTGACAAGGGCAAAAGTTGCACCCTGGGGGTTTCATGGGGTGCTGCATCACGTGGACCGTTCAGATTTTGGGCTCATGTCACAGGAGATGAGTTCTGAAAAAGTTCTCATGAGTTCTTGTGAGAACTGGTGCGCAGGTGAGCATTCCTGTGTGTGCGCGCGTGTGTGTGTGTGTGTGGTGTGTGGCGGCCCCCACTGGGTTAGAACTTAACAGTCCAATTGAACTTATTAAATGTTAATCAGTCATGAACTGTAATTGTTCATTTTCATTAGATGGATTGTGGCACGGTACATTCCATGATGTGGCTCACCAAATCAATGAATTAAATTACTAAAAGGTGATGTCACATGTACTGTGGCTAGTTTAGGGCTTTGAGCAGAAAAAATAGATGCTATTTCTTTATATTTATTTTTAAATCAATGGTTAAAATTTTGTAATTCCTAGTTTGCAACCGACACAAAAAAAAAAAAAAGAAAGAAAAAAAGAAGGAAATTTTAATGGCTGGATTATCAAAAGATTGATGAGTCCTGGAACCTTGTACATGTTTTTAAGGCTCCAGTGGGGCTCTATAAGCACTTTTTTTTTTTTTTTTGAAGAGTGTGTATAAAATATTTAAAATTAATTAAGAGGTAATAGTAGAAAAAATTGCAAATTAGGAAATATATAATGCATTAGGCATGTGGAGTGCTCGGTCTATCAGCTATGTTGCATAATTGGTTGATTTGTGATGAAAATGCAGTAAATGATCAAATTAAATCATTATCGTTATTTCCTCAGGATTCATTCTGAAAGAAAAAACACCAGGTCTCTAACGACTAAGACTGCTGCTACTATGTATTAGACTTTTAGTCTTGGCCTCTTAGAAAATACAGAAAGACCCAAATGGCTAGTGCCAAAGGTGGAGGTTAAAACCAAATTAAAGTTGAAATAAATAAAGAGCAGGGCTCAAGTTTCAAACTGACCAATACCAGTGGCCCAAATAATAGTAGTTTGGTATTGGACATAAACATTGAATCAATATTGAAAGTTTGATCATGTAGGACTAGGAGTGATGTCATATTTGGAATTGCAAAGAAAAAGGACCAAGATCTCTTAAGATCACATACCTTCTCCAGGTAAGCCTCTCTTTAGGGGATTGACTAGATCCCTATCCCAACTTGTTTGAATTAATGCAAATGTTTGGAATAGAACTTTTCTGTTAAAGTGCTAGGATTTTCTTACCATCTAGAAGCTAAAGCATTATTTACTTTCAAGTGATAATTGGTATTAAAAAGTATGGGGGACATTTCATCTTAATTTCTTTCACGCCAGAAAAGTGTTGGTTCATTGGTTGGATGTTTAGTCCTTTAAGGGCATCTTGTGTGAAGAGATTACCTTCGGCCCTTTAACAAGTTCCAGAGGAGCAAAAATCAGGTTTCTCTGACTAGGGGTTTCTCTAAAACAAAACCTACCCTTTGGAGGAGTAGATAAAGTGGAGGAAAAGTACAGGGCTGTGGCTAAAGAAGGGTGAATAAATATCAAATATTTTCATGGTATTGCTAATGGGAGATGGATATGAAATGTAATTCCGTGTCTTGAGGTAAATTGCAGTAATGTCACAAGCATGCATGAGAATCTGTTGTGGTCGACTTCTATGAAAATCCATTGATGATTATAAAATGAATCTCCAAAATTTGCAGTTCAATTATATCAGTGATGAAGAATTTGATTCTTTAAAGTAGACTTTTGGTGACGAAGTGTTCAAAGCAGTGGTGGATTGAGCTGGTTGGAGATAAAACCCTGAGGTTGGACAGATTTCCAATTGCCTTCTACCAACTATTATGGGAGGAGGTGGCTATTACGGTGTCATGTCTTTCTGATTTTCAGCCAATAAATTCTCCAGAAGGGAGTACAAAAATAATGGCTAAGGTGCTGTTCACTAGATCTTGCAGGGTGTTGTTTGTTGTTATTTTTCCAGCACAAGGTTCTTTCATTATGGGGAGACAAACATTGGATGGTACTTCAATTGCTCATGAGTGTGTCAAATCTTGTTGTAGGCTAGGCAGGCTGGGTGGTGTGCAAGGTCCTTGAAAAAGCCTATGCTATTGTGGATCGGGAATTTGTTGAGTAAATGTTGAGATTCATGGGTTTCGGGGTGAGATGGCAGGGATGGATGACGGAATGTATTTCATTTGTGTGGATCTTGGGGTTGATCAATAGCTCCCCAATATGCTTCTTTACTTTGGTACTCGTGAAGGCAAACTCGATGGATCTATTTGTTATAGACATAGTATCAGAAGCTTTAAGCAAAATGTCAGCCAAAGCCCCAAAAGGTCTCATTAGCCAATTCAAGTTGGAGTCTGTGAATAACCCACCTCTAGTTTGCTAACGGGTACCATGTTATTTTGTGATGCAAATAGAGAGTGGGTGCATAATTTGGAATGATTTTAACATGGTGTTGGAGGCATGATTTGTGTTGAGGGTGTTCTGGTTACACCCCTGGTGGGTTTGATTTGTCAGCAGAATCAATGCACCTGTATTTTGGTACTTGTGCCAACTAAGTCATTTATTATACAGATCTGTCCATCTTCGCCAGTAGCTGTCATGACCAAAAGCCCTAAACCCCAAGCTTGTTTTCCCAGGTGTCAGTTTTGAAGGTCCCTCAATGGTTTTGCCATAGGGGTTCTGACTATTCTTAGTGGTTCCATTATTAGACCAGGGATGCTTGTGATGTTCTATGATGATCTTGCCTACCTATCCATTTGATTTAAGTTGCTATTTTAGACCACAGGTCCCTGATCTAGTTGTGATATTTGTTGATCCCCTGCTCCACAATCATTCGAGCAGGCGAATTGTGGCTGATGTGCAACCTGCTTATTGGATTGATTAGGTTTCGGTGGAAGGAACTTTTCAAAGGGCTAGGTTGCTTGTTGTCAATTGGGCCTCTTGTGTTTCTAAGCTAAGAGGTTGTAATCTTGATTTTCTTGGGTTGGAATTAGGTCACCTCCTTAGCATCCTCGGTTTGTTGTAGCTGTTTCTGTTTGCTTTTTCAATAAAATTTTCATCATCTTCAAAAAAAAGTAATAATAATAAAAATTCAATATAATCTACATAAGATGGGAAATACATAATAATAGTAAAAACTAAAAACAAATCTAGGATATAATCCTCAAAATCTTCAATCACATCTTTAACTCAACTCCACACTATCTATCACATCCCCCCCAATGTCTCTCACATATAGTAAATTGTAGATCTTAATATTTGGGCCCCAAATCTATAAATAAACTGTCCAAATTCAGCACATGCTGGGCCCTATGGTGTGCTGTGGGCCCTCATCACATCTTGTAATGGGTGTCCACTTGTACTGAGAGTGGATGATTAACTTAGATATGACTATTTAGTACATGATCCTTTCCCTTACACATTACACTAATATATATCGGCCTCATATCATCCATCAAAAATTTAAATCAGCCCCATATCGTCCATCACATCTCCCTGTATCTCTGACAAATGGTAAATATTTAGGCCCTTGACTTATAAATAAACAGTTCAAAATCAGCACATGCTGGCCCTATGGTGGGCTGTGGGCCTGCATCAAATCTTGTAATGAGTGTACACTAGGGTGCCCCAAAATGGTTACGTATCGGCCGTAACGGCCGATACGTAACGATAACGGTGGTACCCGTTACGCGATACGGGGCCGTATCGGCCGAGTCCTGTTTTTGTACACGTAACGGCCGTTACGGGCGTAACGGCCGTTACTGAACCGTAACGGCTGTTATAGGCCTTGGAAAAATAAAAAAAATAAAAAAAATAAAAAAACCTTACCTTTTTCCTTTCTTTTCCTCCTCTTCTTCTCTTTCTTCTTCTTCTTCTTCTTCTTCTTCTTCTCGGCCTGCTACGGCCCTGCTGCGGCTGCGGCCTCCTCCTCCTCCTTCTTCTTCTTCTCTCTCTCTCTCTCCCTCTCTCTCTGTTCTTTCCCTCTTTCCCTCATTTTTCGTCTCTTCTTTCCCTCTTTTTTCTTTTCGGTTTCCCTCTCCTTTTTTTTTTTTTTTTTTGCAGGCGTAAGCTGCTGTAGGTACGTGTCACGCTGAGACGAGCGCTGACACTCCTCGAGCTCCGAGTTGTACAAACGGTTCAAAGGAGATCAAAGTTTTATGGGCTCCACAGTGATGTATTTATTATATCTACATTGTTCATCTATTTTTAAATATTACTTTAGAGCATTACCTAAAAAATGAATCGTATCCAAAGATCGTCTGGACCACACCAAAAATAGCAGCGGAGATGATGATTTTCACCGTTAAACAATTCGTAGGCCCACCGTAACATTTATTTTCCATCCAATCTGTTCATAAGGTCAAAAAGACCTGAATGAAGAGGAAAAGCAAATTTCATATTGATCTAAAAGTTCTGTGATCCCAAAAAAGTTTTCAATGGTAGACATTCAATCCCCCATTGCTTTTTGCAGTGAGGTCCACTTGATAACTAGATCTGTATTATTTTTTGTGTTAAGCCTTAAGACGATCTCGTCAAATGAATGGATGGTTTAGATATAACACATTCATCATGGGTGGGGCCCAAAAAACTTTGACATGTGTGCTACACTTCACAATCCGAGTCTCGCCTAATTTGGGCCCTTAAAAAATTGTAAGAAAGACATATATTAACTTAAAATTTACCAATTAAATTATAAGCTGCAATTGCTAACTCACAATGCCAAAATCAAATTATTTGAATAGTTTTAATTGTTATTTTGTGTACTCTTATTTTTTAAAATAGGGCCTTTTTATTTTTTTCATGATTCACTATCCAATAAATGTCCACTAATACATAAGTGGGATAATGACAATAAATTGCATGAATTTGAGGCTAATTTGGGGCATAGATTGGTCCTCCAAGTCAGACCGAAATTGGCAACGCCATCTACCTGAATTTAATTTCATTTTTTTAAAGAACTACTGGGAGAAAGATATTAAATTGTTAAGTATATAAATTAGATATTTAGAAAATTAAATATATACATTTTGTAGTCAAATTCCGGTTACCTGGTTCAAAAATTAATTAGATAGTCCGATACAGCTTCTCACCAAAGAGTGGACCGTTACACCACCATGAACATGTTCCAATTTATAAATGAATGCATATTTGGAATGCTTAGAATATTCCGTATTTAATACATATTTTTTTATATTTTTTTGGCAATTTTTTTTTTTACGCTGTTATGGGCCGTTACGCCCCTGTATTGCCGTTACGACCCCGTATCCGTATCGGTTTTGGAGGTCACCGTTACGCCAACCGATACCAATACGGGACACCTTGGTGTACACATGTACTGAGAGTTGTTGATTAACTTAGATACGACTGTTTAATACCTGATCCTTTCCCTTATAGACATATGGGCAGAAATCTTTGTATGTGTATTTCCATAAATGTCTGTGTATGCACACACTACATGCACACACTGCATGCCAACTTACACCCATGGGAATATTTTATATTTATTGTGAAATTGTGATGCTTGAGCTTTGTGATGTCACTATAGTTGCTATATTATAATTTGCACTGGATGATCTTCAACATTCTGTTGCGTGAATTCTGCAGACGCTTGAGATGCTAGAGAAAAAGGAGAAAGTCCTGCTAAAGAAGGCTGCTTCAGAGGTCGAAAAGGCCAAGGAATTTACTAGGGCAAAGAACAAAAGGGGTATGCTTCATAATTATACATGCAAAGTCTGTACATTATTATTCTGAGAAATTGCTTTTCAGCATAGCCTTTTTTATTCTCTACAATTTTTGTCTAGTATCCCAACTTTCTTTCACCTGCTGGTTGCTGTTCAGTCTTTTCCTCTTGCCGCCAGGCTATAGGCTTAGGCTCTTTATTCTCATCACACCATAGACTACAATTTTGTTTGGTCGTAGGACAGAAGTTATCTTGCGGTAGAAACACCTTTTTTGTTGGGGGAAAGATTGTTGTAGAAACACTTACTACAAAGGTGCAACCATTACACCTCCCTTTGCTCTTCTGTCTTTTAGGGACCGTTTGGTTACTGAAAAATTCCATTCAAACAGCCTTGTTTGGACAGGCCATATGTCCATGGTTTGTCAACAACAAATATTTAGACATGGAACTAATTTCGATGAAAACATGGGCAAGGCCGTCCTGGAAATTAGCTGTTATTGTGGATTTGGCAATTAGACGTGAAATTGGTTTTAGCACATTTTCCATATAATACACGAAGGAGTGGTGATCTTTTGTACACATGCATGACACATGTCAGCATTTGCCATGTAAGTCCAATGTGTGAATGTGCCATAAGTAAGACCACTTATCTTCAACCACCCCACTCGTCACAGTTGACCTTCAAGTGCCTGCACATATACCTCATGTGCCAATTCCCATGTATACATGAGCCAAGTGTGTCACATGTGCCACCTTGCATGCTCAAGAGATTGACATGTGCTACCATGCATCTTTAAGTAACCTGTATGTGCCACAATGCTGTTATTAATCTACAATTGCCCGCATTTCAATGCATGCAAATGTGCATAATGCATGCGAGAGATATATGCTTGTCTAGATAGGGTGTTTGACTAACAACCAGGGTGTCCCATATCGGTTACGTATCGGCCGTAACGGTAACGGTGGGGTCCGTTACGCGATACGGGGGCGTAACGGGCGATGCCCCGATTTTGCTACCGTAACGGCTGTTATGGGCCCGTTATGGGCGAAACGGCCGTTACTGACCCGTAACGGCTGTTACGGGCCTTAAAAAATAGGAAAAAAAAATACTTACCTTTTTTTTTTTCCTTCTTCTTCTTCTCGGGAAGCTACGGCTGCGGCCGCGGTGGCCTGCTACTTCTTCTTCTTCTTCTTCTTCTTACTCTCTCTCTCTCTCTCTCTCTTCTTTCCTTCTTTTTTCTTTTCTCTCTTCTTTCCCTCTTTTTTCTTTTCGGTTTCCCTCTCCCTTTTTTTTTCTTTTCGGAGGTGTACTGCGCACCAGCTGGAGGTACGTGTCATGCTAAGACGAGCACTGACAGTCCTCCAGCTTCGAGTTGTACGTACGGTTCAAAGGAGATCAAAGTTACATGGGCTCCACAGTGATGTATTTATTGTATCTACACTGTTCATCTATTTTCAGAGATCATTTTAGAGCATCACCAAAAAAATGAATTATATACAAAGATCGTTTGGACCACATCAAAAATAGCAGCGGAGATAATGATTTTCACCGTTAAACAATTTGTAGGGCTCACCGTAACGTTTATTTTCCATCCAATCTATTCAAGCCTTGAGACGAGCTTGTCAAATGAATGGACGGTTTAGATATAACACATGTCAGCTTGATCTAAAACTTTTGTAGCCCCCAATAAATTTTTAATGGTGAACTTTTAATTATTGTTGTTTCTTATGGTGCAGTCCACCTGAGCTTTGGATGTGCCTCATTTTTGGGCTCATGCCCTAAAATTATTTGGCAAAATGGATGGACGGTGTGGATATGACACATTCATCACGGGTGGGGCCCAAAAAACTTTGACACGTGTGCTACACTTCACCATCTGAGTCCCGCCTAATTCGGGCCCTTAGAAAATTGTACATGAGACATATATTAACTTAAAATTTACCAATTAAATTATGAACTGCAATTGCTAACTCATAATGCCAAAATCAAATTGTTTGAATAGTTTTAATTGTTAATTTGTGGACTTTTATTTTTTAAAATAGGGCCTTTTGATTTTTTTCATGATTCACTATCCAATAAATGTCCACCAATTCATAAGTGGGATAATGGCAATAAATTGCATGAATTTGAGGCTAATTTGGTGCATAGATTGGTCTTCCAAGTCAGCCCCA
The DNA here is from genome assembly GCF_029962835.1 of Magnolia sinica. Classification (NCBI taxonomy): domain Eukaryota; kingdom Viridiplantae; phylum Streptophyta; class Magnoliopsida; order Magnoliales; family Magnoliaceae; genus Magnolia; species Magnolia sinica. Next base: position 13,363,309 of record NC_080585.1, on the reverse strand, counting down.
AATTGGCAACGCCATCTACCTGAATTTAATTTCATTTTTTAAAAGAACTATTGGGAGAAATGATATCAAATTGTTAAGTATATAAATTAGATATTTAGAAAATTAAATATATGAATTTTGTAGTCAAATTCAGGTTACCTGCTTCAAAAATTAATCAGACAGTCCGATACAACTTCTCACCAAAGAGTGGACCGTTACACCACCATAAACATGTTCCAATTCATAAATGAATGTGTATTTGGAATGCTTAGAATATTCCGGATTTAATCCATATTTTTTAATATTTTTTTGGCAAAAAAAAAAAAATTGTACTGTTACGGGCCGTTATGCCCCTGTATCGCCGTTACACCCCCGTATCCGTATCGGTTTCAAAGGGCACTGTTACACCAACCAATACCGATACGGGATACCATGTTAACAACAGACAATACAAGAAAATGGTCCATTCATGCAATCTTGTTCAAACACCCTTGGATGGACAGATTTGTTGAAAAAGTTCTATTTGAACAAAACTTTGATGGTAACCGAAAGGGTGAGCTGCTTTCTTAAGAGAGAAAATGAACCGTTTGCACTCCCTCTTCTTGTCCATATAAAAAGCTGACAAGACAGCTGTACTGAGCTAACATATGGCAAAATATTCAGCAACTTGGATGATCAAAAAGATGCCTGACAAAAACGTCATATGTGCTTCTTAGTTGCTTTTTCCCCTTAATTCCCTGTGGCTACAGTACTTGGCATGGAGCTTGGACTTAGCCTGTCCATTTTTGGATGAAATAGTGGGTACTCTACAATCATTTTTGAATGGTCCCATGAAGGTTCTTTTTTGACATTTTGCATTGTTATTGTAAAAGTAAAGGTCTCATTGGAGGACTTTGTTTCTTTTCACGTATGCCTCTAGCCCATATGCTTAGCCTAGCGGCGGGCATGTGTGGGGGTTCGGGCCTGGATTTTGAACTGTTAGTGCCAGGATGAGATGGGCTTATTCAAAATATTGATTTTCACTGGGGCCATTGCCGCCCTTCCTAAATGCTCTCATTTTGGCTTGTATTACTGATCCTCAAAAAGAACAAACCAATCTCGAATTCAAACCCACAGGTTTTGCAGGGAGCATTCTTAAGACTGGTGCAGTTGTGGCTTGGTGAGAAGAGCGATGAACTTTTTTGTTTTGTCAAAGGTCACATATAGATCAGATTAAGTTGGTGGATCAATGGGTTTCATGCTTCAGATTTAGCGGGATGTTTGTGATGGATAGTTTCAAGCTAAAATGAAGAATTTGTGACATCACAATCTAAAAGCACCGTTTCTGGCATCATCTTGGATCTAAAGTAGATATACCACATCGCGTGTTGGCTTTGGGGTTCAACACCTTTTATCTTGGGATAAGGCTTTAGATGATGATGACGAAGAATAATTATGTATTAAGCATGATCACTATTAACGTGAAGCATTATGTATTAGAAATCAAAATCTCTAATACATGATTACTGTTAACTCAAATGATATCAACTCATTATAGGTTTTTACCAAACAGGGCCTTCTTCTTCTTCTTCTTTTTTTATTTTTTATTTTTTTTATTATTTAGTATTCACTGAGTATTCAATGTATAGAGTAGGGGAGTGGATTAGGTGCGGCCCTGATCTCACCCAATACGTGACCCTTATCATGAGGCCCACTGTGATGTATGTATTTTATATCCACTCTGTCCATCTGTTTTGCCAGATCATTTTAGAGCATGAACCCAAAAATGAAACAGATACAAATCTCAGGTGGACCAAACCATAGGAAACAATGGTGATTGACCATTAAAAACTTATTGTGGGCCACAAAAGTTTTGGATCTGGCTGATTTTTGTTTCGTTTTTTTTTTCTCCCTTCATCTAGGTGTGTGTGACCGTAATTTTTTTTTTGAAGGATGCTATATATTAAATGATCTAGCAAAATGGATGGACGGCATGGATATAGAATCATACATCAAGGTGGGACCCATGGTAAGGGCCGGGCTGCACCTAATCCACTCCCAGCACATGGTTGGGAAAGGGGACCCAATCAAAATATGAAAACCAAGAATATCATTATCTTGTGTTTGTTGGTTCTTTTGCTTATCACATTACTAGTTTTACACATCATGCAGACCCCCTGAATCTCAGGTATGCAAACTGTAATGTGTAACTGTTGGAAGCCTCAAATGTATCTGTTAGTTTATGATGCCATCCAAAAGCTAGTTTATATGGTAATATTCAGTGTGACTGTTATGTCAACCTCCAACATGCTCTTCCAAAAGCCACTGCACTGTTTTTTCTACGTAGGAGTGCATGTAACATGTCAACGAGTAATAACTAATGCTTTCTAAAAGAATAGTTTGGATGATGTGTTTCAGTGATGTATATTTACCAAGATCTATTGGCGTGGTGATGGGGTGTAAGTGTGGGATATCAATCTATCTAATAATATTTGTTTTTCCTGGTTGATGTTTGTGATTTGATTGTGTTATTTAGCTGCAATACAATGTTTGAAGAGGAAGAGGCTTTATGAACAGCAAGTTGAGCAACTTGGGAATTTCCAACTGCGGATTCATGATCAGGTACACTTGGCAATTTTAAAATTTCAATTGATGTTGTGTTTCAATGACCAGTGACTTCAAACAATACATCTTTCCAAATATTTCACGTGGACAAGCCACATTCAATGTCTGGTTTTTATTCAGATGATAATGCTAGAAGGTGCAAAAGCCACAACAGAGACCGTTGATGCACTGAGAACTGGAGCAGCTGCAATGAAAGCTATGCAGAAAGCAACGTGAGTGGCTTCATTCTTTATTTATCTTCAATGAACTTGATAAAATACACCTGAATATTTTTTTAGCTTCTCAGGTTCATATTCACAAGAAATACCTGATTCCAGTTACAACGAAGCGTGTTTTGCATGCAGAAGTTTACATATCCATTCAAACCATTAAAATAAACAGACCATTTTAGACACCTGAAGTTTTTTATTTAGAATGTTGGCCATATATCAATATATTCCTTAATTGGAAAATGCCTACTAAAATAAAGGGTTTTAAATTGGGAACAAGTTACCAAGATTCATCAACATCCTATATGAGCTTATTCAATCTTCAAACATTTCCCCAGTTCATGCAAAGTCCATGCCTTTTGGCCTTGATGGTGATTGGGGATGGCAGCATGCAAGAACCGATTTTTTCAAGTTCTCACTAAAGACATTCACTTTTCTTCTCACAGTTCCTGTAATGGTGTTTGATTTTACAGAAACATTGATGACGTGGACAAGACAATGGATGAGATCAATGAACAGACTGAGAACATGAAACAGATTCAGGATGCGCTGTCTGCTCCTATTGGCGCAGCAGCTGATTTTGATGAAGTATATTTACCTCTCATGAGAATCTTCATTTTCATATATTTACTTTTTTCTACCTGGAGATGCTCAATATAATCTTTTCATTGTGTCAGGATGAACTGGAAGCAGAGCTTGAAGAATTGGAGGGAGCTGAGTTGGAGGAACAACTTCTTCAGCCGGCCACAACTGCCCCCGCGGCTCCTGTGCATGTTCCAGCAGGGAGACAACCGACTCGCCCTGCCCCTCAGAAGAATACTGCTGAGGAAGATGAGCTTGCAGCATTACAGGCGGAGATGGCTCTTTAATCAGGTCTGCTCTTTTTTTTTTTTTGGTTGTTATTATTGTCCTCAAGCTAGACTGTTTTTAAGAACCCACCTGAAGAAGGTATTGTGGTGTCCAGCAAACAGATCTAATAAAGAAAACACATTTATGGTCCCTGTTCAGCCAAAAAGGCTAAAAATTCGATTACGAGGTTCTTTCAACCTAGGAAACTTTTGGCCCGGTCATCAATATTCGGAAAACATTACATTCAATGGGTTGGACAATTAAACCATAGGCCTCACTTGCCCAGACTAAAAACTCCAGCATGGTGTAGAGAGTCTCAGGCCCAGCATTGTTATGTCATTTCTAATCAAAACAAGCGATGGACTGGATTAGTGAAAAACACTGAGAGATTGTGTTATTTCTTATTGAAACAACCTTGTGTGGTTATATTGCTGTAGTTTGTGCAGGTTGTTTGTTGGATTGAGGAAGAAACTGTGTAAAGACTGGTTTGTATTGTATGATGGAGGAGATGGTTCCTTGGAAAGCTTTCTCCACGGTACACATTACTTTTCCTGGCGTGTAAACTCTAGTAAGATGTTACAATGTCAGAACAGAAACGACCTTTACCCTCCTAAATTTCATATATTTATTTCCAGGTTTACATAAAGAGTTTTCGTCATTGTATTCAGACATTTGTGTGGGCACTTGAGAGATCCTCAAATACCACATGCCAAAGTCAGTCAGGCTGTGTATAACGCTTTTGGCATGTAATCTCACCTCTCACAATTTCATTTTCCTTTTAATAATTATTGCTGTATTTAGTTCAGGGTAGATTTAGTATATAGTAAGTTTGGTTTATGATCAATTACAAGTATTTTATTATTATTATTATAATTATTTAAAGTTCATCACTTCAGTTTAGTAAGTAGAAATCAAGGTAAGCTACTTAAGGCATAAGTAGCTTATCTCAAGTAACTTACCCCCTTGGGAACACTACTAGCCTGTAGTTTTAGCAACCTCCAATGATCCCTTTCTGATGAATGCTAGATATGCCTTTTGCTGGGGGATAATGGGCGTTTTCCTTTGGAACCTTGGAGCCATGAGGGTGGGTGCACATGAATGATGTTTGGCTATTTACGGGATCACCTTTCTCCTTTTACGACCTTGCCCCACAGATTGCTAGTTGGCACCTGTGAGCATGTCTATCTGGGATTATACTATAATCAAAGCACCAACTTAGAGGATGTGCATCCATCTGCATGTCATACACTTATACAAATCGATGCACATGCCTTTTTGGGTCATGGTTCGCATGATCCACTATTTAACCTTGCAGGCCCCACTGTGGACGTACCATGCTTCAAAATTGTCAATGCTGGGGCTGCACGCACGTGGCAGAAAAGATTGTGGCAATGGTTCACATTCAACGGAAAAGGGTGTGTGGTAGGGCTGACAGTCGGGCGGGTTGGTGCTCAACTGTAGCCCAACCCAAGCGGGCTCGGTCAGGTTGGCCGGGTTGGTCGGGTAGATATATGCTAATATTTTCATTATTACATTATTAGTCTATTATATTTTCAATAGACGTCTTATTTTTTATACCTATAATTTTATTAATTATATATGTAGTTATTTATGGTAAAGAAGTTCATTTTTAAACAAATAAGCTAAAATATAAGACAACTACTCCTTTAAAAGTCATATAGTGTATTAAGCTAACTATTTGGGAGAGAGAAATCTGGTGTATCTTGTTAGCTTGAGTCATTGAAAATTATGTGGACCAATGAAACCCAATGACATTGGGATTTCTTGTGCCATCAACACTAACGATCTATACTCACAATTATAATTAATTTCTAAGGAACTTATATATTGATCGGGTTTGGGTTGGGTCGGGCAACCCGATACCTCAACCCAAGCCCAACCCAAGTTTTTTCGGGTTGGTGTTTGTATGGCCCAATCCCGAGACCAAACCCAATACATCCTACCCAAGCCCAACCCAATGTTGGGTCGGTCATGGGTCGGTCAGGTTGAACCCACCCAACTTTCAGCCCTAGTGTGTGGATACTCTCCATTGAGGGAGTTTTTATAGGCAGTCATAAGGCCTGTCGGATCAGCCATTCATCTTGGTCAGCAACCAACGGGCCCCACTCTTAAGCTCAAAAGATAACGGTAAAAACTAAAAAGTATCCATGCATCAAGCGGGAGCAACCGTGTATGAGATAGGCCACACGTGTAGCCAAACATCTGGAAAGTAGAAAAGAAACTGCAATATTAACTGTTCACTGTTATCTTACATGTTGCCCACCTAATAAGCGGCCCCAGTTTTTTGCAAGATTATACCCAGGGATGTCCTGCAAACTTGATATTTGGCTTTGTTTAACTGCGTGTGGAGGTGCATGGGGGCTAGAAAACCTCGAGTTGGGTGATCTGGGCACGTGATGGATTTAGATTGGTGTGGTGAGTCATGGTTGGGGGAAAAATGTTATTTCAACCAGTCCAAATTCAATAGATGAGATCGGATGGTTAACCATTGGCTGATTAGTCTGGTTTTCAGGCCATGATCAATGAACAATGGGGTGCATGGTTTTGACTGTCTGGATGCACAAACTTGGTGTATGGCATAAACCTATTCCTCAAGAAGCCTGTCCTTGTCCATGAAGAGTAGCGCGGTTAAAGGTGGAAAGTCCACCCGACGCTCAATGCACTAATGGGTGAAGTAAATACCAATAAGTTTAAATGCAAGGACGTGAATGGCAAGGCTTCCGTATAATTGGGGCTTGCTTGGGAGCGTGGATTTGGAACCCCCTGGAATCAGAACCCCCAGGATTTGAAATCCTTCCCGTGTGTTTGGCACCCTGGAGTGTGAATCAACTTAATTCAAAAGTAGCTATGCATTCTGTATTTACAGATGTTTGAATTTAATTACTAAATCAACTTTAATATCTATAATTAACGAGATATGTAAATTTTGACACAATGGTTGTGATAAGCCCGCTGAAATATATGCTTTGCCCAAAAATGATGAAATTCCAAGTTTCGGATGGGCCACAAGCACAGGATCATGTCTGAGTGACTAACCAACGGTTCTTAATCGTTGATTTACATGGACAATATTTGGATGGTGCTGATTTACATGGACAATGTTTAGATGGTGCTGATCATCATTAGTGGGTCATGTGCCCAATAGAATGATAGTATTAGTGACACACATGTTACATATGCAACTATTGAAATGATTTTAGGTGTAATCCAAGCTCTCACTGTTGATTTGAAACCCCCAGTTACTTTACACTGCCAAACAACCAGGGGATTTGAAACCCCCTCAAATCCCCTCTAATCCACGGTGCCGAACAACCCCTTAGCAACTAATTAGTTCATCATTTGAAACTAATTGCTCCCTGAAAAGAGGAATATCATAGTGTACAGCCAAGTTATCAGCAGAAACAAGTTGAGCATCTAGGATTACAGGATCCAGACCATTGTTCTATTAGGACTTGCATGTTATTGATGGATGATCCTAGTAAATATTTTAGTTAAGGAAATTTATCTCTAAATTGACATCTAAGAAGGCAAGTGCATGAACGAAGTCTTGTGATGTGATAGTTTCCTTTGATTAATAATAATAATAATAAAAAGAGAGGATGGAGTTGATTTCCTTCCAAATGCGTGCATCAGTTGCTTTTCTGTGAAGAAGCAAGGAAGTTTGGGAGATATCTGATGAATGGTCCTGAACAATCATCCATCAGCCACATTGCTACTTTGAAGGACTCTTCAAAGATAAGATAAATGACTGCATACGAAATGTAATGGGAATGCAATCGAAAGAGTTGATAGTGTATTCATACATATTCACGAGTGGGAGGAACTAGTATACGTGTATAGCCCAAAGTTAGAAAGTTTGAGTAATATAACATGACAACACGGAATAGATACTCAAAAACTAGTTTCCGAGTGAAGAATTAGTCTCTCTCATAGATTGGGGTTGTTTGACCATTGGCTGCTGCAATGGTTACATTCTACACACGGTATTTGGTGGACCCAATTGCAGGTCGTAAGCAAACAATTGCCATTGGTGGTCTACCCATGGATTACAAGTCAACTTAACCTTTTTTTACCTAACGGAAAAGACATTTGCATCATTGTTTATGAGCGCATGAAATGATCTTGACCCATGTGTTGGGAGATTTCATGGGTTAATCCTGTTGTAATATTTGGTTGAATTAAATAGACTATAAAAAAATCAAGAATAAAAAAAGAAAATAAAATTTTGAGAAAGAAGACTTATTAAATTGAGTCGAGGCGTGACTCAGTCACTTGACTTGAAATCGAATTTGCTCCCCTTAGACAACGTGCCAAGTGTAACAGGTTTCCAGAGCAATCGACCTCCAGAATACAACGACTATGACCCGGTCCCAACCGTACACGGGCTTGAACTACTTGCAGTTTAACCCGAAAGTACTGAGTTGACTAAGCGATGAATTTAATAAAATTCTTAAAACCGTATTAGAGAGAGTTTTATAAGAGAGATAATATTTTCGTATATTTGAAACTGGAATCGGAAGTCTTTATATAGACTCTAAAGTGGTGCATAAGCACTGTTTACAAAGGGTTAGGTCTGTTAGGTTTAAACCCAATAGATGCGACCAACCGAAACGAATGCATCTCTCTGGTTTAAAACGAAAAGGCGCAAGTGCGAGTACAGTCTCGCAAATAAAGTCCTGCGAGTACTCATACACACACACCCCCATTGCTTGTACACTCACACAGCACCCGCACTCACGCCCAGCCCAGCCCATCCCATCCCGTCCCGTCGTGCACGCGCACACGCACACGGACATAGACTCGCCCCCCCAGGACCAAATTCACATGCCCCATAAATGGGGCTTAAGCTCAAGACAAAAAGACTATCTTATATACAAGATAGTTTTCTTTGTCAAATCTGATGTGGGACAAAACCCACAACTCAAAAGCACTAAAACTTTTCAAATGTGGAGGGAAACCGAAAATTTAAAAATTAATTTTTTAATATTTATTTTAAAACAAAATACAACAATCCCACATATGTTTTAAAATAAAACTCTTTCGGATTAAAGCGTAATAGTTGTGCAATGGTGCCGGTGTCACCATAAACATGAACCGACATTAGAGTAAGCAAGACAGGTCTACAGGAATCAGGTGACACCATAGTCTTGAATCTGAATCCTTTTAATGTAGATCGTTAGTACATGCCACTCACACAACTCTTCCTTTGCAAGTGATTCTGCGGTTTGGTGCGTTTCGGCCATACACCATTACTTGAATTTCATGAGTGCTCTAGAGAATTCACCTAGATTCTCATAGGAAGCAGCCTCCACCTTCACACTCATATAGGTGAATTCCATTAAGTGTATGTAGCAACTTATACACCACCAAATATATGACTATGGATCCATTAAGAGTTTTAAAAACTCATCCTTCTGTATTGCTACTTGCACTGTACACTATATAAGGGTCTCATATAACTCAGTGCAATCGTCTATCTCGTGTCTTGTTGTTTACCCATTGAACTTATCTTATGAGATCTCCACTTATATAGGTTGGGTTGCCGACACTGGCAGCTCATATATTAGGCTCAGCCCTATTCTCTTCGATGTATCATTGACTAACCTTTTAGATAGTTCTTTAGTTAGAGGATCTGCCAGATTCTTTTCTGACCTCACAAAGTTAATAGATATGACTCCATCAAGCAACATGTGTTTCACTATATTGTGTCTGAGTCTAATATGCCTGTTATTTTCATTATATATTTTACTCTTTACTTTTGTTATAACTGCTTGACAGTCACAATGAATAAACGCGGTCGATATAGGCTTTGGCCACAATGGTATATCAGATAAGAGATTTCTAAGTCACTCGGCTTCTAATCCATCCTTTTCTAAGGCAATAAACTCGGATTTCATAGTCGACCGAGCGATACATGTCTGCTTGGTAGACTTTCAAGAGACTGTTCCTCCACCCAAACTTAAGACATATCCACTAGTGAATTTTGTCTTATTTGAATCACTAATCCAATTAGCATTACTGTATCCTTCCAATATAGAAGAAAAACCATTATAATGTAAACTATAGGCTATACTGCCTTTTAGATATCTCAAAATCCTAGACAAAACATTCCAATGCTTTTTTCTAGGGTTATGTGTATATCTACTTAGCCTTCCCACTGCAAAAGCTATGTCTGGTCTAGTACAGTTTATTTGATACATGAGGTTACCAATTATTCTGAAATACTCCAATTGAGACACACTATTTTCTGTATTCTTCATGAGAGTCACACTATAATCATAAGGAGTACCGACAGGTAAACAGTCAAAATGGTTAAACTTTCTCAAAATCTTTTCAATGTAATGAGATTGTGATAATATAATAATACCATCTTTCTTGGTTACGTCAATACCCAAGATTACACTAGCCTCTCATTACCCAAGATTACACTAGCCTCTCATAAGTCTTTCATGTCAAATTTAGATGACAAGAATTTCTTAGTTGCATTAACTAATTTAATATTAGTTCCAAAAATAAGCATGTTATCAACATAAAAGCATATAATAACATAATCATTTTCAGCAATTTTACTATATACACATCTATCTACATCATTTATATGATAACCATTTGATTTTAAAACACCATCAAAATTTTCATGCGATTATTTAAGAGCCTGTTTTAAACCATATAGTGATTTAATTAGTCTACATACTTTATTTTCTTTACTTGATATCTTATAACCCTCAGGTTGCTCCATATATATTTCTTCTTCTAAGTCTCTATTTAGGAAAACTGTCTTAACGTCCATTTAGTGTACCACCAATTTATACATGGAGGTTACTGCTATTAAGACCCTGATAGTTGTAATTCTAGTTACAGGGGAATATGTATCAAAGTAATCTATCCATTCCTTTTGTTTAAAGCCTTTCGCTACCAATCTAGCCTTAAACTTATCAATAGTTCCATCTGATTTTAGTTTCTTTCTAAACACCCATTTACAGTTTATTGGTTTGTTTCCAGGAGGTAGATTTACAAGTTTCCAAGTGTTATTAAATATAATAGATTCCAACTCATCATTTATTGTTTCCTTCCAAAAGGTTACATCTGAAGAGTTAATAGCTTTTGTATAGGTTGTAGGATCATCTTCTATTAAGAAGGTAAAAAAACCATCTCCTAGGTTAATTTCTCTTATAACCCTAATACTTTTTCTTGGTTGTATTTCTTCTACTACTTTCTCGTAAGCATTTTTACTAGTAGACTCGATATCTGATTCATTGACTTCATTTATTCCTATAGATTTAGATTTCTTAGGGAATACGTTCTCAAAGAATTCTGCATCCCTAGCTTCTATAATTGTATTAGGATGTAGAATATTATCTTTAGTTTTTAAAACTAGAAACCTGTGTACTGCACTGTTTTATGCGTAACCTATAAATACATAGTCGATCGTTTTAGGGCCTAACTTTCTTTTCTTAGTTTTAGGCAATCCTACTTTAGCAAGATACCCCCACACTTTAATATATTTATAGCTAGGAACATGATCCTTCCAAAGTTCATAAGGAGTTTGTTTAGAAGATTTAGAAGGAATTCTATTTATGATATAACAAGCAGACATAATTGCTTCTCCCCATATATTTTAGGGTAAGTCTGAATTATTTAATATAGCATTCATCATCTCCTTTAGAGTTCTATTCTTACGTTCTGCTATTTCGTTTTGTTTTGGTGTAAAAAGAGTTGTAGTTCGTGAACTATTTCACTCTTTTCATATAATTTTCTAAATTGAGAAGATTCATATTCACCTCTTCTATTGTTCTAAGTCTTTTAATTTTTATATTTAATTGATTTTCAACTTCAATTTTGTATCTAGAAAAAATATCTAAAGTTTCATCTTTGTTTCTTAACAGATAGGCTCTAGTGAACCTAGAGTAGTTATTTACAAAAGTTATATAATATCTTTTTTCACCTCTAGACATGTGATTTCTAAAATCACCTAAGTCACTGTATATCAATTCTAATAGAACGGAGGATCGTTTTATTCGTTTAAAGGGTTTTCTAATGAATTTTGATTCTACACATGTTTCACATTTATCGAATTCTTCATTAGATATATTAGGTAATAAATATAATCTTTTCATTTTCTTTAAAAATACTACATTCACATGACCTAATCTACTATGCCATAAATAAAAAGGTTCAACGACATAAACAGAACTGAATGTCTTCTTATTATTATCATTGGATACATTTACAATGAATAAACCATCGCTACAAGACCCCTTACCAACAAAAGTTTCATTCTTAGTCATTATAAGCTTATCTGAATCAAATACTAACTTGACATCAGCCTTATTGAGGAACGAACCAGAGACCAAGCTCTTCTAATGTCGGGCACATGTATGACATCATTTAACATCAGAGTCTTTTTAGAAGTGAGTTTCAGAAGTACTTTCTCTTTTCCTACAACTGGAGATGTTATAGCATTACCCATGAACACCTGTTCATCATCTCCTGATACTTGGTAGGAGGTAAACATGCTACGATCCTTACACACGTGCCTAGTTGCATCAGTGTCTAGTACCCATTCCAAGTTGTTTATAAGAAAGACTTCTGATACTACAGCTACTATCATGTCAGACTCATTGTCTGTTTCTGTAAGATTAGTCTGCGGCTTATCTTTTTTTTCTTAAGCCGACAGGTTTTAATGTGATGCCCTGGCTTTCCACAGTTGTAGCAATTTTTCTTTTTCTTGAATTGATTGTTTGCATTCTTCTTTTTGAACCTGCATTCATTTGCGTAATGTCCAGGTTTGCCACAGTTATGACAGTTGCCATTTTTCTTATTATTTGCCTGACTTGATTTCACAAGATTCGCCTTTGAATCTATCTCGTTTCCATTTTCTTTTTGGTTCCTGATTCTATTGGTCTCATCTATTCGTATATGTACGATAGTGGTTTTCAAAGAAACACCATTCTTTTTATGTTTTCTATTCTTATATTCTTTTCAGGAGGGCGGTAGTTTTTCTATTAGCGCTCCTAACAGAAACACTTCATCCAACTTAATCTCTTCTGTCGATTGTTCGTGAACTAGACTTTGAAAATTGTGAATCTGATTTATGATAGGTTTATCGTCTGTTGTTTCATAATGAAGGAAATTAGCAATTGCATGTTTCTTAGCATCTGCATCTTCCAATATGTACTTCTTTTCTAAAGCAATCCATATGTCTTTAGCAATTTATAAGAAGCATACACGTCATATACTTCGTTGGATAAAGAGTTTAGAATATAATTTTTACAATTATTTTCATCTACTACTTCGGTTTGATTTGCTGGATCTATAGTAAATGATTCAGATATTATGTATGAAATATTAACGGTGGTCAATGCGAACATCAGTTTTTGTTTCCACTGTTTAAAGCATTTTCCAGTGAACGGTTCGATTTTGGCTAACTCAACAGAATCATTTACTGTTACTTTAGCCATAGTTTATGTAATTCAACAAAAATTTGATTTTAAGTTGAGTGACTCAGTCATGCCTCGACTCAATTCAATAAATCTTCTTTCTTAAATTTTATTTTCTTTTTTAGTTCACGGTTTTCTATAATCTATTTAATTCAACCAAATATTCCAACAAATCCAGCCTTGTAGACTAGTTTTACTATGGAATTTACATCATATTACTGTCCTAATTTACCGTAATTGAGTTTTATAGTTCTTCACCATCTGCATATGTCTTTTTATTTTTATTTTTAATAAATTTAATTTAATATTTTTTCTTTTACTTTACATCTGGGGTTTCATTTTAATGTTTTTATTAAGCAGCCATGGTTATTGTACAAAAAAATGCTGCTGGAGTAAGCAAACAAATAGACTATAAACTCCAACGGGCCATATTGCGTGAATTTAGATGTTTAGGAGTTATTTTACTTTGTTCCTGTGGCTCACTGAAGTTCTGCGTTCCAATTATTTTTATTATGTTTGGAAACTATGAAATGGCTCAGCTGATGAATGGAGCAGATGTAACAAAAACATCACAGTTCAAGTAATAGTCCTCAGAGCTTGGATAAAACACATACATCCCGGTGGGCCCCACAGAGTCGGGTGGCCAGGCAATCCGCGTCCGCGGTCAATATGGTCTTCGACATCCAGACTCCGTTGGCTGTTGGAGCTCCCCCTTCTCGATTGAAGCCGATTGACTGCGGCGCCTGTCCGCAGGAATATCCTGTAGCAAGACGTGGCCCAAGCTCTGTGGATCCTATTTGTAATTTATCCACGCCGTCCATCCCGTCCATCCTTTTTTTTCTGCTTATTTTATTATCACCCAAAAAATGGGGCAGGTCCAAAGACCAAGTAGACCAAGCGGATTGAACGCCCACCGTCAAAAACTTCTTGGAGGCTAGGGAAGAAGCTGTTATTTGTCCTTTTCCATTCATCCAGATCTTTGTGGCCCTTTGAACAGGTTGGATGGCAAATAAAAAAATCATGGTAGCCCGTAAGAAGGTTTCAACGGTCAACGTCACTATGAATATTCGTTATTTTTGGGCTCATGTCATGAAATTCAACGAGATTCGGCCACGTCCTGATCTCCTGGAGACGCGCTGGAGGCAATCAATGACCGCCACTTCTATCATTGCAGAGGAATTGTAGGATGCTCCGCCCCAAGACATGCATGCCACAGTATCCTTACGTCCTCGTTTTGATTAATAGGGCCCATATTTCAGCGATCCAGACCATTGGTTTTCTGAATCTCAATGTGGATGGACCATCCCCCAAGAATCTCTTTATTAGGAAATTTCTGACATCACAATTTCGCATAAGCAGATAGATGTTTCAGAAGAGGAATACAATAACGGCCCCATTCAACCGGATGAACGGGATCTTTGGGGCATGGTACATCTACAGTGCGTTCATGGCTGGACAACTGAACCGTTGGGCCCACATACACAAACTGTAACCCAAGCATGCCGTGCATTTCCTCCGCGATGACTGGCGACTCCCATATGCCTTTGCCATCAAATACGAGGGACGCGGATTGCGTCCTACTCCCGCCCATCTCTAGCCACCAACGGGCAGTTCTGTCGGTGGGCTCACCTTTATGTATCTGTTTATCCATACCGTCCATACCTTTTATAATATTATTTTAAGGTATTTTTACAAAAAAAGAGGCAGATCCAACGCTCAAATGGACCACACCAAATAATAAGCTTGTGTTGCATTAAATGCAAGAGTCATCTTTGGTGTGGTCCACTTGAGCGTTGGATCTACCTATTTTTGTTCACGTGCCTTGAAATGATATGGGAGAAGGGATGGACGGCGTGGATAAACAGATACATCACGGTGGGCCCACCCACAGAACTGGCCCGTTCATGGCTAGAGACGGCGGGGTAGGACGCAATCCGCGTCCGAATTCCAATTGGCGGGGGCATGTAAAAGGATTGTGAAAATGAAAACATGCCAATGAACCAAATTCAACCGTTGACATCGCACGGCTATGATCGTCTGATCAGCGTTATCTTCAGTCCTTGCTTCAATCACATTGGGGCCTGCTGTTTGATGGTTATCAGATCAACCATGAGGATTTCTGGGTCGTGGTCCATCAACGATGAGGCCCATCATATCAACCATTTCGATAGCTGAACAATCCACGTCCGCCATGAATTATATGATACACCCCTCCGTCTCTTTGGACAGTGCACATGGCTCTTCAATTCTGACAGGTGGAGCCCAAGGTTTAATAATCTGGACCATTGATATGTTCTGTCTATCACGAACGGACCAGCTTTAAAATTTCATACGGTGAAAGATCCCTACATCAAGCTTTGGCCTAATTCTCTTATCTTTATCTGCAAATAGAAACGTTAATATCGTCCTCTTAAAGAGTTTTTTGGGGCATGGTCCACCAAAAGTGGACCACACCTGATGAATGGTATGGATTACAGAGCCATGGGCCCTAATAAACGGAATTTCCTCGATCGAGGATGAGATAGCTAACCATGAGCCATGGGCCCTAATAAGTGAATGTGTGGGAAAGCGCGTGGTGCATGGTTGTAATTCGTCCTATGGATATCCTCGATCGAGGATGAGATAGCTACCCTTTAATAAACGGAATTTCAGAAGCACACACAGTCGGAAGTCTTTGAAAATTGATGAATCCGCGTATTTAGCGGACGTCCTTGTGCAAAGGAGAACCATGCATTTCGAAGAATGAATTCCAAGTGAACTCGAGCTTTTACACGTTTTCCGTAACTCGACTCTAACACGTGGGATCTTGACACGTGTATGAGAAATCCAAGACGTTCATCATACTAGACCCGCTATTTAAATAGGCTGTATGAAAAATATACTCGTATGATTATAGGATAGGTCTGCATGTGAAGAAAAAAAATGACGCAACTATAAGAAATCGAGCGACTTCGTGGTCCATTTGATAATCTGATTCATCCGTGTTTGAAATTTATACATGAAATATATCCTGTGAGATATGACTATTGAACGGATTGGATCTTGTAAATAATGGCTATGTTTGAACGTATATAAGGCAAGTACAAAAGATGTGTACACATGCTCGAGCTAACGTAGGTGATGTTTGGGATCCAGGACATAGTATCACGTCAACGACTCCCCTCTTTATGAGATTGGTCGAATTTTCTTGAGAAATTTATAGCGCACTCGCGCGAGTGCACTTGCGAGTGTCTACTAGCTCGAGTCAACGTATGCCAAAAATGATAGATCCAAGCCGCTCATCAATTAGGACCCACAGCCATAGTCCATATAATACGTTGAATGTGGAATCTAACAATCCAATCCTTTTGCAAATGTGTGGTCCTTGAGATTAGCAAATGGGAGGACTTTTCAACCAGTAGGGTGGGCCCATCCACTGATCGACTTGGATGTCCACGTTGGCTCGTGTTTGCACTTAGCATAACTCCATTTCCTTCGATATTTTTATTTTTCAACACCGCTTATGTAAGATATATAACCTGATCAAGATTTCATTTGTGTCTCCGCTTTCCACTGGTTTAGAAAAGATGATGCTATGGTTTTACTTTGTTTGGTATCTCTGGTCTTCTGCCGTTCATGTTCATGGCCAGTCAGGTTAGCTCCCAGGATTTGAGCTTGCCTTTTTTTTTTTTTTTTTGAAATTCTATCTTTCCTTCTCCACAATCTAATCAATGTTTATTTCTAACCATATGCCACTCTACAAGAATGGGTGGATCAAACTCATGTGTGCATCCATACATATCAATTTGGACTGTCTAGATTGTGAGACACGCTCTCCATGGGGCCTACAAAATCAAAATCATCAGACGATTATAAAAACCTTAGTACTACTTTTTATTTATTTATATTTATTTTTTATTTTTAAAATTCTTCAAACATTGATATTCTAAATTATGATATAACCGGTTTATGAGATGTGCAAATACAAAAAAGTTGATATTTGGTGGAGAACTGATAGTGAAACTTTTATCTGACTACCTTTTAAAAGTCGATCCCTAATTGTTGGAGAAAGGGTTAAGATGATTATTGGTGTAGTTTATTACTATATTACTACTACTGATAATACTATATATTACCATCATCATGATTATGATGGTGGATGTCACCGCGTCGTGCCGCCACCTCATTGAGAGAATTGATCACCTACCCTCTTGTTAACATATCACTTGTGTAGAACATCAGTGCCCTGAAATAGTAGACCTTGCCATGCAGGATGACATAAAAATTCTGTCATTTAGTTTATCTGGTGTGTCATGTTTGATTTTCATAGAAATGTGGTGGAATTTAATGGAATTTTTTTTTTTTCATAAATTCAAGGACTTTCCTTCTGTTTTTTTTTTTTTTTTTTCTTTTTCTTTTTCTTTTTAGTAATATCAGATTTTTAAGAATTAAAATCTAAGATGAATGGTACGGATTTTATCTACAAGAAACATGCACGCCATATAATTTTCTGAATTTGTTGCCAAAGTCGCTACTCCAAAACAAGAGATTTCTCCCCGATTTATCTTGGGTGGAGGAATGGTGAGAGCCCGTGTCAAGCACTGCGTAGCAGAGATACACCATACACTCACAAAGTGGACTTCATAGGCGCGTGTGGAAGGAGTTCTCTCTCACGTACACCACTCTCTTTTATCTCTTTGACTTGTACTCAAGAGGGGATGTCCATGGCTCCCTTTGTTTAAGATTCTCCCTTAGGATGGAGTCCCATTTACATTGAGGAATCTAGCTAGGCCTTAAAGGGGTGTACGAGTTATAGTATTATACTATTTGACTGTTTCTCATAGCCCTTGCATACAAATGAAAGCTTATAATTGCCCTTTCCATGTATGTATTTATGATCTAACCCGTCTATTGTTATAGCCATCCACCAAAGACCTTATGTCTTCCATCATAGTAGAATGGTTGACTATCAAATCTACTCTATTAAATCATTATTAAGTCTCATTAAACTAATTAAAAAAATTAAAATAAAATTTTAATAGTCGAAAATTCTTATAAAGCAATTTAAAACCTTTAATGTATCCGGCCTTATAGAAAAATCACCAAATGAATCATTGATCTATAAGATTTTATCATAAAACATCTTTTAAAAAGTCAATGAATCCTTTGTTAACCTATGTAAAAACCAACTTACCCCGATGAATATACGTAACTATATTCACTTTTGTTGGCACACGATAGCTTCATAAAATATGTAAAAGTCATATAATCATATCTTAACCTTCACACATCTTAAGATTTAAGAATTAACTAACTTCTCGTGCATCATCAAGTCTCATCATTGTTCAAACTAATGGGCTATCAAACCAATGACGTAATCTCGATCAACCAATATATGTGCACAAAGGTCAAACAAGATCTTGTAGCAATGGCACACTTACACAACCATATGGCATAGGACAAAGGCATATTGAAACTAAATTGAATCTCATCGATCGTTACATTAATCAAAGGTCTGTTGTAGAACATACATTGGTCATGGTACGATAGAATACTGAAGTCCATGGACCACAACTCTCCATTGATTAACAACTTTTATATCTAATCTAAAGTTTCTAAAAACAATCAAAAGAATCACTCCTCTACCTTTATTCATGCATGTGAAAGATGACACCCATATTAATCAAGGCGCAACATTATATCCACTAAGAATACTTAATCATCATGATCTTACAATTAAGATCATCACTGTCAAATCCACAAGGCAAGTAGATTAAGCTCACATTACCTTCCATGGCACAAGTCCCATGTACCTTACCATTGGAATAAGTGAACAACTAATGTTCTAACTCAACATGGTGTTGTCCACTACGGCAGCGGATCAGCTTGATATTCTAGAAAGTTGATCTTCATGGTGGACCTTATCATTTCTATGCTACTGATATCCTACCCAAGTCGCATGTTGGCATGAAAGATGATACCGTATCACAAATTATCGAAACCTCATCATTATCACTTGATAATGTTATTGCCAGTACTGCCACTAACTTTACCATTACCATTGGAAGTTCAAAATTCTTTTGGAGGCATTGAACTTATATCCGTATTTATTATGAAATCAGTCCTACATTCTGATATTATCCAATTTTTATTGGTAGATGAACTATTGTGGCCGTTTTTTTTTGTGTCCTTAGATGAATTATTGTGGTATATACAAAATATCGGTTGGACACATATATTCTACCTGTGTATCTATGAAATCAGTCCGACATTCTGATATTATGCTTTCGTGCGATAATCATGGCTGTTTATTTCGTGTTCTTAGATAAATCATGGTGGTATGACATGATATATACAATGCTTATATTCTGAAACTTTATTTACTATATAATTAAGACTTGGTGTATTTTTGTTTTTTCAATAGGCTTCATAAGCATCGACTGCGGCATACCTGAAAATTCACCTTACATAGATAAAGTTACCCATATATCATATTTCTCAGACGCTGAATTCATAGACTCTGGGATGAACAGCAATATCTCTGATTTGATGACTAATGATGTCCCAGACCAATTCTCAAACGTTCGATACTTTCCTAATGGAACTAGGAACTGTTACACGTTAAAAAACCTTAATAAGGGTAGCAAATATCTGATTAGAGCTTCCTTCATGTACGGTAATTACGATGGTAAGAATCAAGTGCCAGAGTTCAAACTCTATCTGGGGGCCAATCTGTGGGACAAAGCGCACTTAGAGAATGCATCTCACATACTGCGGATGGAAATCATCGTGGTCGCCTCGCTGGATTTTGTGTCCGTTTGTCTCGAAAATATCGATCGTGGCATACCTTTCATATCGGTACTTGAATTAAGGTTTCTCCCTGATGAAATCTACAGTGCTGATATGGGTTCCGAGGCAATGGTGAATGAATCTCAATCACTACTACTCTTTGATCGTCGCGATCTTGGGTCCACCAACGGTCAGGAAATACGGTAAGTTAAATGATCTCTACATGTAATAATACATCTGCATTAGATGGATCCGGGCTGTTGATCTTGCTGGGCCCTCCTGATGTAACCCAGATAAAAAAACCTGGTCAATCTGTTGGGGGACTGCAGAGCCATCAAACTCTGTTCAATGGCATCGAACTGTCATCACATACATATTGATTTATAGATTTAAGACATCAATCAACAAAATCTGCATACCATCAGTACACACATGTAAGTTGAATGGGGATAATTGTTATCATATCATTCACTTGTGGACCAGGGTATGTTGACAAGATGATCAGTGTCAATTTAATGAATATTCTTGTTGGCAAGTGAGATCGTGGCTAGTTAATCTAGGCCACCGATATGTTTCAGCCATTGTAGATGGACCACACCCTAAATATCTCCTCAGCAGGACGATCATCACCTTTTAATTTGTGGCCTACAAATAGACGTCTATGAAGAGACATACAGCAACTGTTCATGTTCAACTGAAAATTTACATAGGTTGATTGTTAAGATCTTCAAATCTGGGAGACTTTTGGCCATGGTTCATCTTAGTGGGATGAAATCTGACAGTGGTCCATGTTACGCAAGCATAGCCTCACCATATCACATTGACTAGCTTTATTATTATTATTATTATTTTTTCATATAGGCCCCTCCTTTTTTTGCTAGATTATAAAAGCTACCTCAGTTCTATGAATTTGTAAATTTCTGTTTACTGTATATTTTGGAAGTACATCCTTATGTTACGTATGCAAAGAAAGAAAAATGTCAATAGCTGATTTTCAATAAAGAAGAATTTGCCCCTTTTGCATAATGGGGGAAGCTAAAAGTGGTGGCCTTTTGAGTTACGGTTAATGAAAGTTATCAGATTGATTGTTTTGACATTAAAATATGGGTACCATTCGGTTAGTTACCCCCAACACCAGCTAGCTAGCTAGTGTCAAAGCTCTATGGGCCCTACTATGATGTATGTGTTTTATCCAAGCTGTCCATCCATTTTGCCAAATCTTTTTAGGACATCACCCAAAAATGAGGTAGATCCAAATCTCAGGTGGACCACATTACAAAAAATAATGAGGATTAAATGCTCATGGTTGAAAACTTTTTGGGGGCCATAGAAGTTTTAGATCAGGATGATATTTGTGTTGTCCCTTTATCCAAGTCCATGTGACCTTATCAATAGGTTGGATGTGGCAAATAAACATTACAGTGGGCCCTAAGAAGTTTTTAATGGTGAATGTTCAATCCCTATTATTTCCTACGGTGTGGTCTACCTGAGATTTGGTTTTGCCTCATATTTTGGGCTCATACGCTAAAACAAGCTCACAAAATGGAAAGACGGCTTGGATAAAGCACATACATGATGGTGAAGCCTACGGAACTGGTTGTGTTGGAGTCACTAGCCAAACGGTGTCCCTAAAAGTTAATTATACAAGGACAACAATACCATTTTTAATTCCTAACCGTCTTCTACTTAAGAATAGTCAACTTTTTTTAACATGGTTTTTTAGGTTGTTATTTACAAATAAAAGAAATTGAGGATATTTTACCAATATAGCGAAAAGGATGGACACATAGCAAAAAAACTCATTGAAATTGCATTGTGTATATATGAGTGGGGCCGCTAGATCGATAATCCAGACCGTTAATCTGACGGTCCACACTGTAAATTGGTTTGAGGCTACTATAATCTTGGTGGATGATTGGCTATGAAATGCCTTACGCAGGTATGCAATTGATGTTTTCGATCGCATCTGGTCAGCTGAAAGCCTGGAGGGTTCTGAACCTTTTGCCTCCCCGACCATTATAAAAAACAACAGTGAGGGTTTCCAACCACCATCGGCGGTGGTGAGGACAGCAGTTAGGCCACTCAACGGTGGTGATGTCATCTACTTCAATTGGACGGTTTCTGATCCAGGTTTGCAGTTTCATGTTTTCATGCACTTTGCGGAAATCGAGAAAGTTGAGAAAAATCAGTGGAGAGAATTCAACGTTTGTTGTAGCGTTTGCTATAAAAGTAATTACAGGCCTAGCTTTCTAACGGCTTTAACGGTGTACACGGCCCACCCATTGAGCGGCCACCATCATTACTCGTGCTCCGTCCGAAAGACAGCAGCTTCCACACTTCCGCCTATCCTCAATGCAATCGAGGTATATACGGTCAGAAAGCTCTCGGAAATATCGACGGCTATCCAAGATGGTAACGTTACTGTTAACGTTTGCTTTTGTTTGCTACCTTATGCATGGCACTCGAACTGGACGATCCGGACCGTTCATTGAATGGGCCTTACTGTGGATTGACAGTCATTCACAAATCGCATGGATTGAGTGGTCTTTCTCCATTAAATGCTGACTGTTGCCCGTTTACTTTTCTAATGTGCATCGCGGATCACTATTTAGGCAATCAGGGAGAATGATCGCACTCGGATCCAAGCGTATGGAAATAACCGTATATTCGAGCTCTGCTGGGCCTACCAGTGATTTTTAACTGGAATCCAAACGGTGCATCTGGTGTAGCTCTTCATTATCACCGTACAGATCAAGAATTATCCTGATCCCAAACTTACGTGGGACACACCACAAGAAGCGATATATGATCATGCATAATAGTTATATAGTCACTTTCTGTGGCCCACCTAAGTCTTGAATTAGGTTGAATTTTGGTGTATACTTTCATCTTGGTGGATTACACCTGATGAATGTGTTAGATGTATGCATACAACACAGTGGTCCCCACATTCCATCTGGGAATTTCAATAATGGTTGTCCCCTCCTCCCGGGTTAACATATGACGCATTTGATGGGCTGGTTGGATGGTACTCCAACATCATGATGGGCCCTGCACAACTTAACCTTATGGTAATTACCATATATTAAATAGCATTTATCAATCCCCCATTACGATTTTTTGATCACTGATATATTCCCATGGTTTGACTTACCCAATGAACGGTCTGGATTATGTCCTATTACATCAGGTGTCTAATTTTGTGGAGTTTACAAATCACAATATGGATCCCTGGACCACATCAGAGTTCAAAAACATGGAAACTCAATTCGCTCAATGTTCAATGGGTTGGGTTGACTCGATGATTCGATCTGACTCAACCCAATATTTAATTAATCATACATTAAAAATTTAGAATCCTGGATAAATATACATTCTATATGTAATATAAACTGTAACCTAAAGCAACAACATTACTAATATGAATCTTGATTTTAGTTTTAGGGTTTGATTCTTACTTCTGGTGAGTAACTCGGTTTGAGTCACACCACGTCATATCAAGTTGACCAAGCTACCAAGTCAACTCAATGAGCCTCTTCGAGTTGAAGCCGAGCCATGTTTTATGTTTAATAAATTTCTACTGACTCAAGGTTAGAACTCAATGAGTCTCTTCGAGTTGAAGCCGAGGCATGTTTTATGTTTAATAAATTTCTACTGACCCAAGGCTAGTTACTTGGTTCAGAGTCATGCCGAGTCATGTTGAGTCTACCAAGCTACTGAGTCAACTCAATGAATCTTTTCAACCGAGGATGAATCTAACCCAATGCAATAATGAATTTCCCATAGACTCTACTATTTGTTTCAAATCTACCTACCATGCAAGCAATTAACTTCATTTGGACCTGTTCATCCATATGATATCACTGATTTTCATGCAGTATCATGCAAAAGTCACATTAATCAGATGGTCCTTATCATCCCCAGCTGAACCTAATTCATATTCATCCTTTTTTCTTTTTTTTTTTCATGCCATAGACTATACTTTGAATAATATGATTAGTGTGATTTTTCTGTGGCAATTCATGAAGAATGGCCAGACCTAGTGGACAGTCCAGGTAAGTGATGTAGATGCCAACAAGTGCAAATGCAACTAAGCGCATGAGAAGGTTTTCCTGAGTGCTTAGCCCAGTACTAGATCATTTCTCATTTAGCTTTATCATACTTAGTGGAGAAATGTTCACATACAACGTTATGGTGCGGCCCACCCTTTCCAGCGGCTTGGATTTTTCAACAAAAGCCACACATTAGCTCATGATGGGAAGTGTGAACATTTCTATATATTATGTAAAATTCTCGGGGAGGGTCTGGCATAATCCACGAATCAGAAGTGTGATGCATCATGACATGATGAACCCACTACAACCCAGTGGGGCACATGATACGGTGATCCATGCCGTTGATTTAGTGGTGCCCATGGTTGTGTAATCTGCCTCTTTCTGGATTGCTGTTGTATTCGTTATCAAAGGATTAAAATATTCCCGTCCTGGGGAATTCTGTCAGGCTTCATCAACGGTGGGCCTTATCATACAAACGGTCCAAATATCTAAACCATGTTCTGTTGCATGGACACGGTTTAGATCTCTATAATTAATGAGAGTTCATCAATTTATAAGCGGAACTGTACGGTCTTGATGCATCAAAACGTTGATAGTTTCCTGACGCAACCCTTCCGTACAAGTGCAACTCATGTATAGTCCACCTGCAACGAAATTCTTTGAGATAAGCAGATCCTAGCCGTCAAATCTTTCTCATTTTCTCTAGACTGGTGTTGTATTTTCCTTATAAACATCAATTTATAACTCCTCGATTAGAAGGTAGAAATCTCTATTTTGGATTATTTTTTTAACCGTCAATTCTCCCATCCAATCTTCTTATAGTAAGGTCAACGGTTTGGATCCCCATATGTAAAAACTGATGATTTGATCTTGAATGCCAGTTGAAGCTATGATGAACGTAAAAGAACGGTATAGAGTGAAGAGAAAGTGGATGGCCGATCCATGCGTCCCAACTCATTACATGTGGGAAGGCTTGAATTGCAGTTACAATGGTTCCAATCCTTACAGAATTGCCTCTCTGTGAGTGCCAGTACACTGGGAATTTTACATACATTCCGTCATTTCTGCCAACGTGTCACTTCCATGGTATATCGGATCCGTGCAAAAGGTGGACCACACTGTGACGACCAAAAGGTTCAAAAATTAGGCAAGTTCACTCAATGGATGTGGAAAAATAGATAGACGGCTGACAATGGTTGGCCTGACTCCACGTAGTTGTAGGCTACATATATTTTTTTTTAGGTTAGCTTGTTAGTACACATCCATGTGAGTACACACACTCCATGTTAGCCACCTCCGCTAGGGATCGATACCAAGGCCTTAAGTGTTGAAACGAGGTATCTTCGCTCAGTCTGCCAGTTGAGCTATGGATGTGGGTGTAGTTGTAGGCTACCTAATGGGTGGATCATCCTGATTTTCACCAAAGATTATATTATCTGGGAGTCATATGTTGTTGGTCCATTCAACTGGGTAAAATCAATGGACAGCCATTGATCTGACTCCTCGTAAGACGTGGCCCACATAAGGATTACCCTGACGTTGACAACAGATGATCTTCATGGTGTGTCCAATCTTTGAACGGCTCAGGTGTCCTTCCCACATGACACGTTGGTTGGAGATTTTCTATGCCTAAACGAACATCTACGTGTTGCCCACACGTGCCAATCTGGCATGCTCGTGGGTCATTGATGGACAACCAAGCTGCAGAATCGGGTGGATGAATAAGCACGTTGAATCTGGACCGTTGAAACTTTCTTTGAAGTTTCCATTACACATGAAAAAATTGACTGCAGTGATTTTTGGGTCAGATCATCTAAGTAACGGTGTCCACCTGATGTACGGTTTGGATGTCCCATAAAGATGCCAGGTGGCCACTTGTGCCGCATTTAACACTTAAACTTATGTCTTGCAACATTTCATCTTGCAGAGACCTCGCTTCCAGTGGATTGAGCGGTGAAATAGCAGATTCTCTAGCCGAACTTACATCTATCCGTCGCTTGTAAGCACACAGGGTTTAGTCCAACATATCACTTGTGTATGATAAATAAGCCACAAAAAGGTGGGCCAAACTGTTCGAAATCGTTGGACAGCCGATGGTCCACCAGTGTTGATGGACCACTTTTCGAAATCAGTGGACAGCCATTGGTCTGAACCAATGTAATCGTGCAGGTGGTCCACATAATAACTGGGTGGTCCTGATTTTCATTCCAGTCGATCTAATTGGTGGGGCTTATATTTTTGCATGACTCGGATTTTCTATACATCTGAAAGATTGGCGTGTTAGATGGGGCTGTATGCGAGAGCTCATGTACCACTGCCTGTACATAATCATTTCTCTTCTTTTTCAGGGATTTATCAAGCAATAATCTGACCGGCCCAATACCCGATTTTCTAGCAGACCTACCACTCCTGGAGTATCTGTAAGTATCAGTGCTTGCACAAATGTAATCTCAACTACCCTACTAGCTCAGCCTTTCAATGGGCTGGGCTTCAATGTTGGGCTTTCAGTGGGATGGGCTGAGCTAGTGCATGAAACCGGCCCAGACAAAACCTAGCTCACTCATGGTTTGATTACCCATCCGAGTCATATGCGACTCATTTGAGTTGAGTCGGACTTGGTCGAGTCTGATACAGGGTGCTGACTCAGCACTTATGTATGCCTATCCAGACCATCCAAATTGTGGGCCTGACTATGTGGATGGATTGTTCATATCACTAAAATCACACTGATCAAGCAATCCTAACCATGAAATTCATGGCCTTGAATGGACGGTTAAAATTAAAATCACTGCTATGTCTGCTGCAGAGATTTATCAAGCAACAAGCTTACAGGATCCATTCCTATTCGTCTTTTGCAAAAATCCAGAAAACGGCTACTAACACTGAGGTTTGCTTACTCATAAAAAACCACATTTTAATTAAGTGAGATTACAATGTCAGTAGAAAAGAAACATGGTTTATAGAATAGGAAAACTTAGATACTCTGGTGGAGTGTGATGAATGATATGCAGGCATTGAGAAACTGTAGATGTGGTATACAATTAACTCAAACTGAAAGGACAAAATTACAGGTCCCTGTTTAGATGTATTCGATTATTTAATTATCGGATTGGTGGACATTTATTAGAATCTTGAAATGAAAAATATCCAACAGTGCTATTTAAAGTTAATTAGTTACAGTGGGTTGCACAGTTTAAGCAATTTAATTTGAGTTAATATGAGCTGTAAAATTTCTGATTGCCTGCTGATCAAGCACCATACATTGCCAGAGTATAAAATCACTCCCCTTTTTAAGATCTTTGGGATGACTCATGATTCAGGAGCCTTTCTGATATAATCCTTACTCCATTTGTGAGTCATTTGACCCGATTGAGTTGAGTTGAAAACTCGATGAGTTCTTACACACACATTATCAATTTAGATGATTGATAAGATGAAATTGTTTCAATGCCAGTGTTGATGACAACCCAAATCTGTGTCTATCGGAATCGTGTCAAACTAAAGGCAGAAACCTTATTCTGATTACTGCGGTGGTCCCATCAGTCGTGGCGGTCCTGTTAATTGCAGTGATCATCATATGGAGATTTATAGAGAGAAGACGAAGAGGTTAGTAAGTGTTTTGATCGAGGAATTTGTTTTTTGTTTTTGTTTTAACCTTTTCATGGTACCATTTATTCAATACTAGTTTTTTTTTTTTAAATTTTATTTTATTTTTTAATAACTTGGATGGGCCAGGCTCGGAGATGACTGAGTCCAGCCCAAGAACAAAGACCAGAGGCCAGGCCCAGACCAGCTTGATCTAGGCCAAGCCCACCATCAAAACAGCCCAGCCCATTTTCCTCTTTAACTATATTGTTCGGAGATGATCGATCATACGATTAAGGCAGAACAGCATTAGTTCTGGTATCAAGACACTGATGACTTCAGTGCACAAATGGCCCACCTAGATTTCCACCACATCTCACCGTTTGAGGATGGTTGGTGGCAATCTAGCAGTATTGGAATTTGAATTTAAGAAAAAAAATAATAATAAATAAATAAATAAATAAATAAAAAGAAAGAAAAGAAAAAGATAGAGCCTTTTACACGCCACATTTGATAATGTACGGACGAGCTAGTTTCTATCTCGGGACTGTATCCTTAGATTGATCTAAACTGTTGGTGTTCTCATTACTATCGTATAGAGATATGTTCTTGATGATCCTGAACTTTGAATCTTGGATTTTTCAATGTTTCACGTATTGGGGAAAAACACTGCACGAAATTGATAATATAAAAATCCCAAAAGTAATAGGAGCAAAAGAACACTGAGAGGCAGAGGTATAAAGGATTTACATGGTTTGGTAAATTATCTGCATTCATAGAGCAATAACATATGACTTTCTTTTTATTAAAACAAGAAAAATCAAATAACAATTGAGAAATCTACTTCTCTACTAATATTTTATCTTTATATATAACACATACTTCAAAGAAATAGCACTTGAAAAAACCTCTTAGAAGAACGTTTTTTCCGTTTTAAGTGAAAGAGGGGGAAGACAAGTTTCCTAAGAAAATGCATACGAGTTTTAGTGTATACACCTCACTACTTTAACAATTCTCATCTTCACGTACAAAATCACCACTTCAACAAATGTTTCTTTGGATGGCCCTTATAGCATAGAATTTAGAAAGTGAACGGTCTATATCAGCATCTAAGATGCAATTGGAGTGGAAACAACCCTTACAATAATTGTGGTACATGACCTCAAGTCACTTTATTGTCACTTTCAATCTTCAATTGAGATTTTCAAGACAACCAAGCCTATCTTAACTTAAATAAAGGAACTTACTTAAGTCTATTACACCGGTTTCCTCCCAGTTAATTTCAGGCATGCATTTGAGCTAAAGCACTATGTAGCACTTTTCCAATTGTCATAGAAAAAAAATGTTACTAAACTCTTCAAAACGCTCATCAAAATATTATGGCAAGAAAATGTAATTAAACTCTTCAAAACACTTTTTCATATCATGTGCTAATTTTTGTTTCTTCTTGAATTTATTTTTGAAATGCTAAGCATCTTTGAGATGTAATGTTATCTCATGAACTGTTGCATGTGTTAATGGGCATACATTCGGAAGATCCACATGGTTCATGTGATGTTCATGTGATGCATGCCACTTTAAAACCTCCATGGCATGAAAATCAACCTGTCAGGTGGGCCAAGTTTATTCGAATTATTTATTTTCTAGTTGAGAGTTGCTGACAGCTTTAGTTATCTTGTCGGACATGGATTCACTGGATGGGGAACCACTGGATACCATGGTTTTCCGACATGATGGGATTTGATTGGGCAATATAATGTTAGAAATGTTCTAACTAAGCATGTTTTAAAGTTGTTTATATAATTTACAGTGGCATATGGCTCAGTCAAATCTTGCAGAATCAGCGACATCTAGCTATACTAAATCGGGTCCTACTTTGTTAGAAAATGAGTTTAATGCATTTTTTAGGGGAACCCACAACGGGACTTAAACCTGACACTGGCTTCTGCCAAAATGCCACACGTGTTGAATATCCAGGCTGGCACCCCCATTTAGATTTCCTGGCGCAAAAATTCAGGTTGGTCCACTCATCACTGAGTCCAAAATAAAGGAAGAGCTGAAGAAAACATTTCCCCTCCATTTTTCCTCCAAGGAATCTACAAGGTGGGGCCCACCTGATGGAAGGCTCAGATGTTCCACACATGTAATGAGCCCCTGCCTGGCTTTACTCAGCAAACCTCTATACCAATAAAATATAGTTTTTCATGAATGGTTTTTTGCTACAAATCTTCATGTAATTAATTAAATAGAGCTATTAACTTAATTTACTTAATTTAAATATGGTTAGCGATGGAGCCCCACAACGAAGAAGTGTCCTTGGTTTTGGACAGTCGACATTTCACATATGCTGAAGTGGTGAGTATGACCAACGACTTCCAAAGGGTCATCGGCAAAGGAGCATTTGGGACCGTCTATCATGGCTACATGAGAGATGGTGCCCAAGTCGCGGTCAAGATGCTCTCTCAAACATCATCTCAAGGGTCCAACGGATTCCGTACTGAGGTAGATAGATTTTGAATTCTACTCAACTTGTTTGCACTATAGCGCACACAGGCCTGGCTCATCCAGTTGAAAATCTGGGCTCAGATCCGCATTAGGATTCACTCTGATGAACGGCCTGGAGCTCCCCACGTGTTCAACATCCTGGCCTTTTCATCAATCGGGCCCGCCCTTCAAAAACAGTAGGTTTGGTCATCAGGTGGGCCACACCTGTACATAGAATGTGGACAGTTAATGAATTCTTTTTCAGCCATCCATTCCTTTCTGCACACACGCATCCAACTGACGATCAGGTTTGTCTGGTTTTGAAGCCACCACACATTAACAATGGGGCCCACCTAATGAACGGCCTGGATTCATACTGATTATGATTTGGGTCTACATTGTAGGCCCACCTCTTGATGAGAGTTCATCATAGGAATTTGGCCAGTTTCATGGGGTACTGCGATGAAGGTTCCAACATGGCACTCATCTACGAATACATGGCTGAAGGAAACCTAGCAGAGCATCTCTCAGGTAGCAATTTTGAATAAAATGCACATATCTTACAAAGAAAGAACATCTACAAATACACTACCACTAAGGGTCCGTTTGGTTGCACCAAATATCATGAAATTTTGATTCATGATATTTGGTGAAACAAAACACACCCTAATAGAGATTTACACCATTTGTTACCATTGCAGAAAGAAATGCGAGAGTATTAAGTTGGGAAGAGCGGCTCCGAATAGCACTTGATGCTGCACAAGGTTAGCTAGCTACAAGTCATTACTTGAAATTCTCAGATATTTGTAGTCCATTTCCATTTTTGGGCTGATGAAGTAATGGTGTGGAAGATGAAATTGAGTTGCAGGATTGGAGTATTTGCACACTGGTTGCAAGCCACCAATAATTCATAGAGATGTGAAGCCGGCGAACATTCTCTTAAATGAGAGACTAGAGGCAAAGTTAGCAGATTTTGGCTTGTCCAAGATTTTCCCAAACGAGGGAATTACTCACATTACGACGGAGGTTATGGGCACGCCAGGATACCTTGATCCAGAGTACGTACGTTAATGCCAACTGACTTATATGAGTAGATTGTGGGCCATCATAGGCCCAGCTTGATGTGGGATGGCTGTAAAACCACCATCTGTCTGCCCTTGGATTGATCCTAGGGCTGAACTTTCAAGCCTGGCGATGATTACTCCATGGCCTGGGCCTACGCTAGCTCATCGTGCACTAGCTCAGCCAGACGGGCCTAGGACTTAATGTCCAAGCCTAATTCCTCAAGGTCATGGGTTTGCCCATCATGCCCTTGGTGGTCTAGGGAGCTGTTTGGATGCAAGGAAGTTGTATCCGAAATATAATATTTAAGATAGACAACTTGTTTGTGGTTTGTTAAACCTATTTATATAAGAAAAGGGAGAAAAATAAGAATAACATTTTTTCAGAAGTTCACCATCGACAAGGACAGTACGTCTTTACTATGATGGCATAAAGATGAGAAAATCATATCCCTTATTAGCCATATGGTTGTGAAACAAGATATTTTATACACCGCATTAAATGTACCACATGTACAACCATTCATCAATCACCAAGCGCTTTACATATGCTACATTGGTCAATGTGCACATGTACCATCACCATTAAAAGCTCTTTATATGTTGTGTTTCACCTTTACTTCTCATTTCAGGTGCTTGATAAACAAGAAATATATAGTTTGCCCTTCGAATTATTTTACCTGCATCCAAATAACGCCTATATATGTGTATGATTGCATCCAATGGGATTTGATCAATGCATTTTTTCTATGTAGGTATTGCATTACAAATAAATTGAACGAGAAGAGCGATGTTTATAGCTTTGGGATTGTGCTGTTGCAACTAATCACAGGCCAACCAGCAATAAGTAAGAGCTCGGAGCCAATCCACATAGTTGAATGGGCGTGCCCCATTCTTGCGAGAGGGGATATACAAAATGTGGTCGATACAAGGTTGAAGAAAGAATATGATACTATTTCCGTGTGGAAAGCTTCAGAGATAGCAATGGCATGCACACCATCCACCTCCATCCAAAGGGTGACCATGAACGATGTCGTAACTGATCTGAAAGAGTGTTTGGCAATGGAGACCGCTCGCAAAAGGATTCAAAGCGAGTTTGAAAACAAATCGAGCTGTTCATCTGGATCGGTTTGGATGGATACAGATTCAGAAAGTGGTCCTTTCCCAAGATAGGATTTAGAAATGCAAAATATTTCATGATCTCATCATGGAAGATGAAATGGAGAAAATAAAGATATCAAATTTCCATAGCATTACTAGGTCTTCTCTTTTCCTTTGTGTTGTCTTTCAAGTATTAATCCGTTTGATTTTTTACTTAAAATAGAAGTTATACAAAAGACTACCACATTTGTAGTGATTTCTTGTGGAGAGATTTTTGAACTATTCAGGCTGGTGCTACTCGAAAATTTGATTTTGGACAGTCTATCAGTCATGCTCATGAGCGGTAGGAAATTAATTAAATGTTTCATCATCATCATCATCATCATCTATTCATATCCTAAGTACTAATCCGTTACATGAATCTTGTTCCACCATTCTACTCTATTAAGGGCTATAACCCCAGTTAGACCATAGGTCATGAAGTATTTTCTTACAACCTCCATCTACATCCTTTTGAGCTTTCTCCCCTTCCGTTTTAGAGCTTTCAACTTTTATCAACTCACTCCTTTCAGGAATAGTTCTCAGTCTCTGTTGCTAATCACATAAATGTTTCATCTAAAAATTTCCTTGGGATGAATTAAATTGTGTGAAATGAGAAGCTAAAGAATACCATTGCAACCAAAAAGCCAACAACATGAAATTCTTTTAGGGCGTGTTCAGTTTTCTAACTTCCCATGAAATACAAAGTGAGCGAACCATCATTTTCATTTTCAACTATTCGTTTAAACATGAATTATAGCTCATAAATTGAGAGTAAAAAACTATTGTAACTAAAGTAGGTGATGTAAGTAAAACTACTAATTTTACGTGATTAGCAACCATTATTATAGTCAAATTTAAGTAAAATGTAGCAAAATCATTATTATAGTCAAATTTAAGTAATGTCACCACACGATTATAAGAGTAAATAATCATTACCCATTTACAACCATTTACTGAAATAACTAGAACTAGAGACTGAGATTTGAAGCTTAAATAGGAATTTCAAACTGCCAATGTTAGATGCTTGGATAATTGATGTATTTAAATCGATATAGGAATAGTGGGAAATTTTGAATATAATTTCGAAGCCCAACTCATGCCCTTGGAGCCCTTCCTAATTTGGGTCATCCCCCATCCATAGTAGATCAATCGTTTAGCTCATCAAGCAATGGGCCCCACCTTTATGGAAATTGATGGAAATTGGGCTCATGAAGATATTGATCATGTCCTGATGCATTACATCAAGACTCAATAATTCTTCATTCATGTAGCTGCTTACTTCGAGCCATTAACTAATCTGGTTATCTACACCTATTGAGTTTATTAGCTTTATGTTGGCCTTTGATTCCCAATAGTGCTGACATCACGAATCTTTTGATCTTGAAAAAGATAGGGAGATTTTTTTCTCTTGCGAGTCCAACACGTTGTGATGTTGGCTGTTTTTTTCTCAATGTTATGCTCTTATTTTAACAAGAACGGTATAAATAAAGATCTTTTCTCCCTCAAATCTATGCCAAATACATGGAATCATTTCTCATGCAACTTATCAATGAATTGGTTTCTTAATCACCAAAGTCATTAATGAATTGATTTCTTAATCACCAAAGTCATGAGAATCGATGGCTGAGATTTAGATAGGAACAGTTGTAATTTGGGGTGAGATGAGTTGTATAATTTAGATGTAATTATGAAAGTCCAAATTAGATATCACAGTCTTTTAGAAGTTGAAATCATAGGGTGCTTTTTTTTTTTTTTCTTTTCCTTTTATTTTGACAGGTTAGTTGGGTTACAACAAGAGGCTTTTGTTGGATGTTTGATTAGATATAGAGATATATTTTTTCAGGCCAAAAGAAGCAAAAGAATGACAATATTAAATGATAAAGATTGATTCTCAATGTAATTAGATCCACCGAGGGCTTGTTTGGATGGTGGAAGAAGGGTTTTTTTTTTTTTTTTTTTTTTTTATTACACACTTTTCATTGATATTTCATTATATTTGGATAGCAAAGAAAATAATAGATTTCGCCAAACAATCATTATTCAAACACCATATTCAATTTCTCAAGCACAAAACACGCGGCGTTTATTGTGAATGAAGTGTTTATTATTAAGGAAAAATGAGATTTTTACTTACTATCCAAACAAAACCTAAAAAAATAAAATCCATAGCAATTCATGTGTTCATTCTGAATTCAGCTACACATGTTATATGCATATGTGTGTATGTGCTGGTAGAGGTGTACACGAACCGAACTAGCTCGGTTAGCTCGCTCGACTCGACTTGAAAAAGCTCAATTCAGCTTGGTTCGAAGCTGAGTTCGAGCCGAGTCGGCTCATTTTTTGAGCTCGAAAATGAGTTCGAGCCAAGTTCGAGCAGGCCCTAGCTCGACTCATCTCAGATCGAATCCAGCTTGAATCTAACTTGTTCGGTGACTCAGTTACTTTGCCATTGATGTTGCTCACCAACTGTTTGATAAAATGTCTCAACGAAATATGGCCGGTACTGGCAAGGAAGGTTTGGCTGGTGGTAAGGTGGCAAGGAAGGTTTGCCTGGTGGCAAGGAAGGTTTGTACATGAAACAAATACCCTTTTTTTTAATGTTTTGTTTTGTTTTGTTTTGTTTTGTTTTTTTTTTTTTTTTTTTTTAAATTTTAATTTTTTTTCTTGTTACTTAAAAGGTGTTTGAGAAAATACTTGTAAAACCATTGCCCCTATTTGTAAAATAGTGGGATTTTAAAGTTGCAGTTCAAGTGTTTGTGGAAATGCCCCAGTGGCAAACTCAGCTCGATCTTGGCTTGAACTCGGCCCGAGCTGGCCTAAGCTGCTAACCGAACCGAGCCGAGTTGGCTAGTCAGGCTATAGGACCGAGCCGAGCCAAGTTCGAGCTGAGTTCAGCCACTATTCGAGCCGAGTTAGCCAGTCAGGCTCGAGGACCGAGCTGAGCCAAGTTCGAGCTAAGGTTAGCCACTATTCGAGTCGAGTCGAGCTGAGGCCAGCTTGACTCGGTTTGAATCGATGTACACCCCTATGTGCCGGTGTGCTAGAGCTAACATTTTATACACACACACACACACACACATATATCATTATACTAGGCAAATAAAAGTAAAACAATGAAAGAAAATGTGATGTGAAATGGGTGGAAGACACTCTCATGGCCAAGATGGACCAGAGAAGGCCCAATCGGAGGCGGAAGTGATCAAGACTATTAGAACCTAAAAATAATTGTATCTCACAAATTGAAATGAGTTTTTCGACATATCATATATGATTTTGGGGTAAGGGAAGCTATTTTAGCCAACCAACCCCACTACTTTGGGTTACCCATGCCGGATTTGTGAGATTCCTTTAGATTGACGGTCGAAAGTCCTTTTTATTTTTGTTTTTACTATAAATAATAAGTTTTAATTCGATCATAACTCTTGATCCTTTGAGTTTTAAGAGCCATGCCCAACATGTAAAGGGCTTAGAAAAATTAGGAGAATAACATGGTTAGGCCAAATTGGACACTTACTATTTTTGGCTGAAAACCATGAAGTCTAGTAGGAATTATGACGGTTTACAAATAGTAAGTTTACTTTGTATAGTAAGTCACGTTTTTAAGAAGTTTGAGTTAGAGTTTGATTCTAAAACTTCATCCTCGGTATGACTTTACTATTTAAAAGATTGTAATTTCATTTTTTAAACATTAATTAATTTATTTAAAATTTTTTGAAATTATTTCTATTTTCATCCCTCGTGGATTTGAGGAATCTCTGTGAGGAGTCCAGATAAACTCAGCAAATTCAGAGTAGTTATCCCTAAGGAAGACGGTGATCATCCTCATCATATCCTTCATTGTGTCAATTGGTATTAGAGCGAGTACTCCCCTCGGATTAATGGTAACTAACGATGGAATGGATTAAAATCCTACGGACAGTGATTTAGAGATTCATTATCTATTGAGAAGAATTAAAGCTTTCTATTGGGAGAGTTAATTGACCATGCAAGGGCATCAGGCAACCTTCGATCATATTGCAGATGCACCAACTCAGCCCTGAACCTAAGGCAATGCTCAGCTGCCCATGGTCATTGTATGATACAACCCCAATTTTCGTAGAGCACTTCTAGAGGTGAATCGTAGGGCTACCTCAAATAAATCAACTCCAGCGATGAGGACATCGATGGTGGCATTAGTCGACGACCGGTTCATGGAGACGATCAACTAGATTGTGTTGAAAGAGACTATCGATGTAAGGCCGAACTTCTCATTTTTAATGGCTTATTGCGTATAGAAGATTTCATCAATTGGTTAGCTGAAGTAGAACGATATTTTGATTACATGTACATGCCGGAATATAAAAAGGTGAAATTAATAACATTCAAATTAAAATCTAGTGCTTCCAGATAGTGGGAGCAATTACCACTCTCATGTTCCTGACAGAATAAGGCGTTCATCTGATCATGGCCACGGATGAGACGCCTTTTTCAATCGCGATTCTTCCCTATTGATTATGAGCATGTATTGTTCTAGCAATACCAGAATTGCTGACAGGAGAGTCGAACTGATATATATTATACCAAAGAATTCTAGCGGTTTGCAATGCAGAATAACTTGTCGGAGACCGAATCATAGAAGGTAGAACGGTTCATAGGTGGTTTACGATTGATAATTCAGAACCGAGTTTAGATGCACCCGATTAAGACGTGGATAAAGCAGTTCAATTGGCAAGTAGGGCGGAAACACAGCTTGCAAGAGTCCCTAATCGGCATTGTCCTTCGACTCGGCCCCCCATGATGGTTCTTACGCAGGATTCAGCATTGACCAAAGGAAATGAACCAATCGGAGGACATCCTCAACCTCCTACAATTACAAAACATGACACGAAGAGCGGTCCATCTAGGCCTCAATGTCCAGTGCCCACAATAGCTGGTTCAAGTAGGATTTCAAATCCTTATAGTCGATGAAGGCCGAACAATTGTTACCATTGCGGCCAACCACGCCACTTATTAATTAAACACCTGCCTCAATGCCCCACAGTTCACTTGGCTATTAACAAAGGGTGCATTGAAGGTGATGCAACGAAAGAAGGTACTGGATTTGACAAAGATGAACAAGCCGCTGAAATAGGAGCTGGTGACGAGAAATGGTTGCCCGAGGATTATGGTGAATCCTTGGTCGTGAGACTATTATTATACATTCTAATGAAGGAAGTGCAACTGTAACAGCACAATTTATTTCATACATGGTGTATCTTCAATGACAAGGTCTGTGATGTAATCATAGATAGTGACAGTAGCAAGAACATCATCTCGAAAGTGATGGTAGACAAGTTGTAGTTACTTACGACAAAGCATCCTTCTCCTTACTCGATTGGCTAGATAAAAAAGGTGAACGGGACGAAAGTAAGCAAACAATGCACTATCTCATTTTCAATTGTAGGAATTATAAGGATAAAGTATTTTATGATGTGGTTGACATGGAAGCATGTCATATGTTACTCGGTCAACCATGGCAATCAGACTATGATGCGACTCACCGAGGATGAGACAATGTTTACATGTTCATTAAGGATGATCGGAAGATAATTCTTGCCCTTATAAAACCAGAGAACTACCCTGCAACTTCTAAAGTGGAGGGGAGCTCTATCTTGACAATTCAAGATTTCGTAAAGGATAACGATGTGTACGCCATGGTAGTAAAGGGTGAGGAATTGGAGCCTTTAGACATTCCTCTAAGTTTAAGGGCATTGCTAAACGAATTCAAAGAAATTTGGCCCTAAAAGTTACCAGATTGATTACCCCCCATGAGGGACATTTAGCATCATATAAACCTCGTCCCTAGGGCTAGCTTGCCTAACCACCCTTACTATCGAATGAGTCCGAAAGAGTGTGAGATACTTCAGGGGCAGGTAGAGGAATTAATCTATAAAGATCTTCTGAGAGAGTGTATAACAACCTTAAATTTTGGTGCATTAAAATTTTTTAAATAAATATTTAAATATTTTATTTTTAAATAAAAAATAAAAATAAGTCAATAGTTGAGTTGGTAGAGACATCCTTAATTGGGAGAGAGGTTTAAGGATTGATTCTTAAAGTAGTAATAATAATTTTTTTTTTCAAATGTCATAAAAAATTCAAATTCAGGATAAGGAATGATGTGTTCATCCTATCTTATTAAGAGAAGTTTCTTTTGAAAAAAGGATATGGAGAGGTTTCTGCTTAATAGAAAAAAATAGGAAGCTTTTGAGAATAAGGGAGAGGAGATTTTAAGAAGGCTCAATCAGGTAAGTTCTAATCGTTAGGTCTTTTTAATTTTTTTTATTATGTTGTTAATTTCTTCTTGATATATATAATGGATGATGTGGATCATCGAGACGATCATTGTATAGGTGTATAAAGTCAATTTTAATAAAGTGATGTTTTTATGATTTCAGATTTGGTTAGTAATATTTTATGAATAAATTGAAAGGATGAAATCTGATTCTGTTAAGATAGATTTGTACAGATCATATGATCCTTAAGGCCAAAATATACAAGGGCCCTAATTTTCAGATCAATCTGACCATCAAATGGGCCACATTAGTCAGATCTAGAAGTGTTTAGTAAAAGAAACTTAGATTTGTATGCAAGTGTAGGTATCACTTGGTGTAGAAGGTCAAGATGGGCCATCAATGTATGTGTGGTTAGAGCCACACCATCCATCTAATGTGTAGAGGCAAAACATGATAATACCTCAAGAATCTAAATGATCCAATCATCCGGTGGGTCACCCCGATTAATTATTTGACATTCAATTTCAAGATCTGGAAAAGAAAATCTAAATCTTAATAATTAAATTTACATAAATATATAATTTTAATTATTTGATCATTTATAGTTTGGCCACTTAGGATGTACATCAAAGGTGGGCCCCACCATGTAAAATAACTAAATGAATAATAATGTTATTAATATAACTGATAAGATCTCTAAATTCAAACCAATCTAATTACCTTGTAGATTTTATACTACCAGACTCAGGTGAGTAACTCAACTTGTCTCATAATTTATTAAAATTAAAATAATTCGTTTGTAATTGTTTGATTGATCAATATACTAATTTGAGTATTTTGTTATGATAATTGTACGTTAAATTCATATATGAATATTTTGATTAAGATAATTATGCCAAATATGAAAAATATGCATTTACATATCATCCATCATTCATCGCATTTGCATAATGCATGGTTGATCTTAGGGGCACTCCCTGGAAGAAATGTCGATCCTGGTAGGGCGTTACCTGATGCGGGCTATGCCCAAGCCTACCGAAAGGTGGAAGCTTATCCAGTGGATGGATGCAGGTTGACGACCTCTAACCCAAGCAGATGGACGATCATCCCATCTGATGCATTCATACATCATTTGCATCCATATCATTATGCATCCACTTTTCTGTTATTTTAATTGCTATGATTATGAATCATGCTGGGTTATTTCACTAAGTCTGGCTAGCTTACCTTTTTATTGATGGAAAAATCGTACAGAGGAACCATTAGCAGATGATGTGGCGTAAGAACTGAAATGATGCACCGTACTTGAACACGATCCATGTGAAACATGGGTATACTTATTTAAAGATGAAGTGGTGGCATTAGACCATT
Source organism: Magnolia sinica (assembly GCF_029962835.1). Classification (NCBI taxonomy): domain Eukaryota; kingdom Viridiplantae; phylum Streptophyta; class Magnoliopsida; order Magnoliales; family Magnoliaceae; genus Magnolia; species Magnolia sinica. Next base: position 13,323,486 of record NC_080585.1, on the reverse strand, counting down.
TCTGATTACTTGCTAGCATAGTTTGATTACCGTAAAATGCATATCGGTATTGATTTTGAGATTTTAAGAAATTATTTAAATTTATTTCATTGAAACAATGTTAGTATGGAATAAACATAATTATATTACGATAATATAATAAATGAATGATTTTTTAAGGTTGATTTTATTTTAAGGGTTGTCAAGATTTATATATACCTGGTTGATTAGTGCTAAGTATTATATATGTGTGATTGAGATTATAGTGAAACTTAGACTAAATATAATTATTATATTTGATTAAACTGATTAAGGAATTAAATTAGTACACTTCGTGTACGAGTTGCGAACTGAAACTCGGATCTGAGGGTGCACACTCTGTACCCGGATTTCGGGGCGTGACAGAGAGCATGAGTCTATGTGTTGTGCCAGCATTGTTAACGCCTAAGAAAGATGGGATTTAGTGCATGTGTGTCGACAACCGGGTAATTAATAAGATTACCATTAAATATCGATTCTAAATACTGTGGTTGAACGACATTCTTGATATGATATATTGTGTTAAGGTGTTCTCTAAACTAGATATGATGAGTGGGTACCATCAGATTCGTATTCAACCCGGTGATGAGTAAAAAATGACATTCATGACCAAGGGTTGTATAAGTGGCTGGTCATGCCCTTCTGTCTATCAAACGCACCAAACACTTTTATACATGTGATGAATCAAGTGCTAAAGCCAATCATTGGCCGGTTTATGATGGTATATTTTAATGACATCCTAATATATAGCCAGGGTGAGATGGAGCACATGAAACATCTTAGGCAGGTGCTGCAGGTCCTGGCAGTTAACAAATTGTACCTCAATTTGAAAAAGTATAGTTTTTTAATGGGCAATTTGTTATTCTTAGGATTTGTTGCAACATCCACGGGTATCCCTATGGACGATGAGAATGTGTAAGCCATAAGGGAATGGCCGATCCAAATTAACATTTATGAAATGAGGAGTTTCCACGGGTTAACGACTTTCTATTGTCGATTCGTGAGGAATTTCAGTACTATAGTCGCACACATTACAAATTGTATGAAAAAAGGCCCGTTTCAGTAGACTGATGAGGCTGACAAGAGCTTTGTTGAAATTAAGCATCAATTGTTTACAACACTGGTCTTGATTATTCCTAGTTTTGACAAGTTGTTTGATGTTGAGTGTGATGCCTCATATGTCGGAATTGGAGGAGTCTTATCAAAGGAAGGTAGACTGGTAGCCTTCTACAGTGAGAAAGTCAGCGAAACACGAAAAAAATAGTTGACATATGAGCTTGAGTTATACGCACTTGTTCAAGCGCTACAACATTGGCGGAATTATCTAATTTAGAGAAATTTTGTTCTCTACACTAACCATCAAGCGTTAAAGTCTTTTAATAGTCTAGCTAACGTTAATCAAGTGCATGCTAGATGAGTTTCGTTTTTGTTGGAATTCACGTTTATTTTAAAGTACTTAATCGTCATGCATCACTACTTGTTACGATGAGTAACAAGGTGGTCAGGTTCGACTGTCTCAATGAGTTGTATGCTGAGGAGGAATGTGCCAAGAGGGTGATCCCAATGACCTACATATGTAAGATGGTTTTCTCTTCAAAGAGAATCAACTGTGCATTCCTTAAAGTTCTCTGAGGGAAAAGATTATTTAAGAGCTACATGGAGGTGGCCTTAGTGGACACATTAGGCGAGACAAGATGTGGGCTCTTGTTGAGGAGCAGTATTACTCGCCACAATCGGTACGTGAAGTGGGTAAAACAGTGCAGCAATTTTATGTTTGTCAGACCTTCAAGGGACAGTCTCAGAATACGGGCCTCTATACTCCGTTAAGTGTGCCTGATGGCCCTTAAGAGGACTTATTTATGGACTTTGTGCTTAGTCTCCCACGAACACAGTGTATCATAGATTTAGTGTTCTTGGGAGTAGATCGTTTTTCAAATATGGCGCACTTTATCTTATGTAAGAAGACTCTCGATGCAACACATATGACGAATCTATTTTCAGAAAGATCGTGCAGCTACACAGGGTTCCTAAGATCATTACTTCTAACCTTGACATAAAGTTTCCACTTCTAACAAACTTTGTGTAATCAGTTCGGTACACAACTTCAATTCAGCAGTGCCTGCTCTCGGGTATGAGCATTGCAGCAGAACATATGTTAGACCGAATTGTGGGCATTCACGCGGATGTGCAAGCCAAGTTGCATGACTCGAACGATTAGTACAAGTAGCAAGCCGCAAGCATCGACGACAAAAGGTGTTCGAGGTGGGTAACCATGTTATGGTCCAACTACGTAAGGAGAGATTTCCGATCGAAACTTACAACAAGTTGATGAAAAAGAAGATTGAACCGGTACTGATCCTCCAAAAGATCAATGACAACGCTTACGTTGTTGATCTTCTGAATGACATGAAGATCTCACCTCCTTTCAACGTTGCAGACTTGACCGAGTATCATGAATCGAAGTGGGACCAGAACTCAAGGACGAATTCTTTTAAAGTGGAGAGGACTGATGTAGAGTGGGTCGTAGACAATTTCAAGGCCAAGATGGACCAGAGAAGGTCCGATCGAAGGCAAAAGTGATCAAGACCGTTAGAACTTCAAAACAGTCATATCTTGCAAATCGAAATAAGTTTTTCGATATATCATATATGATTTTGGGGTAGGAGAATCACTTCAGCCAATCAATCTACTATGCCGAGTTACCCATGTTGGATTTGCGAGAATCCATCAAATCGACGATTGAAAGTCATTTTTCTTTTCATTTTTACTATAAAGAGTAAGTTTTAATTAGATCAAAACTCTTGATCCTTTGAGTTTTAGGAGTCCTGCCAACATGAAAATTTCTTAGAAAAATTAGGAGAATAACATGGTTAGGCTAAATTGGACGCTTACTATTTTTTGCCGAAAACCATGAAGTCGGGTAGGAATCATGAACATCTATAAATAGTAAGTTTGCTATTTATGGTAAGTCATGTTTTTAAGGAGTTTGAGTTGGAGTTTGATTCTAAAACTTTGTCTTAGGTTTGAGTTCACTATTTAAAGGATTGTAAATTTTATTTTTATTTTTTATTTACCATCAATCAATTTATTTCAAATTATTAAAAATTATTTTTTCATCCCTGGTGGATACAAGGAATCTTTGTGAGGAATCCAGAGAAGCTCCGTGGATTCGGAGTAGTTATCCCGAGGAAGATGGTGATCGACCTCATTATGTCCTTCCCTATGTCAAAATGACAACTAACAATTATCAGGGATGGTCATCTGATTCATTTCTCTACCAACTTAGTAAGGAAGACGGTTGTTGCCAAATAATTGAATGTTCATCTAGCCATTGAATTTTGTTAAGCAAGATGATCATAAATGGCAGGTGGATCTTCAATAATTTCATGAAAAATTTAGTAGATTGTGGATGATCAAGGGCTTCATTGTTTGATCAGGACCCCATAGGTAAGACAGTCATCGTAGAACAACCGAATGTTTGTCTAGCCACTCATCAATGATCTATAAAATCTTTCAACTCTTAAGCAAGAAAGTCTTATTAGTAATCTTTAGTAATAGTACATGTTTGAATTTCAGAATTTATAAAGTTTTGATTTAAAGTTTAAATTATATTAATTATGCATTTGATGATTTGATCACAATTTGGTTTAGATGAACGATGATTTGATTTTCTATGCAACGAATGAATGTATGAAAAATTAGTTTACTCTCTAGAATTCGAGGTCAATGCTACGGTGCTCGAATTCTAAATTTTGAGGTGTGATAAAGGTACATCTCAAATGTACCACCTCATACTTACATAGATCTCATCATACATTAATATTGTATAATACTGCATGCTCAACATTTGCACCATGCATATGGAGTGGACTAAGCCTTAAAATCAAGGATAATTAGTAACACTCAATCACCTGGCATTAATAGCACTAAGAAACTAGAGTGTTTCCATTGAAATGTAATGTGTGCGGTGGATCTGATGTGCCGCACATACAAGGAATTGTTATGGGGTGTTTGTTTTTTAATTCACCTAAAATCAAAGAGGGGTGTGAATTTTATATGGGGCCCACTGTGATGTATATGGCTTATTCACACCATCCATCCGTTTTACTAGATGATTTTAAAAATGAGGTAGATCCAAAGCTCAAGTAAACTACACCACAAGAAATAGGGGGAATGGAACACCTACCGTTAAAAACTTCCTGAGGCCCCCAGAAGTTTTGGATCAACTGATATTTGTGTTTTCCCGTTATCCATGTTTGTGTGACTTTATGAATGGGTTAGATGACAAATAAACCATTTTGAAGGCTCTAAGAAGAAGAAATTTTTCAATGGTGGAAATTTTATGACCATTATTTCTTATGATGTGGGCCACTTAAGCTTTGTATCTGCCTCATTTTTGGGCTCATGCCCTAAAATGTTCTTGTAAAATGGATTGATGGACTGGATATGTCACATACATCGTGGTAGTCCCACAAATTTAAGTAAGCTATTTTTGGATAGATTTTCTCAAGGCTGAAATACTCAGCCATTTTCAAACGGGCGTAATGAATAATATTTAGAGGTGGGCATCGGACCAAGTCGGATCGGATTGGGGCTAACCCGATTCGGTCCGAAATCTAGCTGGGCTGACCCGAATCCAATCCGATCCGGGACTGAGTCCGGAACATAGGACTCGAACCGACCCGACACACGGTTGGTCTGACCCGAACCGAGTTTGACTCGGTCAGGGAAACCAAGTCGGATCGGGTTCGGTGCGATTCGGATCGTTAAAAACAATGAAAATCATTATCTCATTGCTATTTTTGGTGTGGTCCATTTAAGCTTTAGATATGATTTTTTTTTTTTTTTTTCCAAATGATCTAAAATGATCATGAAAAATGGATAAACGGTATGGATATAACAAATACATCATTGTGGGGCCCATATAAGGTTGATGTCATTTGAGCCGTTCGTACAACTCGGAGCTCGAGGCGCTGCAGCTGCGAATATGCTGTGCACGGCAGCTGCCTGTAACGTGTTGCGCACAAAATGATGACTTTGATGTTACCAAGTTCTATAGGTCTGATCATGGGATATGTGTTATATCCAAACCATCCATCCATTTGGCGAGCTCATTTTAAGGCTTGAGACAAAAAATAAGATAGATCTGACTATCAAGTGGACCACACTAGAAAAAGCAGTGGGGACCACACTGAAAATCATTCTTTGTTGCATTTGTGGTGTGGTCCAGATGATCTTTGAATATGATCCATTTTTTGGATAATGCTCTAAAATGATCTCTAAATATATATCAATGGTGTAGATATAATAAATACATCACTGTAGGGCCATATAACTTTGATCTCCTTTGAACCGTTCGTACAACTCGCAGCTCGAGGAGCATCACTGCACTAAAGACAAGTCGTCTTGGCACGACACATACCTACATCTAGCCGCACATAGCTGTGTGCAGTACACCAGCAAATATTTTCTTATTGTACACAGTAAACACTGTTGGGGCCCACCTTGAATGCATGTGGTTTATCCACGCCGTCCATTCGTTTTTGCAAATCATTTTAGTGGTTGAACCCAAAATCGATATATATTCAAAGCCCAAGCGGACCATACCATAGGGAAAAGTAGAAGTATCGATAAAAACTACTCCGGATCGGGTAGGATCAGATCGGTTCGGATCCATTCGGATCGGGTTTTCGGGTCGGGTTGGGTCGGATCAGGGTCAATCCGAACTCAACCCAAAAAGATTTCAGATCTAGATGGAGCTACCCGATTCTCACCGATCCAGACCGTCGGTTCAGTTCTGATCGGGTCAGATCGGGTTTGATCGGATCGGATCCACCGGATCGGGTCTGTTTTACCCAGCTCTAATAATAATAGCCTATTTCCTGGTATTTACTATGAAAATGAAAAATCAAACAGCCCCTAAAAGGTTTTGTATCATTAGGAGGTGATAAGTGTTCTGATGTGCCCATTGTCCAAAAGCGGGCTCATAATTCAAGCATCCAAGCCGTTGATTCAGTTAAGAAGATCCAAGCTTTCCAATCTTTAGCCTTTTATCATGCCATTGTTGTGTTTTGTTCCTTAAGCATATAGCTGCACGACACTGATCACTGGTTTAGATCCCGACATCAAAACCGTATAATGGGCCCCATTTACGGCCTGATAATACCTCAATTTTAATTTATTAGCCAGCATATGAGAATTCTTCATTTATTTGATACATTACCAATCAACTTCCATTAACTTCATTGGCTAAAAAATAGCTACTCTTGCAGTCTCGCTACCTCAAAACAAGATTATTGATACATAATTCGTTCTTGCAAGCTGACTATATTGACATGTTATTGATATTTCACTGTATTTTGATGAGATTTTGGCAAAAATAAAAGAATTTCTTAATTAGAACAATACTAGCTAAATAGGGTATAGATTGTCTCATTTTTTCACACCATGTTGTTGTAATTGAAACCCACACGCGAACGCGTCCACACACACACACACACCAATAGATTTAGTCATTCTGAATTTTCAACGGTGGCTAATAAATCTAGCTTTGAAATGGTTAATCTATTCAGACACATTTCGTGTTATCTGCATGGGTTTAATAAACAAATAAGAAAGACATTGACTTTCCTCTACACGAATGGAATATTACACAATAATCCCTTCTATTATAATCTTGCAAAACCATGGAGGTTTAAGATAATATTCGCCGTCTGATTTTTCTCTTCAAATTTGGACCACTTGCCAGTTTACATTTAACCATCTATTCCAAGGCCATTAATTGGATGGTTAGGATTGCTTGACATGTATGATTTTGGATATATGCTCTATCCACAATTTGGATAGTTGGACAGTGCCACATATGAAGACGGGTCACTGCTATTTTTTAAATGGTGGAGAACTAACACAGGAATCTAATGCTCAAGAACTGATGATCAAGACATCCAGCTTAAAATATATATGAAATAATATTGCCCCCAATTATGGTTTAGAAGTCTTTAATTAAGATGAAAGAAAAGATCAAAGGATGGTATTATTTTCTAATCACCAAAAGTCTTCTTAATCACTATTATCAAAACCTTAGGTGTGAAGCCCTACATATTGAATAACTCGATAAAATGTTTGTAGTTCATGCATCTTTTTTATATGATATGAATCGATGATTACCGGACGTTGAAACTGTGTACCCATGCAATTTTTAAAGGATATGATTTGCCCATTGACTTAGAACTAGTTCTATTCAATGCGGAAGATTGAAGTGGATGTTGCATTTAATTAAACAACATGTGCCTATTAATATAATTAAGTGGGTTTTTCTATTGACTTTAATACATGATAATTGGACTGCTTATTATTTTGACAGAATATGCTTTAATGCGTGCTACGGATTATATGATTAATCCAGGCGATTGGTGTGGTCCATGATCATTTTATTATTTTTTTGAAACTCATGTGACCCATTCTACCATTTTCATGGACTATGATATAGCAACTGGAACATATATATTTTTGCATGGCACCTACCATGCTCATGCAAGTGGTCTAAGCACTACAGTTAAGACTAATGATGTCACAAACGACGTTTTGGGTACATTCAAAGAAGTGTATTGCTGACATTAACATGTAGAGATTTAAAATAATAATGCACAAGGGCAAAATGGTCATTTCCTTTCGCACCGATGGCTTATTTGACAGCTTCCTTAAGATGGGTCAATAGCTCTTTAAGAAACCCATGCGCAGAAGATGACAATATTGCTAGGTTGCATCATGGAAACCAGTCATTTCCCCAATTGGGGAAGATTAGGCTTTTGTCATCTCTATATTCAACATGATGTTGATGCTAGGGTTGCATCAAAGCACATGGGGGCTAAATTGGTCTTTCTACATAGGGCATGGATACGTGGAGATTCAACATTAGTTATCATTTCTACACTTTAAGCTGTGTTTGGATGTTCAATTGGATTCAATTGTGATAATTAATACCATTCGGTGGAGGAAAAACGAGTGTGTGACACTAGAACCACTCGAGTTAGCAATTTGGATGGTTGCATGTGGAATCCAATTGCAATTTAGGGTTATCATGAATTGAGATGATTGCACCATCATTTTGGGCTGCTTGGGAAGTTGAAAATGGTTGGGAATAAAATTGATTTTCTTAGATATGGTGTATTCTTCTATTTGTATTATTATAAGAAATTGTGAAAATCAGTTGTTGTTATTATACTTTTTCTTGAAAAACAAATGAATTTTTATGTTTTCTAAAGGAAAAAGAAAAAACCTACTGCACGGATAACTAATTTTATTGGGAAGACTTGCTTATCATCAAGGGCTCTTTTTGGTTTGCTACATAAGAAAGAACTATCGTACAAAACAAAGGCAATGATAAAAACAAATAGATTTTCATTTATAATAATAATAATAATAATAATAATAATAATAAAAGCCCTTGTTTGGTTGTCGCCTTCTAATGAGTTTATCTGTTAACAATAATAATGTATTAATTAATATAATAGTTTATAAAAATTATGGGCTATCAAGATTATTTTTAGTCCCTACCAAAACAATCTTGATAACCCATAATTCGAATAAATTAATTATCTAATACATAATTATTGTTAGCTAAAATAAAATAAACTCATCTATAAGCAACAAATAAACAAGACTTGAGTTACAAAGAAAATGGTAGATTGCCGGTTCTTTTCTATGGTTTTCCATGTTTTTAGCTTTGAATTAGGCATGTAAACATATAGATGATTCATATTCACCATGTCGTCATTGAACGAAGTCCACTCAATCATCTTTGTTTTCACGGGCAACTAATCGACTCACCAAATCAAAACGAATTGAAATTGAAGACCATTGCATTTTAACTATTTTGTGATCTACTTATCCAAACACATCCATTTCCATCCTATAAACATGGGAGGGAATATTCACATACATGTGATGCCATCAAGAACTTGGTTCACAAAAGGAATTGTTCTCATGCCATTTAGGAGTGTCCCAAGTCCCATATCTAGACAATGAAGGGAACAAATGTCAGGGCGGCTTGGGTGGGCTACAGCTTATTTAAGGAACCCTCCTCCATGTAGAAACCCTAACCCTAGCTTTTAGATCACAAAACAGCCTCAATCAAGAGAGGGGGAATAAAAAACCCTGACAAGAAGTCAAGAACCATGGGCCATGTATGGGCCACATATTAATAAAGACTATACTAAAACTCAATTAATTTATAGTATATACTAAAATGCTAGAGCTTTCTCAAATTAAATTATGGTAATGGACCCAATAATGGTGGAATCTTAGAAGAGTAGGAAACTTCAAGGAAGTAAAGGACGAAGAGGAAAGCTTGCGTGGGAGTTCACTAGCTATTGACTCAACGGCACACACCAACCGGGACCATTTTTTTACTTTTTACTCTTTTCCCCACAATTGAGTGTATAAGTGATTAGACACACATGCCGACATGGCATACATGCGTAAGATCTGAGCCATTCATCATGTCAGGTACGCCGTGAAATGCTATTAGCGAAAAGCCAGGCCATTCTACTCATCAGGTGGGGGCCAAAAGCATGTGAGATGAATCGACGGGTGGGGAAATTTTGCCAGTAACTCTATAAAATTTATAATATGAGGCCCACATAATGAATGGAGTAGCCTAATATTTAGATGAGTGCATGTGTGGATCTGCGCCCCACATGATGAATGGCCTGGATCATGCACATGCACGGTGTGTATAAATGGACGGTTAAGAAAAAGTCACCAAAAAAACTATATTATCCTCGTAATGAGAGGAGAAGCCTGATCTTTGCGGTGTGCTCCATGTGATGGATGGCCGTGATCATGCACGTGTATGCTGCCATCATTTATATCTAGTTGTGCAAATCACCTTGACATTTCAAATGTGACAAAAGCAGTGTGAGAGACTATTCTCATCCGAATCTTCTCATCCATACGATTTATTGAAATTTAGACTCCTAGGCCTTGAAAATTATAACCATCCATCAATGTCCAAACTTCAAGTATAGGCTTCAGTTACATCACAAGAGGTCTTAATCACAAAGGTTACAAAATGTTGAAACATGTCACACGCATGTGTAAGATCTCCGTCGTTCATCAGCCCAGCTACAAACATCTTTGTATATTCCCACCCCCGTGTGGCCATTTGACTGGTGGGCCATGTGTACAAAAACATGTTGGGTGGAGAAGTTTGACTGAAAATCCACGTTCATCATCCCAACATGCGTATGGGAGAGGCCCACCTGATGAGAGGCCCAGATCTCACATGCGTACGTGGACGGTAGTTCCCTCAAATTTCTTTTGCAAAAGAAAGCCATGATTCGAATATCTGATATCCACACCTTCCATCTGGTGGGCCCCACCGTTGTTGGAAGAAGGCCAAAAAATTGCATCTATCAAGTGATCCTAATTATATCGGCGGTGACGTGCAAATGGGTGTGGCTACATTAAAAGGTGACCTTTGTATGTACAATGGGTCCCATCTGACAAGGAAGACCTTGTCTATCCATTGGAGGTATTGAACATATGGACGGTCCAAATTTCATAGAATTGCCAGAAGGAGACGAAAGATATGGACAGTTTTCCATCGTAGATCAGTTGAAAAGGACCCTGATTACATAGGTCCCTCTTTATGGAGACATTTTGGCTGTCCATATTAAATACAAGTGGAGAATATTTTAAGAGAGATGATCCGGTGCTCTCAGAGAACTATATGATATAGTGCTCCTAATTGTATTGGGACACTTCCAATTCATTGATCTGGACCGTTAATTAGGTCCAATGCACATTTCATGTGCTATGATACAAATGCCACCCGATGCGAAAAAACATTAGCCATTTGATCAATGGTATCTAATATGGACGGTCAACATAATTTACAGAAAATAGGTCAAATCATCAATTTGATCTGTAAATTCATTAGGGATCATCATGGATTAGGTCTGATTCTAAAGAGATGCTTTTGTTAGAGAATCGTAACCATCCATCCATTGCTTGGAAAAAGAATGGCTATAGTAAAAAAGCTAAATCAAGGATGGATTAGATAACCCGATGAGTGCTATTTTTCATTGTTGGCCGTAAGATGTTTGTTTGACTTAATGAACAGTTCAGATCGATCGAATGGGCTGTCTAAGTAAACCTACGAAAGTAGGAGCACTATAACTTACATTAATCTAAGAGCATTAGAGCATTTCTCATATAACCAAATTTCTACTCTGACTTGAGCACGTCATACGTAGAAGGGGTCTCACCCAAACCTGTTAACACGGCATATATGTGGCGGAGACATATAGGCCGTTCATCAAGTAGGGACCACCATGAACACGTCCTTACCCAGATATTGAACACGAAGGGCTTAGATCTCCCACATGTGCGCCACATTGACACGTGCCATCTACTTGTTTTGAGTACCGGGCAAGCTGGACTCATATCTGTGCAACCACTAATCCGCCATGCACGTGGCGTACAGGCATGAATATCTGAATCGTCCAAATCATGCCCCACATCCGTGGATGAATCATGGCCAGAGCACCACACAAGTCAGATGATCCTAACCTTCCAGTTGATCACCATCAAACGAAGGTTAAAGAAAGTGGTGCTGGTTACAACTAATAAATTCAGCAAACGAAATCAGATGGTTGAGATCATTCGATTAGTTTGATTCTGTCCTCCATTGACTCTGGTGTCCCAAGTTCCCAATTGGGATGCCACGTGTACGGTGGATGTTTCCTAGCAGCGTGGACGTTTGTCTTTATTGACTTGCGCTGAGAGGATTAAGTTTTTTTTTTCAAAAAAAGTACAAAAAACTATTTAAAATTTGAAAACCTTATCCAAAACCCTGATCAGTCGAACATGGTGTGCTTGAATTCTGCACGCGCAAGCACACGTGTAAAAATTATCGGTTTATAAGGAATTGTAAAATACGTGAGCCTGGTTTTGGACAGCGTACACAGGTTTTCCATTTCTGACAAGAGGGGCCCACTTTAGATGGACCATGCCCCCCGGATGTTCTCGATACGACAATTTTGAGATTTCAATTGGTGGTCCACAAACAGACATTTAAGAAGAGAAATACAGCAACGATCCACGTTTCAATCGTAGTATCGGTGGCTAGGGTCTTCTGATCATCTAATAGATTTGTCCAACGCACAAGCACGTTATATAAAATACATATGCTATGGTGCCGAACATTTGCAAGATCCTGTCCATTCATCAGGTCCTCTACCATCGTATGTCGAATGAGGACCGTCTGATCAATCTTTTCTGCCATCCACCTGTTGCACTCAATTCAATCAAATTAGAGCACCTGCGATGTAAGCTTAGGCTTGGATTGATTTTATGTGTGTGAGTAAGATGTGCGGAAGCGCCGGAGCTTTGGCAGACTGAAGGGTTAATTGAACTATCAGTGTATCGTTTAATGAGATGGACTTTTTGGAGATTGGACCAGTATTCAGAGTTTTCTTAGCCACCCATGTTATGCTCCGTTAAAGTGATTTGTGAAAGGAAAGTAAGCTAATTCTTCGCATGAGTTATTATTACCCTGTGATAATAGACATGAGTCTACTAAGTTAAGGACTAGTTCTTTTATCAGCATTTTAAGTTCAATATGCTTCTCTAATAAATAATGATATACATACAAATTAAAAAAATGTAAAAAGTTGTTGATTTCATTAATATTTGAAAATAATACTTTACAATCGACAAGTTGTCAGACAACTAAATTAAAAAAAAGAAAAAAAAAAAGGACAAAGATAAAGATAAATACCTGATACGCCTATTGGAACAGACGATTAAAATAGGTGTGATTAGCTAAGTCAAAACTTAAATGATCACAGTCATACAACTTAAGGTTGCAGAATTTTACTTTTACTCATAAATTACTATAGTGGGAGTTACTAGGCAATAGCTATGTAAAACTAATCTATGATAGGATATGTTACCAAAGATAAATGAAAGATAAATTAAAAGATAGGTTAATGGCATAGGGCCTTGAGCTTTTCTTTGTTTACTCCTTTTATAGATTGTCGAGGCAGTGAAACCCTCGGTGAATTTTTTTGTTGATCCTGAATCATTCGCTCTTATGTCGTTGGCTTTTCAAATAAGAAAGTCTCTTCTGCAGACTCATAACTTCATCGAAGGTCTTTAAAAAGTTTGAAGCTATTAGATCTCGAATTTTTAATCCTATATGTAGATGCTCCCCTCCAAGATTCTCATTGGTCAAGGGAGAATCTGGCCCTTAGATGGTCATTCATCTAAGGGGTTTGGTCTAGATCACTCAGTTCTTGACCGTATGAGTGAGATTTGATAACAGATATTGATTTGTTATCAGAGATGAGATGGATCCGTCACATCAAGATCTTCCATTCTTTTGATTCTAATAGAACTACGACTATCTGATAGGATTACCCCGTAACGGATTTGGATGATCTCTCTGTCTTTTCCGATCTTCTTGATGAATGGCCTGAATCTGTCCGATAATTCATTATTGGTCAGATCATATCCTTCTTCAGGTCTCCTTTGCATTTTCTTTATTCTGATCGAGGTGCAGCTCTGGACCCAACCAGGCTAATGTGTCTGTCTCTCCAGATTTGAGTTGAGCCATGGCTGGGTTCGCTTAGACATTTATCTGATCTTTATAATCTTCTCGAACACTATAATCCCTCCGAATGTCTACAGGGAGATTGACGCAGGGATGAACGTGATGAGGATGATCACCGTCTTCCTCAAGGATAACTACTCCGAATCCATGGAGCTTCTTTGGACTCCTCACAGAGACTTCTCGAATCCACGAGAAAAGAAAGTAAGAAAATAGAAATAAATTCTAATAAAATTCGAAATAGATTAATTGATCATTGATAATGTCTAATGTGTCTCTTTACGCCATTAGTATAGAAAAGAAATAAACTAAAATTCGTAATTACCAAAAATAGTAAAATTCTAACTCTAATAAAAATCCTAATTCTAATAAAACTCTTCTAAGGCCTAATTTCTAAAAATAAAAATTGTAAATAAACTTTCTCTAGAAGAGTCCTAATATAACTAAAAGTTATTTCTAAAAGGAAAGAAAATCTAAAACTCTAAAAATATTAAAAATCCGAATTATTAAAAATAGTAAAAAATTTCTAAAAATTCGTTTTTGAGCTGAAAGTGCACATTTTCTGATGAAATGGATAGATGCGACCCACTTTGTGGGTCGGTTCACCTCGGATGGCCCGTTTCAGTAAAGATTGATAGGTTGTACGCCCCATAACGATACCTGGATCAAAAGTTATGGTCAATTCACGGTCCATCTTCTTTTGGCTCAACCATGCTGGGAACGTATCTGTGACACGTTCTACATCAGACCCCTCCACTTGAAAAAAACTCGTCCTCGAGTTACGCAAGAGACTTGGCACATGAGTCTGAGATAACTTCTAATGCCGATGTTCTTTAGCCCTTTTTTTGTACTTGGCATTAAGCTCTTGAGCTGACACAATACATGTACTCATGTTTTCCTTGACTTGACTAATATTGATCAGTTCCTTTACATTTGTCTTCAAGATCTCATATTTTTTCTGATAATGTGGGCAATTAGGCGGACTTGCCGCTGAAACGGGATCAACGTGATTTTGTATATCACGTATGGGAGGCAACTTATCGGGGGGTTCATCGAGCACAATCTCCTTGAACTCCTGCAAAATTGGCTTCAAATCTTCTGGGATATTCACAGGCTCCATATATTCTTTCTTTTCAACTAAAGGATATATATGTCTTGTTTCCTCAAATTGTTTGACAAAAGCCTGTTCAGTTGTGAGAGACTGTTCCTCAACTTTAGAAGTCTTAATTTGGTTCTCCCTTTCCATAGGGGCGAGGATAATCTTTTTACCATCTTTAATAAAGATAAATAGGTTATCTCGATCCCTATGTGTACCATTAATATTATTTTGCCAGGGTTGACCAAGTAACATGTGACAAGCTTCCATGTCGACCACGTCACACATTACTTTATCCTTATAACATTTATCAATGGAAAAAGATATACGACATCGTTCAGTTACCTCTGTTTTGTTGACCTCCTTGATCCATCCAATCATGTATGGAGATGGGTCTCTTTCTGTTTTTAGTTGTAGCTTTTCCACCATTATTTTCGACACGAAATTCTCATCACTCCTGACATTGATGATCACATTGCAGACTTTTTTTGTATGCAGTGCACCTTGTTCGAAAGATGTTGTCTCGCTGTAATTCTATTTCTACCTTTGACATGTATAACGACTTCCTCATAATCGAAGTGGTGGCCTGTGATTTACCATCATCTGATAGTGCTTTGTAGATATTGGGGTTGTGTCGTACAGCGACCATAGGCGGTTGAGCATAACTTTGAGCTCAGGGCAAAATTAGCGCATCCGCAATACGGTTGAGGGTTGCCTGCAGCCCTTACATGGTCAATTGACTCTCCCAGTGGAAAGCTTCCATTCTTTCCAAAAGATAACGAATCCCTGAATCACCGTCCACAGGATTTTGATTCGTACCTTCATTATTTGTCATCTGCCCGAGGGGAATCCTCGCTCTGATACCAATTGACGCAGAGATGAACGTGATGAGGATGATCACCGTCTTCCTCAAGGATAACTACTCCGAATCCACGGAGCTTCTCTGGACTCCTCACAGAGACTTCTCGAATCCACGAGAAAAGAAAGCAAGAAAATTTATCCACGAGGAAAGAAAGCAAGAAAATAGAAATAAATTCTAATAAAATTCAAAATAGATTAATTGATCATTGATAATGTCTAATGTGTCTCTTTACGCCATTATATAGAAAAAAATAAACTAAAATTCGTAATTACCAAAAATAGTAAAATTCTAACTCTAATAAAAATCCTAATTCTAATAAAACTCTTCTAAGGCCTAATTTCTAAACATAAAAATTGCAAATAAACTTTCTCTAGAAGAGTCCTAGTATAACTAAAAGTTATTTCTAAGGAAAGAAAATCTAAAACTCTAAAAATATTAAAAATCAGAATTACTAAAAATAGTAAAAAAAATTAAAAAATTCATTTTTGAGCTGAAAGCGCACGTTTTCTGATGAAACGGACAGATGCGACCCACTTTGTGGGTCGGTTCACCTCGGATGGCCCATTTCAGTAAAGATTGATAGGTTGTATGCCCCATAACGATACCCGGATCAAAAGTTATGGTCAATTCACGGTCCATCTTCTTTTGACTCAACCATGCTGGGAACGTATCTGTGACACGTTCTACATCAGAGATCTTCCATTTTAGAGGACTGTAAGAGACGGCCTCACCGAGAATATCATAACTTGATTTGTGATAGATCTTCTCTCTTGATGGGTCTCATGGCCATGTGGCATGCGCTGAGGTATTTTCCCAACGGCAAGCATAAGTGTTCATGCCTTCATATTTATAACGTATGGGATGCGTACTGTTAAAGGAAACACAAACGACACTATTCGCTCATGAGAGTATGTTTAACACCAATTATGATCACGTGATGTCAACACATGACGGCCTTTGATTAGCCCATGTTAGGGCACCAAATTTGGGTATAAACACCACCTTTCACATGTTCCTTACACCTACCAAAATTTCTGGCTGAGCATATACATGGAGAGTTCACCCGATGAGTTGGCTAGAGCTCTGGCACCGTGCCACATATTCCCGATCAACCTTCATATCAATCTACATTTTACTTTTGTATAATAGGTGTTCTCATAAATTTTCATAAATTTGACCATTACAACCGTCTATCATAATTTTTCTGTTATTTTCCACTCAAGTGAGCCATTGATCCAAAGTCTGCACATGGATGCTTGTATTTTAACTTTTAAATGATGAGATGGTAGTGACCATCGATACTCAAGTGACCCATTGATCCAAATTGACATTAAGTGTACTAAAAGGATACCCAAGCTCAACTAACAGTCTAAATTAACCAAATGTGATCCACGATAATTCAATTTCCATTAGCCATATGGCAATGATATGGGATGACAAATGGGGACACGGATTGCGTCCTACCCCCGCCAGGACGGGAATCCATCCGAGTAGGGATCTGTGTGGTCCATCGTGATGTAAGTGTTTTATCCACGCCGTTCATAACTTTTCTCAAACCATTTTAAGATGTGAACATAAAAACTAAGCACGTCCACAGCTCCAGTGGACCACACCAAAGGAAGCTGCAGTGATAATGACATCCACCATTGAAACCTTTTTAAGGGCCACTGTGATTTTTTTTTTTTTAACAGCCACCTATTCATAAGGTCATGTGGACATGGATGAAGTGAAAACACAAATATCAGCTTGATTCGAAACTTCTCCAGCTCTTAAGAAGTTTTTAATGGTGGACGTTCAATCCCCACTTTGTGGTCCACATAAGACCTATACCTACCTCATTTTTTGTCTCTTATTGTAAATGATCTGCGAAAAATGATTAATGGTATGGATAAAATACTTAAATCATGGTGGGCCCCACAGATCCCTGCTCGGACTTATTACCATCTGGGCGGGGGTAGGACGCAATCCGCGTCTGATAAATGGGGCCTTGCGGCAATTGAACTGGCAAAATTACTTTGAAAAGTGTGAAATAGTATTAGTGGAAATTGAATTACTGCTTGCATAGAAAGTCTACTTATTAGCCTATGAGGGCTTGTATTATCCTAAGCATCTTGAAAAAAATGTGTAAATAGGCCACATCAACATCGATGGGAATCTGATCCCCATTGGTCATGTTTATAAATATCATGCTTTCCTCTCTTATTTTTTATTTAAAAAAAAATTACAAAGAATTAAAATCAATAAAAGAGCTTTCGTCCTGCCTTAAAGTAAGGCTTAAGAGTATTTTTTAGGGCTTAGGAGGGTTATAAGGGTTTGGAGAGTTCTTCTCCAGGTGTTATTCTATACGCTCATGATAGGTTGCTTGTCTCCCAAAAAATTAATAATTAGTGGAGTAGAGTTATAATCAAGGACACCTACTTATTTACTTTCATCAAAGAGTGATGGGTTTTCCTCTTATTGTTATCATATTTGCACAAGTTCATATCAACATCCCACACTAAGCACATTAGCATTACACTTACATCCTTAATTATTATTATTTTTCCAGCATTAGTTCACTTAGACCCTGAATGTAGTTTGCTTTTTGATGTAGAGCGGGTCACGGACAGTTTCATGGCCAAGATGGATCAGAAAAGGCCCGGTCGACGACAGAAGTGATCCGGACCATCGGACCTTAAATCGGGCATATCTCGCAATCTGAAATGAGTTATCTGATGTAAAATATATGATTTTGGGGTAGAACGAGCTACTTTAGCCAACCAACCCCGCTATGCAGGGTTGCGCAGCCTGGAATTGTGAAAAACCCCTAGATCGACGATCGTTTCCCTGTTTTAATTTCGTTTTTACTATAAATAGTAAGATTTAGTTTGTTTATAACTCTTCATCCGTCGAGCTTTAGGAGTTGCGCCCAACGTGAAAAGAGCTTAGAATAATTAGGAGAACGGTTTGGTGAAGCCAAATAGGACACTTACTATTTTTGGCCAAAAACCTTGCACACTAGTAGACATCACGACCGTCTATAAATAGTAAGTTTACTATTTATAGTAAGTCGCAGATTCTAGGAGTTTGAGTTGTAGTTTGATTTTAATTTCTTTCCCATTGCTTGGTACCCCTATTTAAAGGGCTGTGAACTCGTTTTCATTCATCAATTAATCATTTTTGAATTTCTTAGAATTTATTTCTATTTTCCGCTGTCTTTCCTCGTGGATTCAAGAAGTCTCTGTGAGAAGTCCAGAGAAGCTCCGTGGATTCGGAGTAGTTATCCTCATCACGTTCATCCCTACGTCACTTTCATATCTCTCCTCAATTTGTAAAAAACTTATAATCCCGTAAAGTAAAGACCACACTTAATAGAGGTGGAAATGGATGAGTAATCCTTTCATTTTTCATCACTAAACTTGTATTTAAAATCTTCAACCACATACTAATATTAATCAAAGAAGTCATTTGGATCCAAGAATCTTCAAATCTTTTGTTCTATTCCCAGCCAATTGAAAATCTTAAGTTGAGATTTAACTAACGGTGACTTTGAAAAAACCTTCATCATCCATGAATTAATGTTACACCAATTAACATTTGATTTAGTATATTATAAAGGGTGCATCACTTATGTCCGCATCAATATAAAAGCAAACCACCAAGCTCCAAGTGGAGTGTTGAGGTGGGCCAACTTGCTCCCACATGCAACCCGGTGGACGTCGTCAATAAAAATGCATACATCATGGTGTGTGCCACGGAGCACCGACCAGTGCCAGGTCAGTACCATAGGGGTCACTACCGAATCCGACTTCAACAAGGTGAAATTTCTTCGAACACACAAGTACAATGACACATTGAAACATTACCGCGTTTCGTGTGTATAGAGATGGGACGCATGACACCGCAACAAACATATAAAAATAAATTAATAAAATTAAGGGAAAAGAAAATAAAAAAATAAAAAATTCCTTTATTGGAGGTTTACCATGGAGTTCTGCCAATATGGAACTCGTGTCGCAGATCAGAGCTTATCAGAAAATAATTTCTCAGGTGGTACAAAGTAAATTGACCATTGCTCAAACAAAAATTTTCGGCCGTCCAATTTATTTTTTTTCCTATTATGTGGCCCACCTGTGACATGACCTAAACATTGTAGCAAACTTGATGGAAAGCTCAGATCCAGGAAATGTATTCCATGTTGGCACGCGTGATTAGATGTGGATGGGCAAGCCTCCCACGTGCGTCTGAATTACGTTTTTTAGGTTGTCTCAAGTCATACTGGTTGAACCTCAAGTTACAGTCCACCCAGTGGATAATATCCAATCTTTCATGTCAACGAAACATCCAATCCGTCCAATAATTTGGGCCCACTTGAGGATTTATTTCATGGAAAATAAATCCCATCCACTAATTGTCTGGACAACACTTGTATTTTTCTGTTTATCAATGGATATATATTGTTTTCTATGGTGAACCCAATATGAGCAATATATGTGGCTGATATTTGTATAAAATTAATCAAAATGGTCATTCTAACAAATTGGAAGGTTGGATATCTTATACAAATTAATAGATTAGAAGTTATTGTCCGGTCAGATCATAACTCGTGGTCCGACCGGTTGGACCTGAGACCTTTTCTTCTTCTTTTTTATTTTTTATTTTCCAGCTTTGAATTGGCCATCCCATGCAGATATCGTGACCCCTGAGCAGCCCGACAGAAACAGATTTGCTGATCAAATCTTCCACCACCACTACACCCATGACCATTTCAATGCGAAATCCAAACCATTCAAAACTAAAGACATGGCCCATCACCATCTGACCCAAAAAAAAAAAAAAACCACCAAAACAAGATAAAAAATAAAATCACCCCAAATCAAAACAAACTTGTCTAAGATCTAGTCATTAAACCTTTCAAATTCATGTACATGAAAACATTTCAATCTATCAACACCATCCAAAACCTACTAAAAACATCTGAATAAAACTACCTTCTTCTTCTTCTTCTTCTTCTTCTTTTTTAGGAAGTACTCTTTAGTAAGTAACACCTTGGTACAGCCCTTGTGTTTTGGTCTCAGTAGTTCCCAACAGGCTGTTAGTATAGGGAAAGGTAGCCATATTTGGAGCCAGATTTGGAGCAACTTCCCCCATCTTCTCCTGTAAATCATAGCCATTTAAATGATTATAAGGTGGGCCATGGATGAGATCCATGAAAAATCCATCAACTTCACTAACTCCATTGCTGGACCATGAAATGTAGCTGTTGTCCACAGGAAGAGAAGAAGATGCACCAGTTACTTCTTGGGATGATGAAGATGCACTATAATTGTATGTTCTTGTGCTGAATTCAGACGGTTCCTTAACACCCATTTGAGGAAATGGATATGGGCCTGTAAACAATCTGTTGGGATCTACATTATATTCAAAACCAGCATCCATTGATGAGATTTGGTTGGGATTTTCTTCAACTGGGGCCGGAAATCCATAGCTGTAGCTTTCGGTCTTGATCACAGGAGCATTAGAAGGTGAAGGGCTGAGATAAGTTTGATTGTTAGGAGTGATATTAGCATTGGATATGAGGTTGGATTTTGCTGCCAGTAGCTTTTTCTTCAGCTTGGTGTTCCAGTAGTTCTTCACATCATTGTCTGTTCTTCCAGGCAAATGAGAAGCTATAACAGACCATCTGAACAACAACAGAAAATCAGTGAAAACCAGAAAATGATAGAAAGAAAGAAAGAAAGAAAGGTTTCTTCTTTGAATTTAAATGACCTGCTTCCCATGTTCTTGTAGAGAGAGCATATGATATTGTCTTCTTCTTCGGTAAAACCTCCATGCTTGATGTCTGGCCTGAGATAATTAAGCCATCTCAAACGGCAGCTTTTGCCACAGCGCTTAAGGCCTGAAACAGAGGAATTACAGGGTGGTGAGATATGGGGAAATGGGTTTTTGAGAATTAGGATGGAAATTAGAAAACAACCCTCTTTGAGAATTAGGATGGAAATTAGAAAACAACCCTCTTTGAGATGAGAATTTCGAAATTGGGAATTTGGGTGTTTTGAGAACTGAAAGAAGGACATGGAAAAGATGCTGCTTTATTGGAACATTTAATGGGAAATCGGTTTCTGAGAACTGGTTAGAAAAAATAGACTCAAAAAATGCTTTGTTAGATCTTCATGTCAAAAAAATTCTAAAAGCTGAGAATGCTGTTGTAAGAGAAATTGGGCAGAAGCATAGAAACTGGATTTGAATTTTTTATTTAAAAAAAAGAAAAGAAAAAGATATGGGTATTTTAAGAAAATAGTACAAGAGGCAAAAATGTTGAAATTGGGAATTTGGCTTGATTCCAACAGCTTTGTATGATAAATCATCTTTTGAACAAATGTAGAAAAAAAAAAAGAAAAAAAAAGAAAAAGAAAAGGGAGTTGGATATTAGAGAATTTGATTTGAAACATATTGTTTGATATTTTAGAGTGGGAATAGTGCAGAAATTGAGGAGAGAACTGAATTCAGAACATAAGAACAAGTTGTCTCTCCAATAATCTAATGCAAAAATAGAGAAATTAGGGAATGGATGTTTGGGAGAATGAGTTGAAAAAAAAAAATTTTAAAAATTTAAAAAAAAAATCTTGTCTGTTGGACCGAAAATGTAAATGGGAATGTTTAATTAGAAGTATTAAAGAAGCACCTTCTTTGTGGGTTTTTTTTTTTTTTTTTGGTAGAAGTGGAAAATATACAAACTAGATATGGTTATTGAGAAATGTAATATAAGAAATGGAAAGACCTTCTCATGTTTCAACTGAATTGCAAAAAGAATTTGGAAATTGAAAATTGGGTATCAGAACATGCGACTTAGAACATAGAAATTACTTCCTTTCATGGGTTTTTGGAGTAAAATTTTGTACCAATTGGGAAGAGGATATTACTTATTAGAGAGTTTTCCCATTTAAAAAAAATAGAAACAACACCATTTTTCACGGTTCTTGGAAGAATAGAAAAAAAAAAAAACAAAAAAAAAAAAAAGAGTTATGGGGATTTGAGAAATGAATTTAAGAAAACGAAATTGCAAAAGAGGTACAATGAATATTTGGGAAATAGATATTATTTATTAGAGAGTAGTGTTTATGGTTCTTGGGAGGAGAGAAATTTAAACATAAGACATGGGTCTCTGAGAAATGTGTGAAGAAAGCATGAAAATGAAAAATGGATATGATGAAATTGAGTTGAGAACATAGAAAATAGAAGAAAAGACCGTTTCTTCAATAGCAATTGGGTTGGAAAGTAGGAAATGGGTGTTGAAGCGAGAGCTTGAAAAGCAAGGGGAGGGAACCTGCTTTGTGAGGCAAAGCAATCCAATTTCCACCAGTTCCATATCTCTCCACGTAGTTCTTGAGGGCCGTGTCTTCTTCAGGGGACCAAGGCCCCCTTTTCACGTTGGCCTTGTCGCAGCAAGGAGCTCTCCCCATCTGAGATGGATTCCTCTATCAAAGAGGAGAAAAAAAAAGAAAAAAGAAAGAAAAACAACTGAGAGAGAAGCGTCTGGGTTTTGTTGCTACTAGAGAAAGAGAGAGAGAGAAGTAAAATCAGTGGGCTTTCGGATCACGCTTTTAAAGAGCTTTGGAGGGAGGCTTGACTTTGTATGACCATGTGTTGGCGCGACTTAGCTCTCTCTCTGTCTCTGTTTTTCTTTTTTTTCTTCTTTTTCCTGTGGGGGAAGAACCCAGTCAACAATGCTGCCTCGCATGGTAAAGGGATTGCGTACTGAGTAACTCAGTACGCTATAGCGTTTGAATAAACTCTGTGGGGCCCACCATGAGTTATGTGTATTATCTACCCCATCCATCCGTTTTAATAGTTTATTTTAGGAAATGAACCCAAAATAGAAGCATATCCAAAACTAAAGTGGACCATATTATAGGAGACAGTGTGAATTGAACACCTACCATTGAAATATTAAAGGGGCTACCAAGGTTTTGGATCAAGCTGATATTTATGTTTTACCTTTATCCATGTCTTTGTGATCTTATGAACAGGTTGGATGACAAATAAACATTACTGTAGGCCCTAGATATATTTTGACGGTGGTCATCATTATCCCCACGATTTCTTCTGGTGGGGTCCGTTTGAGATTTTGATATGATTCAATTTTGTGATCAACTTCTAAAATGATCTGAAAAACGGATGGACGGCGTAGATAAGCCACAAGCATTCACGGTGGGCCCTACATAGTTTACTCTTACTGAGTTACTCAGTACGATAAAGCGTACTGAGTTACTCAGTACTTCCCGCACCGTGGGGAGAGAGAGAGAGAGAGAGAGAGTGTGTGTGTGTGTGTGGAGATCGTTTTGCCTCTGTCGCGACTCAGAAAACATGTTTTTCACCACCTACTGGGGCCCACATCCTGAGAGATCCCGCTGATTTGAACTGTCCATCCTGAGAAAAAAATTTATAATTACGCTTCATTGTTCAAAATATCCTTTGATTTTTAAAGTTGAATGAGACCCATTAAAATTTTGTTTCCACTATTTGAAATTTTCACATAGATGATGATCATAAAAAGTACATAATTTATAATATTATTGCATAGAATATATAACATGGACAGTTACGATCATCGTTATATGCAAAAAATTGGCCACTTTGTTAGCGACATACTGAAGAATATCAGTTTCGACAGATACAAAACGAGAGGGAGAGTTTACGTTACGAGAAATTTATTTTGATACTGCGGCAGTGTGTGTCCACATAACTCGCACACGTGTAATACATGAACCTCGAACTGAACTGCTCAAACAGTTGGACCGTTTGCAAACGTCTACTGGTTTTCTCTCAGGCCCATGAGATTGCTTCAATCGACCAGTTGGAATATTATTTCAGTGTAACTTTTTATTGATTGACCAATCTGAAATAAATCCATGAATTTGGACGGTTTAATTTGAGTTACATTATGCCAGGTGGCAGTTTCTAAGTGCATGCGTAGGAAGCATTCCATTCTGCCAGAAACACCGTAGTTTGATAATTCTTTACTAACCTTCAGCAATATATCTGAAATCTCGCGACTTCTCCGAGTTTGTGAATTATGAGATCGATTTTTGATCGACTAGCCGTTGGATGGATCTACTTCCGCACAGGTGCGAATTAAGGGCAGTTCAAAGGTGGGCCCACTAAGTTAGTTTCGTGGCGTAACAAGTGCGCATTGGAATTGGACTGCTGGTCATCCACTTTTTTCCATTCACACATGGCCCACCTAATGATCCCTCCAGCTAGAAGTGGATTGCGTACTGAGTAACTCTGTGAGGCCCACTGTGATGTATGTGTATTATCCACGCCGTCCATCTTTTTTATCAGCTCATTTTAGGGGATTACTTCAAAATTGAAACATATCCAAAGCTCAAGAGGAGCACACCACATAAAGCAGTGTGAATTCAACACATACCGTTGAAAACTTCTTGGGGAACCCAGAGGTTTTGGATCAAGTTGTTATTTGATTTTTGCTTTGATGTATGTCTGTGTGACCTTATGAACGGGTTAGATGACAATAAACATCACTGTGGGCCCTGTGAATGTTTCAACTATGGTGTGGTCGAATTGAGCTATCCCCACTGTTTCCTGTAGTGTGGTCCACTTGAGCTTTAGATATACTTCAATTTTGGGATTAACCCTAAAATTAGCTAGTAAAACGGATGGACGGCGTGGATAAGAGACATACATCACGATGGACCCCACAGAGTTTACTCAGTACTCAGTCCGCTTCCCCACCATCCTGAGCTCCAGGGATGCGGATTGCTCAGGGACCCGGCCACCAGGTCACCTTATACTTGGTGGGCGCCCACCGTGATCTATGTTCTTAATCCACACCGTCCATCCGCTTTTCCAGCTCATCTCAGTCGTGAGACAAAAACTGAGGCATATCCAAGGCTCAATTGGACCACACCATAGGAAACAGTGGGAATAACGATACCTACAGTTGAAATCTCGGCATGGCCCACCATGATGTTTATTTTCCATATACCTGGATGAAGGTAAAACACAAATACAAGCTTATCCAAACTTTTATGGCCCTTAGAACAGGTTCGATGGAAAATATACATAATGGTGGGCCAAACCGAGATTTCAACGGTAGGTATCATTATTCCCACTGTTTCTTACGGTGTGGTCCACTTGAGCTTGGGATATGCCTCATTTTTAGTTCATAGCTTGAAATCATAATTCCCACTTTTATGGCCCTTAGAACAGGTTCGATGGAAAATATACATAATGGTGGGCCAAACCGAGATTTCAACGGTAGGTATCATTATTCCCACTGTTTCTTACGGTGTGGTCCACTTGAGCTTGGGATATGCCTCATTTTTAGTTCATAGCTTGAAATCAACTCAGAAAAGCAAATGGACGGCGTGGATCAAACACATACATCGGTGGACCGCCTCTGTCTCCTGGCAATCGGCCTCCATTTCTCACGTACTTTCTGGTCGGAACAAGAAAGCATAGGCACCGGAAAAAGATGTGAAGTTTGAACAGTTCTCAAAGTCACCGTACTTGAAAAGATAGGATAGACTCTTATGCTAGCTCTGCGCCATTTAAAAAATAGCGGAGACTCTTCAACTGTACACGTGGCATAGCTGTACAGACATCCAGACCGTCCAAATCTCTGACCCAACTATTGATGGAGCATAACCTAAGAATTGTGCTCAAAGCATAAGATCTAGTATCTGATTATTTAGGCCACTCATTTTTTTCCTTTTAATCATCCAATATATTTGATAGTCATTGAATGGATGGTTAAGCACTTAATATTACTTAATCGGTATGACTTTAGAGATATGCCCCATCCATACACGTGCCCTCAACAATGATGATATTGATATCAGTCATCAGAGCTGCATGTGAGGAGTCGAGTAACTACCGTTTCTTAAATGGTGAAAAACTAACAAATAAGTATGTGTGTGAAAGCAAAGAAATATTCAGCAGTTTCCACAGTAAACTTGTGGATTCAGGTGCATCTCTCATCCACCGTAGGGAAGTACCCAAATACAAATTTGTGAATCACATGTCCCAAAAGTGGGCCCCACTAATTACTCGATGGTAGAAAACGCCGTGTGGAGAAGTTGAGGATTCGATCCCAGGTTGTACGCAACAAAAAGAAGTGTGTGAGCTCGAATCCGTTCATACCTGTGGGCCCCACTATAATTGTTCATAACCCGACCAAACAAGGGTGATAGTCAAATCGGAGATTCCACTGGACTGCCATTTTCAGGCACGTGCCAGAGAGAAGATACCCATATGCAACGTCGCCCTACGTCTGAGACATCAGGCATGTTTCACTGGTCCCTAGCCCGAATCTCGCTGGCCCACTCATCAGGTAGGCCGCCCGTGCAGCCGACCATCCACGTCTGTGTGATGTATGGCGTGTATGTTGAGTGGTCTAGCCTAATTTTTCGGGATTTTTTATTTTAACACACGCACCCGCCAGCTGCCACACACCCGGCGCTGTGGGATTTCACCACCTATGGGTTTCGAACCCCAGACCTCGTGTTGAAACTCAGAGTCTACCACTCGGCAGGACAGGGACTCACCTGATGATAGAAAACGGAACGGATTGGCTCCCCCGGCACCAGCCCATGGCTGGTGGTCGGTGCTATGTGAGGCTCACTATGATGTATGTGTTTCATTTATGCTGTTTATCTATTTTTAAAGATTATTTTACTACATGATATCAAAAATAAATTATATATATATATTACAGGGAGACTGTTGAATGAGCGTCAACTATTAAAAATATTTTGGGTGCTATAAAAGTTTTGGATCAAGATAATTTTTGTTTTTCCCCTTCGTTTAGGCATGTACGACCTAATAAACAAATTGGATGTCAAATAAACAGTACAGTACAGTAGGTCATAGGAGGATTTTAATGATGGATATCCAATCACTATTGTTTTCATGTGGTGTGGTCTACCTGAGATTTATATACCTCTTTTTTGTAGAATAAATCTTTAAAATAATCTTTAAAAATAGATGAACTTAATGGATGAAATACATACATCATGGTGGGATCCATAGAGCACTGACTACCAGCCATGGACCCGTGTCAGGGGGAGTAACCAATCCATTTTTTTTTTAATTTTATTTTACACACGTACACACACCACCACACACTCATGCAGTAGTGGGATTTCACTACCTATGGGTACTGGAATCCTCAACCAAGTGTTGAAACTCCTGAGAGCCTTGTTGAAACCCCCGAGAGTCTTCTCATGGAGTAGCCAGTCCGTTTCCATGGAAAACATCTCTCTCACGTGCCACGAACGCATCTGTGATTGACATGTGTGGAAAAGTAACATTTCTTTCCTGGTCAAATCGTAAATTTTGTTTTTTTTTTATTTGGGTTAGCTTGTTAGTACACACCCATGTCAGTACACCGTAAATTTTATATTTCTTTTTTCAAAAAAGCTGAAGGACTTTTAAGAAACTTTTGGGCCATAAAGAAACTTAAAAAAAAAAAAAAAAACATTCTGCCAATTAGCCAATTAGCTTTTACTAAATAGATATTTAGCTCAAAAAATTCATTCACCGTTTGATAAATAATACATTGCGACAATGCCCTCAGAGCAATTTAAGTTACAGCAATATAAGTTACCGTGCTCCGGACATTTAGACCGTGCATTCCATTGATCTAGACTGTTCATCTGGTCTAATGTACATTTCATGGGCTAGTCTGCAAAAATCACACTGATCAGATGATCTAGTTCATCTTGATTGGACCTAATTTTATATAGCCATCCCTTATCCTGTCCATGGATGGGATGGTTACAGTTTCCTAACAAAAGTGATTCTTTAGAATCATAAGCAATCCATGATGCGTCATAACAAAAAGATTATTCATTGGACCTATTTTTATTTAACTGGTTTTCACCGTCCATACTAAATTCATTGATCTAATTGTGAAAGTTTATCATACCAGCATGATACTCACATGCTAGCCCATGAATTGTGTATTGTACTAAATGAACATTCTAAATCAATGGATTATTTTGTATAAACGTGCCAATGCAACTAGGAGCACTATAACCTGCGGTGCTCTGAGCGCACTCGAGCATTTCTCAATGGCAAATTGGCGATATGCAGTAAATAGCAGTATGATATGACACGTTGTTATTGCTCAGTACAACCAGTAAGGACCACACGTTACGCTGCCAAACAGTGGGACGGGGATTTCCCGAAGGTTTCCCATCCCCCTTTGAAGGGATTTGCAATTCACGGCAGAGTTTGGATTACACCTAAAATCATTTCTATAGTTGCAAGTGTAACATGTATGTCAGTGTATTTTATTATTTTATTAGGCATATGCCCAACTAATGATGGTCAGCACCATCTAAATATTATCTAAGTAAATTAGTACCATCCAAACGATATCAAGCACCATCCAAAACATTGTCAATGTAAATCAACTATTGAAAATCGTTAGTTAGACACTCAAACATGATCTTGTGCTTGTGGCCCATTTGAGACTTGGAATTTCATCACTTCCAAGCAAAGCATATATTTCAGCAGGCTTATCACCACCATTGTATCAAAAATTACATATCTCTAAAGTTAATTTAGTAATTAAATTTAAATAACTATAAATATGCTGTAGATTAATACTTTTGGATTAAAGTTATTCACACTCTAGGTGCCAAGCACAATGGGATAATTGCAAATCCTGGGGTTCCGAATGCAGGGGTTACAAGTCCACGCTCCCAAGTAGGCCCAGGTTCTAGCCTGTTAAGCGCATGAGCCATCCAATCCTTTGAAGAGTTTTATACCATCATGAAAATTACTTAATATAAATGACAGCCCTATCTACTCATCATGTGGGACATAGTATAATTTCTTTTATAAACTTTGAAAAATAAGAAAATATAATTACCATAAATTCGATAAGAAAATTAGCTCAAATTGTCGAAAGATGATCCAATTTATGGGACCAACATATTGGACGGTTAGGATTTTATCTCAAGGGAAAGGTTCTACGTTATCTGCTGGGTGAACCGCAGTTTATAGTTCAACAAGTTACTTTAGACCTCTCTTTCAAATCAGATATATTATCCACGAAGTTTACTAATTCCGCACACGCGCGTGTGCGAACCGTATATATCCACACGCTACGAGTCAAAATTTGACGTGTGTATAAGATCTGAGTTTTCCAACAGTTGAGCTGAGATAATTAGAACTTCTAGAATAAAAATCAAGGCATTCGGTACCTCAGTTGGGGTACAAAATATCAATCAAATATATGGCTTCAAAAAATTTTAACCGTCAATTTACTTTGTACATTGTGGCCCGCCTTAAGAGTGAAATTATCTGATCATTTTAGAAGAAGATCTAAGAAATATTTCCATAGTATAAAATGGTCAGATTTCACACATGTGTTTTATATTTTTACGTGTGCCCGCGTGTGGATGTTCACGGCTCTCCGCAAGTGAATAATTAGCAAACCCCATAATCCACTTTATAAAGGAGGACGCGGATTGCGTCCTACCCCAGCCCGGACGGTAATCCGTCCGGGCAGGGAGCTGTGGGATCCACCGTGATGTAAGTGTTTTATCCACGATGTTCATCTCTTTTCTCATATCATTTTAAGGTGTAAACCTAAAATTAAATCAGGTCCACAGCTCCAGTGGACCACACCAAGGGAAGCTGCATTAATAATGACACCCACCGTTGAAACCTTACTAAGGGCTACCGTTATGTTTTTTTACCATACAACCTATTAATAAGGTCATGTAGACTTCGATGAAGTGAAAACACAAATATCAGATTGATCCGAAACTTCTCCAGCTCCCAAGAAGTTTCTAATGGTGAATGTTCAATCCCTGCTTTGTGATCCACTTGAGCATGGACCTACCTCATGTTTTAGCTCAAACCTTAAAATAATCTTTAAAAAAACGATGAACGGCGTGGATAAAACATTTACATCACGGAGGGCCCCACAGAGCCCTGCCCTGACCAATTATCGTTCAGGCGGGGTAGGACGCAATCCGTCCCCTAAAGGATATGTTTTTTTTTTTTTTTTGTAAATTTAATAAATATTAGCAGCGGCTGCACATGTGGGGACCGCATGGGCGGCGGGGTACAAAGATTCGATCCAGTGAATCAGGGCGAACGCCGGACGGTTGTTTCAAAGCTCCTCAAATG
This sequence comes from Magnolia sinica, assembly GCF_029962835.1. Taxonomy (NCBI): domain Eukaryota; kingdom Viridiplantae; phylum Streptophyta; class Magnoliopsida; order Magnoliales; family Magnoliaceae; genus Magnolia; species Magnolia sinica. Next base: position 13,292,745 of record NC_080585.1, on the reverse strand, counting down.
ACGATTTTGCCCTTTCACTCGATATTATGATGGAAATTGTTTAGTTTATTACGTAGGGAGAAAATTGGTATATTATCAGTTTATCACCCAACGGTCTTGGGCTTTCTTTTTCTTTTTTTTTTGTTTAAAAAGTTTTAGTCGGTCACTTTTGAACGTACGCGTATTTACTAGGAAAGCCTTTCGCAGGAAGTTACTGCACTGGGATTCTAGATGGGGACCACTGTGATGTTTATGAGAAATCCACACCGTCCATCCGTTTTTTGATATCATTTTAGTATATGAGGTCGAAAATGAGGATGATCCAAAGACCAAATGGACCATACAAGAGGAAAAACTGGAGAAAGTGTTTCCTACCGTTGAAAACTTCCCGGGGTCTCCGTTGATGTTTATATACCATCCAAACCGTTTATAAGGTCACTCCCACTAGGATGAAATGAAAAAAATGAAAAATTTACCCTGATACGAAACTTTCTTGGCCATAAAACTATTTCAACGGTGGTCATTGAATCCACACTTTTTCCTCTCGTGCAGCCCACTTCAGCTTTGGATCCACCTAATTTCAATCGTATCTCCTAAAATGAATTTTAAAAACGGATGGACGGGGTGGATTTCTAGCAAACATCATGGTGTGCCCCATCTAGCATCCCAGCGCAGGAACTTCGTGTGAAAGCCAATCCGCGTCGGAACGTACCCGGGTGATTCGCGCGACCAGAGATTGAAGATACATCCGCGGCACACGTGTGATATAGGATATATATATATATATATCACGTCCATACATGTGATATATGATATATATCACGTCCATTCGTCAGGTGGGGACCATGGAGAGCACTGACCACACAAGGTCGAGAATATGGACCAATGGTTGCTTTTGATCTAAGGGTTCATTGGTTTTATACATGTGTAGCCCACGTGATGATTGCATCGGCCTGATTTTTTACGCGTGCAATCTTACGGGCGGAGATCGAGTGGCTGCAATCTTTCACACGTGTCCTCGTTCCCACTTATGATGGGATTGTTAATTTGTCTACTGCGCCTGCAGTAGAGACGCCAAAAGACTTGCCTCTTCTTCTCGCCACGTGATGATCCAGATCGTTCATCTAAAAGGTCCTACAGTAGATGGACCACGTGGCAAAAATCACGTCTCCGTCCTCTCCCCACGAGGAAGGTAATTGGTTTTTCAGCTTGTGGGATCAGAGCCCATGATTTTATGATCCACACCATCGGTCTAATGGGCCATGTAGATTGAGAAGCCGAAAATCTCGACGATAGGAAAATCCTGTCCTTTCCTTTTTGTGTCCTCCTGATAGATGGTTAAGATGCTTCAAGCCAGTATTTCAAAGATAATTGGCCCTCAGCCTCAAAGATTGGGGTCTATAGATGGAGCCCCAGCGAACCTGCCAGGAGAGGGGCGCGGCTTCTGGATCCTCGGATTCACCAAAGTGGGTGGGATCCCTCGCTGTAGGGCCCACCGTAATATATTTTCCTTATATCCACACCATCCATCTATTTTGAAATCTCATTTTAGATTATAATCCCAGGAATAAAGCAGATCGAAATCTCAAGTAGACCATAAAACAGGAAATAGTGGTAATCGACTGTTTAAAACTTCCTTAGGCCCAATAGTTTTGAATCAAGTTGATATTTGTGTGTTCTCTCCATCCAGGTCTTTATGACCTTAGCAACAGGCTGGATGTAAAATAAACATTCTGGTGGGCTCCATTAAGTTTTTAATGGTGGAGTTTCAATCACACAACTCTTTGGTATAGTCCACTTAACAATTGAATCTGCTTATTTTTGGAATCATGCACTAAAATGAGCTGTAAAAATAGATGGACGGTATGGATATAATGAACATACATCACAATGGACCCATCATAAGGGATCCATCGACCTCGGTGGATCCGGGGATGCACCCAAACCACGCCCCAAGAGAGACGCACAGGCACAGCAGAGAAATACAACAATGATCCGTGTAGTAAGGGGTGCGGGCCGTGCGGCCTTGATGTATACCTGACTGTGGGGCCCACCTTGATGTAGGTACCATAAATCCACACCATCCATACGTTTTGACAGCTCATTTTAAGGTATGATAAGAAAATAAAGTAGACCGAAATCTTAGGTGGACCATACCATAGGAAACAGTGGTTATTGAATACTCACCATTAAAAACTTCTTGGGGGCCACCGAAATGTTTATTTCCCATTCAACATGTTGATAAGATAAGAAAGACCGGATGAACTGACCACACAGAGCTTGATCAAAACAAAACTTTTGTAACCCTCGACGAGTTTTTAACGGTCAATTTCCTGTGATGTCGTCCACCTGAGTTTTGGTTGTGCTCCATTTTTGCGATCGTGTCTTAGAATGAACTATCAAAACGTATGATATTGGTCGATAGAATCTTCCACCTACCTCGGTGGGCCACACGAAAACTAAAACGCCTGGCCACTAAGCCAATGGCTAGTGGTCGGTGCTCCATGGACTCCATCATGATGTCTGTGTCTCATCCATGCCGTTCATTCATTTTTCCAGATAATTTTATGGCATGAACCCAAAAATGAAGTAGATAAAAATCTCAAGTAGGCCACACAGTGTTGATTTAAATCTCACCATTAAAAGCTTCTTGGGGCTATAAAAGTTTTGGATCAAGCTGATATTTGTTTTTTGCATTCATCCAGGTTTTTATGATCTAATCTACAGGTTGGATGTCAAATAAACATTACAATTGGCTCTAGGAGAATTTTAATGGTAGACGTTCAATCACTGCTGTTTTTGCTTGGTGTGGTCCACCTGAGATTTTTATCTGACTCAATGATATGGTAGATTATTAAAATTATGTGTAAAAATGGATGGACGGTATGGATAAAAACGCATAGATCATGGTGGGGCCCACATAGCACCGACCACTAGCAATAGCGTCACTACCCAAACCGCGTCCAGATCTCCTTGGGCAGAGGATGCTAAAAATAGAAGTCCATTTATGTTGGCATTGACTATCGTTGCCGGAAAGACGTGAGTTCCCCGCAACTAGGGAGCCCTGCGAAAAAAAAAACCTCTCTGGGACCACGGCGATGATTTTGTGACATCTACTCGCTCAATCATCTGAACAATCTTTTGAGTATGCATACCTTTGAGAACTTGTTAAGGCCCACCGAAGTTTTGGTACAGACCCATTCATCTTGACGGGACTCACCATATGAACGGGTGGGATGGTATATAAATATCACGCCAATCCCCGCAAATGTTTTGATGGCACATGTCCCCATCCTCACTGTTCCCTGTGGTGTGGCCCACATGAGTTTTGGATCGCCCTGATTTTTAGCATCATTTTCTACCACGAGGCGACGCAAATGATGGACGGAGTGGATTTCACACATGTTTGGAACCCGCAGAAAAAATTACATCAATAAACGTCCTACGTTTTTATTTTATTTTATTTTATTTTATTTTATTTTTTTTATAGGCTGAATCCATTTTCATCTGGACCGTCCATTTGAAGGCTACCCATGAATATGGAAATGATGATCACTACAACTGGAACGCATTCATGGCAGTTAACCCCAAAGGCCATGGTCTGGATATACTGTGTCACCTGCCACGTGTCAGCCATTGAGCGGCCAACTTGCAAGGAACAGAAGGCAAAGCCTTCTCATTGATAACCGTCCTTCGGAAGGTCCCCACCATTCTTGAACATGCTCATCCAACCGTCCAATCGACATACCACTTCCAAATACTGGTTTGTGATTAATCTGATCCAAGAATCTTTCCACAACATGTCTTTTACACCAAGGAACGGTCAGGTGCATAAGCATGCGCCAAAACTAGGTGGCAATCGCAAGGTGGTGATAAGTGGGGCCCACTAAAGCAAGGGGTTTTAAAAATTGGATGGATAATAAGGTCATTATTTTATTTATCATGGGTATTTCGGTCATCATGGAATTATTTAGGATTTTACTGTCTTTGGGATCTGTTTAGGAGATTTCTGTCATAGAAAGAGAACCCCAATAATGAGACCGTTTGTTGCTGGCTAGCATTTTGTTGTGGGCTGCAATCCGAATCTGCTTTGACCTTCCGCCTTTTAGTTTTTGGACTAATGTCTTTGGGGCCATCGATTTTTGGTGGTCCACAGCTTCCAGACCTTGGTTAGCAACCTACCGTCAACTTTTGTTTCCCCCACGAGAACAATTATATGATGCTCGACTTGCAAATGGTGACACGTGGCATAGCTGTCCTCTTTAAGAATAGTTCATCTAGTGGGCCCCACACAATGGATGGTATCACGGGACATTAAAAAATCATCCTCCAGTCAATCCCAGCTGTCTGAATGGATACTTATTAATAAACAAATGAGAGAAACGCCACGTGCAAATAAAAATGTGAACGGCAAGTGAGGTTTTGGGTCATGTCCACCGCCCACATGAATGGTCTAGATTACGGGAACAATTTGTCTGGAGGGTACGCGGGACGGAGGATTGTGCGGTGAGGTGCTCACGACCCTTTATCTTTGTGTGAAGACTTTATGGAGCCCACCATAATGTATGTATTTTATCTACACCGTCCATCCATTTTAACAGTTCATTTTAGCGCATGAGACAAAAATCGAAGCATATCCAAAACTCAACTGCACCACACCACAGGAAGCAGCGGGAATTGAACGCCTACAATTGAAAACTTCTGAGGGGCCACCGAAGTTTTGGATCAAGCTGATATTTGTGTTTTCCCTACATCCAGGTCTGTGTGACCTCACGAGCATGTTAGATGACAAAATACATCACTGTGGGCCCTAGGAAGGATTCAACGGTGGACGTCATGATCCATACTGTTTTATGTAATGTGGCCAACTGGAGCTTTGGATTTGTTTCAATTTTTGGCTCATGCTTTAAAATGAGCATGAAAAATAGATGGACAGCATGGATAAAATACATAAATCATGGTGGGCCCACAGAGTCTTGACACGAGTGCCTCACCACAGAATCCAAGTGCGGGTATGCGGGAGAGCTTTATGTCGATATCGATGTTAGATCATTGGTTACGTTTACATTCCTCCAAGTGTTAAACAGGACTACGTGTTTTTTGGTAGGGTTGCAGCTCGTGCGGGTCAGGTATGGTGGAGAGACAACCCAACCCTAATTTGAACTCAAGAAAAGTTAGCCTGATTACTGACCCAACCTGAGTTACCTAACTCATGCCCAACTCGAGCCATTGAAGATGCAATCCTAACCCAACTCAGGTTCGGATGGGTAATTTGGTCCTTTAACATCGAAAGTTTAAGCTGCCCAAAAACTAATTGAATGAAAAAATGATACCCCTGGCTACTTGAGTTATATATAGTAGAGGAGACTTAGTTTCTTGTCCATTATAAATGGGCGACTTATCCTGTTTCGTATGTAACTTATGCATGCGAGGTTTATAATTCGTTTATCTATTTCCCATAATAGGTTTTTCGGAATGAAGGAAAATAAAAGTTTTTATAAGTTTTAACTTTAATGTTAATTATCCTAAGAATTTCTTACTTAAATATCATCAAAGTTTTTGAGAAAATAGAGACCTAAATTTTATTACTAGAATTACATTGATTAATGTCGTACTGTCTACGTTGATCTTTAAAACTAGAAGATCTCTCCCAGATGTATCTTAGATATGGAGCATAAAAAGAGCCTCATATCAGCCCCGAAGTAGGGCGGAGTGGAGATATAAGAGTTGTCCAATTGTAGACCCCACATGTCTCACGTGTGATGGGAAGGAGGGAGGGAGAAGGTAATATCTCTCTATCTCTCTCACTTCTCTCCCTTTTCCTCTTGATGGGGTTTTCCTCAGTTTTAGAGAAAATGTGGTGCGGATTGGATGCCACAAATCTTGACATTACTGCATTGCTCGACCGGTCGAGTGGATCGCTCAACCAGTCGAGCGGTGCTCGACTCAAAGTCCGGTAAGCTATTTGTTTTGAAATTTCGAATTTAGTGTGGACTGCGTAAATTTGAGGCGGTTTCACAAGAGGTGCAGAAGGAAGTTGCCTAAACTATAAATAGGGGTTCTAGGACTATTCTAGGGTAATATAAGAGAGTTTTCTAAAGCTTTGCAAGGGTTTAGGGCTATCAAAGGTGAGAGATAGAGAGGAAGCTTGTGGAAGGAAAACTCTGCTCGTAGAGGTGATCTACTTCGCAGTTGACATCTTAGCGCTTTTACGTCCTTGTGATCGGTGAGATCTCTCCTTTTTCATTATTCTCTTATTGTTCATCCACTCCTAAGTAAGTGAATAAGGTTTGATCCAAGCAGTGTATGCTTGTGATTGGTTGTAACGTTCTACTTCATACTGAATTGTTGCTCTGGACGATGTCTTGTGGTTTTTACCTCTTTGAGGGTTTTCCACGTAAAAATCTCTTGTGTCGTGTGGTTTGTGCTTTGATTTATTTCATTGCTTTATTATCCCATAATTCTGATGTTTTTAGGAAGCTAGATCTTAAGGTTTTGTGCAACGGCCCCCAACACCTCTCTCTTTCTTTCTCTCTCTCTCTCTCTCTCTCTCTCTCTGAATTATGGAAGGTGGCTTATCAAGGATGATCAATCTCAATGGTTTTAACTAGACCATATGAAAAGCTAAGATGGAGGACTCGCTATATTACAAAGACTTGTATACTCCAATTCTAGGAATATCAGCAAAATTAAAGGATATGTCAGATGATGATTGGAAGAAGTTGGACCAGAAGGCGGTGGGGTTTATTAGACAATGGCTGGACGATTCTGTATTTTACTATGTGTCTTCTGAGATCTCAGCAGCTAGCCTATGGCTGAAATTGCAAGAGTTGTATGAGAGGAAGACAATTGGCAATAAGATTTTTCTGAGAAGACGACTTCTGAATCTCAAGTTCAAAAATGGTGGTTCTGTGGCTGAGCACATGAATAAGGTCAGCAATATATTGAACCAACTCTTCGCTATGAAGATGGTCCTAGACGATGAATTACAGGCTTTGCTATTGCGTAGCTCATTGCCTAATAGTTGGGAGACATTGGTGGTGTTTCTAAGTAACTCCGCGCCAGACGGAAAGGTGTCTATGGAACAGGTAACAAGTTGTCTCTTCAATGAGGAGACAAGGAGGAAGTCTCAGGGGTCTACTCAACAAGAGGCCCTTGTGATACAAGATCGAGGGAGAGAAAAGAACAGAAAGGGTGGGAAGGCCTGAGATAAATCAAGAGGAAAGTCGAGCATCAGGAAGGATGTTGAATGCTGGAATTGTGCCAAGAAGGGCCACTATAAGCATGAATGTTGTAGGAAGAAGAACGACAAGAAAAGAAAAGGAAAGGAAAAAGAAGATGAATCAGACTCCACTGCGGTCACTTTAGATGGCAATATTGTAGCTATTCTTTCAGCAGATCATGATGTTTGTCTCACGGCTACGAGTCAGGACACCGACTGGGTGATAGACTCGGGAGCCTTGTTTCATGCGACTCCATGCAGGGATTTCTTTACAAGCTACAAGTCAAGTGGCTATGGGACCGTGAAGATGAAAAATTCTAACATAACGAAGATCGCAGGGGTCGGTGATATTTATGTGAAAACCGATGTGGGCTGCACATTGGTTCTCGGGGATGTGAGCACATTCTAGACCTTCGCCTCGACTTGATGTCGACGGGAATGTTGAATGATAATGGCTATGAAAGTCGATTTGTCAGTGGGCGTTGGAAGCTCATCAAGAGTTCGTTAATCACAGTCAGAGGAAAGAAGTGTTGCACCCTTTACAAGATAAGTGTCAGTATGTACAAGGGTGAGTTAAACGCAGTGGAAGATTCAACTATTGACATGTAGCACAGGCGTCTAAGCCACATGAGTGAAAATGGGTTTCAGCTATTAGCAAAGAAGCGGCTCCTTGTAGACGTGACAGGTATACCTCTTAAATCCTGTATTGACTGTTTTTCATTCGTTAAGTTTGCTTCTCATGTTAATAAAGTGTATGCATTAGGTTTAGTTTATTCTGATGTTTGTGGTCCTATGAGGACAAAAACCTTGCGTGGGGCATTGTATTTTGTCACTTTTATAGATGATGCATATAGGAGGGTTTAGGTTTGTGCTTTAAAATCCAAGGACGAAGTCTTTGGTGTGTTTAAATTGTTTCATGTTATGGTAGAGAAAGAAACAGGTAAATCATTAAAGTGCATTTGCACTGACAATGGTGATTTCTTAGTTCTACTATTATACGTTGATGACAGGCTCATCTGCGTAAAGACATCAAGAAGATTGACAGGCTGAAATAGGAGTTAGGCAAGTCGTTTGTTATGAAAGACTTGGGCCCTGCTAAACAAATCCTAAGAATGGAGATAACTTGTGACAGAGGCAGCAGAAAGCTTTAGTTATCACAAGAGCGGTATATTGAGAAAGTTATACAACGGTTCAATATGAATGCAGCTGTAATGCCTTGAAATTTGGGGGTCGTGCAAACACTCGACCTCCAAGTTCCCGGGTGTCACTTACAACCTAATTTTAGTGGTTTGCATATAATCCAAATGAAATGAGCAGAAATGGAATCGATTGGAGCATAAACCACATCCACAACTAATCTACTGAAATGAAAGCAGCTAAATATACGAGTTTACAAAAAAATATCAAATGGGTCGCACAAGGCGTCGCCCGATAAAATACATATAGAACATCCAAAAAGAGTAGTGTGCTAAGTCCCCTACTCAATAGTCTCAAGGCCAATCCATTGCGTCTACGGTAACCCGCCCATAAGATGGAAGTAGGAAAGCTCATCTTCCTCGTTTATGCTAGCACCGCTCGGCTCGTCGAGCTCTGCGTCAACTGCATCTACTGAAGAGTCTGTTTAGTATTTTAAAACACCGTGTCAGAGTGGAAGTGAGTCATCACTCAGTGGGTGCCATTAGCCGTAAGTTACATCAAATATCAATTCTATGATTAATTTAATGAAAAACATACATTCACACAGAGCTAACTAATCTTGTTAATGCATGTGCATAAATGATGGTATGATGCATGACCTCACAACAACACTCCCTCGAGCGTCTTCGTCTAACGATCATGCATGACCAACACTCCCTCATTGTGATCTCAACTGCCGAGTCGCTAACTTAACTAATGTAATGCATTCATGAACGTGTTAGCCGAGTTTTTAGTTAATTCCGTTCATCCAGCAGTTTGGTAAAACTGATACACCCCGAGGATATCAATGCCCTCATCCGATTTGCGAGGTCAAGACCCCTCAATGTGCGAGGCCCAGACACCGATGGGACCTCGCGATCTTTAATCCCATCGGGGTCTCCACCCTCGATTGCAAGCACGTGGGGAGTGTTAGGAAGCGGGATCGCTCGTGGTCACTACGGGGAGGCTCATCACCCCAATGTAGGCCGACAGCTCGGACATAGTGTCTCATTCTACCATGCTCGGCTCACGAGGCTGTGAATCAATGTCTAGTAGTTATCAGTGGGCGATGGGTGTTCCAGGTTCCAAACGGGCATGAGCAAACAGGGTTGACAAACATAGTTAGTCAGTCAGTAAACTAGACCGTCCAAATTCAAGCGAGCGCGTAATGCACTACATCGGGTGCAAGCAACCCATGTAATCTCACTACTGTCGCCCATTCGTGTCCGCCCAAATTAGTCAGTCTAGTCACAAGATGGTCCAACCAACGGAACCACCTTCACAATTCTCAATTCCCTAACCAACCTAGAAAATGAGTTGTATTCAATAACACTTCTAAACAAGTAAGAGTTTATCTTTTAGTACAGATGGAATCATTCGCACAATACATTAAGCATAAAATTTCATGATGATAAAATGAATGCAACTACTCTTTAACAACATAAGTCAGACGTGTATGTGCATGTGGTGCCAGATTACCTAAGAGACCAAGAACAAAACAACATTCATAGTACAGAAAAATTTCAGCAAGAATTAATGTTAGTATATATGCTACAGGGAAAATCATGCAAGATCAGATGTGCAAATGAACATGCAGCACCAATCTCATGCCCAAACATATTGAAGACCAATCAAACAACAATTTGTCATTGCATGTATGTTGGGTGGGCCTATCATGTGGGTTCCTAGCTAGATTTTCTTTAAATTACTCATACACATCACTCTAACATCCATAATCATTAAATTCATCTTAAAATTGATACTTGGCCACCTAAGGATAATGGTCTACACCTATGGATCTCTGGGAGCTTGTAGGATCATCCTAGGTGAGCCGAATTCGCGGGTCAGTTTGCTGAGATCCTGAGTCAAATGCATTTGTATGTTAGGATTTCATGCAAGGCCTAGCTCAACATAAAGAGTTTCTAAAAAGATTGTAACATCCTGAATTTTCACTGTTTTGGATTTCCAAAAATCCTTAAATTTTTTTAATGTAATTAACTTATATTATTACTTACTGATCATTAGCACTCAATATTAGTTTATACACGGGTGATACCAGTAAAGAATCGCACAAGTCCGATTAATCAACCGTAGGAAGCTAACGAATCCTCCCAATCACTTGAACATCAAGTTTGACTCCATGATTTACTCACATAGGGCCCAAATTTAACCGAGCCATCGCTAACTAATCAAGATAATCATAACTAAATTAAAGATCTAACCGAAGCCGAGTTAGATAAGGCCCGGATCTTGACTAATAGACCAAATTAACCCCTTTACTCTTTTAGTTTAAAACCGACGGTTTAGAGTAAACATGACCAAATCTCCACTTTCACTACTTATAAATAGGCCACACTATGAATATAGTTAATCCAAACTTTAATCATTGCCTACGAGAAATCTCAATACCTAATTCATTTTAGAAATGTCCCGATTTTCCGAACAAGCTCTAGACCGCTCGTTGTTGGGCCATTAGTTTGAAAACTGTAGAATAATGTCCATCTTACTGGGCTTGACGTCCATCACAGGAGTCGGACCTGGGTACTATAAACAACCGATTAACTTGAGCCAAAGGAAAATGTGAAACTTAAGTGAATTGGGTCGTCCACTCTTATGCAAAGTTGAGGATTTCGGACCGTCTATTTACAACCAAACTTCACACGTGGAGTAAGGATATTTTTCTACTCATATCCGTATAGCCGCGGCCCCGATCGACCATCGGTGACAATTGAACAGACTTCTAACCATATCTGTCGGTCGGCGCATCCAAATGGCGGGCCGAACATGTCCATACGTAGATCATCATTAGGGCTAACTATCCTACGCCGTATATCAATATGTACATCCCAGAGTGGGCCCTAGAGGCTAGAAAAACCCTCACATAGGGCTAGTATAGTAAAAACCCAACCTTAGGGCCATTTACACCAAATCTGACACTATATAAAGGCCTTATTTGGGCACCCCCTCCTCCCATACGAATTTCATGCCCTATAGAAAGAGAAAAAAAAAGGGAGAAATAGAGAAGAAAAAGAGGAGAAAGGAGAAGAGAGAGACCTTGGGGTGTGGGTGTTGGTGCACCTCTGCCCTCTCATCCCCTCTTTATCCACCTCGACGTATCCGGAGTCGTCATTGGAGCTTTCCCGACAATGGTTGGAGGTAAGTGTTGAATCTCAAATATAATTTAGGATTTCAATAGTTGTTTATCCCAAATCATATGCTTGTATGTTTGTTTAGGTCTTTCAACAATTTTCTCTAAAAACCTAACCCTACGAGCTCAAAATCGGAGATTCCTTCTTAAAAGTGTGGACTAATATTCTTAGGTGGCTTAGCACCAATTTTAGTATAAATCTAATGATTATATTTAATTGGGTGATGTATTTGGATAATCTAGAGAAAATTTAGGCAAGACCTTACATTTTAGATCCTCTCAATTAACATGGAATGATTATAGAATGTTTGTTGTTCCTCAACATGATTGGGCATGAATTTGATGATTGTTTGTTCATTCCTTGCTTGGTTTTTGTATAATGTTTCCTTATAACATGTATGATGCATTAACCCTTGTGTATTTTATACTATAAGATACATTCTACCAACCCATACAACACACTTGCATATTTATTTCGTAATAATGTTAGTAGTCGCATTTATAGAAAAACTTGAATTTATATGTTTAATGTATGATTACTTGACATCACTTATGCTAGATAATAAATCCTAATTTGTTGATGTGCTATTGAATACCATCAAATCCCTAGGTTGCCCAGGAAACTGAGGTGAGAGAAGGTGGTCCTGTTGGTAAGACTATCATGAGGCTAGACCAACGGATTTGGGCGGATGTGAACGAGCGACAGTAGTTGGACTACATGCGTCACTTGTACCCGATGCCATCTGTCACGTACTTGCCTAAACTCGCACGGTCTAGTCCACTTACTGACCAACCATGTTTGTTAACCATGTCTCCTCACGTCCGTATGGAACCTGGAACACCCTTCAACCACTGAAGCCCGTTGATAACCATCTGAAACCGATCCACTGACTCGAGAGCCGAACATGGTGGAATGAGACACTGTGTCTGAGCTGTCGGCCTACGCTGGGGTGACGAGCCTCCCATAGTAACCGCGAGTGATCCCTCTTCTCAGCACTCCCCATGTGCTTGAATTGGGGATGGGAGACCCAATAGGATCAAGGATTGCGGGGTCCTAGTCTCGCACATTGAGAGGTCTTAGCCTCGCAACCAGTTGAGGGCAATGATACGTGGGGTGTACCAGTTTTTCCAATCTGTTGGATGAACGGAATTAACTAAATACTCGGCTAACATTATTCATGCATCGCATTAGCTAGGATTTGACGACTCGGCAGTTGAGGTCGCAATGAGGTAGTGTTGGTCATGCGCGATCGTTAAACGAAGTCGCTCGAGGGAGTGTTGTTGCGAGGTCATGCATCATATTTAATACATATACATGCATTAGCGAGACTAGCTTGGGATCTGTGAATGTATGCCTTTCATTAAATTCATCATATAATTGCTGCTTGTTGTAACTTAAGGCTAATAGTAACTATTGAGTTAGCTACTCACTCCCACTCTGGGACAGTGTTTTAAAACATCAACTAGACCCTTTGCTAGATACAGGTGAGGCAGAGCTCGACGAGTCGAGTAAGGTGAGCATGGATGAGGAAAAAGGGCTTCTTACTTCCAGCTTGTGGGTGGATCACCATAAACTGTGTGGGTTGATTATAGGTTGTTGAGTTGTGGATCTAGCGCACCATTTCTTTTAGACATTATTTTATAAAATTTTATCTAGCGACGCCTTGTGCGACCAGTTTGATATTATTATAGACTTATATTTCTTAGTCGTAGTTGTTTCAGTAGATTAGTTGTGGTTATGGTTTATGTTCCAGTCGATTCTTTTATTGCTCATTTAAACTGATATATGTACAAATTACCATAAATAGGATATAAGCAACACCCGGGAATTTGGAGGCCGAGTTCCTACACGGCCCCTGAAAAATCGGGGTGTTACAGATGGTATCAGAGCAATGGTTTAGATTAAATTAAGCTGTGAATTATGAACTCGCCATAACGCATTCGCTGACGTAGGAGGGAGCGATCGAACTTAGAGACATCTACAGGATCCTGGGATCATGCCATTTGGCAAGTCCGAAGACTAAAATGTTAGGGTTTACGAATAGAAAGACTTAGACTGCGCAAAGTGATCCGACCTAAATGCGATAGGTTCAAGTTGCTGAAGTAGGTTGTGTGATCCCAACATCTAGTGTATTCTGGACCGATGAATAGGTGGGGCCCTCCCACATGTGGGGACCCCCTCCTTGCCTCTCCAAGCTGCTTAAGGGCTCTAAGAGCTTCTCCCTATGGGCATTTCTAGCCAATCCTACCCCTTTCACCCTCAACTATCACCCCATTTTCTTCCCAAGCTCTCAAAACTTAACCCCTAAGTCTTAACTCCTCCTTTCAACCCATTTCTTTCAAAAAATCTCACTTTCCACCACTTTAACCTTCTAATTTTTCTAAGTACTTTCAAATTGGACACAACTACAAAGCTCAAAGAATGAAAAACTATAATCAAACAAAAATTTACTATAAATAGTAAAAATGCAAATAAAATAGATTTTTGACCATTAACCTGATGGAATCTTGTGAAATAACCAAGTTATCAGCCGGTATCTTGCCAATTCTGTCAAAGAATATTAGACAGCAGTGAAATGAATACTGCGATATCTAAAAGGCTCATCTAGGTTGAGCTTATGTTATGGTGATGAAAAATCTATGTTAGAGGGCTACATAGATGCAGATTTGACATAGTGATGTAGCTGGCTTGAAGAAGGCGAATTCCTCAAGCTGGGTTAGAAAAGGCCGGTTAAGGGCACTGCTCGACCGGTTAAGGGCACTGCTCGACCGGTCGAGTGGGCAGCTCGACTTAAAGTCCAGCGAGCTATTTGTTTTGTGATGTAGTGCGGGTCGCAGACATTTTCATGGCCAAGATGGATTAGAAAAGGCCCGGTCGACAACAAAAGTGATCCAGACTGTCGGACCTTAGATCGGGCGTATCTCACAATCCGGAATGAGTTATCTGATGTAAAATATATGATTTTGGGGTAGAACAAGCTACTTTAGCCAACCAACCTCGCTATGCTGAGTTGCGTAGCCCGGAATTGTAAAAAACCCCTGGATCGACGGTCGTTTCCCTGTTTTAATTTCGTTTTTACTATAAATAGTAAGTTGTAGTTTGATTATAACTCTTCATCCGTCGGGCTTTAGGAGTTGCGCCCAATGTGAAAAGAGCTTAGAATAATTAGGAGAACGGTTTGGTGAAGCCAAATAGGACACTTACTATTTTTGGCCGAAAACCTTGCGCACTAGTAGACATCACGACCGTCTATAAATAGTAAGTTTACTATTTATAGTAAGTAGCTAATTCTAGGAGTTTGAGTTATAGTTTGATTCTGATTTCTTTCCCATTGCTTGGTACCCCTATTTAAAGGGTTGTGAACTCGTTTTTATTCATCAATTAATCAATTTCGAATTTATTAGAATTTATTTCTATTTTCTTCTTTCTTTCCTCGTGGATTCGAGAAGTCTCTGTGAGGAGTCCAGAGAAGCTTCGTGGATTCAGAGTAGTTATCCCCATCACGTTCATCCCTGCGTCAATTGGTATCAGAGTAAGGATTCCCCTCGGGCCGATGACAAACAATGAATGTATGAATCAAAATCCTGTGGATGGTAATCTAGAGATTCGTTATCTTTCGAAAAGAATGGAAGCTTTCCACCGAGTGAATCAGTTGACCATGCAAGGGCTGCAGGCAACTCTCGACCGTCTTGCGGATGTGTTACTTCAGCCCCGAGTCTTAGGTGGTGCTCCACCACCTTTAATTGCTCCCCCACTCATAGTGGCTCCACCACGCATAGTTGCTGTACGATACAACCCCGATTTTTGTAGAGCACTACCGGTAGTAAACCGGAGGGCTACACCAGATGATTCAAGTTCTAGCGATAAGAACCTTAATGAGGGTTTTGCCCGACGACCAATCCATGGAGATGATCATCTAGATCGTGCTAAAAGAGACTATCAAAGTAAGGATGAACTTCCTAGTTTTAACAGTTTATTACGTATAGAAGATTTTCTCAATTGGCTAGCCAAAGTAGAGAGATATTTTGATTACATGGACGTGCCAAATCATAAAAAGGTAAAATTGGTAGCGTTTAAATTAAAATATGGTGCTTCTGTATGGTGGGAACAATTATAACTCTCACAAGCCCGTCAGAACAAGGCGTCCATCTCATCATGGCCACAGATGAGACGTCTTCTTCGATCACGATTTCTCCCCAGTGATTATGAGCAGATATTATTCCAGCAATATCAAAATTTTAGACAAGGAAATCGAACCGTCACAGATTACACTGAAGAATTTCAACGGTTGGCTACACGAAACGATCTGTCAAAATCTGAGTCATAGAAGGTGGCACAATTTATAGGTGGGTTACGACCGACAATTCAAGACCGAGTTCAGATGTAACCAGTCAGGACCGTGGATGAAGCAGTTTAATTGGCGGGTAGGGCAGAAACACAACTTGCAAGAGCTCCTACTCGTCCATATCCTTCAACTAGACCCCCCATGACGGGTCCCACACAGGATCCAATGCAGCCACAAGAAAAAGACCTAGTACCTCAACTTCTTACAACCGCAAACCGTGATACGAGGAGCGGCTCATCCAGACCTTAACGTGCAGCACCCACAACAGCAGGTCCGAGTAGGATTCCAAATCCTTATGCTCGGCCAAGGTCGAACAATTGTTACCGCTGTGGCCAATCAGGCCACTTATCAAACACTTGTCTTCAACATCCCGCAACACACTTGACTATAAACGAAGGGAGCACTGAAGATGAGGCCGCAGAAGAAGACCATCGCTTTGATGAACATAAACAAACCACTAAAAAAATAGCAGGTGAAGATGAAGTGATGGGCGAGGATTGTGGTGAATTTCTAGTTGTGAGGCGATTACTTTATGCCTCACAAAAGGAATTACATCCACAGTGACACAATATATTTCGTACTCGGTGCACCATCAATGGAAAGGTCTGCGATGTGATCATAAATAGTGGTAGTAGCGAGAACATCGTCTCGAGAGTGATGATGGACAAGTTGCGGCTACCAATGATGAAACATCCTTCCCCGTACTCAATTTGTTGGATAAAAAAGGTGAATGAGACTAAGGTAACTGAACAATGCACTATTTCGTTTTTAATTGGCAAAAATTATAAGGATCAAATACTTTTTGGCATGGTCGATATGGAAGCTTGTCATATGTTACTCGGTCGACCCTGGCAGTCGGACCGTGATGTGACCCATCGGGGACAAGATAATGTCTACGTATTTGTCAAGTTTAGTCAAAAAATAATCCTTGCCCCTATGCCATCAGAGAACCACTCTGAAGCCTCTAAAGTGGAGAGGAGTTCCCTCTTGACTATTCGGGATTTCATGAAGGAATCCAAGGAAATCGGCGAGGTATAGGCCGTAGTGGTGAAGGGCGAGGGAGATGAACTCTCAAACATCCCTTCAAGTTTAAGACTGGTACTAAACGAATTCAAAGAAGTCTGGCCAGATGATTTACCTGATGGATTGCCCCCTATGAGGGACATCCAACATCACATAGACCTCGTTCCTGGGACTAGCCTGCCCAACCGCCCTTATTATCGGATGAGTCCGAAGAGTGTGAAATACTTCAGAGGCAAGTGGAGGAATTGATCCATAAGGGTCTCTTGAAAGAGAGCATGAGCCCATATGCCGTACCAGCATTATTAACGCCAAAAAAAGATGAAAGCTAATGCATGTGTGTCGACAGCCGAGCTATCAACAAAATTACTATCAAATATCGGTTCCCAATACCACGGTTGGACGACATGCTCGATATGTTAGAAGGGGCCAAGCTGTTCTCTAAACTAGATCTAAGGAGCGGGTACCATCAGATTCGTATTCGACCTAGTGATGAGTGAAAAACGGCATTCAAGACCAATGAAGGGTTATATGAGTGGTTGGTCATGCCCTTTGGCCTATCGAATGCACCAAGTACTTTTATGTGTTTGATGAATCAAGTCCTAAAACCGTTCACTAGCCGATTTGTGGTAGTATATTTTGATGACATATTGATATATAGCCAAGATGAGGCAGAGCATAGGAAACATCTTAGGCAGGTGTTGCAGGTCTTACAAATTAACAAGTTGTACCTCAACTTGAAAGAGTATAGTTTTTTAACTGACAGTCTATTATTTCTAGGATTTGTTGTAACGTCCACAGGCATTCGTGTGGACGATGAAAAGGTGCGAGCTATTAAGGAATGGCCGATCCCGACAAATATTCATGAGGTGAGGAGTTTTCACAGGTTGGCGACTTTCTATCGTCGATTTGTGTGAGATTTTAGCACCATAGTTGCACCTATAACAGATTGCATGAAAAAAGGACCGTTCTAGTGGACCGATAAAGCTGACAAGAGCTTTCATGAGATCAAGCATCGTTTGTCTATAACACCGGTCTTGATGCTTCCTAATTTTGACAAATTATTTGAGGTTGAGTGTGATGCTTCATACGTTAGAATTAGAGGAGTACTATTACAGGAAGGGAAGCCGGTAGTCTTCTACAACGAGAAGCTCAGCAAAGCCTGAAAGAAGTGGTTGACTTATGAGCTTGAGTTGTACGCAGTTATTTAAGCGTTGCGACATTGGCGGCATTATCTAATTCAAAGAGAGTTTGTTTTATACACTGACCATCAAGCATTAAAGTTTATTAATAGTCAGACTAACGTAAATCGTGTGCATGCTAGATGAGTTACGTTTTTACAGGAATTCACGTTCGTTCTGAAGCACAAGTCAGGGCAGTAGAACAAGGTGGCTGATGCACTTAGCCGTCGTGCATCACTACTTATTACGATAAGCAACGAGGTGGTCGGTTTCGACTGTCTCAAGGAGCTGTATGCCAAGGATGAGGACTTTAAAGATTCTTAGATGATGTGCCAAGAAGGTCACCCTAGTGACCTTCATATACAGGACGATTTTCTCTTTAAAGGGAATCGATTGTGCATCCCCCAAAGTTCTCTGAGGGAGCAAATTATTCAGGAGCTACATGAAGGTGGCCTTGGTGGACACCTGGGGCGAGATAAGATGCGAGCTCTTGTGCAAGAGCGGTATTACTGGCCGCAATTAGTGAGCGATGTGGGAAAAGTTGTACAACGTTGTTATATTTGTCAGACCTCCAATGGGCAATCTTAGAATATGGGCCTCTACATCCCGTTACCTGTGCCTGACGGTCCTTGGGAGGATTTTTCAATGGGCTTCGTGCTTGGTCTTCCACGAACACAATGCGGCATGTATTCGGTGTTCGTGGTGGTAGATCGTTTCTCCAAGATAGCGCACTTTATCCCATGCAAGAAGACCCTCGATGCAACACACGTGGCGAATCTATTTTTCAGGAAGGTCGTATGGCTACATGGGGTCCTCAAGACCATTACTTCCGATCGTAACACGAAGTTCATTAGCCACTTTTGGCAGACTTTATGGAATCGATTCAATACACGACTTCAATTCAGCAGTGCTTACCACCCACGGACTGATGGGCAGACCGAAGTTGTGAATCGCATGTTGGGAAACTTCCTTCGCTATATTTTAGGAGAAAAACTGAAGTAGTGGGATTTGGCCTTGTCTCAAGCAAAGTTTGCATTCAACAACATGGTGAACCGCTCGACAGGGAGATCACCGTTCCAGATTATCTACGGACAAGTGCCTTGCCACACACTTGACTTGGTCCCTCTACCCAAGCACCCAAGCAAGAGCATTGCAGCAGAACATATGGCAGATAAGATCATAGGCATCCATGCAGAAGTGCTGACCAAGCTACATGCCTCGAACGAGAAGTACAAGGAACAAGCGGACAAGCATCGACGATAAAAAGTGTTCGAGGTGGGCAACCGCATTATGGTCCATCTGCGTAAAGAGAGATTTTCGACTGGGATGTACAATAAGTTGAAAAATAAGAAGATTGGACCCGTTCCAATCATTCGAAAGATCAATGAGAACGCTTATGTTGTTGATCTTCCAAATGACATAGCGATCTCACGGACTTTCAACATCGCGGACCTGACCAAGTATCAAGAACCAGAGCAGGATGAGAACTCGAGGACGAGTTCTGTTGAAGTGGTGGGGACTGATGTAGTGCAGGTCGCGGACAGTTTCATGGCCAAGATGGATCAGAAAAGGCCCGGTCGACGACAGAAGTGATCCATACTATCGGACCTTAGATCGGGTGTATCTCGTAATTCGGAATGAGTTATCTGACGTAAAATATATGATTTTGGGGTAGAACGAGCTACTTTAGCCAACCAACCCTGCTACGCCAGGTTGCGCAGCTTGGAATTATGAAAAACCCCTGGATCGACAGTCGTTTCCTTGTTTTAATTTCCTTTTCACTATAAATAGTAAGTTTTAATTTGATTATAACTCTTCATCCGTCGGGCTTTAGGAGTTGTGCCCAACGTGAAAAGAGCTTAGAATAATTAGGAGAACGGTTTGGTGAAGCCAAATAGGACACTTACTATTTTTGGCTGAAAACCTTGCGCACTAGTAGACATCACGACCGTCTTTAAATAGTAAGTTTACTATTTATAATAAGTTGCAGATTCTAGGAGTTTGAGTTGTAGTTTGATTCTGATTTCTTTCCCATTGCTTGGTACCCTTATTTAAAGGGTTGTGAAGTCGTTTTTATTCATCAATTAATCAATTTCGAATTTATTAGAATTTATTTCTATTTTCTTCTTTCTTTCCTCGTGGATTCGAGAAGTCTCTGTGAGGAGTCCAGAGAAGCTCCGTGGATTCGGAGTAGTTATCCTCATCATGTTCATCCTTGTGTCATTTTGGAATTCTGGGATGCTCGACCAGTCGAGAGTCAGGCTCAACCGGTCGAATGGGCCGCTCGATCGGTTGAGCACCCAGCTCTACTAGTTGAGAGTTACGTAGATTCAGTTCGGATTTAGTGCGGACTGTGTAAATTTGAGGCGGTTTCACAAGAGGTGCGGAAGTTGCCTAAACTATAAATAGGGGTCCTACGGCTATTCTAGGGTAATGTAAGAGAGTTTTCTAAAGCTTTGCAAGGGTTTAGTAAAGGGTTTAGAGCTATCAAAGGTGTGAGAGAGAGAGAGAGAGGAAGCTTGTGGAAAGGAGATTCTGCTCGTAGAGGTGATCTACTTCGCAGTCGACGTCTCAGCGCTTCTACATCCTCGTGATCGGTGAGATCACTCATTTTTCATTATTCTCTTATTGTTCATCCACTCCTACATGAGTGAAGAAGGTTTGATCCAAGTGGTGTATGCTTGTGATCGGTTGTAATGTTCTACTTCATAGTGAATTGTTGCTCTGGACGAGGTCCCGTAGTTTTTACCTCTTTGAGGGTTTTTCACATAAAAATCTTGTGTCGTGTGGTTTGTGCTTTGATTTATTTCATTACTTTATTATCCCATAATTCTGGTGTTTTTGGGAGGCTAAATCCTAAGGTTTTGTGCAACGGCCCCCAACACCTCTCTCTCTCTCTCTCTCACTCTCTCTTTCTCTCTCTCAGCGATGCTCAATGGAGCTTAAGATGTCCCGGGTTCTCTGTTTTATTTTCTCTATCTAGAATGGGATATATGAGGAGTTGTGTTTCTAGAAAGATACCGGTACCCTACCATGTTACAAATTTCAGTAATGTCTTATAATATTAAAGGTCTATAATTCTACCATCACCTTGCACTTTAATCGACCAAACTCCTCCACTCTTTATGGCCACCTTCCTTACCCAATATTCTATATTGGATTACTTGATCTTAATTATTGGATGTTTATCAAGCTCAGTTTAAAACATATTTATGGTCAAAACTAAAAGTCAATGGTTAAAAAACCTCAATCAACTAATAGAAAACTTTCAATGCACTAGCCAACCTTCGAAACACTTGATGAATGGTCCAACCTATAAGATTAGTTTGAAAAAAAAAATCAATTAGATCTCTTGTTAAATCATGTAAGCATCAACAAACCTTAATGTATGTCTAGCTAGATTCACTTTGGTTGGTTATAAGATGACTTGTAAAGGAAGCCAGGGCAAATGTCATCAAGACCTTTTACCTTATATATTATCGGGGTTAGTTTTCTCTCAAGGGGCTATGGTTGGTCAAGGAATAGGATTTTTTTATACTTGTAAAAGGCTTGAAAAGGATTTCTCAAGAATTTAGGGGTTTTTTAGAGGCGCGCATCGCAGGGGGAGATTGGGTACATCTGTAATCAAAGAATATAAGTCTATACAACTCTTAAGGTTTTGATTAAAATGGATTGATGTCGCTTTGTGCCGTGGTTTTTTCCTACAAAAATTTTTCTACATAAAATATCATTGTGTTTATGTTGTTTGCTTTTAGTTTGATTACCGTTCATTATTATATTATTCTATCTATATTTATCATGCTTCCACGAAATGCACGGATTAGCAGTGATATTAGATCCGAATTTCTAATACTTAAGTTTTGATTTGAATTTGTTGTTGACTCAAATTTACATCATTGTGATGTGATATAAAGCGGGTTTACTCACAACAATTCTCTTTGGACAGTGGTGATTATGATGTCTAATCTCAAGTTTTCTAGAATAATTAAGGGAATTCCTTTCATTGAACCATTTATATAGTATGAATATGATGTTCCACCCATGGTAATAAGGTTAATAAATGAATGCATCGCTAATAAGTATAAAAGAGTTGGAACAACCCCAAGGCCCTAAGGATGAACCATGACTAAAAAATCTCTCCATTTAGCCGACTTCAACTTTTCCATTATTGGCGTATAAATATATGGTTAAGAATAAATGCACTAAAGTCCACATTTCAATGGAGAAAGAAAAAAGAAATGAAGGCCAAGAACTTCCAATTTTGGGATTGCTAAGCATAGTTCATCCATGAGCGAGACATCAAATCAAAGGTTAGGACGTAGGCCCCACATGTACAGGTTAGATACATTGAAAGCGGAGTATCTGCGCATCCCTAAGCTCTGTGAAGCCCACTTCAATCTATGTGTTGCATGATTTATATTCATGCTTTTCGCTGGCTCTTTTTAGGCATGAGCCCAAACACAAGGCAGATCCAAAACTGAAGTGGACCACACCACATAAACAATGGGGGTTATACACCCACCATTAAAAACTTCTTGGGGGCCGTCGAAGTTTTGGATCAAGTTGATATTATTGTTTTCCCTTAGTACTAAATTGGAGTCACCTTATGAATGGGTTATGAATGAACTGGGTTGCAAATAAACATCATGGCTTGTACTGTGAACATTTCAACAGTTAGTGCCATTTTCCACTGTTTACAATGATGTGGTCCACTTGAGATTTGGAATTCCCTTATGTTTGGGTTCATGCGCGCCCTAAAATGAACTGCCAAAATAGATTGACGGTGTAGATATAACACATGCATCATAGTAGAGATACATGCAATATATTACACAAATGGGGCAACCTGACTTAATGGGGTTGAAGATTTGCAGCTTGGGTCTAACTTTTCTTTATTTCTTATTTCCTTTTCTTTTTAACACCCACGCCCACGTATGTGTACTTGAACCAAAGACTTCAATATTTGTTGAAACGCAAAATATCTACCACTGAATTGTGCATCGAGAACCAGGGTCTAACTTGATACGATCTAAAGTTCGGGTTCGGCAAGTCATGTGCAGGCTGAACCTGACCTATGTTCCACATCTAGTTTTTGTTATAATGCTGTGTGCCGGCTTTTTCAATTTTTTGGATTCTTCAATTACGCACCTCTAAAGTTTGAATTAGTGTTCGAAAGAGCCAATTCCAACAAGTGGTCCTGATGGTTTGATGATTTAGACCTTTGATCTGCTGGATGCCATCACTGTTCTCCTAGCTTGTATCATAACCTTTTAATACAAGAGACCATGTGAATAGGCCAAACATCAAATGGCTAGGATCTTTAGATCTGGATATTATTGGGCCATCCCTCCATCTATGATGGGACCCATTAGTCCAACAGTATGGATTAGTTAGCAATGGGGCCCACTTGCCGAGATGTCCGAAACAGTAATAATCTTCAGATAATTGATCATCTGTAACTCCATAAAATCATGCTCATCCAACGTGGCTCTTGTATTTTTGTCATATCTGCAAATTAAAATTTAATTATGTCAAATGGTCTATTTTGTAGTTAATACAAAGAGTGGTTGTTGTATACACTGAACATTCCATGTTTAACTGTACCATGAATTAATCCCTTCCAGATATGGGTTAAAATGCATTTTCCAAGTTATGTATGGGATTGGGAACTGTATCCAGGATAATGGTTTTCATTACTACCTCCTGTGGCTATAATTGCAGTCACCTACAGTGGAAAATGGTCTGACATGGACTGGCACCAACCCTCTTTGGGCTGGGGTTTGGTTGATCAGATTGGGCCTGACAATTTGTTAATTGTACTCCAGAGGCAGGGCCAAATCTAAATCCATGGGCTTCTATATAAGCTCAAGCTCAACCCAAATTGGGCTACAGCCCAAAAGCTGATGGATGTGGGTGGAATTGACTGGGCTAAGAACAGGCCATGGTTGACCCTAGCCCAGGCCTAGCTAGTCCTCTGAGCCCTCTGCCTTATCTGGCTAAAAGTGCAAGGCCAGGCTAGCATAACCCTGTGAAATGATAAAGAGTTTAAAGTAGTCCAATCTAAATTTTTTTTCAGGAGTATTATATCTGTAGATGACGGGTCCCACTGTATAAATGGTTTTTTTTTATTATTATTATCTGTGTTTCAACCCTGATCGAAGAGTGCCTATAAAGTTGAATCGGAGACGCTCACAAAGCGTCTTTGAATCTTCCATCCGTATAGATGGTCGCCCACTTGATGATTTGACAGGGCCAACGGGCTGGTCCAATCTATTCATCATTAGCCAGGCCAACCTGGCTCAGACGCTGGTCCTTGATTTCAAACCCCAGGCCTGGCCCGAGGGCCAAGTTTAGGGCCCCAAGACCTGGACCTTTGGGACCGGGCTGCCACTCAACCCGTTGCCACACCTGGCTGATGGCTCACTCTTATGCTCATGGGCTGGCCCAATTTTATCCTAAGATGAATCTGTCCTTATTTATTTATTTATTGGTTAAGATGTGGCCTGTGGGGATGTAGTTGAATGAGATGCGGATTGCATACTCACATAGTAGTCATGTTACTACGGACGGTGCTCTATGGGCCCCTAAAATTAGCTGGTGACCAAGGGTGGGTGTGATGACGTTGACCCTTGAATTCATAAGGCTCCTTTTAATTCATAACAGATTTTTTTTCAAATTCATGAAAGAAATAATTTATTTTTTTAAAAAAAATTGATAATTTTATTAAATAATTCTTAAAATAAACGAGTTTGCATCCCTTAAGACACAGTTGGAAGAGACCTAGACGAATAGTGAAATAAAATTAAAATTAAAAAACGTAAATTTTTGCATTCTTATCAATTGACCAATTGATTGGAAGGGTGCAAAAATGTCTAGAAACTAAAATCAATAAAATCGAATTTATTTTGATCGTGACCCATTGATTAATCAAATTAAGCAAAACGTGTCCAACAAACTTTTCATCTAAATTTAAATTTTCATTGATCAATTGATTGACTAATTCAATTAGTTTACTCAATCAAACCATGCTGAATTTTGCTGATTACCTTCCCCAACTTCTTCTACTCTATTTATAATAGGCACATGCTTACTTCACACGGTACAAGAAAATGGACGAAAGTGTCGATAAGACACATACATCATGGTGGGGCGCACATGGCACCATCCAATTGAATGAGGTCAAAGTCTACAGGAGCAAAGATTGCCTAATCATATTCAAGTTAGCAAATTAAATAATTCATCGTTACATGGAAATAACCTCATTTTCATTTATACGCGGCCTCTTTTCTTACCACGCAAGTGACATAATCTCCTCATATCTTTCAAAATCGCCCCATTTTACATTTCAAGTCATGTGCATGAACTTTGAAAGTAGGGATCCTGATTTTGGAAAACAGAAAAGGAGAACTTTTATACTCTGCTAGAACATGATGGATGATATGCAGGCACCTGTAAATTACTTAGAAATCGCGTACGTGCATACGAACTAAATCCAAATTTTAAACTGTCCAAGTTATTAGTCCCAGTTTTGATATTTATTGGACAGTTAAAATGGAAAATATCCAATGGTGGTGTTTAAACAAATAAGTGTCGAAGAATCAGAAGTTAGAATCCTTCAAATAATATCATTTTGGGACTGTGACTTAGTGACAGTGGGCTCCACATATTAGTCGGCTTAATCTGTGTTGATGTTTGACTAACGTACTATTTTAGAGTGGCTGCGTATCAAGAGTCATGATCTGCCAGAGTATCAAATAAATATCCCCTTTTGGGCAAGAAAGAAAAGACAGTAGGGTGAAGACCGGGATTGGAAAAGAAGAAGCACGTGAATGAAGATTCTTGTTGGAGCACGAGGAGGGTGCCGTGATGAGCCCATTTCCTAAAAGTGGATCCCATGATTCATCAATCCAGACCGTTGATGTTATGAGATCAAATGCAGATGATGGATGATCAGAAATTCTTTTCGATCAAAAGATCCTAGCCAACGGATCATTGGGCTTTGCTTCATTGATGAGAGATTCTTTAAAGAATCTTCCATCCGAAGTAGGGACTACAAGATCAATGGTATGGATGACAGAAACAAGTGGGGAATGAAGAACCTTCGAATAAGTCAAAGTTGGATACTTTGAAATCGAAATGGTCAAAAAGAAATCAAAGGCAATCGAATCAGTTGAAGATGGTACATGTCACGTGTTCGATGTACCGCAGATTGTATTTCAACCCAGTCTCCAGCACCATACGTTCCCGTGTTGATCATCATAGGTGGGCCATACACGACTTTAACTGTCTGATTGATGGGGCACAAATCCTCCTACATGAATATCCTGCAACTTTTCAACCACTACTGTCGGGCCTAGCGGGTCCGACCCATTCAAAACATTGTCATTTGCTCAGCCCCAGCCCCCATGGCTCGTGCAACAGGCCTGACCTGACTCAATCCCGGCTTGGACTGAAATATTAGGATCCTGGACCGGGCACGGGCCTAAAATTGAAGCCCACGGTCCGGCTATCTGTATGAGTCCTTCAAGCCCGCCCGGCCCATTTTGGATTTCAATGGCATTGCGTCATGCATGGTGGGCCCACGTAATGAGCGGCCCGGATCTTGCACAGAAGTGGGTAGCCGGACTCTAGCCGGGCTCAGGCCGTTTTGGCCCGTCACAACCTTGGATGAGCTTTAGGCCTATGTTTGGTCAGACTGTGGCCCGACCCATTGACTGCCCCGCCGCAATACACGGCATTTTGATATTTCTGGGCCTGGGTCCGGACCCGACCATTGACAGCCCTATTAACGTGATTTCCCGGCAATTTATCGGCTTTGGATTTCTTCGTGATTTTCGTATTTTTGTGCTTTCTCGCAATTTTATTGGTAAAATCTCGTTCTAAATATTTTTTAAAATGTGAATAAACAGCTAGTTTTAACATTTCAAATACTTGTAATAAATTACTTTAAATAATTGTGATAAACATTTATAATAATTGTAAAATTTAAAATATATAAGTATGAAATAATTTATTTTCGGTTCTAAATAATGATTGTATTAGAATTGCGATAATGTTGCCAACAGTCAAGATAATGAAAATCTCACCATATTAACATAATATTATCGTTTGATGAATATGTGGCAAAATATCATGAGATTTTCAAAATCTCGGTAGCATTTGTCACAGTGGACCCCACCTGATTGGCAAAATCCGGGGTGAGATGGATTGGCTTTGGGGTTGGGTACGTTGGGCCTTCAGGAAAACTTTCGTCTGACAGGCACTTTTACTCAGTTGATTTAGTAAGCATCTTCAAGCCCGATCTTAGAGCCTGTCATCACATACTTAAGGTTGTCAATGGGCTGGGCTTAAGGTTGTCTTCAACCTGGAGTTTGAAATGTTTGGTGGGCCCCGTCTAACTAGGCCTGCTCAAAATTTTGCATTTGCTGGCCCACACAGCCAAAATTAGGGTGGACTTTAGAGCTGTACACAAATCGAGTAAGCCTGGTTAGCTCGCTTGACTCGACTCGATAAAGCTGGACTCGCCTATGCTTGAAACTGGATTTGGACCGAGTTGAGTTAGTTTCTAAAGCTTGAAAAAATTTCAAACCGAGTACACGCTTGCCCGAGCTTGACTCGAATCGGCTTGAATCCCGACTCGAATTAGCTCAGTGACTCAGTCATGTTGATCTTGATATTGCTCGTCGAGTGTTCAATGGAAGGCATCAACGAAGTGTTGTGTCTTGGACTACCCTCGTATCAGGATATTCTCCAAATGAGCAATCAAGTGAAGATTGAAGAAACAAATTCCATATATATATATATATTAAGGAACAACCTTAATATCTTGATCTTAATGCTGCTAACCAAGTGTTTAATGAAATGCTTGCAAAATGCTTTTACTGATTTACATTTGAAGTGTAGATAATTGAAAATGCAATTTACGTGTTTGAGAAAATGTCACACAAAATTAAACTCGGCTCGAGTTAGCCCGAATCACTGATTGAACCTATCCAAGCTGGCCGGCCAGACTTGAGGACTGAGTCGAGCCAGGTTCCAGGTGGGGTTGGCTGCTAGCCAATCTGAGCTGAGCTGTGCCAAGCTCGATCGGGTTCAACTCGTGTACAACTGTAGTGGGCAGTGCCTCTCTCCTTGCCCAGTGACCATTGACAAATCTCATTCCCGTGAATTTCTCCGCTTGGGAACATATCAAGAGATTTATAAATTTTGAGGTTTTTAACTCATCCAATTGTAAAATTCTCTCTGGAAATAAACATTGAAATTTTCAAAAATATATTTATGTGAAAATTAGAATAAACTTCACAGAAAGTTTCTGAATTTTTTTTGGAATGATTGTCTGACTGATTTTTGGAATGATCACCCGTAAGGTAAAATCGACCTTTTTTATTATTATAATATGCAGTCTAGATCTTCCTATGGGTTCTAACATTTCTATTAGTACTTTCAAACAAAATACTAAGTGGCAGTTTCTATGTTTGAACATGCCAATGATTGTTGGGATATTTGAATATGCCAAGCAATATTGTATAGTTTTGACCGATGATGAAATCGTTTGGAACAAGTGTCCTAAACACTCTCACTTTTGCCTTGTCCGTTATGACATATACCGTACCATTGATCCTGACCTCCTTTGGACAGACCTTGTTTGGTTTAAGGAATCTCTTCCTAAACAATCTATCATGGCGTGGACAGTCTTCTTGGGGTGCTTCAAGACAAAAGGTATTGCTGCATTCATGATACCAAATGTTGTTTTTGCCAGTTTGTGATTGAAAGTATCGAGCATTTATTCTTTAATTGTGAATTTATTCTTTAAATTTGAAAATGCTCCATTCAAATATCTACATTAGTTTTATTGCCAGTTCCTCCATTACTCAATCTGTCTATTTTCCTATGGAAACCTCTTCAGACTAAGTTTTCAAAGTATGTTTTGATTTTCGGCCTTTGCATGACATATCCGGAGAGAGGAAAACAAACATATTTTCAACTTTATATCCCTTTCTAAGGAGAAGATTATTCTTAGGCATATCACTACTGATTTGAGAGCCAGAGTAATGTTATCCGCCCAATAGTAATTGCCACTGCTCCTCTAACATCTTTGTAGCTTGGGACCTTCATAGTACTTATACTATACTTGCCTTGCCTGGTGCCCCGATATACACTTTTAAGTGAAGCTAGACCTGCTGGACTATAGCATGTGCTTTATGGGCCAAGAGAAAAGTAATTGCATAATCTCTTTCTTGGCACCTCTAAATTAATTAGAGCTTACATTTTAGGTGCTACCGTTAAAGTTCGTAATGAAAAAATTCTCTGTCATGTCTGGGCCAACTTCTTCTTGGGTGAAGTGCATTTTCATTCGAGCGATCCACTTTTTCATCTATGCTTTGACTGCCATCTTTGGATATTCATCACAAGGTATCACAAAGGCCTCATCATGAAACTTGCCGGTGTCCCTTTACAAGCTACAATAGTCGGATAGTGACTACCACTACGTTGGATTATATGTTCTAATCCTCCCCTAACCTCAGGTGTGGTTTCCCTCTTACAAGGGGTGGTTCTTCCTCTCCTTAGCCTAGAGTTGAGCCTTTTTTTTCCTCCCATCTTTTTGTTTTGTTTTTTTCTGGACAAAGGTATGGGCTCTTGATCGATCTTTGATTGGGTATATGATTTTTTTTATTAGATCTTAAGGCTGGTATACTTTTTTAGCCGTATTTTTTCAAGCTTTGCCGTAAGTTAATAATAAGAAAGCTAGTCTTCTCATACTTGAAAAAAAAAAAAACATAAAGTTCTTAAGAATTTTTTAGCGTATGGGATTCACAGGTAGTGACTCTTGAAAAGTGAATTACTAAATTGCCTCGCATACCTTTTTTCACTAGGGAAAAAAAAAAAAAGATATAAAGTTGAGATTAGTGGGCCACGTGGCGTGCATGTGACATGCAAGCGTGTCAAACATGCACTCCATCAAGATGATTAGAATAAAAAAAAGTCCAGTAAATCAATCATTAGATGCGACACAAGTGAATTTGGATGTATTCGAGCATTGTTTGACCCGCCTTTTGGTTGGATCCACTCGAATTTTCATTCGACTTATCTTCGCTATAAGATTCATCTGTTGGATGGTTTTGGATGTCATGTATGCAAAATGCCACACAATTCTCCACTTTATCACTTCTTAAATAAATAAACTTTTTTTTTTTTCGTATTTGTAATTTTATGAGGAAATTATGGCGAGATTTGCTATGTTTGTCGCACAATCACCATGCGATCCTCCCCCTTGCGAAGAAAAATGTCATTCAAGCCAACAACAACTCTACTGTACACGTGGAAATGGCCCATATGCCTAACCTAAGAAAGATCGTTGTCTGGCAGCCATCCGATTGAGTGGCCTAAAAAATGTGAGGTTCAAGATAACAAATGGACGGTCGGTATTGTCCTATCCCTGCAATTATGGGCCTTCGCCCAGGACCAAAACGAGGGTGGCCCCTTCATTATGCGGGCTAAACTGTTGAAATCAATGGATGCTGTTGATCTGTGTCGATGTACCTAATGAATGGATTCTTCCAAGTTTTGCTCCACGTAACCCATGGTGTGGCCCACCTTTTTTCATGGCTCTAAATTAGCACAAACGGAAACATTTCTCTTATACATGCTAGCAATACAAAATGTGGGCCACAACATCATATCTCGTGGGGTAAAAATCAGAGCCGTCTACTGACTAAGGTCTGCAGTGGGTCGGTACCGGGCCCAAAAGAATGGGCCAGGGCTTAAGCCCGCCCAACCATTTCAAAATCCAGGCATTGAGACAGCCCATTTTGTAGGCTGACTATTAATTAGACAAGTCAGGTAATGAACCAATGGTCTAAATCAATGTATTTTTGTGGTCCACCTTGAGTGGATTGGTTGGATTTTTACCCCAGCTGATCTCCCCGGCTATGGCCTTTACAGCTTGATTAGAGCTTGCGCTTGAGCCTGGCCCATTTCCAACCTTAGCTACAACCGGAAAATTGATCACATGAACCTAGCCATCCAAGTTGTGGCCTAGAAATGGACAGTTGGAAACAAAAGATGCCCAACATTCCATCAGTATTCAACAGTTAATAGTCTAAGTCCGTTGATCGGTTGTCCAATAGGTGTTATTTTTTATCCGTGACCCCAGATATAGTGGGCCATCTGTATGCACGGTCCAGATCACTGCACGTGTTGCACGTGCAGATTAGATCCAGATTGTAGACAGTGGATAGTCTACTAACAACTTATCACCGTCCAAATATTTCAGGATGATAAGAAGTAAACTTTTTAGAGAGAGATAGAATGGATTGGACTGGGTCAACTGGTGTTTACCCTGGTCCCGAAGCCAATCCCTGCCATTCATTAGATAGGCCACGGACGCCTGTCTCCACCTGGGAACGGGCAGGAGCTTTGAGCGCCACTGTGATGTATGGGTCTTATCCACACCGTCCATCCATTTTTTTTTGTCCTATCATTTTAGGGTATAATTCCAAAATTGAGGCAGATCCAACGCTCAACTAGACCACACCACAGGAAGCAGCGGTGATAGTGATTCTTACCGTTGAAACTTTTGTAGGGCCCACCGTAATGTTTATTTGCCATCCAACCTATTCATAAAGTTACATAGACCTGGATGAAGAGAAAACACAAATATCAGCTCCATCCAAAACTTCTGTGTCCCCCGAGAAGTTTTCAACGGTAAGAGTTTAATCCCGATTGTGTAGTCCACTTGGGCCTTGGATCTGCCTCATTTTTGGGCTTATACCCTAAAATGATATGAAAAAAAAAAAGAAAAAGATGGACGGTGTGGATAAGACCCATACATCACGGTGGCCACTCAAAGCTCCTGCCCGTTCCCAGGTGGAGACGGGTGGGGGTAGGACGCAATCCGCGTCCATAGGCCACATGCCTGTGAGAAAATGGACGGCTTGAAAAAGACATAGGATTTATATTAAACGGAATATCTGGCCCACCTGATGAATTGAAGACCTATCTTTATGGGTTATTTGTATGCTCGATTTGGTCCCCAACTAAAGAAATCGTGGATCTACGTCAGGAATCGCTTTTGCATCTCTCTCATGAATTTTGAAGGGAAGCCAGGTAAAATCACTTTTGGACCACATATCAGACCAGGTACACATAATAAATAAATTTTTAAAAAAAATGCCTGGCCCAAACTAGCCTTCGAGCTGGTCAAGTCCACCAATAGGCCCAGTATACTCCATTCATGTGGGGCCTACCAAATGAACAGTTCCTATCAACCAACGCTGAAGCTGCTTCTAAAAGGTCCCATTTCGTAACAGTAAAGAAGGACGAATTAGTTCTACTGTGCTTATTAACTCCTTAATCATTCTGCTGTTGGCTGGGCTTGGGCATGAACGTATGCACATATCAATTTCTGGACTTCACCTGGGTTCATGTCATTTCATCCCATCCCAGCTCGCCCAGCCTGGGTGGGCCCTACTCCATATGTACATATGTATGTCCTACTCACTTACGCAACGCTAGGCTTTTGTTTTTTGTTTTTCTAAATGTATACTTCTTTGTGTATGTGTGGCCCACTTGATCAAGGGATGGATCAAGAACATTCACGTGGGACATAACAAAACATTTTTCAGTCTCTGGATTGGGTCATTGTACTAGGCCCATGCCATGAATAGATGGTGTGGACCTTGGTAAACCTCATACACGTCCTGCAAGGGTCGCATCTAATGGTTTATAGTGCCATCTCCACCTAAATTCAATGACAAACCCAATGATCCACACAAGCGTGTGAAATAACCACACGAGTGCATGTGAAAGTGAGGTCACAGCAACAAGATGTAAGATGAGAATCTTACAAAGGAATATGGTGCACCATCAGAACAAAAGAGAAGATGGAGATAACGAGGAGAAAGTATATTCTTTTATTAAAGAACCATTTCTCTCCTTCAAGAATAATGCTTTTTTACAATAGACTACACTAATTTATACCATACGAATTACTACTTTTCAATAAAAATGTGATGTGGAACTATAAAAACTCTTTAAGCAAAAGAAACCACATGTGGATACCAGTAGATTTATAATGCTTATTTCTATACCAGGAATCTTTCGAAAATAATATATTTTTCCTTGATTCGACTTTTTCTATTATTTAAATTATAATAAAATTCTAAATTCTAAAATATGATCATTATGCTTATTTATAGTAATTAGTTCTCTAACCTAAGATGTGAGGTAGTGTTTTGTAATAAATATGAAATTTTTACTTCCTATTCAAATAATACTTTTTTAAATCTATTTAAATATACTACTTGAAAAGTTATCAATATAGTTATTATGTCCGCACTATAAATATCTCATATCCAAGTGAGCTTATATTTACAGTACTTTTACAGCATGAAACGTCCATGCCCATCACTCTAGCATCATCGGATGAATGATTTGGGGGGAAATTGTACTATGACTAAAGGCATTTAAATTATGCTGGCCAAATTATGGGCATGAGATAAGACATCGAAACATATTGCGTTAGGTTAGTCATAGATATGTGGACATCCATTTTGTCATTAAAAATAAAAAATAAAAAATCCAAGGGTCCTATTTCAATAAACAAATGTCCACAGGTTAAAGATCGTGACTACCCAACTAATTCGATTGTGGGAACTGGATTGTTCGAGTGCGTTTCACAATTTCATTGGTTTAATAGGATTTAATGGAGTGACTTACCTAATAAGCTTACAAGAATCTCCTGTAACTCATGAGGTGTGTGACTCAATGAAAATATGCTGTATGTACTTGTCTAAGGTAAATTAAGTGTGAAGTCCTCCAAGAAAAGATTAAAATCATTGTTGTAAAGAGGGCACACTATTCTTATTCATTAGACCTTCTAATGAGTTAAAGAAGATTCATATGGTTGGTCGATTGGTTTGTTTTCTATTGTGTAGATGTGTCAGAATCGATACAGTAGCTCGATTCAAATTGATCAACTTTGACCCCAAGCGTTAAAATAAGTAGATATGTCCAATATGGATATATATAACCAGATTCTGAGAACGTCATTTACTTACCCAATCTCTTGTGAAATTTGATAATGATCAGGAGATAATCAAATGGTAGAGTTCTTTCTCTGAAGATAAGTTACTTTGTGTGTCTTAAAAATTAAATAGAAATAAAAACTCACAATCAGTCACTAGAAACAATTATAAGAATGCATTTTTTTAAAGAACTATTTAATATTGTATAAAGAACAAATCTAGCATATGAGCATAGACTTGAATTACAACTAAATATTATGGCTAAGAATTAGCGTTATTACTAAGATAAGCTGAAATAAAAGATAAATTAATAGATTTGATTGATTATTGTGAAGGTGCAGTCCATATGTTTGTGAAATTATTGCACAAGTGAACTCAACTCGATCTTGGCTCGAATTTGGATTGAACTGACCCGAGCTACTGACTGAACCGAGCCGAGCTAGCGAATTAGACTCGAGGACCGAACCGAGTCGAGTTCAAACTTGGGTCAGCAAGTGGCCGAGCCAAGTCGAGCCGTGCCCAGCTCGACTCAATTTGACTTGTGTTACAATAGGAAAATGTCATACCCATTGCTCTTGCAGTAGTATAGGAAAATTGTCATACACCTCTAATTATCATAGTGTTGCAGTAGGAAAATGTCATACCCGTTGCTCTTGCATCATGTGACAAATGATACCAAAGAAATTGTACTATGAATTTTAGGAATTTGAATTGAACCAGCCAAATTATGGGTATCAGATAAGTCATCATAAACTAATTTTTATTATATTAGTCATATATCTGCCGACATCCATCTTATCATTGAAATGAAAATTTTATATAAGTCCAATTTTGTCAAATAATGTCCATGGGTCATAGATCACGGCTACCTAACCAATCTGATTTTAGGACTTGGATAGTTCTAGTGCAGTCCACAATTTCACTGGTTTAATAGGACTTAAAAGAAGAGACTAACCTATTAATAAGGTTATAGGAGTCTCTTATAACTCATGTAACTCGTGTAATTGTCCAATGAAAAAGCATCATGTTCACATGTCAAATGTAAGTTACCAATAATTAGTGTCTTAAGGGCTGTTTGGCACCATAGATTGGAGGGGATTGGAGGGGGTTTCAAATCCCCTGGTTGTTTGGCAGTACAAAGTAAACAGGGGTTTTAAATCTAAGGGGGTTTCCATTCTCCTCTTTGAGGGGGTTTGTAATCCAAGGTGAGAGTTTGGATTACACCTAAAATCATTTCAATAGTTGCAGGTGTAACATGTGTGTCGCTATACACTATCATTCTATTGGGCACATGGCCCACTAATGATGATCAACACCATCCAAATATTGTCCATGTAAATCAACATTAAAAGTCGTTAGTTAGTCACTCAAACATGATCTTGTGCTTGTGGCCCATCTGAGACTTGAAATTTCATCATTTTTGGGCAAAGCATATATTTCAATGGACTTATTACAACCATTGTCAAAAATTACATATCTCACTAATTAGAGATATCAAGGGCTTGTTTGGCCGGACTGATCCGACGGTATTAGGTAGGATGGGATTCAAAAAACATCATTATTACCCCTGGCGGGGACTGTTCCCTGTTACCATGGGATAAGCTTAATTCCCTTTTTTGTTTGTAATACGGTGGTACATTGAAAGGATATACCCACCATCATTTGAAACTATTGACAATAACATACATGTGTTATATCTAAACCGTTCATTTGTTTTGTAACCTCATTTTATGGCATGGACCTAAAAATGAGGCAGATCCAAAACTTATGTGGCCCCAAAGAAGTTTTCAACGGTAAATATTCAATCCCCATTGCTTTCTATGGTGGGATCCACTTGAGCTTTAGATCTACCTGATTTTTTGGCCCATGCTCTAAAATGATCTCTAAAAATAGGTGGACGGTGTGGATATAGCCCGCACATCATGGTGGGACCTACACAACTTGATAACATTGAGTGATATTAGCACGGGACCGATACAATTCCAACTAGCCTACTTCCAAGCCTTTCCACTCTTCCCAAACATGGAGTGGAATTGGCACCGGACCAGATGCAATTCCATCCCACCTAAGCCCATCTAATCCAGCGGGCTGAACAGGCCCTAAAGTTGATTTAGTAATTAAACTCAAACCCCGGTAAGTACTTTTAAATTAAAGTTGATACACATTCAGGGGTACCAAACACATTGGGAGGATTGCAAATCCAGTGGGTTTCTAATCCTGGGGTTCCGAATGTAGGGGTTCCAAATCCAAGCTCCCAAACAGGCCCTTAAGGTATGGCACTGGTACTATTTTATGTACCTGCTTATCAGAAATAATACACTGCAAGAGTATCAAATAACTCTCTTTAATGGTAAATAATTATTACCCATTTATATGGTAATTGAATCCGAAAATAAGACAGGCCCAAATGCTCTTGTCCGCCGTTATTAGTTCCCTAAGTACAACTAAGCAGCCCCATTATTATCTTGGTGCTAGATGATAGGGTGGAGCCTTGAGAACTGTGTAACCATCTCTCTCCATTACACGTGGCACCTTGATAGGCAATTTACGTCCATTCATGTACAGATCCTCAGTATACAAAAATAGACTTATTAGATAGTTGTATCCATCAGACTTGTGGCCCAAAAAGAGACAGCTATAAATGAAAACATTTAAGGTGAAAGTAAAAGTGTGATGAATTGCGGGAAAAGTAGTGGATGTGATTGTCTCATAGGTTTTATATTTTGAAACCTAAAGCCAGCTTCACCCTCCCATTTCTACTGTAGAGAAATGCCACTAGCATTTTGCCATTCTGCCTACTGCACCGCATCACATCCCAGTCATGTCTCACCGACACACGATGCCTATTGTTGTTACTTTCGCCTTGATTTGCCTAGGCAGAATAGGTTTCGCAGACAGGGATGGATCGACTTGATGTGGATGAGATCCATCTCATCCATCAGGTGCGGCATTTTGTGTTTGTATCAGAGCGTAAAATCAGGACCATTCAATACTGGTGGGCTACCCCATTGGAAAAAAATGAGATGGAAAGTCCCACCATTAAATGTGCTTGGGGCCTACCATTGTTACTATATGCCATCCAATTCAGGGCCTGTTTGGGAGCGTGGATTTGGAACCCCCTGGATTCGCAACCCCCGGGATTGGAAACCCCTGGATTGGCAATCCTCTCGGTGTGTTTGGCACCCTCGAGTGTGAAACAACTTTAATTCAAAAATACCTATACATGGTATATTTACGGGGGTTTGAATTTAATTACTAAATCAACTTTAATATCCCCAATTAGTGAGATATATAATTTTTGATACTATGGTTGTGATAAGCCCGCTAAAATATATGCTTTGCCTAAAAATGATGAAATTCCAAGTCTCAGATGGACCGCAAGCACAAGATCATGTCTGAGTGACTAACCAACGATTTTTAATCGTTGATTAATATTGACAATGTTTGGACGGTGTTGGACAATATTTGGATGGTGCTGATCTACATGAACAATGTTTGGATGATGCTGATCATCGTTAGTGGGCCATGTGCCCAGTAGAATGATAGTGTACAGTGACATACATTTATACCTGCAACTATTGAAATGATTTTAGGTGTAATTCAAGCTCTCACCTTGGATTACAAACCCCCTCAAAGAGGGGATTGGGAACCCCCTGGATTGGCAATCCCCAGTTACTTTATGCTGCCAAACAATCAAGAGGATTTGAAACCCCCTCTAATCCCCTCCAATCCCCTCCAATCCAAGGTGCCAAACGACCCCTCATTCATTTGAGTGGTCATATCAGGATGAACTGATTCCACAAAAATCAGGACATTCCAAGACTCATGTGGGCCACACAATGTGAATTTAAAGTATTTTAAGCATGATTTTGCACCACGCCCCTTGGTATGGCCCGTAAGTCATGGATGAGACTACCGCTTAGGATTAATGGTAAAAATATGGTGTCACGCCTGATCAATTGGAAGGATCTGACTCACGTTTCTCCCAACAATGTAGAGTTATTGCAAGTCCAAGTAAGCTCTGAGTTACAGATGTTACTAAAAGTCCTTTGATTTCTGAAGTGGCTCCTAATGTGGATTGTTAAAAATTGTCACGTGCACCTATCAAATGCATGACCTAGTAATATATATATATATATATATATCATCATTTCATCCTCTATAATTATCACCAGGTGCTGGGGGCATTTTTAAACATTAGAAATGGGTAATGATTATTTATTTTAAATAATTGTAATGTAATTTTATGGTAACATCACCTATCATTTGACCACAATAATAAATGATAAATTTGCCATTATTGCTTGTTTTACCCACGAATCATTATTTCACTTAGGTAAAAATAACCATAAAAATAATAATTTTATAATGTAAAAATATAATAATTATAACTTTCTACCTATTTTTTTTAAATAAGTGTATTTGATTATAGATTTACAAGCTATAAGACATGATTAAAGAAAGATCCAGATATTAAGGGCCCATTTGAATCTTAAGTTGCTTAAGATAAGTTACTAATGCCACAAGCAAATGGAAAAAATTATTTCACTGGGTAATTACAGCACTATTATCTATAATTGATTTGACACTTAGGGTCCGTTTGGACAGGCGGATTGAAAGGGATTGGATTGTATTGGAAGGGATTGGAAGTTAAATCCCGGGAATGGCCGGGCGTGCCAAACAGACTGGGTGATCTGATCCCGGGATATAGCAATCCCATGGATCTTAAGACAATCCACTGATCACACCATCATTACCTTTAAATCCCATCCAATCCACCCTAATCCATTCAAATTTGCCCGGGATATGTTTGGTTTGAGGGATTGGAAGGGATGGGAAGGTTTAATCCTGGGATTGGCTGGGCTTGCCAAACAGACTCGATATAGCAATCCCGGGATATATCAATCCCATGGATCTTAAGACAATCCACTGACAACACCATCATTACCTTGAAATCCATGCCATCCACCCTAATACCATTCAATCCCTTCCAATCCACCCGGCCAAATGGACCCTTATTGTTTTTTAGCTCTAAAATGGAGGACATTGCCAAATATATGTTGGGCATACCGTGACACCTGTGCTTTATCCACACCATCCATCTATAGAATTTAGGGCTTGACAAAAAAAAATAATAATAATAAATGAGGCTGATATAAGCTCAAGTAGACCACACCATAAAATTTACAGAATTGAATATTTACCTTTAAAAATATATCGGTGCCACTATTTCCTTTAGTGTGGACCACCTGAGTGTTGGATCAAGTTCATTTTTTGGGTGATGCTTCAAAATGTTACGCTAAAATTGATGGACTATATATATATATATATCATGGTAGAGCTCAGAAATTTAAACCAGTCTTTTTTACTTTTTTTTCAAAACAGAAATGCAAGTGCATTTTCAAACTGATGGAGCAATGATTACTAATTCACTTGCATTCCTACACTGGTGGAGTAATGATTACTAATTCGCAAGGCATTTACACAATGATTTGGAAAATCAAATAGCCCTTAGTCTCTACTTATTAAGAAAATAAATGTGTTTGATAATCAATTTACTCATCATCCTTTCTTATCATTCGTCCAAATCAAATAGGCCCTTAGTCTCTACTTATTAACAACATAAATGTGTTTGGTAATCAATCTACTCATCATCCTATCTTATCTTTCGTCTCTCTTATGCCTATCTTCGGTAATTTATGAAAAGTAAAAAAGTTAAAGAATATTAACTACAGTGATTAAGTA
Source organism: Magnolia sinica (assembly GCF_029962835.1). Taxonomy (NCBI): domain Eukaryota; kingdom Viridiplantae; phylum Streptophyta; class Magnoliopsida; order Magnoliales; family Magnoliaceae; genus Magnolia; species Magnolia sinica. Next base: position 13,252,903 of record NC_080585.1, on the reverse strand, counting down.
ATTTTAAGTAAAATAAAAATAAAAATTTTACTTATAACCAATCATAAACCAAACTTATTTATCTGAAATAAGTTAACTTATTTACTGCTGTAAGTAGAAAAAGTAATTTAACTGGAGGTGTCCAAACAGACCCTGAGAAACCAAACATACCTTTCTTAAACCATTTAACCATTTACCCTGAGAAACCAAACATGCCTCCTCACGTGGTTAGTTGGGGTGTTAATTGTTTCTTCTGCATTCCGTCCTAGCTGTTTCTTAGGGCACATCTGAACTATTTCTTGTGGGATGATCATGTCACAAGACACTTGAACAAATCTACTTTAAGTTTTGAATCTCCATCGTGTTTGGAATCGTCCTAAAATGGGATGACGAAAGGGACAGCCGGAGTGGATGAACATTATGGTGGGCAACACAGTAGAGGTTAGAGGCAACTCTTGAATACGTGTCAAAAAGTTGAAATTTCATTTAATATTTGCTGACAATGATCATATACGCCTTACAAGGGTGTGTACCTTCTTCATTTTTTTTTTCACACACTCACAACCACACACACCACAATGGGTACTCATGTCGAGTGCTTTTGCCCCACCCTAGGGATGATCGAGACCATTCATCTATGAGGTCCTAAAGATATCCAGTGGAAAACAAAATCGATCTTATCAAGTTCGCCTCCCCAACCAAATTTCTAGCGTTGGGAACTTTTCTAGTCTATATGGATGGTACCGATCCGTGGGTAGCTAAATTTTATCATGTGGCCCACATACAGCACACAGCTCCCCAATGAATGGTAGGAAAGTTGCTTGTTAGAAACACGACAAGTTGTAATATGACTTGTCCTGCGTGGAAGCAACTTTGGCTGGAATCACACGATGCAATAGAAAAAGAAAAAAATTCAAACAATTACTGAAAACACATGAATTTTATATATATATATATTATAGGGAAAAACCACAATACCAATCTCCGAACAATTCACCATAATCAAAAAGTCATAAGATATGGAACAACTTACATATGAAAAACTTTAATTTCTCCAAAAAACTCTTGAAAACATGTTAAGATCCTTTCATTCTATCCTAATTACAAAGTTATAGGTCTATTTATCCACACTTTCGTACGAAATTCGAAACAAAAACCTGAGTTTATACATTCCACTTGACCGAACTCGATAGTCCCGATCAACTGAAATAGAAATCGGTCGACCAAGAATATCAGAACTGGTTAACTAAACAACATTGCATCAAATTAAATACATTTTATCAACAATCTCCACCTTGGCTTTAATCCTCCTTTTGGACATTTTCAAGTTACTATCACAATTTTTAATTTCCTTCATAATAGCACCATCATCATTACCTTCATAATAGCACCATCATCTCCTCCGGTTCGACATTTTCAAGCTGCTATCACAATTTTTAATTTCCTTCATAATAGCACCATCATCATCGCCTTCAGAATAGCACCAACATCATCGATTATTATGCCTACCCTGTCTTAATTCCCTATTTGTCTAAGCCTAAAGAAATCAAGCAAAACATGAACTTAGGATGAACGGTGAGAAAGTTGCTCACCTATTTTTATTTTAGGCTCACACATACGCGAGCAAGCTATTGTGCATATTGAATTTGGACTGCCGGATTTCTAGAAACATTTTATACTCGCAACATGATCTGTGGGCCCACATTATCCACGGCCCGTCTGCAATGTATGGTACCCCAGGGAAGGCGACGAAGACTGGCGAATTTGCTGTTTTCCACCCGCTCATGAGAGGATGGAGCTACATCTTGAATCACGACAAGGATATCTTTGCTAAAAAAATGGAATAGAGCCATTCAACTGCTATCTTTTATATAAACGCCATTCAACAGCTATCTTATATCTCTACCATTTGAAAAGTGACGGTGACTCTTCAATGTACATGGCATAGTTGCCCCCACAATCCAGACAGTTTATACTGAAATCTACAACAATGGAAGGAAATTCAACTCTAAAAACCAATAAAAGGTTAGCAGCCCCCATTAACACTTTTGTGAAATAGTAACTTGTTTTCTCCCACAACTCTTATTACTCTGGCATGTGGGGCCCACCATTGTGTTTGTATATCTATGACCAAAATTCAGGTCCATTCATCCTTTAGATGTGCTCCACATAAATATTGCGTTTTTTAAGGGGTTGTTCATTGTTTTCTACAGTTGGGTGGGGGCCCCACTGTACTTTTTGGGCATCCCATTTTCATGGTGGGACCACCTCATATGGACGTTAGCAGCTTCCTGAAACCTTTTGAACCATACACAGGATGATCCTGTTAATCAGGTGATCCTGATCGTCCAATCAATAGCGTGAAATAGGAAAGCCATGATAAACCAGGGAAACAACATGCGTCGAATTAACATCCTCAAACATCCAGTAGATATATCTTAATTTAAATTTCTTATGATTCTAAAGTTACACTTTGATTTAACATTTCTAACCATGTGACTTACGGATCATAAATATCAGCCGACTTAACAAAACGGTCTCATTCCTCACTCAAAAAGGGTTGGGATCATCCGATCAACATGATTCCACATTGTTAATTGAAAACGCTGTGTGCACACGAGCGTGTAGTGTTGGGTGAGAGGTTTTTATTATCCAGAGAACATGGAAAGCAATCTTAAAATCAAGTCGGGAGTATCTCGAAAATTAAAATAAAATAAAATATGATTATTATCTGACGTAAAATTCAAAATTCACTCACATGCAACTGAAGCATTGTCTTTTTTAAGAATTTATAAATGAATTTAACTCAAAAAAAGCCTTCAAAAAGCTTAGATTTTACTTGCAACCCAAGTATTTTTGTCTTTTCTAAGAATTGAAAATTGAATTTCACTATTTGTCTTTTCTAAGAATTGAAAATTGAATTTCACTCGAAAAAACCTTCAAACAGCTTAAGATTTCACCGGAGCATTTGTCTTTTATAAGAAATTTAAAATGCAATTGCATCTACAATGCAAATTCCACCTGCAAATAAGTTCAAAGAGTAGACTTTACCCACAACAAAAGTAATCCCGTCTTTTTTACACAACAACAAAACTACTTCCGTCTTTAAATTCTTTGATGCAACTAAGCTTACTTTGAAGATATCACAACACAGGAAGACATGAAGAGGCAACGTTATAACCATAAGCACTCCTATCCCTTCCTCCTTTACACATAACTAGCACATTTCCTGCAATTTCTCCCCTTTATCTGCCCTCTTCTTCTCTTTTTTTTTTTGAATTTCCTACCTTTCCTATTTTCTCTATCTTCTTCACGCGTGCCATTTCCTAGTAGTGGTAGAGGTCAAGATCATCAACCATCTATATGCACAACACGTGGGACTAGAGCTGAAAATAACGTCCACTCACCCAACATCTCGAATTTGAATATGTGACTATTTACCTATTAAAAGATCTTACCCGATTAATATATACCATCGTATCTATATTGACATGGCAGATCGTCTATATAGTATCATATCTACTTATCCCAGAGCATTTTCCTAGTTTACACGAACGGATCAGATGGACTGAATAAGATATGTCTAAACCAACGAATGATTATTCGACACGGGTCTTCCAAGAAGGGAAAGAGTCAATATGATAGACGTACGCCAATCCAGACCATCAAAGTTCTTGGTCACATTTTGAAAGATGATGATCTAACCATCTAATCAATACCCACTAAATGAGTAACTAGAGTCCGAATTCCAGTTACAGGAATCATACAATGCTCGGAAAGGCTGTGTAAATCAAAGGAATACACATTGCTGATAGCTTGGGCTGAAAATCAGATTCGGATACAGGATTTCCTTACCCGATACAAGATTTTCACCTAATTGCAGATCGGGTATCGATAGTACCAACATGATTAAAAGGCTCGGCGAATCAGACCGACAAAGACCAACTCAGGCAGTCTCGGGTCTAGAGTTGCCACTTGACTAATCAGCTGAATCAAGGGTGCCTGGTGTTATCGAACTGGATCGGATCCGTCCGGGTCGGACGGCATCCGACGCTACAGAAACCAAACATTCATCATAAAAAGAAGGAAGAAGAACCGAGTCAAAGAAATTACAAAATTCTAATAATATTCCTTGAGGAACTCAAAGAAATTACAATAATAGCTTGAAATTTGAATACAGGAATCTCTCTCCTCAAATTTCAGATCCAACTTCAGAAATTAGAAAAAGAAAAAACAAAATACTACCATCTGAGATTCATGTACTTACCAAAACCTACACCTATTTTCTACTATATATACAAAATCCCATTTCGCTTCATTTCTCATTCATACCCCAAAACAGAGCCCTTTCCATCATCATCATTATCGATGTCTTTATATACAATAATCATCCAATTCTAATCTTCTCCATTTTCATTTTTTCACAATCAGAGAGAAATTAGAACCCCACCCAAAAACCCAAAACAATAGAAAGATTTCCCAATTCAAGAGAATTCCAGAAACTTACTTCACCAGCTCTGAAACCCACCCGACATCCGGCACTGAGGTGGGGCCGGCACCTGTCGTCTCCAAAGAATTCTCCTTGCTCAATTTCTCATAGATCTTCGATCGCAGCTCCCGACCAGATTCCACCCTCTCCATTGGCTCTTCCTCCAGGCACCCACCATCCCAGCCATCCATCCATCCCCGGCTGGCGGTTGGTGTAGATGGCAAGCTACTAAACACCGTACTCAGGCACGACCCCACCGGCGACATGTGGGGCCCCCACCTCGACCGTGGCATCGATTTCACCTTGTTAAGCTGCAACTGCCGGAGCGAAGCGAGCACCTCGTTCACAGAACTCGACAGCATCGGGCGGCGGATGGGCGATAGTGGTGGGGAATCCGACGGTGGAGACAGCGGTGGGGACATCAGGGTCGAGGTGGGCGACGGCAGGAACAGCGATTTCTGCAAGTGGGGTCCAGCCGCATCAAGGACGTGGCGGAGCGGGGACCCATCGTAGGACCCGCCATCGAAGGAATCAGCAGTGGCGATCGGGGTTCTTGGGCTGTGCTGCTGCGACGACGGCGACAGTATGCGGAGCTGCTCCGGCGTGTGAGCGAAGAAGCAGACCCGACGCCGGCAACTCGTACCGTCCTTGCAGGGCTGAGTCCGGTAGCGAGCTGGGTGGAGCCAGCACTCAAACACGCCGTGAGCAAACTCACACGAGTCGCCTCGCTTGCAACTCCCCTTCCGAAAGTCGGGGCACGCCGTACCCGAGTAGTGGAACTTCCTCGGGTCCCGCCTCCGGGCCTTCTCCCCCGGGTGGGCGTACGGGCACTCCGTCCAATCGTGCGCCCGCCCGCGAGCGCACCGACGCACCTTGAACTCGTACATCCGGAACTCGTCGCACGAGTATGCGTCGACCGGGAAGTCCGACTCGCGACCCACTACCTCCGAGTCGGAGTCGTCAAAACCAGTCTCGTTCGACGGTAGGTACCGTTGTAACGCCGTTAATGCTTCGCCTATCAGGAAAGGTGAGTAATCTCCTCCATTGGCGTTGACGGAAACGCCGCTTATGGGGATGGGAGAGTGCATGCCGGCCGTTGAATCGTCCATGAAGGCCCAAGGTGGAACATGGATGGTTGGATTTGGCTGGGTCCCTTCTCCGAGCATCATTTTTTCGGGCGGTGTTGCCCTTCCGACATCAGAAAGCTTGAGGGAGATGGCGTGAATATAAACTGCTCAGGTTAACCATGGTTAGGTTAAAGTAACTGTGATTGAGTTAAAGATATACGATCAACTGCGGTTTAAATAAGGAGGATTATTTCATACTCCAGCTGAGTATGACACTTGATACGTAGGCGGTTAGAAATGGGATGCGTGTCGTAATTTGACACAAATTAAACCGTTAAAATTGTAATCCTTACTGTATTTAAGTTAAAATTTAAATTTTTTATTGTTTTAATAATTGTAACTTCAGATTCGTGGATGCATTTTTTTTGGAAATAAGAGCATTGAATATTTTTATTTCTAACCGTCCAGTAAATGTAGAGAACTCTAATATATAGACGAAAACACTGGGGGAAATGCTGACCTTATTGTACATGTCAATTAATTACCGTAATTTGGACGGTTTAATTTGAATTATTTGTACCTTAATTAATTAATTTTTGGGTAATTTCTAATTGCCTGAGTATCATCTATCACGCTCCCAGGGAGTATCAAATATTTCTTTTTGAATAATTTAAAACTGGCTGTTGTTTTTGGAGGTACGATTACCACATGCGTGTACAAAGCCCACCATTCTACACCATTTCTACGTCAGAGTGGTATGGATACGAAATATCCAAGCCGTCAATCAACTGAATTGGTAGATTTAATCTCTAAATAATTTCTTTAAACTTCAGGTGGGCCCCAATTGTCTAAGAAATATGGACAGCTTAAAAACGTCTCCTACTTATTTTAACCTGTAGATTTTTTTAAAAATTTTGATCATCCGAGTAGTGGACCAAACTTTATTTCTTAAAATTATAAAAATATAATTGGGCCATCATGATGTGTGGATTAGATCTATATTCCATCCCGTTCTTGTGATGACATATGCATGAGCGGCTCTATACGCGAGAGGGAGCTTAGAAAAGGTATGCTTGGGTCTTATGGCGGTGGAGGGTCGGATCATGCACGGGAGCAATACCTGCGGTAATTTTCAATATATCGTACGAGAGTTTGAAACGTAAGCTTCGAGATGAGATCGTAGCGTGATATTGTGAACACGAGAGACTGAAGAGGAGGGAGCGGACAGTCTGGTAGCCCGCGCATCCACGTTCGAATATGGTCCTCGGGTCCCACAGAAGGGAATGGGCCAGATTATCATGATCGGTACCATTCATCCAGTAATAATCCTGATCGGTGTTTATAATTAAATATCTTATTGATAGGGTGATCTTGTACGTATAACAAAAAGATTTCGAGTCAAAATCAATCATGATGTGACCCTGACACGAAGGGGCATTTGTGCAAAATCAAACCTTATCCCTGCAATCAGTGGAGCATCTCACGCAAAACGTGAAAATTGCTGGCTTCTATATTTTTACGAATCCACCGCTCAACCAAAAATGGACGGTTGGGATCATTTGGGCCTGTTTGGATGCCACTTACTCTTTAACTCATGTGATGCAAGTTATTTTTTTAAGCTTAAGTTAGTTTTGTAGGCATTAATTATAAAAGTAACTTATCAGCTAAAAGTTATTTATTTTAATAAATTATTTTTTAATTTAATTTAATAAATTTAGTTTTTTATCTTGCCTACTCATCACTTTACTGCTTTCCTCTCTCCGGATACATGTCCAAGGAGGCTTTCCCCGACCCTACACATGTCAAAGGAGGCTCCATGGCTCCACATGATGGGCCGTACACATTAGAGACGGGGCTCACGAGACACATAAATGGTAGGCCCCACATGATGGATGGCTCCGTGTTAATATAGGCCCACATATAAGTGGTCTATATCAACAGTGTGTCCATAATGTAAAAGGAAAATATCTAAAGCAGCTTAATGGACTGAACAACCCATTTTAAAGGTGGAGCCTATATGATGGGCAATCCATATTAAAAGGGAGTCCACGTGATGAGCCGTGGATGTTGAAACTGTGCTTCAATTGATAGATGGCCCATATATGGGTGGTCTACATCAAAAGTCAACCCCTAAGGATGAGCTACCCACATCCAAGGTGAGCTTCGTATGATGGGCAACCCCCATTGAAGGTGGGGCATACATGATGGATAGTCCACATCAAAGTTGGGCACAACAGAATTAGCAATTAATAATGGTAGGCCTCACATTATGGATGATCCACATCAACATGGGCCCCCACATGATGGATGGTCCACGGCAAATGTATGTACTAATGATGATTAGCTCATATCCAAGGCCAGCTCCATTTGATGGATGACCCACATCAGAGGTGGGGCCTGCATGATGGATGATCCACATCAAAGGTGGGCTTTACATGATGGGGGGTATATATTAAAGGTGGGCCCCATATGATGGACAATTACATTGATAATGGACTCCACATGGCGGATGACCAACATCAAAGATGGACCCTACATAATGAACGATGCACATAAAAGGTCAATCCCTTATGATAAATGACCCACATACAAAGTGGGCCTCACATGATATATGATGGATGGCTCACATTAAAGGTTGGGCCCACATAATGAATAATTCACATTAAAGGTTAGCCCCAAATGATGGATGGTGGATATGAGGTGGACTAAACAGACTTGAAGAATAATTATTTAAATCTTTTAGGTTGCTCGACCGGTCGAGTGGACCGCTCGACCGGTCAAGCGGATCGCTAGGCTAGTCGAGGCCATCTCGACTCGAAGTCCATCAAGCACAAATTTTTGGTTTCCGGGTTGCTCGACCGATCGAGGGGATCCCTCGACCAGTCGAGGACTTGGCTCGATCAGTCAAGGTTACGCAGATTCAAGTCCGGATCTTATGCGGACTACGAAAATCTGAGGCGGTTTCGCAAAGGTGCGAAAGGAAAGTTTCCTAAACTATAAATAGGGGTCCCTAGGGCTATTCTAAAGTATTCTAAGACTTCCTAAAGGTATTCTAAAGGGTTCTAGGGTTATCAAAAGGTGTAGCAAGGGTTAGATTCGAGGTTGTTCGAATCGGGTAAGTCTTCTCTCTTTGTAATTGATGCTTTCATAGTGAAATTCTGTTGCCTTGTGTCGTGATTTTTTTCCGCAAGGGTTTTCCACGTTAAATCTACGTGTTCTCTTGTGTGCTTGGTGTCATTGGATTGTTATCCTAGATCTAGATTTGTGTGATTCCACAGGCCAAAATCACAACAAGTGATATCAGATCAATCGTTGGGGCACAGATCTAAATATGAGGGATTAGTAATAATGGAAAGCACTAGGTATGAGATTAAGAAGTACTTAGGAAAAAATAATTTTGAGTTATGGAAGATCAAGATGATGAGTTCCTTAATCAAGCAAAGCGAAAATGGTGCTCTTGAGGAGCGAAAGTCTACTATGACTGATGATGATTGGAATACTCTTAATAAGAAGGCTTTATCATCGATTCATTTATGTTTTACGAATGAAGTTCTCTACAACGTCATGAGGGAGAAAACTGCGGCTAACTTATGGGCGAAGTTTGAGGATGTCTATGTGAAAAAATTCTCTGAAAATCGCCTACACTTGAAGCGACAGTGGTATAACTTCAAGATGGCAGAGGGTAAAGATATGGAGGCTCACATCAGCAACTTTAATAAATTAGTTTACAAATTGTTGGATATGGAGGAAATGATGAAAAATGAAGAACAAGCATGTATATTTCTAAATTCTCTTTCGGCGTCGTATGAGTCATTCAAGGACACTATGTGTAGCACGAATAAAACCCTGAGTGTCGACACCGTTATCTCGGTTCTTCAAGGAAAGGTTATGAGAAAGCTTAACCTCGACATGGAGATATCTTCTAATGCACTTGTTATAAGGGATAGGAATTTTGAATAAGGTACGGTTTCTTTAGGTTTTATATCCAAATCCAAGGACAAGGACAAGGGAAAGGTAAAGTGCTGGAACTGTGGAAAGGAAGGGCATGTGAAGAAGGATTGTGAAAATTCTAAATCGAAGAGAGAAAATTCTGAGGCTTCATTTAGGGAGGCTAATGCTGCCACGTCTGATGGATCGAGTGAATGTGATGATAATATTTTATCTGTGAGTGGATGTTAGACACAGGGGCATCTTTTCACATGACTTCTCATCGGAGTTGGTTCGCCAACTATAGGGAGTGCGATGGTGGACAGGTGTTTATGGGCAATGGCTTTGCCTGTAATGTTGTGGTTGTTGGTAGGTGCGCATCAAGATGTTTGATGAGGTGGAGCGTACCTTGACTGATGTCAGACACGTTCCTGATTTGAAGTAGAATCTGATTTCTCTTAGTGTACTTAAGGCAATGGGCTGCAAGTTCACGGGTATTGATAATGCTCTTAAAGTATCTAAGGGGGCATGGGTAACCATGAAAGCGCAACGACTCGGTAACTTGTACAGATTGATGGGGAGCACTTCAAAAGGTGAAGCTGCAGTGGATGTAGTGGATTCCACCTCTGCACGTGTGTAGCATGTTGGGCATGGCCACATGAGCAGGCAGGGCAGGAAGGCTGAGACGGGCGGATAGGGATACAAAGCAGGTGGAGTAGCCACCTATGGGAAGAATCACATGGTATGATCGCAGAATATCGGCGAGGTACATAAACGACGCCAATATCGCAGGGGATTCATCTTCTATTCAGATGGCTCTAGGTGAGCCTGGTGCTGAGAAGTGAAAGGTGACTATGAGTGATGTGATGGATTCGTCGTACCAAATCGACATATGGGAGCGGGTGAAGCTTCCAGTGGGTCGGAGAGCGGTTGGATGTAGGTAAATCTTTAGGAGAATACAGCATAGATACAGGGCGAGGTTAGTAGCAAATGGTTATACTCAGAAAGAAGGGACCGACTTCTCAGAGATATTCGCGCTGACAGTATAGCAGGTGTCTATTAGATCCGTGATTAGCGCTGGTTGGCCAATGTGATCTTGAGCTAGAAGGATGAATGTGGAGTATGCACTTCTGCAAGGAAAAGTGAAAAGCAGATCTACATGAAGCAACTAGAGTGGTTTGAAGTTAAAGGGGCTTAGAAAAGACTTTGCAGGAGGTCGTGGTTCGACCTTTTGCCTAGGCAGTGGTTTGATTCCTTCATGGTAAGTTAGGAATTGATGACAGGTAGATCGCCAATTATGACATGTCTGAAATCAATGTACTGAAGACTCGGTTAAGTGGGACATTCAGGATGAAGGATCGGGGGGCTGCAAAGATGGTTATCGGCGTTAAGACTGAAAGAGGAGTAGGCTTTGGTAATCACAGGAGGAATACCTTGTGTGTAGGTATTAATCAAGGATGTGATGGACCAGGTAAAGCCGGAAAGCGTTCCCTATGCGTCTCTCCTCAAGTTTTCCTCACGACATATCTCAAAAAAGATGAGGAAAAGCAGGATATCTCATGAGCCTTATTCGAATGCGGTTGGCAGTGTATACCAGGGTCTGGATTAGATCGGTTATTTTGAAGGCTATCAGTGTTGTGAGCAAGTACTCCGGTAAGCAATATTAGGTAGCGGTGAGATGGTAAGAAGATTACGTCTTTCCTTTTGAGAAGACAGGAACAAAGTTGATTAGGCATGTGGACTTAGATTTGACAGACATGTTCACCTAGATCATTCCTGCAGATAAGTTCAAGTTCTTTGTAACTTCTCTAAGCTTGGCGATGGCAGAAAAGAAGGACGGATTGTGCACGAGAAGCTATGATGTGATGCAGAGATAAGAGAAGAGGTCAAGGAGTTATACGTTTGAAGATTGAAGACATTGTGGAAATTGTTGTAGGAGAAGATGTCTTAAATCTTCTGGGTTGCTCGACCAGTCAAGTGGACTACTCGATCGGTCGAGCGGGTCGCTAGGCTAGTTGAGGCCATCTCGACTCAAAGTCCACCAAGCACAGAATTTAGGTGTCCAGGCCGCTCGACCAGTCGAGGGGATGGCTCGACCGTTTGAGGGGGTCCCTCGACCAGTCGAGGTTACGCAGATTCGAGTCCGGATCTTGTGCAGACTGCGAAAATCAGAGGCGGTTTCGTAAGGGTGCGAAAGGGAAGTTTCCTAAACTATAAATAGGGGTCCCTATGGCTATTATAAAGTATTCTAGGGCTTCCTAAAGGTATCCTAAAGGGGTCTAGGGTTATCAAAGGGTGTAGTAAGGGTGAAATTCAAGGTTGTTCGAATCGAGTAAGTCCTCTCTCTTTGTAATTGATGCTTTTATAGTGGAATTCTGTCGCTTTGTGCCATAGTTTTTTCCTGCAAGGGTTTTCCACGTTAAATCTGCATGTTCTCTTGTATGCTTGGTGCCATTGGATTGCTATCCTAGATTTAGATCTGCGTGATTCCGCAGGCCAAAATCATAACATAATTCACATTAAAGGTTGACCCCAAATGATGGATGGTGGATATAAGGTGGACTAAACAGACTTGAAGAATAATTACTTATGATGTTGGAAGCTAAACATACTTTTATACTTTTTGACTGATAGGATATTGTTTACTAAAATATACTTATTTACTTAATAAGTAAAAACCAATATAAGTTACGTATGGCATAAGTAGCTAGCTTGTTTTAAGGAACTTATGATCCAAACATACCGTGTTCATCTTGCTGCAACAATGGAGTGTCGGGTATTGTTTGGATGTCTTAAATCTATCATAAACAGGGGATCTTGATTGATTAAACAGCTTGGTAGATCAATCAAGTGAACCCCGGATTAAATTTTAGTGTTTTTTTTCTTCTTCCATAACTTTTACGAAAACCTTGGATTCCTAAATCGAGTCTAACTCATCCAATGGTTTTTCTCATTGTCAAATTCGAAATAACGAAAGGATCACTTGGTTTTTAAATATCTGGAATTTAAAATTGGTAGTTAAAAAAAAATTGACAAAACTATTGTTAACCATACGATTCGCAGATCACTGAGAGAAATCTATTATCACATCAATTTAAGATTTGAGACTCTAACACAATTTGGCCCTAAGATTCGTATATTCGAATTTCCTTAGATTTAGGTATTTGGATCTCTCGCAGTGGATCATCCTTGCAGTAGAAACTCATTCAATAATCGATCCTTATCATCAAAACTTGCCTACAGATTAGAACAACGATCACATGATTGATTTGTATCATTCATTGTTTAGATCTGGGGTTGTTGAATAAAATTCCAGAAGTAAAATAAGGAATCTGATTGGAAACTTACTAGCAGATGATTCTCATTCACAAGGCTTCTCTTACTCTTTTGGGTTTAGGGTTTTCTGTAGGAATTTTCTTAATATCTTCCCTTTGAATAGAGGAAGAGCCTTAATTCTAGAAGATTCCATAAAAAATTTTCATGAATTTTAACCCAAAAAAAATAAACTTACAATATTGGGAGTTGATTCCCTAACCTATCCCTCCACTGAGAGTGCTCTTACTAACTGGGTTAAGTACTTAGTGTTATTAATAAAGAAAAATAAATAAATTATTAATTTGTTTAGTCAGGGTCTTAAGTGGGTCGCAAAAATCGTGAACATTACAAAGATTCCTTGTTCCATAAGGATGAACACAATGAAACAGAAAAATCAGTGGTTATTAATGTTGAAGTAAAAAAAAAAAGTGAGATACAGGAAGAAGTGGAGTTGCATGAAGAGGTACGGGAGTGGGTGGAGCCGCCACCTATGAGGAGAAATCTACCGAGACATCGTGTATTACCAACTAGATATAAAGATAACTGGAATATTACATTCGCTCTCATTACGAATGAGGGGAATCTGTTTACCTTTCAAGAAGCACTGGATGACCAAAATGTTGAGAAGTGGATGGTCGCAATATAAGAAAAGATTGACTATTTATACAAGAATAAGACGTGGGTACTGGTGGAACTTCCCGTTGGGTGTAAAGCGGTCGGATGTATGTGGATTTACAGGAAAAAACATATTAGAACAAGGCAGGATTGATTGCGGAGAAGTATGCTGAGAAAGAATGTGTTGACTTCAGTGAAATCATTGCGCCCGTTGTCAAGCAAATATCTATCATATTTATGTTTGCATTGTTCACCCAATACAATATGGAATTGGAATAAACGAATGTAAAAACTGCTTTCTACAAGGGGATTTGGAAGAGCAAATATATATGAAGCAACTAGAGGGTGAGTTTGAGATGCAGGGGGTCAGAAAATAAGGTTTACAAGTGTCGGAGGTCATTATCTAGCCTGAAACAGTCACTTAGTCAGTTGTTTAAGAAATTTGATACTTTCATGGTGAGTTTGTGATTTAACAAAAGTAAATATAATCATTGTGTCTACTTCAAAGCACTAACAGATGGAAAAAAATTCATTATACTGATATTATACGTTGATGAAATGTTTATCATCAGTCATAGCATGTTTGAGATCAATATATTAAAGACTCAGTTATCAGAAACATTTGAAATGAAAAATCTGGGGGCTACAGGGAGGATTCTTGGTTTTTTGTGTAAATAGAGATAGGTAGAGGAGCGGGTTACAGTTGACTCAGGAGAATACATTGAAAAAGTTTTAGTGAAGTTTGTGATGGACAAAGCTAAATCGGTTAGTACACCACATGCTGCCCACTTTTGATTTTCTTCAGAGCATTGTCCCATTACATATGAAGAAAAGTAGTTTATGTCTCGTGTGTCCTATTCAAGTGCAGATGGTAGTTTAATGTATATCATGGTATTTACAAGACCAATTATTTAATATGCAATCGATGTTGTAAGTAGATATATGTCAAACATCAAGAAGTAGCATTGGGAGTGCAATGGCTACTTCATTATCTAAGAGGTATAATGGAGTAATGGACTATGTCTTGACATTTGAAAAGTTATAAGAAAAATTAGTAAACTATGTGGATGTCGATTATGTAAGGAATGTGGATAACAGAAGGTCGACTTTCTGTTACTCGTATATATTAGCAGGTGAAGCGTTTAGTTAGATGTCTAAGCTTTAGTTTGTGGTTGATCTTTCTATAATTGAATCTGAGTATATGACAGTGATTGAGGCTTTTAAAGAATGTGTTTGGTTGCATGGAATGATGAATGATTTGGGTCTTTAAGATGAGGCTATGTCGATAAATTACGACAGTGAAAACACAATCAACCGGGTAAAGAATTCACTTTATACAATTATAGATATGAAAATATTGATGTTCGTCATCATTTTATCTGACAAGTGCTTGAGAAATGTGTTGTTACTCTCGAAAAGATTCACACCAACATGAATTCGAGGGATATGCTTATAAAGGTAGCTCTCATATAGAAGTTCAAAATAAGTTCAACTTTCCTCGATCTTGCAAATATTTGATGAAATCAAACTATGCACGAAAGGCGATAATAATGAGGAAGCTATGATGAAGGCGATTAGAGATGGTGCTTGGAATTGTGGTTCATGATTATTGAAGCTATGGAGGAGATTGTTATCCGAATGTCTTCAATTTGTCATAAATTGAGAATATCGATTGATCGAAAAGCCTAGTCAATTAATCGAGCGAACCCCATATTAAAATGATTAGTCTCTGAATAGTTTTGGACAAGTTTAATCGATCAGTCAGTTGGGTTGATTGATTGAGGAAACTCTGAATTGATCAGTTAACTCTTCGGACACTTTTGGCCATGTTCAATTGTTCAAACATAGATACTCTATCGATCGATGCATAGATTGACCATGTGTGTAGTTTTACATAATTGTATGATTAGTTTCTTATTGCGGTTGTAACACTATAAATATGGGTATAATTGTGGGATTAGGGTAGAACAAGGAGGGCTAAGTAGATTATAAAGTTTGCAAGGGAGAAAAAAGAGGGCTTTCGCATATATAAGTTCATCAATTTCTTGTAATTCATTTTTCATTGTGAATTTTGTTGTTACTTTGTGCCGTTGTTTTTTTCCGCAAGAGTCTCCATGTAAAAATCATGTTCCTTTGCATACTTTGTTATGTTTATCTTTCATGTGTTTGATTCGAATTCAGAGTCAACTTCTGTGGTCTCCAACTTTGGGATCATCAACGACAGTAAGATAAATTGCATCATCCATTGTGCATGCGTGATGTAACTCCAAACTTTATGATTAAACCCGACATGAATATAACCATATTACAGGCACATTTGGGAGTTAAATTTTGAATATATTAAAATTAAAACCACAATTGCACTAGCATTGTGGTGATTCTGAATTTTTAATTGTGTTGGATAGCGTGTAATTAAAATGTAGTAAGATTCAAATATTAAAATGTGTCGAGATTTTTTTATTATATTTATATTACATATATTTGATTACTTAATCAACTTTAACATCTTAAATTAGTGCTCATAGGTAATATTTAACATAATTATTATAATAAGCCTATTGAAACAATACTTGAGCCAAAATTAAATAAATTTTGAGCCACCAATTGACCATAAGTATAAGGATCACAAATAAATAACTCACAAACATTTTTTAACATTAAAACATTGAAATCATAATATAAAGTAAGGTTTTAAAATTTAACAAAATTATATATTTTAATTATCTTTAATTTTATTTATTTCAAATTATGGAGTAAAATATTATTTGAAAAATTATGTATTTTATTTACCTTCAATATTATTTATCTTAAATTTATAATATGAAATGACTTTTAGAAAACAAATGTCTTCAAATACATGCAAAATCAATGTAGCCTATTGATGCAAAAAAACTGGTGCGCCCTCCTCCGTCCTACCACCTGCACAAGAAGGAAACATTGAAGACCCTGGCTAGAGCCGGGGACCCTCTGATGCTAAAGTCAATGATAAGACCGTATAGGAAGGGTTTTGAGAAGAGTTTTCTGTGTACCTTTCAACTTGGAGTTCTCCTATATTTATAGGAATGCAAGGGTCCCATCGTGCAAGGATTCTTCCCCTGATATCTTGAAGATTTGATTTCAATTCGTTTTTGGTCTCCATCCGATCCCGAGATCTTCCGGATCGGGGATCCTTTTACGAGATTTTCGGGACAACATTTTCATTCACGCCGCCTTTTCCTTGCTCGGCCCAGTCCTGACCGACTCTAATAATGAGTTAGTCTGGGCCAGCTTTATGGATCAAGTTGCTCGCCATCTATCGGGCTAGATAAAGCCGATCCGTAATCGATATCCTCTCCTACTCCGATAGCCGACCTTATAACTGACCTAATTGAGTCGACTTTATGGTCAGTCAGGTGGCTTCTAAGCTTCAGGCCTTAATCAGCCTTTTAGATGTTGTTGCTTCGTCTTCAACTTCATGCTTCTTATGTACTTTGTCTTTGGCTTGTGACTTTATAAGTCTTGGTCAGGGTTTATTCCCTGCAATCCGAGCTAAGTCTCTCATTGAGACAGTTTTAGTTCTTTTGCCTCGATCATGCTTATTGCATCGGAATATCGGGCTGTGTCAGTAGAGTTGGTCCATTCCATAATCGGGTCTTTGGACTTGTCATATTTTTCCCCAACACAGCCTAATAACCCTAGTTTCAATACTCTTACCTACCACATGCATTAGATACTTAAGCAAATTTGGAAGAAGCTCTCAACATTCATCGGTGCATATTTTCATGGTCAATGTTCCTTTAGCTAAAATTCCGGCAATTCCATTTGACAAGTGGTCGACGCTTAATTGAAGGAAGAAACGACCCATTACAAATTAGTAACAACCGGTCTAAATCCAAGGCGGATGCATCGCTCACCTGAAAATTAGGACACATGGATTTTAGGTTAGGATTAAGGGATCAGATTCATCAAATTCCCCTCCATGAATACATGTCAGACATAAAACAGGCGGAAACCGTCCATTTAATGATTTCAACAATGAGTGGACCATGGTACAATAAATTACAGTCTAGCGCTTTTATTGGTAGTAATGAAATAAACGCTTAGAGACATACCAGCAACGGTTTCTATTAAGTGAGAAAAGCCTATTTAATAGATGGTTAAGATGGTGGATTTTAAGAAACTATTGGTTAGTGACAATGGGCGGCTGAGTGTACACGATGTATGGGTCAGATCATCATATATATTTTCCATGGATGTGGCACATGATCTACAGGCAAGGAAATGCCGTGCATCCACATGCAGGAAATCCGTTCTCAGGTTTAATTCACTGACGGACCAGCTGATGAATGTAGCAAATGGGAGCGGATTAGGTGTTAACCTTACCGTGGGGCCCACCATGATGATGTTCGTCATATCAACGCTGTCCATCCGTTTTTTCAGATCATTTTAGGATTTCTTCTCAAAAATTAAGCAAACCCGGATCTCATATGGACCACACCACAGGAAGCAGTGGTGATTGAATGTCCACCATTAAAAAATCCATAGGGCCCACCGTAAATTTTATTTTCCATCCAACCTGTTCATAAGGTCAAGAAGACCAGGATGAAGGGAAAATACAATAAGCTTGATTCAAAACTTTTTTGGCGCACAAGGGGCTTTTAATGTTCATTCACCACTGTTTCCAGTGGTGTCGTCCACCTGAGACTTTGATCTGTGTTTTGGGTTCACGTCGTAAATGATCGGAAAAAACTGATGGACGGCGTGGATATACAAAAAATTCATCAATGTGGCCCCACAAGGTAAGCGTAACACGTAACCCGCTCCCATGACAAATCCTTCGCACTGATGCCACGTCGCCACCCGCGCTGCGCCAGCTTTCAGCGCTTGAATATGGCGCGTAGGAAACTATGAAGCTGCGAGAAGGAAATCTGAAGTCGACGAGTATTTACCGAGAAATCGCGGATATGGTAAACTGACAAAATAAAGGCCGTAATGGTTTTTTATACCATCCTGTGAAAGGCTTTGATACTCTGGCAGAGGGTTATGGTGATATGCAAGTGCATAGACATCATAAAAATAAGTCGTATTAAACTGTTCTAGTTATTTCCCAGTATATTTGTGTCATGACCAAAAATTGCACTTAATTGATCGTCCGAGTATAGATTGATCGACATTTATCGGAGGATTAAAAATGAAATTATTCAATGGTCCTATTTCAATGAATAAGTTTCCATGAATCATAGGTTATAATTACTTATCTAATCTTATTTTCGTATTATAACTTAGAGACAGTAGGTTCTACAATTTTATCGGTTTAATCTGAGTAAATATATTCCACGAGTAAAATGTTTTAGCGCCTGTGTATTAATATTCATTCGCTGCAAGAGTATCAAATAATTAGGCTTTTATCATTTTGAGAAGGTCTCATGACATAACCGGTTATCATTTTGAGAAAGTCTCATGGCCAACCTGTTGGACGGTATGTTACGTCCAACGAGCTAACAGCCTCTAACCTATCATATATGTGCAGAATCCAAACCAAGAAAATTATTTTTTTTCTCAAATGAATATTATCTACTGAAAAATTGTTGAATAAAAACTATAGGTGGATCACAATTTAAATAAAAAGTTATCCGGTTGCATAATGGAAGTATAAAATTATGGCCCATATAATGAGTGGATCAGATTGATTTTTAGTTGACTGCATTTTCATTGTGGATCCTACTCTGTGGATAGGTTGGATGTCACAAAAAAATGGGGGAATACACGACTGTTGGACTTTAAATCAGTGTCCGAACGCGCGGAACAGGGACCTCATTTTATTTTATATATTTCTTTTTAAAATTCGGGACTTTTCGTAGGGCGGAGATGGGAGGTTATTGCAAAGGTAACAGGTGGCGGAGAGAGAGCAGATGTCAGCCATACTCATCCACTCTGCCACGAGAACATGCATCGAGGACACGTATTCATGGCTCGCTGATTTTTTAGCAACTCGCCTGCGCTTCTCATCCGTACATCTGGCGTTGCCTGACCTGCTACATACAGAGGCGGTGTACGTCACCAATCTTGCTTGGCGGGAGCCGAGTCGACTCGTTTCGTGGTCGTGTCTGCATGCGTAAAAACGTACTCTTTCGTCTTTTCTAGACCACAAATGTCATATTTGCATGGTATCTGAAACGTTCATCGGCACGAACATCATTTTCCTAGCCGTCCATTTCTTTGGGCGTATGCGGCGAATCTGTTAAATGGAACAAAGTCGACAAACCCGATGTTTGTGGTCAGGAAGATCGATCAGCACTGATCAGCATATGAAGCTCACATATGCCACTTTGGCATGCCTGTTGCGTTGATCCAGATACGTGGTCCGCGGTAGATTTTATCCAGACCATTTGTAGAGTGGGCCACTGCAACCAAATCGAAGTGGATTGCGTCCTGCCACCGCCTGGACCATAATCCGTCCATGCAGGGCTTTGTGGGGCCCACCGTGATGTATGGGTTTCTATCCGCCGTCTATCTATTTGAGGGAGATTCATGGATCGAGTGGATTAGACCGAAGGAAGCAGTGAGATGATGACACTAGGTTGATACATTTTTGGGCCGACCGTGCCCGTGATGTTTATTTGCCTTCCAACGTATTAATAGGGTACGGAGAGATGTAGAAGGAAAAACACAAATATCAACTCATACGGTGCCTACGAAGTTTACAACTGTCAGACGTTAAATTCTCACCGTGTAGTGCACTTGAGCTCTGTGGCTGTCTCATTTTTTTAGTTTATATCCCGAATGATAAGATAAAATGGATACACGGAGGGATAAAACCAAAACACCACAGTAGGCTCAACAGAGCTTTGCCTGGACGGATCATGGCAGTTTGCAGGACTCAAAATGGGAGCGGATTGCCTGTGACGCTGTGATCCGGGTAAAGAGATATCTCTATGTTCGGAGCTGTGTTAGTTCATGGATATGGACGTGAAAAATACACTCCGTCGTCCAACTGTTTTGAAAGGCCGTAATAGGACAAGATTATAAAATTCAGATGCATCGAAAACGCAAGTGAGCCACACAGGTTTTTTTTTTTTTTTTTTTAAGTAGGAGCAACAACTGTTACAGTTGATGTTGAAGTTCTTGGTTTTTGAAAATATTTAAAATTTTAAAATTTAGGAATCTTGCTGCCAAAACGATTTTTGAGAATTTTAAAATTAAAAAGGACGGTGTGTGCTTTTAGCTCCATATCAAAAATGGTCGAAAAGTTTTTGCAGTTTATATGTGGTTGTGTGTGAGGTATCTTTACTTAGATGTTTTGAAAATAAAGATGTTCGGGTTGCATGTGCACTAAAACACATGTATGTGCACACTTGGGCTTGGGCACAGGTGTGGGTGAGGGTGTGGCTGTAGTGGCGCTAGTTGGCGGACTTCACAGCGCACTTCACACGTGTGCATTGTGTCGCGAGACGGTGCAATCGCAGTGTAAGAGGCCTAGTAAAAGCTTAGGTGCGATGTGTCTGAAATTAGTCAGGGCTTTATAGACGACTGAGAACGATCGGATCATAAATCTGGAACGTTCAGCTGTTTTTGAAAAACGGATAGCTACCTTGAAAGTCACAATGGTCTAAAAACAGACGGGCCATGATGATCCAATGGTTAAACTTTTGATCTGGCAACTAGAAATGGCTAGAATTAATGGTCAACGGTCAGAAACGTTTTTCAAACATTTTAAACCATTAATAGCTACCTATCAACAATCCACTACCTGGTGCGCATATAAATTAGACTATTCCAGTCCAAAATCAATCATTTCAATACCATCTCTCCCATCAGATACTCTAGATCTCTTTTTTAAAATATTGTAAACATTTCCATTGTCTGATTCTGTCAGAACAGATCTATCGCGTTAAACTGTTCCAAAGTGAACCCATTGTAATTGCTGCACGCCGAATCCAGATAGGCTTGTCTTATTTTGGAAGCAATTCGCCTGTAACCCATCAGCAATTGATAAGGGGGCGAATCACGCTTCAAAGGCAGTGTATCATTTTACGTGATTCAGCTTAGAGAAACAAAATTCATATTTTATTTTATTTTTTATTTTCGGTGTATCCAACTAGTTATTTTGTAACAGTTGGAACCTTCTTAGGATTGACCAAGACATTTATAGGCCATCCAAATTGTTCATTGAATTATTACGGCTCAATAAACCATAGGAATAGAAACCATCATGATACAAAACTTCTGTCATGCCAGGTGTTCGTCTTCCGAAACAGATGAACAGTGTCATGGACATCTCTTTGGGCCCGCACAGCACCCGGTATAGAGGTGCCTCTGCGCTCGAGTCATAGGCAATCAACTACTAAATAAAACCGAATCAGACGTGACAATGAATATGGGCCCTGTTAAAAAGCTCCCTGGGCCCACCTTGATGCGTGTGTCAGATCTGCTCCGTATATAATATGCCCAGATCGCATCAGGCCATAATCCCAAAAATAAAATCAATCAAAAAGACAAGTAGGCACTCCATGGGGAGAAGTGGGAGAGGACGCATGACATTGATACCTTACTGGCGCCCAAGAAGCTCTGGATCAAGCTAGTATTTGGTTTGTGCCTTCTCCTAGTGGTAGTCGCCTTATGAATGGGTAGGATGTAAACATGACAGTGGGTCCGTGGAAGTTTTCAGTTGTGGGCACCACCATTTCTACTGTTCCCGCGGTGTGGTCCACTTAAGTTTTGGGTCAGCCTGATTTTCAGAATCTCGTGCTAACGGGAATTGATGAAAGTGATGGATGGCATGGATGTCACGTTTACATCAGGATGTCAAGCATAGATTTATTTTACACCGTAGAAAAGGGTTGTGAGATGTTTGCCTAATTCCTTCCATGCTCCGAATTATTTACCATAATGTAACCAATGAACTAAGCGCCAGTTTGGGAGCATGGAATTGGTACTCGTGCATTTGAAATTGTTTTAATGTGTTTGGCAACTTAGATTTGGAATCCTTGTGGTATGAAAATAGCTATGCATAGTATATTTATATGGGTTTGAATTTAATTACTAAATCAACTTTAATATCGCTAATTAATGTATATATATATTTTTTGACACCATGATTGTAATAAAATAAATATATATTTTGCTCGAAAATAATGAAATTCCAAATCTCAGATGAGCCACAAGCATGAGATCACATCCAAGTGACTAACCAACTATCTTTGACCGTTGATTTATATAGATAATATTTGAACAGCACATATCATTTTATTAAAGTAATTATAGTAATGTAATTGATAATCTAGTAGTTTTGGGATGTCATTAGTGGGCCATGTGCCCAATAAATTAATAGTCTAGTAACACACATGTTACACATGTAACTCTTAAGAGGATTTTAGATGCAATCCAAGCTTTTACCTTGGATTTTAAACCTCGTCTTTGAGGGGATCTGAAACCGCAATCACTTTATGGTGCCAACACATATCAAGGGGTTTGAAATCAAATCCCTTCAAACCCCCACTATTGAAATTCTCTTAGAAATTGTTTGACATCGTGGATTTCGAACATGTGGATTGGAAATCCTCTAGATTTGGAATATCCTAGATTCAAATTTCCTAGTTGTATTTGAGCCTTGGTTCAAAACCTTTGGTAATCTAAAAATAATATTCATTTAAATTATGTAGTATATTTATAGGAGTTCGAATTTAATTACTAAATCAACTTTAATATCTCTAATTAGTGTACATATGCGAGGTAATCAACTTTAATATCCCTAATTAGTGTATGTATGTAATGTTTGACATAATGATTATAATAAGCTCATTGAAACATATACTTTAAGATATATATATATATATATATATATATATATATATATATATATATATATATATATATATATATATATATATATATATATATATATATAAAGAGAGAGAGAGAGAGATAAAATTTCAAGCCTTAGATGAGCCATAAGCATAGGATTACAACCAAGAGACTAATCAATATTTTTTAACTGTTGATTTACATGGCCAGTGTTAGGACTGCTCATATCACTTTATTAAATTAATTTTAGTGATGTAATTGATAATTTGATCATTTTAGAATATCATCAGTGGGCCATATCTACAATAATTAATAGCCTAGTGAAACATGTTACACATGCAATTCTCCTGCCTATAAAAAAGAACAAAACAAGTGAGAGAATCGGTAATCCAAACAAAAAGAAGGGACCGTAAAACTCACCAAAAGTGAGAATTTGAAGTAGATACAAATCTCAGGTGGACCACATCACACGAAACTGTGGTGATTGGACCACTAAAAACTTGCTAAGGCCCACTATAATGTCTATTTGAAATAAGGTCACATAGACTTGGATGAAGGTAAAACACAAAAAGTAGCTTAATTCAAAACTTGTCCTCCAAAATCCCTAACAATGGGAATTCAATTCCTATTGTGTCATCGTCCTAAAAATTGTATCTACTTAATTTTTAAGGAGCACGCCCTATAATAATGAGTAGCAAAATTGTTGGACAGCTTAGATACATAGCACAAGCATCATGGTAGCAAAACTGATGGACATCTTGGATATGTTAGAAAGGCTCACGAGCTTTGTATATCCTGTATAGCTGGTACACCTTGTATAGTTCGTTTTCATAGGTAGAGGATTCTGATTTTATTATTTTTCTTGTATAGATGACTATAATCTCTATATATTCAACCCCTTTGGGTTGTCTCAAATACAGAAAATCTTTCAGCTCCTCTCTGTTTTTTCACTGTTCACATGGTATCAGAGATTCACTGATCCACAACCAGCACCACCTGTCAGATCCGACCATCCCTGCGTCCGGCCACCATCTCTGTTGCATCCAGCCCCCATCCCAGTTGTGTCCGACAATCACTGCGTCGCCCAACCACCTCTACAGCGTCGTCCAACCGCACCTACTCATCCGACCACCCCTACAGCGTCGTTCGAATACCCCTACAGCGTCGCCCCTGCTCGTCCGATCACCCTTACTGCACACCCCTCTGCTCTCCGATCTGTTGTTGTTGCCGAACTTCGTTCTAGATTCAGCAACCCTTGTTGCTGTTTCAGATCTAGATTTTTCAGATCCAGTGACCCCTGTTGTTGTTGCTGTTGTTATTACGCCAGATCTAGAAACTGGAATCCCTTGGGTATCTCCTACTGCAAGGTACATTTAAAAACTTCTTCTGTTGCGACTCTGGACCTTTGTGCTTATTCGGATGCTGATTAGGCTGGTTGCGCTCTCACAAGAAGATCTACCACTGGCTACCGTGTTTTTCTTGGCACTTCTATCATCTCTTGAAAGTGTAAGAAGCAGGCCATTGTTTCCAAATCGAGCACAGAGGCCGGGTATTGGGCGAGGTCCGATGTGTGTAGTGAGCTTGTTTGGTTACGTGGATTTCTTTTCGACTTGGGCATTCCTCTGAAGAATACTACTCCACTCCATGTTGATAATCTAAGTGTCATTCAGATTGCTTCTAACCAAGTTTTTCATGAACTGACGAAGCATATTGAAGTTGACTGTCACTTTATCCGGGAGAAATTTCAGTTTGGGCTCATTTCTCTTCCACCTGTTGCATCCCATGATCAGATTGCTAACATTCTCATCAAGTCCCTCACTTTTGCACTTCACTCATTTCTAGTTGACAAACTATTACTTGTCGATGACCAGCATTAGTTTGAGGGGGGATGTTAGACAGGCTCACATGCCTTGTATACATTGTATACCTTGTATAATTCGTTTTCATAGGTAGAGGATTTTGATTTTATAATTTTCTTGTATAGATGACTATAATCTCTATATATTAAACCCTTTTGGGTTGTCTCAAATATAGAAAATCTTTCAACTCGTCTCTATTTTTTCACTGTTTACAGGATACACAACACAAGCATCAAGATGGGCTCCACGGTTAAGCAGCACCCACGTAGCTGGATCCCCAGGTCGCACCTAATCCGCATATAACCTTTACAAGCTATCCAACCTTGTTCATATGATAATATATGTTCAGCCTATAAGAAACTTCTATTGCCAAGGAAGGTTTTAACAGTGGATATTCAATCCTTAGTGTTTCTATCTACCTAATTTTCTAGTTAACATCTAAGACAAGTTGGGGAAATAGGGACAATTAGGTGTGGCCCGGCCTCACCCAAGATGGTGCGGACCTTACTGTAAAGCCCACCTTGATGTATTTATTCTCTATCTGTGCCATCCATTCGTTTTGGCAGATCATTTTAGAGTATGATCCAAAAACGAAACAGACCCAAATTTCAAGTGGACCATACCATTTAAAACTTCTTGTGGGCCACAAGTATTCGATCATGCTGATATTTGTTTTTCCCTTTGTCCAGGTTTGTGTGACCTTACCAACATGGGTGAGATGAAAAATAAACATTAAGGTGGTCTTTAAAGAAGTTTTTAATGGGGGAGCATTCATCGCTACTATTTCCTTAAGTATGGTCCACTTGAGATTTGAATATGCTTCATTTTTTGGGCTTATGGCCTAAAATGATAGGAATATATATATAGGAAGGTGGGCTTTAGGGGCCGCACCATCTTTGCTGAGGGAGGTGCGCACCTAATCTTCTCCACCGGAAAAGGGTGGGTGGGTTAAGACATGGCCAAGACATGGCCAAGGCAGCGGCCTGCCTACTGCACCCGCCACAAGAATATACTCATGACGTGGTCCAAGTTCCATGGGGCTCATCAGGATGCATGCGTTTTATTAATGCCGTCCATCCATTTTTACAGCTAATCTTAGACCTGAGTTTAAGACTGTTGCAAATCCAAAGCTCAAGTAAACTACAGATAAAACAATGGAGAATAAACACCACCGATGAAAACTTCTAAGGGCCTATAAAAGTTTTGAATCAAGCTTATATTTGTATTCTCCTTTCATCTAAGTTGTATGACCTTATTAACAAATTGAATAGCAAATAAAATATTACAGTCGGCCCTAGCAAAATTCCAATAATGAGCGTTTAATCCCCTCTATTTTCTGTATTTTGTAGTCTCCTTCAGCTTTGGCTCTATAATATCAGTTTTAGGCTAATGCCTTAAAATGAATTAGCAAAATATATGATGATGTAGATAAAACACATACATTACATTAAGCCTCACAGAGCTTAAGCCACGCAGTGCCACAAGGATATCCCCACGGCATGTGGACGCTTCAAACGTTAAGCTTAGATTGTAAATTTCCATCTGAGACAACATATGCATAAGTGGGTCCCAGTTTTTTCACCAATAAGAGCTAACCAGGTACAATGGGAGGCACCAATCTAATTGCTACGGACGTGTATCAATAAATGACCAAAATACAAATGGTTGAGGAGAGTAATGAAGGAGAATTGTGGGAGGACAAGATCTTTATTACATTGGCAGAGCGTGATAATTAAACGATGTGACATGAATACTTTGAAGGTAAATTACTCGGAAACCGCACGCTTTGAAGGTAAATAACTCAAACTAGACTGTACACATATGGGTCCCAGTTAGACACGATGTGGACTAAAAATTAAGTTTATTTTATCATCATACCATCCAAGTAACATCTCAAGCATAAGACTGATGGAGGTGCGCGCATCTCTAAATTGGGGTGAGATGGCTCACGAGGTGAGGTATGTGAATTGCAAAATGGTCATCGAGTGTATCTCACCGTAGGACCTGTGAGACTATGGATAGCCCATGGGAGAAAGACATGTCGATTTGCTTTCAAGCGCCTAAAGAAAGAAATATTACTATATTTTTTAAACAACTCTTAAACTTTTGGTGCGGTGGCCAGTACTTATCACATCAAAGACGCAACATAATTCCTATTATTTGATTGTCCACCCGTGGATGTCCTTAAAGTTTCAGCCGTCCAGGCTGTTGATCTGATAGGTCCACCAATGGATGCATTATGCCCAATGAAATTCTCACATGGAATATCCCGGGCATCAAATTGTTTATTTCTTTTTCTCTTTTTCTTTTTCCTAACCATATATATCTACACCATCAATCAAAAGATGGAAGGCAACCCATTGATGATCTTCTTCAAGGAAGTCCATCACTAATGGGACCCATCTGATCAACGGGTTAAATCGTTTGACCCAAGGAATTTTGCATCTCGTCAAGGGAAAAGGACCATGGAACTGTTGTATTTTTGTAATAAAAATAGAAGTTATTTTTAAAAAGTAAATAAATATATTAATTATTTAAACTTTTTATAAATAGTGTGTATAGTGAGTTGGTAAGAGAATGGATTTTTGCTTCTTCAACTAGGGTTCAAATCTTCTCAAGGATTTGCACCATCCGCGTGGACTCTTTGGGCGCTTTATTAGGCGCACTTAGCACGTAGTCTTTTTGGCACGTGGTTCAAAAAAAAAATTTGGCCATAGTGCAACCTGGCCGTAGTTCAAACTTTGCATCTCATCAAGGGAAAGACCTTGGAACCCCTTGTTCATTTTGCCTCCATCGCAACTTAGGATCCACCCTCTTTTGCCACCCGCAGCGGCCTACTTGCTAGGTTGATCTGAGACTAAGTGTTTGTGCTCTTGTTACTGTTGAATAATCGATTGTCTCATTATCTCCTAACCTTTGATTTTTAGAGGTGATTGCAAGCCATTGAAGAATTTCTTTTCATTATTTAAAGTTCATCTACAAATGATAATGGAAGAAATTTTTTTA
The DNA here is from genome assembly GCF_029962835.1 of Magnolia sinica. Lineage (NCBI taxonomy): Eukaryota > Viridiplantae > Streptophyta > Magnoliopsida > Magnoliales > Magnoliaceae > Magnolia > Magnolia sinica. The sequence continues at coordinate 13,224,863 of NC_080585.1, read as the reverse complement.
ATCATTGTTTGAAGTTCATCTACAAATAATGATGGTTCCAATTATACTTTTCAACTTAGCATGCCAGCCATTGTGGGTGGCCGCACACGCATGGACTCATTTGAAGAGGTGAATGACAGTACACATGCCAGCATGGCAGACATGAAAAATAAGGGTCCACATTTGATGTGACCAATGACCAACCTTCCGTGGCCGATAATTCTGGTTATAGCAAATTCACACAAATGCGGGGCACATTGTTTGAGGAAAATGGTTGGCTAACATAGAAAAGTATCATCCTTGCCCATGGTTTGTTCGGCTGGGCAACTTGAATTGAGTGATGGCTTATTTGGGAGCTTGAATTTAGAATATATTGGAATCCAAATCACAATTATATTGAATCAATGTGATTTTGAATCCTCGATTTAATTTGGTTGAAATGCATTATAATCTAAATCTGCAATTTAGAGCTTATGATTGAAATGCATTGGTATATTCACCGGGCCTCGATTTGAATAACTATATCAGCTTTAATATTTCAAATTATGACATGTGTCTAATATTTGATTGAATGATTGTAATAAGTTTACTGAAATATATACTTTAACAAAGAATGAGAAAATTTCAAACCTTGGATAAGCCTTATATATAAGGATTACAAATAAGTAACTCATTGACATTTTTTAACCACCTATTTAGATGTCCATCATTTATATGGTTTACATCATTCTATTGATATGATTTAGTGTTGCAGTGGATAATTAAATTATTTTGAGAGACATTCCATGTCCACAATGGATTAGTAGCCTAGCAACACCTTTGTTATAAGTATAATTTTTCTGCCTTTAAAAAGAGCTTAAAAAAACATTTCCTTTAAACTAAACTTCAATCACAACATTTTGCTCAAATTTTAAAACACACCAATAGGCAATATTTGAAATACCCCATACATTTCCACTTATTGCCAAATTCAAGGTTGCCAATCCAAAAAATACTTGGATTTGAAATACGCCTATTTACCTCAAAATCCAATGTGATTTAGTTGAGTCAGGCCAAATCATGCTAAGTTCTCCATTCCAACTCATGATGTTGGATTGGATTCTACTCAATCCAAGTCAACTGAGATGAGTTGCAGTTGACTTGGTTGAATCATTAATTCTTATGAGCAGCCAACCGAACGAGCGAACAAGCCATCATTTTGAGATAATGCTTGTTGGGACTTGGACATGTTTGCAGGTGACACATGTACGCCATTCACCTCATGCAATTCGATTGAGCAATTTCTTTTAAGGAACGTTGAAGATCTTCAAGAATTTTATGATCAGCTGATGATTATGACAAATTAAAGGCAACGTTGTGTAGAAATGAGGTCTGGGTTACCTATGAAAGGTCATATTAGAATCTACAAAATATACAATATCATATGATAGAGAAAAAATTTCAATCGTAGGCCATCCTCTGGTTAATGTGGTTAGATGAAATTACCAGTAAAAACTCTCTTACCAGAAGAGCTTAGACATCCAATATTTGTTCTTTCTACAGATAAGTGATGGGATTTTAATTTTTTTGGGACCACTTATTGGATAGTCAGGATTCTCCTATTCATTTTTTATTTTTTATTTTATTTATTTATTTATTTATTTATTTATTTTAACATTAGCAATGGAACTCATCAGATCGATGGAATTCAATAATGAAAGAATGTCCCAATGGTATGAAATGATGGTCAAAAGATTCTTTATGTGGCATAGATTGCATGGTGACCCTGTTATCAAGTATGTACATATGCATGTCTATAGTAATCTAACATGTTAGGATTATATTGGGCCATGTTCGACGGTTTGGGATAGGGCATGCAAAGCATGTTTGGAAGTAGTGAGGTAAGATATAAACTTCACAGGCTTATTCCTGATATTGGCATTTAATCTAATTAAATTCACCGTATTGAGTCATCGTGAACATCCGTGGTGACAGGTGGAACGCAGTCCACATCCACTTTAAGTACCTTCATGCCAGTTGTCTTGTATGCCTGTGGATTTTATTTTAATTTTTCTTTTTTTAAGAGGTAACAAGACAGTATTAGCATCGTACAAAAGGCACTAAGCCCAACAACAAACTTAAAATAAGAAAGATAAAAGCAAGCATAGCTTTCCTAAGCGCACACACATGTTCGTTAATTCTCATGTGCACACCACATGTCCCAATTAGGGGTATACATCTAGCCTGACTGGCCAGCTTGGCTCGATTTGGTCAGCAACTCGGGCCGAGTTTGAACCGAGTTCGCCATTGAAACATTTTCACAAGCACCTAGACTGCAACTTCAAAATCCCACTGTATGTACAATAGAAGCAATGGTTTTACAAATATTTTATAAAACACTTACGCAACATAAAAACCAAGAAAAAAAAGGATATCTGTTTCATGTACGTACCTTCCTTCCCACCAGCTACACTTGATTGAGTCATTTCATCAAACACATGGTGAGCAACATCAATAGCACAGAAATCAAGTCACCTAATTGGCCCGATCTAAGTTTGATTCAAGCTGAATTCGAGTCGAGCTAGGGGCCAGCTTGAACTCATTTTTTTAGCTCAAAAAATCAGCTCGACTCGGGTCGAATCGTGCTTTTTTGAGCCGACTCGAGCGAGCTAACCGAGCTAGCCCGGTTCGTGCACACCCCTAGTGCCAACATGTCACATGGGTGTGAGATCCAACCCATCCATCAGGAACCAAGAATTTCGGTAAAGTCTAGAAGGCCAGCAGAGGCATGGGTCATCTAACAAGTGTGCAATTTCGCCATGTGGTGAGGCCATTTTTTAGCCATCCAAACTATTTATCAGGTTTGACCCAAGTGTATGGGTGATACTGAAATTAACTTGGGTGATCTTAAGTACCCTTCACCCCATTGGTCATTTCATTATTGATTGAAAGCTGAGGTTGTATTTTACTCTCATTAACAGATTATTTCAAGCCACCGTATTGAAGGGTTGGGATCTTTTAACCTAAATTGTTTCCAAGTCATCTCTCATCCACCATCTAGCCCATCAAATTGATGGTTTAGATCATCGGATTACAAGCCCCACACATAAAAATTACCCAAGTGTAAACAAACTATAGGTTAGCGCCGATATGCCTGACCATACAATCTAATACACTGTGATTTTCTTGAAAACACGTTTATCTTATTTTTACTTATTTCATTAAAAAATATTTACTCTCTCATTTTTCTTTAAGAAAACCTACCGCCTCTTTTTTCTTCAAAACTACTTCCCATGCTTTTCACTTTTTTTTTTTTTTTTCCACACATCCAACCCAAAGATTATGTATCTAGACCACCATTGCTCCTCTGTCTCCCATTCCATTTATCTGACAAGTCTTGTTGTAATGATGGAAAAAAATCAAGCCCTTTCAAAACATGGATTGAATTAAGGAGAGCGGCCCGTATCTCATTTACCCAAACCATTGATATGATGGTTGCCTTCAAATATTCAAGGTAGGGCCTATTTAAAGTGGTCACTTGCTGAACAACTGGGATGTTGCACTAACTCTCTAAATTGGCACATCCTTTCTTCATTTGGGCCCGTGCATCATGCGATTCCCTACTATTTCCTCAAAGAAAATAAGGCTCAACGGATGAGGAAAAAAAGACTTGTCCAATAATAACTATGATTAAGGAGATGATACGCTAAAGTAGAAGAACAGTACTATGGTGGAGCTATCTCCATAAGGTATACGTTGGCAGGGTGATTTGCAAATCTCCGCACATATGCCGGGCCACAGTAGGGATGATTTATATCTCCAAGATCACTCCTGGACAATCCTCTCCTTCTGATCTAATGTCATTAAAGTGATGGTGGAAAAGAATCATCAGTGGTGAAAAAAAAAGTAGTGGGATAAACTATGGAAAAAGAACACACATATCCATAACCCAAGTGATAGACTGGATGAAGATAACCTTTTTTCCTCACTGAGGTCTTGGTATCACAATAGCATAAACTATCCTTTGCAACTTTATTTTAAAAAAAACAGGAACTCAAAACAGAGAATTAGGAGAGAACTATTCTTTTCATTCTCTCCAAGAGTGCGGCTTAGGTTGGATACGCATAGACTTTAGGTGATCTTTGGTGAAGAATCACCTCCACATTAATAAAATTAATGTAATGAGCACATCCGTACATCCTTGGCAAATGTATATGTGTAGTTATGAATGAATGCATCGTTTAGTACATACATGTATATATCATTACTTTCTGGAGGATAGATGTAAGCTCATTTCCAAGCTCCATTGTGAAGGTGTACAGGAACTTTTTCATTTTCTAGATATTACACACAAACCTGTAAAGAAATTCTTATCTAAACATTCATCTAAGTTAATTTCCTTGTTAGAACCAACTATCCATTAGTTGTAATGTAACGCCCCGTCACTATGGTCACATGTGAGCGAGCGCACATGTGGGCGGGCCCCAAGATGGCCGGTAGGCTACTGTGTGGCTAGCAGGCTACTGTGCACACAGTGAAGGTGAGACTTTGTCCCACATCGGAAGTGTCGTCTGAAGTTGTGGTGGTTATATGTGGAGTTACCACCTTATACTGTATGAGGCCTTTTGGGGGAGTTATCCAAGAACAAAACCGTGCGGGCTGTGCCTAGAGCGGATAATATCATACAGTGTGGGCGTGGGCTGATATAAATGGTATCAGAGCCGAGGACGGCTCTGCCCTCGGTGGGGGATATTGTGACGCCCCGTCACTGTGGTCACATGTGAGGGGACACACGTGGGCGGACGCACATGTGGGGGGGCCCCAAGATGGCTGGCAGGTTACTATGTAGCTGGCAGGCTACTGTGCTGGCAGGTTACTGTGCACACAGTGAAGGTGAAACTTTGTCCCACATCGGAAGTGTCATCTGAAGTTGTGGTGGTTATATGTAGAGCTGTCACCCTGTACTGTATGAGGCCTTTTGGGGGAGTTCCCCAGGAACAAAACTGTGCGAGCTGTGCGCAGAGCGGACAATATCATGGGCTCTTATATGTAAGATACTCTAACATATTCTCATTTCTTTGACATTTTAATAGGAATATAATTGCCGGTAGCCGATTCAAAGAAGCGGAAGAATATTGACTTAAAAATTCGAGGGATTAAAAAAGAAGTCGATTCAAGTATAAAGAAGCATCTCAATGAAGGCACATCTACAGGGCTTAAATCAAACAAGTAATGTTTAATTAGAGTCCATTGTATACTCTTTCTTTTTCTAAGATTGAGTACAGAGTTTGCAACCCAAGCTTGAATAGGTTTTTGTGTATGACCCATACCGACATAAGTGCATACGTGTATATTATTGGTGAGTCTATAGAAAACCCTTTAAGTCTCCAAGGGAGCCACGACATAGGTATAAACGTGTTCCACCAACACAGGTATGTACGTGTAAATTTTTGTGTAAGACCGCCATTAGCACAGGTGTATATTTGTCCACTGACATGGGTGTGTATGTGTAGATTTATGATGAACCTAGTAGTATCCTTACTCTTGCTCCGGTGGTAAACTCTTAAGAGTTTCAACACCCGGTCAAGGGTTCAAGTATCCATAGGTGATGAAATCCCATTACAGCATGAGTATGCGGGGGTGTGTGTGCGTGTGTAAAAAAATAAATGATGAACCTAGTAAAAACTATTGTAAAGGTTTTTGGTAAACCTATAAAAAAAACTAATTAAGATAGTGAAATCTAGTACATTTGAGTTTAAGTGTGTCTACCGGAAGTAGAGTAGGATTAAGCCAAACCATTATACATTATTGTGTTTGTGATTGTTAATGTTTACAATTTTATTTATACTCGTGATTAGATTTGTTAATTATATATGAATGTATGAAATAAATTGTATGCTAGTGTAGACACCCCGCCCTAGGCCGATAAACTGATTGAGTTTGAACCAATGGATGCTCAATCAAAATCATAATCCTTAATTCTAAACTTAACCCAGTCAACCAAGTCGATCTAATCATAAACCCTATGACCCTAAAACCCTAAAGCCTTGAGTCAACTCATTCGATTAGCTTACTCAGTTCCATAACCCAGTCAACTCACCTAATTAAGTATAAAATTAAGCCCGAATCAAAACCCAAAATCAAGTCTAATTAGAGTACAGTGTACAATAAGAGTACAACATCATTCAGAATAGAGCCTCCACATAAGAGGAGGAAACTGCTTGCTGAAGTAGGGAGTCAAAGTGGGGACCGGCAGAAACCAGCTTACTGCCAGCCATGTAGCACTCCTCTTCGGGCTAGCCTTCCTCAAGTGTGTAGAGCCCCTCTTTTTCAAACTCTAAGTGTGCGACTAATTTGTATTTACTTTGATGCTTGTCTCCTTACACAAAATTTCATTTACCACCTTATCCAACCCATGATATTATGCCATATGACAATCTCCAATCATAACCCTTCAACCATCTTTTTACCCTAGACCTCTCAGGAATTACAAGAAAATCGGGTTTACAAGTTATAAATAGCCCCATTCCCTTCTCATTTGGGGCGTTCAGTAGATTCAGAATCATTCACCTACCAAGGAAAGTGTGTGTGTGTGTTTGTGTGTGTGTGTGTGTGAGAGAGAGAGAGAGAGAGAGAGAGAGAGAGAGAGAGAGAGAGAGAGAAAGAGTTCATCTATGATTTAGCCTAGCCTAGTCTAAATCTGAATTGCATGAGCCACATAAGTCCTAATCCGATCCACTAGATCTAGCATTTGTAACACTACCGTTCACACGACCATTTAAGCTTCAATCAGTTTCATCTAAGCTTGGGCATTAGCATCATGCAACACTCATTTCCTCCTCAACCCCCATGGTTCTCAAATACATCATTACTACATTGCATTTTATCATTTTCTCACATCTAATTAGCGGGCATACACTTTGTGGTTTGTTAATATAATCGGATCCTGCACACTAGAAGCCTAGTTAGTAGGCCGTCATTTTGTCATAAGCATCAACACAGCGTCGAGCATCACACACATATCATCTCTACATACTTTGCACGTTGCACTTGGTCAATTCGAACGTATGCTCTATAGCTTACTGATATAATCAGATCTCACCCATCAGAAATTTGGATTGATTATCCGTCATTATCATTGCAATGTATTTCAATATTTTGTGTGTGTGACTTAATCATATTCCTAAGAAATTAGTAAAATCTTTTAAAATAAAGACCGTATACTCATATGAATAGAATGGGTGCCTAACACCTTGCCTTTGTATAACCATGGTCTCTTACTCAAAATTTCTTGAATGCAAACTTAATAGTCATTTTAGGACTAAGGATCTTCGAATTCTCAATCGTGGGCGCTTCTAAAGGGTTTAATCAATTGTAGAATGGAAGTAATTGGCTAGTGACGACTTTAGTGAAACATATATAATACTCTTTTAATTCCTAAAAAGCTCTCGAGTAAGGCAACCCATGAAAAGCAAGTCGATCTCCCACTCATAATCTAGCATCCATAGCTAAGCACTTCATTTGTAGCACACACTAGTGATATTTCATATATCATATTATTGACTAATAATTTATTTAGTTAAATCATTTGTAATCTATGTGCTTGTACCTAATAAACATTGTGGCTTAATTATATAAAAATTAGTAATTATTTTAAAAGATCGTATTCATTGGCTTCAGGACGTAGCTATAATTTTAAACTTCATAAGCTTCTACGTAACGTAATATCATGCTAGACAAATGACACAATTTCAAAAGTAAGTTAAAAATAATAATAATAACCAACCGGTGTTGTATAAGATAACCAATGTCAACATACAACACATGCAGCAAGGTCATCTCCATGGTCTTAGTTTGACCAAACTCATTGTTACCCATCCCCTTTGCATAGGGACAATTAGCCTTTTTTGAAGGAGATTCATTAAAATCAGGTTGACTAATTCATGATTGTGGGGCTCACTTAGGGCTGTCAATGGGCTAGGCTTGGGGTTGGTCTTGACCTGATTTTTGAACTATTTTGAGCTAGGCTGGCGAGCCAGCCCTATACAAAATTCTGATTTTGTATGCCTGAGCAGGGCATATATTATTGACACTCCTAAGCTCACTTTAATGTATCCTGTATGTCTACTACCATTATATATGTATTGTACGTCTACACAGTCATTCGTTTTCAAGCTCAGTCTAGAACATAGGCTCAAAATTAAACTCATCCAAATCCCAAGTGGACCACAGCACAGGAAACGATGGTGAGTGATAATTAAAAATTTCCTGTGAGCTACACGAGTTTTGCATCTATTTGATGATTACATTTTTTCCTTCATCCAGGCCTGTTTGACCGTATCCACAGGTTGAATGGCAAATGAACGGTGCACCTTAGGTAGTTTTCAACAGTTGGCTTTGAATAATCACCATCCTTATGGTGCAATCAACTTGAGATTTAAATCTGCTTCAGTTTTAGCCCACCTCTCAGAATGAGCTTGCAAAAACCAGTAGATAGCGTGGATATATGACACGTGCGTCAAGGTGGTCCCACGGTCATAGTCATGGCACGACCGTACTCAATGTCACCTAGTGGTGTACATGAACCGAGCTACGTACCTCAACTCGACTCGAAAAAGCCCGATTGGATACAGCTCAAAGCTGAGCTCAAGCCAAGTCAAGCTTATTTTTTGAGCTCAAAAATAAGTCCAAGCTGCCCCAACTCAAGTCGATCCAAATCGAACCTAGCTAAACCTAGATTGATCCAGTCCCGTGACTTGATTACTTTGGTATTGATGTTGCTCACCAAGTATTTTATGTGATGAAATGACTCAATAAAGTGTGGTTGGTAGCCAAAAAAATATATATATAAATATATATATATATTTTTGAATTTTATGTTGCATAAAAGGTGCCTAATAAAATACTTGGAAAACCTTTATTGTTATTTTACCTGCATTGGATTTTTAGTGGTGTAGTATAGTTGCATAGGTGTTCGTGAAATTGTTGCACCCGTGAACTCAGCTTAATCTTGACTTGTACTCGCCCTGAGCTAGTTCATACTGGGTGAATCTAGCTAAGCCAGCCAGCTAAGCATGGGATCTAAGCTAAGCTGACTTCGAGCTGAGCTCAGCCAAAGTTGAGGCCAACGCGACTTGGTCTAACTCAATGTGCACCCCCACTGCCCCTCCTCTCTGAGGTGGATTAAGCACTGGGTAACTCAGGAAGTTTATCCAACTCAGTAAACTTTACAGGGCCTACAGTAACTTATATATTTTACCCACAACGTCCATCCATTTTACTAGATAATTTGAAGGCTTGAGCCCTAGATTGAAGCATATCCAAAGATCAAGTGGACCACAGCACAAGAATCAGTGTGAATTGAACCTATACCGTTGAAAATTTATAGGCCACAGAATTTTGAATTAAGCTTATATTTATATTTTCCCTTCATCCACGTCTGTGTGATCTTTTATGAACACTTTAGATGAAAAATAAACATCACTGTGGGCTGTAGCAAGGTTTCAACGGTGGAAATCATTATTTCCCCTGTTTCCTTTGGTATGGTCGCCTTGAGTTTTGGATGTGCCTCAATTTTGTTCTCACTCATAAAATAACCTGGAGAAACGGATGGACGGCGTGGATAGGCCATATACATTCATGGTGGGCCAACTGAGTTTACTCAGTACGATAAAAGCGTACGAGTAACCCAGTACGCAATCCGATTTCCTACCTGGCTGAATACATTCTCTTGCTGTTCTCCCGCTCGGCCATCCACAGCGAGCCGAGCCGACCAGCTCCTCGCCGTGCCACTAAGCAGCTTGGTCACGTGAGGGCGGCGTGACACACACGGCGTATCCGTTCCTCGCAAAACCCGCTTTTAAGACAAGACACAAAAGACCGTACGAGAAGATCCACGCTACGAATGCGACTCTGTACGGTCATGGACACGTGTCGTTATTTAACAAGGTAGAGACAGCTACGAGTTCTAGACCGCACACGTGGATAGCGTCCTTTTCTCTTAGTGGCGAGGCAGGCCTGTCATGACTCCTCTCCTCCGTTTTTCTTACATGTGTCTCATTCATATGCGTTCGTGTCTCGAGAGTCGCGTGAAAGTGACGCATTTATTTTTTATTTTTTATTTTTTTTTCCATTTGAATTTTGACCAGTTACAAGAAATTCCAGCTGCTTATCTTCAAGCGCCTAAAACAATCTCTTTACACCTGCTACAATGACACACACGTGCAAGATCCGAATCACTAGTTAAATGGCCCCTTGGTTGATTAACCTACTAAAAATATCTCTTTTAACTTTAAACATGAAGCAGACTGTAAATACACCTCTTATTAGTATGCGGTAACCAACGGTACCAAATCAATGTGCACGAGTAGGCCCCACTAGAAATGTATAATTATGACTTTTGGATCTGGTACTTTTCACCGGTGATGAACGTCCCGGATCTTGCACACGTGGGCTAATTAGGTACGTGTGGGACTCTTGTATTTTGGCTTTTATAAGGGGACGCGCGGTGCATGTGGGATTCACGAGCAGGGATTAATCTAACGACAGGTGCATAAAAGGGAGTGATTGACGGCTGACATTTAGGTAAATTATTAGTTGTTTGCTTGTTTAGGGCATTTCAGGAGCACATGAGAAGTGATTCTGTAGAGGAATATATGATGGAGAGAAACATTTATACTCTGGCAGAGTTGAATGGATGATACTCAGGCACTTTGAAATTGCATACTTTGGCACGCAAGCAAGTTGAAATAAAATTTTCAAAGTATATGTCCATTTTAGATGGGCCAGGGAAAAATGATTTCCCTTATCGATCATCTGACCATCAGATTGAACGGTTAAAGATCTAAATTATATATTGTTCTTCTTTCAACAAGTGTCTACGAACTAGAGCTTAGGATTTTTCGACCAATCTGATTTTGTACAGTAAGTTAAGGCAATTTACTCGGTTGATTTTAAGTTAATGTATGACACAGTGTACAATTTCGGAGTGCCGGTGTATCAAGCATCATACGCTTCTAGAGTATCAAATAACTACCATGATACACGACCGCGCATCTGCCTCATGTTCCAGGGGTTTCGATTCTGCTAAGTGGGACCCATAGTTCAGTAATCTGAGACCACTGCAGCGATGGGCCATGCACGAAATTGACAGTCGGGTGCATTTCTTGTTAGTGACCTACTAATAGATGGTCCAGAAAAGAAGTACAGCAACAGTCCATTCAAATATACAAGTACAAGGATGGACGGCCGGACGTATCAATCTTGAAGATTTGTGAGGATGGCCCACCCTGATGGGATGCATGAGACCAATGGACTGGATTATCGAACCATGAATCAATTTGCCAGAACTAAAAGACGGATTATTTTATGTGGAGCCTCGGGCCACGCATGTTACTCTTTCGGGTGTCAACGTACCGGGATTTTAGGAATCTAGTAGCGTATTCGGGTGAAAGCGAAAGGTGGGAAGTAGTAAAAGGCGCAAAAGTAAAATGTGTCGGCCGATACGCTCTTATCGGAGTAAGCGGATTGCGTCCTACGCCAGGTGGCAAGGGCTCTGTAGGGTATACCGTGATGTATGGATTTTATCCAAGCCGTCTATTCATTTTTTCTCTCTTTATAATACGAGCCTAAAAATAAGGCAGAACCAAGGTAGCAGTAGCACACATGGTGGGGATTTAACTTTCACCGTTAAAAACTTTTTGGGAGCCGTGGAAGTTTTGATTAAGCTGATATTTATGTTTTCACTTCATCAGGTCCATGTGACCTTATAAAACAGGTTAGATGACAAATAAACATAACGGTGGGGTCAGGAATGTTTGAACGGTGGGCATCATTATCACCCCCTGATTCCTTTGGTGTGGTTCAGTTGGCCTTGGATCTACTTCATTTTTTGGACCCTTAAGATAAAATGATCTGGAAAAATGGATGGATGGATTCGATAAAACTCACACAGTATGGTGGGACCTATAAAGCCCTGGCCTGGACCAATCCTCCACTGTGTGGCTCATGGCAATGTATGTGCCTTGCGACCACGAAGTCCATCGGTTTTGACAGGCCATTTTAGGCTATTTAATACTCACAAGTGGGCTACAACCTTCGAAAACCAACAATAATGGTCAGTTAAGCTTGTAGGTTATGTCCCACCTGCGATAGCGAAATGTCCAATATTTTAAGTAGAAGACCAAAGCATTTTTCCATCCTCACATGTTTCCTATTTGTACGTGTGCTCTTAAGCTCTGATGGCGCCCTATCCAAAGGTTCAGTAATTTTCTATCTTAAGATATATGGACCACGTACAGTGGGCCCATATATCAACGGTTCTTGGATCATTGAAAAAGGAAACCGGACCAAACTGACAGTTGAACAGTGTTTTACGATCCTTGGTCCGCACATTGTAGTTTAATGGCACTTGTTGGATTCAAATCATATTTTAATCATCCAAAACTACTTATATATGGGACATGGAGGGAATGAAATCTTAAATTAGACTTATTTCAAACCTTTGGTCATTGAACTGTTTTTCTTATTGAGCCACCATTGTTTTAACCTGACCTTATTGGCCCCGGCTAAGGATTTCTTAACCCGATTCAAGACAAGGGCGAACCAGGCCCTAGGTCTTGTCACCCCTAATTTGAAATTCTAAAAGCGTATTTGGTTGTCCAATTACAATAGTAAATAGTAAATGACAATAAATGAGTAACGATTATTAACTCTTGCAATTATGCAGTGTCATTAAGGTTTATTTGTTTGACCATTTAATTACAGTAAATGGTGGTAAATACATAAGAATTACTTCTCATATCCATTTGGATTGGAGGGAACATATGGAGGAAATTATGCCAGAATTTAAATTGCATCAAACAAGGTGCTTATGTAAAATCTATGAGTCCCAACCATGATGTATGTGTCTGAACCACACTGTCCCTCCATTTTACCGGCTCATTTTAGAGCATGAGCCTAAAAATGAGGTAGATTGTAAGCTCAAGTGGATCACACCATGGGAAATGAGACGAATAACGACATCCATGGTTAAAAGCTAAAATTTGAGTAGAGCCTAGAGTGATGTGTGTTTGTCATCCAACCTGTTCATAAGGTAACAAGAACATGGATAAACCAAAAGTACAAATATCAGCTTAATCCAAAGCTTTTGTGAGCCCTATGAAGTTTTCAACAATAGGCATTCAATTCCCACCTATGGTGTGGTCTACATGCATTTTGGATTTGCATCATTTTTAAGATCATGCCCTAAAATAAGTTGATAAAACAGATGGACGGCGTGGACCAGACACATACATCATTGTGGGCTCCACAAATTTTTTGTATCTTGTTCTTCTTCTTGGTTTTAATAAAGCTATCAACATGCATAAATTAACTAGGTTAAATAATTATTAACTATGTACTACCATTTAAGGATGTCCAACAAAATAAAAGTAAATGAACGATGTCCTACTCTCTTCTTATTTGGTAAATATAATTATAAGGACAAAGTAATCTGTGACATGGTCAATATGGACGTTTGCCATGTGTTACTTAGTCGACCATGTTAGTACGATGTTGATACTCCACATAGAGGTCGGAATAATATTTTTATTTTTTTTAAAGATAGTAAAAAGATTATCCCTGCCTTTAAGAGAATGGAGAACCAACTCAAAACTTGTGAAGTAGAGAGATAGTATCTCGTAACTGTACAGGATTTCGTCAAATAATTTGAAGGGATGTAGGAGATCAATGCATTAATTGAAAATGAAAATGAAGTAGAACCCAAGAACATTCGAGAAAAGTTGAAACTAGTGTTGCATGAATTCAAGAGGATTATTCCCGATAAACTTCTAAACAAGTTGCTCTCCATGCAAGGTATTGTTCTTTTTCAAGTGGAATTCGCATTCAACGACATGTAGAATCGATACACAAAGTACTCCTTTGAGGTTGTATATGGTCGTATTCTCAAATATACACTCGACCTAGTCCCTTGTCCCAAGTAATTGAGTATGAGTATTGGTAAATAAAATATGACGGATTGAATGATGACAGTGCATGCCAATGTCTGAAAGAAGTTGCAAGAGTTTAACGTCAAGTAAAAGGAAGAGGCTAATAAACATCAAGGAAAAAAAGTATTTGAATTGGGTGATAACCTGATAGTTCATCTATGCAAGGAGAGATTTCAAACTGAAAAATATAACAAGCTGAGGGCTAAGAAGATACATCGTGCTCTGACCCTTAGGAAAATTAATGATAGCGCTTATTGTTGTTCAAATAATATAAAAGTTATATTTTCTGTAAATAGGTAAACCGAAAAATCATCAGGACAAGCTGAAGCACGTATGAGAACGTTGTCCTTAAAGCGTTATTTGCCCATTCTCAATCAAATTGTGAATGCTGAAAGGTTTCAGGCAAACAGCTTCTAGAATACGACGAGCAAGGTGTGGATCTGCGTTTAGCAAATACGAGGATCCATTAATGGAACTCTATGCACAAATTTCTGACAGATAATAAAAAGAAAAAAAAAATCCCAAAATGAAAAAGAGAAATGGAAATGTTTAGACCATTACACTGGTATGTTCTTGAGTTCTTCTGGCCAAGGTTCAAATGAACCTTGCACCTTGCTGTCTTGCTGGAGTACACTAGTTCGTATGAGTATGATTTAGAGTGTGTTTGTAATAGTTTGCAAACTCATCCAGGCGCTGTATATATAGGCTAGGATTGCTGACCGTTTTGGTCTAGGGCCATTAATACACATGACTGTTTCTAGCCATTGGTGAGAAACTCGCTGTTATTAGCAGTTTCTGACTGTTGTGCATGTGGTGTAACAGCTATTGCATGCTGACCGTTTAGACTCATTAGCTAGTCGTTTATAGCTATTGAGCTAGCCATATGCAACAGTTTTTACATGGTCAGACTTAATGTGTATAAGGAGTTACACCTTACTCCAACAGCTAATTTTTTCAACCTCTATATAAGTCATACAGGTCTCATTCAAACCTCTAGACTCATCTCAACAACCTAACCTATCTCTCTATCGCACCGGTTCGTGAAGGAGCGACCCTCTGCGACATGATGCGCACGTACAAAGTGCAAAGTGCGCCATTAACGCCTTTATAGCCACACTACCTCACATGTCTACGCTCTCGCACCGAGCCCGTGACCGAGCGCGAGTGTTCGCACAAGAACACACAAGCCCGATACACCATGTACCAAGCAAGTAAAACATAAAGGTACTCCACTTTTCTCATACAAACTCCTATTTTTCCTTCCACTTTTCTAATGTAGGACTTTTCCCAAAACTCAAAAAATGAATTTTTTTGCAAAACTTTTTGATATATATATATATATATATATATATATATATATATATATATATATATATATATATATATATATATAATAAATATTAAATTATATTTTTTAACCAACCTTTTACAAAATTTATGTTGTTGATTTTTGTAAGGGTGTAAAGTTCTTACGAGACTAGTAAGAGTATTATGCGTTGGGTTTGTTGAATAACTCGATGAGTAGTTATTTCCAAGTAGAGGGGACTAATGTAGGATATGGTACAGATACATTCTAACATGGCTGAACCAAAAGAAAGCAAAATGGAAGTGGAAGTAATCATCAGATCTGAGCCTAGTCCTACGTAGGTCATAATGTAACTAGGCTCTAATTGCATCCGGTTCAAGGAAATTTATTTTGGATAGGGAGAAATTACAATTTAAAGTGTGAATCGTAAATCGACCATAACTTTGATCCGGGTATCGTTATGAGACCAATGGCCTATCAATCTTTATCGTAACTAGCCATATGTATGGGTTTGCACAACGGGTCACCTAGGTCTGTTTCACGAGAAAATGCTTTATTTAAATTCAAAATTGGGAAATAAAAATATATATTATTTTTAATAAATTTTATATTTTATTGTATCTCTTTATTTTTAGAGTTTTAGTATGTGGCGTCTTCTTAGAAATTGCATGTAATTATGTTGAGAGTCATCCAATAAGATTAATTTATAATCTTAGTATAATCATACTAGGAATTAACATTTTATTTTTCTTTATTAGTATTATAATCAAGAAATTATATAAATTACACATTATTTAATAAAATATTCAAATTATCTATCTTAAATATTCAAATTATTATTTTTTATTTCAAGGAATTAAGATTTTATTTTTCTTTATTAGTATTCAAGATTTTCTATCACTTGGAAACCGGTGATCTTTCTCTTAACTTTTTCACACTCTTCCCTACATCACATAGGGGATCATGCATTTCCTAATCATTCAATTCTTAATCATTCGATAATGGATCTAAAGTGCTCTCCAAAATATGCTATTCCGGATTTGTTTAGGCCCCACAAAAGATCAGAACCTATAAAAACCGCCAAGGGAGAAATGCCATGCATATGGTGGACCCTGCCGTGGATTGTCAACAGTTCGGGTCTCATCGTATCAAGATTTCTATGGCTTCTAGTCATTTACCCCTTTCAACATTTAGGGATGGTGAGATACACGCGTTCACATAACTTTCGGTGAACACTCGGGCGCTTGTGATCTTTTCTGAAAAACAAGTTGTTGTGAAAAGCGTGCGGGTAGCTCTGCCGTACGAAGCTAGGTGGGGCCATTATGATGTTTGTGAGAAATCCATCGCGTCCATCTATTTTGTCAGCTCATGCTAGGACATGAGCCAAAAAATAAGTCAGATTCAAAAAACAAGTGGGCCACACGATAGGAAACAGTAGGGATTGAATACCAACCATTGAAACATTTTTCACGCCACATGTATTTGATCATAGAAATATTTTTGTGCTCTCCACTCATCCCAACCTCACAAACGGTCTGGATGGCATATAAACATCACTGTAGACGTAGGGAAGGTTTCAATAGTAGGCATTACCCTCCCCACTTTTTCTTATAGTGTGGCACACTTAGCTTTAAATCTGACTCATTTGTATACTTATACGCTAACTTGTGTGCAAAATGGGCTGGTTAAATCAAAAAATAAAAAATCAACCGTCTAAACCCAACATACACGTGTGTGCCTATGTTAGCGACTCTGCTATATTAATTTTATCTTTTCTCTTCGTGTGGCATGTTCACGAATGCGGATTGCCTGCTGACGCGGCTAGCAGCGGCTGCCCACAGTTCTCTTTGGGACCCACCACCATTAAAAACTTACTAGAGTCCACCATAATGTTTATTTTCCATCCAACCTGTTAATTAGGTCCTGCATGAATGGAAAACACAAATAACAGCTTCATCAAAAACTATTGTCTCCCCAAGAAGTTTTTAATAGTGAGCGTTGAATCACCACTGTTTCCTGTGGTGTGGTCCACATGAGGTTTGGATCTGCCTCATTTTTGAGCTTACGCCATAAAATGATATGGAAAAATGAATGGATGGCGTGAATAAAACTAGCACATACATCATGGCACTCTCCACCTAACAAATGGCAGAGATCTCCATTAATTATGCCCCACCTGATGAATGTCAGGGATCTGCCGTCAACTTTCATCTCCGGCACCTGCACCTGTTCTGCCCAATCAGATGCATGGTTTTAAGACTCCAATTTATACCGGGAAGCTTGTTTTGGTTGACTGGGGTTTGGTTGGATTTTCTCTAGTTTGGCCCAACAAAAAGGACCGGCCTGACTCACCTGCGACTCAACCCATGCCTGGATGACGGATCCGAATGGCCGAGTCTCGTACGTATGAGGGACCTAAAGTTTAACCGGGATGATTAAAATATAGTCAGTTTAAACAAAAGTCATCCATCCACTGAGAAATGCTTCAGGGGAATACTAGGATTGTCTAATCAATATGATTTTTTTGACAACGGTGCATCCTCACGCTCCACCGTACCACGTGTGTTACTTTTGGTGAGCCTTGGTTTGTTTGGTAGTAGATGACTTCCATAAGGGGAGATGAAACAGCGGAAATCGGATTGCGTACTGAGTTACTCAGTACGTACTGAGTAAACTCTGTTGGGCCCACCGTGAATGCATCTGGTCTATTCACGCCGTCCATCTGTTTTTCCATCTTATTTTAGAGGTTGAGACAAAAATTTAAGCATACCCAAAAATCAAGTGGACTATACCATAGGAAACAGTTGGAATAATGACTTCCACCGTTGAAGCCTTTCTAAGGCCCACAGTGATGTTTATTTCTCATCCAACCTATTCATAAGATCAAAAAGACATGGATGAAGGAAACACACAAATACAAGCTTGATCCAAAACTTCCGTGGCCCCCAAGAAATTTTCAACGGTAGATGTTCAATTCACACTGTTTCCTTTGGTGTGGTCCATTTGAGGTTTGAATATAATTCATTTTTAACCTCAATCCTAAAATTATCTGGTAAAATGGATGGACGGAGTGGCTAAAATATATAAAACACGGTGGACCCAACGGAGTTTCTGTTCTACTAAGTTACTCAGTAAGCAATCCCCTTCCGAAACAGCGGTAATGGTAACTCGGGGATTTTTTTTATTTTTTTATTATTTTGTTTTGAGGTTTTTCTTAAGATATTTTCAGAAAAAAAATCTCTCAAAATTTTTTAACTATATTGCAAATTAATAATTAATTTCTAAAAATGTAAAATGAGTTAGTTTACATTTTAAATAATTTTCATGTTATATCAGGTAAATTTCTTGATAAAATCATGAAAAAATAAAAATATCCAATATTTTAAAATCTACTAAGATTATTATAATAATATCTAAGTTGATTTTTTTTTTTTAATGAAAATATGGTAATATTATCAAAAACTCAACCATATTTGTAACAATAGACACGGTAGAGCCTGAAGAATGAGAGAGTAAGGTTGTGACCGAGCACGCATGGTGGGACAATGTATATCCAGGAGTCCATCTTGTTGTCGGTACAATTCATGGAAAATGGTTCAAAATACATGTATAGCTGATTATCCTAGCCACTTAATCAATGACCCTCAAATCAGTGGTATGAAGTGAAAGTGATTAACAGTCAAATATTCAGTGGGAAAGTTGAAGGTGAGTGATAGGATGTCTAATGAGTGTGACTTTTGAAAGATAAGCCACCGGTGATAGGGGTAGAAGATGGACGGAACCAATTGATACAAACGGCCCCACCATATCATCTTATTACTAGTGCCGACAAAATGGGTTGTCCGTTGTTAATAGGATTGATTGTGACAGCACACACATGGAATGAGTATTACGGGTGATTCTCATTAATATTTGAGGATGAGCAAATGATTGATCACGTGTCAGGCCCACCTTTGGCGTCTCTGGAGGTGGTAGATCAGGTGGGTACAGTGGACTATTATTGTCGATCGGACGGTTTAAAAACGAATATCTAATGTTGCCTCTTAAGTGTGCCTTAGGATCTAAGGCTTATTTGGATACCACCTAATAAATAACTTTTTAACTTATGTTAAATTAATAATAATTATTATTATTAACTCGGGTTAGTTTGGTAAGCATTGATTTATAAAAAAAGTAACTTATGTTATGAAAGTTACTTTATCTTATAATTTTTTTCTTTTCTTTTCTTTTTCTTGCTTTTCAATTTTTAACATCTCTCTCCGGTTCATACTCAAGGAGGGCCCACATGATGGGTGGTTCAGGTTGAAGGTGGGTCTATTATTATGAATGACCTACATCAAGGTGAGCCTAGAGGATAGATTGTTCATATTAGAGGTTGGCCCCTAACGGTGAATGACCCACATCCACAGTGGGCCCTACATGATCAGCGACCCATATTGAATGTGGGGCCCACATGGTGGATGGTCCATATCAAATGTGGGCTCCGCATGAGGGGAGTTGGATATGGAAGGCAGCTTCACATGACATACAATAACATTGAAGGTGGGCGCCACATGATGGATGACCCACGTTAAGGTGGGCCCCACATAATAGACAATCCACATTAAAGGTTGGCCCTTAATCATGCGGACCACATTGAAGGTGAGGCCCATACGATGGACAATCAACGTCAAAGGTGGGCTCCGCATGATGGGTGGTGGACATTAAAGGTGGGCCCTACATGATGGACAATTTATTTAGATGGTGGGCCTCACATGATGGATAACCCACATCAAGGTGAGCCCCACATAATGTGCGGTCCACATCAAAGGTGTTGATGATGAAAGACCCACATGCACGATGGGCCCCACATGATGGACAGTCCACATCAAAGGTGGGCTTGATTGGGCGGTGGATATTAAAGGTAGGCCCCACATGATAAATGACCCATATTAAGGTGAGCTCCACAAGAGGACGATTCACATCAAAGGTGGGCCCCCTGCCCCTAATGATGAATGACCCACATCCAAGGTGGGTCCACTAGATGGACATCCCACTTCGAAGATGGCCCCGCATGATGGACAGTCCACATTAAAAGTGGGCCAACATGATAAACAACCCACTTCCAAGGTAAGCCCGCATGATAAACAACTTTCATCAAGGTGAGCCTTGCAAGGTGGATGGTCCACATTGAAGGTATGCCCAACATGGTGGATAGTGAAGATCGGGCCAAGGTGGGCTGAAAAATGAATAATGGGTCCACATGATGGATAATGGATATTGAAGGTGGACCAAACAAACTTGAAAGATAAATCCTTATGTGATGTTGGCAATCAAACATACTCTTCTACTCTCTAGCTGATAAGTCTATTATTTACCAAATTTGTTTACTAAATAAGTAGAAACCAAAATAAGTTACTTGAGGCACAAATGCCCTATCCATTTCTCGTTACCTTTAGACATCTCTAAATTCAACAGAATTTTACCAATATTTTCTATCCTTTTTTCATTGTTAAGGATAGGATCGAATAAAAATTCTCTTTCTTCATCACTTACTTTCATATCCTTATCAGAAATGCTAGCTAGATACATAATCATATAGCACAATAAGAGATTCTGTTTTAGGGACAATTTCGAACGTGGGATGAGATGGTATAAATTGTATATTATTATTACACAATGAATATATGCTTGAAAATGTCATGGTATTTTGACCATTTAATCCAATACTTGAGATACAATTCCTTTTTTTTTTTTTGGGAAAATCATTGTTTATGTGAAACCAACATTTGGAATGCTGGAATTGTAGTCAATGAACTTTTCTTTTTTTTTTACACACGCACACACACCTCACACACTCACGCTAGTGGAATTTCACCACCTATGGGTACTCGAACCCTTGACCAGGAGTCGAAACTCCTGAGAATCTACCACCCAAGCCAGAATTGTAATCAATGAACTTGATTTCATAACCAATGCCAGTCACGGGTATTTATATACAACTCGAGTGTTATGTGTAAAGAATGCATATGGATGGAAAACATAGATAAAACACATGCATCAATGTGGGGCCCACACATACATCCACCCGAAGTCCCTTAGGGTTGGAAGTTTAGATACCTGGGTTGATCCAATCCTTTATATCTATTTCTAACGTTGAATGAAATTTATATTTCACCAAATGCAATTCAATATCGCATACTTCTGCATGCCAAAAGAACCCAGAAAGGTGGCCAGGGCAGCAAGTGTAGAAGCATGTGCATTTTTAGAATGGGCAAGATGGACCATCATTATTATGTGAAATCACCTACCGAATGCATGACCTTAGAATACAACATGTACTCTAGAGGTATGGTTGTATGCCTTCAAGAAAGATTTACATGGTACCATTATTTCCAGAAGAATTATTGGGAACTCGACCTTAGGCTTTGCCCATGTTACCTCGGTTTTCAATTCTAGCAAGTGGTCTCATCGGTCAATTATCTAAAGCATTGGTCAAATGCATACATGTTAGGATAATCTAGACCATGTACAATAAGTCTCTCCTAGAAACATATACTTTTGTCTTTCTTTATCTAAGATATATGTGAAAGAGACTCTATGTTGATAGATTGGCAGCACCAATAATCAACAAGTGTACTTCAGAAACGGTTACAAGTTTTTTTTTTTTCCCTCGAGAAATATAAGTTTATCCAAATGGGATTTGTTAAAATTAAGAATTAAAATTTTCAAATCCTTTAAATCCCACTGCATTTTACATTAACATCCATCGTTACTACCTTGGGCAGACTATGCCACAAAAATTTGATTAATAGGTGAAATTAAGGGTGCAGACTGGGTACTAACCTACCAGGACCTAGCTAGAGATGGATAGTTCTGTTAGGGGCTCTGTGGAGCCCACCTGGTATATGTGTTTTATCCAAGCCGTCCATCCATTTTGAAAGATTTTTTTAGGGTATGAGCCCAAAAAGGAGGTAGATTGAAAGCTTGAGTGGACCATACCATTGGAGGCAGTAGTTACAAGGACCCCACTGTTAAAACCTTCCTAAGACTCACCGTGATGTTTATTTGTCATCCAACTTATTTATAAGGTCACATAAACCTGAATGAAGGGAAAACATAAATATCAGCTTGATTCAAAACTTACCTAGCTCCTAAGAGGTTTTCAGCATTAGACATTCAATCCCTACTGTTTCCTATGGCATGGTCCACTTGAGCATTCCATCTCTCTTGTTTTTGGGCTTATTACTTAAAATGATTTTGCAAAATGGATTGACAATGTGAATAAAACACATACATCACGGTGAGCCTCAAAGAGCCCCTGACTGGACCGTTCATCCCTAGCTAGGTCATGGTGGGGTAGTACCAAATCCCGGCCCTACTATTAAGCTAGAAAAAGGCCCAATAGTGATGACTGGATCTTCCAAAATGGGTGAATTTTGGTACCAAATCCACCCGTGACGGTGCGCAACAAAGTATGATGTAGACTAATGATCCGTGGGCCCTACTTTTCCAACCTTGAAAGCTGACTACACTCTGCAAAGCATTGCGTGTGGATCCTATAAATCTCATCTTTTGAGCTGTCCATGGACTACACTACTGTGACCGTTCACCACAATTTTAAAGTGGTGGTGACTCATCCTCTTCACATATCTTGACCATCCAAAGCGTGGGGTACAATGTAATTGGAACATTCTCTGAATTTAATATTAGCATGTTTGGGAGTGTGAATTTGGAAATTCCTGGATTTAAAACCTGCCTATTGTGTCTGGCACCTTGATTAGGATTCCCCAAAAACCAAAAGCAGATATTTACAGCAGTTTGAATTTAATTACTAAATCAATTTTATCATCCCTAATTAGTGTATATATGTAATGTTTGACACAATGATTATAATAAGCTGGTTGAAGCCCGAAAATGATGAAATTCCAAGTCTCAAATGGGCCACAAGAACAAGATCACATCTCAGTAACTAACTAATAATTTTTAACTATGGATTTATATGGACAATGTTTGGATGGCACAAATTATTATACTAAAGTAATTATAGTTATGCAATTGATAATTTCATCGCCTTGGGATATCATTAGTTGGCCATGTGCCTAATAAATTAATAGCCCAGTGACACATGTTACACATGTAATTCTTGGTAGGATTTTAGATGTAATTTAGGGCCCGTTTGGCCGGGCAGATTGGAAAGGATTGGATGGTATTGGAAGGGAGTGGAAGTTAAATCTCGAGATTGGCCCGGCGTGCCAAACAGACTAAGTGATCTGATCCCAAGATATAGCAATCCCATGAATCTTAAGACAATCCACTGACAACACCATCATTACCTTTAAATCCCATCCAATCCACCCCAATTCATTCAAATTTGCCTGGGGTGTGTTTGGTTTGAGGGATTGGAAGGGATGAGAAAGTTTAATCCCGGGATTGGCCGGAGGTGCCAAACAAACTCGATATTGCAATCCCTTGATATAGCAATCCCATGGATCTTAAGACAATCCACTGACAACACCATCATTGCCTTGAAATCCATGCCATCCACCCTAATACCATTCAATTCCTTCTAATCCACCCGTCCAAATGGGCCCTAAGCTTTCACTTTGGATTTCAAACCCCTCTTTAAAGGAATTTAAGGGTCTGTTTGGGCGGTGGGATTAGAAGGGATTAGGTGGGATGGGATTAGAAAAACAAAATTATTACCCATGACCAGGATTGTCCCCTATCGCCATGGGATAAGATTAATGCCCTGCTTTGTTGATAATATGGTGGTATATTGAATGGATATGCCCACCATCATTTGAAATTATTGAGAATAACACACGTGTTATATCTAAATTGTTCATTTGTTTTGTAACCTCATTTTATGGCATGGGCCTAAAAATGAGGTAGATCCAAAACTTATGTGGCCCCAAAGAAATTTTCAACAGTAAGTATTCAATCCTTGTTGCTTTCTATGGTGGGGTCCACTTGAGCATTAGATTTACCTGATTTTTTTGCCCATGCTCTAAAATAATCTCGATAAATGGGTGGACGGTGTGGATATAGCCCACACATTATGGTGGGACCTACAACAACTTGCTAACATTGAGTGAAATTGGCACGGGACACAATGCAATTCTATTTAATGTAATTCCAAGCTCTTCCAATCTTCCCAAACATGGAGTGGAATTGGCACGGACCAGATGAATCCCATCCCACCAAATCCCTTCTAATCCCACCGCCCAAACAGACCGTAAGGGCCCGTTTGGCCGGGTGGATAGGAAGGGATTGAATGGTATTAGGGTGGATGGCATGGATTTCTAGGTAATGATGGTGTTGTCAGTGGATTGTCTGGAGATCCATGGGATTGATATATCCTTGGATTGCTATATCCAGTCTGTTTCATCCCTTCTAATCCCTCACACCAAACACGTCCCAGGCAAATTTGAAGGATTACGGTGGATTTGATGGGATTTAAATGTAACGATGGTGTTGTCAGCGGATTGTCTTGAGATACATGGGATTGGGATCAGATCACCGACTCTGTTTGGCACGCCAGGCCAATCCTGGGATTTTACTTCCAATCCCTTGCAATACCATCCAATCCCTTCCAATCCGACCGGCCAAACGGGCCCTAAAATGGCTTTGATATCCCCTCAAACCCTCCAAATCTTCTCTGCCAAACCATCCGTACGAGGGAATTTAAAATGGATTTGAAATCCCCTCAAACTTTCTCAATCTTCTGTGCCAAAGCATCCGTACGAAGGAATTTAAAATGGATTTGAAATCCCCTCAAACCCTCCCAGTCTCCTGTGCCAAACCATCCGTAACCATTTATCAAATGGATGGTTAAATGTGTCTAATTTCTTATTATGCTCCGTATGAAAGTGTGTGAGAGATTTGGACAGTCTAAATTGCCTCACAACTATTTCATGTATACCATAAAAACCACATGATCACCATTTTCTAGATGATGGTGAGCTATCATAGGAGCATCTAATGAGTTCGTTTTGCCTACGTTGGAAGGGGAATCATCAACGTGGGTCCCACTAAAGGATTGCACATTATCAAAACCGTCCACCTTCTACGCGCTACCACAGATGTACTACAGCAAGGAACTTACACTGAAAAGATCATAGTGTTCAACGATATCCATATCTTAATTTGGACCATTGGAATGGAATTTTTCAATGGATGTGATTCAACTCAACACATCAACTATCATCCTTTATAGTTTGATTGTTGTATTATCATAGACCTACACATGGACGGTTCTGATCATCGGTTCATACCGAAAATGTTGATGATCGTGGGGGTACAAGGTAGAAACAAATAAGGCATTTCTTGTCGGACGGAGGAATGATAGCTACATTGTCCTATCATATGTGGACCAGATCCGGGCCGTTGATAAGTTGGGTTCCCCATTGTTGATGTTCCTGATCCCAAAAATAAAAGTAGTAGACCATTTACGACGTGTGCAACCCTGTACTGTGAAATGGATGGTTAGGCGGTAAGAAATAGTTTACGGGGCACGTGCTATGTACCTGATGAGTTGGAAAACGTGAAAAGTACATGTGAACTGGTGCGAACAATGCAGGAAATCAGGATTTTTCAGCTTGTCGAAAGCAGAGGATCCGAATTCTAGTTTGTTGGACGTTCATATCCATCAAAGGACGCGGATTTCCTGCTGGAATGCTACGTAGGGCCACAATGATGTTCCCGAAAAATCTACTCAGTACATCCGTTTTTTCAAATTATTTTTAATACAGTAGACTAAAAATCAGGTGGATCCAGAACTCAAAGTGGCTGCACGGGAGGAAAGAAGAGAGATTCAGTGACCACGGTTTAAATATTTGTACGGCCACAAAAGATTAATATAAGGTTAGTAATTTTTTGTTTTTACTTCATCCCAATCTGATCGAACTTATAAACAGTTTAGATGGCATATAAACATCAAGATGGACGGTGGAAAACTCTTTCTCAAGTTTTCAGTATGGCCGTCTTGAGTTGTGGATCCACC
The DNA here is from genome assembly GCF_029962835.1 of Magnolia sinica. Lineage (NCBI taxonomy): Eukaryota > Viridiplantae > Streptophyta > Magnoliopsida > Magnoliales > Magnoliaceae > Magnolia > Magnolia sinica. The sequence continues at coordinate 13,198,627 of NC_080585.1, read as the reverse complement.
TGAATTTTGGCCCCCTCTCCTATAATGATCCAAAAAAAAAAGAGGAACGGGGTGAATTTTTCAGAAACATTATGGTGGGCTCCAAGTAGCATCCCAGTGCGTAGGAACTTCCTGCTAAAGCCTTTCAAAGTTTCTGTGCTGAGATGCTACTTGGGATCCACAGCTATGTTTCTGAAAAATCTACCCTGTTCATCCGCTTTTCAGATCATTTTAATGCACGTGGACTGCTGGGATCGTATGTTGGATGTTCATACACCATGGAGTGTACGCGCTGGGCATTGGATAATTTTTTTTTAACTCTTCCGCTCTTCCGTGTTTTAATGCATCCGAAGGCTAAAAAACCAATGCATCACTCCCCCCTTCAGACACCAGTTGATGGTTTTTTTTATTCCACGGAACATGGCACGTGCCATGCATGTGTGGGTTAAGAAGTTTAAGGAGAGGATTTTGGAAGTGGAAGAGAAAAGAAAGGAGAGAGATCCCTTTGGGGTGGGATCATGTGATGTTGATGGATTACTATATGTCCGACGGTTACAAATGGCTCAGTCAGATCGAGTGGCGTTTGGTGCTTGGCGCATGGTATTTGATGGGATTAAGTGGGATGGAATTGCATTTAGTCTCATGTTGTATTTTAAATTATTTTAAAATAATTTAGTGTTTCAAAATATCCGTTGGGACGGACCATGGCTGTGGCCATAGGTGCGCATGTGCCCTACGGATGTGTCTTTTCATTGAAAGGTTATATCCTTTCAATTTTTATTTTGAAAAGTTGTGTCTTTTGAAGCCTAAGGGTCGCACCACTTGAGTTTAAACCCAATAGTCACAACCCTTTGTAAAATGGTGTCTTCACAAAGTCTATAAATAGACTTCTGATTTTAAGTTTTGAAATGGATTAGCAAAATCAGGTTTCCTCTTAAAAATGTGTTCAAGTATTTTCTAGTTTAGGTTAAGACTACAAGTGGTTCGAGCCCGTGTACAATGAGTGCACCGCTGGGACCGGGTCATAGTCGTTGTATCCTGGAGGTCGATTGTTCTAGAAACCTGTTGCACTTGGGACGCTATCAAGGGGAGCAAATTCGATTTGAAGCCGAGTGACTCATGTCACACCTCGACTTATACAAATTGACAAGTTTTTTAACTTTTTTATTTTAATTTTATATAATTTAAATAGTTTTCCAAAATCTAATTTCCAACAATCTTAAAATCAAATTTTGGTTTGGAAAACTAATTAAGAATTATGGTTGTGCATTTATCTTGTTTGAAAGACATTGAGAAATAGCCCAAAAGCATATACCACCGACTTGATTTGTGAGTCAAGGCCCTTATAACCCCTTACATGTCCAACTCAGTGAATCGGGGCGAACGGGATTTTGCTTCTCCTAGAAGTAGCACCTGGCATATACATGATGAATATTGACAAAAACTCAACAAACCTTCAACGGCTCCTTATGAATGGGCCAAGGAGATTACACAAATGTGAATTATCACTTGCTACCTATCACTAGCATAAAAATCATCAACATAAGAGAAAACATCACCAATTTGGAATTTAGGATAGTAAGATTAAGCCAAGTTTTAGTAAGTGGTCAATCCATCTTGGTGCCTATGGGTTGCACGGTTCAGATACACTTGTATGTGATCCATGTATTACATAGCTCTTAACTATCTTTCTCATGGTAATAATGATACGCCGTGTCAATTTTGAAAAATAGAGGGGCCTACACAGTACCTACATCTCTGCATTCGAAATCATTTTACATGATATTGCTACAAAGGGCGAAGAAAGTTTTGCCGCTTATTTTTTAGTTTTCTTTTAGAGAGACCTTTCACTTAAAAAAAAAAAGAAAAAGAAAAAAATCTATTAAAAAGATTGGACAGTTCTCATTGCTTCTTACAAATTAAAGAGATTTTATTATAATGAAATGAAAAGAGACAGATGGGAAATAATTCTATTGAACTAGTGGGGCATTGGATGGATGGCTAAAATCCATTTAGCAGTTCTCTGAGGATGAGATTTCATTTGGAAATGATCCCATTAGATACTGTTCCCAATTAGGTGGGAGTCCTGAGAGGGCCAATCGATGCCATAAATACATTTGAAGCTCTGACGATGGCAAAAGTGGTTGGAAAGAAGAAAACTTTTTCTCTGTCAACCATTCGAAGCCTTGATAACAGGATATGACTGGCTATCTGATGGTTCCAATGGTAATAATAGGGGCTCGTTGTTGTTGTTGTTTGTATGTATAAATCCTAACCCGGATTCCGGATTTAAAATGTTGTGAGAATGGATGACAGTTGTGAATGTGGGGGGATCTAATGGCTTCAAGGCCCTAAGATTTTAAAGAGAAAATAAAAGATTTCCTCATTTCTGTTTTCATCTCCAAGGTTCTGTACGGTTAGGATTATTCTAATGTCTATCCTCTAGTTGTGTCTATTGTTGAACTTTTGCATGCACCAAAATTCTTGATGCTTAATATTCGTTATACACATCAAGTGTGTCCTTTGATGTCATGTTATAGGGTCAAAATATCATGTTTGGATCTCTGGTTACTATATAATAAGAAACGGTTCATGTAAATAAATAAATAAAAAAGGTTTATCAATCGATGGCTGAAATTATTCTCTACTGTCAACCCATAAGAGTCCACTAGATGAACCATCTGGATCACTGGGGTGATGCTCCATCTTTATAATGTAATGCTATCTTGATCAGGAAACGGTGTTGATTCTCGCCGACACTGTATATTAGGCACAAAGTTTATTAAACTTTTATGCTAAGATTTTTCAAATAAGCGGTCACGATCATCTCTTGATGGGCAGAATGAGTTAATCCTTTAAAAGCAATATCTCTAGTATTGTTGTTATAAACTGCTACATGAGTAGTGCACATCCTGTTTAATTTAGTATAATTTAAGTTATGTTGATATTAACATGCAGTTGGGTGATGTTACTCATAACTCGACAATTTTCTTTGTTGATTAACTGAGAAATGCAACACTCTCAAATAAGAAAAGATTCTAAAAGTTCTCTTGTTAGTACGGTGCATGTGTGAGAGATCCCGACCATCTACCAAGTAGGGTTATAGATAAACAGGCTCTGTCTAAAAGCCAAACATGAACGCTGATAAGAAAGGCATTCTCTTATAAATATATATGATAAGTGGATTGGCCAAATGGGACAGGGCATTGTCTATAATCAAATGCATATATTGCTTAGATCGGATCCCTCACACATGTGTTGCAAGTCATGTGAAGTAGGCATAACACTTCTCATTGCTGAATAGTTATCTGTCACATCATTTCATGATTATTTGGAATTTTAACTTTAGATCATCTTTATGTCATCTATGGTGCCTACTGCATGCATAGAATCCATGATTCAAAATATCAATCTTAATCATGTCATTTTCATATGGTACATGTAAGAGTGAAAATATTATTTAGTGGGTTTTGCCTTTAATGGCCTAAATGGAGGGGTATTCATATCGGACACATGACACATGTAGATGATGCATCAATACAAGTCATTGATGGAAGTAGCATCATGTGAAGGCAAAAGGACAAAAGGTGAATAGTAAAAATAAAAATAAAAATACTCACATTTTCTTCTTGTACGAATTAATTCGCTTGTAATCACATCCATCATCAACATCGTTCTATGGTAGGATCCAATACTTTTTAAGAAAATATTATTTTCATCCGATCATATGCCAATCTAGGACACATGTGTTAGATCTAGTCAATTCATATGATAGTTCCTATGAAATCCTCAAACTCAAAATTTCGTTAATAGGTTTATCAGGTAGACCATAGATATATCTATCTAGGCTAAATCTGAAATTATGGGAGCGCACTTGAATGCATTTAGATAAACCACTTAACCCATGTAGTACAAGTTTAGTGAATAAATATTTGATAAATGGGTTGACATGAAGATTTGTACCAAGAAAGGTATATGATGAATGTTATGGATCAATATGCACATGTGTTATATTGACATCATGTAGATTTTTAAAACAAGATATCTGGAATAAAATTGATTACATGTTTTGATGATCTAATTGGTAGCCATCGAATAAATGGTCAAAAAGAAAATTGTTAGTGTTTTGAATTCAAAAGATGATTGTTGGGTCAATGGAATTTTTAGGTTATATTTTATTCTTATTGGAGGCTGGATTTGGACATTTATGATTGGTATTCATATGAGACTATAAGTTCATTTGATGAACTATGTTGTTTTACCATCAACAAATGTATTTATTGACCAAATTTATGCACCTATGGAGCCCATTATTTAATCCATCGATCAAGATACTTGATAATGAACTTGAATATTTCTCTTCCATATTCAGTTGCCAAATATTCATTGATTGTATTGAATTTTAATCACTAATTGATAAATTGGCCAACCTTTCATGTGTTAAGGAACATATAATAACATGATAATGTTACGATATGATTACATGAAAGTTATACTCTATTTTAGTTGTCATATGTCTATGCATGACAGATTCCTCCAGCCTCTTTATATTGCAAATACAATAAGGTCGATTAACTTTATCACCAGTTAGTTGAATGGTGGGCTAGTGAAGTTGCTTGCATTGTAAGAGTACATTTAAAGATAAGAAAGTTGATTGTATTTAGAGCTGATGATACGACAACTATCATACTAAAAGTGATGCTTAGTATCTATTACTTGATGGAGTCATAATTGTTGACTCTGTGAGGATAGAAATGAGTTCAGTATACTTTGGCTTAAGATATGAATAATCAAAGAGGCTGCAACTGACTGTCAAAGACTTAATTGAGGAGCAAAAGGAGGAATCAGCCTTGGCAGAGGCTCATTTATGAATAACTAGTTGGTGAGGCAATAGCTTGTCAATACGATGATCTCTAGTTGATCTGAAAGGATGATTAGCCACAATGAGACTAAGACATGGCCAAACTCGTATGAGAAGAAAGCCTGATGGAACAATGACGGTGGAGGTAAAAGGCCTATGGGTCATAAATCCTCTGACCAAGTGATTATCTAAAAGATTAGTCAATGATACATCGAAGGGAATGGGGCTGAACCTAATATATGAGTTACCAGTGTTGACAACCCAACCTATACGAGTAGAGATCCTATTAGATAGGTTCAATGGGTAAACAACAAGACACGACGTAAACGATTGCACCGATGTAAATGAGCCCCTTCTATGGTGTACAGTGCGAGCAGCAACGCAGAAGGATGAGTTTTTAGAACTCTTAATGAATCCATAACCATATATTTGGTGGTGTATACAGTTGTTGCATACACTTGATGGAATTCACCTATATGGGTGTGGAGGTGGAGGCTGCTTCATATGAGAATGTAGGTGAATTCTCTAGAGCACTCATGAAATCCAGGTAATGGTGCATGGCCGAAACGCATCGAACCGCAGAATCACTTGTAGCGGAAAAGTTGTGTGAGTGGCATGTACTTGTGATCTACATCAAAAGAAATCAGGTTCAAGACTATAGTGTCACCTGATTCCTGTAGACCTGTCATGTTTACTCTAATGTCGGTTCAAGTCTATGGTGACACCGGCACCATTGCACAACTCTTCCATCTTAACCTGAAATGTCAAAAAATTTGAAATATGTGGGGGATTGTTGTATTTTAAATTATTTTAAAATAATTTAGTGTTTCAAAATATCCATTGGGACGGACCATGGCTGTGGCCATAGGTGCGCATGTGCCCTATGGATGTGTCTTTTCACTGAAAGGTTATATCCTTTCAATTTTTGTTTTGAAAAGTTGTGTCTTTTGAAGCCTAAGGGTTGCACCACTTGGGTTTAAACCCAATAGTCATAACTCTTTGTGAAAGGGTGTCTTCACAAAGTTTATAAATAGACTTCTGATTTTAAGTTTTGAAATGGATTAACAAAATCAGGTTTCCTCTTAAAAATATGTTCAAGTATTTTCTAGTTCGGGTTAAGACTACAAGTGGTTCGAGCCCGTGTACAATGAGTGCACCGCTGAGACCGGGTCATAGCCGTTGTATCCTGGAGGTCGATTGTTCTAGAAACTTGTTGCACTTGGGACGCTGTCCAAGGGGAGCAAATTCGATTTCAAGCCGAGTGACTTACGTCACGCCTCGACTTATACAAATTGATAAGTTTTTTAACTTTTTTATTTTAATTTTATATAATTTAAATAGTTTTCCAAAATCTAATTTCCAACATCCCGTGCCAATTCCACTCAATGTTTGGGAAGAATAGAAAGCTTGGAATTAGATTCGATAGGATTGCATTGGGTCTCGTGCCAATTCCACTCAATATTAGCAAGTTGTGTAGGTCCCACCATGATGTGTGGGCTATATCCACACCGTCCACCCATTTTTTGAGATCATTTTAGAGCATGGGCCAAAAAATCAGTTAGATCTAAAGCTCAAGTGGACCCCCACCGTAGAAAGAAGCGGGGATTGAATACCTACTGTTGAAAACTTCTTTGGAGCCACATAAGTTTTGGATCTGTCTCATTTTTAGGCCCATGCCATAAAATGAGGTTACAAAACAGATGAATAGTTTGGATATAACGCTTATGTATTATTCTTAATAGTTTCAAATGATGGTGGGAATATCCATTCAATGTACAACCCTATTACAAACATAGCAAGGAATTAAGCTTATCCCATGGTACCAAGGACAATCCCTGTCATGTTCAATAATTACATTTTTTTTTACCCCGTTCCACCTAATCCTTCCTGATACTGTGCGCCAATTAGGTGAGGCCCTGGCGTATATAATACCCAGGTACGTTCGACCTATATGTTTTAAGTGCAAAATTTACTCTGCTCATCAGTTTCTATATTTGTTGGTAGATAATGAGTTCAATAATCAGGTAGAACCACTAATTAGGTAGGTCACATCGTATGAAACAACATGAATGGGATGCCGACTAGAGGTTCATGGCGTTGGTTACCACGTGATGCATCTTTCATTGAATCCATCAATCAGGAATGACACACCACGATAAAGAGAAGATACAAATATCAGCCCCCATAAAATTTTAGATTGATCTTATTTTTGTGGTCCACATGAGTTTTTTCATAGGTTGATATTTTTTATGTGTGGTTTCAATTTTCACTTGATAGACGAAGTGGGTTTTACATGTACGCTAAGGTGGGTCACATAGAATTGTATCTCCTCTTCATGTGGCCACATGCAGGAAGAGAAGTGGTTGCAGGCTACCCACGTTAAAAGAAGTATAGGATGCAGGTTAAATCCAAGCCATTTATTATGCATTAAAATCTCTCAACCATTTCTTGCCAACCACTACAATTTTAGGACAGAGTTACCCTGGCTGGACTGACATTGTGGAGGCTAACTGCAGGGGCATTATACATAATAGAGAGGAGAATTATTGCCTCAGGCCTGCATTGTACCATTGGTATATTGCATTTTTAGCCAAATAAAAAATAAAAAAGAGTGATTTTTCATGGCTTAAAATGCAATGTACTGCTATTACTGGTCAAGGGACCTGTAGCTAATGAGTTCTCTTTTGAAATTGGACTTTCTTCCCCGTCAGAGACTCAATGGCAACCGGACCTGATCAATAAGAGATGTAGAGGATGCGAAAACCACCCCTAGTCATCCAAAGCCTACTCGCCCTCTGTCTCAGTGTGGTATGAATCAGAGATCTAAATTGTTCATTTGGTGGGCCCAGTGTTTATTTGCCCTGTCCCAAAAATCAACCACCAGAGGTCATTCAGGTGGGGCAAACCAGTATGAGAAAAAGTAGGTTGGAAAATCAATCTATAGTTTTCAACATTAAGAGTTCAATCACCATTGCTTCTTATAGTGTGGTCTAAATGAACCTTTGATCTGCATGCTCTTTTCACTCATGCTTTAAAATGATCAGTCAAAATAGATAGATGACGTGGATAAAATATGTACATCACGGTTGGCCCCATAGAGCCCCTAATAGGACCGTCAGTGATGTAAGGAAGGATGTGAAATAATAAGAGAAATATCATCTTCTTCCTCAAGTGATTAAAGTCTTGGATTCATTCAGAGAGTTCTTTAACCCACAAGAAAATAAGAGAAGTTTTTTTAATATTTTATTGAATAACATGTGCATAATTTCTCAATTCCAATACTAATAAAGAAAATTCAAACTCTAATTTAAAATAACCTAAAGCAGTAAATCTCTTATAAAATCTAATTTCTTAATTCTAGCAAATTCTTATAAAGTATAATTTCCTAATTCTACCAAAACTTTTTTAGAGCCTAGTTTTTTGAAAATGGAAACATTCAGGTAAATCTTATTAGAACATTCTTAATATTATTACGAGCAATTTTTAAAAAAGACAAAACATCTTAAAACTCTAAAAATAAAAAGATAGAATAAAAAATAAAATTTATTAAAAATAATAATTTTTTCTAAATTTGTATTTATGAATTGAAAGTGCACTAGTGTTTTTCCACAAAACAAAGGTGCGCGATCAACCATGGAGGTTTAGTTGACCACAAAATCATTACTACATAAGGATTGAAAGGTTGTGCATTTTATGATATTGCCTATATATATATATAAACTATGACTCTTTTATATTCAAATTTTCAAATGATAATTTTTTTCTCATTAGAAATAAATTTTGTCTTACAAGACAGGCTTAGGACCCAGATACATCATGCTTCAGGTAAGACTATGCCCAATTGTGATTAGTACTTACACTTTTATATAGGCTTATTTTAATCAAATCATGTTAAGAATGCATATATGACCCATCTTTCATCAGTTCACCTTTAATAAGATCCTAATAATGGTATTACCCAATCCACACCCCCTATGTAAGTGACGAAAGGTTCAAATATACCTAATAAAATTACCTTTTAAAAAAAATAATAAGAAAGAAAAAAAAAATGTATATAAAAGATCATCAATGGAAACCGCGCAATATGAGACGTTGGATTAGTCAAACCATGGATTGGACCACTTTTAGGAGGTGGACTAAGGAAGGGGAATACTTACTTCCTAAGTTTTCTTATGGCGGTGATAAAGGTTTATTTAATCTATTCTAACGTAGTTAGGTAGAGTCTTTGGTCACTCCGGAAATTCTTCCTATTTTTTACTACTTTCTTCTCAAATGATGTCGTTATTTGTGCAGACGTGGAAAACGAAGTTCCGGTCGTGAATCAGAGGGGAAACTGTTTATTGCCACGCATGGCCTTTTTGAGGATTTTGCATGAGAAATGCTAAGTACCAGTCACGTGTGTGAGATCACAGCCGTTCAGAAGGCCATCCCCACCAGATAGATGCCATATCCCAAAACTTAAGACCGCATGATCACCAATATGTCCACATGGGTCTCAATGAAAGAACGGTTAATGAAAATTGACCAATGGCTCAAATTCTATGTACAACGATGGCCCGCTTGAGATTATATCGGGATCATTGTTTTAGATGTAACATGTACGCGGTGCTGATCTCCTGATTAGTGGCCCCAATCTTTCACACGTGCTCTGATCTCCGTGTGGAAGGCGAGTGCACTTACACTCCGGCGTATGCATCTGCGAGCATGTCTCATTTTTCATAGAACTGCTTCTGTCATAGAATTTTTTGTGGATCCTCTTGTGGAAAAATTAGTTTGTTCAACTCATCTCGTGAGCCACACGATGGAAAATAATGGATTGCCACTGAACTAACAAAAAAATAGGTGTGGCCCACCACCAAATGGATCGGGCTGACCTTAGCGTAAGGTAATTCTCATGGAGGGGTCAATCTTTTGGAACGGGTTGGATGTCACACATACTTAACAGGACGGAAATTATCATTAGCTGGACGGTAGATTGGTGTCCAACTGCTTGTAGGATAATCCGCCGTTTAACTAGTGCATATGTTTTAACCTGTCATGTATGTGCGACATCCAACCCGTCCAATAGGTTTCCCCATTACTTGGATAACGATGTCAAAATTTAGTCGGATCCACTCCATAGAAATAATGGATTACCATTGATATGAAAAAAATTAAGGTGTGGCCCACTATCGTGTGGATCAGGTTGAATTTTTCCTGTTTTGATCCTCATGGTGGTATGAGCCTTTTGGATGGGTTGGATGTCACACAGATATGACAGGAGAGAAATTATCTATTAGTTGGACGGGGAATTACCGGTCAAACTAGTTGGACATGAACATCTCTCCTTTGCTGATGCGCCCTTCAGCTTTTCGGGGTATTTGAAAAGGACGCGGATTGCGTCCTACCCCCGCCCGGACGGTAAGCAGTCCGGGCAGGGCTCTGTGGGGCCCACCGTGATGTAATTTTTTTATCCACGCCGTTAATCGCTTTACTCGGATCATTTTAATATATCTTTGTTAAATTGTAGCAGGTCCATAGCTCCAGTGGACCACATCGGAGGAAGCTGCATTGATAATGAAAACCACCCTTGAAACCTTTCTAATGGCCACCGTGACGTTTTTTTTATCATCTAACCTATTAATAAGGTCATGTAGACGTGTATTAAGTGAAAAAACAAATATTAGCTTGATCCTAGCTTGGTCCGAAACTTCTCCAGCTCACAAGAAGTTTTTAATGGTGGACATTAAATCCCCACTTTGTGGTCCACTTAAATACCTTGCTTAGTGTCTGGCTCACATTTAAAATTATCCGAGAAAAGCGATTAATGGCTTGAATAAAACACTTACATCACGGTGGGCCCCCACAGAGCCCTTCCTGGACGGATTACCGTCCGGGCGGGGGTAGGACGCAATCCGCGTCCATTTGAAAAGGTCCACTTGCCGTAATCTTCGGGACACTGGCCTTGTGTCGGCGATGACAAAAATTCATCCACTGTACAACAGCCATGCATGTAGAAACGGTGGGCCAACAACTTTTGCTACACTCATGTGGGTGACACGTGTGAGATCTGGTCTCTTGATCATGTGAGGGCTATTATGGATCTATCTAGGCATAAAAATCAGCTTAGTCAATCTATGACCTTGGCCAAGCATGTACGTTGAATATGGACTGTTGGTTACCTACTTATAGCTGTCCATCATTTCATCCATGAGTGACACCCAAATTTTGAACTGGCCTATAGTGCTGTTGATGAACGGCTACAAGTATGTCCAGTGGGCAACCATGGGGGCTGGTGTCTCGCATTAGTAGGTGAGTGCTTGCAACGGGCCCGGCCACCCAATATTCAGGATACCGAACTTAGGTAGTAGTTATTGTGTAACAAAATCCTAATCATCCATTATATGGGGAATCATCATGTTGTGTGGGGCTCACTGTGATGTTTGAGTGACATCCAATTTACATGCTCCATACAGTCTTTGTTAGGCAGTGTAGAGTCTGACGATTAAAGATGTACTATTGCGTGTGTGTGTGAGAGAGGGATTGTATTGTGATGAGTGCGGCTTCTCTGCTTTTTAGCCCTTGGGCATGGTGAATTAGTATAAATCTTATGAATCCGTGAATGTGAACCTACCGAAAGGGAATTATGCAAATTTCTAATTTGAATTTTCTTTCTACTGTTGTTTTGATTTTGATGTTGTTGTGTGTACATGGTCAAGAAGGATCTTTCTTGGAGCAGTTTTAAAATTTTTAAATGTAGCCTGATCCGTAAGTCAAGTAAGCTGCCCAGAGAAAATAACAGGGGACATTTGGGAGGAGGACACCCACATAGATATTTCCAAATGGAATGCAGGGTCCACTCTGTTGTGTATATATCATAGGGAACGGATTGCCTACTCCCCCTGACACCAGCCCGGTGGCTGGTGGTCGGTGCTCCGTGGGCCCTACCATGATGTATGTGCTTCATCCATTCCGTTCATCCCATTTTAAAGATCATTTTAGGGATTTACTACAACAATGAGAGGGATATAAATCTCAGTGGACCACACCACAGGAAAACAGTAGTGATTGGATACCCACCATTAAAATCTTCCTAAGGGCCACCGTACTTTTTATTTGACATCCAGTCTGTTGATTAGGTCATACAGACCCAGATGAAGGGAAAAAACAAATATCAGCTTGATCCAAAACTTTTATGGCCCCCAAAAAGTTTTTAATGGTCGAAGTTCATTCAACACTATTTTCTGTAATGTGGTTCATTTGAGATTGGGATATACCTCAGTTTTGGGCTTATGCCATATAATTATCTGTAAAAATAGATGGACGTCATGGATGAAACACATAGATCGTTTTGGGGCCCACAAAGCACCCACCATCAGCCATTGGCCGGTGGCAGGGGGAGTAGCCAATCCGTTTCCTATATCATGTATCCCCGTCATCAAGCGCCTGACACAATGATAAAGGGACAAACCAAAATTCAAGGCATTCCAAAACTCATGTATGTGTACGTGCAGAGCGCATTGCTCCATGTGGTCTTTCCTGAGTTATTTGACTGGGATATTCTTCAAAAATGCTTGGTTTATGTTCTGCCTCTGAATCAAGGACGGACCCTATAAAGCTTGAACGACGTGATTAATTTCCTTAAATGCCTGTTTAATTTTTGAAAGCTTGTTTAATTACCCATATAAATGGGTAATTATTATCATTTCACCCCGTTTGAAAATCAAACGAAATTCTGCTTTGGAAACAGGTTCAAAAGATGTTTAAATTTGTGGACCCCAATGTGATGTGTATTGTATATCCATTCCGTCCATCCGTTTTACCACAATATTTTGAGGCATGATCCGAAAAATGAGACAAATCCAACACTCGAGTGACCCACACCAAAAGAAACGGTGACCCCAAGAGGTTTTTAATGGTAAGTGTTCGATTTTCTTTTCCCCATGGCATGGTCCACTCGAGCTTTGAATATGTCTCATTTTTGGCTCATGCCATAAATTTAGCTTGCATAATATAATGGATGAACGGTGTGGATAAGTAATACGCATCACAGTGGGACCTACAAATATTTTGCGATCTTCTCGTTTTTGCATCTAAAGAGCTGGGAATAGTGTTGTAAATACCAGATGAAATAATTATTACCCATTTATAGGGTGTTTACCACTAAATTGAAAATTCAAATAGGATTAATGGAAAGCGTAGGAAAGAAAATAATATTTTTGGAGAAACCTAATTTCTAAGAAATGGTGGAAAAAAATATTATTTTACTAATTTATTTTTTAAAGAATAGTTTCTAGAAATTTAGGATTTATTTGTAAATTTTTATTGTTTGGTAGAAAAAAAAAATCAGAAAAAAGAATTGTAGGTAGTTGCTAGCATGTGTCAAATTAGCACATGTGGGATGCTTGAAATGAAGTGGCACATGTGGCATACATGACATATGTAAGTCCTCTTTATACTCATTTTTGGCACCTAATGTGGGCCAATCAAATGTCATCACGTGCTAACACCATGAAACTGCAACTAGCGCACGACATACTCTCACTTGAGAGTATCGTTGTTGGTGTTCCCTTCGGTAATACACATTTAATAATATGTGGAGGCACGAGCCCTTAAGCTAGCAAATCAACATAAGCCACGTGACCACGATTACCGTACCCATTAATGAAGCAAGGTGCCCACCACATCTATTAAAAAAGCTGCCAAGAGATCAGTTCTTATCACAAATCTAGCAATGATTCTGTTGACGAGGTCGTTTCTCTCAATCCTTTTAAAATGGAAGATATTCTTAAAAACATTCAAAGAAATTATAGCAATCCAAAAGTTTTCAAAGATCGAACCAATGTCTAAACAAATGTAGTCATGATTTGAACCTAAATAAGCAAAGATAGATTTATTAGGCCGATTATATCTTTCTCCCCATATATTAATTGGAATAAAGAGAATGAGTGAACTACATCCAAAGTATAATCTGACCATTCTTCATTTAAAGGTCTGGAAGATCTTGATGTGATGGATCATGCTTATCTATCCCCTCCAATACTTTAAACCATCAAGATGATGGATCCTGGGAGTGAGCGGCCTCAATTTCTTAGAGGGGTCCATTCTAGATCAGCTCATAAGGTTTTCAAAATCTAACCCAATAGCCTAGATCTAGAGAAATTTTGGTGGTCCCAAGCCTAATTTTTATTGGGCCACACAGATCTTTGCAACAGATCAACTACAAAATAAAATTTTGGGAAGCCAGCAAGTTCAAGTTGAGTTGGGATTCTTTCTTTCCAATGCAAGTAAACAGTTTTGGATCAATTAAGGATTTTCATATCCAAGCTAGCGACGTGAGCGCGAAGGATTCATAAGCAACAAGGAAACTCGAGGGAAGGTTTTACTATCTCAACAATTTATAAAAGAAGTAATCCAATAAGTGCTCAAGGCCATGCGTCAAACACATCAATCTATTTTTTATTTACCTTTTCTTTTAGCTTAATTTAGCTAATGCTAAGTGGCTCCCACTACAATACCTTAGGAGTAGAATTATTTTACATCGTGATTCTTTCAAGTTTTGATTTGGTTAGTCACAACCATATCCATTTGTCTGTTTCAATAAATATAATAGGCATTTATCCATTTTCATTTTGTTTATTCATTTAATTGTCTCTTAAGTTGTTGGTTGTAATAAACATTTATTTTTACAATACTTAGTGAAATTAGTTACATTTAACTTTTATTTAATTTGAATATATGTTTTTTTTCATTTGAAAAGTGTTTTTAACTTAAAATGTTGGTGAAAGAATAAGTCTTTAAGGCTGTGGACTTACATCTATTATCATAAAACATAAGGAACTTGTTTAGAAAGATCAACCTCATTTCATTTCATTAGTCACATAAGCGAAGCACAATTTTTACAGTCAAAAGGACTTTGGATCTTTGATTCCGGTCTCTAATTTATTTGTCTTGTTAAAGGGGACATCAACAATTCAATCGTCCTTTAAGTTAGGCAAACTTTAGTACGCCTAAACATCCTACTCACACGTATGTATTCAATTTAAGCTCCCACAAGTGGTCTTGCTTGATGGAATTGGAGTGCATTAGGTTCTTGAAGCTGAATCACTACACAAAGTATATGTTAGTTGCTTGAAGTCATACACTAGCACGTGACAGAGGACATACATTGGCACATTTGACACTAAGCACTTAGGATAGACATCGACACTTATCCTCATTGGCATCGTTGGCATGTATGTTATATTTGGAGTAATTAAGAATGGAAGATGGCACATGTGGAGTGCTTACACATACAGGGTGTAAGAAAAGAAGAATAGCGTTACACGTGACACATTAGCATATGAGGGCGCAAGAGAAGATGGATGGAATTACATGTGGCACATTAACACATGAGGAACATTTTATAAGTGTGGGGTGCAAAAGAAAATAAATAGTGGCACATTGGCACATGTGACATAGTTAAAGATGAACAATGACTTATTGGGCGTACTGACACATATGACACGTGGGGTGACTGAAGATGAACGGCAGCGCATTCAAATCCATTTTTATCATGTTGTGGGAAAATATCTTCTTTGTTAAGGGTAGAGGTGGAAAATGGATTTATTTAATTTCAAAAAGAGAAAGATAATGGGAAACAATATTTCTAACGAATTGAGATATAGAATAGCTTGAAAATTAACATATTAAATTTTATAGGATACAATGTTTCCTTCACTTTCCATGAATCCAAACAGGCCATTAGATTGGAAATCGAGCAATTGGGCCTCCTAAGGTAATTTGGGCTCATGGGCCTCGAGCCCTTAGTGGGCTTTGGCTGTCCCTGCATGAACCCGTCTTTTGGACACCCTTGCATGTTCATGGTCAGATGATCCAAACGGTTCATCTGGTGGATACTAAGGTGGAGGGGCCACGGATCAAAGCTAATGATGATTGGACATGATAGTCAGCCAATCATCAATGGCCTTTTTTTTCTGTTATGCTGGACCATTTACTGTTCTCAACCATCCTTCTGGATGCCATTAATTAGACGGTAAGAACCATCGACTGGCATGATTCTTAGATCATGGCCTATCCATGGCAGTGCCCGACAGATGTGTGATTCAGATCATTAGACCATGCAGCTTTGTGGTCCATATCCAGCGTTGTATAAGATCCATGGTTAGTTAATCAAACCGTTGGTCTGATGGGACCCACCATGCTACTTTCCTGGCACACTTATCAGCGGCCACACATGTACATTGACCTAAAACTGTTAAGAGGTCCGATGTAAACCGTCCATTGTTTTCGTACATGATGGTGGGCCCAGCTGTTGCATATCTCCGATGTCCTACACGTGAGACATTAGGACATAAACTGGGCAGTTTTATATCCAGAGCTCTGCTTACCCTCACCCCTATACAAGGCATAAGACCACATTCCACCATAATCCAAGCCGTCAATCAGGTGGGTCCAACCATTTAGGAGTTCTCATTGAAAAATAAATCTGGTCTACTCAGCAGGTGGGCCACGTTTTAGAAACAGGTGGTCAATTTCAAAAACTGGGCCAACTTCTTTTTCAACCGTCGATTTGAACTATGATCGTTTACTCTGTGAACCGTGCCCCCTCTGCCTGGTGGATAATTCCGATGGATGGATCGGATGTCACACAGGAATTGTGAGAACTGTAGTTGATAGAGTACTACAATCATGTTTTCTCTCCCTCAACCATATTCGTGTCAACGGCTCCGATCAATTAGCCATGGGGCCTACTTGCCGTAGATTATACAAACATGCATAACCCGTGGGCCCCACCAAGGAATTGGCGCCACAAACAAAACAAAGAAAAGATTTGTATTCTTTAATCAGTGGAAGACTTCACACAATGCAATTGATGGATGATGTGAAATGTAATACAATGACAGCCAAATCAAAAAGCAATGAGTGATGGTGGTCACCTCCAGGAATGTCGTTCTCGTCTTAATTCGACGGTTGTGGAAGGCCAAATCTTTCCTAGCTGAGATCCTCTTTTTTCTTAAGCAATCTAACTGGCACCTTTAAAAAGATATTTTCCTTAGCTTAGCCCACATCACACATACTTCAACAACTTAAAATAAATAAACAATAAAATAAAATAAAAAACCGTGACTCAACTGTCTAGCTGGGTTGGATCGGAAAGACTCAGTCGAGTTTTTATCTGAGTCGGCTTATTATTTTGTACTGGTAATTAAATTAAGGGATTTTGTCAAAAACCTTCTCTCTGATTTCTCATAATTGCAAACACCTCCCTTCTGGTTTGGTTTATTGCCTGTACTTAACCGTCTTGCCCTCATCTCATAAGTAATTATTTATAGACGCGTGGACCTACCATATTGTGCGTGTGTTACCCAACTTATTAGTGTTTTCATACCACTATGAAAATGAGAAACCACAAAAATTAAGCCCTTCCACCCATTAGGTGGCCCACCACATAAATTTGAGTGCTTTTAGTTGTGTGTGAACCATCGGATGATGAGATTTTATTTTATTTTTCTTTTTCTTTTTTTTACACAAGCACACACACTCACGCTGTAGTGGGATTTCACCACATATGGATGCTCGAACCCTTGACTGGGTGTTGAAACTCCTGAGAGACATTTATATATACACAACAGTGAGCCCCACACAAGGGTAAGTGGGCCATTTGGTTCAAATTCCTCCAATGACTCTAGGAGAGTGGGGTTCTCTCAATAATCCAAATCGGAGAGTTTACAATTGCAACAGAGGGTCCCTTAAATATATTTAATTGAAAGGGAAATGCTACCATTTCCACCTTTGTGGGACTCCAATATTAGCAAGCCTTTAAGTGACACTTGGTATGGTCAATCACTGATCTAAACAGTCCATTTAATTATATTATTGAGGGCAAGTCATTGTGCAAAAATCATGCCGGTCAAACCATTCAACACACCTGCCCAATAGCATGAAAATGGATGGTCTAGATTAAACAAAGAACAATATAGGTCCGATAATCGTTTTTAAAGATATATTAGTGAAGCACTTTGGTTTGGTGATGCTAAGCGGTTGTTTGGCAACACCAATTTGAGTGTATTGGATTGCATTCAGTTTTCAACAGGCATTTCATGGTTTTGGAGATAAGGGGTCACTTGGCAACATCATTTTGAGTGTACTTGCGTGTATTTATATTCCAGTAATTATTTGGCAATAGGGATTAACAAAATCAGAAATAAATGAAATACACAACTTGATGTGTTTTGAAATCTCACCATTTTACTCATAGTGTCACAAAATACATAACTTTGTGGTATAGGCAATATGAAATGCCTTTTTAGCCCCATCTCAAAGGTGGGTATGTCACATGTGTAACAAAAGCACCGTAAGGCTACTAATCCATGGCACATTGATGATATTTCAAAATAATCCAAGTTTTTAGAGCATCGCTAAAAATACATCAATAGAATAATTCAAAAGGTCCAAACATTGTCATGTAAGTCGAGAGTTAAAAGACATTAGCTTGTGATCCCCATGCTTGTCACCCATCTAATGCTTGGATTTCATCCTCTTTCCCTCATTTTTGCCAAAGTACATATTTCAACAGGCTTATCGCAATCACTCTCAAATATTCTATATGGATACTAATATGTGGTATTGAAGTTCTCTAGTAAATATCTTACAAATTTTCGGTGTATTCTAATTATTAGATCTTTGTACATTTCAATTAAAAGCTGTCAAACACAAGTTTAAATTTGAAATCACCTTGATTCGGCATAATTGTGATTTAGATTCCTATGCATTCCAAATACAAGCTTTCAATTGAGCCTTGAAAGGTTGGGTTCGGTAGATTTTTGCAACACAAATTGCCCTCATTAATGAGATTTAATGGACCATTCAGATCAGTACTGCCACATGTACCTTAAAACATGTGGACGGACTTTCTTCTATAGAGGATATTGTCCATCTATTTTTTCACTCTACGTGGACTTAATGCGTGGAGCATACCGACCATCCGGGCAGTATGATTTTTTTCAAGGCAGCCTATGAAGGGGACCTAATAGATGGTCCAGATACATGATATGGACGGTAACGAGCTCAAAAACAATCAGTTGCATCGATCTCTCTTTACTAATATCGCCGTCAAGAAAGGGACGTTAGCGTTTACCATATTTAAAATTTACAAATAAATATTTAGAAAAGTCATCGTTAATTTTAATATATAGCATAGCTAAAAATAAGGAGAATCCATCACATACATTACCTTTGAGCTATGTGGGGTCCACCCATGGTGTATACGTGGAATCCAAACCGTACAGCTGGTTTGTCTCCTCATGCTTTTCATCCCAATCCAAAACTCTCTTAGGACACAATAGGAAGCAATGTACGGTCACGACAAAAACCTTCTTCTTAAATTTTTGTGGACCACTTAAATATTGGAATTGCTTGGGTTTTGGTATGTCCTTTCAGCCTGGCAGGGCACACCTGATGACTGGGTTGGATGACGTATACAGAAATGATGGACCCCATAAGTTTCTATAGTGTGTCCCTTTACCTGGTGTTCCCTGTCTCTACCTTGCGTGTGCCCACTCATGGATCATGCCGGATTTTGGTATTACGACTAAACATAAGGGGCGAATCTAATGGATGGGTTTGACAGCACTCATATGTGATGTCTGCCCGACAAAGCCCGAATACATTCAAATGTATGTGATGAAATAGGTATTATCCTACTGCTTACATAACTTGCAGGGATGGAAATGGAACAGGTCGGCCGTCAGGTTTTGAGTCTCGTCCCAATATGGGTAGGGTGCGGACTGGTTAGGTCAGGCGTGGTCCTAGGTCTTTTTAAGTTTAATTTTAAGCATTGGCTTAATTTCAAGAAAAAGCCTATAAATGGCTAATTAGTGAGCCTAGGGCTGAAAATGAAGACTTAAATACAAGTGATGCTTTAAAGTGTCCGTACCATTTAATAATATACTAGCCTGGCCAAACATGGCCCATTGATACAGCTAATAACGGATGCAGATTTCATGCGAAAGCCTTTGGTAGGAAGTTCCTGCGCAAGGACGCTGGGTGGGGCCCACCGTGATGTATGTGAGAAATTCACCTTGTCCATCCGTTTTTCTCGTGTGATCCACTTGAGTTTTGTATCCACTTCATTTTTGGTCCCACGTTCTAAATTGAGCTCTCAAAATGGATGGACAGAATGGATTTCACACATACGTTGCAGTGGGCTCCACCCAGCATCCTTTCACAGGAAGTCCGCGTCCGCTAATAACCTGGACTAGGCATTTCAGGTCATAAGGTGGGCCACGAAAGGATGAATTGACGAGCCAAAATTCAATGAACAGGTGTGGCCTGCCTGATGAGTGGAATGGCCTGATTTTGGGCCCAGCCACGAACATGGAAGGGACCACATGATGGACGTCCTGGATGTGCTACATGCCTTGTGTTGGCAAATGTATCCGGATGCCGACGTGAATGGGGGCCTAATACAAGGCTACTGCTTGAAAGCACACGGGAATTTACCATATGTTTGTGAACTCAGGAACTCACATGCAGTGCTTGGGTGGAATCTCAACCAAACATCTGTTTTGTCTCCGAATGTTTCACTATACATCCAAAGAAAATTCCTGATCCAAAAGTCAGGTGGTACACACCTTGGGAAGCAATGTACAATTACTTTAAAACCCATATTTTGATCACGTGCTTCGGCCCACCTGAGTTTTGGAATGGCCTGAATTTTGGTGGGTCCCTTCATCCATTTGTTTCGAAATTGGCCAATGGGTTGGATGGATATAAGAAACACGGTGGACCCCACATTTCATATGAAAGTTGCTATATTGTGCATTGTCACCCTCCCTGATTTCTCGCACTTCAACCTTTGTTTTGGCCCACCTGAGTTTTATTTCTCCCCTGGTTATGGCCAACCTTAGTTATGGATCAGACTTGGTTTTGGGATCTAGGTCTAAAGTAGAGGTTGCATCTAATCAACGGGTAGGATTCCACCAATACATTTAGGTGGGCCCCTCAAAGCTCGAAATAATGTGAGTGCTTGTCAATAAATATTAAAGACATCCATGATTCACTGCATTTATCTAGTTCATTGTTTTATTATTAAGAAGGACCGACAAAGGAAATTACGGCAACAAAGTTCAACTAACAAACAAACTACTAATGATAGTGCAGACGAAGATACGCTGGTAGATCAACGGTTATGAACGCTGTATATTTTCACCATCGAAGCTTCACAGGGAAAAACTTTGGCCATGAAGAAAGAAAAAAACACAAACAAGATATTAGTAATGAAAAGAAAGTGTAAGAAAAATGACAAAGGAAAAGACAAGTAAAATTAATATCTTTTTAATTAGTAATTAAAAGTAAAATGATATTTTCTATCAAAATGACACTAAAAACATGTGAAAAGGAACATGATTGACAGCTGGATCTTATCTTATCTAAATGATAAAAGCAGTGGGGCCACGCTGCCATCACCGTACAATCTTAATTGAGCCACAGCCGTGGATGATGGGTCATGCCCAAAAATTCTACCCGATGAGAAAACACTAACATTTCAATGTGTAGCCAGCAAATAGATGGCCATTACTCAAATAAAGAAGGGCGCCCCAAGATTGGCGGCTTGGATCTTAAATCTGTGGGGCTGTCACCGAGCCTCGAATTGGATTAAGACAAGATTTTGAAATGGTTGAGTCAGGCTAGTTGGGCCAGAACTATTCCATTTTTTATTTTTTATACCTTGCTTCCTCGGCCCATTTACAGCCCTACTAATCGCATCGTTCATGTTTGACTATCTCTGATGAGGCCCACCAGGCCAATAATATGTGAGAGTTTTAGTGTGGTGATTCAAGTGTGGAAAAGGAGTCACTTGAACACGTGGAGCCACTTCAGCATCTCCTTTTCCCCGTCATTCATGAGATACGTGTAGGCCCTCCATATCGGTGCATAGCTGGAAAAAGAAAAAGGCTCATGTCAGCAAACAACAATGACATGGCTTGATACAATGATCCAGTCAGCAAAGGTTGTGAGACTTAGTTAAATGGTAAAACTAATGGAATCTAATG
Organism: Magnolia sinica; assembly: GCF_029962835.1. Taxonomy (NCBI): domain Eukaryota; kingdom Viridiplantae; phylum Streptophyta; class Magnoliopsida; order Magnoliales; family Magnoliaceae; genus Magnolia; species Magnolia sinica. The sequence goes on along the minus strand of NC_080585.1, from coordinate 13,176,751 downwards.
ATGAAGAGCGCCGCTGGTGGAAGTGTTGTCTTAGGAGAGTAAAATTGTAAATTTATAATAAATTTTAAATTATTCTTTTATTTTTTAAGAAATATTTTTTTTATAAAACCCATTTATTAATCAGTTTGGCCTGACGACTTCCAAACTTCCAAGAGCCCGTTAGCCAGGCCCGAACATGACCTGGACCAACCATTTAAGGTTCAAGGGCAATTTTGTTAATATATGCATGATTGGTCACACCTAGTAAACAGCCTAGATCTTGCACAAGGGTGTCAGGCTTAGGTTGGGCCAGACTCAGGCCTTATCCATCCATAGTCATCACAGGCTGGGCCAGGTTGGTGTCAGAGCTGGATTTTACATTGCATGCTGGGCTCGGCCCACTGACAACCTACTGTAAACCAAGTCATGCCTGGTTCCAGTATCCGCTATTGTCCAAGACAAGGCCTTGGCCAGGCCCATATATCTGTAGGACTTAATGATTAGAACCAAGATCCAACATGTGGCAGGCCCAGATGTGCCCCTTAAAAGCTGAGCTGTGAAAGGTAGACATGGCATACCAGATACATGTACTCGTCCTGGCCCCATGACATGATGATTTTGTGGAGTCTGCAGTTCTCCAAGTAGATCCCGAGCTTTGTTTGGAAAACTGGGTTTTTTGAATTCGGGTTTTCCTTGAAATACTGCAATGAATAACATAAGATTAAGGATTCAAAATGAAGATGGATCATCTGCTTGCTACAAATAGAAAAATCATGTTTGTTGTGAGCTGATTGGACCATATCATCATGCAGTTAATGCAGTGGTGATGACAATGTCAATGATAATGTGGATGGATCATAATGCAGGAAATCATGAATTTTCAGTTTGTGAGAAGCAAAGAATCCATATTCAAAATCCAATTGACAGTTTTAGTAACTTGAAAAATGGTGGCGTTTTAGTGGTTCTCTAGATGATGGATTGCATGTGATGTATTGAATTACCTGGTAATGGACAATGGATTCGTAGAATTTGCATCCAAGGGGGAATGTATCACCTGAACGAGGCAAAGAAATTTGTGACCAAAACATCACCCATATGATGACCTAATGTGGATGGAGTATGGTGCAAAAATTCCCATTGATTAGGCAATCCCAACCATCAAATCTATTACTGTCAAATGGATGGTAATAGAAGAAAATGATTCAGAGCCCGAATTTAACAGGTGAAGTCAAATGGTCATGATCATCCAATCAGTGTAATCTTCAGGCCGAGCCACATGCCTCAATGGGGCTTACAATTTAGATGGTCCAAACTGGCCTGCCTATATAATGTAATTAGTATCAAAAATTTTCATTGAGGATAAAGGAAAAAAAACAAACAAACTCACCTATACACCACTGAGGCTCTGCACCCAAAGAAGGGTGCAAAAGAACCTTCCCCACATCTATTCATTCATATGATAAAGGTCAGGACCACCATTAACACAATTAATGTTTTAAACAAATGGAGTCATTTGATACTCTTAGCAGAGTATGGCACTCAATACTCTTAGCAGAAATTGTAACACATGGCATGCATTAACTATAATAAAAGTTCTTTAATTTGCAACCTCAATATCAGATTAGTTAAGTAATCCTAACCTCTGATTTGTGGACACTTGTTTGTTGACATAGCATCAGTTGATATTTTTCATTTTCAATGGTCCAATAAATGTCTATCAACCAATATCAAGGTATTCAAATAAGTGCAATTCTTTCTCCAATACATCAACACAGTGACCCATATTTTAAACAATTTAATTTCAATTACTTGTATGCCATGTATGTAATTTCTAACTCGTAAGTGCTTGCATGCGTATCATCCATCACACTCTACCAGAGTATCAAAGTCTCTCTTTAACAAAAATTCATAGTGACCATTGCAGCAGGAAAGGTGACTAGTTTGTGTTATGGTTGTAAATGAGAATGTCCCCGATAGTGTTGTGTTGCTTCTGCCTTGTGTTACTCATTAAATAACAGCTATTATTTTATCTTCTTAGACCATAATAATGGGGTAAGAGCTGTCGTGAACAATGGACAACATCTATTGTATTTAAATAAAATTGAGTTCATCTTGTTATCATTGTGGCTTAGAATTGCTAACATTGGTAAGTCATCACTATATTGGGGTTGATTTACTAAGATGGTACAATCCGTGTTTTGCATTGGGTACTTTTAGCCATCCTAAGAAACTTAGCCTGAATGGATGATTTGTATGGATAATTTTAGAACATTACAGAACAGCATTAAACTGCATTACACTTCATAAATCGATAGTTAGGATTATCACTGAAGTTGATTACGGGATAATGATTTGTTAGGGCAATGGTCCATCACCTTGCTTTAGAACAAGAGCATTTTTTCAAGGATAATATGGTCTTCTTTTAATAGTAAGCAAGGAGCCTTATTTAAAGGGTAAAATGATCTATGTGCCTGTCTACAAGTAATAGCATGTTAAAAGATTATGAAATATTATTTTCTCTTTGGTGCCTAAAAAAATATTGCCTTATATCAATAATAGAAAGATAAGAGAGAGAAAAGGCTTCTCTTCAAGGAGAATTTTCTTTAGAGGATTTCTATTAAGGTATTGGTATTGTGGGAAAAAAGGCATAGATGATTTTCTCAGGTATTCTTGGTGTACGACGAGAAAAGATAAGAGATGTTTCATATATATGCATATGCATTGTATCGTAGCACGTCTTCTTCATATCTTGAATTCTTCTTATTTTGTTAAGAGTATGTGTTTGTACTAAAATCTGGCCGAGCTAAATTGCCGTTCTATCACATGGCATACATGGTATCTTTGTGGCATGCACTAGAGATGCAAGTGATCTGTCATATCTTTGAAGAGCTTTGGCGTCTACGCAATCTTTTGCTGAGTTTGAGAAATCATTAAGACTACGTCAGTGCTAAAGCATGTTATAGGCATTTGACGAAGGCAAAATATGATTGAAAAAGGGTAATCTGCTTGTTTATAGCTAGTTAAACTTGAAGGCACTATTTGGACAATGGTTATCCTTGCGCTTCATCCAAAATGGGTATAAATAGCAAAGGCTTATTTGAAGAGAGGCATCCATGATCAAAATCAAAATCCAATCAACTATCAACCAACATAATGATGTTTATCTTAGATTGCTTTGCCCTCCTCATCGCTTATCAGCCGTGAAATGATTTGTTTTTAGGAGTAGTTCAGTTTGTTCCTATGCATACGTTGGATTGACTCCAGTTATAGCCAGTATTGTAATTTCCTTTCATTTACACATGTATATTAAATTTGAAAGAAGATCTTAGTTTTATTAATTGCCCACCTATGCTCATACGTTAAGTCGACTGTAGTTGTAATTTTCAGTATTATTTTAACATCATTCACCATCACATTGCTCCATAAAGTACCCTGTTGTTTTCAGTCATGGTAGTAATTCCGTTATAGTGATAAGTCTCGTTCATTTCCTCAAATCTATCTGTCATTTTATCTTCGTTCAACTATACAATTATTGTACCTTCGAAAGTTTTTAATTTTCAGGGTTTAAAAAAAAAAAAAACACTCATTGGACGAAGAGCCCAACCTGCACAAGTCACCTGATAGCGCACTCAACAATTGATTGAATAAAGGATCGGTTGAATCACGATCGAGCATTACTTTATCTCAACACTAGAGGTCAATGATTATAATCCGTATAGAACCTAATCAATTTTAACACGCCTGCAAACCATACACATGTCCCACGTGGCCGAATTCAAGACCAACAATGTGACTTGCGATTAATATTTTGTATTTCATTTTCTATTCATTCACTCCACGTGTATTCAAGTATATAGTGATGGTCATTTCGCATAGACTTGGAGCATCCCTTGGATTCTACCCCAACATATCCTAAGGAGGCAAGATGAACTCTCAAAACGTGCCCTTTGTCCAAATACATGAAATTCATTAATGCATATTTGCGTGTGCATACATACGCATTCAAAGCACATGTACTTATGAGACTATGCATCTGCTTGTCTATATATACTTTGGTAGACAACACACATTAAAACGTACATGTATACATATATGGGGGAAGATTACCGTGGATAAGTGCAGTGAGATGCAACCAATCTTCATCGGGATAATCCGTGCGAATGGCTTCACCCATTTGAAGGAGGTGTTCGATCTGGGGCTCGTTAAGATCAGGATCACTTTAATCCACATATTCGTTGATGAGTCCGCAGCATTCCGGCCCATATGCTCATCTCTGCCTTATCCAACCTTCCCTACTCATCTTTCTTCTTCTTTGACTGATATGTATGTTGTGAAGTATCTTTAGTACAATACAATCCATATGAGATGAGGGCTACATTATTAGGATGGTTTGTAGCGGTGTATGATGACACATACACTGCCCATACAGATACCACGCCAATCAAAACTGTCCATATGGCCACCATATAGGGGGCATAAGCCTAGCATTACACTGAAAGGATGATTTAGTTTGATTTTTAGCCATCAAATGGACAGTTGAGATGAAAATAAATGGATCAAATTCAACAAACAAATAATCAGTGGTGAGGTGTTTAGTTTATTAGATTTGAGGGCTTCGTAGTACCTGTTGTGAGACCCACACGCCCACGCTCACGCATAGTTCTAGGTGGACCGCACAGTCGGGGAACCACCCATACGGTTTCGGCCTTCGGGTACTAGCTAAGTCATGCTTGGTGAAACACTACTTTGGTACACTGACAGAGTGAGATGAATGATGCGCAGGCACTTAGAAATCACCGAAATTTACATATGGCATATACTCAATATAAAATTAAATTACCTAACTTATGCTTCCTAATTTAGATGTATCTTATGCTTATTCAATTATCTAAATATCGAATTTATGAACATTTTATCAACCAATCAAGTATTAGAATTGTATGCTGATTTACGCTTGATTTAATTGTGCAAATTTTAATAACACAAATAATGTTACTTGATGGTGAAAATATCAATAAAAGATAAATGTAAAATTAATTCAATTGCTCTAATGGCTAAATTTGATTAGGATTAAAAAATTTATAAATAACTTAAAAAGATAAGCTCAATTTACTATTATTAAGGGTGTACATGAACCGAGCTAGCTCGATTAGCTCGCTTAACTCGACTCGAAGAAACTCGATTTGACCCGGTTCGAAGCGGAGTTCGAGCTGGTTTTTTGAGCTCAAAAATGAGTTCGAGCTGAGTTCGAGCAAGCCTCGGCTCAACTCGACTCGAATCGAACTCGGATCGAACCAATTCGGTGACTCAGTTACTTAGCCATTGATGTTGCTCACCAAGTGTTTGATAAAATGACTCAACAAAGTATGGTCAGTGGCAAGGAAGGTATGTACATGAAACAAATACCCTTTTTTTCTTGGGTTTTCTAGGTTTCTATGTTGTTTAGGAGATGTTTGATAAAATACTTGTAAAACTATTGGTTTTGTTTTACATGTGGGGGTATTTTCAAGGTGCAGTCCTGATGTTCGTGGAAATGCGTCGATGGCAAACTCGGCTTGATCTTGGCTCGAACTCGGCCCAAGCTGGCCCGAGTTGCTGACTGAACCTGTTAGGCTCAACAGCCGAGTTCGAGTTGAGATCAGCCAGTGGCGGAGCCGAGTTAAGATGAGGCCACCTTGACTCGGTTCGACTCGATGTACACCCCAAGCTATTATCACGTGGTTCCCCCGCCCAGGCCCATCTCTCTTTCTTTCGGTCTTGGGCTTGGGCTTTGGCTTGGCATAACCATTCGGCCTGCACTATTAAGAGCCGTCATGGCTCAAACTGGGCTTAGGTCTACGTTGGCCGATGGGGGCGGCGTGCCCGGCCCGGTCTTAACCCGGGCCACTGACACCTCCACTGGAGCAGGGACGTTCAAGTGGGAGTTGATCCTGCCTCCGTCACGGATCAGGATGCGGCATGTGTCGCCACACACTGCGCCCACATGCTGTGATGGTCCAATAATTTTAATCGTCCATTTTTTACGCAAGAAAGTAGATAAGCCATTTTAACCGTCCATTTTATAGTTTAATGTGAGCCATTGAAAAAAAATCTTTGTTGTAAATCCATCTACAGATACTGATGGTCTCAAAAAAAGGGGAGTATGTTTCATATGGTTCCCCGCATAGCATATATTCAACATGGACGGTTCTGATAATCGGATCACTCAGCATGCGGCCCCAGTAGACCGCGACACACGCTGACACTTGAGTCGCAACAGAGGTAAAACGAACTCTTCGAGGCTAGTAGAAATGGAGATATTTTGCATCTTGAATGGAAAGAAGAAAAAGGGAGGGTGATGTTTGGGGATTGGAAACTGGTGGTGGAAACTTTCATATTTATCCATTTTTTATTCTCTCTCACCGCCAAACACGCCACGTTTTGAAATTCCTCCATGAGTGTCTGAAGAACATGGTTCTTTTCCTTGGCTCAAGCAAGCAATGGGGCATGGTTTTATGCTGGACTGGAAATGGGCTGTCTCAATCCAATCCTCTCTCCTCTCCTCTTCATCAACCAGGCCCCACTCTTCTTCATGTCAGTTCAATTCTCATACTTTCATTCCCATGTTCTATTGTTAAAGATCTTTTTTTTTTTTAGTTCCTCGATTCCTATATGATGTTGGTTCTCTCTCTCTCTCTCTCTCTCTCTCTCTCTCTCTCTCTCTCTCTCTCTCTCCTTTTTCTGAATATGCATGATTTGATGTTTTTTTTTAGTTGTATAATGTTCTATTCTTGTGATCCTTTCATGGGTAGTCTACTAGTCTCGAAATGGGGAATGATGGAGTACTGGGCATCGTACCACAACTATGGTGCAGGGAGGGATTCATTACTGTACACTTGGAATTTACCTCGAATTCAAACCGTCCAAATGGTGGGATACACTGTGGATGGATGATAACCGAATAATTACACTGAAAGTATGGTCCTAAACTGTCCAATTGGTCGATGTTGAATGGATGGTAAAAATAGAAGCTACTAAAAATGTTTTAAATTCGACAATTGAGTGCACGTTAATCAGATGTCGGATTATCTATCTGATTTTGGGGATGTGAAAGATCGACATTGAGTCCCACTGTTTGGGTGGTTTGGATTCACTGTACGTGTCACCTGTACAAAAGGGGGAATCTGCCCTGGAGCCGAAGTTACAGATGTTTGGTGTAATATACAGCACCCTATGATTCCCCTAGAATGTACAGCGTGTGTCATTTTGTAATCTAAGTTTCACTTCTAGGGTGCATTTGGAAGTTACTACATTTGCATTGAGTGGTATGTCCATTGGCTGAATGGGCATTGTGCTCAATTCAGCTTGACTTGCCATTTCAATCCATTTGATGGATGGCGTATCCACATTTTCCAAAAGAAAACCCAAACCACAGCAGCCGCCTTAGGCTGCATTCAGATTCACTATTGAATTGTATATAGTAATTAAGCTCGATGAGGAGATGACCAAATTGTAATTACCTTAGTTATTCATGTTGAGGGACTAGCTGCAAATTGTAATTATATTATATTAGGCAACAACATCTTCTCCAACTAATTGATTATCAATCAAGACTAGTGTCTCGATTTGTTCAGCCTCTTCTCATAATTCCATTCCTTGGATAATTTTTTGTCTTATGATAAGCTCTCTCCCTCTCATCGTGCTTTCTTTGTAGCAATCTCTTGTGTCACAGAACCTAAAATCTTCACTAAAATGGTGTGAAGTCATGGCCGCTGAAATCCAAGCCTTGGAGGAGACCCTGACTCCATTACCTATCCACAAGAAACCCATTGGATGTAAATGGGTTTATAAAATCAAGCACAACTCGATACAAGGCCCGTCTCGTAGCTAAAGGGTATAATCGAAAGGAATGGTTGGATTATCATGAAACATTTGCCCATGTCGCCAAAATGGTCACCATATGTTGCCTCTTAGCCATTGCTGCCATCCAAAATTGGCATCTCCATTAGCTCGACGTTAATAATGCATTTCTACATGGAGATCTAAATGAAGAAGTATACATGACCATTCCACCTAGATTTGCACGAAAGGGGGAGACTAGGGGATGCTACCTCAATAAGTCGTTGTATGGACTAAAACAAGCTTCACGACAATGGTTTGCCAAATTTTCTACAACACTACTGGATACTGGCTACATTCAGTTAAAGCCAGATTATTCTTTGTTCACGCAATCCATTGGTTCATCCTTCACTGTGGTTCTTATTTACGTGGATGATGTCATCATTGCCGGCAATGATATTGGCTCTATAAATGCCCCTAAAGGCTTCCTTCATAAACAATTCAAAATAAAAGGCATGGTATCAGAGAGGAAGGTTTGTGTTCAAAACCTGGGAGCCGCAAACGTGCCTCAGTAATATATTCTCCCACGAGGGGCCAGGAAAATCAGGTCCGGCCCAGGGATTGGGAAATCAAGCCCATCCTGTTTATGGTGCGAGTGTCTCTCCACCCTTGTCCAGTATGTTCCCATGCGGAGTTCCACCCCGCATGTGCAGGGGAGTGTTAAAGTCCCTCGATATACATTGATACACCATCCTCTAACGGCTCGATCTTTTAGAGCAAGTGGTTGTTTGACATATTACTCTCAAGTTGAGCTTGGAATGAATGTAATTGAAGCTTGAAGGCTGCTTCCTTACATTTAACATTAGAAATACCATTGCAGTTTGGCCATAGCCTTCTTTAATAATTTTATTTTATTTTCTTTCTTTCTCTTCCTCTCTATTTTTTTTTTTTTTTTTTTGAAAAGTTAAGGTAGTCATTCCTTTGAAATTCAGATACATGTTTTGTAGTCAGTAGCAAATTCTCCACGGGGGGGTATGTTGCTTCTGGTTGATGATCAGATTTGGAGAAGTGAAGGTTCAAATCAAAGAGACTATCAATAATTCAGACTATCAAACATGTTGCAAAGTTTCCTATTCATTTCACTGTTTGATACCCAAAAGAAATTTGGAACTAAAACTAGTAATTAAATCTTTTGGAAATTAGTATCTTGGAAATATATATATATATATATAAATTAATCCCAAATGGTATATTTCATTTTCCCATGTCATATGGGAAAACATACTGTGAAAAGAATTAGTCAACTATTGTTGGTTCAGTTCATTAAACTTACAAGACATAGACATTGATACGCTGGCAAATTGGGATCCATCATGTCACATCCAAGCCATCCATGGCCCATCAGATGTGATCTGTCATGCTTTCCTGTCCGAAGAATCAGTCTGGTCCATTCGTCAGGTAGGCTGCAGTGTATGAAAGTTACAAATGGGCTGCTAAAAATCCTTGGCTAGCTGTTTTTGTCTGGCCATTTGCTTCATACATTGTGGCCCACCTTGAGTCTGTTTCTTGAGCCAAGGTGCATGCTACATAGACAGTGGATCCTACTGATGAACAGCTTGGGTCCAGCACATGCATGTAGAAGCATCTAGAGGGACTAGAAATACATGTGTGTCGAATTAGCAAAACATTATTTACATGAACGCGATATTTTTACTACAAATATGGCCGGCACTCACTACTTTATCTTATGTATAATACAGTGAGAGGCAGGGAGGCTTCATTTGAATTAGCAAGAGCATCTGCCGTCTCTGTCATTCTTGAGGAAAATGAAATTCGATGTAAAGATTCTCACATGCCCTACGCATGTTCTTTTGGAGCACTGCAAAGCTTTGAAAATGTTCATGCAGCAACAAAAGAGATTAAGGTCAGTGCTATGGCATTGCTAAATTTCTATGAGGGAAGCTTGGATTTTACCTCATTGAATTTCACAAAGAAGTCAACATCTTTAGAACTTATCACTGTATTTCATTCTTGTTGATCAATATTGGTTGTTTAGTAACTCGAGTGATCAGATTTTTTGTAATTGTCACATGGGTCATATGTGCGCTTAGAATGTGGACCACTGGTCATGTTTAAACTATACATCTTTCATGCACAGGTGGCCCAGCTGATGAATGACTTAGATCTCGAACACATATGCCATATTGGCATGTGGAGTAGGATTTGGAATTGTACTCTTCCCAGTAGCCATCATGTGTCTCCATTTCTTCTGCTTGTAATTTCCTAAAGCATTTGCAGTTTCTGGACTTAAAAACGGCAAAGCTTTTAACATGTTTATTTGTAGTGCCAGATGGTCATCGGCAAGAGAGAGGACAATACAGCTTCCTGTGCTATGTTAAGTAATGCCAACGTGCCAATTTTAGAGGATGCTTCTGCATGTCTTGCGAGTTTACAAGCGGATAGCACATCACATTTCGGTTTGTTAATGGAAAACCTTGAGAAAATAGAAGAGATCTTTGACGATTCGGATGTGGTAAGGCTGGAAAGAGATATTCTAATACAAATAGGAAGGCTGGGAGCTCTTAAAATATTCCACGCGTGTCTATCCAGGACCGTTAAGGCACCAGATGCTCCTCAACAGGCCTTCCCACTAACAGAAACTTCCAAAAATAGCCCTGAGGACACGCCTGTCTATGACCACATGAATAACATAACCGTCCGGTCCAGAAAGAAGAGGGAGAGGAAATCAAGGAGAGAAAGAGTTACAGAAAAAGCTGCAAAGATGTCAGCTTTGTCACCATCCTCAAAAGCAATTCGTGATTTTCAACAGTTGCCAACAAATCCATCGAACTCAAGAGGCAGACGGCATTCAATTGTTCGAAACGAGTCAGAAATGTCAAGAGGAGTTAAGGTAGTTCTCTCTTGTAAAGTCACAATCATTCTTTGTCATGTTTGAAGAAGGACTGAACTGATGAGTTTTAGAAAATGTAGGAGATTGCAAACTTGGAAAAGGTACGTATGAGTTTGGAAGAGAGAATTGGGCGGGCTGCAAGCTTATCTAGGTGGGCCCATGCAGCTGGAATGGACGTGAAGGTGCTGCAGCAGCGTTTACATTTTGGCAGGTACTGCAGAGATAAGCTTCTCAAAAGTACCCGTTCATTGGTCCTGTACATTGCAAGAAACTACCGAGGACGGGGACTAGGCCTTGAAGATCTACTTCAGGTTCATGAAATGCATCATAATCCAATAATTGCAATGTGTTCGGATGTACCATTGATGGCAATTGCAGTAATTAGTTCAATAAAGTGAAAACTGCGACATTGCATCTACCATAGTATCTACATCAAGGGACTAGTATCCAAGTTGCAGTCTATGTCAATTTCAAGTTATATTTGAAAGGAATGTAACTGCAACTTGAGGGCTACTTCCTCTTTATGAATGCTAAATAAGGTAATTAAGATCAGCCTTATCTACTGAACTAGCTATTGCAATCAAATTCGAGGGTGCATCCAAACATAGCCTCATGAAATTCAGTAGTTATCCTTACAACATCTCTAGTTTCATGCACCAATGTATCACAGGCGGGGAATATGGGCGTCCTTCAAGGTGCAGAAAGGTTTGATCACACGAGGGGATACCAGTTCTCCACGTATGTTCAGTACTGGGTTAGGAAATCAATGTCGGCACTGATAGCACGGCATTCCAGAGGGGTCCGGATACCTGTATGTACATTTTCTTGTTATTAGAGATCTAGGTCCTTTTGGTGTCGTTTTCCCATGAGTAAAGACCCAACATTGATTTGATGTTTTGTGTTTTCCATGTCTTTTTAGGTTACATTGAACAATGTAATAAATAAGACACAGAAAGCTAGAAGAGCCTTTTATGACCACCACGGAAGATACCCACAAGATGAGGAAATAGCCAAGTTGACGGGTACGTCATTAACTAATGTCAGACTTGCTAACAAGTGCTCAAGGGTCATGGGTTCAACTGATCAGAAGGTGGGAGACTGCATCGGTGTAAAATTCATGGTATGATTCATACAAACTGTTCATGGTACTATTTAGTCATTCCTTCGAATTACTTCACTTTTTTTGACTATCATTACTCAAATATTGTTTCATTTTAATTCATAATATCTTGAATGCTAAAAACGGCAAGACTCCGAAGATTGGAGGCTGGGGTTTTCTTGAGGATTCTCCAATTTATGCAGGATTGGGCTCCGTGATTTGTGTGGGTTTTTTCCAGCAATGGTGCTGGTTGTTGTTGTATCCCTAGTTTCTTTAGGTTTTTTCTAGTTTTCTTAGGCTTCTTGTTGTTGTTGTTGTTGTTGGTTTTTTTTTTTTTTTTCTTTTGGTTTTTCTGCATTTGGTTTGTCTTCCCTTATTCTGTTTTTCTTTTTGCTTAATAAAATTTCACCTTTCAAAAAAAAAGAAATGCCTAACAGCACGTTTGGACATATGGAATCCAACAAAAAGAAAGGGAAAAAATATATATAATGAATTAATGATGATTTCCATGAGCACTATTAAAATATCGATTCTGATTTTAGACTTCTTGTTTGATAGCAAGTGGAAATATCACATTATTCTCAAAACTTTCACCTAGATTCTTGTGCCAAGAATCCAAATTATGGAAAAGTATAATGATTCTTTTGTGGTATGCATCCTTTGCCATCCAAACAACATATCGTTACATCAAAGCAAAACAATTTTCCTTTTCCATTGTTTGTCATGGAACCCTGGGTACCCAAACATGGCCTAAAGAAATATAGACAACATCAATTCAAATCATTAAATATAACTTTACTTTCATGCCACTATTTTTACCCACATATTGTTTCATTTTTACTCGCAATATGCCAACTGCTAAAACCTGCAACAGTTACGAACAAGTGCCTAAAGAAACATATACTACATCAATTTGACTCATTACCCTTTGATTTTGTATGTGCAATGGCTAACTGATTAGATAAAGGAGACAGCTAAGGCTGCATTTGGATGCAATATTTAATTGAATAGTATGACAGGTCAGTTCAATGAAGAGGAAATGGCCAAATTGGAACTACTTCCTGTGTATTCATTTAGAGAATTGGCTCCACATTGCAAAAAATTTTCCCATGTTGGAATAGAAAGTACTAAACTGCAATTTGAGGGCTATTTCCTAATATTAAGGAACACATCATTTCCTCTTTAGTGAACTGATCTTTTCATAATTCTATTTGGTTTTGCATCCAAACAAATGCTAAAACGCTGCCTTTTGTACTGGAACTGATCTATATTGACTTCCAGAAAAGCAAAACTATGAAATGACTAATTTTAAGAAGACCCAACTCGGGGCATTTCAGTGAGTAAAATGCTGTTATGCCATGCACATCATACATGTTCCATTTAATTCCTCTATCACCATGCATGCGGAAAACATGTAAACTGTTGATCTGGTGGGCCACCATGTTGATGGGCTATCGGCCAAAAATCGCAGTGTTTAGACAACTCTTAACATGAACTTGTTCTGAGTAAACAATCCCTTTTCAGGCCATTGGTCAGATGGCTATCACAGTCCAACCCCCTTGCCTTTTTGGCGATGGCCCATCCACCTTGTGGCCCACCAAATCAATGGTACTGATCAATATATCCAAGTGCCGTGTGTGCAGCGGAGATGTCTCATCATCCATGGCACACACATAATAGTAGCATCCAACTTTTGATAATGGGTTAGAACAATCAAACATCCTTATACCAGCCAGTCAGCATGCCTGCATTCATTCACTTTGGGATGTGCCATGTATGTTCACGAGTGTTTTCATATTCGCAACATGGTCATTTTGTTAGCCGTGTGCAGGAAATCACACCAGATACGTTAGTTAAGACTCCGGAAGAGACTGTTATGAGTCAGCACATGAGAAGAGAGATTCATGAGCTCTTGATCGGCCTGCACCCAAGAGAGAGGCAAGTGCTGGCGCTACGGTATGGGCTTGGAGACGGTCGGTGCAAGTCACTTGAAGAGGTTGGGAGGCTTTTCCATGTGACCAAAGAATGGATAAGGAAGATAGAGAAAGCGGCATTGACAAAGGTAAGGAAGGAGGAAGTGCAAAGCAGCTTGAACTACTATTTGGAATTGTAGTTTCAAAAGGAACCCAAATGGTGTAAATTGCATTTTTTGAATGGGAATTGAAGATTTTGGCCATTTTACCAAGTTGATACTTTAGCCAAATTGGAAGAAGTTGGATAGGTTGGTGGTGATGCAGAATTGAATTTTCCATCTTATGATACAGAAAATTAAATAATCGAATTTCCATCTTCGAGGATTCTGAAAATTAAAGTCTGCTTGCTGCGAGCAAAGAACCAATAGATTTGAAGCTGCATTTCTTTACTCCCATATGTATGAGATTTGAGAAAGAGATCTTATGAATAATAGAGCCAGTCCTGGTTGAGTGTATTGAATTCTAATCCTCCAAGGTGTTAGAGTAAACAGGTTTATGGAAGATCATCTAGAAGAATGAGATTGGATTTTGAATCTTGTGCGTGTGCGCGCCTGTGTGAGTGCGTGTTGGAGATCTACCATATTCTGTGTCCCCCAGCTCCAGAACTGCATCATCTTGCAGGAGGGTTTCAAACAGAGGCAGATGGTCAAACTAGCAGTATCAGAGTTCAGCAGAGCCATCTCTCCACCACACAGATGGTAGATGATTAATCAATCTGGACCATGAAGAAAGTAGGAGCCATCATAGATGGGCCCTGTTTAAAAAAGTACGCTGTCGACTCGTAAATTACCTTGCCAGGTGTACCATGGAAAGATGGCTCTACCATATTCCGGTTCTACCAGCTCCAGCATATCATCTCTCATTTGCTTGTATTTCATTGTTGAAATGAAAACTTCAAAAAAAAAAAAAAAAAACTGAAAGTCATTTTTTTATTAGATGGCGGAAGAGAAGTAATCCAAATGCGATCATAAACTTCAAATGTGGAAGCTACCCCACCCAATCATATTTGGGATGCCTTTGGATGTCCATTTGAATTGAATTGCAATAGTTAATTGGAGAAAGTGGAAATTGCCAAATTCTGATTACCTCCCTTGGTGCTTGTGTTGAGGGCTTAGGCTGAAAATAGCAATTAGTTGGAATTGAAAGGCGTCTACTTGCTCCGAAAGGCTAAGGTACAATATGATCATTTTGTATCTATTGACATGGTTGTTGTGATTCATTTAAATAATGCATCCAAAAGCAGCCTTACAGGCATCTTTGAATGTACTGGATTTGAATGAAAGGATGCCTTATCTTTGTAACGGTGGGACCTCATTTTTGTGATCTAGACCACTAGCCTGTTGGTCTGCACCATTGGCGCACCATTTCCCACTACGGTGCACTGCCATTCAAATCATTAAAAAAACGAAATACAACCACATGTCCACTATATTGGCCCCTTTCACTTACAACCCCACTTCCAGGTGGGGGGCAAATTGAGATCAGTGTCCACTCGAGTTCTTGAACCTTGTCTGGTAAGGCTGGCACCTCTTCCTCCATCTCATAACACTCATTACCCGTTTTATTAAGTGTTAGACCCTCCATTCTATTCTAGACTATTCTATACAAGTTTAGTTATACTTTATATATATATATATAAAGAACTCTAAAACTTTCAAGAGATCTCTATACACCACTATAAGGGTCCAACCTACTCTCTATTGAAACAATCAAAGATTGATTGCTAGGATCATTCAATCCCCAAATAGATTTTCATAAATTGCAACCCTACTCCACCATATACAAAGAACACAAGCTACATTTAAAGGGAGCGGATATTCATATTTTAAAACATTCCTATTATAAAATCCTAGTTCCGCAAACATACATATATATATATATTAACACGCGCGCATGCGCGCTCGTGCACACACACACACACCCCGCCACACACTCATTCACCACCAATGGGTACTCAAACCCTTGACCAGGTGTTGAAACTCCTAAGAGCCTACAACCGGAGCAAGAGCAAGGACCCTAGTTCTGTAAACATGTGCTATATTAGTATATGTGTTCCCCCCTCAATTACTTTGTGCTCATGCACTACATTTTTAAGAAAATAGTTGTCCATGAGGCGTCATCAAAAGGCATTAATTGTCATGGACAAACTTACCAATTCGCTCAAACACAGTAAATGAAAAAAACATTCAAATGAGTTTTCCAAGGATCCAAACCAGCCCTAACATACAACGGTCTAGATCGTCAAGAAATTGGTCCCACCTCTGCATACATGTGACATCGAATGTTCTCATGTACAGGATTGACTAGTCTTAGATGGCACAGCCTACCAATGTTTTTGTTCTCCTTGCAAGTAAGCAAGACCACCGCCCAACCGTTCATTGATGGCACTCGACATATCTCATCCACAGGATAATCCTAGCCTTTGTACTCGTCGCTACAAATAAAATGGAGAGAAATACATGGTCCACCTTCAATGAACCCAATAGCAGTCTAAGCTTTTGGGAGCCCATGCAACCAGAAGCATTGCGGCGCTATCGTGATAAGAACGATTACGCCGGGCCGGTTCGCTCATCACTGGCCATTCCCCCAGACCGGATCGCGCATAGTCGCTAGTTTTAGACCTGGGCTCGACCTTTGGGCCAAGTTTACGGGTCCAAGCTGTAGCCGTACCTAGCCGGGTCGATCGGGCCGGGGCAGTCCAGCCCATTTCATTTGTCACGACTCAGGAAATCGTATTGCGTACTGAGTTATTCAGTACGCTCTTATCGTACTGAGTAAACTCAGTTGGGACCACCTTGAATGTATGTAGTCTATCCACGCCGTCCATCCGTTTTTCCATCTAATTTAAGGGTTGAGCCCAAAATTGAAGCACATCCAAAGATCAAGTGGATCATACCATTGGAAACAGTGGGGATAATGATTTCCACCGTTGAAACCTTTATAGGCCCCACAGTGATGTTTATTTGTCATCCAACCTGTTCATAAGATCATACAGACACGGATGAAGGTAAAACACAAATATAAGCTTGATCCAAAACTTATGTGGCCCTAAGAAATTTTCAACGGTAGACGTTCAATTCTACTGCTTCCAGCAGTGTGGTCCATTTGAACATTGGATATGCCTCATTTTTTGTCTCTATCCATAAAATTAACTGGTAAAATGGATGGACGTAGGGGATAAAATAGGTAAATAATGGTGGACCTCCCACAGTTTACTCGGTACGCTAAGCGTGGTGAGTTACTCACTACGCAATCCGCTTCCATTTTTCACCTCGTGTGCAAAAGACGCCGGTCGCGCACCATATCATCTCCCTCTTCGATCCCATCTCTGATGGATGCCCACGCACACGCCCACGACCCCCACGCCATGGCCCTGCCACCGACGTTCCCTCCTCCCCATCACCATCTCGACATGAAGCCACAGTTCCCTCCCCACCACCACCCTCTCCCTCCATCTCAGCCGTCCATCCCACCATCTCTCCCTCTCCAACCCCCTGTCCCCACCGACACCATCATTTCCCCCGCAACCGCGATCCACCACCCCTACACACTCCACTACCACCCGCACCCCCACCAAACTGCTGCTCCCGCGGTCTACATTAACCCCGAACAGCAAAAGATCCACACTCTCTTCGTATCAGGCCTCCCTGATGACGTCAAGCCCCGCGAGATCCACAACCTATTTCGCAGGCGTCAGGGTTTCTCTTCATGTCAGCTCAAATACACCGGCAAGGGCGATCAGGTCTCTTATTTTCTAGGGTTAGGGTTAGGGTTTCTGTCATTTTGAATTCCATGTTTCTTTCCCCCTTCTTTTTCTTTGAATATGATTTGTTTATTTGTTTTTCCCGCTTGTGTGTAGGTTGTTGCATTCGCTACGTTTTTCAATCATCAATCGGCTGTGGTGGCAATGAGTGCATTAGATGTCAGAACCGATACTGATTCTGAATTCTTTTTTATTTTTTCTTCATATTTTCAGATTTTCTGCATTTTTGCTGAATGCCTGGAAACTAATTACAATGCATATATATTTTTCAAGGATAGACTAGAATCATGAATTGGTTTTTCGCCTTTTAAAAAATTGTGACTGTACACATGGTATGGTTATACAGCAATCCAGATCGTCCAGATTGCTGACCGAACTGTGGATGAAGCATAACCTGAAAATTGTGCTGGGTAGATAATATGAAGGGTTTGTTTGGATGCCTGGAAAATCCTTATTGTAAAGGGATTACAGGTAAACACTTTACATGCAAGTGTTTGGGTGGCACATTTGCAGTCTGCCTGTAAATCGTTTCAGGTTGTAAACACTCTACAGTTTAACTCTTTTTTCTTTTTTCTTTTTACCTCCAAGCAAAAAGCCATTTTCAGCTTACAAGTGTTTACAACTGAAAAGACATTACACATGGTAGAACACAATGGTTGATATGCACTCATGATATATGAGGCCCACTGTGACGTGTACAGTACATCTAATTTGTCCATCATGCGCATCCCTTGATGCACTCCTACAGCCCCGAAAAGAAAAAAAAAAGAAGAAAAAAGCAACCCAAAGGATCATCAGATGGACCACATGAGAGGGACCATTTGGGATGGGACACCAGCCATTAAGAAGGTTGCAGATTGTGTGTGCCGGCCCACTGTGCATGCTTTGATGCTCTAGGGCCCCAAAAAATCTAGCCCTTTTTATGTGATTTGCAGGCTTTGGTGGGATTTGCTGCCCCAAGATCTATCTAGTGTGAATACCTACTTTAATACATTGGAAATACTTTACAAGTTAGCCAAACACATAATCTGTTTACCTATAAATACTTCATCACTTAAAAGTCAAACAAAATGGCATGTAAACAGTTTACACTTGAAACTCTTTTTAGGTGTAAAGTGTTTACAACCCCCCCCCCCCCCCCTTTTCCATTTTTTTTTTTTTTTAAAAGGAAAAACGCGATGTTTCCGGTTACGGGTAAAGTCTTTTTGACTGAAACTATATTATATACAGTAAAACATCATGGGTTGATACACACTCATGCTGTGTGGGGCCCACCCATTATGTCTGTAGTGCATCCAATCTATCCATCATGTACGTCCCTTGATGCCCCCAAGAAAGTCAGACTAATCGTCAGATGGGCCACACAAAAGGGAACATTTCGTATGGGACACGTGTATGGGGTCCATTGTAATGGGTGTAGACATTCAATCCATCCAGCATGTGCATACTTTGATGCTTTCCTAGGGCCCAAAAAAACCAAGACATTTCGAATGTGATTTGCATATTTTGGAGGGATTTACCGCCCCAAGTTCTATTCGGTGGGAATACCTACTTAAAAGTAAACACTTTGCAAGTTAGCCAAACACGATCTGTTTACTTGCAAACACTTTATTTACTAATTACTAGTTAAAACCCGAACAAAATAGCATGTAAATAGTTTACACTTGAAATAATTTTCCAATGTAAAGTGTTTACAACTTAAAAACTTTATAGGCATCTAAATGACCCCTAACCATCTGATTTTTCCCATTTTCTATGCTTACCTAAGATGCCACCTAACCAACTAACTTGGGACTTGAGCAATGCTTTGCTGATTGAGAGGACACTACCCTCCAATGTAGCCAAAAAAGTGGGGGAAGCATACGGCTGACCTGATGTTAAGAAACTGTAGTGATGGGGTTCCTGTTAGGAAAACCCATCTATTAGGTTTTTCAGTAGTAGCCTGTTACCTATAAAGGTAGTTATGCAAGGTTTGAATACTGGTAGCAGGCTATCAGCTCCCTTACTGTCAAGACTTTTGGCCAATGCATTACAGGCCTTATTGGCCAAACATTTTTTGGTAAAAAAATTCCAAAAATACTGGACAGAACATATGTGCATAGGTGTGTGTCTGCATACAGAAAAACACTCTTGGACATTATTTTGTGGATTGAGGCTCACTACATTGAAACACAACAAAAGAAAGACGAATAAACGAAAGAAGTGATGGTTTAACTCTTCTAATTATTTCCAAAATGATGCATTCCACTGTGATTCGTCAATACCATTCCAATCTTGTGTTTTGATCCTCAAAAAGGGCCTGGATCTTGGAAAATAAGTTTCTAAGCTTCCTTTGTGGTTTAAATGAAGAAGAAAGTAGAAAAACAATAGAACTGAAAAAAAAGAAGAAAAAAAGAGGACCTTTATGTCCATATGGGCATGTATCAATTGTATTGGCATGTATTGTTTTGTATCGGTGTTGACATGGGTCTTATGTCTGTATCAGGCCTATTGGCCAATATGGGGTGGTGCCAAGGTATTCCATAACAGTTATGTAAAGATTGTAACGGCCATTACTTATTGGTAATGTTGGTGCTGCCTGCTATGCGATATGGGGTTGTAATAGGTACCCCAAGAACTTCTGGCGGTAACCAGCCGTTACAGGGTGTAACGGTCCAATGTGACTCTTATTTTATTTTTTAATACATAAAAAAGGGAGTTGTTTTGGGTTGAAATTACACATTTCTTGGTGGTTTGTGTTTCTTAGAGTGTTGGTAAGGCAATTTCGTTTGTGGGTGCATTCCTAGGCCATTAAAACTTGAAATCGAATCGGTTTGGATGGATCAAAGCTCGATTGGGCTGTTTTGGGAAATTTTGAAAAAACGTGAATGCCCTTTTTTTTGTGATTTATTGTTAGAAACAATGAAATTGAAGATGACAACATCGGATCAACCATATCTTGTTAGATTTGGTTTTTTTTTTTTTTTTTTTGTGTAAATATGCCGTTTTTTTACAAAAAGAAAAGAAAAGAATAAAAAAGGGTAATTTTTGTATTTTGATTTTTGATTGTTAGAATACATTTAGAATGTTTACATATATAGTCACATGCATCAGATCAATTGTTTGAATGCCCTTTTTATAGTTTTAATTGACTTCTTTTAATTTCAGTTTGATATTGGATTGGAATGAATAGTGATAGTTTTAAAAAATTAGAGAAAATGTTTTTTTTTTTTCAAATTTGATGGTTTATGGTTGGAATGCATGGACAATGATTGCATATACAATCACATGCATTAGGTCAATTGTTTGAATGCTTCTTTTTATATATATATATATATATATATATATATATATATTAATCGGGTTGAGAAGTCCCATTCTTCACTTGAGAAGGGGTTTAGAGGTCAAAGGTAGAAGGGGGAGTTGTGCTAAGAAGAAAAAGATAAAAGAATTGAGCCCTTCTCTTGAGATGGTGGTGGCGGTTTAGATTTAATGGCAAAGCCTTTGGAGAAAGGTCATTGCTAGCAAATATGGAGAACTGGAAAGGGGTTGGACTCCAAGCAGTTTTACAAGGGGGCAGGGTTCTTTTATTTAGATGGCCATTTTGAAGTTTGAGGATGGGTCGAGAGGAGTCTGAGAAGTTCCTTTCCAAAGGTGTGATTTGAGATTGGAACAGTGTGAATAATAAGGTTTTGGGAGGATCTATGGGTGGGGGTTTGGATGTAGTGTGTTGATTCCCTTGTCTTTACTCTCTTTCAGAGAGGAACATTCTCGCTAAAAGGTTGTTATGAATATTTAGGTCGTAATTTGGTGTAGTGTGTGCCATTCAAGAGCAACTTGTGGCGTTCGAGTTTGAGGAGTTGGAACTCCTCCAAGGTCTTCATGATGTTAACCTTATAGGGTAGGTTTGTGAATTTGGGCTCACGCTTCTTGTGGAGGGCTTTTTTTGTGGGTAAACGAGTTATGTAAATCTCTACTTCTTATCACCCACCATAGTCCTCCATGTGCAAAGGTTTGGGGCTCTTCTTCTCCATCGTGTTAAAGCATTCTACTTCATATCCATTGTCTTGACAGATAATTTTATTTCCTTTTTCTCTCAATAAATTTTTTTTGTTACCAATCAAAGGAAAGATTTTTGTACCTTATAAGGTATTTTGAATACAAAGGATAAGAATCCACATACATACTTCTGATTTGTCTACGCCAAAAAATTGCTCTTAAGTATTGTGCTCCCTTGTCCAAGGGTTTGAATATATTGAAATTGCACGTGGAGGGCCCATAGGCTATGCTCGGAAGCTTGACAAAGCTAAGGAATAATGGCTATGTCCTATAGCGGGGGTGATTAGGACCAATTAAAAATTGTGACTTTTTAAAAACACAATTACTTACTTGAGGCCATATTCAAATTAAATAAGGCAATTTAACTCTAAGGCTTCCAAGCCAATAGAGGGTCCAATCACATAGACTACACAAGATATGGTAATAAAATAACTAGTCTATAAACATGATAGTGTACATGTGTGTGTGGGATGTGCTACTTATCAACTCCTAGCATTCATCTAATCATACATATATATAATTAAACATTTACAACATAAGCATAATTAAACAAGTGCTCAAATAACAATCCCAAATACAGGCATGTATAGTGGTTCAGTTTCCCTACTCCACTCTCGACGGACGCACTCAACTCATAAGTGTATTGGATTTCACAAGGATCGGCTCCCACAAGAGACTTTACATAGTTTTCTATAGGCTCGCCACGAACCTCGGTCCTACACGAGAACCTATTGATGTACACTCCTGCCGGAGGCTCTCACAAGAGACTTTAGTTGGTTTTCCTTAGGCTAACCAACAACCTTAATCCTAATCCAAGGACTTATGTTTACTCCTGCCAGAAGCTCTCATGGAGACTAACATGCATGCACCCGTGTCTGGTAGCCTACACAAGGACTTTGATTTAGGCCGTACATAAGAGCTAATGCCCTACACAAGAACTTAGTCGAGTTTGGCAATTCAAACTTGTACACTCAATCCTACATAAGGAATGAGTGTATACGGACTCTTACATATGACAACTTGTCGGATTGAGCCCCTTTTGTAGCGCCTTTTGGGGTTGCTAGATTGATGCTTTCATGTGCTTCAATCAACTCCCATTTGTTGCCTCGATCATGATGCCGATGCTTTGCCAAGACTTTAGCTATAAGATCAAACACCTTGCATGTGATGCTCTGATGCGGCGACCAAGATGATGAGAGGTTGGATAGAATCTCATATAACTAATGAGAAGTCGTAGAGCCTAGGAGATTCTACTTTATGAACACTCTAGAGGTTGATAGACACTTGGGTTTGCCAAGAGAAATGGTGTGTAAACTCTAGAGAGGGCTTGGGATCATGGTATTCTTGTAGAGGAGCTTGGAATGTTCATTAGAGTGAAAAATCACTAAGAAGAGAGCATGAATCTCAATGGGATAGAGCCTAGGAGGTTTGATAGAGCTTGGGATGTACTAGGGTCTCTAGAATGTCAATTCATTATTTTCACAAAGATCTAGGTGCTAGATTTATAGGAAAAATGCTCCAATGGATGTATAATAGCTAGTCTTCGATCACACTGAGTGGAGGTTCGGTTGCACCGAAGTATGTTCGGTCGCACCGACTTTGAAGTTTGGTTGAAACGAATTAGATAGGAAAGCTGTTGGACAGATTTGGGCCCTTTCGGTCGCACCAAATGTGGGTTTGATGGGACCGAAGGTTGCTGAATTTGTGCGATTTTTCTAGCAACTTGGGACCTCTAAAGTCAATCTAAGGATGATCAATTTTAGCTCCTATGGCTTAAGGGATGATCAATAAAAGATTTATCTATTAGGTTTAAGATCATCTAAAGGTTTAAGGTCAGGGTCACCAAGGCACCACGTTTTACCTGTTCTTCGCTTCTTGATGCTTTACCTTCACTTATGTCTTTGGTCTTAAGCTTCCAAGGGTTCAACAAACTACATGACACAAGGACTTACATGATTGACAAATAGGGTGCATAAATCAGTGTACTAACATATATAATTGTCTGAACATCTTTAAGCATTTTTTAGTTCTTGGATGGGCATCTTTGGATTAGGCAAGAAGCAATGTGAAAAACTGTGGGAAAATTGCCTATTTAATACTTAAAAAACCGTTTTTTGATGATTATAAAATTCCATTACCAGCTCTTGATGTTCCTGATTTGAGGATAGTCATTTACTTCAATTAAGAACCACACATTTTTTCCCCTCCATTTCTGATTTTGAAGGGATCTTTCTAGCCTTCTATTTTTGCTTTGTTTTCCATGTGTGCACAAATTCACACATTGTTCTGATCATCCTGTTTCGATGAAGCCCATCCACCAATGTTGAACCTATAATCCACTTCAAGTTATTATAAGTTTGTGTCACATTGACATGTCAGGTTGAGCATTATACTTGTACCTATGTTTGATGTTTCAACTTTGTGTGCGAAAACCATGGTTGCCAACTCCGTTCTAGCAGTTATGTTGACTAATGAGCATAGCTACTGTATTCATTGGTTATGTTATTGTTTTGATGTTGGTCTCTTCTGATGGTCCTTTTTCAGGGTGTAATTTTCGACCCCCAGACTGGAGCTCGTCTGCATGTTGAGCTGGCCAGAACAAATTCACGGAGCAAACGCCCACGAGGTACATCAGTATCTCTTTATATTCAGAAGTTTCTACACTGCTCAAATTAGTAAAATCATATTTCTGGGTTAGCTTGATAGCTGTTGGATTTCAATCTCTAGAATATCTCATAAGAAAATCAAAATAATGTGGTCTTTTTTGTACATAGGGGGTGAAGCCTATGCAGTGATTGATAAGAGAGTTAGAATACCAGATGATACTCAAGAAAGCGGGAGTAATGACGGTAATGAAATCTGTACATCGCGGATTTCAATGGAAGACAAATACCATAGTGGCTTTTGTTGGTTGATTTGTTATGGTTGGATCTGTTCTGTTGATGAGGCACTGTTGAATGCCAAATATGATATGCTTTATTTTTTCAAGATGTATGGTTGTTAACATTGTGCATCTCTTTCTCCTTTTCATATGCCTTGAGCTGAGATTTTCCCAGCCTAGATTTCACTAGAGAGACACTGTCACTGGAAGCTCACTGGCACATGTTTTGGCACATTTGCACATTCAGGAGATGGTGGATCTGATGAACCATCCGGCACTGATAATCCCGATTCGAGCAACAAGGGTGCTTTAGCTGCCACACAGAGGTTCAAACGCAATTCAGAACACACAACAATTGTATTAGATTAATGGATTTCAGATATTTGTTCATAGATGACTAGATATTATTAATTCATACTTCTCCATAGAATTCTGCAAGTTCTTCTCCCCCCCTTTCTTTTGCGTTGATCACTTCTTCTACATTTTGCTAACTATATCTTATTTGAATTTTCAGTGGTGAGATGGCTGGTGATCTTGATAATGCTCCATTGAATGTAAGTGATTTGGGATTTTGATGTATCTTGGCTATTATAATTCTGTGTGATTCTGTATTTTCATTTTATTCAATATTCTGATGTCTTGTTGGTAAAGCTGTTCCCCTCTCTATGGATGCTGTATTTTCATTTTGTTCAATATTCTGATGTCTTGTTGGTAAAGCTGTTCCCCTCTCTATGGATGTGGGAGATGCTTAGAACCCTTATCTGTAATGGAGTAACAAGAGCGAAACTAGTTATTTCAGGGTCTGGGTCTATCTGGTTTTAAGAGGGCAGCGATATGGGCTACTTTTTATTGCATGTGCTCATCCTGGATAAGATTCAAGAAATCCAAAATTTTAGGATGGCATGCAGTTTATAGTTACGAGGCACGGAAGGAACTACTTTTTCTTATCTTTATAGAAAAAGGAACTACTTTTTCCTTTCACGCTGTTTGCATGTGCTCATCCTTTCATAGTCTGTCGGTGATAATGAGTAAACACTGCATTACACAGTGTGTTTGGTTGTAGCCAAATTGTGGTTGGCTGGATTTCCAAGTCAATAAAAATGTATTTTCCAAATAGGGCAGCAGAACGCCAAACCTACATAAAGTGAGCTTCCATTTTTCCTGCATTTTTACATCCCAAATCACTAGTGAGATGTACAGGAAGGTCCAGAACATATCTTACTTGCATTGTGGTGCTTCTTTACCCCAAAGGGGTGGCTTGGCCTGTCTTGACAATTTGGAGTTTGGTCAGATCAATGTAGAGGATGTAGACTGGGTGGAACGTCCAATCTAGGGGTTTTGAGGTGCATGTAGCTAGTTTGGGAAGTATTGAGGTTCCTGGGCTTGATGGCTTCCCAGTTGCATTCTTCCAAGTGTTTTGGGAGACTGAAGGAGAATTTGGTTAAGATCATTCTGGATTTTATAATTGTGGCAGGATTTCAAAGGACATGAACGTCCTATACTCACCCCCAGCAAGGATAGTGTAGCAAGGTGTTCCGTTACGGTATCGGTGGGTGTAACGGTGCCCACCGTTACCGATACGGATACGCCCCGTATCGGTCAATACGGGGTGTGTAACGGTGTAAAAAAAAAAAAAGGTCAAAAAATTATGGAAAAATATCCATTAAATCTGGAATATTCTAAATATTCCAAATATGCATTCATTTATAATTTGGAACATGTTTACAATGGTGTAACAGTCCACTCTTTGATAAGAATGCTATATCGGGTTGTCTGATGGATTTATGAACCTGACAACCTGGAATTAACTGCAATGCTTTTATATTTAGTTTTCTAACTATATAATATCTATATAAATTTACTATAATGAATGTAATACCAAAACATCTTATATTTTCAAGTTTTCCTTTTATTTATAGTGCTAGTGCATTGTATACTTCGTGATTCACATGCATTTCATTTCAACATATAGAGTTTAGGGACTTCTGTATCCTATCATGTAATTCATTTACCTAACAATTTGATATCATTTTCCTTAATAGATCTTTTTAAAAAATTAAAATTAAATTGGGGTAAATAGTTATGTCAATTCGGGGTTAATTAGGGGACCGTTTGATGCCCTAAACTAGCCTCAAATAATGCAATCTATTGGCACTTATCCCACTAATGGATTGGTGGACATTTATTGGACAGTGAAAAATGAAAAATATCAAATGGTCCTATTTCAAAAAACAAGTGTCTGCAAACTAATAGTGAAAATTGTTGAAATAATTTAATTTTGGGATTGCGACTTAGCAACAATGGTCCCAAAATTTAATCAGTTAATTTTGAGTTGATATATACCTCATGTATAAATTTTTAGGGCCATGTACGTTGGGTTCACTGGATTATGTATTATATATACATGTCATCCATCTGTTTGGTCAACTCATTTAAGGGTATTGGTAAAAAATGAGGTAAATCCAAATCTCAGGTGGACCACTAGTGGGCTAGGCGGCCACCTCGATTTATTTGTATATCCATGCTATTAATCCGTTTTGCCAACTCATTTAAAGGCATGGTCTAAAAATTCAGGTAGATCTAAATCTTCGGTGGGCCACTAGTGAGCATGCCTTTAAAAGTAGGACCCACCTCAATGCATTTGTTGTATATCCATGTGGTCCATCCTTTTTGCCCGCTTATTTCAGGGCATGGACCAAAAAATGAGGCTGATGCAAATCTTAGGTGGATCACAAAATAAGGATTTAATTCCCACCATTAAAATTTTCTCAGCACATTTTATTTTGGGATCAAGCTGTTATTTGTGTTCTCCCTTCGTCAAGGTGAAGGTCCATGTGACCTCATCAACAGGTTGGATGGAAAATAAACATTATAATGGGCCCCAAGAAGATTTTAACGGTGGGCATTCAATCCCAATTGCGTGGTCCAATTGAGATTTTGATCCCTTCATTTCAAGGATCATGCCTTAAAATGAACCTGAAAAATTATGGATGGCATAGATTTACCATACATAAATCAAGGTGGGCCCCACCCCACATAATAAAATAGTGCGTTTGCACTATGCAGCATATACTACAGAGTTTTTTAAAAAAAAAAACTGCGTCATTTTTTTTCTGGAAAAAGAAAAGGAGAGGGAAATGAAAAGAAAAGAGGGGACCGAAACGAGAGAGAGAGAGAGAGGCAGCAATTGCTGCCGCAGCAGCAGCAACGCCGCAACCCAATAATAATAAGAAGAAGAAGAAGAAAAGGAAAAAAAAAAAGTATGTTGTTTTTTTTTTTTCCTTCCATTTTTCTTTAGGGTTATGGCCTGTAACGTTTGTTACGGTACCGTAACGGCCGTTACGAACCCAAAAAACAGAGGTGCCCTATTTCAGGGTCGTATCGCGTAACGGTTGATACCGTTACGTATTGGCCGTTACGGCCGAAACGTAACCGATATTGAATACCCTGCAGTGTAGTGCGCCTGAAATTTTTAAAGCCAATCAGCCGAAGTGGTGGTTCGTACAAAATCTTGGCTGAGATTCTTGATACCAGGCGAAAGCTGATATTTTAGGAGCCCCATATGCCCAAACATACATGGTATGATGGCTGTTTGACCCTTGATCTGATCAAGAAATATGTATGTAGAGCGAGCGAACTATGAAATTGCCAGACCTCCCAAAGCACCATACCAGAGAATCGTCCACTCTAGGAGCGAGCACGATCCCTTGCAAAAGAAACAAGAGGCAAATCGAATTAAATCATCGAATTCATAATTATCCAAAACCCTCCTACACTGGGCAAACCCAAACCCATCCCAAGTTCATAACAGAGAAACACCCAACAACAAAAATATTAGCCATTGGACAAAGATTCGCTAGTGTAAGGAAGAAGATCTAAGAGGCAAGTCATTGCACCAAATATCATCTCAAAATCTAATCCTGGCAACACCACCCCCCAACAACAACAAAACTATAACCCTTAAACACCTTGGGAGCTACCTGCGTCGCAACCTTCCAAAGGAAGGAAGCTCGATATAAGGAAGAGTCTCTTGTCCACTGCCTTCTGGGTAAGGGCCATTATTACTCTCCACTACTTTCTTCCGCTAACTAGAGGCCTCAACACTGAACTGCCAGAGACCCATTTGACCAACAGGACAAATTTGACAACCTCTAACCTCCTGAGCTTAGCTCCCCCCTCATCATAGGGACGACAAACCTCACTATAGGAGATGAAATTTAGCTTTCGAAGCCCTATCCTGCCAAAGGAAATCTTGACGTTACTTGTCAATACGCAAGATGACCTTCTTAAGGCACTGGAATAGTGACATAAAATATAAAGGGAGATTGGAGAGGGATGATTTGAAGGATAGCCTACCCCCTTAGGGAGAGGAGCTTGCTCGTTTTGGCACTTAGCGTTCTCTCCATTATCTCCACCACCTTATCCCAAAGATGGGTGGCCGTTTTACCAAGAAATCTGCCTTTATATAGATTAATATTCAAACATGAAACAACCTCAAACCATCTAATAGAGGTCCTTGGATTAAACATGGAAGAGTCGGCTGCCTCGCAAAACAAGATTTTGTCATTAGAAAATTGAAGCTGACTAATCAACAGGGAAAGTTTTGGACTAGAAAGCCCCATGTAAAGATCCACAAATTGACCCTTAGGTAGCAGTTTATTGAGGGCTTCTGCAACAATCACAAAAAGGAAGGGCGATAGGGGTCCTCTTCCCTAAGGCCTCGAGAAGCTTTAAAAAAACAAAAGGAGACCCATTAATGAAAACTGAGAAAGTAGCCAAGGACACAACATTGAATCCAACAACTCCATTTCCCCCCAAAACCCATCCGACCTGAGAAATAATTAAGAAAAGACAACTTCACATGATCGTATGCCTTCACGAGGTCCAATTTCCAAATCACACCACGATAACCCGATTTGTGACAAGAATCCAAATGCTCGTGGGCAATAAGAGCGCTATCAATAATCTGCCTACTAGAAATAAAGGCGTTATGAAATTGGGAGACGACTTGGGGAGCACAACCCTTAATTGATGGCTCAATGTTATAGCAATGATTTTGTATGGACTAAGGAGAATAATAGGCCTGAAGTTCCTCAGACAATCTGCACCTTCAAGCTTATGAATGATGACCAAAAAGGTACACCCAACTCTTTTGGGAGGGAAGCTGAATAAAAAATTCCTCCACGAATGCCAAAATATCCGATTTAATTAGCATATAAATGGATTGGGAAAAGGCCAATGGGAAATCGTCAGGCCTCGAGGCTGTCCCTACCTAAAGCCCACACGACCTCCTCTAATTCATCAAGAGAAATAGGCACCTCCAGATTTAATGCCTCGATAAAAAGAGACTTAAAATCCAGATTGTCCAAAAGAGGTCTTTCCCGGCTCTCATTTGAAAGCAACTTATAATAAAACTTAGTAATTGAGTCACAGATAGAATCCTTATTAGAAACCTTTCTACCATTAATCATAAGGTAGGAAATGCAATTGGATTGAGCCTGGGCATTGCTATTTTGTGAAAGAATTTGGTGTTTCTGTCTCCTTAAGCCAGATGACCCACGATCTTTGATACCATTTGATTTCCTCCGCTAAAAGCCTAACACAATAGTTAGGGGACAACTTATCTTTGAGATCTTTCTCTGCGAGGGACGACAAGCTGCTTTCCTCCTTAATGCCTTGGTCTTGGATTTTGCTAAGTAAAAAGTCCATCTCAAAGACTCAAACTCCCTTTGGGCAAAAACCTCCCATTTTCAGGAAGAGAGCTTAGATTTCAACAACTTCAACTTCTTGAATAAGGAGAAACCTGCCCGACCCACAACATGGAAGGAGGACTACCACTCCACAACGAGATCTTGAAACCCCTTGACTTCTAGACACACCAACTCAAACCTGAAGGGCTTAGGACTTTGGTTGATCTCCTCGGCTTTTAAAAAAATAAGACAACGACTAGACACGAGCTTAGGAAGACCCTTTTGGCGAGTAAGGGGAATTTCTCAACTCACCCAGGAGATAACAAGAACCTAGGGGGGTCGTGACTGTTCGACCAAGCAAACTTGATACCACCATTGGGAGGTCCACCAGATCATACTTCAAAACCCAATTTGAAAAACCACAAATGCTACTAGAAGCCATGACACCAAGGTATTTCGTAATGGTAATGGTGGCCATTACCATTACCATAAGGGTTGTAACGATCGTTATGGTCTCTTTTTTTATTTTAAAAAAAAAAAAAAAAAAAAACTCAAGAAACTTGTAGTGGCCCCATAATGGACTGTTATGGGGTCCTTACAGCCTTTATGGGGAGTGTAACGGGCCATTATGAGGTTTGTAATGGTTGTTACAGCCCCATAATGTGTAACAGTTGTCACCGTTACCTTTATGGCTCTGTAACGACTGTTACCGCACACCATGTCTAACACCCCATGCAACTTCTCGTGAACAAAGTGGACAACATTGAAGTCACCCTCAATACACCACAAGAGATGCCATTTATCGAAAATCGACGACAACTAGATAGAGGGGCAGAGAGGATGGTTGAGATCGTAGACACTCGAGAAAACCCATTTAAATCCTAAAGACACCTCCCGAAAGATGGCAATCAAGAAATGACTGACCTAACTTTCCTCTTTACACCATAGGCCAAGATTCCACTTTAATAGAATAACCTTGGCTGGCCCAATGGAGTCGAAGGCCTCCTGTGCCACTCCTCAGCGACCCCAAACAGACTCAACAAGGCTCCTATCAACGGACTAGAGCTTAGACTCCCGATGATTAATGATATTGGCCTTAGATCTTTTACACATGTTCTTAACTTAGACATGCTTTTGGGGGTATCTTAACCCTTGGACATTCCAAGTAAGGATTTTCATGAGGGAACAATCCTCACCCCTCTTCCTTTTTTTTCTTTTTCTTTTCTTTTTTGTTTCCTCTCTAGGAATCCCCTCCAACTGACCCCATATTCCACCCTCAAGATTCATCAGTTCCCTACACCCCTTAAAAGCCTGAGGAGACCGATTGTGGAGGTCGGCTGAAGCAAGCTGGATACATCTTTCTTCCACCATATGAAAAAGGGCAATGTAATTGATGCAGAGACATGTGATGACCTAATCCTAGATGCATGTATAATTATGTTAAAGAATATTCAAATAAATACATTAATCACCTAAACCTTTTCAATCAAAGAGATTAAGTAAATCTCAACACTAAGATGAGGTCATTCCGTTTGGATCATGCCCCTTAGCATAAAATCACGTAAACGGTAAAAATGGAGTACATAGGGATATGAGGATATCCCAGATCTAGCATAAGTCAATCTACGGTCAAATTCGGATCTAATTTTACTGATTAATCATCCCTCTTTTCCGTTCAAACCAAAAGGGGGACATCCTGGGAGGAACAAAATGAGTGAAAAATGAAGGGTTCGAGATGAAGAAAGTATAGGTCTTTTGTCATCAAAAGAAAAGAAGCGGATGATTCTTATCTTTTCCTGCACTTCGAAGATATAGAAAGAAGGAAACCTGAAATCAGGTGGAATTCTCAACACCTAAGGGTCAATCCTGACACTCTAATATCTTGATAAAAGAGGAATAAAATATACGAATTTCTATTCATTCAATAATAATTAAAATAGGATTTCTCACAATATATATATAAGCCATAGAAAAAGTAAAAGTGCACTAAAGCCCCTGAAAACAAGAAAAAATAATAAAAAGATGAAAAATAAAGAAAGTGCAATAAAGCTCTCGAAAAGGGGGAAAAAAAAAAGGTCTAAAACTAAAACACCCGTGTGGTAGGGTGTGAAATCCGACCCATGGATTTGTGGTCAGGGTGCGGTCATATTGCTCTTGTACTCGTAGCGCGTCAGAAAGTGGGTCCATCCACATCAACTCCTCCGCTTCGGTACTCTGTCGGCGACGCCTCCTCCTCTGGTACACTCTAAAGGGTGCACCATTGATGTCCGCATTAGTAGTCCTCCACCTTATCCCCAAAGACAACCCCGAAAAGTCTACGCATGACACAGGGCATCCCTCAAAATCCTTTTACTATCACAACCTACATCGAAACTCTCTCAATGAATAGTCGAGGAACACATGTTACTTGGGGGGATGCCAACATCATCTAAGTTGAGGGGGGGGCGCTCAAGTCTATACATGTGCGCGCGCGCGCACACACATATGGGGGGTGGGGATGCTAACATCATCCAACACATCCTCTCAAGTCTATACACGTGCATACACACACATTTCCCACCGGACTGTAACTAAGCAATTTATGGTCTCTTGCATTGATTTGCGCAGGTGGGCCCCATCATGGTATGTATGTGAAATACATTTGTACATTAGATGTGTCAACCCATGTTAGGCCTCGGTCCCAAAAGTCAGCCCTATCTATCATTTAGGTGGGCCACATGAGTA
Source organism: Magnolia sinica (assembly GCF_029962835.1). Lineage (NCBI taxonomy): Eukaryota > Viridiplantae > Streptophyta > Magnoliopsida > Magnoliales > Magnoliaceae > Magnolia > Magnolia sinica. Next base: position 13,143,875 of record NC_080585.1, on the reverse strand, counting down.
AAAATACTGAAGGGGAATGCCACCCTCCAAATTGTTTCCCTTCATGTGGCCCACTTGAATTACAGATAAGGCTTTTTGGGCCCTGGGCTTAAATTTTAGTTTGGCGTGTAATGGTTGGAGTTGATTTGGGAAACACATGATGGTGGAGTCCACCCAAAGTGGACGACCCTTTTTACGTAAATGGCTTTTACATCGACGGGGATTGTGCAGTGAGGTACTCACCACCCTTTACTGTGGTGTGAAGACTCTATGGGCCCACTATGATGTGTGTTTTATGCATGCCTTCCATCCGTTTTTCTGGATCATTTTAGTGTGAGAGACCAAAATTGAAGTATATCTGACACTCAAGTGGACGAAAACAGTGGGAATTGAATGCCTACTGTTGAAACTCTAGTGTGGTCCACTTGAAAATTGGATATACTTCAATTTTGGTCTTATGCCCTAAAATAATCTGGAAAAATGGATGGATGGCGTGGATAAAACATGTACATCGCAGTGGGCCCCAAAGAGTCTTCACACCATGATAAAGCGTGGTGAGTGCCTCACTGGTCCACGTAAATGCCATTCGCTAAAATTTTAGTTAAGGGATGGTCTCGTTGGGGTGGGCCCCCCCATCATGTATTTTCAAAATCCACTCCAACCATTTGTTAAGTGGCCCAATATTAGGCCTAGGGCTGAAAAACCAGCCCCATTCATGATTTAGGTGGACCATAAAATTGAAAATGGTGTATAGGGCGACACTCACCCCTAAAACTGTTTCCCTTGGTGTGTGGCCCACTTGAATCACAAATGGGCCTGGTTTTTTGGGCCCATGCCTAAATTTGTGTGTGTCATGTACTGGTTCGATCAAATTTCACATAACCATCACGGTGGGCCCTGTAAAAATCAACGGTGCACGCCTCTCTTCCAATTGTTTCTTTTGGTGTGGCCCACCTGAATCACGGATAGGGTTGATATTTAGTCCTTGGGACTAACGTGGGGTGACACACCTGTTGGTCGGAATGGATTTCACATAAACATTGCAGTGGGGGCCACTTGAGCTGTCCACCACTTAAGACTGCACTCAAGGTCCCATGCAGTCTGGTACACACGCACACACACAAGGTTTCAAGTCAAATTGGTTGGATCTCAAGTTATGGTCCACCCAGTGGATAACTTAACTTATTGAGTGCATGGGACAACCAACCTTTACGATACTGGCTATGATAGCCAGTACCATCTCTTTTTCTTATTATTATAAAAAAAATTCGAAAAACCTATATCGGCCTCATAATGAACCATTATAGAATCGTTATGGCCTTTACGGGGGGGGGGTGGTTTGTAACGGCTGTTACAGGTCATTTTTTCCGTAACGGCCATTGCAACCCCGGAACGTGTAACGGTTGTCACTGTTACCTTTACGTAACGGCTTTTACAGCCCCATAACGGCCGTTACGGCACACCATGGTTGATTCCAACCATGTGGACATGTGAAGCAAAAAAGTCATTTGGAATAGGATGATTTTAAAGGATTTATGTGGGATTTTCATTGGGTTTTTAGGATTGTTTCACTCAAAATACCCCAAAAATAAATAAATTTGTTAGTTTTTTGCTCTGGCTGTTTTTCCTAGTGTTTCCTGTGGAGATGTATCACATGTATTAGGTGCGGTTGATCATTAGCAATCACCAGAAACAAGAATCATGAAATTCCACTGAGATCTTGGTGCTATGATTTTTTATTTTTTATTGTGTCGTACGGCCCTTGTTTTGGGTCTTTTTGCTGAGATTTCCTAGTGCCATCATGATCTGATGTTGTGAAATGAGTTGTACATTAAGGATGGTGATTATTTAGTTGTTCTTCTTCTGTGCTTTGAGGGTGGTGATTATATAGTTGTTCTCTTCCTCTTCTCCTCTCTTTTTTGTCTCCCTTCTCTGGGAACTTGCCAACATATCCTTAAATAGGGATTTAATTTTTCAGATGCAATTGGATAAGTCTGACATCTTTGTTTTTCTTATCTTCCTAACTGCCATATATTTTAAGCATTAAATTTATGTGCATGCATATTCATGCAACTTGATGATTCACATGCTACCTTCTGCTGTCTCAGAAAATGGAAAAGCCAACAGCAGGGGATATACCTCCATGTTCCACTTTGTTTATTGCAAATCTAGGTCCAAATTGCACTGAAGAAGAGATCAAGCAAGTCTTATCTCAGTGAGTGGCTTGCTTTTATACGGTTTTGATGCCTTAAAAATGTTTATTTTGCCCCATAAAGGGCTTTGTGCCAGGGCCTTACTCTGTCAAACAGTACATTTGTTTTGTTTATTCATCTTTTGAAGTTAACCTTTTCTCGACTGCTCTGGTTCGAAATGTTTGATATTCCGAATTCTTGCTTTTGCTAGATATACCGGATTCCATACACTTAAGATGCGGGCAAGAGGTGGAATGCCAGTTGCTTTTGCTGATTTTAAGGTGCATTACTGTTTGCACAACAACTCAATAACTAAGTATCTAACTCTAATACATCCCTTTTCTTGAAGTGACATTTCTTAAGCAACTCTGGTTTCAAGCATATACATCCGATGCAGTAACTTATGGTTATTAATGTTTGTGTGGGGTATAATTATCTAAACTTACCATTGAAAATAAAAAGTCCAATTGGGTCTGAATCCCTAAACGACACACTTTGTGTGAATTGAATCATAATGTGCATGTATGAATTTAAGCTAGTTTGCTTGAAGGAGCCAGAAATATTGTTGTTTGCAGGAAGTTGAAAATGCCACTGAAGCTATGAACGGACTTCAGGGAAGTTTGCTGGCATCATCCGACCGTGGCGGCATGCACCTAGAGTATCCTTCCTACCAATATATACTCAAATTCCTATCATTTGAATTTATGTTTTACACTTTCTTTTCAAAGAAATGCTGCTAACACAGTTATTTCCTGACTGGGATTCTTCAGATACGCAAGGTCTAAAATGAGGAAACGCTAGGCGAATTATGCTTGCAGAAATGAGTTGTCTTTCAATTGCGGTAGTCTTGCTTCTCAGTTATATTTCTCATGGAATTTTCGAAACCCAAGTCACCAACATTGGTGAATTGCCTGTTTGCGCTATATGAAGAATACTTATAGATGTTCATAAAGCTTACATGTGTAGTCCTGCCTTCCAGTGTTCGAAATATCGGTATTGCTTTACGTATCGCACCCTTGGGATATAGATAAGTATCGGTTATTGCACAAGATATATCGTTTGTATCAGGTAATTTATTGCACTTTCTTGGAAACATGGGGAAACATTGGGAAAATTGAGGGATTATTAAAAAAGACACACTTTTAAATCATAACATCTCAAAAAAGAAGTGCACATAATAGGTTTCCTTTGTCTAGGGTCCTAAGCTGTATGTTGTCTGACTCAACTAATGCAGCTTTATTCAAATTGAATGCATAACATTTAGAGTGTATGTGATGATCATTTTATCAAACTCTCATAAATACTTTAAAATTAGTCTCAATTGATAGGTGGTCAAAGGAAATTTTCGGAAAAAAATAAAATAAACTAATAATAAAAATAAATTTTTATTAATTTTTAATTAAACAATGATTATTATTTTTTGAAAATTGACAAGGACTTGACAAATTAGTAGTTCGGCCCTCATACATGCTTGATTTCATGTTTGGAGTGCAACATTGCAAACAATTTGGGAGAAATTGGGGAAATTTCAAAAAAAATCTCCAAATTGGACCACCAACACTCGAATTTCGAAATTCAAGTGTATGTGATGATCATTTCATCAAATACTCCAAAATACTTCGAAATTGGGAAAATTGTTGAATTTTTCAATTAAAGTTGAGGGATTATTAAAAAAGACACTTTTAAATCATAACATCTCAAAAAAGAAGTGCACCTAATAGGTTTCCTTTGTCTAGGGTCCTAAGCTATATGTTGTCTGACTCAACTAATGCAACTATATTCAAATTAAATGCATAACTTTTAGAGTGTATGTGATGATCATTTTATCAAACTCTCATAAATACTTTAAAATTAGTCTCAATTGATAGGTGGTTGAAGGAAATTTTCGAATAATAATAATAATAATAAAATTTTATTAATTTTTAATTAAACAATGATTATTATTTTTTGAAAATTGACAAGGACTTGACAAATTAGTAGATCGGCCCTCATACATGCTTAATTTTATGTTTGGAGTGCAACATTGCAAACAATTTGGGAGAAATTGGGGACTTTTCAAAACAAATCTCCAAATTGGACCACCAACACTCAAATTTTGAAATTAAAGTGTATGTGACGATCATTTCATCAAAGACTCCAAAATACTTCGAAATTAATCTCAATTGATAGCTAGTTTTGTTTTTTTTTAAAAAAAAAAACAAAACAAAACATGAAGCACCAATTGATGTCGAAATCAAAGCTCCAACTCCATGACCCAAAAGTAGGCGAATCAACCCATTGGATTGGACAATGTATGAAACAAATGGAATGATAAAGCAATAATATCTACATCTGATTATTTAAGCTGCCCTGATTTTTGGGCCAGTATCTACAATGTCTGACTGAATGGCACGTGTTGTGGCATGTAGATGTGACCTCAATGCATACAAATGCAAACTTAGCAGAAAATGCTTGTAGCGTGCTATTGTCTTGGGGTTTTTCATTTTTCTTTTTAGCTTGTAAATGAAGTGGAATCGACATATCAGACACCATTGCTGTTTTTTGGTTTGGTTCTCAGCTATCCAGCTATAATCAATGATGTATTATATAATGCTCGGCAGAAGGTTTGTTCAGTAGGATCAGGCTTTCAGTTTTTGTGCAAGTTGGGCCAATGATGATCCAAACACTGATGTGGTGGGCCTCACTGCTGATGGCCTATGCACCAAAAACTTCACAATATGAAGATCCTGGCTATAGAGCGTTTGAACTTTGTATTGGTTGAACGGGTACTCATTTCTGTATTTTCTTTCTTAACTGTTTCTTAGCTGTCGGCCTATTGAAAGGTTTAACAAATTCTCCATTATGGAGGTTTTGGTGCATGGACCATATGCAGTGGGATGCACAGTATCAACATTCGTATTGCAGAACAATAGGCCCTGCATCAAAATGAAAGCCCAGATGGTATGAGCTCTTGGCCCCAGCATTGTATTAGTACCTCATTGTTGACAGCTTGAAATTGGAAAGTTAATGCTTGGCAGGCCTCGTTGATTTGGTGCTTTTGAAGAGGCATGACTCATGGAAACTTCAGTGAGAGGCTTCCATACTTCCTAAACATCGAATAAGCAGATTTTGCGCTTGTTAACGTGTTTCAACAATAATCTGAAACATAATTTATAAACCATCTCAATGGGGCTGCTGGGATTGAAGCAAAGTTGTCTGCATACGCTGTGTAGGTCATGCTTTCAGGACTAGTTATTCTATTCTTTATTTCTCAAATACTCAAGGGCATGCGTGCTTTGCTTTTTTTAAAAAGTGTTTTCTTTTTGTGATTTTGACTCTGAAAATCACTTTTTTAGGCTTTTTGAGTGTGGTTGGTTGGCAATTAATTAATCAAAATTGAGAAAAACAGTTTTCCAAAATTGTGCTTTTTTCGAAGCGAAGCCCCTGGTTTCCTACAGTCGTTTCAACTCCAATAAACTTTGGAAAAGCGCACAGGTAAAATCAAAGGTTCTCTTTGTTATTGGAAGGTCTGTTAATTGCACAATTGAGAGGTGTACACTCCCACTTGCTATCATGGCATGCAGGTCCAAGAGCAAATCCATCCACCGGTTGGTCTGACCATATTTTCCCTAATGGTAATTTGGTCCACTCGGAAGTTGGGCCCTAATATTGGAAATAGGTGGAAGGGTTAGAAAACTTAAAAGAGTGTTTTAGAGCCGTGCATTTGTTTTGCAAACTGTAGCCCTCCTAACCGGTGGATCATCCTAATTCTCGGGCTAGGGCATCAATATAGGTTTCTTTCAAATGGATGGATTGGGTATTTGATTTACATGCCATAATGGCAAACGTGAGGTGTTACATGAGTTGTCATGCCTATGGGCTTAGCTAGTATCATCTTAGGAGAAGTCTGATGGATGTGACTTTCGAGGACAAGTCATTATTTTCTTAGCATCCTGAGTGGGTAGTTATTTTCATAGGATCTTACTTATAAATGAGTTGTACAAATTAAAGACAGGCTATATAGGCAGTGTTGTTGATGTCTACTAAACAAAACATTTGCTTACATAAGTTTGCTTTAAACCAAACGGTCAGATGTGTATAATTCCATGGTGGAAGCGTGAAATAAACCTGGGTCCTGTCGGTCCGTCCTTCCTAACCAATTTTGTGAGAATGGTCACACATATATAGCTAGGTTTAAAGTATCATCAGCGCACAGGTGTAACTGATCTCATGTCCGTACTGGCTTGGAACAGGCTGATGTTGATGCTATAATCCCATATGATAGTGAATGTTATGATAGAGTAAAATTGGATCTTAATTGTTGATGCACATATATGTAACTATTTTGAGAAGTAATAGCACAAGTTTGAAGCCCGTCACCAAAATACTCTTTTATACATACTTTGGACGGTAAAAAACAGTGTAATAGGCTATTGTGGGGGTTGGCTTGGCCACAATCAAATGCTACCTAATGGTCTATTATATAGTAGAATCAACTGGTTCTGATGCAGTTGGGCTCATGGTTTGGCTGGGGGCCCATACATATTACTGACTGGAATACCTCATCTGATCTGTGGTTTTTCTCGATTCTTTTACTGTGTATTTTCTCAACCCACTTTTTATTTTTATTTTTTGTGGCTACCGATCAAGGGCTGGGATCTTTGGAAACGGATTGTGTCCAGCAGGGTACTGGAGTTGTTCCATCCAGCTCCTATGAAAAAGCGAGGCACATGTACAGGTATGGGACTACACTGAATACGCAAAATCTGCGTGACGCGCGCATGTGATTGGCGTCCGGGATCCTCCATTATGAGATTTCTCGAGTATTCTATTCACTATCAATGGTGGGCCATCAGATCACCTGGATGTGGGCTGGCGCATGCTGCAAAAGGACAGTTATGCAGAAGGTTGGGGAGTTGGGGTCAAGGGCATTGAAAACGTAGCTTGTCTAACCCCCCGAGGAAAGGAAAATTGATAAAAGAATAGAAACTGTCGCTTTCTTGGATGACAGAAATGCTACTTCTAATCCTGATGCTGACAGCCAGAGTCACCTTGCCATTTAAACGTTAGATTGTTTGTTTATTTATTTTATACTGTATTCTCTGCGGGAGCGAACTGCGTGTAACCTTGGCACAGGGGCTGTGTGGGGCCCATAGAGATTTCCATGATAAATCCACTTCATCCATCTGTTTTGAAAGATCACGGTAGGACATCATTTTAAAAATCAGGGAGGTCCAAAACTCATGTGGTGGGGATTGAATGCCTGGCGGTGAGTGAAGTATTGTATCAAGATGATATTTGTTTCTACAGTTTATCTGAGTGGTAATAATTCGATGAATGGTTTGGATGGCATATAAACATCATGGTCAGCTCAAAGAAGGTTTCAATGGTGGATGTTGCTGTTTCCACTGTTTTGTTGGTGTGGCCCACCTGAGTCTTGGATCTGCCTGATTTTTAAAACCCTGTCCCATTGTAGTCTTTCAAGACAGATGAACGGAGTGGATTTTTTACAGACATCTCTACGGGCCTCACACAGCCTAGGCACAGAGATCTCTATTATGGGGGTCACAGGCAATCCGTCCTCATGCTCGACCACACGTAGTTTATGAAGTAAGCGGATTGCCTTGAGAGGCGTCTCCAGGGATATCACTGATGACCTGACTCTCTTGAGCCCACCGTGATCTCTGTGTTTTATCCAGGCCGTCAATCCACATTGCTAAGCATGAACCCAATAAAAGAGGCAAATCCAAATCTCAAGTGGACCACACCACAAGAAACAGATTGGATTGAGTGCCTACGCTTGAAATCTTTCTGGGGCCAAAAGTTTTGGATCAAAGCTGATGTTTGTGTTCCCTTCATCACCGTCTATGTGACACTACGAATAGGTTCGATGGCAAATAAACATCTGGGTGGATGGCAAATAAGCATCACGGTGGGCTGTTGAAAGGTTTCAACGGTGGGTATCATTATCCCACTGTGTGATCTACTTGAGCTTGCGATCCGCCTAAGCTGGAAAAATGGATGAACGGCATGGATGAAACATATGCATCACAGTGGGTCCCACAAAATTAGGTCACCAGGGATATACTCGGAGGCAGTCTCCCGGTGAGGTGGGTAAAACGGAAGGAGATTGGGTAAGCATACCGAGTAATCTCTGTAAGGCCCACCGTAATTTATGTACTTTATCCACTATGTCCATCCATTTTACCAGAATTTTAGGGCTTGAGCCTAAAAATGAGATATCAAAAGCTCAAGTGAACCACACTACACGAAACTATGTGATGGTTTCGTTGAAACCACACTACAGGAAACTATGTGAATTGAACATCGATCGTTGAAAATTTATTGGGGGCCACAGGGGTTTTGGATCAAGCTGATATTTCTGCTTTCCCGTCATCCATGTCGGTGTAATCTTATGAACAGGTTGGATGACAAATAACCATTACTGTGGGCCCTAGGAAGGTTTCAATGGTATAAATCATTATTCCCACTATTACTGTGGTGTGGTCACTTGAGCTTTGGCTATCTATGCACTTGAAAGTGGCTTCATATCTTGCCTGCTAATTTTAAGGCATGATTGAAAAAAAATATTCTCAGGTGAACCGAACCACATAAAACAGTGGTGATAGATAACTAAGAAATTCTTGTAAGCAGCAAAAGTTTTAGATTAAGCTGATATTTATGTTTATGGTTCATCCAGGTCAGTGTGACCTTATCAATAGGTTAGATGACAAATAAACACAATGGTGGTCAACGGTGGGCGTTCCATCACTGCTGTTTCCTGTGATGTGGTCCACTCCTTCAGGCTTGGGCTTATGCCTTAAAATGATAGCAAAACGGATAAACTGCGTGGATATACGCATCGAGGTGGCCCCACGATCACCGCCTAACCGAACTCGTGTTACCCTTACCTGACCGAATCCGCTTCCATTCAGTCGCGTAGACCGATGTCGCGTGGGGCCGGAACAATCAAATCTTGCCGCCCTCAACCGAATTCGGTTTCGTCATGTGCAGTCGTGTTTCTATCCCAACCGTCAATAAACAGTTTAAAAGGCATATGCCAAATGTCCAGATTCAACGGACACGTGCCTCCCTTATGAGTTGACTGGTCCGATTCTTCTTCTGGTGGGACCCACACTATGTACCGCTGTACCGCTCGATTGTGGAAACTGCGCATCAGTTGGCACCTGATGTGTAATGGTGCAGTCCGCATTAGCAAACATACGGCATAAAGTATGATTTCCTTGGAAAAAATGAGATGCCTTGGTGTGGTCCTGCTCGCATTCTGCTGGCGGTCCTTCGTGCGTGTCATGTCAACTGCAAATCTAATTAATTACGTCCATGATTTTCTCTCGCTCGTGGTCACTGTCAGCCCAATCCTAGACGTAGGTGGGACATGAAACAAGGAATGACTTGAAAATTATGCCTAATGGGGGGCGTTGGCGCAGTATTAGATGGGATTAGGAGGGTCCCGTGCAATTCCATCCAGTATAAATGATGAGATTAAGTGGTATGGAATTGCATTTAGTCCCTTGTAATTGCATCTGGTCTCATGCAGGATTTTTCATGGATTTTGAAATCCACTACACATGTGGGCTCTACATTGATGCATGTGTTTATCCATGTAGTCTATCCATATACACTGTTTACATGTGACATTTTTAGTTATATATGTGTACAAGTGAGCGACATCTGTTATGAATTTGGTCCTTTGATTACAATGTAGGCCCCACATTGATGCATGTGTTTATCCATGTAGTCTATCTATATACATTATTTACATGTGACATTTTAGTTATATATGTGTACAAGTGAGTGACATCTGTTATGAATTTGGTCCTTTGATTACAATTTCATTGTCCACCAAACATGATTTTGCTTAATCCCGTGTTCTTCCGTATCAAAAATTTTATCCCAAACATGGGATTGGATGGCTATAATAATATGGTATTTCCAGACATACAATCATTGAGCAATAATGATGTTAATCTCATTTAATACCAGTTAATATCATTCAATTCCACAAACCAAACACGCCCAAGGGGGCATTTGGATCTAAGGATTAGGTGGGGGTAGAATTACATTTGGTCACGTGCAATTCCATTCGCATTTGGAGAGGATACGTTTGTTTTTTTTTTTTTTTGGGCACACGCACACACACCCCCACACACCTATGGATACTGGAACCCTTGACCGGGTGTTGAAACTCTTGATAGTCTACCACTCGAGCAAGAGTAAGGATCCTTCTAGAAATGCAGTTCAATACGATACAATGCGCTAGTCCTTGGAATTGAATGGTATTGAACTGTATTAGATAGGATTAGCATCATTATTGCACAATGATTACATGTGTGGAAGTACCATGGTATTGTAGTCATTCCATCCAATCTCATGTTTAGGATAAAAATTTTGTTACAAGAAAATATTGAAATAAACAAAATCATATTTGGTGGACTATGGAATTGTAATTAATGGATCAAAGTCAAAATGGATGTCATTCACTAGTACACATATATAACAAGAATGTCACGTGTAAACTATGTATATGGATGAACGGCATGGATCAAATTCAAAATGGATGTCATTCACTTGTACACCTATATAACAAGAATGTCACGTGTAAATTGTATATATGGATGAATAACATGGAAAAACGTGTGCATCAATGTATGCCCTACATGTGTAGTGGATTTCAAAATCCATGAAAATCTGGCATGGGATCAATTGCAATTCCATGGAACCAAATGCAATTCCATCCCACCTAATCCCAACATTTACTGTCCTCTCCAAATACCGCATGGAATTGCACACGACCAAATGCAATTCTATCCCACCTAATGCCCTGCCCCAAATGCCCCTGGGCATCTAACGTGGTGTGGCCCGTCCAGGTTTCGAAGTGGTCTGATTTTTGGTGTGTCCCTTCGTACTAGCAGGGAGCCTGTTGAATGGATTAGACTGTATATATACAGCCAGGTGGCCCCTGAAGTGTCCCCTCCCGATTGTCACTAGTGGTGTTGGCCCACCTGAGTTTCCATTCGGACTAGGTCTTGGCCCATGGCCTAAAAAGAAAGGGCACACACAATGGACAGGGCGGATCTGACGCACAGTTCACGTGGGCCCCACAAAAGCCCAGTTGGTGGCGGTGCCATTTAAGCTCACCTCTTAGAAAACACCAGGCAAAGAGAATTACAACTTGTAAGTACTGTGTATTTCGTGGCCCAATGCGAAAGTGGCACACATGGGTCGTGTCTTTTGTGGCCCGAAAATCATGCCGATACCGTCATCAGCAGGCCAGGCATGTACGACAGAATCGGATGTGTTAGCAAAACTGATCGCCGGACTTCATTGGACGTGCATGTGGTCCACCTGTTCTAGTGATTTTTCAGCCATGTTTAACCCAGCTGTTGAACGGCCTAGATCCCACACGCTGCGTGGAGCTGGCAATTGAGTGCATTAAGTTAAGATCGTACAAGTGCATGCATTTAATTCAAACTAGACCGTCCAAATCGTGGGCCCCACTTCAGATGGCGTCATTAGTGATACTAGACTGAGACTCCTAATGGGCGTGTTGGTCGACTTTTATTGAGCTGTTAAAATCAAAAGTAGTCAATGGTGGAAGTTCAACAAACAAATGCGCATTAATCCGAATTAGGTCCGTTTAATCAATCTGATTTTGTGTTATCACCTAATTCCAGTGGGTCTCATGATCCGGACGGCTTTGATTAATACGCCAGGTCTACAGCTGAGCGCATGCGAATGCAGCAATATCAAATAACTCGGCAATGACTAAAACGTTCTTGAATATAGAAGCCCTTGATGACGAAAGTGCTCTTGAAAACTCGCTTTAGCATCTGGCAAGCTGCGGCCGGTGGAGAAAAGTCAGTAATGCGTTGCGGAAGCTGATGAAGAGTCCAGATCTCATGCACGTGTGACAGCAAATGAGGACGCGCGAATGAGAATTTCATTTTTTTTCCCGCTCAAAAACGACGATGGAACTGGGAGTATGTTGATACGCGATAAAGCGGTACGCTGATTTTACCGCCGCTCGACAGGAGATGTGTGTGAGAAACACAGGAGCTTGTTTTAAGATGTGAGAAAATAAATGAGGTTGAATACAAAACTCAAGTGGGTCACAAGGGAGAAAAATATAACTTGATACAAAACTTGTATGGCTATGAGAATGCTTCAACGGTGCTCATCGAACTATTTCCTCTCATGTGGCCTACTTTAGCATTGGATAAAACTTATTTGAACCGCAGGAGCCTAAAATGTGCCAGTAAGACAAGATCTAACGCCCAAGTGAACCATATCATAGGAATCAGCGTGGATAATGACACTTACCATTGAAACTAATTTTTTTTAAAAAAAATTAGCTTGTTAGTACAGCCCACCGTCAATTCACACTTTACTCTTAGTCACACACACCAGGATCGATGCCAATTGAAACGAGGTATCTTGAGCTATAGACCAGTGTCATTGAAACCTTATAAGGGCCCACCATGATGATTATTTACCATCCAACCTCTTCATAAGGCCACGTAGGTATAGACATGTATGAAGGGAAAATGCAAATATAAGTTTATATAAAACTTTTGTGCTCTAGGAAGGTTTCAATGGTAGGAATTTAATTGACACTGTATGGTCCGCTTTAGCCTTAGTGCATTACTCAATCTTAGGCTTATACTCTAAAATGACATGGAAAAGTGGATCAACGGTATGGATAAGACCCATACATCATGGTTGCTCATCAGAGCCCTGCCTGTGCAAGTTCGGGTCAGGTAAGGATAGTAACAAATCCGCGTCCGACAAAGCATTATAGCCGTATGTACACGCCTACCAATTATGCAGGTGGAAGGTCACTCTTAGCTGGACCATCCAAATAGCAGTATGCACTGTCGATTGTTGAACCCAGACCGTTCCTTTCGTGTCGACCAACCGGATGATAAAGACATGGTTTTAGTTTAATTTTAAATTTAGGACCCACCTAAAGTGGGACCAAAGATTCGTACCGTGTGATCTGAGTTACAAGAGGGTCACGTTACAATTTCTGACTGCATGCGCATGAACCACACCACAGGAAACAACAATGGTGATTGACCATTAAAAACTTATGGGTCATAAAAGTTTGTGTTTCCATTCATCCAGGTCTGTGTGACCTGATCAATCGGTTGAGGGCAAATAAACATTATGGGGCTTAGGAAGTTTTAAATGGTGGCTGTTCAATCACCCCTGTTTCTTGTGGGGCTGTCCACTTGAGATTTGGATCTGTTTTAATTTTGAACTCATGATAAAATGAGCCAGCAAAATAGACGGATGGCGGGGATATACAACATATACTTCAAGGTGGGCCACAGTCACGGCCTGCCGTTAAATCCTCACCGAATCCACTCCCCTGTGGCATATAATGCAGACGCGATTTGTATAGTCTGGAGGTTAGCGGGCCACAGCGTGGTATGGATAACTCTGTAGGGCCCACTGAGATGTATTTGTTTTATCCACTCGCCCCTCCACTTTTCCGGCTAATGTTAGGTTAGTAGCCCTAAATTGAAGTATATATAAATCTCAAGTGTTCCACATTAAAAGAAATAATAGGAATTGAATGCCCGTTATTCGAAACTTCCTAGAGCTATATAAGTTTTGAATTGAGCTGATAATTGTTTTTTCTTTTTCCCTTCATTCAAGTGTGTGTGACCTTATGAACTGGTTTTATGACAAATAAACATCATTGTGGGCCATAGGAAAATGGTGGACATCATTATCCCTAGGGGTGTATGCAAACCGAGTTAGATCAGTTAGCTCGCTTGACTGGACTAAAAAAAGCTCGATTCGACTCAATTTGAAGCGGAGTTCAAGCCGAATCGAGTTGATTTTTTGAGCTTGAAAAAATTTCAAACCAAGTTGGAACATGCTTGAGCTCGACTCAACTCAAGTTGAACTCCCAACTCGAATCAAACTAGTTTGGTGACTCATTTACTTTGATATTGATTTTGCTCACCAAGTATTTGATGAAATGACTCAACGAAGTATCGACAAATGGCAAGGAAAGTATATATATGAAACAAATATCATTTTCCTTGATTTTAATGTTGCCGATAAGATGTTTGATGAAATACCTGCTGCTATTTTACATGCAATGAGAAATTGAAAATGCACTACATGTATTTGTGAAAATGATGCAGAGGCTCGATTTTGGCTCAAACTCAGCTTGAACTGACCTGAGTTGTTAGTCGAACCAAGCTGAGCTGGCCAATCAGGCTCGAGGACTGAGCCGAGTTGAGTTTGAGCTAAGGTCAGCTAGTGGCCAAGCCAAGTCGAGCTGAGGCCAACTCGACTTTGTATACAACCCTAATTATCCCAAATATTTTCTATGGTGTGGTCCACTTTAACTTTTCATATGCTTCAATTTTGAGTTCATACTTTAAAATGAGATGTAAAAACAGATTGACAGTGTGGATAATTGACATACATCACATGGGTCCCACATATTATCCACACCACGCATGCAAGCTCCTCACTACACAATCTGCATCTCTATGATGCCTCTCTCAGTTGCCCTACCAGAGACCAAGGGCAACTTCATCCATCTAAAGAAAAAGTACATTTCACTAATAGGGTCCGAATGCATGACACAAGAACATGAATATTTCGTGACAAGCCACTTTGGACATGTAGGCTTAGCAGTTTGCAAATCTAGACTATTGCATAAATAATCCCTATAAAATATCTCAGATAAAATGATTGTAACACTTTCAGTCTTTCAGTAATGGTTGACAACTAAATAGTTGTAGAAGAGCATAACAATCATCCCAAATAAATGGTAAGAAAACTAAAGCCTAATATGGAAAATAATTAGATTATACATGTCTATCTAAAGAAGTACCTTCCATTAATAGGGTCTTAATGCACAACCTGAGAACATGAATAACACCATACAAGCCAATTTGGACATGTAGGCCTAACAGTTTGCAAATCCCAGCGGTTGCATTAAGAATCCCTATAAAATATCTCACATAAAATGATTTTAACACTTTCAGTCTTTTACTAACGGTTGACAACTAAATAATTGTAGAAGAGCATAACAATCATCCCAAATAATGGTAAAAAAATCTAAAGCGTAATATGGAAAATAGTTAGATTATACTTGTCAATCTAAGGAAGAAATACCTTCCATTAATAGGGTCCCAATGCCTGACATGAGAACATGAATAACACCATACGAACCAATTTGGTCGTGTAGGCCTAGCAGTTTGCAATTCCCGGCGGTTGCATGAATAATCCCTTCCAAATATCTCAGATAAAATGATTCTAACACTTTCAACAGGGGTTGACAACTAAATAATTGTGGAGGAGCGCAACAATCATGCAAAATAAGGTCAAAGATATAAAGCGTAGAACCATAGATACCAGAAATAGTTACTTGCCCATAGAAAGTACCTTCCACTAATTGGATCCTGATGCACGACATGAGAATGTGAACAGTTCCTAACAAGCTAGTTTGGACATGTTGGCCCAGCGGTTCACAAATCCTGACCATTGCATGAATAATCCCGAGGAAATATCCTAGATAAAATGATTCTACCACTTTCAACAGTGGTTGAGAACTAAATGGTTGTAGAAGAGCACAACAATCATCCAAAATAATGGTCTAAAATCTAAAGTGTAGAACCATTAATTTGGGAAATAATTAGATCATACTCGATTCAACACATGGACCCATCATATCAACGGTCTGGATCACTGAAGTGAGGTCTCCACTTACACAAAATAGACGCATGAGGACACTGTTCACTGTCAGTTGCATCAGATCCTCACAGCTGCCCGTCACTCATTCCCCGATTAAAAGCTGCCCGTCACTCATTCCCCGATTAAATTATGCTGGCCATTCTGTAAATTTCAGGCATGCAAAGCCTCTTTCTGATTCCGATCCCACCTCAGGCGAACGGCGCCTGTTAACGGAATGGGAGTCATTTGATGCGCCGAACGAGTATGAAGATTCATTCGCATGCACGCTTCCTCTCTATACATGGAGCAAATATATCACAATCTAGACCGTTAAAATGTAATAATTAATTTTTTCAGTTAACATTACTAGATTAATATTTATCTCTTGCTCCTATATGATTACAGATAGTTATCTGTTTATTGAATTTGGACCATTGAGTGCTTTTCATTTAACAGTCCATTCTTTTGGGTAACCCCGGGACATTGTTTACGATGAGTAATGTAAGTTTCGGCTTATTAATTATATATGGTGGTATTCATTACCTGAGTAGCTTGGATTGCAGTAAATAAATGCTATCCATACGGTAACTTTGTGCCTGCATATGGATTTTCATAGTCTACCAGAGTACCTAGCTTTTTATCTTAACGGAACCATAGCACTTCAAATCGGGAGATGATATGATAGAACCGGCTCTATCATAATATGATAAAGATACCTCTCTTCTGTTCGCATGTCAAGAAATATGATGGATCGAGACCGTTCATCCAGTGGCCTTACGATGGACGAAAGATATTTAAATAATCGAAACAAAATGGAAGATCCTGAACGTTAATTCCGGTGTATTCAAATTAACGGTCAAAACCAAAGTTGGTTAATGGTTAAGATTCAGCAATGAAAGGGGAAAGTTATGGCTAGGATTTCCCAAGCCTTGAGATTTTAAACGATTGGCCATAATTGGAGACCCCACTAGGTGGACAGTCCCAATCTGCCATCTAACCTGCCACGTGTACGGTGGAGGTCTCCATCATATTACAGTAGAGACGGTTCTTTCGGTTCCATTTCCCCTCCAAATTCCGTCCTTTCAACCGCATATGAGAAACGGCGACACCTCTCTCTCTCTCTCTCTCTCTCTCCATATATAAAATTCGTAATTCAGCCTCTCAAACCTCACTCCTACTTAACCTGCGCCACTTCTCATATCCTGCGCCTACCGTACCACTCATTTCCCTCCGAATCTGAAATGAGGAGCTCTTCCACCGACTCTCTCCCTACAATCTTCTTCCTCTTCTGTCTCCTTCTCTGCTTCTCTTTCCTCTCTTCTCTCTCCCTCTCCCTCGTCGGACCCCAAGAACAGACGGCCCAGATCAATGCCACTGAATCCGGCTCGGGATCGAAGGAGGACAGCTTTGCAGACATGATCGATCGGGCCCTCGAGAAAGAATTCCCTGAGAACGAGCAGACTGGAGGTCCGTAAGATCTGAACTTTAGCTTCTTCTTCGGGATTTTATCAGCTCCATCGCCTCTTTTCGGAAATGTGTGATTTGGAAGGATGAGTTAGGGTTTTGAAGGAATCAGGTGAAAGATAGTTGTATTTCAAAGTCATCTTCGTGGATCTACCGTGGATGATTTCTGTAGATATTCTTTGATTGCATGTAAAATTTTTTTTAAAATTTTTTCCGGGAAGTTATTTCTGCGACCTATCAGAATGAAGAGATTTCTTCAGTATTAGAAATTTAAGCATCGGTATTTCAAATTCTTTCCAGGCTTCACCAAATTTAGCTGCATTTAGATCTTGTGATCTCTACTCAGATTCAGTTTTTTTTGCATCTAGTACCATCTTCGGAAGTCAAGGTATTGAATGAAGGATGATATGAAAGTCGATAGCAAGGCCATTCCCCCCTTCTGCCCCACCACGTGATGATCCAGAATGTTCCTATATAAGTTCCAACAGTAGTGGTTCACATGGGGAAAAAATCTCTCATATGAGATGCCATCATACATGCAAAGTGACTTGGAACAAACAGCCAGAAGAGCAGTTTCTAACTCAGCTTTACATGAAATCTGGTGATTGCTGATCAAGGAGATTCTTCCTGTATTGGGTCATTGGCAATTTACTACAGGAGATTCTGGATGAACGATCTGGATCATCAATGTCGTGCAAAAGAAGAATTGAACCCTGCTAGCGAACCTTCACTACATTAAGGGAACTGAAAACTATGATGGGGAAGAGCTCTTTTGGGCATTGATATTAGTTTACAGGACTCTGCATGTGACACATTACATGCATTTATGATGATCCGAACCATGCAGCCTGCGAGCTCTTCCACTGATTGCCCACGAATCAAAAGTTGCCTTGATCCGACTATCCTAACCATCTAATAAATGATCATTTTTTTTTTCCTCTCACCAAATCTGAGCTGCTGTGTTTTTTAATCTATTTATTAGGCTCCATTCGTATGCCATGTAATGCAAACCCCAAATGCAAATAGATCAAATAAAAGAAGAAAGAGATCATGGGAGGAACCCAACAATCCTTTAGCAACATGCTAGAGACTGCTGAATTGCTCTCTTCAAATTTTCTATGGAATAAACAAATGACAAACCAAAGAAGTTTTATTCAAACATCATAATAATGCATTACACCTCCATAACATAGCTTTATATGGACTCAAATTACGCAGAGAAGCCCTAACAACAGAAAATGACCAAAATACCCCTAAATCCTGTCACTACCATATTGTCTTTTTACAAATGGGTCATAACTCATAACACATTCAAATGGGTTTAGAATTGCACAATCTGGGGCTTGTATGAAAGTTAACTCAGTGGGCTATCAAAAGTGACCAATTTTGTATCATTTGAATATCATTTAGTACCCTAAAAGTGGCCCACCAAAAAAGTGACGAATATACAAAAATGGAGAAATTATTAAATACTTAATCAAACCCTATACCCTAATAACTAACTAAAACAAATAAATCCTAGAAATATAATAATCATCCATTGATCCTCTCACCCCATGATGTAATCTAACCATTGATCCCATAAGCTTGATCGTCACACCACAAATTTGGTCTAGGCCATTAATTAAGACAATTTGAACAGATGGATTATTCAAATCTTGATCAATTGGCTTGTGTGGGCATTTGGTTGCTTCCATTCCACCCTACTTTAGAAAGAACTCATTCTCGAGTTTAAATTGGTGGTCATAATCTTCTGTGAAGATCCTTGTTTGGAGCACTTCTTCTTTGGCTTTGTTGGTGGTTGATGGTGGACATCTACATGCTGACGGGCAGCTAGTGCCTAATATGGTATTCAAATATGCACAATCTTTTCTTTCACTTTTTGAAGGTCTTTCATGTTCTAGACGTTGATTGTGGCTCTTTCATCATGGTTGGTTTTAGATATGTGGCCTTGATTAACATTGATATGGCACCATGGTGATCGTGAAACTATCCATCTCTTCGACCATCGGATCATTCATACGTATTAACCCTTCAATCTCCCTGATTGTGTCATTTGATGGTTAATCATTGATTTTCATTGGCGCGTCCTTCGATCGAGCTGTTGATCAATCAATAGGTATATCCATGGATCCATTGAGCAAGCAAATAGTGGATTCCTCTTGAGTCACGACACTTGCTTCAAACATGTCATTAGGAAGTCCAAGGACAATTGATTGAAGTTCATAGCACTTTTCTTGTTTAGTCAAGGGTTCAAAGTAAGCTCTTATCACCTCCTTGAATTCTTCTACAATATCTTCCTTGAACGCTCTAATCTCCTTCTTTAGTTCCCACAAATTCTCATATTGCATCTCTTGAACATTATTAGCCGTCGCTACATTTCCAATGAGATGCTTTTGAATAACCACATATAGTTGCTATCGTTCATAACATCGGGAGAGGTGTTAAAAGGAATCGCCATAAGGTACACATGAAGATGGGTATGACTTGGGTGATATGAAGGATGATCTTGATCATCAAAGTAACTTGGATAAGAATAACGTGGTGGACATGGACGGGCTCGAGAGTCTGAATAGGGATAATTGCACGAGGCATTTGAACATCTTCCTACTCACGCCATCTCTCAGAAAGAGCGTAAAAGAATATAGGCTGAACTTTAAGGCTTGAGTTCTAAATCTAAGGGTTTTGGGGAAGGGAAAAAAGTGCAAGGGAATTGATGGGTTGGAATGGGATTATGATTTGGTAGGGTTGGAAATGGGTATAGTCAGGATTTGATGTGTTTGATTATTAT
Organism: Magnolia sinica; assembly: GCF_029962835.1. NCBI lineage: Eukaryota > Viridiplantae > Streptophyta > Magnoliopsida > Magnoliales > Magnoliaceae > Magnolia > Magnolia sinica. The sequence goes on along the minus strand of NC_080585.1, from coordinate 13,123,748 downwards.
TATTATTATTATTATTTACACTTGATACGATTAGGGTTCAAAGAATTTGGAAAAAACGGAACAGGTACGGTTTAGGGTATGGTGATTTGGGAAGGGAAAAGGAAAAGAAAAGAAAAATGGAAGATAAAGGATTGAGGAAGAGGAGAAAGATGAAAGGGAATGATTGAGGAAGAGGTGAAAGATGAAAGGTAATGATTCAGATGAGGAAATTACCTTCTTTCAGTTTCCCATAAGTAGAACTTGCTTTGATACCAATTAAATGCAAACTCAAAAGGGAATGCAAATAGATCAAAGAAAAGAATAAAGGGATTGTGGGAAAGAACCTACCAATCCTCTAGCCTAATGTTAGAGACCACAAAAATCCTCTCTACATATTCTACCGAGTAAAGAAACAACAAACCAAAGAAGTTTTATTCAAACTATCATAGTAATGCATTAGACCTCGATACCATAGCTTTATGTAGACTCAAACCAAGTAAAGAAGCCCTAATAACAGAAAATGACCAAAATGCCCCCTAAATCCCATCACTACCATATGGGCCTAATATAAATGGGCTATAACTCTCTCGGATGGAGTTAGAATTGCATGATCTTAGGCTTGTTTGGAAGCTAACTCAATGGGATTGATTTCATATCATTTGAACATCTTTTAGTACCACAAAATTGGCACCAAAAAAGTGATGAAAATACAAGAAGGGGAAAATTATTAAATAATTAATCAAACCCTAATAACTAACCAAAACAAATGTAATCAATCATTGATCCTTTCAGCACCAAAATATAATCTAATTATTGATCCCATCAGATTGATCATCAGACCATGGATTTGGTCTAGATCATCAATTAAGACAATTCGAATAGGTGGATTCTTCAAATCTTGATCAATCGGCTTACGTGGCTATTTGGTTGCATCACACTGATTGAAGGGTTGCAATCATCCAAGGACTCCAATCAAATTTTTTTTTTTGTGCACGCGCATTTGCCCTGTTCACTATTGGACCTACTCAATGTATCGTTCCGATCTTATCCATGCTTGCCACTTGTGCAGCAATGACATTGAGACACGGGTACCTCCTATGCCCTCAGAGTCAATGATTCAGCTCCCTTACATTACCGTAGCACTGTTGTCATTCGTGGTAAATGTTGTTTTACAAGGAGTATCTATTATCCCTTGAGTGTATGATAGTTGCTAATTGTCACCCAATTACTCCTTTCTTATAATGACATTTTCATATCATGAAGGCATGCAATCTCGATCTTCAAACACAGATATACTTTTATATTCTCATGGGGTCCCTGATATTGTTAATAGTTTAGAATAGGCCCCAAAAAAGTGGGGAAAAAGTTGAAATTCTAATGCAGCCCCCTGACACACCTATTTATCTGCATTCTTTGGCAGAAACTGATGCTGGCAGTTTTAACAACAGTGTAGCTGGACAGCAGGTTGGTTATTTGTGTTCTCTGGGAGTTGCTGACTGTTTATTCTTAAAAGATGCATAGATTGATGCCTTAAATATGATCTTTTGTCTAATTAGAAAGAATTGGGATCATCAGTTGCATTAGTAGTTGTCATTTGATGATTTAGGCTTCACTTCTATTGATTGGCTCAAAATGGAGGGAATACATAACGAAAGTAATATTTAAGTTTTGTTGGAACATATAGTTCAAGGTCACTTCTTTTTGAAGCAGGAGCTTCCATCTTATCATGTTGGCACACTTGTGATTTTTATTCTAGCCTGTAACTATTGTTATTCAGTGAAGATTGTTAGACTAAGATAGGATTTTATGTTGAATTAGTTGTTGTCAATTGATGATTTATGTTTGACTGTTAATGTATTGGCTCTAAATGGAATGAATATTCAATCCAACTAATATTTAAATTTTGGTGGAACCTGTAGTTCTAGGCGACTTCTATTTGAAGCCATAGCTTCCATTAATCATCTTGATAATCACTTGTGATTTGTGTTCTAAGCAGTAATTTTAATAGTATGGTTATTTAGTGTGGATTGTTAGATAAATATAGCATCATGGTTGCTGTCTCATCCAAATCTAACTTCTTGTGAAATTGCAAGAAGACTGTTCAGCTTCTGGAAAGATCCATCTTCATTATTAAATATGTTTCAAGGGCTATTGATAAACACTCCTGCTACCATGACCAATTATGATGATTCCAATGACTGGGTTTGGGAATTGGGACGCAATGGCTATGGTTGGGCTGTATGACTCACATGATGAGCTAAAATGATGTAATGAATTCTTTGGCCTCATGCCTGATTGTCATCTCTCAAAAGCAACCTCCCTTGATGCCTTTTCAAGCCTACAATGATGTATGAAAAATTTGGGTTTATGTATGAGGCAGATCTGAAGCAATCGAGTAGTGAAAGTCGTTGAAAATTATGGTCCAACAGTGTTGACATTTGTCAAACAGCAATACTGAAATGATATTCATTTTGAACTCATTAGGATACCAAAATGGGGTGTCTACACAGCTACGGAAATGGTGGCCCAAATGGATACAACATTGGGTAGCTTCAACTTATCAAATCCAACTTGTGTAGTATGGTCTAACATAATGAAATGAACTTGCTTTAGAACCAATAGTGCTTACCCTTTCATCAAAATCAATAAGGTGAAACAGTTAGATGATTTGATTTTGGGATTGGGTGACAAGGTTAATGTGTCTAGCAAGTTTATAGGCAGTCTAAAGTTGCAATAAGATGCTGCAAGGTACACAAACTTCCAAACATGGTTGAGCAAGATTTTATCTTCCATCTGTTGGGGTTGGATGTTGGTGTTATTGTGGAAGTAATACTAATGTGCCAGAGTAGCAGATTTTATTATTTATTAGCACCTTCACAAATGATAGTCATTATATGTTTATGGATTTATGGTTCCCATGTGGTTGGTTAGTAGCACCTCTTTTTCCTAGAAACCCCTCCAATATATTTGCCCCCATCCACCTTCTGAACATGCTGACATCCATTGAGCTGCCTATATGAAATTACTTATCTTTGATATGTTATTTTTTTATATCTATCAAGATAAACATGGTATTGTAATCATTCAAAAAAAGAAAAAAAAAAGGAAAAAGAAAAAAGAAAAGATATTGTGAATGATGAAGAATATATACAGGGTTTTTCCTGTGTCTGAAATAGCTATGCCTTTCAAGGCCTTTTATTTTCTCTAGGGAAGCATGTGCAATCCTGAATGCTTTCATATTTCATTGCATATTTTTGGTGGTTTCTTGGTGTAATTCTTCTGTTCAATATATTTTCTTCATGTGTTTTTGTTCATCAGGCTGTTTTGGAAACTGTAGCTAGAGTCAAGTCCAAGAAAAATGATACCAAAGAGGAGAAGTATACGCTTCTACTGTGCAAACATATTAATGATCTGGCTTGTTTTCCACTGGAAGTAGCTTTTCTTGAATCATGCTTTAAATTTTGATTGTAAGTCGGTTATGTTCATCCAAATTTTGACTTCAGTCACCGTCTTTGTGGCTGTTATTTAGGTCATTTCAATTTCATGATGTTTTCAATTTGGATAATGAGAACCGTGAAGAGGAAACCCCAACCTTAATAGATCGGAAGGTATGCTCTTTAAGCTCCTTAGGAGATCTCTATTGTAGGGCTGTCAATTAGCGGTTTGAATCAGTGTTGACCTGAATCTGGCCCAATAATTGATCGGACCCCAAGATTTGCCAAGTTGAATCCAGCAGACCCCAAATCTGGGTCCAGACCTGGATCCAAGTTGGACCTGGTTTGTGGCTGTGGGTTATTGAGTTGACCTAACTTGTCAACACTCTTCAGGTGGAAACAGATTGGATCCAAGTGTATCAAGGTCTGGACTGACCCAATGAGCAATCAGATCCTAGGGCCCAGACCCCAATCTGACCCTGCGAATCGAAAATGAGGGTCCAGGTCTGGATCCTTGTCAGACCTGGTCTGCTGGGTAGTCAGTTCAGGGTTGACCGAACGTATTTACACCCCTGCTTTATTGGGTCGAAATTGATATTGCATGCCCTTAGAATTAATCAAGTGCATTTCTGCTTTATATTTGTTGGTTTTTGACCTCTGACAGCCTCAAAAGCTAACCAAATAGAATGTACATGCTACAAACTGTCTTTTCAGGACAATGTTTTTATTATATCTAATCGCAAATCAAAATATCCCGTTCTACAATTGGACTTAAGGTACGCCTACTGATTAGTTGCATGGTTGATAGAGCTGTTAGTTATATTAACATGTCAGGTTTTCCACCAAGTTCAAATTACTTCCTTTGCAGGTTGATATCAGATCTTGTAGTGGTCATTGTATCTGCAACTTGTGGCGGCATTGCCTTTGCTTGTTTGGGACAACCGGTCTGCATATTATTACTGCACTAAGTTTTGTTCATGATGAACTCCTATTATTGAAGAAAGTATTATTTTATCGTACTTATGTATTTATGTGAACAGGCCCTAAAATTTACCTTCTTGCCTTCGACACCAGTTCCAATATTGCCGTGGAATTGCTTAAAGTTGTCTTTTACACATTTTGAATTGACTGCAGGTTATTACTGGATATTTGCTAGCTGGCTCGGTTATCGGGCCTGGGGGTTTTAGTTTTGTCAGTGAAATGGTTCAGGTAAGATGTTTGCTTTTTACAGGTGTGTAATTCACGCCTTTTCTTTTCATTTTTTTTTTCTTTTTCTTTTGAAAGATAACAAAGGCTTTCATTGAAAAAGCACTGAGATAGCACCAAGAGACAAAAACAGCAAAAACAAAAGAAAATAGCAAGAGGGCAAAAAAACAGGAGAAGTTGCATGTTTCCGATCCATCACTTTCCCACAGCTCATTTGACAATAGTATCCCAAGCCAAGGTAGCGTACCTACTCAGCATTCCAGCAAACATCGTGGAAGCATCTGCCATTCCTGTCAACCCAAATCATCCAAAGAATAGCAAGGAGAGGGTCTCGAAACTGCACGACTAGTCTTGCGAAGAGCAACTCCCTGCCAAGCTAAAAGGAGGTCGTCAATATCATAGGGCATAGACCAAGCCAAGTTGAATCTAGCGAGAACAGAAAACCACTCTTGGTTACAAAAAAGCAATGAATGAGAAGATGGTTAACCCACTCTGCATTGGACATACATAGGAGGCAAATATTCGGGATGATCATAGACTGCTTCTGGAGGTTATCGATTGTTAAAATTCTTTGTCTTCCCACAAGCTAAGCGAAAACCCCAATCTTCAGAGGAGAGTCACAATACCACACACCAGAAGCCTTCCCAGAAACTTCCCGTCTTGTGAATCATGAAATAGAAAGATTTGACCGTTAAACGACCAGACTTGCCTTTGTGCCACCCCAAACTGTCTCTCTCCCCGATCAACGGTTTACAAGGATGCAGCCACTCCAAGAGAGCTACATACTCGTCGATCTCGCTATCTTGAAGGAGCCAGTGACGAGGCGGAGCCCACACAACCATCTCTTTATGAATCTCAAAGCACCTATCAATCGTGATACTCTGATCCGGCGCAAGACTAGCAATGGCTGGGAATCTGTCCTGGAGAGGCATATCACCCCTCCACACATCTTTCTAGAAATGAATCGTCTCCCCATTCCACAAGGATAAGGCCAACCCTTCTAAGAACTTTGCTTTTGTGCTTAAGGTGCCTTTCCAAAAATGCTGAAGCCTTACAGTTTGAACTATCCTCGGTCCACCAGCCTCCAGGTGAGCACCCATATTTACTAGCAACAACCTCTCTCCAAAAAGCTCCCTTTTCCATTCCGAACCGCAGCCACCACTTGCCCAAAAGGGCAAAAACTTCCCCCTTTTTTTGTTTCGTTTTTTTTTTTTTTTTGATGAATAACCCATTTTATTAAAGCAACAAATCCGAAACAACAAGCTATATCGAAGAGCACAAAACACACAAAAGCCTTTTCTGGAATATATTCTAATTTTTCTTTCATTAAGTACATCTAACTGTTGGTGCCTTTAGCCGAAATGCACTTTTAATTAATATGGTGAAGTCAAATAGATCTCAAATGACCAATCACAAACCCAATTTCCGCAATACACAAAAAGAGACGAAGGGAAATCAAATTGAAAAACAAGGTAATGGGAGAAGAAGATGAAGTAATGGGAGAAGACGATACACCCAAACACCATACCCAATTTTAGGAAGAAGAAGGAGAGTCCACTCTGTTTTCCTCTCTATTACAAACTTCTGATTTCCATAGTCCCTTTCTCATACATTACAAAACACTTTTATTCTAGCCTATCTACCAAGCGTTTTTGGACTCTTGTATCCTTTTCCTAACTTCTAATGTTATCCACACATTGCTAAAATCAAGGAAGAGTTACTAAACTCCCTTGTTGTTCAAGTAAAGGAACTAAAACAAGGAGGTTTCCTGTGAAGTATAAGAAAACTCACTTTGTGGAAATGCATTGTCTGCCGTCCAGAACTGAATTTGTACCAAAATAGTCTGGTTTAGATGGGATGTCTGTCATCCAGAACTGCATTTGGACATCAGCATTGTGGCAGAAATTGGATGTCCACCATCCAGGGTGATCCAGAGCAAATCTGGAAGAAATAGTATGTCCACCACTCTGCCAGACTATCAGTGACACTTATGGCCCGGATCTTGCCACTCAATGTAGTCAATGGTCACAACATCTGCATCATGTGGTTTGAATGATGAACTCTGTCACCCATAACTTTGTGTTTGTCTTCATGAAGTATACCTGTAGCAGAAAAGCAAATTATATTGACAAAAAAAGCAACACACTTATATCATGGTTCTTGGACAGAACTTGGAAAACCCAAGCATAACCATTGTCACATTGTTGCAGTGATATGTAATTGACATGGCTCCAATCACATATGCACACATGCATGTCCATGCATGTTGAAGAACTTGCTGAATGTGTATTTATACCTATTTTTTGCTGATTAAATTAAGAAATGAAAAGTAAAAAAAAATCCCTCATGCAATATTTTCTTCTTTAAAGATGTTGGAAAAGGCTTATTCATTTTGTTATCAGTGGAGTGTCAGATTTAGCATTAATGTCTAGTTTTGAATATGTAATTTTAACACCTCATATTACTTCAGATTTTCAATGTTTTTCTTGGCTGTAGGTTGAGACGGTTGCTCAATTTGGTGTAATATTCCTTCTCTTTGCATTGGGCTTGGAGTTCTCTACAACAAAGGTTGTGATCACCCTCATCCTAAAATTTGAAACTTGCAAATGCTACTAAATTCAGAATATGGCTTCAAGTATCAAAAAAGAAGAAAGGCTTGACTGTGAGTTGGATTCCTTTTCATGTGCAGCTTCGAGTTGTTCGAGCAGTTGCTGTTCTAGGAGGCCTACTGCAAATTTTCCTATTTATGTGCTTGTGTGGCATAACAGCCTCGGTATGTCCTCGAATACCATCAACCACTGCAAGTGCTTTTTTTTAAACACTTGAAAATACAAGTCCGGAGATATTAACTTGTTGATTTTGGACTTTTTAAATGTAATTTATCTGGAAAGTTCATTATTTTGATGAGTTTGAAATTTTCTTTCCATGATGTCTGAACTCTGAAGGACCATGTTTTTCCCCTATTCTCATTGCTGCAGTTCTAATATATATGACATTGTATGCTTTACGCAGTTGTGTGGTGGTAAACCTTCAGAGGGGGTATTTGTTGGAGTATTTTTGTCAATGTCTTCAACAGCTGTGGTATTTTTCTATTTCTTTAGGAATTCCATTTATATGTAGGATGAATAAGTTGTTCAAGATGCAATTTATTTACTGAAAGGTTATAGACTTTATTTGGTAAACATGAAAATTTCATAACTGCAAATTTACATGATCATGCATGAGGATCCTTCTCCATGTTGTTACTATAAGAGCATTGGTTCAGACTTCTATATTTTTGTTGCCCCATTGTTTAAGGTCCTGTTTGGATAGGTAGAATCCATGGGAAACGAAGGCATTTTCCCCTTATTTAATGTTTTCCGTTGTTTGGCTTGCAAAGGGTTCCGTGCGGTTCTCTGGCAGAAGATACAAGGTGACCGTTGTGACTTGAATTTGGTATTTCCGCTCGTGAAGCAAATAAGACACTTAAAAATGGAATCTATTTTTCAACAGTGGAGTCAGAATTTATTACTCAAGTAATCATACCCAGTGTTTTAAATAGCGGTAGCGTATTGCGTAGCGTTCAACCCTCCGTAGCGTGTAGCGAAATTGCGTAGCGTGTAGCGTAAGCTACACAATACTTCTATTTTTTTAAAAAGATGATAAATATTATCAGCCACATATTTTTGTGCAAAATCTCTCTCTCTCTCTCTCTCTCTCTCTCTCTCTCTCTCTTTTTCTTCAAACATTCTTCTCTCTTTAGTTCACTACTTAAAAAAAAAAAAAAAAAAAACGTCACAAACAAATTAGTGAATCACAAAAATCAACATTAACTTGTGAAAAATAATATAGTGGTTCCCACATGGACCACACAATGCACACATACGCACACCACAGTGGGCCCACCATAGAAAACAATGTAAATCCACCCCTTCACGCACCTTAGTGGGCCCCATGTGGGCCACACCATAAAAAACAATGCACATCCACACATACGCACACCACAGTGGGCCCCATGTGGGCCACACCATAAAAAACAATGCACATCCACACATACGCACACCACAGTGGGCCCCACATGGGCCATACCACAAAAAAAATCTATATCTACAGAGATATTGAAAAAAAAAAGAAAAAAAATTATAAAGAACAAAAAAATGCACAGTAACCAACGTTTTAAAATGGAAAAAATTAGAAAAAAACTCAAAATACTAAGTTATTTTCATTGTACATCGAAAAAAATTCAAAAAAATAGAGCGTGCGTACCTATTTTTGTCTCAAGATGAGATTGAATTAATGAAATATGCAAAAGTTGAAGCTCCACAGCCGATCGAACCGAAATAGGGGAAATCCGATTTCTCCGTTATTTCTTCTCCATTGTTGATGAAACCACACCAAATGGAGCTCCTTGTAGTCACCAACAATCGGCCAAAGAAACCCCTTTGAAGGGCCTTTTGATCGCAAGATTGAAGGGGGGGGGGGGGGGGGATGGAAGCAGCGTCGGTTTAGGGCCGGCTGTCGAATACACTGTTCGAAATGGCTTTGTTTTTTTTTATTTTTTTTTATTTTTTAAAACTCACTGCTGTGGTGTGAGTTCAGCACCATTTATGGCAGTGAAAAAACAAAAAAAAAATAAAAATACCACAGGTAGCGCACGCTACCTGCGATACGTGCTACACGTTCGTAGCGTAAGCTACGACCCCTGTAGCGTGCACTACAGGGGATTTACGCTACTGTACACGCTACGTATCGTTTTCCGAGTGCTACGCTACTCAAAACACTGATCATACCATTAAGTAATCATTACTTTTTCCATGTCCGCACCTCAGAGTGTGCCTATCCAAACATGGATAAGCAAAATGAACAAGTGAGTCCTAAAAACAAGGTCAAGAGATCCATCATCTACAAAGGCCATTACCAACCCTCATTGTGCAGTGTATGTGGCCCAACAGTGGAACTCGTTGCAGTAATAGGAGAATTTGCCTACCTATCCTTGACTGTTATTCTTGCCAAGGTTTTATATATCGTTATCATTATATGTATTGCACCCTTCGGATATGCATATCTATCTGAGGGAAACGTTAGGGAAATTTTCAATTAAACTATAGTTGTTAAACGGCATGTCATTACACACCTAGGTCTCAAAAAATTACAAAAAGAAGAAGAAGAAGAAGAAGAAACTATACATAATAGGTTTCCATTGTTTAGGGGTTCAAACTATTCGCTGTTGAACAAAAATAGTTAATAAAATACGATTTCAATGCACTAATTTTTAAGAAATAATGCAACAATTCAGCACATACAATGCTGGTATTGTAAAAAATATTGACGATATTATCGCATATATTGATGATATGGTGCATTTATTTGAAAGGGTTGGCGCTGATATATCTCATAATGTCAAAAATATCATAAGATATCAGTGATAACTTGTAAACTGTGTTATTAACCTCAGTATCTGTGACACTGAGGTGGGATACAGATAATAGCGGCCGATATTATCAATAATGTCCACAATATTTTTGAACACTGATTCTTGTAAGTTGTAACTAGTTGAGCTTACCCAGTTTGCTAGTTCTGTGTTCCTTCCATATTAGTTATGCGCGTCCTTCCTATGGGCATAGAAGCTTTATGGCTAATGTTTTGTTTTGTCCTCTATGAATCAATGCCACTGAGCTTTTGCTTCATTCCTCATGTCACCAAAATTTCTAAGGTAGCCATCTCCATTCTGCATATTCCATTTTGCTTGTAGGGATGCCCTATGCTTTTCTAGCCTTTTGAACTTCCATCTGGTGAAGAGCCTTGTGATGTTTTTTTTTTCCTGAAGGATGACTCTTTGTTTAAAAGGCGGTGAAGGCAAAAGAATACAAAGAAAAAGAAAAACCAACAAAAATCAACAACAACAAACAAAGAATGACAGAGCCCCACAACTAGGCCCAAAAACCTCAACACCCTCCCACAGGCCAACAACTAAGGATGGAACACCACCCACTGAAAAACTAACTGAACAAAACACCCCAAGAGGGCCACTACAAATGTCCTGGAAGCATCTGAAATTTCTTTCCTTCCAAAGACTCCACGGCCATGCTAATAGATACAATCTCCACTCCTTTCTCTTCACAATGGAAAAACCCCCGCCATGCCACTGCCTAAAAAGCTCCTTGATGGATTCCAGAATGCAAAAACCCCTGCTGTGCCACTTCCAAAGAATCTTGCGATGTTTAAATCTTCATTTTCTTGAACTCTTATTATTTTTTTTTTTAGAGGTATTTGTATGGCTTTCTTGGTTCATACTAAGTATGCATCCTAGTTATTGAGTTTAGATTTATATATATATATATATATATATATATATATATATATATATATATATATATATTTTAAATTTTTTAAAGAAGAGAAAAGAAAAGTTTATGGAATGGCAATTGGGAAACATTCAGTGATTACACTTTTTTGTTTCCTACGCAGGTTTTGAAGTTCTTGATGGAAAAAAACAGTATTAATGCCCTTCATGGTCAAGTTACCATTGGCACCCTTATTCTCCAGGTTCTAAATTCCTTCACATGTATCCTTTCATCATGAATTTCTATATAATTGTGGACCCCATGCTGCAATTCATTATTGATTGGTTATCATATAAATGAGTTATTGCCATATATTTCCTACATTGGACAATTATAAGAATGGGATGCTTCTTTGATGTGAACTTCTTTGCCCAAAATGCTCTTGGGTGATAAAGCTGTCTTTGCCTACCAGGATTGTGCTGTTGGCTTGCTGTTTGCACTGCTTCCAGTTCTTGGTGGTACTTCTGGTGTCCTTCAAGGAGTAATATCCATGACCAAGTTGTAAGTAAAGAACCTGCACACCATTTTCCCTCTCATTCTGATGACATTTTTTGAAAAGCAACATTAGTTATCCTTGTTCCTACTTTGCATAACTAATGTCAATGATGAACTTTAGTACTGTGTTTCCATCTTGATGCTCTGGAACCTTCTGGTCCTGTATGTCTAACTACCGACTACTTTGACCTGTAACATCTATAAATAAATAAAATGACAGTCGCTAAGCCACTAGACACCTGTAGCCTAGTTGGTAGTGTTGTAAAAACTTGGTTCTGTATTTGAACAGTGATGGAATGGTTTCTTGGTGGGATATCTATGTAACTGTGATGGAAAGTTCTTGTTGGTCTTGGGCCAAGGACTTCTTCTTCTTCTTCTTCTTCTTCTTTTTATGGGTAATAAGTGATTTTAAGAAAATAGAAGGGAAAAAAGATACAGCTCTCAAAGGAGCCGAAAAAGGCCGCTCCAAAATAAAACGAAAAGAAATTAGACAATAATCATGCAGGGAAGCTACCATTTATCTTGGCTAAGGAATTGTAGATGCCATCCTTGTCAGGGCGATTGTAGATCATAATATCTGCTGCGGGGCCTTCAGATAGTGGTAGAGGGAGAAGATTGGGGTGTTTTGGAGGCCCAATGAATGGTGACAAGAAGATAAGAGCATTTTATAGGTGGGGCTGTTGTGTTTTGATCAATGTTTTTAGTATCTTGCAATATTGCTGATATATCCCATGATATATCTGTTATCCCAACTAGGCGATATGAAACCCAACTTTAATATCCATTTTTCATGGTATCGTGCAATATATCGCACAATATCAAGATATATCATGGATATCGCAATACCGGGCAATATATCGATAATTCCACAATCCCCATTTATAAAGCCTTAATGTATCGTGCGATATATCGATGTCGAGTGTGATATCAAAAGGGATAAAAGGAAACCAGCACAGTTTTGTCTGAAAATTTCTCAAAAATTCACAATTTTTGTTTTTGTTTTTGCAAAAAATAAAATAAAATAATAATAAAAATAATAATAAACTAATATAACCAATGTTTCCCCATGTTTCGTAACAACATCGATAAATTACACGATATAACCAATATATCCCGCACGATAACCGATATGTGTCCGAATCCCAAGGGTGCGATACATTATGCGATGACGATATGGCAAACATTGATTGTAGCTTAACCTGGCCTAACCTAGAATCAAGGGTGCTTTTCTAATTTTCATAATATATAATGCAACTCCTCTAAAATGCTATGTCCCCTATTCTCTTCCACCCCCAACACCCCCTTTCTAAACCCTAATCCACCACAACCCTTCTAATGCCAACTGCCACCACAACCCTCCTAATGATGGCGGCACCTTCGGTTAGCTCTCTCCTAACAAAACTTTTTCAAGCTTAGACCAGGCTCAACCATGATCCATATAGTGTCAGTTGGGCTGCCTAGGCCTAGCTCGACCCGGCCCACTGCCACCCTCGATCTCGTACACTAATCATGGTGGGGCCCATACAGGTCCACAACCTTAACTTATGGGTATATGTGTGTTTTGTGTATTGTATTTTTCTGTTATTTATCGCACGTTCAACCAGCCTACAACCATTTATAATAACAGTCATGCATTGCTCATTTACAACATATCCTGCACCCATTAATCCTAGAGAACCACGTCTCAATCTTTTCCCATTTTGCACCCATTAGCCGAAGGAATCCATCATCCTCTTTCTTTTTTTTCTTTTTTTTATAAGTTGCTAGCATAGTTTGAATCCTTACCATTTCTCCAGAATCTTTCATCCTTCTGAAACTCAATCATATAGAATAAAATCCCTATCTTCCCCCAAATCCCAAAATTAGAGTGTATGTGATGATGATTTCATCAAATGCTCTTAAATACTTTGAAATGAGGGCCAATTGACCACTGATCAAAGTGGAATTTTGAATTTTTTTTTTTAAAAACATTTTTTAATTAATTTTTTTTCTAAAAATCCCCAAATTACTAAGAATCACTAGATTAGGTTACATTTTAAGAATCACTAGATCAGGTTACATGTTTGATTGTATTTGGAGTTGGACACATATTGCAATTGATTTGCGAGAAATTGAGAAATTTTGATTTTTTTTTCAATTTTCTGCAACTTGGCCCATCTCTCCCAAATTCTGAAATTGAAGTTCCAAATTCATTATTTTTTTTTTCCTTCAAAACATGAAAAATCATGGATTTGTAACAATTTGACATTAATTTAATATGATTTACAACTAGTGATTCAAGTATCAATATCGCTAAAATTTTCATTGGTTGAGGATACAGAAATAATATTGATATCACTGATAATATTGCTGATATTCGAAAATGTGGGAAAATGGGGAAAGCGGTGGAATTTTTTAGTGAAACTTTAGGAGATGCTACAATACACATTTGTATATTTAGGAATAAAAAAATTGAAAAAATAATGCATATATAATAAGTTTCCATTTAATGGGGGCCTAAAAGCATGTGTCGTCGTATCCATCCCATCTACCCATCCAACTATCCAACCTTTCATCCAAACATCCATCGATATTTCAGAATATCTATAACACACGATATTTAGCTGAGAATCATCAACAAATGGAAAGGAAACGACGGATTGTGGTCTCGATGTCACCCATGCTACGATAACAGTACTATTGCAATATTATCATCAACAAATTGAACACTCTATACGACCATGCGCCCATTAAAAAATCGAAATGATTTTTTTTTTTTAATAAACAGATTTTTGGTGATATCAATACGTTGGCGATATTATCAAAATATCGTTGATACACTGGTGATACAGGAGACACCTAGAATTTACATAGTAAAAAATATTGGTGATACATTGGTGATATTAGTACATTGGCAATACAAGTGACACTTAGAATTTACATAGTTGAAAATGTTGGCAATACATTGATGATATCGATACTTTACATGTCTGGTGGGCAAAAGGAAGGTTCTCACCGTCGATAACTTATGAAGGCGTGAAATGATAATTCCAAATGTATGCTTGCTATGCTACAAAAATGCTGAGTCTGTGCACAATTTATTCATTCATTGTCCTTTCGCATTTTCGATTTGGAGCGGTTTCCTCTCCTGGTTTGATATCCGGTGGGTTTTCCTAAGTTCAGTTGACCAACTCCTCTTGGCTTGTCACGGAGGGGTCAAAAATAAAGTCGAGAAACGTGTTTGGTTCTTATGTTTACTAGCTGAGCTGTGGAGCATTTGGCTGGAAAGAAATAGCCGATGTTTTAAAATTTGTAGGTGGTGGCCTCAAGTAGTTCTCAAAAGGGCTACACAAAATGTTATAGAATGGGCGCATGCAGCTAATATTTTAGTTGCTAACCAGTTTCCGATGTGCTGGTTTGAGCTGTAATTTCTATTCTTTCTCTGTTTTTGTCTCGGTTTGTAATTTTTAGCCTTTGGCTTCTAATAATTTTATTTTATTTTTCGTCGTTTTAAAAAAATGATACTTCGACTATACTTAGCGATACATCACCGATACTTGAAATTTCTGATACTACCAATGTTATTGGTATTGCTGAGCTGGAGATACAGATAATATCAAGGATATTTTGATAATGTCGGGAATACTTTGAACAATGTTTATAGCAAAAAAAAAAAGGATTGAAAATTGAAAATTGAAAATGTTCACCGGATCTAACAGGTTGGATATAACAGCACTACATGTGCATTTCATATCGCACAAGTAGGATACAAGATATATCATGGGATATATCGGCGATATATTGGCCAATACTAAAAGCGTTGGTGTCAACATTGCTCCCTCACGAAGACATCATTGCCGGCCCCATTTTGCTTGACACTAGCATAAGTTATGGTAGTGGAAACACTGTGCTCACATACAAACATCACAGTCAGCCCCATCTTGCTTGACGAACTTATTGTTGCGTCGACAATGTGGTCACACACAAACACACAAACATGCATGCCAATACGGCGTATGTGCATCCAAGCTTTCATTAGGTGGGCCAGAGTGCACGAAACGAATGGGTGACTTGAAATTTTTGTTTTCCCATTCAAGCATGCATGCCAATATGGCAGTATGCAACATCCAGTCCAAGCTTTCATAGGTGGGCCAGAGTGGACCAAAAAAATGGATGGCTTGACAATTTTGTTTCCACACCTAAAGAGTCAAACGGCCTGATTTTTAGACCTGAATATCTAGACAAGATGGCCCATGTACCATAAGTCTTGGATCTCACACTTGTCATATTGGCATTGGTGCTTGCATGTGGATGGGTTCATATGCATGTGCTAATCAGACTTCTATATGTATGTGTTTGTGGGAATGCGTGTGTGCTTGTGTGTGCAGAACTTGCTTTTAGTCTTACAAGTGTTGGTTTATGTAGGAAGAAGCAAGATGAGTTGCATTGTCTGAAGTTAATTCTTAAGTTTTGACAATAGATCCAAGTTTCATAATGATGCATTACACTTCTACATCTGAAGAAGCCTTGAAAATTCTATTCCTAACTTTTCTTTCACCTTTCTTTTTTTGACATGTATGATGTATGGTTAATCCTGTATAAAGAACTGAAAACTGTCTAATCACCTTCCGTCTGCAAGAAAATTTTCTTATGTAACTAGGCCTTGTAGATTCGCTGTTGAAAGTAAATGCAATGCAGGCTTAACACATCTTTCTTTTGGAAGCATAAGCTGGGGACTCGAGTGTGAATCCTAATGGCTGTGAGTCCAGGTTCTGTGCCATTTGAAAACAGCTTTAACTCTAAACATGTTAATATATTTAATGTTGGACATTTAGGTGAAGAAGCGAAAATGAGAGAATGCCTTCACTTTTTGCCCCAAGATCTATTTCTGTCTTCTGAAAGAACTTTGATAAATTTGCCGTGGTTAAGTTAAATCATTCATGGCGTGTTTGTTCTTTGACTAAAATTAATCAAGATTTATGTTCCATTGCTTGAGATCATTTAGTTCCTTTACCCTTATTTTATGTTAAAAATCACAGAATCTAATTACTGTAGATTTCTTTCATTGCCAGGATGGTTGTGCTGTGTACATTTTTGGGTATTTTGTCTATATTATCTCGTACGTGCGTTCCACGGTTTCTTAAGCTGATGATCAGTCTTTCGTCACAGGTATGTTTTCTTTAATTTAATTATTTATTGTATGTAAAGGATTTTCAAAGTCATATGGTTTGCTTTGTATTTTCTATTATGTTATTTACTGCTGAGTCGTTACCCATTTTTCTAACGTACTGACATTTTGTCTGTGCAGACTAATGAACTTTATCAACTGGCAGCAGTTGCATTTTGTTTAATTGTTGCTTGGGTTTGTGCCATATCACTTCTTAATATATTGCGCCTTTATTTCAGTTTTGATTAGTACTTATTTTGTAATATTTCTGTATAGTATTTGAATCACTGCATAGGTGGTCATGTTGTTCTTGCATAAGAAATTCATGCTGCCAGTCCAAATTTTCAAAAACCATTCTGACGTCAACATTTGGAATGATTCTGCATAAGAAACCGCTTATATTGTTGTTTATGATTTCTAAAATGCATATGGTTCTTAAGACTGAAACAGAGTTAGCTCAGCTTGGCTCAGCCAAGGAAGGCAGCCATTAGTTTGAACTTTTAAGCCTTGACCACTAGAATGGTCATTAACAGGACCATGTATAGACAATTCGATGTTTATTTAGTAAAATAAGAAAAAAATGTATGCAATTTTAACTGGTGAAGTAACAGTAATTGTCTTCTTTCTCCTGGCATCAAACTATAAATGGACCCTTACCCTGTGTCACAAAATTGCTTGAAGTCTCTCATCATCATCATCATGCAAGCCTTATCCCAATTACTTGGAGTCAGTGTTTGAAGTCTCTCATGTTCATTGATTTTAGGAAAGCCTGGAACATGTTATTGTGTGTGACTTCCTCTAGGCAGCATTCAATTTTCACTTTTTCATCAATTATTCAATGCCATGGAATTTCTTATTTGGATGCTTGGTATCATTTCAGTGTAGTGACAAGTTGGGTCTAAGCCTTGAATTGGGCTCATTTGCTGCGGGAGTGATGATATCGACTACTGATCTTTCACAACATACCCTTGAACAGGTAAAGATTCATTCTTTCCTTTTACTTTTCCTGGTGGGAGGTTGCATGTGCCTCATGCATTACTGATGTACTTGTATTATGGGGGAATCTTCTGATTAGGTGATAATTTATTCTGGTTGCCTCAATATAATTTGGCTTGATTAAGTTTTTGAAAAAAAAAATAGTTTTGATTTATCAATTGCTGTGCCAGTTTCTGTTCTTAGATATATTAGTTATGCCATACTCATGCCAGAAACCCCGATGAGGTTTTTCATGTTCAAATCTTCCCAGACTGGGACATAGTTTTGATTGACAAGAAGGGGTAAAAGCAAAGCTAGAACTACAGAGGGATGATATAGGATTGCAAGGTTTTAAAACCAGTTGGACTAAAACATAGTACCTGCATTCCATTTTGAGTAACAATAGGAGTGGAAACGATAGTAAAGATTGCTGACCCAGAAGTACACCAAAACGACCATTTTTGATACATTGGGTTGATAGTTCATGAGAGCGGATTGATTGAGAAGATGTTGGTCAATGAATTAGAGCTGGGTGGATGACGTGGAGATGTGCCTTGGTGTTTTATGACGTCGCATACAAATCAAACTAGAGGGGTTGATAGTTCCCGGTGGCAGAATGTTGGTTAGTCAAGGAACAACTTGTCATTGTCTTTATACAGTGGAGGGCCACTCAATTCTCCCACCCACAAATGGCAAGACATACAAACTGGTTGTTAGTCCTTGCCTACAGGAATGTTCCACACATGGTTTGTACTCATTAACAATTTCAACAAGAACAATATGGATCCGAGGAAGGCATTTCATTGCAGTTATCTTACTTGAACTCATGACCAGTGTTTAAATTATCGGCGATATTATCAAATTATTGCCGATAATTTCGGTATGGCTGGAGTTGCGACATCGAAACTCCCTTTTTACGTTTCTCCTCCTAATATTGCCTATTTTTCGGTGATTTTATCTATTTTTTTGCGAAAAGTCCAGTTGTCAGCGAGAAATCATTATATCTACTTACCCTGTCACGGGATAACTGTAGCAAACAACCCATTTTCAACGATAAAAGGACCAATAACATCAGAGCGTTGTGTAAATACGCAAAATATCTATAAAAAAATGAAAAAAAATGGGGAAACTTGCGGATTTCCGTACCTATAGAAGGAGGGCTAATCGTAAAAGAGGATCAATGAGCAGAAATTGCGGTGGGCCAATTGATTGATCGGCGTGCCGTAAGCGCCATCTAATCTCTACTTTCCACTTTTTTTCTTCGAATCCGTCAAAAATTTCAAACCTAAAGATGATTTCAGAGAAGAATTTGCTGAAGATTAGGGATTTGGAGAGATTTTCTTTCAGAAATTTAGGGTTTTGAGGGTTCCCTTCCGAAACCCTCTTCCATTTCGAAAATGGCCTCACGATGGGTTTTTACAGGGAAATCGGATTGCGTACTGAGTTACTCAGTACGCTCTTTTCGTACCAAGTAAACTCTATTAGGCCCACCGTGAATGCATCTGGTCTATCCACGCCGTCCATCCGTTTTTCCATCTTATTTTAGGGATTGAGACCAAAATTTAAGCATACCCAAAGATCAAGTGGACCATACCATTGGAAACAGTTGGAATAATAACTTCCATCGTTGAAACATTTCTTGGGCCCACAGTGATGTTTATTTCTCATCCAACCTGTTCATAAGATCACACTGACATGTATGAAGGGAAAACACAAATATAAGCTTGATCTAAAACTTCTGTGGCCCCCAAGAAATTTTCAACGGTAGATGTTCAATTCACATTGTTTCCCAATGTGTGTTCCACTTGAGGTTTGGATATACTTCATTTTTAGGCCCAAAAATTATCTATTAAAATGGATGGACGGAGTGGATAAAATACATAAATCATTGTGGACCCCACAGAGTTTACTCAGTACGCTTAGCCTACTGAGTAACTCAGTATGCAATCCGCTTCCTTTTACGGGAGTAGATTTGCGTGGTGTGCGGGTGTGAACGTCAACGGCGTGTGGACGTCACCAAGTTCTGTGGACCCCACCATGATGTATGTGCTATATCCACATGGTCTATTGAATTAGCGAGATCATTTTAGGCAGTGAACCCAAAAATGAGGCAGATCCAAAGCTAGGGTGGGCCACACCGCTAAGGTAGTGGGGACAATGATTCCTACTGTTGAAACCTTCCTAGGCGCTGTGGCCCACAGTGGTGTTTATTTGTCATCCAAGTTGTTCATAAGATCTCACGGAGATAGATGAAGGTAAAATACAAAAATGACATGGATCTAAAACTTTTTTAGCCCCTAATGATTTTTCAACGGTAGGCATGTTCAATTCACATTGTTTCCGGTGGTGTGGTCCATTTGAGCATTGAATATGCTTCATCTTTGGGATCAAGCCTTAAAATTATCTTGTAAAATGGATGGATGGGGTGGATAAAATACATAAATCACAATGGGCCCCACACAGTTGACTCAGTACGATAAGCGTACTGATTTATACGGTGCGCACGTGTCACTTGTTTGTATCCGTGGATTGATGGGTCGATGTTTTGTGGGGCCATCATAATGATAAATATTTTATCAATGTCGTCCATTTATTTTGATAGATAATTTTAAGGCATGAGTCCAAAATGAGATAGATCTGCATCTCAGGTGGACCACACTAAAGGAAACAATGGTGATTAAATGCCCACCATTAAAAACTTCATCGGGCCATTGTAATGGTTTTTTTTTTTTGGCCATCCAACCTCTTGATTAGGTCACACAGATCTTGATGAAGTGAAAACACGGTTTAGATTATGTTAAAATTTGCCACATGTACCATTTTCAAATGCTAGGTATCAACTGTCATACGCAGCCAGAGTATCAAATACCTTCCTTTTATGAAACAGAAGCCGATTAGCTGTTACCAGGTAACAACTTATTGGGTGTTACCCTTACCATGTGGGGCCCACCTTGATGAATGTTTTCCACATCCATGTTGCCCATCCGTTTTTTTAGCTCATTCAAGGACCTAATCCAAAAATTTGAGCAGATCCAAATCTATGGTGGACCACACCATTGGAAAAAGTAGCGAATGACTATTAAAAGCTTTTTGTAGGCCACAAAAGTTTTGGATCAAGCTAATATTTGTATATTCCTTTCATCCGGTTCTGGTTGAGCTTATCAACGGGTTAGATGGCAAAAAAGCATTACAGATCTGCTTTACATTGGGCCTTGAAGTTTTTAATGGTTACCCTTCAATCATCACTCTTTCTTGTGGTGTGGTTCACATGAGATTTGTATACACTAAATTTTTGGATCGATGTCCTAAAATGGGCTGTAAAAACGGATGGACGGAGTGGATATACAATATATAATCAAGGTGTGCCCTATAGTAAGGGTAACACCCACTAAGCTGTTGCCTGGGTAACACCTAATCTGCGCCCTTATGAAACTGGGTGCAGATTGCGTGTGACCCCTGTGTGGGGCCATAGAGATGTACGTCACAAATCCACTTCATCCATCTGTTTTGAAAGATCAGATTGAGACAAAATTCTAAAAATTAGGCAGATCTAAAGCCCTGGGGGGGCCATACCACACGAACATGGAGGATTGAACGTCTGGCAGTGACAAAAGTTTTGTATCAGGATGGTATTTGTTCCTACAATTTGTGTGACTGGTAATAATTTTACTGACGGTTTGAATGGCATATAAACATCATATAGTTAGCTACGGCCTACAGGAAGATTTCAACACGTTGTTGTTCCCACTATTTTGTTGGTATGGCTCACCACCAGAGTTTTGGATCTGCCTAACTTTTAGAACATTGTCCTATTGTGGCCTTTCAAAACAGGTGGTAGGAGTGGATTTGTGACGTACATCTCTATCATGCAAAAACCACACTGATTAGATAATCCAATCCATCCTTGATTTGGAATCTTTGAGTTCATTTACTTTTACATGTCTTAATTATTGTATGCTAGCTGCATTTGTAATATATAAACTCATTTTGGTTGCTATTAAAGTGATTTTTTATGGCATCGCATGTTTTTTGGGTCCCATTAAATGAAAACTTATTATGTAATGTATTCTTTTCACAATTTTTTATTCCTAAATATGTAAATATGTGTATTTAGGCTTGTCTTGAAGTTTCATTGAAAAATTCCATCGTTTTCCCCATGTTTCCCTCTTTTTCCCCGCATTTCTGGTTATCGGCGATATTATCGGCGATAACGATATTATATATTTATCTCTGGCCAGAAAAACTTGTAGCGATACCGACAACTCGAACACTGCTCATGACGAATTGGACCAGTGAACAGCTATTTCTTTCTGCAGGTTGAACCCATCCGCAACTTCTTTGCTGCACTTTTTCTCGCCAGCATTGGAATGTTGATCCATGTCCATTTCCTTTGGAACCATGTGGATATTTTACTAGCAGCTGTTATTTTGGTGATCATTGTAAAAACAATTGTTATCACCTCGGTTGTCAAGGGATTTGGCTATACCAATAAGACTTCAGTTCTGGTAAGATTTTAATTTCAACTGTTTCCATATCTATTTCTTTTGAGGCTTCCATATATTGCTGCAGATGAACGTGACCTTAGGTTGTGTACTGTGTAGGTTGGCATCTCTCTTGCACAAATAGGAGAATTTGCTTTTGTTCTTCTCAGTCGTGCTTCTAATCTTCATCTGGTTGAGGTTAGTGTAAATTGATTCAAATATTTCTTTTCCCTTTTGAACCAATATTTCTAGACTAAATAAAGGGCACCATTCTTGAAAAGCTACCTTGATCACATGATCAAACGATCTTTGGGCTAAACCATATACTAGATATATCAGGTCCTGTGAACCCTGCTCTGAAATTATTGCCGTAAAGTGGAATTATGGTACTAATGTGTTAGAATGTGCCTAGTGTCCTGATGTGCCCGTTTCATTCAAGTCGACCCATGTTTCATTGATCTGGACCATTGATCTTATTGGCCCCAACTGATTGAAAGATCTAGCAGCCAAATCTTGGCCTTTTTCTAGACCATTTCTGTATTTCTTCTTATCCGTCAAAGTGGGCCAATGATCAAGGGCTAGGTACCTCTCATCTATGAGATTTTTGGTAAATCCGCACCTGCAGCATGGATGAGAGAACTATGGGCCCCATTTAGACAAAATGATGCATCAGGACACTGACCTATGGTTTAATTGACGATATGGTCCTTGGTAGAGTGGATTTGTGGAACAGGATGGATTCATAAAACTGACCCCAATTAGTTAGGATAAGGCTATGATGATGATGATGAAGCATCAGGACACCAGTCATGTTCTGATGTATCGGGACTTGATAATTCTTCTAGGTGTTGACTTTATGAGCTGACGCCAAGGGCAAATTTCCTCAAAATCATATGCTTATAAAGTAACTCTCATCCCTAAAGTGGCTGCCAACCTACCTCAAGATACGGAACGTGTGCATGTTGCACATTGACACATGCACAGGAATCAATTATCTTTTGAATAGAAATGGACAATTAATTGCCAGTGATTTTTTTTACAGGGTAAACTGTATTTGCTGCTTCTTGGCACAACAGCTCTTAGTCTGGTAATTTTCTCATTACATCTAAATGCGTAATCCATTTTGAGCTATGTCATATGCTACAAATTTGTACAGGGTACCGAACCGTATACAACCCAACCGTTATTGGGATATAGCAGTACAAACACCCATGCTCGCTCAAGCACAAATACATGCATGCATGCATGTATGCCTGCATCCCACAGACACATATTACTCAAAGTCCCACCACTTGTTCGGCTGCCCATGTTACTTAGATACTGTCTGCATACATCTTTGCTTGGGTTCTTATTCATGAGAAATAGGTCATCCCACAGACACGTATTACTCAGAAGTCCCACCACTTGCACTATCAAAATTGGATTTTGTATATATTCTGTGTCACAAAAAAAATATTCATTTGTTGGAATTCTCCAATGGACCAGAGTCTCTTGACATTGTGGGTTGAAGTACCCATATGCTACATAGATTGCATCTATTGATCTGCAATGCTCGACTCTTTTTCTTTTCCTGCAATCCTCTCTCATGCTTGCATGCATTTTCGTTTTCCAATTCTCACCATAGATCATTTAAAGTGGCCATGCAGGTGACTACGCCATTTCTTTTCAAGTTGATACCTGCAGTCATACATCTCGGAGTGCTGATGCGGTGGTTCTCACCCGATAGCAGTCAGATCGAGGTAATCTTTTCCAGATCATGTAATTCGAACCGTCACCTTGATTGCAACATAGTTCTCAGTGATAATATCTATTGTTTTTAGAGAAGGGGTTAAGGTATTTTGAATATGATTTCAACTTCCAGATGGGGTTTAAAGGCGAAAACCTTCGCGCAGACAGTGCTAAGCGTATTGCTTTGATGGTCCAAGGCTCTCATGATTCATGAAAAAAAAAAAATGCACGAAAATGGAATTCCTGCTTTTACCTGATGGGCTTCTTACTACTCTGGGGGACAGGTACCTAAGAGTGCAAAGGAGATTGACTGATTCCCATTTTTCCTACAAGCGCTCATCTCATCACGTCTCCTCACATTCCTGGCCAAGTGAGCTGAGCTGTGCCCACGAGAAGTGAATACACGTGGTAAAGGGATCGAAAAGGCATAGGAGCTTGACAGATTTTTGAAGCTCGACCTTTGATCAGGTCATCTTACTCACCCACGTGTCAATTTTGTGTAAAATAGTTTTTGACTTTGTGATGTATTTGATTTTATTTTTTGACGGGTTTGTAGAAAATTAAAATTCGTGTTCCAGCTGTGAAATTGTAGAATATATAACCATTCATGTAGTTTATCTGAAGTAAGATCTCTGGGAAGTAGCAGCAACCATCCATTCAAGTTTCATGCCAACCTATTTTGGCGGAAGAAGGTCAATGAGGCTTTTGAGTCCATTTCTTTAGAGGAAGCTATGGAGCGACCGATCAAGGAATGCTACTTGTAGGCACCTGCCTGCAGAGAGGAAACAAAAGCACACTCATGCATTGCCCACCCATGTTTACCAGACAAGAATGCTGGCATTGAGCACATTCATTGTTGGCCATAGAAATGAGCAGTGCAGATATTACAGTGTGCCACACCATGCTGGCATGTTTGGCTGCAAATAGCATTCCAATGTGGAGTCAGCATCTGCTCCCAAATAAAATGTGAAAGGTTTTCAGTATCAGTAAGATAGACAGTAGACAGATAGGCATGGACCTTCTGCCCAACGACTAGTGTGACCCCTTTCACATAAAAAAGAATAACGTCTCTGATGAGATATCCCCACCTAAGGAACAATAGCTTGGATTACATGGTGGGGCAGAAAGTCCATGCCAAAGCCAAGTTCTAAAACTGGTGACTCAGACTCAACACTTGGCCAACTCTACTCAATGAGATTTCATCTTGAAACTTACACCGAGCGAACTCAACAAAGATTTTGAGCCTAGCTACTAGGGAACTCGCTCACAAGAGTGACTTTATCATACCAGCTTGACAAAACTCATTTGCTCGCAGACTCAATTAACTCATGCTTCTTTTTTTTTTTGGTGGGTTTTGGTGGGTTTTCTTCTTCAAAAAGGTTATTGTTATTATTATTATTATTAATTTTATTTTAACCCAACAATTTTCAAATAAAGGACGGTTAACAGCCTAATACTAAACTCAGGTGTGCCACTGCCACCCCATATGTAACAACAGCGAGCACTCAGGAGAGGGTGCCTTATATAGAGACCAAATTGTCTGGGGCACAGCATCCTGTTTATATGCCATCCAATCAAGTCATTGGATGCGCCTTATCAGGATGAAGGGACGAGAGCATTCCGTTAGGTGGGTCACACTGAAATTGGGCGGCTGTAGGCATAAGTTTACTCTGCTCCCTGTGGTGTAGCACACTTGAGCTTTGGATCAGCCTGATTTTTGGGATGTACAATGAGCATGGTCTGCATTCCACACACATCATGGTGGGCCCCACAAGCTCTGCTATACAGGAACTCAAGTTCTCGAAACATGTGATCATTCTTCCCCTTTGAGCTAGGATTATAAAGGAGCTCAATAAAGCATAAACACAGTTAGCCGGTTCACCTAGGGTTGGCAATGGGCCACGCCTGGGCATGGCAAAATCAATAGTTTTTGAATAGGCCAGGCCCAACCAGTCCAAAATCTGCGTCTGGACCCACCTGTTGCCAGCCATAGGTTCACCCAAAAACACGATGCTGGAAAACATCTATTTCCTAGGCCAGCTATTGGTGGCTACAAATGGATGATTGACGTGACAAGGTTGGTGGTCCTGCAGTTGGGTAGTCACTTTTTTTTTTTACAGTGCGATCCATGTTTTGTGGTGGTAATGGATCATGTACACTGTCCTAATGCTCCGTGCCTATGGGCATACTGCGCCGCATTATCAACAACTCTCTGTATAGCACATCAACAGTCATCATTGATGCCAGTGTGACCTACTAAGATAAGATGACGATGGTAAGAGAAGGAACGGATGACAGCATTTTTTATCAAATACAAAACCAGTAGTGATGCATGAATCTGATACTCAATAGTTGTAAAACAAGAATCCAAGTGCTTTAATCAAGTGCCAAAGCACTACGATCTCTCTTGATTATTATGATTGCTAGCAAAAATATGAGCAGAAATGGTATTCCATTCGCAGCAGATAGAAAGTAACGGTTTCAAATCCCTAAGATGGTCCGTATCTGATCCGGAGGATGCCTTACCAAGGACCTGGGGTCAGGGTAACGATTTTTGGGATCAATGATCGCTTTGTAGACGAGTTCATATGCTTCTGCCAGTGACCTTGCCAGACAGATCAAGGTCTTAGAGCACAGCCGAGGGTCCTGCATCTGCTCGAATTCTGGGAGGGAACCTTCACTCCCAGACACGAGCCCAAAGAAAGTTCTTAAACACTCCGAAAGCAAGGGCGGTGACATGTCCTCTACCTCTGACAAAGGACCAATGTCATCAGCCTGCTCCTTGTTCATTGACTTGTGAATGTACGGCATCTTGCTTGACAAACCACATCTTCTTAGAATGGAATCCACTTCTTTTTCCACAAGAATGTTGACATGCATCTCGATCATAGATCCAAGGTTACTCACGTATTTGGCAGCAACATCATGCCCTAACAAGGGCTGCTGAATGGCCGATAAGCAGTTGATGAGGAATATCTTGGAGGGAGCTTCAGTATTCTGCATCCACCAAAAAATGAGGGGGGAAAAAGGCATCAGAAGAAAATTAACCAGGTGCCATGCCATCACCATTCAAGGATTTTGTGTAAAAGATTAGCAAATGTCAGAAACTAAAAACTAGGTATACATGTATGTGCACATGCATGCATGCATGGCATATGAGTATGCATGGGTGTGTGTAAATGCGTGCACATATGCATGCAAAGAAGTCCGATAAATTTCTAACGAACAACAGACTTGACCAAGTTGACATGCGGCTACTTCATGCTTGGCCATTTCCTTCAGTAGCTTAAACCTGTTTCACCTGATTTAACACATGAGAATCCTTTGAGAAATCATTTCACATGATGTGTATATGCACCCTTCATCTAGCCTGGAAAAAAGGGTTAGGCAAAAAACCACGCCGTTTTGAAACTCAGGTGGGCACTTGTGAAAATCAAGGGTGGGCATTCCTCCCACTTTGCTATGGCCCACTTGATTTTTGGATCAGGCTGATTTCTGAGCCCTAGAGGTTTCATGAGGTCACTCACCTAGTGGACGGTTTGGATTTTGTGCACATATCATGTAAGGATGGGTTCTCAAAGGGTTCTCACAAGTTCTCATGAGAACCAGTTCCTAGGAGAATATTTCCCATATTCAAAGTTCACTGTTTATACTGGAGCTGGGACAAATCAGGCTCCGGTCGGCAGTCTCTTGCAAAAGTTTAGTCAAACCAATGAAAAACTTGGACAATTTTCATGGATGTGACCAAGCCAGTCACAGAAAATACAAGGTTGCTATGGGTTTTGAACATTCTTTTTTCCTTTTTTTCCTTTTTCTTTAATACTGATAATGGTTATCCTCCCATCAGATCCTGGGATGTTGGAGGTGGCGGGAAGTTGGGAAAGAAGAGATGGAGGCTATGCTTGCTTGCTGCCTTTTGGGCTTTATGGCTAGAGAGGAATAATAGGTGTTTTAATGATGTGAACAGATCAGTGAACGTGGTCCTGAGTAGTCTCTCAGTTTGTCAGGGATTGGGCTCGGGGATAATGGCTTGTGGGGTGGGGCTGGTTTTGTGGCTCTTGTATTTTCAATTTTCCTTCTCTTTTCTCGGGTCGCGAAGCTTAGGTTGTCTGTCTTTTGTTGTGTTTTTCTGTTTTCCTTTCTTGTCTTTGTTTGCTGTTTTCTCTTTGGCTTCCGCCTTTTTCAATAATTCTATCACCTTTCAAAAGAAAAGAAAAGAAAAGAAAAAAAAAACTGATAATGGTTATCCTCCCACAACCAAAGTAGTAAATCAACATATGAGGTACCATATCATTCACCTCCAATATGGCCTCATATCACCCATGTATCATGCTATTTCGGGCCAATACAGGCCAATACAGCCATATCATTCATGGGCGATACCAGTATATATTGGGTGATATGCATCGGTTTTGGACAATACATTAAACCTTTGCCCACAACAGGCATCCCTCTCTTAGAATGCAGCCATTAATTACTTCAAAATGAGTTCCAATACCAATACGAGAAAGATCACTTGGCAATGGATAGAGTGTAAGCATAACAAAGAACATCTAGTTCCACAAAATGACATAACCTTCAAGGTGACTCAACACACAGGGAAGGTTTCTCATTGGCATTTCCAGGTTTTCAAAAGTTTCTTACATCCTACATATGAGATTTCTGGTGCCCTTTAGGAAAGGGTTATGACACCCGGGTATGTCAAAATGGGTAATTTACATGTCTTCAAAACGGGTATTATGGTCCAATTGTAGATGACCAATAACCCAAGTATCACGCAAGTCTTTACTAGGAAGAGGAGAAGTTAATAATGAGGAATTATACAATACGTTCTCCTACCCAAAAGGGGTCTTTTATTTCATACATTTAATTTATAAAATATTTAATTTAAATCAAGTGAAATATATTTCCAAATCTGCACATCCTATTTTTGGGGTTAGGCATATCTGACACTCCATACAGCTATCAAATTTTTACACCTGCATCTTTGTCCTTACAACATTGCATATAACTATTCTCAAACAAAAGTCATCAACTAACTGCAAAGATTTCCCTCTGGTACCCCAAAGGATCAGCGTCAGAAAACAAATTCAAGAACTCGTATAACTACCTAACAGCAGTAGCATAAAGATAATCATGAGAATAGATCCAAATATTGTAAAGATAACATATAGACATTTTCAGAAGAGTGGGCAATAAATAGATGGAGTAACTTCTGTTAGCTAACCTGAGTGGAAGAGCTAGAATTATTGCTGGTCAAAATTGCATCAACAGATGAAGAATCTCTACTGAGTTGGCTCGGGTCAGTACTCATTCTACTTCTTCTCGATGAGTGAATTACTCCTTTAGCCCTGTGCGCCTCTGCTGCTCGTTCACACATCTGCCATGTTGCACAGCAAAATTTATTTCTATAGGACCATCGATCCAAGAATTTATTTCTGTAGGGACTGTAAAGGAAGCCACACAGCAATTCTAAATCTAAATAGTGTTTCCTGACGGTGCACTAGAGATAAGAGGTTTTACTATAGATATGAGTAAGGTAATGAAGCAATGGTTTGATAAAGAGGAAATGAGAGAATATCTTGAGAAAAGCCGTGAATCCTTTATTTTGCATGCTTATTTGGGGGTGAGACATCCCCAAAGATGGCAAAAGAAAGAAAATAAAAGAAAGAACCAGCATTTGAAACAAAACACCAAAAGAAAGAAATAAAAAGAAAATTATATGAGCATATGGATACCTGAACAATAGGATCTAGTAAAGCAGTAATCACGGGATCAAAGTTGGGCTTCTTTCCTGAAGCGGGAACCATCATGCTGTCATAGTTATCAATTATCTCAAGCAGCACAGTGATCCCTTCTCTAACTGCTGGTGGTGGGGATAGATCAACTGCAACCAGGGGAGGGTACCTTAAAAGTTTGTCTCCCCGAGCCTTGAGGATGTCAAAGAAAGTCTGCTGAGCAGCATCCTTGAGTAACCAAATTGTATTACAGAGAGCTGTTTCTCTTCCCAGCAAGTCTGCAATCTGAGAAAGATCAAACACTTGCATGTTGGAATGATGAAATCTGAACTAATGAGATACATACATGAGAGGGCATCAATCATCACTCACAGTGTAGCTGTAGAACTCCAATGTATTACTGAGTTTATATGAAACTATAAGACTAGGTTGAGACTGCAGGACTTGCTCAACTCTCACTTTAAACGGCCGGCATACCCCTTCAAATATTCTATCCAGAACAAATGTCATGTCAGATTCAGTTTTTATTGGATCACTTTCTGTGTTCTTGGAAAAGCGGCGGGCAGTTGGTCCAGTATTTATCACTGCATCTGGATCGAGTAATACAAGTACAAGTTCTCTTTCAGATGCCAAGGCCTTCCAAAAGAGCATAACAGTGACACGTCAATACCACCATAAAATTAATAATGAATTCCGAGCAAGAAGGCAAGCATTCGGACCTGATGCAGCCACCCCAACATATCGCCTACATAACGTAAAGGGTCATGAGCATGCACTTCAATGGGTCTAGGCATCCCGCCAGGTCCTCCACGAGTAAGAGCACTTATAAACCGTCTAAACAATGCATTGTGCCTCATATTCGCCACCTGAAAGATGAGAAATTTGATGAGCAATAATTAACTATCATAACATCATAAAGATCATTCAGTAATGCCTATGGAAGTACAAATTTATTTGTTGGCCACATGTTTACTTCACAAATAAATTTACCTCTTCCGCGCAGTACTTGAAAAGAACAGGCCTTTCTTTCAGGCAGCGAACAGCTGTCTTCAAAAGCTCACTAACTTCAGGATTATCAGTATCACCCAGTCTCCTACACTCCGCTTGAACCCACCTGGAACAAGGAAATCGTCCATGTCTTATCTCTCTTTCCATGCATAACAAAAAAAAGTATGCTGAAACTATCTCTGCGGTTAGAATAAACGTGGATGCCTATAAAATGACACCTAGTCCTACACAAATAAAGTTGATTAGAAAGTAAAATGGTGGAATTTAGTGACCAGTTCCAAACATAAACTGCTTAGAAAAGGAAGAAGAAGAAGAAGAAGAAGAAGACCTTGGGCACTCCCCAGCACAATAAGAAACACCAAAATATTTAGAAGTTACCCGGTTATGTCTTCAGAACTCCAAACTATTTGAGTACAAAGTTACCCAATGATGTCTTCTTCTTGCTCTCTGCTTCTATTCTTTTAAGCACCATGTTCACTTGTCAAAGAATAACACTTGTTGTGATTTTTGCTTCTTATTCCTTTGTTGGGATTTCCTGGATACTAAGGGTGCAATTGATGTTCCTTCTATGATTTCACGCGAGCTAGGATTTCTTGAATCATAAGTAACACAGATTTTGTTGGGGAAAAAAAAAACAGCGAGAAAAGGAACGATAATAAAACCAGCGGAAACCACATGCCAGTACAAAGAAAAATACTACATCTTTAGCTAGGAAATCTTCAATGTGGTCAGCTTTCATAAGGGTGTCATGAAAAGATGTCTAATCTCAATGACTCATCACAAATCTCATCTGCTATTAAAAAAAGTTCCACAGTTCCAAGTCTTTTGACAAGCCCAATTGATAGCATTTTATGCGTCTCTATCCATGATTAAAGGCATGAGAAGGGATTCCTAATACATTTCAAACCCACCCTAAAGAAAGCAGGTCTCCCCTTTGTTAGTGTTGTGAACTAGCCAGCCCCATAGAAACCAATTTGAACCAAAAATTCATATGTTAAGGGATGACGGGATGAGGTAGTGGTTGAGGATTAAATTTGTTGCTTGATTGCTCCATCATACCACAACCGATGCTAACTTTTAAGCAAAACTTCCTCCAACATGCATGCAGATATAGCAAGATAACGTAAATGTCAAAGGAGCACAAGCACATATCCATTCAATGACGGTTCCAGTGGTTGAAGGAATTAGTGTTTGCATTCTTGGAAAGAAACTATCAAAAGCTCAGAAATGTGCCCTGAAGAGTGGGTTGACATTACAAACTTACAGAAAACCACTACGACCAATTTTTAGCATATGTGTAATGTTAGGTTCCCTGTAATCAGACATGTCTATGTATAATGAAATCTAGTTTAAGGAAAGAAAAGTGGATGACAAGATATATATACATATATATATATATATATATATATATATATATATATATATATATATATATATATATATATATATATATAATTCCCTCTTGATATGTGAAATATTGTAAATGCTTGTTTACATTCTTTTGATCAGAAGTCCATTGCCCCTCCCTCTTGATAAGTGGAGAGGTGTAAATACTTGTGTTAGGTTCTTCTGATCAGAAGTTTCACCTGCATAGGCGCTCATATGCTCCTTCTTGGTATACAGCCATCATATCCATCAGCTCCAGACCTGCACGCTGTGAAGAATCTCAGAGTAAGTTCCAGAAAAACTTGCAATTGATCTGGTTGTTCTTGATGTGTTATTCAAGCTGCAAGTTTCAAAGAGAAGATACAGCACCAAGCCTGTCCCAACAGACTCTGCACATAAAATAATTATAATAACAAAAAACAAGGTTTAAAGGCACAATATTCATGACCTAATAAGTCATGGTAGGACCAAGTAGACTTGCTGAATTAGATACTACTTGGTCAAGTCAAGTTAGTTACCGAAATGTTCAACTGTTCAAATACATAGAAACACACTTCAAGTTAAAAGTTCAAATTATATAACTCGTTGATTTCTATGAATTTCCCATCACCAAATTACAATTGAAATTGCCAAAAACCAATTATAATTTATAGAAGGACACGTTCCAATACACAACCTCCGTACCAAGTTCAAACTCTTAAGAACAAAGGAAAAGGTCACGCACATATCCATACAGACATGCATACAATCAGTGAGATGTGACTCACTAGCATACGTTCAGTACAAAATTTGGGCAATATGATAAGAACTATGATACAGACAACAAAGTGGAAAGGTCAACGCATATCACAGATCAAATATGAAATGATGATCTATGCCTGTGGCAGCTGTGCCCCAGGTCCAGTGACAGTGTCACAGCTGCTCATCACAATGCCACTATTGCTGGAGTCAAAATCTTCGAGTGCCTCATTCTTCTCTCTCAAATATTTGTCTATAAATTCTTCATGGGTTTTCTTGATTCGTGTAAGCAGAGAAGATCTACCATACCACTGAGATACATACATTTCTGGTTGGACCCATGGTCTGTGGATAGGCCTCTATGCTCTACCTTTCCTAACGTACTCGGAATTGTGGTCAAGGAAGATGCTTGTCTCCCATTATGCTTCTAAGGCCGGTGATTGTGTGTTTGGACCCGTTGGTTTCGTTGGAATTTCACTGATGATGAGACAGCCAATTTTCTTTACCTTGCGAACCTACTACAAGACCAAGGTGAACTGATCGAAACAAATGGTGTGGAAGCCTACAAGTTCGGGCGGTTTTTTGTCAAGTTGTTTTATGCAGCTATTGCTTTTCCTCCTCATTCATGAGTTTTGGACCCCATTCACCATGTTTGGAGTTCTGGGGTTCCCCTCGTATTTTGGTATTCACTTGAGTATGACAATGATAGTTATTGATGGATGCATCTCATGCCTTTGAGATGCTAAGACCGTGGATCATCTATTCATGCATTGTTCCTTTGCTGAGGAGATATGGTGGAGGTTCTTATCCCTAATTGAAGAAGATGTGTTATGCCAAGATCAATGAGGGAGTTACTGGGGAAAGGAAGGAGAGTAAAAGAAGATCATTATGGTGGCTTCCTCTCCTAGTGTCTAGTTGGTTGACTTTGCTTAAACACAATAGCAGAGTTTTCAAGGATAAGTTGCATTCAACAGGGGTGGCCTTCCAAAAAGCTAAACGGCTTGTAATTGAATGGGCTAGGGTCTCCAAGGATTTGCTGATGGTCCTTTGGAGTAATTGGAGGACTTCAGGGAAATTCTTCTCCATCGTATCAAAAGTGGATGATGCCTAATCATTCTCCTTGTAATTACCTTTTTCCTTTTCGTTTAATAATTCCTTTTTCTTTTTTTTTTCTATCACTCAAAAAAGAAAATCCAAACTCCAAGTGCAATAAAAATGAAAAAGACCCTGATTTCTTAACTTTTCTTTTTCATCTTTTTGGCATTTTCTTGATGCAGGATGAAGGTTGTCTAAGATAAAGTGATAAATGAGATCAATTTCCAGGTTACTACAATTAAATCAAGCATTAAAAAACATGTACTCTACCACAAATCAGAAAATTCACATTTAACTAGCTAGGTTCTAACCAAAGTTATCATCTACCATGCATAATCAATATAAAACTATGAAAGATTGGTCCCTAAGAGATGTGAGAATCCCGTTCTAGCATAGTATAGTCCCAACACTCAACTAGATTGATGATTTCAAGTCTTGGATACAATTTAGGGCTAAGAGTTCAAAATAGGAAACCTAGGGGTACGGTTTAGGGGAAGATTAGGTTAGGGTTTCAAAGAGGGATGGAATAGGGCGTTAGGGTTAGGGTTGTATGGGAGAAATAAAGCAAAAACAAAGGGGAAGTGGCTGTCGGCCGTGTGTGCATGTGTACGCACGTGCATACGGCCACGGGAAAGGGTGCACGACTTAGGGTTTTGGATGGGTTGGGTGTTTGGAGGATTAAGGAGAAGAAAGAGTGAAGAAATAGAAAAAAGAGATGGCGTTTAGAGTTTGAATAGGAAGCGCATGAAAACAAAGAGAGAGAGAGAGAGAGAGAGAGAGAGAGAGATTGCGTGAAGAAGAAGTATAGGTGGGCATCGAGTTGAGTCGGAACGGATTAGGTCCAACTCGACTCAATCCGGTTTTTGCAAGTACCTGACCCGAACTCGATCCGATTCAGGACCGAGTCCAGCAGGGCTAACTCGATCTGAACCGATTAGTTGTTGGCCTGACCCAAACCAAGTCGGATCGAGTTGAGTCTGTCCGGTTGATTCGGACTGGGCTGAGTCAACCCAAGCTGGAGACTCTGGTGCTATGAAGGAAACATGAAGGAAATCGGGAGAGAAAAAGGGAGAGAAAGGAGGAGAGAAGGAAGGAGAGGGAAAGAGGGAGAGAAAGAAGGAGGGAAGAGAGGAAGTCGGCTCGGGCTGCAGTGCGGCATAGGTTCATCTGGTGACGCCGGCTCGGGTAGGGTTAGGGTTCAGGTAGAAGAATGGTAAATGTTTTTTTTTTTTTTTTTTAAAAAAAGTAAAATCTGACTTTATATTGCTCGATTCCGGTCCGGATTGGATCGAGTTGCTACATGACCCGAACTCGACTCGGTTCCGCGTCGGATTCGAGTGGGTCTACTCGATCCGACCCGATCCTGGCTTTTGGGTCAGATCGGATCAGATCCAACCGGTTCGGTAGAGTCAGATCCGACAAGTCGGGTTGGATCCTGCCCACCTCTAGGAAGAAGAGGAATTGATAAATGAGGATCACCCTCGAGGCTTCACACCTCATCTCTGATCCCTGGAGAGTATATATCTTCACTTGCAAATCTCATACAATGAGGAGAAAATAGAACAAAAGAGTTTATTTTTTTCTTCAATATTCTTGGGCTAGGCTGTGGACGTCTCCCTTCTCTAATTTATAGTCTTAAAAAGTAAAATTTACAATAATGCCCTTAGTACTAAAAAATAATGAATCTAAATCATCAAATCCCCATTAAAACCATCAATCACGTCCAACATAAAGTAAAAATAAAAAATGCCTACGACTAGGGATCCATGTGGTCCAAAAGCTGAGTGGACCAGCGGTCCGACGACTCGCAGATGATGATCTGATGGTCAAATGGGCCAACAGTCGCAATCCAATGGTCGAATGCTCCGACAATAGCAACCCATATGCATCTTCCTAGTATGGGGTCTTTCAGATGCACAACCTAAGTATACGGGGTCTTCACTCTTCAAAGTGGCCCGTTGAGCCCCATATAGATGTCATCCATCCATTACGAAACTGGGGTTGCTGTCTAGCCCATCTCCTTTGGTAGACCCTATATGATAGTCTGATGTCCTCATTATTTCTTGTGGCACCTATTGCTATCTCCTTGAAGCACAAGCATTGTCATGCAACCAAAACATGGTTGTAGCACCAAATGAAACACCCAAGCAGCTATGTTTAATCTCATATTGGGAAGTCCTTTGCTCCAGACAAAACTATAACTAATGCAAACCAAAAAGAAGACTTGCTATGGGATCAATTTTGACGCCCAAATGAGATAATGCAAACCAAATGTTAGATCTACATATGGGATCAAATTTGATGTTCAAATGACATGATCCAATGGCTGGTGTAGAAATAGGGGCTCAAAAAAAGGTGTAGAAAGAAGAATTATCAGGAAAATACAGATAAAAAGGAGCAAATGGATAACCATAGTTTCAGGCTACAAAACCAAGAACACAGATCTTATTATTTCTTAAAACAAAGTAAAATATGAATGCCTTACAAGATCCGTCTTTTGGGTTTATATAGTTACCTCAAGAATCCCATCTCCAATCCAGATTGATTTCCATCCTTGCATCTAGCTGTAACTTCCCAGAAGACACCCAAGCCATCCCCCAAAACAGCCTTCTTTTCTAGGATTTAATAGATTGAGTTCACCTGCCCTAAACCCCTTTAGTAGCAGCATACAAACAGCCACACTTTAAAAATAAAATAAAAATTTAACATTTCATGGGAATTCATTTAATCCCCTTTTATTCCTAAACTAAATCCAACTTAACATGTGGCAAAACTAACTCCTAGCTAAAGTAACTGAGCTAAAGATAATTAACTCCTGGTTAATTTAATTCTTCCACGTATTTCTCTTATGTCTTCTATGGAGGATTCATTGACATCCAGAACTTTTTAGACATTGGCTGCATTACAACCCTTTTTCATATTCCATAGGAATGAACAAGGATTCTTCTTCTCAACATGGATTATGTTTTGATCTTGTGTCCAGTCTTCCAAAAAGAATACAGCAATGGTCCTAAGGAAATGATCACACACTACAGATGTTTGAAGCATAGTTGCACAAGACGTGAAGTGAGGCGACAACAGATTTAGGTGCAAGAGCAGGGGAATGTCCAAGTATAAACAGCTAGAAAGCGGGAGTCAAGAGTACAAGATCAAAGTGCAATAGAAGTAAGAGCAGCACCTGTTTAGGTCTGTGCAACTAACCTTCTGAATAGAATTCCCTGAAGGAATATATAAAAAGGTAACCATGAGCTGGATATTCTTCACGCTCTGGAAAATAACCCAGATTTTACCATTTTGTTGTTGGTTTCTTGGAATTTTCACAACTATACTCATTGATTACCATCTTAGTGATCGTCCCATGTACCGTATATCTAGTTGTAAATATGTCAACTTGTAAATACATAGTGCTTTAGGATTTTGGAAGATGGAGATGATGGGATCTGGGGTGGGGTTTGGGAGACGGATTTTGAAATCTAGGGTTTAGAGAAGATGAGAAGAGAAGAAAACAGATGGGTTTTGCTTAGAAACAAGGGTTTTTGGGAGATATAAAAAGAAAAGAAGAGATTAGAAATCTAGGATTTTAGACAAGATAGGAAAATAAGAACCGCTAGGTGGCTATGATCAGCTCGCAATCACAACTGCTAATACTTATGAGAAAAATCAATGCAGATTTATTTATTTATTTATTTTTAATGACTACATTCATTGGTTTAGATCTTATGGAACAAGCTGAACATTGCACCTTGTGTGCATCAAGCATTACAGACAATAGTTCTCAAGAACAAATGATCATCATTATCATCTAAGCGGCTACATGAATCATGTTCGGCCATTCCACTCTATCAAGGGTCAGACCTTCAGTTAGACCATAGGTCATCAGGTCTTTTCTTACTACCTGTATCCACATCCTTTTGGTCCTTTTTTTTTTTTTTTTATTTAAAAGATAACATGGGCTTGAACCCATGACCTCAATGTTGAAACTCATGTTCTTTTGGTCCTTCCCCTTTCCCTCTTAGAACCTTCAACTTGTACCAACTCACTCCTAACCGGCATGGTTCTTCATCCCCGTTGCGCATGACTAAACCATTTAAGTCTACTTTCCCTCATTTCATTACCTATTGGTGCTACTCATAAGTTCCTTCAAATGCATTCATTTCTAATTCTATACTTCCTCGTCTTACCACTCATCCACTCAGCATCCTCATTTCAGCTATACTCATCCTATGAACATGTTGTTCTTTAACTGCCCAACATTCTTCCCATAAACCATGGCTGGTCTTATAGCATCCTATAAAATTTTCTTTTCAGTTTGCACAGTACATGATGATCACATAAAACTCTAGAGGCAGATCTCCAAAAACCATGGCAACATCCTTTTCAGTCTCACCACTCCCATGAATTATTGACTCAAGGTATCAAAAGTGGTTATTTTGGGAAACTTCTTGGTCAGCAATCTTAACTAATTCCTCGTTTTCACTCCTATTATTACTAAAATTCATTCCATATATTATGTTTTAGTCCAACTAATTAAATGCAATAGTTAAAAAATAAATGACTGCATAAGTTGGATAGCATCACACCGTAAAATAATTATTAGCATGATAGCTTGTGCAATGCATAGTATCAAACCATGGATGTATTGAGCATCACATTCACTCCCAATAGGTTTGAGGAATCGCTCCCAAATTAAAAGAATCCCTTTATATACATAAAAGCTTCATATTTTCATTCAACTCTTTGTACATGAGTCTCTACTACATGTAATCATACAATGAAGATGGAATAGAAAGTGCATACATTAATGAAGGTATAGCATCTGCTGCAGTGTTGTAGACAGTGAGGACAGATTTTAGAGAGAGATACCTGGTGATGTGTCCTAAGCAATATCTTGCAATTGGCATGAATCTCTTGAACGTGTGAAAGTGCGTTAAAAAAATTCTCATTCAGCTCTTCTTCCCTCAATGCATTTATCTGCACAAAACAGGCAAGAGTATAGAGACAATGCAAGTAAGTACCAAAACTAATGAGGCAAATAAAGAGAAAAAGGAAGATAAAATTGATTGCAGTATACACTATGGCATAGACAATTTTTTCAGGATAGGTATTGACGCATGTATTGCAGTTGCACCCTTGGGATACAAAAAGATATCAGGCATCGCATGGGAAACATCACATGTATCGGTAATGTATTGTTATTTTTGGAAAACATTGGGAACAATTGGGAAATTGGTAGAATTTTCAATGGAACTTCAGGGGATGTTTAAAAAGACATTAATACACACTTAGAAGTTTGAATTCAAAAGATCACAAAAAACAAGTGCACATGATAAGGTCCTAAACTATGCACCGTCTGACAGAAGTGATGCGACTATATTCAAAATCAGTTTATATAATTTAAATCATAGAAGACATGTATGAAAACACAACCAATGCATTCAAAAGTCAAATCTGTCCTACAATGTATAGTGCATTTATTTAAAAATTTATATTTTAAAATTATTTCCTATAATTTTTTAAAATATAAATTTATTTTTGAAAATAAATAAATGGGTGTGGCTGATGTTAAGATCAACATACACTCATAATATACAAATATAAGGCTAAATAACATCTGGTCAATGTAAAAAAGAAATTATTATTTATTAATAATATATTTTTTTCAAAAATTCCCAAAAAAAAATAATCTATCAATCTGTAGATCAGCCTCAAAGCACTCTCAAATCATTTTCATACTCTAAGTGCTAGTTAAATGGGTGAAATCAGGAAATTTTTGGATTTTCCCAAATTCGCCCATTTTACTCGAGTTTGAAAATAGAAGGTCAAAATCCATGATTGAGCATATAAACATGCAAAATCATGGATTACTAACATTGTTCCACAAATTCCGAGCAATTTAAACAAGAGAAAACAATTTAATTAACAAAAATTCACAATTGGATTTCTAGTACCACACGCTCTCAAATCTCGATTTCTGCACCCAAACCCCCTTTTCTCTCCAAAAATTGAAGATGAATGGTCGAAATTCCCTTAGCAATGTAATCCCAATAAAAAATCCCATAGTAAATCGGTTTTTTTTTTTTTTTTTAAAATGGTTTTTTGGTGAATTTCCCAAATTTTCAGAAGGGGACTGATGTAAGTGTGATATCATCGATACATGCGATATGTATCAATGGTATCAGGAAACTTATCACAGCGATATTTCAGAATATCGCAATGTGCTGATATATTATCAATACATTGCGATAATATATCCGATAGTGGGAAGTTTTCCAATTACAGCCCAGTTTCGTATCAGCGCTGCGCAATATCAATAGCATTGGCTGATTCGATACTGCAATCACTGGGTATAGACATGGCTTAAATATAGCTGTTGGAGCATGTTGACGGCTCCAAAAAAATGACTTGGTATCAGGTCAAAAGATATACACAAACACTGTGATTTTGTTCAATTCAGTGCATTATTAGTGATTTAAAAAAAAATAAAAAATGTATATTATCCTTGGCCAAAAGAAAAGGCCATTACGTATGGGGTGATACATATCACATCAGAGGATATTGCTAAACCCTGGATATAGAATATTTACATATGTATTATGTTTACCTCCTCATTAGAAAGTTGATAATCACGGAGGAAGCATGATACAATCTCTTGTCGTTGTGTGGTGACCTCGAGTTCTTGTTTGAGCCTCTCTGTGGTACTGATGATATC
Organism: Magnolia sinica; assembly: GCF_029962835.1. Taxonomy (NCBI): domain Eukaryota; kingdom Viridiplantae; phylum Streptophyta; class Magnoliopsida; order Magnoliales; family Magnoliaceae; genus Magnolia; species Magnolia sinica. Next base: position 13,083,307 of record NC_080585.1, on the reverse strand, counting down.
TCCCGTAGTTGTATTACATCCGCTTAATGCCTTGGAAATCCTATGGATTTGCAAAAGTTTCGACATCATTTGTTTATGCAGTTAGAGACTTTGTATACATTTAAAGGGGTTCCTGCTTGCCAGTTAGCACAGCAAGAATTATCATCAAACTGAAAAGTAAACAGCATGGAAATGGGAATAGCTGGAAGTATAGCAATGTGCTTCAACAGTAAGCACACCTCACCCTACAATTGTTGGAAATCATTTAAAAGTAATTGCTTATAATCCCCTTGAATGCTTATATATACAAGGAGACATTGGACAGTTCCATTCCCTTCACAAAAATGTCCTAGGAAAAAAGTGCATATACAAACTAAATTAGCGTACGAGGTCTTGAAAGTCATACAGGTACACTAATCTCCAACCATAATGAGAGAAAATGTCCATGTACTAGAATGTTGTGCAAGTGATCTGCAGTTTCATTTAAAACTTCCTTGGAATGGATCAGCTTTTACCTCTTAATCACAAAATAAACTCTGAAACTGTTTTGCTTTGATATTTCAATTGGAGATGTCATTCATAACATTTTCATACAACTATATGAAACTTCAACGAAGACATGTTGATGTTTCGGCATGGACATGAGATGTTAGACAAGCTCACCAAGGCTTAATACTGAAGGCCTTATTATAATACAGGCAGTGGTGCATAAGAACATATGTTAATATATCATCATCGTCATCTAAGCCTTATCCCAACTAATTGGGCTCAGCTACACAAATCATGTACTGCCATTGTTAGGATTCATGAGAAAAAGTCCAAATTTTAACACTGGCTGCCAACCTGACGCAAGCCGCCTCCTTTATCCAAGCTTGGAACTGGCAATGAGAGTGCGAAACTCCCACAGGAGTGATTAAGCACACATGCGCTCGCTCATGCACACATATATAGATGTATAGCTGGCCCCAAATAGCTGGGACAATATAGATAAATAGAGTTATATTACGAACAGAAGAAAATGATTGTAGAAGTGAAGTGCATATGCAGCCATGGTAGGTAGAATTCAACCAATTTATCTCTTATGAGTCTCAGTCATATGATGAATATATGAACTGCCAAAAGCATGAAGAAATTCCATGAAGATGAAAAGTACTGAAGGCTGATCCACCAGTCAACAACCACGCACCTAATTCCAAAGCATCGAGTAAAAGGACCTAGGAATGCTTTAAAAGATCATATATTTATATACTTAAATGGTGGAATAACTGAGCAGTTAATACTCAACACCCGACCACTGGCCATTAATTGGGTCTGTCCACCACAACCCACTCCAAGATGCAGCAATGAAATACACCCAAAAAAGAAAAAAAGAAAGAAAAAGAAAAAGAAGAAGCACATGCTTGCATAAAACCTTTTCTAACTTTTTGTTTTTTTAGTTTTTATTTTATTTTATTTTAGTTTTTGGCATTCAGTATGGCTACCACAGGTACAAGATTAAATGGCAGGCTTCACAAAGAATTACGGCATTCCATGCTTGAAATGGAAACCTGATCAACTGTATTCTGGTCTATGTTATTCAGGTGTCTAAGCTGCGGCCCTCTAACAGACATGCCAGAAAGAAATGCATGCTTCCTTGATGCCATATTCTAGGGAATTTAAATTGCTGGATGAATAGTTGAAAGTATCAACAATTCAAAGTAAAAATTATGATGCTCATGACAACTGCCTCCTTAAACATGATGATGAACAAAATGCTCTTAGAGAATCTATAAATAACTAAAGATTTTCCCTTCTGTAATCTCTGCAACCAATCCAGATAACACTGAAGAATTTCTAAAAACCCTGACTGGACCACAACCTAGTTTGTAGCAGTTTGGTCCAAAGCAACCAGACCTGCTTTGGTCTGCTTTGGCCTGGAACTATACTTACAATTATAAAACTAGAAGGAATTGATAGGTAATCTGTTGTTAGCATAGTGGTTAGAGCAATTGATTTTCAACTAGAAGCCGTGGATTCGAGCTTAACAGTTGTTTACTTAATTCATTATCACAGCATCATCATCTAAGCCTTATACCAATTAATTGGGGTCGGCTGCATGAATCCTGTTCCGCCATTCCACTCTACGAAGGGCCAGACCTTCAGTTAGACCACAAGTCATGAAGAGTTTTCTTACTACCTCCATCCACGTCCTTTCGGGCCTTCCCCTTGGACTTTTAGAGCCTTCAATTTATACCAACTCACTCCTAACCAGGGTGGTTTTTTGTCTCCATTGCACATGACCAAACCATCTAAATTATTTGATGGTTTACTACTCATCTACTTAATTGATGAGGGTTTATAGTGACTCCCCTGATTTTGAGTGGCCAGTTCCAGTCTGACCTTCCACTTCAGTCCGGGTTTTAGAATACTGATGCTGAAGAACATGAATGAAAATCACGAAATGAATATTATTAAACATTAAGAAAATCTGTGTGCTATGAGGTTATTCTCACATGGCTAAATTTTGGTGATTTAATGTTGAAAGAGAGGGGGGAAAAAAAAGGGAAGGGAAGGGGATCTCAATCTTACATATCACAACATTCGACTAAGGCATTGACTTCTTCCTCCACTCTATCCAACGCCTAAGGAAAAACAGAAAATATATTAGCAAGAAATCAAATCATTATTTAATAATAATAAAATCAAAAGGTAAAAATGTACCTCTTGAGCAGCTTCGGAGGCGAGGAGGAATTCATGGTTGATGGATAGAGATCTCTTCTCAATGGTGGATCTGAGATTCCTACGTGCTTGATGGCTGTTATCCGTGTAGAAGGTGGACAGGGTATACAATGATGCGAGCACATCTGGTGTGTCCGTACGTGACTCCAGTACCTTCTTCAACTTCCGAGACAACCCTGGAGCAAGAGTCACTGCCATCCTCTCTTTCTTTGTAAGATCTGCTCTTCTCTTGCACCTTCAATTTTAAAGCCTAGGTCAGATCGCAGCCTGCCTATTAGAGAACATAGAAACAAATGACGCATTATGGGGTCCTCTCCTAAGGCCCACTATATGTTTATTTGACATCCAATCTGTTGATTAGGTCATGTAGACCCAGATGAAGGGAAAAATCAAATATCAGCTTGATCCAAAACTTTTATGGCCTCCAAAAAGTTTTTAATGGTCGACGTTCATTCAACATTGTTTCCTGTAATGTGGTCCACTTGAGATTGGAATACACCTCATTTTTGGTCTCATACCATAAAATGATCTAGAAAAATAGACAGACAACATGGATGAAACACATACATCATGGTTGGGCCCACAGAGCACTAACCACCAGCCATTGGCTGGTGGCAGGGGGAGTAACCAATCTGTTTCCATCCTGATGCGGATTGCCTAGTGACCGGCCCTTTGACCCGACATGACAGTTTGATTGGCCACGTGCAACTGTCAAAGATGGGGAAGCGAATTGGCTGGTGTACCACACACCACCGATTTGGCTGGTGTGTTGACGTCACCAAGTTCTGTGGGTCCCATCATGAGGTATGTGTTATATCCCAACGGCACCTCCATTTGGCGAGCTCGTCGGCTTGAGCCGAAAATTAAGACAGATCCAAAGATCAAGTGGACTACACTGCAAAAAGCAGTGGGGGATTGAACATCTACCATTGAAACCCCTTTGGGTTTCACAAAAGTTTTGGATAAATATGATATTTGTTTTTCCTCTTCATCCAGGTCTATGTGACCTTATGAACAAATTGAATGGAAAATAAATGATATGGTGGGCCCTACGAATATTTTAACGGTGAGAATCATTTTCCCCACTGTGATTTGTGGTGTGGTCCACTTAAGATTTAGATATGAATCAATTTTGGGATCATGCTCTAAAATGATCTCACAAAATGGATGAACGGTGTGGATATAATAAATACATCATTTTGGGGGCCATGTAACTTTGATCTCCTTTGAACCGTTTGTACAACTTGGAGCTCGAGGAGCGGCAACGCTCGTCTTCGCACGACACATACCCACACCAACCAAATCGGTGGTGCGTGATACACCAGCCAATCCACTTCCTAAAGATGGGGCCCACGCAAAGCATGTTTGAAAGGGACACAAATTGCTTGGTGACCCGACACTGCGGGATGTAATTGGGCCAATCCTCGTCCCAGAGATGGGTCCACGCAAAGCATGTTTGATGGTTGTTCGGTCGAATACGTACTCAATCAAGCCCAATCTCTAACAATAGCACATGGCTCAATCAAATCCCACCACATCAATCACCAAGGTCATCCTTGGTGACCTAACAAATGTATGGTTTACTAACGTGCAGGGATTCCATACATATGGAGCCTATCTTTCGGTGGTCGAAGAAGTAATTTATTTGATGAGCCTCATAAAGGATAGAAGATTATTGATAAATCTTGAAATTGGATGATTCCACCCTTCGATATGGTGGCCTACAAATAGATGGTTGAGTAAGAAAGTATAGTAAAGGTTCTCGTTATAGGAAAAATGCCCAATATCAAAGGATAAGGATCTAGTAACCTAATGGCTTGTTTAGTGGCTTGTATTTGGTATGAATTGGAATTCAAATCACAATTACTATGGAATCTATGTGAATTAGAATCACCAATTGTATTATTGATTGAAAGCTAAAAATTGTGTTTGGCAACCAATAATTAGAATGCATTAGAATTCTTTAGTATATTAACATCAACATATATTTAATTAAGTAAATCAACTTCAATAATCCAAATTAGTGTACATATGTGACATTTGACAGAATGATTGTAATAAGAACATTGAAATATATACTTAGGCCAAAAAAAAGAAAATTCCCAGCCTTAAGTGGGCCACAAACATAAGGATCCCAAACGACGCGACTCACTAACATTTTTTAACCGTGCATTGAATGGCCAACGTTTGGACAGTTTGGATCATTATATTGGTGTAATTTTAATTTTAGTAATGCAGTCAATAATTGGATTGTTTCAGGGTATCATCAGTGTGCCACGTGTACAATGAATTAGTAGCCTAATGACACATTTGTTTACTTGTGCGACTCTCTTACCTTTAAAAAGGGAGCCAGTCAACAAAGATATTTCACACCAAACCGAATGGATTCACAACAAAACAAAGGGATTTCAAAACACATCAAACAACAGTTTTTCATTTACCACCAATTACATGGTGCCAAACACACCGCAAAGGTGCGAATACCATCAATTAGCACCAAATACACGGTGCCAAATGACAGCTAAAGGTTTCATGGGAATCTCATTCTACATTTGACCAATCATATCAACAGTTTAGATCATCAAAAATTGGGTCCACATGTACAAAATCTTTCCTTTTAGTAAACATGTATTGGCTGATGAACAAGACCCCCTAATTCCTCAAACAAAAACCTGCCTCCTTAGAGTAGTAGTTTGACTATGCTAGAGGGCACCCTTGAACGTGGCCACACATGTTGATATATATGTGAGAAATCCTAGCTATGAAAAAGGTGGAACCCACAATATCGATGACTTGGCCTATGAATTAGGCTATGATTAGTAAAGCCGTACAAAATGTGGATGGTTGGAAATCATTAAACCATCCTTTGTTCTCGATCATGTATGCCCCACCCGGCATCAACTTGTAACTTGATGGTTTGCCAATGTCATCCGTAGATTGTAACCCACCTGCTGCTCAGCTCTGATTTCCTGCCCACCATGTGGCAATGGGTAGAGGTGTCTATGTGGGTTACTTACCAAGGCTGGCTTGACTACAACGATGGTTCACCACTGTTTTAAAATTGTGTGACTGATCGAGCATGCACATGGCAAAGAATGCAACAATCCGAACTGTCGAAATCATAGTGATATTGTGGATGGAGCATAGCCCAAAAATCATACTGATCCGAAGATCTTAACCATTTAATTTCTCCAACTAAATCTTAACCACTGACTCATGGTTCTGAATATTGGTACAGTGTCAAGTATTAGTGTTGGCCCATATCGAACAAAATTCTTTTCTAACAAAAAAAAAAAGGGAAAATTGAGATATCCAAAAATCTATCCATTTTTTGTGTTTTGACCATTTATTCCATGGTGTATCAGACCATTGTTTGAAAAGTATGGTGTATGTTAGGTTAACCTATTGTAAGATGTGAATTTGCGATTTTGAGTCTTTTGGGTATAAATTGTTGATATCTGTCATAAATTGATATCATATATTACTACTATTGGATTATTAAATTATTCAAATCATAACAATAAAACATATATTGAAAATGAATATATTCATCTGGTATTTCATCCATATGTTCATTTTCCTAATTTATTTTAAAAAAATACACCCGCTTGAGGTTTGGGCGAATGGCTAGCGCCATGGGTTTGCTCCCCATAGATGCGAGTTTGATTCCCTTCCCTACACTTTACCCAATGCACGTGGTTTGCAGGTGATTCTGTGCATCCGCAAGGATTAATCTTGCCTTAAAAAGGGGCGGGAACACCCTGTTGTCATTAAAAAATAAAAAATAAAAAAAAATTAAATACAAAAACTTGTGAAATGGTTGAAAATACATAAAAAGGACAAAATTACAACTCATGGATAGTAGTTTATGTCCAAACTAGTGTTTTAAATAGCTACATTATGTAGCATGTAGCTTACTCTATGTAGCGTAGCTTAGCATCAACGCTATGTAGCTCATGAAAAAAGCTTAAGTCACCTGTAGCCCGGACTACATGATAATTGCATGCACTACAAACTATGTAGACTATGCTACACGCTACACTACATGATAATTGCATGCGCTACAAACTATGTAGACTATGCTACACGCAACACTACATGATAATTGCATGCGCTACACGCTATATAGACAATGCTACACTACAACATTAAAATCAATTAATGTTTTTAATGATTTGTTACCTTCTTTTTTTTTTTTTCTATTTTCAGTACAAATTAGTTAATTTTTTCAACGCTTTTAGTAAAATGATATAAATAATAATATTAAATCAGTTTCATTGCTCTTTCTTTGCTTTTATATTTAATCATTGCCATTTCCTATTACTTTAGGTTGTTTGGTTGTACCCAATATCATGAAATTTTTGTTAAATTTCATTACTAATAAGAGTCTAATTTAGTGCATAATATCATGAAATTGGTGCGATCAAGCGCAACCTTGATTAAAAATCTAGAAGCATCTATGTAGCTTACGCCTCATGCTTTAGAGTGGTGAATGCTATGCAACACACTATTCGCTATTTAAAACACTAGTCCAAACAACGTAGATCTATATTCAAACAATAATAATTTTTCATTTCTCCAATCTAACTTTTGAAAAAAAATAAATTTATATTGAAATTGCCAAAAATATGTTACAAATAAAATTACAATTCAACTTATAAAATGTAAATTGATGTTCAAAGATCTTACATCTATGTTCAAAAAACATAAATCTATCATTCTGCCAAAGAAATTTTGGGAAAAAATAATAAAAACTACCTAAAACTGGCCAAAAAATACAAAAATAATATAAATCCAACATCAAATGGTAGATCTATTTCAAAATAAGCATAGATTTACCTAAATCTATCATTTGATTCATTTCCATAAAATTTAAAAAAAAAAAAAAAAAATCATAAAATGACCAAAAAAAAATTTGTTGAATTTTTTTTTTTAATCAATGCATGTGTGAAATCTATAGATCCATATTATTAAAATAAAATTAAAAAGAAAAAAAAAAAACTCTTTATGCATCATTAAAACAATTATTTGAAAAAGTTTTTTAAAAAAAAACCTGAAGATTTCAAAAAATTCCAATGTAAATCAAAAAAATTAAATAAAAAAAATAAAAAAAATCCTAAATCGAAAACAAATCATGCATGATTTGATCGATATGGGATTATCATGTTGATTCAACTTAATTCCAGTAAGGAAAAAAAAATAGTTTTTTGCCTTTTTTTTTTATTTTCCCTAAATCGGGACGGGCCTCCAATGATGAATGGTCAGCCTAGGCTTAAAATCTAGTCCTGGTGTACACAGGCCGAGCTGGGTCCAAGCCAATGATGAATGGTCGGCCTTCCTCTTTGGCCTAGTCCGATCAAGTGGGCTACCGTTGTATGGAAAGAATGGAAAATTTAAGGGCATATCTAGCAGTTCCCATCTAGCGTGCATGTGTTGTTAAAAGACAATCTTTGGATCGAAGGTCGTGTTGCAAGATCCAAACCATTTATGTGACAGGACTAGTTGTGGATAGAGGATACCCTGGAAAAAATAGGACTGGACTATATTTCAAACCTTTGATCATTGAACTATTTTCCTTAAAAGGCTAGCCTAGCCAACACTGGCACAGCCCTAGCACAGTCCGTGCCACCCCTACTGTTGATCAAAACCACATCATCTGCAAGTAGCATACACCAAGGGGCCTCATCTTGGAGACTAGCAATTAATTCATCTATAACAAGTGTACCAAAGTATGGGAGCATGGGTTTATTGTCAATCCCTAACAAAGACTGCCATTGTAGGATACTCATCCATTCTCCAAAAGTTGTGCTTAATCTTGTAGCAGCACCCTCGTAGACAACTTTAACGATGTCAAGGCGACTCACCCACCATACGATTTCCCTAGGTGCTTTAAATGATTGCAGTATTGATAGTATCGGCCGATACTATTGATATCGCATGTGAGCGATACAAAACTGTGCTCAAGTTCACTTTCTTCCCTGTATCATGTGATGCTTTACAAAATATTGCAATATATCGACATTATGATATTTAAAAAATATTACAATTAGGGGTTGTTTAACAATGTGGATTGAGGGGGTATTGGAGTGTATTTGGAATCCAGGGGTTATTTGGCAGCATGGATTGGGAGGTATTTGGAATCCAAGTGGATTTCAAATACTCAATTTTGCAATCTCTCCCTTTTCTTGAGATTCCCAATCCTCTCCTTTTTTTGCTCATTTTTAAAGGCAGGATAGACACACGTATAACACAAGTGTCGCTAGGCTACTAATCCATTGTATGCATGGCCCACTAATGATATCCTAAAACAATAAGATCATTAGTTGCATCAATAAAATTACATCCGTAGAATGATTTGAGCCGTCCAAACATTGACCATGTAAATCAACTGTTAAAAAATGTTGATTAGTTGCTTCGTTGTCATCCTGTGCTTGTGGCCCATCCAAGGCTTGGAATTTCATCATTTTTTGTCAAAGTATATATTTCAATGGGCTTATTACAATCATTGTGTCAAACATCACATATGTACATTAATTGGGGACATTAAAGTCGATTTAGTAATCTAATTCAAACTCCTGTAAATATACTATATAATTTCAATGCATTGCTATTTTGGATTCCAATGTAATTCCAAATACAAGCTGCCAAACACAACTGAAGGATTTGGAATCACCATGATTTAGAATCCAAGTATTTAAAATACAAGCTCCCAAATAGGCCCTTATAAACACATTTGTATTGTCAATACTATCATCAACCCCCTTTGCAAAAAAATTGGAAAATTTGTCGAAATTCCCTAAAAAAATTTATGATTTTTTTTTTTTTTCCTTTAGTTACCTTCATAAGGTGATTTCAATACTCATTTTAGATTGTTTGGAGAGAAAAGGGGATTGGGTGCAAAATCAAAATCAAAGAGAGTGTAGTACTAGAAATGAAAATGGTGATTTTTTCCTTCGAATTTGAAGAGTTTTATCTTCTCTAAATCACTTGGAAATAGTGGAACAAAGTTCATAATCTACGATTTTGCATGCTTGGCATGCTCAATCATGGATTTTGACCTTTGAACTTTTAATTTGGGGAAATTTGGGAAATTGAGACAATCTGAAATTTCACCCATTTAACTTCCAATTAGATTGTGAAAAAAAATTGCATTAGAATGCTCAGAGCTTGATCTTTCTCTTATATGATCTCTAAATTATATCTGAAGTGATTTTAAATATATTGTATCACTTCTGAGGTCCCTAGACAACAGAAAATTATTATGTGTACTTGTTTTTGTGATCTTTTGAGTTCTAATTGTGTAATAGTCTTTTTTAACACCTCTTGAAGTTTCATTGAAAAAATTGACAAAATTTCCAATGTTTCCCAAAAACAGCGATACATTATGCGATACATGCGATATTTCCCATGTGATACCAAATATGTTTTCATATCCCAAGAGTACGATGGATGCGTCAATACAGATACTAAAAATACTAGGTGCTTTTTCATATACTTCCACTAAATTTATAATAAAAAAATAAAAGAATGTTGATAATAACAAGGTTCCTCACGAAAATATTGTTGCATTGGATGTACATGTTGCATATTAGTGAAACATGAAAACTTATTTGATATTTACCCAGCATCTTAATCATAGTATCTGTAGGCTTTTCAATTTTGAAAGCCGGTCCCCACTTTTCAGAAGGGTACACATATGCATCCTGTGCAAAGATATTGACCATGAATCATATAATTTCTTACGGAACATTCCCAGGGTACCCAAAAGTTTCATCATCATCATCATCATCTAAACCATATCCCAACTAAATGGGGTCGGCTACATGCATCCTCTTCCACCATTCCACTCCTATTGAGGGCCATAACTTTAATTAGGACATGGGCCGTCATGTCTTTCTTACTACCTCCACCCACATCCTTTTGGGCCCTTTTATAACCTTCAACTAGCACCAACTCACGCTGAGATGTGCCACAGCTCAAAATCACCAGAATGTGTCACAAATTGGCGCCCTCGGGCTGAGATGTACCACAACTAAGCTATGTTACAATAATCACATTTCAGTGATAATCTTGACCTTTGATTTTGTGATCTGAACGTGGCGACTGAAAACAAATGTTTTCAATGTTGTAAATTAATCTACAAAGAGGGGTGGCTTGAATCATCCGTTAAGCTTAGGTTTCCTATGGGTGGACCATATGACCAGATCCAGAGGATGGACGCTTCTTATCAACTGACAATCTCAGCATGCGGTTCGAAATAAAGTGATGCACACGACGGGATCCTCATTCGAGAATGAGGCGAAACAAACTCATAAAGAATTGTTATTCCTTGTGGTATTAATATATGGACAGTGCGAATTCCAGTGTTGCATTCGATCGGATCTGTGAGAATTGCAGGGATGGATAGTAGAGTATTGAGAACAGACCTGATCGAGGGGCTGATCTGGTTCGTAATTCTCTGTCGATTCTCGGATGTGAGGAGATCTGGAGCTTCAGCAGAACGGAGTTTTGATCCCAGTCGATGCTTCTTGAGAGAGAGAGAGAGAGAGAGAGAGAGAGAGAGAAGATGATTGTATTTCGTAAGAAAGAGAAATGGAAATCGAGAGATTAGTTTAAAAAGTCTATTGCTGCATTTACCAAACGCACATGAGGTTCGAATCGAATCTCTCTCTTCATCCCTCTTCTAACATACGCCCGATGCGCCAGAGCTTATATAGGCTTGGTGGAATGCATACCGACTATCGGATTGTGTACCGAGTTACTCAGTACGCTTGCATCGTATTGAGTAAACTTTGTTGTGCCCACCGTTAATGTATATGGTTTATCCACACCGTCCATCCATTTTCACGTATCATTTTAGGGGTTGAGCCAAAAATTGAAGTATATCCAAGTTCAAATGGACCACGACACAGGAAACAATGGGAATAATGACTTCCACCGTTGAAAACTTCCTGGTGCTTACAATTATGTTTATTCACCATCCGACTTATATATAACATCACGGAGTCATGGATGAAGGGAAAACACAAATATCAGCGTGATTCAAAACGTCTGCAGCATAGTTCAATTATCATTGAGTTATGATCCACTTAAACGTTTGGTATGTTTTGCGAGCTCGTGCTCTAAAATGAGGTGAAAAAGCGGATGAAGCTGAAATAAAACACATACATTGTAGTGAGGCCCGCAGAATATCCACAGAATCCGTGTCTAAACTCAAAGCAGATCCAAAACTTAAGTGTACCATACGAAAGAGCGAAAGAGTGGGATAGAAAAGCCCACCGTTGAAACCTTCGTGAGGCCCACCGTGATATCCGTATGCCGTCTACTAGTTAATAAGGTGATTCAAGAAGAGCATAAATATAAGCTTGATCCAAAACTACAGTGGCCCCAGAAAGGTTTGAATGGTTGGCATTCAATCCCCACTGTTTTTTGTGGTGTGGCCTACTGAGTTTATGATGTCCGTGGTGTTTGCCCTGTGTCAGGCAAAATGAATGGATGGAGTATATATAACATAAACATCATGGAGGCCCCACCGAGCATGGGTTTACATTGAATTTAGTGATGGTCAAGTCCATCTGGTCCACCCATGTAGTCGCATGAGGGCCCATTTACTAAATGACAAAGATTTGCATCCGGGGCTTGACCAACCACCCATTGTCCTGTGGCCCCTGGCCCCGACAAGCCCACTTAAAATTCACCAAGCCCAAGCCCCGCTAAGCTGACCCATATAATTGTAATCGGGTTAGGCTTTACTGTCCAACCCTAGCAAGACCATACTCAAGCTTAAGAATGAAATATGGAGCTAAAGACTGCCCTCAGTGAATACACACATCTCGTCCATGCATGTAAATTTATCATTTGTTAATTTGTTTGGGATTGTGAGCCGGATAGTGCCGGTTGGATTGGGTTGGGTCAACCCGAATTGGAACCATTTACTAAGTGACATTTGCTAACAGAGCCCAACCCACTGTCCATGCAGTTGGCCCAAATCCTCCTAGGAAGCTGGTGTTGCCAGTTACTCACCTGACATGTTTCCACCCTTACAAATGTCATAAATTTTAAAAATAAAATTGACCCTACCTATTGATTTTTCTACATTTATTATTATTATTATAGATGTTTTTGTTTTCTTTGTAATTTTAAGGCCATGGATCATTGCACCAGCCAATATTATTGTCATCAGTGATTCACTTCACTACTTTGACTGGTTTATCCTTCACTCTAGTTGAGAATTTGCTACCAAGGATTTAGATATATTACATTATTTTCTTAGTATAGAAAAAAAAAAAAAATTCTCAAATTCAAATAACAACATCTATATAGTTTAATGTTTAATATTGATTTGACATTATAAGTAATGAAAAAAAAATACAGTTATTATGATTTTATTGTCAATAAATCAATCAAGGGAATAGATGGTTAGATGTGTTATGATTCATGGAGCCTGATCATCAGAGATGTACTATTTATCTAGCCAACACTTTTAAGGACAATTTTATAATTTCGCATGGAGTTTCAATACTATATATGAGAAAGAGAGTAATTATTGTATTGAGAGTTGCTTCTTTATTTTTGCTTTTGAGTATAGTAGATTAGTATGAATTCGTAAACGCATCGAAAGAAAATTACATAACTCTCACAGTATTATGGCTTTATTTTATTTTTCTTGCTTTTTTATATATTATTATATGCGTGGTCAAGAAAATATCATTTTCTCAACAAAATGCAGATGTTTGTTGTTAAGGGAGAAATCAAGTACACCCTAATCCATAGCTCAAGTGGTAGACTGAGTGAAAGATACCTTGTTTCAGCAATGATGTATTGGTATTGATCCTTAGTTGGGGTGGCTAACAGTGAAGTGTGAACTAATAGCAGGGTGTACTAATAAGCTAAAAAAAAAAAGAAGGAGAAATTAATTACTTATAATCATTGGACATATCCTTCACACACACACACACTCTCACTGTGGTAATTGGTAAAACAAACATCTCTAGCTAAAATGAGATGAAATCATTTTTAAGTGGCAACCAAACAGGCCTTCCTGAAATTCCCCAAGTCGGGCCTGCTTAAAATTGATAATATCATGGTTTTACTTTTTCAGAAATAAATATAAGATCAATTCCAATGCAAAAGGTAGTGGTTTAGCATTTGTATGGATGGTCAAAACCAAATAGAATTATAAAAATTCAGTTTAGAAAAAGTGGAAATGACTGTGTTTCTTAGTATTAGGCAATAACCCTCAAATTCTAGTTTAGTAGCCGCCACTCCAACTTGAAAACTGCAATTAGGAGCTAATTCTTTAAATGAATACCTGTGAAGGTATTCCAATTTTCTTATTTCCTCTTCATTACACTGACTTGTCATGATTCATTAAATATTGCATCCAAATGAAGCTTTAGTTATCTCCTCTATCCCTAATCAGTTAGCTATCGCACATACAAAAATCGTAGGTAATGAGTCAATTTGATGTTGTATATGTTTCTTTAGGCACTTATTTATAAGTCTTGCAGGTTTTAGCAGTTAGCATATTGCGACTTAAAATGAAACATTATGAGTAAAAATAGTCAAATAAAAGTGAAGTTGTATCTAATGAGCTAAATTAATGTTGTATATGTTTTTTAGGCCATGTTTAAGTACCAAAGAATCCATGCCAAATAATGGCAGAGGAAAATGATCTTCTTTTAGGGGTTGTTTTGATACCACCAAATAAGTTACATTTTCTACTTACAACAGTAGATAAGTGACTTAGTTTTGATAAGTAAGTTTGGTTTATGATTAGTTATAAGTAACTTTTTTATACTTAAAAGTACATAATTACTTTAATTAATTTTTTTTAGCATTTCTACTTTCATAAAATTGCTGAAAAGAGACATCAGGAGAGATGATAGAGAGGAGAAGCTTATAAGTATGTTGTTTGTCAAACATACTTATCTTCATAATAAGTAAAAGCTACGATAAGCTAATTACTATCCAAACGCCCCCTTAATGTAATATTGTATTGTTTGGACGTTAAAGAAAAGGATGATTTATACAAAAGAATTATTATGCGTTTTCATAATCTGAATTTTTGATAACGGTTTTAAAAAAATATATAATATTTTTGCTTGCTATCAAACAAAAAGTCTAAATCGAAAATCATGTTGTAGTAGTGCTCATGAAAATTATCATTACATAATAATAATTATTTTCTTTTTTTCCTTAAATTATATATCCTAACATGTCCTTAAATACCATTTACTTAAACTTTAAACTATCAAGGATGTATTATTTCAATATTTGAGTTTTTGTGACCCCATCTATTGTGAGGCCTGGCAGATAAACCATTGAGGAGATTTATTCTAGCAAACCTTTCATCTTAAATTATCTCCTGCGTTTACCAGTTTGTTGAGCCCACACAAGGGGTATTAATCGTTCATAAACATGCCACCACCATGTGCTAGCGTGGCATGAGGGCATGAGATCCAATCTGTGCTTCTCCTAAGTCCCATCATGTAGATCCTATGGTCCAGAAATTAGGCTGATCCCCTTATTAGGTGGACCAATGTGCTATAAATAGGTGGGCAGATCAGAAAAATTGCCCGACGTTTTATCCATCCATTTGTTTTGTAAATGGTGGTTTTGTGACCCAGCATGCAGGCATTATTCATATAAACTATGGGACCAGATCTCAATCCAGTATGCCATGGGTGTTGTTTTTTTTTTTTTCGGTGGACGGTACTATCATGGGCTTTATGTTAATAATATAAAGAAAGAAAAAATTATTCTAAGTTCACTATTAGTTTTCCAACTTCAAATTCAAACTTCGGAATTCAGATTTAACAAATAGGCCCTAAGTCAATTTGATCATGTGATATGAACCTGTGGCCTAATGGCACATGTGATCACGTGTAATACATCCAACATTCATCAAGTAAACAATGCTGCGGCTGTATTTTATCTGGGATTTGGACTGGTTTATTTTAATTAAGTAGGCTGAACATGTAAATTGGTCAGCTGGGTCCATTTATGTGGGTCCCAACAATTTGGTAATACAGATTGGTATGCATGGAAACTGTATTTCTCTGTTGTCACAAATTTCCAGTTGGGGGTGTCAACTGTTTAGGATTGGCTGGATAGGGCCTGCTAAGTGCAGCCCAAGGATTAAAGCATGTGACAAGATAGAGAGGCCCGAGCCTAGACCATGCTTAAAGTGGTTGTAAGCCCAACGGGGGCATCACGGAAGACTCCATTAGGTGGGCCATATATGATCATCAGTTTAGATTCGACCATTGGATCATTTAAATTGAGCGATTCAGTGAGCTTCACTACAATTGTGATGATTGTAAATAAGTTCGGAGTGGGAAGCTTGAACTGCAGTCCCTATACTTGGTTATTAAGCCAGATATGAAAACCTACGGTGCGGACACCCTAGAGGTGAGAAGTGTAATGGGTAAGCTTCTAGCCCTTTTTCTTATAAATATATTTTACTCTTTCACCAACACAAGAGATAAAACCCTAATACCATTGAAGGTTTTCTATCGGCGACATTAAGGCATCGGGAATATCTTTATAATCATATACACTTTTAGGTTATGATATTAAATTTCCATTATTGATGTATAAATGATCCGTCAATTCTACGATAAACCTCAAGCAATTTTATAAAGGAGATTTTATAAGTGAGGCAATTGTCTATCCAAACCGTTTATCTACCTACACTTTTTGAAGTCTTCTAATCAATGGTGGTCGTTATTAAAATTTCAGTTTGGAAACTCAGCTGTGAGCAGAAAATTTAATACTCTGGCAGAGTGGGGTGGATAATGGGAAGGCACTTGAGAATAACTTAGAAACTGACCTATGTGGCATACCAACAATTCAAATTAAGCTGTTTAAATTATGCTTATGTGATTTTCTTACTATTGGATTTATGGACATTTATTAGACAGTTAAAAGTGAAAAATATCCAATAAACATGCTTATGCAA
This sequence comes from Magnolia sinica, assembly GCF_029962835.1. Taxonomy (NCBI): domain Eukaryota; kingdom Viridiplantae; phylum Streptophyta; class Magnoliopsida; order Magnoliales; family Magnoliaceae; genus Magnolia; species Magnolia sinica. The sequence goes on along the minus strand of NC_080585.1, from coordinate 13,066,647 downwards.
ACAAGTGTTCATCAATTACAGGTTAGGATTGCCTGTTGATCTGATTTTTGGCCTGTCACTTGAGCCGGTTGATTAAACTTATTTTCAGCATATATCACTGAAATTTAATATTTTCAATTATTTTATATTAATTTGATAAATCTAAATTATTAAGTACTTGCATTAAATTTTATGGAAAATACGAGTCATCTTTTCAGTTTCCCTGCCTTCACTTAATGGCCTTTAATTTTTAATTTTTAAACTTTTAACTAAAATATTCCTAAATTATTTTAAAATTACGATTTAGCACTTTAAGTTTTCGTGACTTAATTTTCAATTTATCACATGCTTTGCTAAGAGGGTTCATGTGTGTGATCTGTGACAAATCCACTCCGATCCATCTGTTTTGCAAGAACACAACAGCACAGGAATCTAAAAATCAGACACGGACATATCTGCGGATCCCACACAGCCCCAGGCACAGGTATATCTCTGTACCCAGGGTCACAGGCTATCCACTCTCCAGTTAAAAATCGAGACTTGCTGAGTTCAGGTCCAGGAGGGGTGGCAATGGGACAGGCCAGGTTGACCCTAGCACAGCTCTAATCCCACAAGGAAAAATATTTAAATGATCAACATATTGAAATAGTCTGATTAAGGAATTTTCTTACGTATCATTCCTCTATGATGAGTCGCATCATATAAACGGTGTGGGATTGTTAAAACATTAATCAGATCCAACCAGTGCCAAATGCCAAATGCTTGCTGAATGGGAATAACTTACAGGTGTCTTTAAACAGTTGGTTCTTTTTTTATGCAAGGATTGCCTACTGGACCCACGGGCCATGCAATGGTAGGCAATCACTAGCACGGGCCTAGCCCAGGTAGGATACCGGACCTAGATGTCAAACCTGGGTCCAGCCCTAAGGCCAAGTTTAGAGACCTAAGCCCTGACCCTACAGGGCCGGGCTGGGAAGCCCAACCATTGCCACCCCTAGGGGTCTGGTCCAATGTTTTAGACCTAGTTTAAATCCGGGCTGGGCCCGGCAGCACAGCTTGACTCCACCCGTTGGGTAAGGTCCACCGTCTTGGACCTTGTTTAAATCAGGCAGGTCAAGTTTGGGTAAGACTCTATTAATTTTACTAGTAATGTTATATGTGTTAAGTAATCTAGTAATGGAACGAAGTTTGCTAAGCCACGCGCATGTGCGAGAGCTGTTTACACACCACGAATGTGTTAGAGGTGCACACGTGTGTGCAATCTAATCCATCCATCGAATGGTATGCCCTCATAATTTGACCTAGGCTTGATTTAGATCAAACCCAAATTGACCTGAAAACAGGTTCCAAAGACTCAATCAAATCCAGGTCCAGGTCCTCAAAAAATGAGACCCCACTCAAAAGGCCTCAAACTCGGCAAGACCCGAACCAGATCAACTTTCGGATGGGTATTCAAGGTCCTGACCTTTTGACCCTTAAAAACCTTAAACGGGTGGGCTTATGGGCTTTACACAAAGCCAGAGCATGGCCGAATCAATAAGCATGCTTAAATTTCAGGATAGGGCCCACTGATAGGCATCACAAAGATGGTGGGCCTATAGTGGGCCAAGTATGAAAACCCAATGGTACAACCCCGCCCATTAACAGCTGTATTGCCTTTTGCAATGGAATGGTGTTGCTTCATAACTAGGCATTTTAGATCGGACATGATCACGTCTCTGATGTGTGAGGAAAAGGAAGAAAAGGAAAGATGATAGCCCATGACTAAGGCTCCCAATGGCCTGGGCTTGGGGTTGTCTTCGGCCCGGATTTGAACTGTTTTGACTGGGCCTGCCCAGCTGTAACTATTCTGTTTCGGATCTTACCTAGTGCAGGACCTTTTGGGGTTAAGGTCTCGTTCTTAAAGACCCAGACCTGGATCTGATCAGCTTTTGGTTCCATCCAGTACCCATTAGCCTTTGGACCTAGTTTTTGACTCAAATAAGAGCATTTATATGATCAGTCCCACCTAATAGATGGATTATATTGCATGCACATTTGCCACTTTGATAGATATGTTGGTGTGTAGGACTCTCTTATATGCATGTGGCGTAGGAGACATCATTCTCTTGCTAAAATAAATAATATATATATTAAACATAATAATAATACTAAAATTAACTGACTTGACGTAACTTGATTTTAACTGGATCTAAGTTGATGGACCTACCAAGACTGGGTAGACCCAAGTTTTAAATGATGTGGATTGTATGGTGATCCTAATGCCACATGGCTCTATGTTCTTGGAATATGGTGGGATTTGATTGGACCCTGTGCTGCTAAAAATTGGCCCCTTTGAGTACATGCTTAGCCTAACAACTTCCAAACATATTTTATATGGGCTCATCTGTAACAACGCAACCTCACTCAATCAAATTCCCCTTCATCTTGGAGCCACTTGGTGATGGGGTCATTGGGCGATCCACATCCAATTATAACTCAATCCAAAATGGAGAGAACTAATCCATACCTACTTGAGTGTCAGTTCCAAAAAGTTGGAACTGGAATTGTTTAAATGGGATCAAATCAAGAGTTGGGCATTGAGTCAAGCTGAACTCAGTTAGAGTTGACCTAATTTGATCCGGTTTTGAAATAGGCCTAACTTAAACTCGACTTGTTACAGAGTTTAGCATGTTTGACACTATTTGAGTCTAGGTCTGGCCTAGATTAATTGGGACCACGTCTGAACCAGTCACAGGTATTGAGTTGGGTCACACGGTGAAATCACGACTCAAAACCTATATTCACTTGCTAGAATTGCAATCTCTCCATCATTTAAATGGAATTTTTAATAATAGGAATTTAGTCCCTACTTTGTGGTCCATTTGAGTATTGGATCTTTGTTATTTTTAGTCCACAGCATAATAATCTAAAATGATATTTAAAAATAGACGGATGGTATGGATGAAATTCATACATCACTTTAGCCCCTCAGTGGCACTCCGAGCCTCTGCCCGTCACGAGCTCCGAACAGGCAAAGGTAGTGCCTAATCAGCGCCCGGTACGGAAGCAATTGCTCGTCCAGTGAAGTTCTTTTGGACCACTAGTGTTTCCGTACATGTTTGGCATACCTAATAATTGAAGGCTTGAGTTTTATAACCATATGATATATGCGGTCCTGTCTCACCTGTAGACTGTTCAGATGTTTTACAGGTGTATCACGTATTGTGGGGCTATTAAACCCCATGCCAAGAAATAAAGGACATTCATAACTGGATACTAGGATTTCTAAGCTTTCCATATATTTATCTGGGCCAGAGTAGGAACTACCCCGCCTATTCGGAGCACGGGAGAGGGCCAATGAGGGCGACCATGTTTTATTACTTTTATCCACACCGTTCATCCATTTTTCCACATCATTTTAAACTTTCGTTAAAAATAAGTCAGTTCCAAAGCTCAAGTGGACCACACCACAGGACACGTCGTTGTTAAGGACGTCCACCATTAAAACCTTTTTAGGGTTCACTGTATCGTTTATTTTCCATGCAACCTGTTGATATGCTCATACACACCTGGATGAAGTGAAAAAAGAAAAATTCATCTTGATCCAAAACTTCTGTGGCCCCTAAGAAAATTTTAACGGTAAGAATTTAATCCCCACGGTGTGGTCCATTTACGTCTTGGATCTTCCTATTTTTGGGTTTCATATCTAAAATTATATGAAAAAAAAATGAATGAACGGTGTGGATAAAATTAATACACCACGCTCACCCATCAGTAGCCCTCGAGACTCCGCCTGTTGGGAGCATAAACAGTCAAGGGTAGTACCTAAGGACGCGGATTGCGTCCTACACCCGCCCGGACGGTAATCCGTCCAGGCAGGGATCCGTGGGTTCCACTGTGATTTAAGTACTTTATCCACGCCGTTAATCGCTTTTATCAGATCATTTTAAGGTATAATAAAAAAAATGAAGCAGGTCAACAGCTCCAGTGGACCACACCAAAGGAATCTATATTGATAATGACACCCACCGTTGAAACCTTTCTAAGGGCCACCTTGATTTTTTTTTACCATCCAACCTATACATAAGGTCATGCACACGTGGATTAAGTGAAAAAAAAATATCATCTTGATCCGAAACTCTCCAGCTACCAAGAAGTTTTTAATGGTTGAAATTCAATTCCCACTTTGTGGTCCACTTAAGCCCTGTACCTCGTTCATTTTTTTACCGTACTTAAAATGATCTGAGAAAAACGATGAACGGAGTGGATAAATTATTTACATTACTGTGGGCCCCACAGAGCCCTGCCCTACAGTCCAGGCGGGGGTAGGACGCAATCCGCGTCCAGTACCTAATCCGCGCGCATATTGATGTGGACATTTATCAAATGAGTCACGGAGTCCTATCACTAAGAAAACATGTGGATATATGAAAATATACGTAGATGTCCCGTACATGCTGACGTGGATTTTTGACACCTCATTGATAGTTACATGCCGTAAAGGAGACACTTTCAATAGTTCACATGTCACTGTTTTTCAAAAAGTGCACCTAACATGACAAATCATTCGTATTCATATCAAGCAAACAAAAGCTAGTGGACCCATCTACCAGGGGCCCACCATGATGTTTATGTAACGTCTAATATCCGACCATCCAGTTATCCTCTATTTTCGGCGCTGAAAAAAGTGATACATATCCACAGCTCAGGTGGGCCACACAAAGGGATCATAGGAATGGGATGCTTACCATATCTTCATGTATGAGGCCACTGCTGTTTGTCTTTCATTAAAGCAGTTAATCAGTGTAACTCACCAGATGAAGTGAAGACACTGCACAAACTTAGAGATTCTAGGAGTAAACTTGCATTATTCAAGTTTGTACGGCTTATGACGGTTTTCTATAGGTTAATATTTTAAATGTACAATTAAAATAAATTCTTCAACTATGGATGTAGTGGATTTACACATGCTACATGTTCTTTCTCATAAATTCTTCACATGATGAGTGGTGTGAATTTACACATGCTCTCTCTCTCATAAATCTTGGGACATGAATATCCCAGAACCTTTTGAGTGGCACATGAGTGACTTATTGTTGATCTAAACCATTTATTCATCCATACAACTATGAGCAAGTCATGGTATAAAAATCATGCTAATCAAGCTATCCTAAGCTTCTAATCAAATGGCCAGTTAAAATTGACCAAAAAAACAAAATAAGTCCAATCATCATCTTGAAACATCCACTGGATAAATCTTACTTTGTATTTCATACGAGTTTTAAAGCAACACTTTGATTTGATAAATTTAAACATGTGATTTATGTCTCATCCTTTAAACAATGGATGATTGTAATAAATTAGCCCTACTTAAAGGGTTATAATAATCTAATCACTATAATTCTTGCACCGTACCTTACTCCAATTGTATCAACGAATGAATAATTTATATTGACATTAGATCACCCCATGTGCCATCTAAAATTTTAAAGAGAACTGCTAGCAAAACGCACACATATGATCTAGAAAATGCTCACACACAATTAGGTGTACTTGCAACTAGTTTTTGTGTGGGGTCTACCATAGTGTTTGTATAACATCTCACCTGTAAAAATCAAGTTAATCTCACCATTAGATGTACCCTACATGATTGTGGAGAATTTTTTTTAGTGGTTGTTTACTATTTTCTACGGTGTGGCTAACCTGGTTTTTTTTTTTTTTTTTTTAAAATAAAATTTTTGGTTAGCTTGTTAGTACACCCACAGTCAGTTCACACATCACTGTTAGCCACCACGCCCAAATGGTGTGGCTAACCTAACAATAAGATAGACATGATTTCGGAGTCTCTCATTTTCATTGTGGAAAGACCTTGGGCTAAGATGTTGTACAAACGCTGCAGAGCATCTCTATCAGACTATCACTCTATGTAGGAGTAGTATACCATCTAGCGTGTGGAGCATTACACGGTATAGTACTCCTAGTTGCATTGGGACACTCAGACAATGTAATTCATTGATCCAAACTGTTCATTAGGTTCAGTGCACATTTGATCAGCTTCCATGCAAACATCACACCATTATGAAAAATATTAATCATTTGATCAACGGCTTTTAATGTGGGTTGCCATATGAATGTTTACACAAAAATATATCCAACTAACAATTTGATGCATATATTTATTAGGGCCAGCCATCAAACACTTGTATGCTTTCAAAGAACCACTTACACTTTCGTTAGGCAATCATAACCATCCTATCTATAGCTCGGAGAAAGGACAGCTAAAGTTAATAAGGCCTAACCAAGGATGACTGAACCATTCGAATGAGTCCTATTTTTTAGTGGCATCCAATGAAATGTGTCGTGACTGTACAGTTTGCTTGGCTGATCTGTTGGAGAATTGGAGGGCGTGCTCACATGCATATCTCACACGCGTGTGTGAGAAATGCTCACCTGCCCACCATTCTTACCTGAGAACTTTTTGAGAACTTATCTCCCATCATATGAGTACTTTAAGATCTACACCGTCCATGTGATGTAGGACCCATGAACTCACAGGTCCAACTTTTACCCAGAATCAAAACTTTGGTGAGCCATGATAAAAGAGAGAGGCAAATCGAGGAAATTGTTTCATTTAGCCATGTCCCAACAAAGTTTTGGATCAAGATAAAAGTTGACCCTTGAGGGTT